>NC_088919.1:37512500-38762500 GCF_963576675.1 Euphorbia lathyris
CCTTGGTAGAAGACATCCGCGCTGCGGTTTTCAGCCTTAGTCGTGATAGCTCACCGAGTCTAGATGGCTATGGGGGGTTCTTTTATCATCATTTCTGGGATGTGATTGGTACAGATGTTTGTAAGATGGTTCAGAGTTTCTTTAATTCTGGCTGTATGCTTCTAGGTATGAATTCTAGTATTATGACTCTTCTCCTAAAAGTTGCTGGTGCTAATGAAATTCAGCATTTTCTTCCTATTGCCATGAGCAATTTTAATTATAAGATAATTTCAAAGATCCTTGCTGATAGATTGGTCCATGTCACCTCTTGCATTATCTCGGATAACCAATTCAGATTCATCTCTGACAGAAGTATTCATCATTGCATTGCAACGGCCTCTGAAGGGGTAAATATGTTAAATAAAAATTGCTTTGGTGGAAATATGGCCTTGAAGATTGATATCAGGAAAGCCTTTGACACCCTTGACTGGAATTTTATTTTAGCTATCCTAGATTCTTTCGGCTTCTCTTTGCAATTTAGAGGATGGATTTTGGATATTCTTCGTTCAGCTCGTATCTCCATTGCTTTTAGAGGAGGAAGCAATGGATATTTTGGCTACTCATATGGGGTTCGTCAGGGGGACCTCTTTCTCCAATTATATTTGGTATTGCAGAGGATTTCTTTAGTCGGTGGCTGGCTAAGCTGGTGAGTGAAGGAAAATATCAACCCATGGTATATCACAATTCTTCTCTATTCCCTTCTCACCTCTTATATGCAGACGATATGCTAATTTTTGGCAGGGCAACTCTAAAAAATATGAAATGTATCAAAGAGCTTTTCAATTTTTATGCTGCCATCTTACGCTAATCGGTTAACTGGGATAAATCTCAAATTTATTTTGGGAGCAGTATTAGTATCCAGTGCAAGAACAGGCTTTTTGGTATCCTAGGTATTCGTGTAGCTCGGCTTGTCATTCAATTACCTTGGGATTCCTATTTTTCAGAGGGCGCCAAAGGTCCATTTTTTGCAACCGCTGATGGATCGGTTCCTAGCTAAATTCAGTCTTTGGAGGGGGCGGACGCTCTCTTTAGCAGGAAGGCTGGCCCTGAACAAATCTGCTTTAACCGGTGCTCTAATTCATTCATTTATGATTTACAAATGGCTAGCTTCTCTTATCTTAAAGATTGATAAAGCTCTCAAAAACTTCCTCTGGACTGGGGACAAGGACCAGCGAAAGCTTTTCACTATCAAGTGGAAGACATGTTGCCAATTGAATGAATTCGGGGTAAGTTCAGCTGGGACTTGATTCAAAGAAATGGTTATATCCTTACATTACTTCGAAATCATTTCCTTTATCAATCAGGTATGCCTAAGCACTATATTTCAAATTCCTCAGGTTGGACTTCTGTTAGACCAATTTTTGGGGTAAATTTCATCAATGGTGTACAACCTTTGTCTCATTTCACACTTTGGTGTACAACCTTCAATTTGTCTCACTAATATATACGACCTTATAGGTGACCTCCCACTATGGTGTACAACAGGTAAAAATGACCGGTCAACGCTCAGTCAACACGCCACCTCAGTTTTGACCGGTCAAAAAGTAAAAAAAAATTCATAAATTACTTATATACCCTTATTTAAGATTTCTTTTCTTTATTAATTTTCTTTCTCTCTCTTTGCGTTTTCTTTTCTCTTTCTTACCCTCTCCCTCCTCTCTTTCTTCCTCTCTCCAGGATAATAAACTTGCAAAACTATGGACTGGAAAAATCATACTCTATGAATGTTGAAAGCTATGAGGCTAATCTAACATACATAGTGAAATTACTGGAACAACTACGACATTGGGGACTTCGGTAGTTCATTTTGGACAATTTTTTTAGGATCAGTGTTGCAGATAATATGAACCGAGATTAGAAAAGGAAGGAGATTTAGAACTGGAATCGATGAATATGGCTTGGAATTGGCACGGGAATTACAAGGGATTCGATTCGATTCGATTTCTTTTGATAGCGTATCCACATCGTCAAATGGAAGCTACTAGCGGTAAATTTCCACTGATTTCCACAAAAATGGTAAACCTGCAAATTCATTGTTGAAAAGAAAAAGAAAATATATCTTCAACACTTGAAAATGTGAAGTTCATATACATGGATAAATGTTAGCTAAAAACATATAGAAAGAGGATGAACTGCTTAAATACAGATGGCAGCCATTTTCATGCAATTTACCCAGGTAAGGATGAACTGCTTTAGTTTTGATTAATTTAAGTAATTAGTTGTTTATAACTTTAATGAATTAAATTAAATTAATCTGGTTTAATGGATTGTATTTCTTGGAAAAATGGAGGGGCGGGAAGATAATGTTTGAAAAAATGGGATGTGATGATGTAGGCATATTGTGAATAATTATAATCAGCCTCAACAATAATTATAATGTTGGATGTGATAATATTATTGAAACTCAAATCCAAGTAATTAAGATGCTGCAATTGAAATAACGAAGGATTAATTTTAGCTCTCAAAGACGTGTAATCACTCCCAGGCTCCATGGAACGAAGATATAGTGTAACGATTGTGTTGCTGCATATAATCCCTCTCTAATTTCAACAATCTTCATCATCTTGTCGCGAAAAAGAAAGATGGTCGAATTCATCTACTAGGTCTTGTTTGAAGAGAGAGAAGAGTTAGAGAGAGAAAGAGTTTGCAAAAAAAACAAAATAAGAGATAGAGAGAGAAAGATGGAGAAGAGAGTGTTTTTTTTATTTATAAATAGGGGTATTTTGTAATTACACTATGTGTGGGTCCCTTTTATAAATGGATAAGATAAAAAATGATGAGTTGACATGTTGACTTTGGGTTGACCGGTCATTTTAACCGGCCATATACCAAAGTGGGAGGTCACCTATAAGTTCGTACATATTAGTGAGACAAATTGAAGGTTGTACACCAAAGTGTGAAATAGGGCAAAGTGTTGAAACACCTTTCCACATAATTTTGATTTGACAAAATTGTTTAAGTATAATTAAAATATATTCTAAACACACTAAGTTTAAATGCTTTGATTTATTCTACTAATGTGTTTGTTCAATATTGAGTTAAATTGTTTATAAGACACAAGATTAAAAGGCCCAAGCCAAATACGGAAGTCAAAGCCCAAGTCAAACAGTTTAAGGCAACTCGGCCCGCATATGTCAAAACGCTGTCGTTATGTACAAAACGCAGCTCAGCAAGAGAAGGATCTAGAAGACCTTCAAGGAACAACTTCGGGACGAAGCTGCTGAGTTGATTCGACAAACAGTACAAGACAGCAGCTGGCTAAGAACAACTTCCAGACAAAGTGTTTCCACTTTGGGTAAAGTTCAGAAGACACAGTATGCTGTCTAGTTGACATTACCATAAATGGAGAGACATTCTGCCGAGCTGACCAAAAGCTGACCGAGGACATAAGATGCTCAAATCTGATTGGCCGAGAGCTCTGAGCAAGTCAGGATGACAACGACAGGAAGCCGTTTCCCTCCAACGGTTATTTCGAAATTCGAAATGAACCGATGCCTCAGACGTCGCTATAAATAGTGCCATCAGTTGCTTCATTCAACAAGAGAACTTGATCAAGCCATTACGCTGACCAAATTTCTACGCAAAGTTCTCCAAGCAAAAGCAAAGCAATCTTACACTAAATTTCATATCTTTTGTGTAAAAGTCTAGAGTGATTATTCAATCATCTAAGGTGTCTTAGCAATCATTGTTTAGGACAAACACTTATCATTTCTAAAGATTAGAAAGGAGAGGCAGAGTACTCGGTTATAGTACTCAGCGAGAGATTAGGATTGAGTAGAGGTATAGAGGAAGGTACTCTTGTTATACTCAGTTGCTAAGATTGTAAAAGGTTTGATGCTCTACCGTTAAAGAGCTCAGTAGAGAATTCGAAATCTCGGAACGTGTTCCGGTGACAGGACGTAGGCTTGGAGGCCGAACCTAGATAAATCTGCTGAGTAACATATTTCTAACCTTTAACTCCTTTATATATTTATTGCTTGCTTAAACAAAAACTGACCAAGTAAAGAGGTGAAGCTGAGTTGTGCGCGTTGAATATACTAGCTCAGGAATAGACTCTAAGTGCTATCTCCTGACTCAAGTAAAGAAACTGACCTAGTCACTAGTTGACTAAGCCAGTATCTTGCTGTTCACTCAGCGCCGCTGTCCAAACCTTTTTCTCACGAAAAAGAAGTCTGCCTTAGCTTAAATTTTTTAAATAGTTCCTAACCCCCCCTTGGAACTATACTTGTAACGTTATAAGGGACCAACAAGTGGTATCAGAGCTTAAAAGCTCACTGTAAAAGGTTTAACCACCTTGAGCTGATCCCCACTATGGGCGAAAACAGCACCCGGTTTCTCCCAAGAAACCAAACAACTCAGATCTTACCTGAGGGGCTGTCCATTACTCGGCCTCCCCTATTCTTCGGGTCTAACTACACCTTCTGGAAGAATAGGATGAAAAATTTCATTCAGGCTACAAATATGAGTGCCTGGCTATTCAGAGAGGGCAATCAGGCGGCGGATCGGCTGGCCAGTTTTGGTAAATCAGCTTCTGCTCTTACTTGGTGGCACTCGGCTCCTCAATTTTGTCAATCATTTGTGTTTGAAAACTTATGTAATGTTGCACATGTTCGCTTCCCTTAATTTTCTTTTCTTTGGATGCTCTTTTATTTCTTTTCTCCTCCCTTTGTAATTCTCCTTTTTTTATTAATAATATTTCGGGTTGATTTGGTGTGTTAGGAGTGCCAACCTAGTTGGGATGTCTAGCCACTTAATCGCGTTCCAAGCTTTCATGCAAAAAAATATTTGTTAATACTAATTACTTGTATTATTTTTCACTAATTGTAATTTATAAATCGAGCCGATTTTAACCTGTTTTAGCCGATTTTTTCCACTAACCCGATTGGTCCAATTTAACTCGAATTGATTATGAAATTCTAGAATTCTAGAAAATTCTGAAATTCCAGAAATCCAATTATATGGAATTCTAGAAAAGGAAAAACACACACAAAAAAACAAGAAAAAGAGGAGGATGAAGAGGAGAAGATGAAATAGAAGAGAGACAGTTAAAAAGTGACAAAACAATTTTCTACAATTTTGCTAACGATAGAAACCATATGATTTGTTTTTGGATAAAAAAACCTAATGTACTTATCTGTGAAAGCGTGAAACCATATGTCTTTTTTTTAATTAACCATAAGTTCTACTAAGTTTTGAACTAACGATGACTATCCAACTTCATTTAGTCAGACACTGATCATGTTTCACATGGTCAGTAACAACCACCGAGATATGAGATTTGAAAAAGTTTGTTTAAATTGATAACTTCTTATAATTCTCCTAGTTCAATTATATTACGACATGCACATTCATGAGTAAAGGATACATGCAAAATTTGTTTAAAAGGAATGAGAAAAGACAAATAAAAAATAAAAAATAAAAAATTAAGGAACATAAATTAAACAGGAACAACAGGAAAAAGTGAGGCAGTCGAAAAAAAGTCGAAAAAATGGAAAATGAAAAACAATAAGGTAAAAACGATAATAGTATTTTTGTTGAAACATAAAGATATATAAAAATTTGTATTATAAAAATCTGTGAATGATATTAATATTATAATCTAACCATCATAGCCCATAGTCCATTTAACATATATATATAACTCAATTCATCCAACTCATCTAAAAAGAATTAATGTAACCCATGAAACCCATCAAAAATATCTTTATATGGGTTTAGAGACGGATCCAGCCCAGGGCTCGGGGGCTCCTGCCCCTCCGACCCTTATTTCACTCTTGAGTAATATTGGTTTAGTACTTGATAGTTCCCTCTAATTTTAGTTTATATTGGCATTTTTGTAGTATAATTGAAATACTTCAAGATAGTTGAGTTGGTTAAATGACATGTTTCATTATAAGGGGTCTTAAGTTTAAATTTCTTAAACCTCATTTTTTAAAAGCTTTAATTTATCTACTTGATTTTTTTTTTCTAAATAACTTTGTTATTTTAATTACTTTCTACATTTTCTTAACTCTTATATACTAGTTTTTTTTCTAAATCAAATTATACTTTATGAAAATTATAAGAAATTTTTAATTAAAAATAAAAAGATAAAAGTTGTATAATATTTAAAAAATTAGTATTGGATTTATAAAATATTAAATATATCTACTTCTTTTAGGCCGACTACTTTTAATTATTTATTATTCAATACACCAAATCTACGAAAATTTAGGGTGTTGGAGGCTAAAAACAATTTTGGTCAGCCCTAACGGGCTAGATTTTAGAAATTTCCTCTATCTTCATAAATCTAACTCTGACACAAACAGCAAGGCTAAAACTAGCCCCTATGTATAAAATACTGGATGGGTTGTGTAAAAAGCTTATCATAACCCACTCAATCCAAATTTGAACACCCCTACAAACTACTAGCGAATATTCTCCATTTAAAGGCTATAACACATGTTGATGAGCTTCGTAATAAGTACATGTGATAAGTATGTGATTGGTAGTTAGTTTGTTAGTTATACATAGGCCTAACGAACTAACTACCGGCCACTTACTTCTCATGTGATACTTATTGCTCTACACAATTTATCAATTACCATTTTTTAAATAAAATATACTGCTATGCAATAAAAAGTACAAAACATAAAATTTCAATATAAATCCTCATCGAGATCTGTGGTTTCCCCCAATGTTATTAGGCTCGGACCGGACCGGTCGAACCGGAAACCGGTCCGAGCCTGTCCGGTTATTTCAATGTTGAAATAACTGGAGAGACCCGGGGTTGGACCGGAACCCGGGGTTGAGCTTTGAATTTTGAAAAGGCAGGCTGGCTTACAATAATTAGGGCGGGATAATTTTGGTGCGGCATTCGCGTCGCCCACGTCGTGCGGGTGCGCCCCTAACCCGATGGTTAATCGATTGCAACCCTCCCCCTGCGCGTGAGAGAGCCTTTTCCCTAGTAATTGGTTAAAGGCTTGTAAAGCCCATTTACTTATAAACTAGTTAAGTTTCTCCTTTCTTTTTTATGTGGGATGTAAATGTTTAATTTCATTTTATCTTCTTCCAAACCATTTCAAATGGTTCACTTTGAGCATCAATTTCTCATTCATCATTTGTCCGTTTTGAGTTTATAATATATTTTTAAAAAGATCTTATGGCATAGAATACATTGATATATTTCAATTTATTTTGAATTTAATTTATTCGTTATATATTTAAGACTCAAATTAACAAAAAAATAACAAACCAAAATTGTTTATAATTTATTTTGGATATATATAATGTATAAAAATAATTTTAAATTAATTATATATATTTAATGTATATAAATATTATTTATTTATTTATTAAGTCATTCGGTTCGACCAATCCAAGCCATCCGATCCGACCAAGTGACCCGTGACCCAGTCATCAATCCGGTTTGATGTCCGATCCGATTCTGATAACATTGGTTTCCCCTGACTTTGGAAGTGGATAGACATATCCTTACCTAAATTTATTTTCAAAAAAAAAAAAAAATACAAAACATCTCCCTTTTCGATACTTGTATTCTATATAACTCTGCTAACTTTAAGTGGACGACCGATATCGGACCCTTCTTTAATCTCTTAATCAGTCTTGTCTTAAGCATAGGAAGGATATCAACCCCTCTTAAATTTATTCACATCAAATATATAAAAAAAAAAGTGCAAACAAAAAATCTATCAAGCATTTCATCAAACAATGATAGAGATGGAATTTGGCAATAATCCTAAATTTGACTGTTTTTTTTTAATGATATCCATTAATCGCTAATTTGTATTGAGCATCTTAGCATAGAATCTGCAGAATCTAATCCAAGATTTAAATAAAGATGCAGAATATTTGATTAGAAGTAGAGCTGTCAAAATGAGTCATAACCCATTTATTGACCCATTTAACCCATCATTTAAATAGGTTAGGGTTGACCCTTTTATGGATTGGGTCATAAAGAGGTTGAGCCATTTAACCTATATAATAAAAGGGTTGAATAGGTTTTTGGCAGGGTCAACCCAATAACCCATTAGTTTCTTATTCATCTTAAAACAACCACAAATACTTATTCTTTAATATTAGTAAATTTGAATTATTGAATGAAATTTGAATTATTCATCCACTAAATCAGAATTATTGTTTTCATATTATTCTTTTCATGCTTATTCTTTAATATTAGTATATTTTTCAATTCATTATATATAGTTTCCTTTGAAATAATATATTTATTTATTTATAAAATGTGAGGATGTGAGGCTGTGACGACAACCCAATAAATAATTTCGTCAAAACATTCATTTATTTAATAATTAATAAATATATTTTTTTATTTCTCATACAAAACGTCTAAAACAAAAAATAATATTCTCTAATTCCATGAAATATTAAATTATATATTCTCAAAAGAAAACTTATAAAATTAAGGGTTAATTTAAAAAAATACATGGTTTCATGTTTTCATAGATCAGAAATTCTAAAATTCCATAAGTTTCTAGAATTTAAAATTCCAAAATTCTAGAATTTTCTGGAATTTCAGAGCTCTGAAATTTTTGAAATTTCAGATTTCTAAAATTTCAAAAATTCTGGAATTTCAAAAATTCTAAAATTTCAGAATCTGAAGAATTCTGGAATTTCAGAATCTGAAGAATTCTGGAATTTCAGAATCTGAAGAATTATGGAATTCCAGAATCTGAAGAATTCCAAAATCTGGAAAATCTAGAATTTTAAAAATTCTAAAATTCCAGAATATGAAAATTCCGAAATTCCAGGATATGAAAATTCTGAAATTCCAGAATATGAAAATTCTGAAATTCTAGAATTCGAAAATTCTATAATTTTAAAAATTCTGGAATTTCAGAAATTCTAAAATTCTAGAATTTCCAATATTCTAAAATTTCAGAATCTGGAAATTCTGGAATTTCAAAAATTCAGAAATTCCAGATATTCTAAAACTGCAGAAATTTTGGAATTTTGAAAAATAATAGAATTCCAGAATCTGGAAATTCTAGAATTTCGAAAATTCTGAAATTCCAGAATATGAAAATTCTGGAATTTCAGAAATTCTAAAATTCTAGAATTTCCAAAATTCTAAAATTCTAGAATCTGAAAATTCTGGAATTTCAAAAATTCAGAAATTCCAGATATTCTGAAATTTGAGAATTTTGAAAAATTCTAGAATTCCAGAATCTGAAGAATTCTAGAATTTCAAAAATTCTGGAATTCCAAAAATTTGAAAATTTTGAAAATTTTGAAATTCCAAAATCTGAAATTTCAGAATCTGGAATATCAAAAATTCTGAAATTTCAAAAATTCTGAAATTCCGTAAATTCTGAAATTTTAAAAATTCTGGAATTTCAAAAATTCTTGATGATTTAGATGATTACTACATTGTTGTTTGATTTTATAGAACATTACATTATTTGGACTAATAGTTTTTTTACGTGTATGTTAATTGAAATTCAAATGAACAAATTTTTAATTAGATTTAGTTAAATGGGTTAAATGGGTCAACCCATGTAACCCATTTAATAAATGGGTTGGGTCATTTTGACCTTTATATAAATAGGTTATTACAGCTCATTTATTAAATGGGTTGGGTTGGGTCAACCCATTTATTAAATAGGTTGGGTCAATCTTTTTAGCCATTTTGACACCTCTAATTAGAAGTGAGTTTACAGATATTATTAATTATTACTCGAAGCAGAAAATACGGCTTATCCTTAGCATATAAATTTCCTCTTTTAGTGAAATCTTGGGATTAATGTGCTACTCCTCCTACTACATAGTTTTTCAAAAAAATTTAATTAAGAAATTCTACTTTATATGTAGAAACATCTTCAGAGCTTAATTTTTAATACTACTATAGATATATATTGTGGAAATCAACAAGGTCTATGCCTTATTATTTTATAATTTGTCTCTCGAAAGGAGGCACGATACCTAATAAACATAAAACATGTATGTTTATCTTCGTTTAAAACCAATGTAACTTATTGATGATATTGTTATTATTTCAAGCAGGGTAATTACTCTCAAATAATATATACTCTACCAATTATATTGGAATTACATGTGCCGATATAGCAACTGAACATAAAATTATACTTTAAAAAAATGAAGTTCTTATAATTTTTGTTATAAAAAAAAAAAAGAAAAAAAGGTTCTTTTTTTAAACGAAAAAAATAAAGTTAAAACACATTTCATAGTGCATATAATGTATGCATATTGATATTTTGCGGATGTTTTCATTAAATTATTAATTCACGATTAATTAGTCATCCCTAATAAAAATTAGGAAAATTACAAAAATAGGTTAAATGGGAGGTCCAATTATATATTTAACTCATTTACTCAACCTACTACATATCTAGACTGATTTTGTGTGACTTTTCCATAATACACTCAATATTTACGCGCGTCTCGCTCCCTCCCGTCTGACTTCGCAAATTCGATATTATGCGAAGCCTGCAAAGCTAAATGTTTGGGTTTAATTGATGAATTTAATTAGCATATGCGAAGCCTGCGAAACTAATGTTTGGTTTACTTGATGAATTTCATTATCATATGCGAAGCCTGGATGTGCTTTGAAGCTAATTCGCGAAGTGGTATATAACAAAAAATGTCAAACAACAACGGATTCTAACATTAAAATCATAACATTATCAAAATTTACAACAAGATTGCCACAATAAACTCCTAACAAATCACTTCAAAGTGAACCTGACTAATCCGGTACCAATTTTGAAGCGGATGAGTAATTTCTCTCTCTACAAGAAGTCCAGACCTTTTAGGATGAGAAATGGAAGTCCAGACCATTTGGGATGGATGTGTCCCATGGTGCACACCAAGATTGGCACAATCTCTCCTAACCAACCATTTTAAAGTGAATGTGTCAATCTTGAGGGAAATTTCTCCCTATACAAGAAGGAAAGTTATCTCCCCTGCATCCGAGGACGCCGCCTTCTAGAAAGGGATGTTATGTAATCAACCACCTTCAGAAAAAATTAATCGTGTTAGGCAGGGAAAAAGACGATTTTGGCTTCGCGAAATGAGGATTAGCGAAGCATGCGAATGTAAATGTGCAGGGAAAAAGGTGATTTTACTTCGCTAATCGATGTTTTCGCGAGGTATGCGAGGTCTGAAACGTGACGATCTACGTCACATATCGATGCTTTCGCGAAGTCTGCGAGGGAAATCATGAACTTTTCTACTCGTAGACTTCGCAAACTAATCGATTCACGAAGTAGATCGTGACGTTTCAGGCTCTTTCTCTTCGCGAAATCATCGACTACGCGAAGTGTATTCATGAAAAAATGCAGAAAAATAGCAGATACTTACATTTTTCGCGCCTTTCACCCTTAAAAGCGACAATAACAATATGATAAAGTGGGAAAAACGATGAAAATAACGTAGAATAACCATTTCTTTGATGGTAACAAGAAGAAAGAAACCAAGTAACGAGCAGGAACAGGAAGATGAAGAACCATGACTTCGTTTTCTAGGATTAGGAAGTTGCAGAATCAAGAGAGGAAAAAGAGAAATTCATTGTGATTTGGCGAAAAGGTGCAGATTTCGTACAATTTAAAGGAAGATAGGAAGATCAAAAGCCTTCGAATCATTAATGGAGGATCCAACAACCATTCGCGCACCCAAGGAGAAGAGGGGAGAGAATGTTCACGGAAGGGGAAGTGGGAAGGTTAGGGGTATTATGGGAAAGTCACACAAAATCAGTATAGATATGTAGTAGGTTGAGTAAATGAGTTAAATATGTAAATGAGCCTCCCATTTGATCTAGTTTTTAATTTTCCCATAAAAATTTAATTTTTTTTAATAGTATGAGAAAACTTGATTTTTGAATAGTGTAAAAAACATGTTATTTTGATAAAACATGCATTTAAATGGTTAGACATACAAACGTGTTTTTTTTTTTTTTTTTTTTTTTTGGGTTGGGTATAGAATGTTTAGGAAAATTTTGGGTTTATGAGGTTTAATAAATTTTTCTTGTAAATTGTTCTTAGTTGCTCTTAGTATAAAAAGCTTCTCCTCTTCCATGGAAGTAGGCATAGATTGGCCAAATCACGTAAATTTTCCGTATTGTTTATTTTCAATTATTTGATTATTGCACATAAGTCAGTCCTAATCTCCTAATAAGTGGTATCAGAGCGTCGGGTTTTTGGTGAATTAATTATTTGTTAGACATTATTTTATCTACAAAATTTGATATTGAAACTTTGATAGATCGACAAATTTTTGTCTATATTGGAGATGCGCGTTATATACTCATCCAAACGGTATGAGAGGAGGTGCTTGAAGGCTTGGAAAGAAATCTGTTCAGTGGAAGCAAATAGAAAAAAAGCATTGCCAAAACTATTCTTATGTCTCTCAATTGAGGTTGCCATGTAGACCAGCTCAATTGGAGTTTGGCTGAAATTGAAGTCCTTGTACATGACAAAATCGATTCTCTTTTTGAAAAAGAGACTGAAAGATCTTCGTCTGCATGAAGGTAAATCCACTAGAACACATTTTAACAAATTTTCTATAATAGTTATGGACCTCCAAAATATCGATTAGAAATTGACAAGGAGGATTTGACTATTACCTTGTTATACTCGTTATCGCAGTCATATAAGTATTTTAGGGAGACCTTATTATATGGTAGGGAATAGATTACTTTTGAAGAAGTTAAAACTACTTTATTATAACGTAAACTAATAGATAGCCAGTTGACAAAAAATAACGAGTCTGTAGACAAGAGTTTTATAATTTGTGGAAGAACTTTTGGAAGGGGTTTTACTAGTAACAAAGGAAAATGTAGATCTAAATCTAGGTCCCGCAAAAACCTAATTTGCCATTTTTGTAAAAAAATAGGCATATAAGAGCTGATTTCTTTAAGAGGAAGAATCAGATGAATGAAAAAGAGAAACATGTTAAAAATATTGAACAAGCTAGTGTGGTTAATGGGGATGCCTCTATTGTCACTGGGGAAATTGATATATTTGAGTCTGATTGGGTACCCGATTCTGCATATTCATACCACATATGTCCTTATAAAAATATGTTTTCTTCATTGAATTTTATTACCGATGATGTTGTTCTAATGGGTAATGATGTTGCACATAAAATATAGTATAGGATAAAGTCTAAACCTCTGTGCTTTCACATTTTGTCAAAAAAGTATATGTGGATTTTTTTTTTCCAAACTGGGACTAAGATTTTCGTTTTCATAAAAACGGAGATTTTTTAGCTTGAGAATGTAAAAATGACCGTTACCAACCTCAAAATATAAAATTCCAAAAATAGAAATGTTTAGTACCACATTTACTATGGAATCAATTTTTATTTTTCAAAATCATCAATTTTTTATTTCTCTTTTTTTTTGGTAGGAACAGGAAAAGAAAAAAAAAAGGAAAAAACAAAAACAAAAAACCTAGTCTGGGATTAGCCTAGGGAAGCTAACCCTCATCACATCTTCAAAAAGAAGAGAAGAAAGATAATCAGGAGGATAAGAAAAGGTCGTGACGCCCAACATCCCCTCATGACCAGAAGTCGCCAAACGATCCGCTACCCGGTTCTGTTCTCTGAAGATATGGCTGAAATTTATGAAATCAAAGGAAGAGCAAAATCTTCTAACTCTTTAAATATTCACTTTCTCTATCGTCACCAAATAACACCTAAATAAGCTCAAAATTAAAATTTGAAGAATTAAAGTTGCTTAAAATATTAACAAGTCTTTGAAATTTTCAATTTTGAGACTGTCAATGCTCATTTTAATTTTGAAGTCCTTGTTTTTTGCAAAGCGAAAACTTCAGTTGTCTCCTGGTTGCAAAAAAAAAAAAAACCTCAGCCACCGTTTGGACAAAAAAATTCCATAAGTACATGTTTGATAAAACGTGAAAGCACATGATTTTTTTTTTGAATTTACCTTTATTATATTGGGGATTATTAAATTGCATATGTATGATGGTATTGTAAGAACACTAATATATGTTTGTTATGTTTCTGATATGAGAAAAATCTAATTTTTTGACACTCTTGATAATAATGGGTGAAAGTTTACTCTTGTTGGGGAGTAGAGAAAGTGTCTTTTGGAACACTTATTTAAATGAAAGCTACCAAGGTGGGTTTTCTATGTGGGCTTGAATGAAAAGACTATTATAGGTTTAACATCTATTTCATTTGGTTTATTTGATTTTGATGCTTCCAAATTATGAGACTTGAGACTTAGGTATATGAGTGAGAAGGGAATTACAGAATTGTGTTGTATAGGTTTGTTGCAAAGTCAAACGAATGTTTACTTGGAGTTCTATAAACATTGTATTTTTAGAAAACATAAACGTGCAAGCTTTGGCACTAAGATCTATAGTTCAAAGGTGCCTTTGGATTATATTCATTTATGTGGTCCATGAAGAGAGTCATCCACTGGCGGTGTGAGGTATATGCTGCTAAATATTATGGGCTAAAAGACCCACGTAGGCTTCCCACATGTACCGTATGGCCGCTGTTAGTCCTCCTTACCATTCGCGCACGCACTTAAGGACGTCAAAAGCTCATCCTACTCTACTAAGGGTATTGAGGACTTTAGGGCGCCTCATAGGCCAAACCTATAAATTGGGGGATCCTACCCCATTATTAAGGTCTAATCGTTCTCTCTTTATGTATATTATCACCTTACTCTTACTAGTCACTAACTTGATCATCAACATGTACGTCAGAGACCGCTCCTGGAAATGTACCAAGGATCATACCAATGACCAATTCAACAGGCGGCTTGTCAATCCTAACTTCTCATCATTTGGTATGGTAAGCATGGAAGAAACCATTTAAAACTCCTTCATATCCATCTGAAAAGCAATGACATAGCAGCATGGTAGGAGTGCCTCCCCCAAAGCAAAAAGAAGTTGAAAGACCATCGTTGATCCTCACCTTTGAGGATAGGGTAACAATATAAACATATTCCAAGGACGAGTCTTACGATCCCATGACGAGTCTAATGAAAACACTACGAGACTTCCAGGTAACCCAAGTATGGCAGCCTGAGGCACTATGACAAATGATGGCCACCAAAAAGGCCATGTAGAAGGACAATTGGAAGATATGGGAGCTCCTTAAGGCTAAGACCCCTCCTTAATAAGAGGTCGCCCTCGCAGAAATGGGAGAAGCATGAGCAAGTGACACCCTCCCCATAGGAGAACAATCTCGCCCCTACCGCCAAGTATTCCCTAAACGCCTAAAATGGCACACAAGGCATCCTCCAATAGGGAGAAGATTGAGAGGCCAATTTCGAATGATTCTTTGACAAAAAAAAGCCCTGGGAAGCGCTATGTGAGGAAGGGTCACATTTAGCAAGACACCTCTAGTTAAACAAATCACAGAAGCCAGCTTCCCCAAGAATTGGATGTCTCCCCTCTTGCATAGGAGCCGAGGACCTTAACAAACATTGCACCATGTTCATGAACATGATCAACGTCTGCTCCAAAGAGGAGCACATCATGTACAAAGTCTTCCCAATGACCCTTATTATATCGCCTAAGAATGATGTAAGGGGTTAAAGCCTGAGTGTGTCGACTCCTTCCACCTACTCAAAAACTTGTTTGTTGTCTGATTTGTTAGGGTAGTCAAACCAAGAGGATTAGCTCTATTTATAGAGGAAGTGTGTTTGAAAACGGTAAAAGGAAAAGACCATTGAGTTGTCCCATCACCAGCCGTACATTTTTCACATATCTGAGCGATATAGGGGGACTTTTGATAAGAGACAAATGTTATGAATTTGGCTTTCATGAGAACTTTATATCAAATGCTCGAGAATCGTAAGTTTGGAATTTTGGATCTTGGCTAATAAACATTGGTTGTAATATATGCGCCTGAGAGAATCCATTGTGAACAGATTCCTAAAGAGGCAGTGCATATAGTAGCTTACTATTCGGACGTTTGTCCATCAATAGGAGGTGAAGTCCTATAGATACTTTTATTTTTAAGCTTGTTCGTTGTCCTATTCGTTAGAGTAGTCAAGGTATCCATAAAATTTTGTCTAATTTTAAAAAATGCCTAATGCTCCTCCAACCCTCTTAACTTGTTCAAATTGGTCATTTTACTCCTCCAACTCATCGAATGTCATATTTACCCCTTTAACTCCATAGAAATGGTATGTCCCACCCCCTTAACTTGTCCAAATTAGTCATTTTACCCCTCCTCAACTCATCGAATGTCCTATTTACCTATTTAACTCCATAAAAGTGGTATTTCTCACACCTTATGATCATATTTACCCCCTTAACTCTATAAAAGTGGTATTTCTTACCCATTTATAGTGCAAAATTAATAGCACTTATTCAAATGAGTTTGAATATATATATTTTTAATATCAACTTTTTATTCTGTTTTAATTTGATAATTATATTGATCCTTCATGTGTTTATTATAATAATATTGTATTACAATAATTAGATAATCAAAATTTAACTAGCAAAAAAAGTTGAAAAGAGAAAGAATGAATAAAAGATACAAATAACAAGAACATTAATATAAACAAGTTAAATACATTATATGTAGGGATAAGATACCAAAATAGGCCTATGATTTTGGGGAAGTATTAATTTAGGTTCCACGTACAAAATATCACTAATATAGGTTTAACGTTTAAAAAATGTATCAATTTAGGCCTTGATGACGGATTGTAAGGGGTGAGAAATACCACTTCTATGGAGTTAATGGGGTAAATAGGACATTCTATGAGTTGGGGAGGGGGTAAATAGACAAGTTGAGGGGGTGAGAAATACCACTTTTATGGAGTTAAAATGGTAAATAGGATATTCTATGAGTTAGATGGATAAATAGACAAATTGAGGAAGTAAGAAATACCACTTTTATAGAGTTAAAGAGGTGAATAGGACATTCGATAAGTTGAGGGGATATAATGACCAATTTAAACAAATTAAGAGGACTGGAGGCGTATTAGACCCTTAAAAAATTTAGAAACTTAAGTATGAGTATGTCTAGCAATAAAGTGCCAATATATCCGATTATGAGAAATATCCACAAAATACCAATACATATTTTTATTCTTTTAAAGACGTGAGATTTCGATTTCAAATAATCTTTTTAACTTCTAATTAATTTTTTTATATATATACTAAGATTTAGTCAACCAAATAGCGAAAATTTATAAAAAAAAATAAAAAAATAAAAAATAAAAATCTAAATTGAGAAAAAAAAAGCAGCAAGTGGATTTTGCTTGACAGTTTATAGTTTGTCCTATATATAGTACTTTCGGCCATGCAAATTTATTTATTTATTTTTAAGTATATAAGAATAGGAATAAGGTACTTGCCCCTCTAATTTTTCGAAAACTCCAAATTTATTCTTAATATACTACATGGTTAAATTTTATTTTCGAATTTAATAAAATCAGTTTTACTTTTACCTAACTAAAAATTTAAATAGATTAGTAAATTACTTTATAACCCGTTATTTAATTGTCAAATCCGACTTTTCAAACATTATTTATGTAATATATTTATTTTATCACTAACATAATAATAAAAAAAGCCTATCAAAATGTTAATATTTAAACTCTCGAATACAAATTAATTAAAAAAACTGCTTAAAATATTATATATATATATATTATTTAAACATATATAAACAACTTTTCAAAATACGCTTCAATTTATGGACAAACTTATTATTTAGAACATTTGATGCAGCAACTAAATAGTTTTTAAATTTTCAGTTAGGTAGAAATAAAATTTACTTTACTTGACATCCCATAAATAAAATTGTACTATTCCAAACTTTAAAGTAAATCTCAATTTTTCAAAAAATGAGAGAATCCCTACAAATATTAGGTAAAAGAATGGAGGGCTAAATGCAATATTGTAACTTGTTAGGATGTCAGCTAATAAATATTATTCGTAAATGGGTCCACATGAAATTAGATTCAAAAGATTCAAATTCTCAATTATATGATAAACGTTATAATATGATAGAAAAAGGAAATAAAGCATATAATATATTATTACAGAATCCAAAATACATCTTAGATACGATACGAGCATCACGTGCATGATTCTCGCTAATTAATTTTTGTACATTTATGTGCTTATACTTACTATAATTAAGCACACCCATCGGAATAAAATATATAGACAACGACAATTAATTAGAACTGGAAAAAAAAAATCAAAGATAATACAGCGAATCATTACTGATTATTGAAGTAGATTATTAATTAATGCTAAACACTGCAGAACTAATTACGATGATTCTTCAGATTTTTCATCCTGCAAGCATAACCAAACTTCATTAATACAATATTATCTTGATACATTTATTTGAGGAAATTAATGAAGGAATTTCAAATCCATGATTCTATATAACAGGAATACTAATGAATGGGGATAGTGTTATACACGTTTGTGATGTATATGTATGTGGAAGCCACGTGAAAAGTGCTCCTGGGGTTATACAAAATTCTTTTTATACGTCTCAAATACCACATCATCCGTATACCAAATCAATAAAGTAATGTTACGTCAATAGAATACGTTAGACGCGTAATAAAATTTCTTCTTATTTTTCTCACTACAAGTAATTTTAATTTGAAAATGTTCATGAGAAATGAGAATATAAGCAGGAAGCTGGCTCAACCTTCCTTCTCAAAATCCCCACAGCACCCATTTTCTGGAGGCTTTTTTTTTTCTTTCTTTATTAATGCTTTTACTAGGAAATGAAAGTTTGAGAAAAGAGTGACTCTCTAGGATGAATCTTACTTAAAATAAAAAATGGCGAAAGAATATGACATAAGTATATTTTTAGTTCTTGTTTTAGTAGTTTGTGTAGATAAAAGTGTTTGGTTAAGATTAAAAGACGAGTTCATAAGAAAAATCAAGTAAGTTGTCGGGTCGGGACGGGACGAGATGCGAGTGAGTAGAATTAGGTACCTTAAGATGTATAGTTAGGGAGAGGAATGCGGCCGGACTCAATATAGCGAATGTCTTGAAGAAGAAGGTCATAATGGGCTTTAACTTCATCAGGGGTTTTGGAACCAACAGCTCTTGAAATATTGAGCCAACGGTCAGGAGTGTCTTTGTCATAGACAGCTAATGCTCTTTCGAATGCTTTGTTCTGCTGTGCTGTCCATGACTCTGACCCTCGAGACGACATTGAGCTTGATGCCATGTTATCTTTTAACTGAACAAATATTTGTTATGCTTATTATGCAGAAGAGCTGCCATATTGCTTGCTTTTTATAGCCAAATTTTTTGGGTTGAGGTGTAGGGTAGGGTCGCCCAATTGGAATTATGAAATCTTTGTGTATTACAATTTCAATGATTTGTCTCCTTACCAACCACACAAATATTTTGCTCTTATAAAACATAGAAAAATATATGGAATCACTATCTTTAATTAACATCTTCCAACGCTACGAGGATGAACTCAACGGTAAGAAAACGACTTTTGTGGAGGAGAGAAGGTGGAGCCGGGACCTCTCTCCACTCTATGGGATGTTAGAAAAATTTATGTGTCTAAGAGTTATGAAAAGTTAGAATACACATGGTTTATTCAATAAGTTATTTTGATATTAGATTTAACGGCTACTTATGAATTGAGAGTTATTAAGAGTTATGTAAGGTTTTATTTATTAGGTTTCTAATAGTTACAAACTGTATTATCTCCAATCCAACCATAGTCCATAATTTATTTTTAGAGTAAAAACACACTCCAATGATACTTTAAAATCTTACTTTATTTTTAAAGTAAAACTTTTGATACTCTATATATGAAGTATCAAGATACTTTAATATCCGTTTGGTTTACCTGTTGTTTGCTGTTGGATAAAACTGATTTTGGAAAAAGCAGAGATTGCATGCTATTGGAAAAAAACAGTTTTCATCTGTAAAAAGACAACAATAATTCTCTAAATAAACACTTAAAACTTTTCTTTTTAATATGAAAATAAAATATGAGAAGAGAATGGAGTAAACAAAAACTCCTCTTATTCTTTTTTTTATAGTAAGGTTTAATGATTTTTTGAGAATAAAAATATTATTATTATTATATATATATTATGGAAAAATAATAATTTATTAATTTTTGTATTTAAATGTGTATGTTTTTAGTTAATGTGACCTATACTATTTGGATATATTTTTATTTTTAATATTTTATTGGTATTAAAAATATAATAATACATGTTTTTTTTTTAAGAAAAAAATTGTGTTACATTAAATAACAAAGGAGCCCCTAGTAAATAAATCCATCTTGTTTTGCTCTTTTGGAAACTAAGATTAGTGGTGAGAAAGCAGATGAGGTGGTTAAGAAGTTTAAGAACTGGCACTGTGTTAGATCGGAGGCAACTGGCCGGGCTGGGGGGCTTTGGCTTTTTTGGAGGCTAGATCGGATTCATTTTGATATTCTTAGCATGGATAAGCAGTTCATTCATTGTAAAGTGAGTATTTCCGGCAATACTCCCTTTTTTATTACCCTTGTGTATGCTGACCCTATCTTGTCTAATCGAAAACGGCTCTGGGAGGTTCTCTATTCTATGAGTGTCAGCATTTCGGAGCCCTGGTTTGTGGCGGGTGACTTCAATGATATCGCCTTTATGAGTGATCAGAGAGGGGGATCCAATCATTATGTTAATCGCTGTCTGCATCACAAGAATAGTATGGATTTATGTGGGCTTTCCGATCTGGGGGCTTCTGGTCATAAATTCACTTGGAAGCGTAATAATACTTTTGTTCGATTGGACAAAGTCTACGCTAATGTTTTAGCTCTAACTTCCTTCCCCGAGTGCTCTGTGTTGAACCTCCCATTCCGTCATTCGGATCATTGTCCTATTTTGTTTAGACTTTTGAGAGGTAAGCATCCTAGGGGTAAGAGACCGTTCCGGTATCAGTTGGCTTGGGAGTCCCATCCTAAGTTTAAAGAGTTCGTTCATGAGAGTTGGAGACCTCATTCGTATGTACTGCAAGCTGCTGAAGGGTTCAGGAATAAGGTGCAGGGGTGGAATAGGAATGTGTTTGGGCATATTATCAGAAGGAAGAACAAGTTATTAAAGAGGATGGAGGGCATTCAACGCAGGTTGGAGGGGAGGTTTGATCATAGCCTTGAGGGCCTCCTCAGAACCCTTCAGAAGGAGCTGGAGGCTGTGCTTAGGCAGGAGGAGTTCCTTTGGTTCCAGAAGTCTCGGAAGTCCTGGATTAGAGATGGCGATCGTAATACCAAATACTTCCATCTCTCTACCCTGATTAGAAGGCAGAGAAATAGAATTGAGGCCATTAAGGATTCTAATGGTGATTGGGTTTATGAAGATGAGGTTATTCGAAACTTAGCCCTGGATTTCTACAGAGAGCTGTTCAAAGAGGAACCTGTTCTTTTGGAGAGGGCTCACTCTATTGCTACATTTCCTTTAATCAGTGAGGATTGTAGTCAGGAGGCCTTTCAACCTATTTCCCGAAAAGAGTTTGACCAAGCTATCTTCAGCATTGGGGCTTCTAAAGCTCCTGGGATTGATGGTCTTCCGGCGGGCTTTTACCATAAGCATTGGGATGTAGTGAAGGAAGGCATCTATAATTTTATCTTGGGGGTGTTCAGTGGTTCGAAGGATATTGAGCTGGTTAATAGAACCCTCCTGGTTCTGATTCCTAAGATTGATAAGCCTTCTTCCTTTTTGCATATGAGACCTATCAGTCTTTGTAATGTTCTTTACAAAACTGTTACAAAGATTGTGGCTAATAGAATCCGTGGCATTCTTCCTGCGATCATTTGTCAGAATCAGGGTAGCTTTGTGCCTGGTAGACAAATGATGGATAATGTGGTGATCGCCCAAGAGATGGTCCACACGATGAAGATTAGGAAGGGGAGGAAAGGCATTGTGGCTCTGAAGCTGGATTTAGAGAAGGCCTATGATCGAATTAATTGGGATTTCTTGATGGAGAGCCTTGAGAGAGCTAGAATCCCGGACAGCTGGAGAAGTTTAATTAAGGTATGTATTTCTTCTCCTGTGTTTCAAGTTATGGTCAATGGGGATATGTCGGAGGAATTTTCCCCGGGCAGAGGAATCCGTCAGGGGGATCCTATGAGCCCTTTCCTTTTTGTTATTGCTATGGAGAGGCTCTCTCACCTGATTCAGGATGCGATTGATAATGGGAGTTTCCACCCTGTGGCGATCAACAGCTTCTGTCCCCAGGTGACTCACTTATTCTTTGCAGATGATGTCCTTATCTTTCTTGAGGGTAATGAGGAGCAGTTGAGAGTCATTATGGATATTCTGGATTGTTTTTGTTCGGCCTCTGGGCAGAAGCTTAATATCCAGAAATCTAGGATGATGTGCTCTAAGAATATGAATCAAAGAGTCTGTAAGAGATTAAGTGATCTCTCAGGTATTCCTCTTACTGATTCTCTTGGGAAGTATCTGGGCGTTCCCCTCCATAGTGAGCGTGTGTCTAAAGGCTCCTTCAAAGAGACTTTGGATAAAGCTAATTCGAAGTGTGCCACTTGGAAAGCCAAGACTCTGTCTCTCGCTGGCCGCCTCACGTTAATTCAATCTGTTAATTGTGCTGCTCCCAATCACATCATGCAGGCTTGTAAGCTTCCGGATCCTGTGCTTAATGATCTTGACAAGATTAACCGTAGGTTCCTGTGGGGGGAAGCTGCGGAGGGCAGGAAGATCCATCTTGTGCCTTGGAGTGAGGTTTGCCAGCCTAAAGATTCTGGGGGTCTGGGTATTAGGAAAGCAAAGGACAATAATAAAGTTTTATTAATGAAACTCCTTTGGCGTATGTGGCAAAACCCCTCCTCTCTTTGGGTTCGCCTCCTTTGTGGTAAGTATCGGAAAGACAAAATCTTCGGGGGCCCGAAAGAGAGAGTTGCTAATTGTTCCTTCCTCTGGAAAGGACTTAGTGCTGTGTTTGATGAGTTCTGCTCGGGAGTTGGCCTGGAGGTGGGGAATGGTAAGTCCATTAGTTTCTGGTTTGATAACTGGATTGGGGATAAACCGTTAATTGAGGTGTGTTCTTCCCCCCCGCCTAGTGATATACGCAACTGGAGGATTGCCGATGTGGTTGACTCGGAAGGGGACTGGATCTGGTCAAAGTTTGATACTTTCTTTAGCCTTGAGACTCTCCTTAGAATGCGGGGAGTGAAGGTGAGTAATCAAGAGGAAGACTTGGATAGGCACTGTTGGGCGCTGACTAACAATGGAGTTTATTCTTGCAAATCGGCCTTTGAAGCTTTCTCTCTCTTTAGATCTGATCCTCCCTCGGATGTGTGGAAGTCGATTTGGACCCTTAAAGTTCCTTTCCGTATTAGGAGTTTCCTGTGGCTGGGCGTTAAGGACAAGCTTCTTACTAATTCGGATAGGCACAGAAGGCACTTGGCTGATTCTGGAGCTTGCAGTAGATGCAGAGGCCATGTTGAGACTTTGTGCCATGCTCTTAGAGATTGCTCTAATAGTAAAGAGGTTTGGAGGAAAATTCTCCCACACCATATTTTCTCTTCCTTCATGGCACATTCTGAGGTCGACTGGTTCTCTGATGGTGTTAGAGGAAAGTTGCTTCCATACATGGAGCATGGTGACATTTTCTTTGCTATTATCTGTCACCAAGTTTGGAAATGGAGAAACGAGGAGATTTTTGGAGATAAAACTGTTTTTATGACAAACTTAGCTGATTTCTTCTCGAAAAAACTTTTCTCTATTATCGATAGTTTCAAAGGAGAGTCCCTTGCCAGAGCCTCTCAGTGTTGTGATGTCCATCTCGTGGGATGGAGCAGGCCAAGAGAGGGGGTTGTGAAGCTGAATACTGATGGTTCCTGCCTCAGTAACGGTAAGATTGCGGCTGGAGGTGTGCTTAGAGATGTAGGGGGCGTCTGGCTTTCTGGGTTCTCCCAGAATTTAGGGTTGGGTTCTTCCTTTTCTGCGGAGCTCTGGGCTATTCTTACTGGAATCAATCTTGCTAAAAGGCTGGGTGTTAAGAGGCTCTCTGTGGAGTCTGATAATTTGGAAGCAATCAAAATGATTTCTGAGAATCATTCTATGGGTCTTAACAGTCGCAACCTCATCAAAGCTATTATAAGGCTTTGCTCCTCCTTTGAGTTCGTAGAGTTCAGACACATTTTTAGAGAGCAGAATCGTGTTGCTGATCGCTTGGCGGCGGCGGGCCATGAAGGGACGTTAGGCGTTACTACCCTTCCTGTTTCCCCTAGTTTCATCTCTCATCTTCTCTTAGAAGATAGGATTGAGGTTAGCTTCCCTAGGCTAATTCCTGGGTAGTTTGTTGTTATTCATTTTTCTTTTCCTTTTCTACCAAAAAAAAAAAAAAAAAATAACAAAGGAAAATCCTCACCCTACCCCATGTGATTCGAACCCATAACCTTCCCAGTCATAGGTAAGCTCTCAACCACTAGACTAATAAGAGCTTTACGAAACAATGTTTTATTATTAAATAATTAACTTTTAATTTTACTAAATTATTATTTAAATTACTGTTAACGAAATAAAAATATTACAAAACGTGATATAAAAGTTAATTTTGAATATATTTTGATAATAAAAATAAAAAATTAATATAATAATAATAAATATTATTTATTAACAAAAATATTATTTTTGAAGCTATAAATGAACTAGATGGTTGTAGATGATCTAAATCGAAGGTGTACACAACCTCAAGCTTAATAGAGTTTGAGTAGAAAAAAATACACTAGATGGTTAAGAATGATCTAAGTTGAAGATGTACATAACCTAAAGCTTAATAGAATATGCATTTCTACAAGTCTCTCTATTTTTTCAAATATCTATTCTTCATTATCTCCAACAATGTGGTATCAGAACCACCAAACGCCACATCCATCATGATGAATAGCATTATCCTTCCAATATCCAAAACTTCCTAAAGATAATTATAATGGTGCATCCGGTTGAAAGCGTTGCCTGATTCCCAAAATATATGAGAGATGGTTGAAAATGGTTATGTGCAACCAGAAAATGACGCATTAGTGACAACTGCTCAAAGAGAAGCCTTTGTGAAGGCTAAAAAGAAATACCAACAACTGCTCATTCTTATCCACATGTGTTTGGATGAGAGAATGTTTAAGAAATTTTTCGCTGCAATTATTACAATTGATGCATGGAAAATTCTTGAGAATTCATTTAGAGGGAAAGTAGTTAAAATGCATGTACAAACCTTGAGAGGTGAGTATGAAAATCTCTAGATGAAGGATTCTGAATATGTTGAAGAGTAGTTCAACAAAGTTCAAACAATTGTTAATCAATTAAATTGATATGGAAAGAAGATAGAAGATGTTCGTGTAGATAATTATTCTTTCATTGATTATCAAATTTAATTTTGTTGTAACTTTCATTGAAGAGTCAAAAGACTTAGAATCATGATCGTAGATCAATTTTTGTGATCATTATAAGCCCAAGAGAGGATGAAAAAAAAAGTATATATTCCTAACAAAGTACCTATAACATTATAACATGAATTAACATGGCACACTATATTATCATAGATAATTATAAAAGTTATTTTGAGTTTTATTTTACCTATCAATTTAAATTTTTGAGTCATATGTTCATTGATATATGATATCAGAATCTCTTAAACCGCAAATTAAGGTTATCCGAGTAGTAAGGACGTATCAAATTATGAGCTAATTCTCTTAACTTGTATACTCGAAACTCGAATAATAGTTACACACACACACACAAAACTAATGATGAGATTCGAATCTTGGACCTTTCCATCTTCACTCCACCATACTTACCACTAAGACAATTGCTTCTCTTGTATATTATATCACGCGCGCTACTTAATATACCATTGTGCTAGTAGCTTCTATTGTTTAATATATGTTTTTGAAAGGACTATTGTTTAATATTTGACCCATGCACTTATTAATATCGATTAAATATGCATAATAATGAATTATTAATAAAAAACGAAATGTGCATAATAGTAAATTATTAATAGAAAAAAAAATCCAAGAATATGCTCCAATTTCTTATTTATTTAATTCCTTTATATTTTTGTAATTTATGTTATATAAGAAAATATATTTTTTAAAGCATACATTAGAACATATATTTTAACTTTTAAAACACGAACTATGAAGTTTAGAACGTACGACATATTTTTTGGAACATACGTTATGTTTTTTAGAACATGTGTTATATTTTTTCGAACATGAGTTATAAATTATATTATAGAACAAATGAAAAAACGATCCAGATATCTACTGATTTTTTTAGAACATTATACTTAATTTTTGGAACACAAACTATAAACTTTAGAACATACGTTATGTTTTTTAGAACATACGTTATGTTATTTAGAATATGAGTTATAAATTATATTATAGAACAAATGCAAAAATGGTCCATATATTTACTGATTTTTTTAAAACATTATACTTAATTTTTAGAAGACAAATTATAAAGTTTAGAACATATATAACAATATTTAAAACATCGTCCTTAACATTTTAAAACATAAATTACAAAAATATAGAGGAATTAAATAAATAAGAAATTAGAGCATGTTCTTGGATTTTTTTCTATTAATAATTCATTATTATGCACATTTCTTTTTTTTTATTAATAATTCATTATTATGCATATTTAATTGATATTAATAAGTGCATGCGTCAAATATTAAACAATAGAAGCTACAAGAGCAGTAGTATATTAAGCAGTGCACGATATAATACACCGAAAAAGCAATTTTCTCAGTGGTAAGCAGTGTGGAGTGTAGATAAAGGGTCCAAGATTCGAGTTCCCTCATTAGCAGCAGTGATTTTTATTGATTTTTATACTCAAAACTACGTAGTTTTGAGTGTTCTATAAGCTTATCACGTAAAAACTGAAACTGTCCTTGAGCTAGAGGTTTAGTAAACATATGATCCGTTTGATCTACTATGGATATATAGCATGCAACGAGTGCCTTCAGACACACCTGAACCCGAACAAAGTAAAAATTAACTTCCAATTGTTTACTGAAATTTTGAAAGATTGAACTACTTGTAAGATAAACTGGAATAAGATTATCATACCATAAGATATGAGGGGATGACAATGAAAAACAAATTCATAGCAACGAAGTACATATAAACATAGTATACCCACTTATAGACATACGATCATTTTGACAATCGTCCCAATATGCACTAGAGAAACAATGTAATCGTGCAACTGAACCCTTTATCATAGTCAATATGTGAGAGATAGTACCGTGTAAATATCAAAGATTTGGTTAATAGCACACCAATGAGTATCAGCCAATGCATGCATTGAGACACTTTGTTGACCGCAAAAGAAATGCGTGGTTGTGTAAAAGCTTAAAATGATATCATATCAATAAACCAATTGAACTAAAAGTTTAAGTTTATATTTAAGACCGATGAATAACTTTTATTATTATCTCTAACACATCATCTCACAAGATTGTCTCATCGACTTGAAGCGTGTACAAAAGAAGCCCAGCCCTCCATGTGTTTAGATTTATTAATAAATAAAGTTGCTAGGATTTAGACTCTCAATATTTGGTTTAAGAAGTTCGGATACCATATAAGATTAAGAGCTAATTCTCGTAATTTGTATATACTCAAAATAATAGTTACATATATATATATATAAAATAATTGGAACCCTACAATACAACTATAGGCCCACACAACTTACTATAAGAGATAGATTTCCTTGGACAATATTCCTATACAAGCAACAATGCTTCATATAAGCAATCCCTAATTATCAAGAGGTGGTTTATTTGCTTCTCAAGTTTTAAGTACGATTAATATTTATTGGTAAGTAATTTATAAATTCCACCGTAAATTTTCATGGAAGTCCGTGGTTTACCGTGATATTGGAGTGGGTCGTAGACCTACCTTATCTATATTTTTGTTCATAAAAAAATAACATCTTAAACTAAGTGTTCGAAAATTCTATTAGTTGATGGAATTTCAACACATGCTAAAATAGATTTATATTATGGATGCTTCAAACCTAAAAGACATTTATGTGAGAGGTTGTGACGCAATTGGTAATATAAAATTTAGTGGTTGAAGTTAACTATCTATGTGTTTGATTTTTTTAATTGTATTAGAGGTAATGGTCTAACTTTGACTACCTAGCTAAATTTGTTTTGCATAATCAATTTGGGACAAAATAAACTTTATACATCAATTTAGTGTTACCATTTGACTTTTTTTTTTTTGCTACATTAATTTAAAACAAAAAAGTGTAAACATACGATTAGTGTGATTAAAGTAGGCTTAATATCTTCCCAGCCTCTTCAAGTTGTCTCAATACTGCAACTGACTCCCCGAACTTAGACTTGTGACAACTAACCCCTCAACTTGCTTGTTAAGTTAAAGAGTTAAATTAATATCTAAAATTCAGTTTGCAATAAATAAACCTATAAATTAACGAAATCATAATTTAGAAAAAGGTTTTGTATATAGTATTTTATGACCATATGGTGGTAGATAGTGCATTATATGTAAAGTAATAGGAACCACGAATTTAAAGTCGAGGCATATGAGAAGTTAAAAAGACAGAGAAAGAAACAAAGTAGAAATGTGAAAGGGGTAAGGATTTAATGCAGATGCACAACCATACTTTTTTCCTGTTATATTCCTCCACTGATAGCAACATGTTGTTGTTGTTATGGTGGATATAATTTACCACAAACTTTTTACTATTTACCGTTCACGTTCACGTGTACATCAAATCCATGCTTTATCTTGTACAAAAGATTTGAGTGCAGCAAAATAATTAAGTTAATAATCCCAACATATTGTACAAAATGTACTGAACAAACATCCGTACAATGATATTTATCTTTTTATGTTCTCCAAGAAAAAAGGTGACCTAATCTTTTTGATCTTTGTTGGGTCCCTTTCATAATTAGCATTCTTCTTCTCTGTGTTTTTTATTGCTCTCTCTCTCTCTCTCTACAATTATTATTTCATCTTTTATCCACTTTTCTAAACTTGTACTTCAGGATGCCATGCCTTTCTTCTTCTTTAGGGTAAAGTTCAAATAAAACCCCTGTAGTTTCACTAATTTTCAGATAAAGGACTGTGGTTTACTTTTTGTCAAAACGAAGGATTGAGGTTTTTAACTTTAACAAAATAAGGACTTTTTCGATTGATACTATTAAAATCACCTTTGACGACTTCAAAAATGACATATTTTAAGAACTACTAATATTCTAAGCAACTTTAATTCTTCAACTTTTTTATTTTGAGATTGTTTAGATAATGTTTGGTAAAGAGAGAGAAAGTTAATGTTTAGAGAGAGAAAGTTCCAAAAAAGATGATTTTCGAAAATCGAAAATGTAGTTCCATAGAAAATATGACATTGAACAACTTTAATTCTTGAAAATTTTCATTTTTAGGTCGTTAAAGATGGTTTTAATAGCATTAATCCAAGTTTGAAACCTCAATCCTCGTTTTGACAAAAAGTAAACCACAGTACTTTATCTGAAAATTAGTGAAACCACAAGGGTTTTATTTGAACTTTACCCTCTTCTTTATTTCTTGCATGATATGCTATGAGCTTCTTTTATTTTTTCACATATTAATCTTTTAATAAGATACATATTCATACTTAGTTAAGTGCCCAGCTGTTTGTTTAATATTAGGATAATGTATCAAAATAGACATATTGTTTTTTTAGTATACCTTACTATGAAGCACGGAAACTTCAATATGCCTACGTATCACGTTTCCGATACGTTTTGGATAAGGAAACTCCGGGAAACTACTGGAATACCTTTAAGTGCCGTTTCCATAATATTCAGAAGTTGGATACTCGTATCTGTCTGGAAAAACCGTTTTCCAGACAGAAAACGATTGCATTTCGTTTCAGAAAAAAGAGAGTTAAACAGAGCAATTATTGTCTATCGTTATTTGAAGGGAAAACAGACAGAAATATCCAAAGGAGTACATGGACATTTATATGCAGCAATAAATCTTGGGTAAACCAAAAGACAGAGAGGAGAACTTTAAATGAACCGGAGCTAGAATCTCTACTTGTTGGTGAACATTGAAGAAATAAGTTTTTAGTATTCGGGAGGAAAGATTTCATTGTTTTATTTTTTTTTTTCTTTCTTGGAACAGTTTTTTAACATCATTTATATTTCATCTATTTAATTATTATGTTTAGATAAAAAATTTATAATTTCTTTTATATGTATTTATTTAGTTATATTATAAAAATTCAAATATAAAAATATATTTTTAATATTTATAAATGTGTCCCAATATTTTTAATATTTACACGTTTCCCCCACTTTTCCGTGTCCTATGTTTTATAGAAAAGACGTTTTCCGTGTCCGTGTCCATGTCGGATACCGTATCCGTATTCGTATCCGGATAACATAGATACCTTATAAAGGTAGAGGGTGCAGGGGACAATTTCATATCCGTCCTATATAAATGTTACGAGTAATCTTTTGGATCTCATATCCGTCTCGTACCATTTTACACACGGTTCATTACGGCCAGATAGCTAGTATCAGGTATCCGCAAAACCGTATCAGTTGCAATCCCTAATGCTATTAAGGCTAGCTATCAAGGCCAAGAAAATTCATAATTCAACAGTTCCTTTCATTGTTGAAGATATTCTTGTTTCTTGCATCAAGTTTTGAAGAGGTTTGTTTTTTTTTTTTGCGAAGAGGGAAGAAAATAAGATGGCACATTATTTGTCAGAGTGAGTTTCATCTCTATTTTTTTTTGTAGAATTCACATGAAAGATGCATAATCAACATTGAATCAAATTCTAATATAGGTATAAATACATATATGATTGAAGAATGCTTTTGTGCCTAATTAACAAGAGATGGGATTGAAAGAAATTCCACAGCAAAAGTAAAAGCAAAAGCAAAAATGAAGGATATGAATGGTTCTTTGATGAACCAATCGGATTCAAAGGATACTTCATGTAATACAAATTCCAGGACAACTGCCAGATTTATCAAAGATATCTGCAATTTATTTTTTTCCCTTGGCCACGAATATTTGTAGATTGATTTGCTTAAATTTCAAATGTTTTAATTCGAAAATTCTTCTGTTTTTTTGGTTGAAAGCAATGATAAGAATATAAAGAATTGCTTCTATGGAGTTAACAAATTTTCAGAGGGTGTATATTGATTTTTAAACGGCAGATTTCTATTCGATTTCAAATTCAATCAACATGGTAATTCGAATTTTTCAAAAGGCAGTTATTATAATTAAATCAAATGTAAATAAACATTCACATTACAAGTTTTTGGTTCAAATATATATTAACCAATTTGTAAAAGTATCTAATAAAAGTTAAGGTGCATTAATTTGATTCGACTATTGATGACGGAAATAAATCTAGAAAGGTGGGCCTCATATGCCTCATGCCGATTCCGTCCGCTTTACAACTCGCCGATTTGTTCACCAAAGCACAACACTCGCCGCAGTTAAGATTTCTCTTAAGCAAACTAGGCTTGAAAAACCAGTGTCAAGTCTAGTTTGAGGGCACATGCGTAAATAAGCAGTAAAGTACACATAACAAAGACTTCAAGTCTTTATTTACACGCAAGGCTTTGTCCAAGGGCACATGCGTCTTTTCGCACCAGCCAAGGGCGTTTTCGTCATTTCCAGCACATTGACACATTCTAGAAGGACCTCATCAGCCTACTGTGTTCTTTATCACACTCAATCACATCCCAAGCTTGATGGACAAACCTAACATTGAGATATAAATGTAATAGTTAGAGGTATTTATTTTTAATGAGAAATTAAGGAGTTCAAGAATATTTACCTTATTCAACTTAATATGGTATCAGAGAAAATCTGAATCTTCTCCTTTTGAGTAAGCATCAATGGCTGCTCCTATAATCAATTCCAGCAGCCCCCTATCGCCTTCCACCAAATGAAACTCCAACTCTATCCCTTGTCTCGCAGGAGCTTTCCGGATCTAACTATCACCAATGGTCTCAGGCCGTTAAGGTTGCCCTCATGTCCAAAAACAAATTTTCGTTTGTCGATGGAACCATCAAGGCGCTAGCATTGGATGATGCCATGTACAATCAATGGGAGAGGTGCAACAACATGGTCATCTCATGGATACACCATGCCATTTCCCCCTCCATTGCTCGAAGCATTATGTGGTTGGATAAGGCAGATCAGATATGGGCTGACTTGAAGGAGCGTTTCGCTCAAGTGGATTCGTTGAGGATTTTAGAGCTCCGACGAGAGATCCATAGCCTGAAACAAGGTAACGGAAATGTTATGGAGTATTAGACTAATCTTAAAATACTCTATGATGAACTGTTAAACCTGCGACCCATGCCCAAATGTACCTGCCGAACGGCTTGCAGTTGCTGCGCTTTCAAGGTCTTGCGAGATCAACAAGACGCAGACCAAGTGATCACCTTTCTACAGGGACTGAATGAGTCATATTCCACTATGTGTTCCCAGATTCTCCTTATGGAGCCAATGCCGTCGCTCAACAAGGTTTATGCTTTGTCTATCCAACACGAACGACAGATTGGTCTTGCACCTGCCTAGCGAGGAGAGGGAAATGAAAGCAATCCATTCGTAGGGTTCACTAACACACAAGGCAGACAAAACAACAATCGCAATAACTCGGGGTATGCAAATCGAAAAAACAACAGCAAAAATACATCTTTATGCACTTATTGTGGAAATACATGCCACATTGAAGACATCTGCTTCAAGAAACACGGTTATCCGCCAAACTATGGAAATCGAAACAAGGGGAATCCTTTCAGAACTAACCAACCCAAGGCCAACTCAGCAGTGAATCAGGGAGAGACAACGAGGATTCTGGTGAGGAAGATAATAGGCAGGCAAACGCAGAACCGTTCACTCTAACCAAAGACCAGTATCAGACGTTAGTCGCCTTATTGCCACTAAGCCATTCAGGAAAGGCCCCGGCCTCAGGCAGCAGCATCAACACCTTTGTCAAGGGAGACATTTCTGGTAAAAGCCTAAACCCTAACTCTGTTTCATCATGCTGGATAATAGACACGGGAGCCACGAACCACATCATTTGTGACATAAAATTATACACTTCATACACAAAAATAGACAAATGTTGGGTAAATCTGCCTAATGGAGAAAAGGTCAAGGCAGAGCATGTTGGTACTGTAACCCTAAGTCCACAATTCATTTTGCATAATGTCCTGTGCATACCTGCTTTCAATTACAACCTCATATCAACTAGTAAATTGCTAAATACTGGTGAACTGTGTATTGTGATAACTGGGTCCATGTGTGTGATACAGGACACAACAAGTTGGAAGAAGATAGGCTTGGCTAGGGAGCACGTAGGCCTTTATTATTTAGAGTACCCATTGCCTAGTAGTCATTGTTCTGTTTTTTCAATTAAAGCAAATTTGGTTCGCGAGAGAGTCCAGGCGGGTCTTATACGCCTCATGCCGATTCCGTCCGCTTTACAACTCGCCGATTTGTTCACCAAAGCACAACACTCGCCGCAGTTAAGATTTCTCTTAAGCAAACTAGGCTTAAAACACCAGTATCAAGTCTAGTTTGAGGGATGGTATTGAAGATACAAGCATAAAGTGGATGTGTTCTTGATGAAATTACAGAAGATTTTCTACAGGAAGAAGAAAGAAGTTCGAATGGAGGAAGAGAGGAAGAGAGCCTTTTGGCTTTCCTTTCTCGAAAGAATGAAGAAGTAAATAAGCAGTAAAGTACACATAACAAAGACTTCAAGTCTTTATTTACACGCAAGGCTTTGTCTAAGGGCACATGCATCTTTTCGCACCAGCCAAGGGCGTTTTCGTCAATTCCAGCACATTGACACATTCTAGAAGGACCTCATCAGCCTACTGTGTTCTTTATCACACTCAATCACATCCCAATTGCATCTCCACCATCCATCACAAATGATTGTGATCAAGGGCTCACATCAAGACACTTGTTTTCCTTTTTTCTTGTTCATTAAGTTTGCTTGATGGACAAACCTAACATTGAGATATAAATGTAATAGTTAGAGGTATTTATTTTTAATGAGAAATTAAGGAGTTCAAGAATATTTACCTCATTCAACTTAATAAGATATTAGAAGAATAGAAAGGAATAACACTGAATTTCTTTGTCTATATCGGTTCAAAGCAGAGAATCGTCATGTTAAGAGTTGTGGATTTTTGATTTCTAGTGTCTAAATAGTCTAAACGGCCTTGTTTTGAACATTGATTATTACTTTAGTATTTTTGAGATTAGAATTAAGTTGAGTTTATCGCAGAGATCCGGTCAAACTCTATTTTGTTGGATCACTCCAGGAGCGTTGAACTAAATCTTCTAATAAGACTTGAAGATCATTTGATGATATTTTTCACCAATGTTATCACGAGAGTACCCTCTTATAAGAGGCATGTCCATTGTATTTAACTCATTATCATACCTATGTCTTACTTTATCTCTCTACCATTATAAATAAGTTAATCATTGGAGAGTCTGTAGCGAAATCCCTACTACATGTTGAAGTTCACTGGCGAATTGGATAAAACTTACAAGTTGGTCCTTGTATCTTTTTTCCCCTTTCTTTCGCTATCTCTGAATGGAAGCTGTACAAATGTTTGTTTTCTTATTAGAAATCTTCTTCGTCAAAGATTATATATATATAAGTTAATGAAATAAAAGATCTGTTTCACAGTTTTAATGTTATATTTTTCGATGAGGACGATATTCAAACATATCTAAACTCTGATAATTTTATCTATCTGTGTTCGGACATGTCCAACCCAATTTCAATAATGTAATAGAATCTTTATATGCTGCTATTGTGGGGCTACACCTATTCACTACTTTACATTCAATTATCAATTTACTGTATGCCATTTACTTGCACATTATAAATATAATTACTACTTAATTACATTTATAAAAAAAAGTTTAATCTTATTTATAAGTAAACTTGTTCAGGCTTGGGTCAACAGACTTTCATCTAAAATTGCATAATCTAAACCAAGCTCAATCTAGCATGCTGTTAATTTAGACAGATTCGGATCGAGTTGAACTATTACTTAAAGGGTCTTTTACATGAAAATCATAAATAAAAATATTATTATTGTTTTGTTAATACTGTTAGTTTAATTATTAATATATCAAAACCATTAAACTTTATCTTGCAAATGTCAAATACTTTTTTAAACAGTTAACTTTTGAAGTATCTCCGGAAGGCACTTTTCCTTTAACTGCTATAATATTTTTGGGTATGGTATAATTAAAAATAGTAAGTGACAAAAGTGTAGATTATTTTTAAAATGTGAATTTCCTTGTAAATTTCCCTTACTTAAAATCAAATTTCAAAATCATCAATATAGGCTCATCTAAAAAAGAATATTCAGTTTTTAATAATAAAAAATAAAATCTATCCTTCAAAATAAATATTAAATATATAAATTTAATAATTAATATTAATAGGGTGGTATTATTTTTTATAAATTCCAAACCCGTCCAAGAAATATGTGAGTTTTAATAGGCCTAGCCCTAATATCAATTTCCTTGTCCTAGCCCGGCCTAGGAACGGACAAAATGCATACCCAGACTCGTGAATGTTACGTGTATTACTTAGTCAACATAGATATGTGAAGTAGTTAGGATTGCATAAAATTAGTCTTCCTATTTTTGAACTTCTTATCCTTCTTATAATAGGTAATCCTAACACTATCGTTATTTCTCATATTGGTGATTCTAAGTTTCCACTTTCTCAATCATATGTTCGGTTGAAGGATATCTGATAAGGGTGAAAAACTCATATCTTTTGTTATGGTTTTTAAGGTAATTTTACGCTAATTCCAATAAATAAATATCAATTTCTCGTGTTTTATTTCACTTCTTTCATTTATTTAGTTTTCACTTCCATTTTAGCACTTTTTATCATTTTTATGTCATTTATGTCATTTTTAATAAAATAACGTCAAGCTAGTACTTACCTAAAGTTTTTCCTTAAATATTTTGGGTAATTGATTCACCAAATATCACTATGAATTGGGGTAAATTACATACGTGGTGTACAACCTTTATCCATTTTCACACTTTGGTGTACAACCTTCAATTTTGCACACTAAAATGTACAACATTTTGGTGATCTCTCACTAAAGTGTACAACAGGTAATTGTGACCGGTCAACCCGAAGTCAATGCGCCACCTCAGCAATTTAACTTTTCTAAAAATAAAAAATTAACCCAATTAATATAAAATTACTTTTATACCCTTTATAACATCATCTTCTTCAACCTCCATTCTTATTTTCTTTCTACTCCATTTTCAAAAATTATTTCTCTCTCTAACTCTCATCTCTATCATTCTCTCTCTAACTCTTATCTCTCTCATATAAGCATCACTTCTCTCTCTAACTCTTCTATCTCTCTTTAAAGTTGTATTAGTACTATAATATAACTTCACTGTCATCTCTTAATGAAGTAAGAATAAAATTCATCCCTAAAATCCTTTATCTGCCATTGAAGCACCAAAGCTCCTTCCGCCTCCAGCTTCAAGCATTTTCAAACTCCATCCTCCAGTCTCAGAAAGACGACTACTTTAGTCGATAGGTTCCAAAGAGGGATTTCTATCCTTTATAGTCTATGTTTACTTTAGATCCTTCCTATGAATTCTGAGTTGGTTGTATCTGTGATATACTATTCTTCATCTTTAATATAAATTTCAGTTTGAATTCTAATTGAGTTTCTTATTTGTCTGTTCATGCTTTGCTTAATTAGAATTAAATAATTCAAAAGTCCAAATACAAATTAGGTTCATATTGCGAGTCTAATTTGGCTTTCTATACCAAAGCCTGTGATATTGACAACATCACAGTTGAAGGATCCAAATTCCTAAACCATAGAGCTAGTTACGGCCTGTAACAAAAGGATCACGTACTAGGGACCCTAGAAGAATAAGTCAGTTTAATTGTCTTAAGTCTATGCAAATTCAAATTAGGTCTTTAATTCAATTGGTTAATTGGATTGAATATTGTATTATCGTATCATTCCATTCTTCTAAGAGAGAATGTCAAAATATAGGCATATAAAAGAGGAGAGTGGAAATGTTTGTTGCCCATTAATTAAAAAATTTATTTTTTCTTAAGGAAGTATCAAGTGCATAAATTAATTTTAGTTAAATAGAATTAAATCGTAATTATAACCACTCAATACAAAAAAAGCATTTATAATTAAAGAGATTCAAATAATAATATTTTTAATTAATATTTTCCAACAACTTGTCACATGATCATGTTTCATTTTCATATGTTCATCTGTTAAAACTCTTAAAAAACTAACAATTTTGCACAAACCATAATATAATGATTAATAACTATATAGGCATGTGTTACGAAAACAATTGTCTCAATATCCCATAATTAATGTACATTTTCAGATTTTGAGCATCAAAATTTATTTTTATTTACCTTTATTTTGAGTTCATATCTAGTATAATCCAAAATCTTCAAGAATAATTGGATGCATCCAATCTCGCTGTCTAGAGGATTTGACAAAAAAAACTTAACTTCTTGGTGATAACTTAATAATAATAATAATAATAATATAGAATCCATGATTAAAAAATGAGAAATGAACTTAGAATAGTAATAATGATGTAACATAATTTATAATTGAAATAAACCCCATTGTAACTATAATGTTTCAAAATTTATTTTTATTTACCTTTATTTTGAGTTCATATCTAGCATAATCCAAAATCTTCAAGAATAATTGGATGCATACAATCTCTCTGTCTAGAGGATAAAAAAGGGCGGCCCGATCGCACTACGCCTCCCCGCTGAGCGAGGGTCCGGGGAGGGGTCCCACCATAAGGGTGTACTAGGGGCAAGCCTTCCCCTGCCAATTTATTTGGCAAGAGGCCGCTCCTAAGAATCGAACTCGTGACCTCTTGGTCACACGACAACAACGTTTACTGTTGCGTGTGAAACTTTATATCAATTCGTACCAAAATGCATAAAAATTAAAAATACAATCCATATCAGTTAGATAAATCCAAATTAAAAAAAAATTAGCGGACTTCACCAGGTTCTGAATTTGAAAAATTAATCTAACTTAAATTAAAGGTAACAGTTGAGTTCATATAAAGCTGAAAATCTAAATTTTAGTTAGAGTTGGCAATCGAAACAATTATACCTAGCAACATGTACTAAAAAATAATGCAAATGTACAAATCTTTATTTTAGTCATTTTGAAAAGAAAAAAACTAATAACAAAGAAAATATAAAAAAGGTAGTGAGAGATGTGAAACCTGGGTAACAACATGAAGGAAATTTCATCTCTAAAAAATGCAATATAACAACTATTGTTTTATAAAAGTGAAGCAACAACACAATTGAGAACAAAATAACTAGTATATATATGAAAGAATTTGAGGGAGAGGGGGCAAAACTCTATGTAATTTTTTTTAGAGCACCGCTTTGTTAGCTCTTTTGAACGTGGTTGATTTTTATGTGCTATAGGAAGAAAGATTTTTGACAAACATCTCTCTATGAGAGAAACTTTGCCAAATGTATCACATTCAAATTGATTGATATTAATGTCAAATATCTACTATAATTAGTCTCTCCCTAATGGAGTGTTCGTCCGTCTGTTCTTTTGAACAGTTAACCTAGCTTTGTCTGTCTTTTCCTAATCGTATTCCCTTACCCTAATCCCCCTCCAATCACCCACACATCCCGTCAATCTCGTTTCCTCCTTCCCTAATCCCCCTCGGTTTTACACACACCACGTTTTTTCAACCTATATTCAAACAATTTTGTTAAAATCCCTAAACCTCTGCTCCACCGCTGCTCTTCGGAAACATCCCTCACACTAAATTTCAAAAACCATGTTCCCCCCAGCTCCCGCAATCATGAACAAAGGCAAGGGGATAATGTCGGCTTATGCCAACCTCCAGGTTCACGATGATGATTCTGACGGCCTGATCCTCGGTGAGACGTCTCTACAACCAATCGAACAGAATCAATACTTCGTCCTGGGGCAATTTCTTACAACAAAGTCGAATCACTTTGAGTCAATAAAGAACACACTGGCGGCTATCTGGAGACCAGTAAAATGGGTAACCATAACAGAAGCTGACAGAGAGGGCAGGTACCTCTTTCAATTTTATCATGAATTAGACATGGCTCGGGTCCTCAATGACGGGCCGTGGACGTTTAACCAGAATGTTCTAATCATCCGGAAACTACTGAAGACGGAACAAGCATCCAGGGTAGAACTTCATGACCTGATTATCTGGGTGCAAGTTTTCGACCAACCAATTGGGTTCCAGACTGAAGCAACTTGCCAGGTAATAGGCAATAAGATTGGCAAATTTCTTGAATCTGACCCTAAAAACTTTACAGGACTCCGACACAGCTGTAGACACCGAGTCGGAGGACCTGTGACGAAAACCTGTAAACAAGACGGTCGAAGCGGTTGATTCCGGAAGTTTTAAAACAAAAATATATAATAAGAAAAGAAAAGCTAATGTGAGTCGCGGTCGTCAAGTGGACGGCTCGCGAGTGCTCAGCGACGTGGTGCGAGCGCCTAGCGGCAGCCGACGCGTGTCCGATGACAGTTGGACGCACGCTCGGCAGCGCGGAGCGCACGCTCGACGTCCGTTATGGCGCGCATGCCCGGCAGCGCGGAGCGCGCGCTCGACGACCGTGGGGCGCGCGCGCCCGACAGCGCGAGGCGCACGCCCGATGGCCGCTGGGCGAGCGCGCCCCGTAGCCGCTGGGCGAGCGCCCAGCGACGTTGGGCGGACGCCCAATGATCGTTAGGCGAACGCCCAACATCAGTTGGGCGCGCGCCCAACTGAAGTTGGGCGTTCGCCCAACCATGTTGGGCGTTCGCCCAACCGGCTTTGGGCGACGCCCAATTTTATTTGGGAGTCGCCCAAAGCTTCCGGGATTCGGTGCCTATTTAAGGCACGGATCCCAATGCATTTTGGAGGGAGAGGGATTTTTGGAGACTTTCTCACTCTAGACATTTTTAGAGAGAGAAAGTGATTTTTTTTTTGAGAAAAATATTTTTTTTCTCAAAAAGTCCGAATTTCCCAAAAGTTAAATTTTTACTCGAAAAGACGAAAAACACAAAAAACCCGGAAAATCACGATTTGGGGAATCAACCGACTTCGACCGTCAATACCGAACTTGAGGTATTATCCGAGGACTAGACTCATTTTATTTTATTTAATTTATTTCCTTTATTTATTTATTTTTCATGTTATAGTTTTATTTATTTAGTTGTTTATTTATTTGTCACGTTTTATTTAATTTCCCGTATTTATTTATTTTTATCCCGTGTTAAATAAAAATTCGGTTTTGTTTTAAAATAAAAAACCTCGTTTTGATATCCCAATATGAACCGTGATCCGATTAAAAGGTAGTTCGGGTATTAAAAAACGTTGTAATTATAAGTTTAAAAAGATATTTCCAAATAACGTTTTAAAATAAAAACGTCGTTTTAGGAAACTCTGTTATAGACTATGATCCATTTTTGGTAGTTCGGAGATCCAAAACGATCGAATTAGACTTAATTTAAAGCTTTTGAACGAATCTGAAAAGTTTTGGACTGCTGCTGTAATTCTCCCTTTTCTATCACTAATAGCAGATTGGCGACGGATTTTCCGTCGGTAATCTGCTGGAAAACGAAATTCATATTTTTAGCCCATTTTCTCCACCTTTTGGTATTTGATCTTTATATATATAAGTATGTAATTATATAATATGATTATAAAAATTATTTTTGGGGTCATATAACTATTAATTATCTATTATGTAGTCATTTACTCCACATTTGAAATTTAATTTGTTTTGATTCATTATTTGTACATATATATATATATTTTCGGGTTATCAAAATGTGGGGTTTAGCTATTATTTGGGGAGGGGTTTTCTATATACTTATTATATCAATTTTTTGCATTTATGGTCTTCCATTACTTTTACATAGTTTTAGTTAGGATGAAAATGTATTATATTTTGTATTCTTTTTCATTTTCTTTATTATATCATATAGTATTTCTCACTTATTTTTATATATAAATATATCCTTATTTTTAGATAAAATCATATATATATATATATATATGTATTTCTATTTTATTTTTGGTATACATGTATATATTCCAAATGAGTTTTACTTGGTGAATTTTGGTTTAATTGGTTCATTGGTGTAATTATGTGTGAATAAAGAGTTGATTGAGTGAAAAAAGGGAAAATAAAATCACAAAAAGAGACTTTAATTGGTTTATTTAAATTTAAGTTTTCTAGATATTCTTAAAGTGTAAATAACGTTTTCTTGACCTTTTTAAACTATTTCCAAAATATCACGTGTTGAAACCTTAATCCGTTCCAACGACGGATTAGGCGAACCTTGCAATTAAAATCGTTTTTATTGTAAATAATAAAGTTTTGAATCGTTTTCTTAAATGATTTGTACAAAATAAATTGACTTGTATGCCTAACCACGTTTTTGGGTTAAAATTCTTTATTCCACGTCCTCAAACGCTCGAGTCGTTCCAACGACGATTCGAGTAGATGCCATGTAAATCAACGGGGTTTTGAAACGTGCCTAAATCGTTCCAACGGCGATTAAGGTACGAACCATGTGAATAAACTCGTTTTCGGAGAATGAGTTTAGTGTAGGGTTAACATGTGAATCGAAGCATAAGACACACTGTAAAATAAATCAATTCTTCATTCTCCCCTTCTCTCTTTTATCTATATTTGGCATCAATGTAAATGGGTGATTCTTTACCAAAGTGGCTTTCAATAATATATGCTCAAAACGGTTTTCAAAACGAGAAAGAAAAGGTTTCAAATGAATTTTAAACTTAAAGAAATATGCGATTAGTCCGTTATCGCCTAACACGCTGAGTAGGAGGCCGGTGGTTCATAACCGGGCGATATCGGGGTGCCTAGTAGCCTTTCTCCGGAAAGGAGCTAGCCTTCTCGACTCGTACCTAAGTTTCCCAAACCCTCACCGGTCTCCCGCAAGGGATCGGTGTTCATTTTCCCATTCATGGGTGGCGACTCTTCCATACTCCGAGCTCCGGTCCTGCCGAGCAGCTTGATTCCACGATTGGTTGCTTTCGGCGCCAATCACTGCTTACGTCGCCATGAGGTGCCCACCCCCCGGTCCGCCCGGGAGATTAGGTCGCGGCACCTCGTCTAACAAGTGGCGACTCTGCTGGGGAAGCGAGAAATTTGATTCCGGAAGGCGTGTATTAAGCCTTTAACGGGGACGGATCGTATTATTTCTTTTCGTATGCATTCATAAGCATTATTACAAACCTTTTGGGTAATTTCTGCGAAACCTCTAGCGAGAGTCCATTCGTCGCTCGAAAGAGGCTAGTGTAAGTTCCCCCTTACAATAAGGCGCCAAAGGGTCCCCATCCATTCGTTAGGGGCGAATTTGTGCGGTCCTGTGAGGTCCCGCGATCAGCCGTGTGAGCATATAGTAGCCTTAGAAGTTGCCATAGGATTACCCATTACCATTTTTGATGTGATAAATGAATCAGTTCGTGTTTTCAAATTGCCATGATACGTGTCTAATCCTAAAATATGTAAAGAAAATGAAATGATACGTTAATATATACTCTTAAACCGATATACGAACTACCCCAAAACATCGAAACGATTCGAACTAAAGACGACTTAGTCATCTCGTATGAATGAACTTGTGCGACCCGCCTGGTCCCTTTCCATGTCCCGAAGAAGGCACCTGTTCAGGAAATGCGTTATGACGTAAGCACCTATTAAGTATGAATCGGTTTGGTATTGAGGATAATTATATCTCGATTCAAAAGACTATATTAACGGTAGCCGTTATTCACATTCTTTAAATAGGTTGGGATAAAACGAGATTATGACAAAACGAAAACAAAGAACATTTCTATTTCGAACGACCCCGTTGTAACGTAAAGAGGTTCATAAACGTGGCCCGTCCCTTCTGAATGAAAAACGAACTCTTACGTTACGCCTGGTGTTGTTCTTAAGAGAAATGGACGTATTCGCGAAAGTGACTAAGAAAATAAAAGAAAATCAAACGACCAAAATCATTCTGTATCTACGATATATGTCAATCCCGAGAGTAGTTAAAGAAAATGAACCAATGTCATTAAATACGTGCCTTGAACTGGTATATACGCCGTTTAAAATCATAAAGCCGAATTAAGACAAGAAACTGCGTGATTGCACCATATGGACGAGACTGTGGGTTTGACTAATGGCTCGATCATTTCGACCGTTACCAAAACTACAAGAAGTATGGCCCGATCTGCGTGTTTGCTTAACTCATGCCTAAATGAAAAAGAACGGTAATATCCCTGCTTCGAATAAGCATGCGATTCAACAAAACGTTGATTTTCTATAACCACGCTAGGATGGTATATCCCATAAATTAGAAAGAAATAAAAGTTGTTAATAGCCAAAAGATTATCGTGCGCTCAAATAAGACTCGCCGTCTTTTTACGTAGCCAAGATGAGCAAACGGATTCTTAACGCTAAAAACAAACACGTTACACGATGAGTCTGTTCTTTAAAATAAAAAGTGATTTCATCACTAAATAAACATGTGGTTACGTCTCTCGATAGATCCAAAAGATCCCGTCGTAATCCAAAAATCGAGACACGAACCCACGCGAATAAAAGGGAACGAGTCATTGTCAATAACGAACGATTGAACCAGAAGAATAACTCGTACCGCGTCTAAATCCGAGATACGCTCAAAAGGGAGTCCAAACCTGAACTAATGCGTCTCGCAAAATGACAAAAGACGAGTTATCCCGAAAGGACAATCCACCTTGGTCGATATCTTAGTCACTGAACGCTGATAGGTCAAAAACGAACTGTATTGTCTGATGGATGATTTACTTTTCCGCAATAATCGACGGCATCACGCGTCCCCCGGACCGCAATGTGAGCCCCGAACCAAAATCCTAGGAAAGAGACTTGGACCATCGAGTGTGTGGAGGAATAAGGGTGGAAGAGAGATGTTGTGATACGTGTAATTAGACTGATGTTTGTTCTTCTTATCTTATATATCCGTAAATAAATAAACGCACACACCACGAATCATGCATATAAAATCATGCATACATGCTAATGGATGACCGTTCGCGCAGACTTCATCATTAAGCAGTTGTGGTTTCGCGAGAGTAACCGGTTAGTCAGGAAGTTTGATCAGCTACAGATTGACAATTCTGAATCGGCAGTTGTGGCTTCCAAATCATCTTCGTCCGAGTATACTCAGTCTTCAGTCAGTATGTCTGCGACCGACGAAAAAGTGGTCGGATTGGAAAACTCTGTGAACAACATTAATGAGCAGTTAGCCGCGATAGTGGCCCAACTAGCTGAGCTGGCATTGAAGGACAACAAGAGTGGCAGTAAGCGCGCTGAGAACGAGGTGAACGATGGTCCCCGCTTTGGGAATGAGGACGATTATTAGGATTATATCCGGAAGCAGCTTGAGAAAGAGAAAGCTAAGGAAGAGGAGTGGAAGCAACACATCACTCAAGAGGTGCAAGATCTACGTGGGGGAAGTTCCGGGAGTCAGGACTTTTATAACTTGAAGAATTGTTTATCGACAGCTGCTTTGCCTTTGAAATTCCGGCTCCCTGACATGAAAAAGTTCGATGGAACTGGGGATCCCACTGCCCACATGAATCAGTATGTTGTTGTGATGAAACACACGATCCTGACTGAGGATCAAGTCCTGGGGCTGTTTAATACTTATCTGGAGGGGGCTGCCCTCATATGGTTTCATGCGTTGCCGATGGTGACGAAGAGAGATTGGAAGGAGTTGGCGAAATCATTCATCGCTCAGTATAGTTTCAACACTATGCTTGAGGTTACTCTAAAGGAACTGGAAAGCACTAAGCAACAAGCTAATGAGTCTTTTTCCGATTTTGTGAGGAGGTGGAGAGCCAAGGTGGCAGTTATGAAGCAGAAGCCGCTTGAGCAGGATCAAATCCGAATGGTAGTGGGCAACACATTGCCGTATATTAAGAATGATCTTCGGTATATGCCTTTTACCGATTTCAATCAGATGTATAGCTGTGCCTTGACAGTTGAGGGCGACGGAGAGCCGAAGAAAGCTTATACCAAGTGGACGAAGTCTGGATATAGTGCCGGAGGGCCAAGTGCGAGTGCAGAATCTGCCGCAGTGAAAGTGCTTGATCTTAATGCTATCGAGAAGAGGCAGTTGGCCAAATTTGATCAGACCTACGCAAAAGTTTTCGAACGATTGCAGAAAAAGGGGTTGTTGAAAGCTCTTACTCCTTATAACAAAGCACCACCTTCTCCGCAGATACAGGCAAGGGGATACTGCGAGTTCCACAGTAGTTATGGGCATACTATTGAGAACTGTGAGAGGTTGAAGCACGAGATCCAAGATTTGATTGAGGAGAAAAAGATAGCTGATCCTTCATCAGTAAACCCTTCCACTAGACGTAATCCATTGCCTAATCATAGGGTGAGCATGATCGGATTCGGTCTGAAAGAAAGTATAGTGATGAAATCCTTCGAGGAAAATGAGGAGGAGTTGCTGGACTCCGATGAAAAAGGCAATATAGGAAATGGTCTATATGTGTCCTTCCCTGGCGAGGAACAGGAAGGTGAACCGATGGATGAAGGTTTGGACGGTGGAGCACTGTATGATGAAGATAGTGCCGAAGAGACTGGGGAAGGGCCATCTCGGACTATTGTGCCAGAATTGGGTCTGTTTAGTGGTGGAGAGGATCCCGATGTGCACTTGCGTGAATATATGCACGATATGTTTGTTGAATCCTTCAGAGTGGGCGAGATTGCTCAGTGGTTCCACCATTCGCTGATAGGCGAGCCTTTAGGGTGGTTCCACTCATTACCCGACTCTTGCAAGCATGATTGGGATCGATTGTCAGATTTATTTCTAGAAAAGTACCAAAGAGCTGAGGACAGGACTGCAGAGCGCTTCGCGATGCAGATCGGACCTATCAAGCATTCTCTACCGAGGGTCAGTAAGTATAATGGCAACAAAGATCCTATGGAACACCTTCACTTCCACTTGTCGGCCATGGGGCCTTTGGGTTTTAAGGAAGAAGAGATCACCAGTTTGTTCTGTAATTCATTGATGGGTGAGCCGTTGATGTGGTATATGTCACTTCCGATGCATGTTAAGACCGATTGGGCGGCAATGACAAAGAGGTTTATCAAAGAGTATACGGTATGGATGCTGGCAGAGCAAACCCCGGAATCACCCTCTTATGAAACACCCAAGGCAGTGTTGGCAATGCCTAGGTATGGTGGATACCAAGATCCTATTGAGCATGCAAGGTTATTCCGCAACTATATGTATAACGCCGGGTTCCCGCAAGGTGAATTACATGAACATTTCCCGGAAACCCTAATGGGAGAAGCCTTGTTGTGGCACCGAGGCCTATCAGAAGAGGAAATGGGTCATTGGATACCGCTTAGGAGTGCTTTTGTGGCGAGATATGAGATGTATTTTCCATGGACGGGATCCCTGGAAGATCTGGATAGGATCAGGCAGTTCCCCGAGGAACCATTCGTGGATTATGCTAGGAGGTGGAGGCACCGCTATGAGCAGTGTCATGAAACAATGAGTGATAAGGTGCAGCTTATGTGCATACAGAGAGGCGCAATTCCGTTGGCGGCGAGGAGGATGAGTAGGGTATCCCTCAGGGATTATGATGATTTGATAGGCTGGGCTTTGTATGGATCAGCGGATCCCTTTTATTTGAATTCAAACGTTCCTCATGTAATGGATCTGATGATTGTGGATATTTGGGAAAGTTCCTCGGATGAGGAGGATACTGATCGGAGGATTCCTATCAATATTTGGGATGAATCTGATGATGAGCCGGAAATCACCGTCATGACAAGATCAGGTCGAGTGGCCGAGGGAAAGGCACCTATAGTGGAGACTGAGATAGGGGAAGGATCGGCTCCCAAGCCAGATGACCAAGTCCTCGAGCAGTTGAAGAAAACGCAAGCTAAGTCTACGGTGTGGGAAGTCCTATGCCATTCCAAGTACCACCGTGAAAATCTGATGAAAGAGCTGCATAATTTGGTTATTTCTACCGATACTGAGCCGGAGGCATTAGTAGGGGCAATCATGGCCCGGAAGAAAACTGAAATCACCTTCACTGATGAAGATCTCCCGGAGGAGGGGAAGGCTCACAACAAGCCTTTGTGTCACACCCGACCCTAAATGACCTCAATCGGCATCGGGCGTGAAATAGAAAGATAATAATCAATACTTAGGAGTCTCCAATTTATCCACATATCATTATAATACAATTGCAATACCAAAGTTCTAACCATAATTCTAACAATAAGCAGCCAACTTCCAAACCTCGCCTAATCGGGCGGTAACCTTCTATATATCTTGTACTTTCTCACCTAAAAACATTAAAACATTTAAAAACGTGAGACAAAAATCTCAGTAAGAAACTATCAGCTATAAAAACCAACTTTACTTAACATAGCTGTATATATACATTTATAAAGAGATTTAATCAAAACCTTATAAAATATACTCAAAACTTAAGTTCATAATATGGTCAAAGTACTAAACCAAAAACCAAAAATAGATAATCTTGTATCCATTCTTGAGTTCAAAACCTTATAAAATATTGTAATCAAATAAGTGTTTTATCAAACCAAATCGTATTCACGCAAACGTAAAACTTATATCAAAATCAATCATAACCGAAAACATAATCCAAATGAACTTAAAACATTGTATCCATCCTCGAGTTTCTCCCCTTAAGTATCAATCAATAACCACATATATAGTCGAGATGTCTCTTAACATTGCATATCCCATATGGTCTTACCCAACACTTCGCTGCCATACCCAATAGATCTTAAGACTGTGTACACAGGCCATGTCCCTCACTGAACATGGTCTTCAAATATGGAACCACCGATCCGGATAGCTCTCGATGGATATAAAATCATAAAATCATAAAATCATAACGTGCCCAAATATCCTTTCACAATCAAATTCCAAACTATTTCATAACCAAAAATCATTTGGCTACAATTAGCCATTTTGTATCATAAAAATCATATTTGGACTTCAACCCAAAATAATAACCGTAATAGATTTCTCAATCCAAAACAATTCGTAAGAAATCATCAACTTCATTTTGTTCAATATAGATATATATTGAAACCAAAAACATATACGTATATCTGTAAATCAATCAAATCAAGCCTTAAATCAACATAATCAAGTAAAATCCGAAATTCACATAGAAGCATAATCATTAGCTTCATTTGAACCGTAATATCACAATAAAAAGCAAAATCGTGGAAAACCCCAAGTTTACAAAATACCCGTATAAACCCTGAAATATCAATTTCTGTAAATCCTTTGATTATATATATATATATATATATATATATATATATATTTATATATATATATATATATATATATATATTTATCAAACTCAAAATATAGTTGATAGTTACTTACTGAGATTTTTGTCTCACGTTTTTAAATGTTTTAATGTTTTTAGGTGAGAAAGTACAAGATAGAGAGAAGGTTACCGACCAATTAGTCGAGAATCAGAAGTTGTTGCTTATTATTAGAATTATGGTTAGAACTTTGGTATTTCAATTGTAATAAAATATGATATTATGATATTGGGATAAATTGGAGACTCCTAAGTGTTGATTACAATCTTTCGATTTCACGCTCGATGCCGATTGAGGTCGTCTAGGGTCGGGTGTGACAGTTTGGTATCAGAGCTCTAGGTTAAATTCTTCGGACCTAAGGTTGATAATAATTGAGGAATATCGATATTTGATGATATCTAAGAAATAATCGATAGTAATTGAGGAATATGAATATTTGGTGATAGCTAAAAACATAATTTGAAATTTTTCGAGGATTTAGTGACTAGCTAATGAGGGCTAGACATGAGATTTGATGGTTAGTAACATATTGAGTGTATGAAAAATAGTAAATTATTTGATATTTGGTGATATGGGTTATGAGTAAGTCATAACTTTGAGCTAGAGATATAGAGAATTGTCTATATAGGTGCTGCTGAAAAATCAGATTCGTACCCAAATCTTGTGATGTATTTTTAGACCAGATATAGGCTGAATCTGTCATGGAATCCTACATGAAAGTTCTTTATTATTATCTTACGTTTCCAATGGTTTTTGAATCGCCTTAATCGGACTCCGTATGAAAAAGTGATGCTGAAAACGGCATATGTTGGTCATTTTCGCGTTAAACCAGAATTTGGGTTTTGCTTTGATTTTTCTCCTTATTTGAGAGACATTGCTACTGGTTTACATGATAAGTTGGTCTTCTTAGGACTATAGGAGATTGATGAAATGATAAAGTGATAAATTGAAGATAATAGATATGACATTGAGAAAGATAAAATATGGAGATTTCATTTAATGGGTTTGGAAGTTGATGAGATCTGAAATTTAAATTACTGTTTTATTGGTGAACTTCAGTGAGTTGAGGTTTAGAATTATTGGGAGTTATATAAATGATGTTTAGAGAGATACCGATGTTAGTGATCAATGAGAAGTAAAGTGAGAGAGTATATTTGATGTTTGAGGACATAATTAAGATATGAATTTTGAGGACAAATTTTGCTGATCTTAAGCACAGTTTGAGGTAGGAAATTAAGAGATAAATATGATATAAGAGGATATGTGAAGTGTGTGATTATGGTTTAAGTTTATATAAGGATCAAATTGAGTGGTTATAGGTTAAATAAGAAAATCGAATGATATTATAGATTTATTGACTTTTATGAGTGTAAAGATATTATTTGGAGTTTGGAGAAAAAAAAAACATTGATTATCGTAATTTAGGTACTCTATCTTTCTTGGTTATATGGTTTTTTATGGTTTGTAGAAGAGATTGAAGTTTCGAGGATTATAGTCTAAATTTACATAAAGATCAAATTGAGTAGTTATAGATCAAATAAAGAAATTGAATGACATTCTAAAATTTAGGCTTTTCACATTGCGATTTAAGTAAATCGTATTTGTTATCCATATAGTTTGATGAGAAACTTAAATTTATCTGAAGTTATTAATGGGACGTAGGATGATGGGTATAAGAATGATCTATATTGATTTTTCTTATTATAAGGATTTGATTATAGAGATTTTACGAAAATAAATAAGTCAAGGTGATATTCATAGAGGAAATATGTTATCGATATCAGGTTTATATTTGATTGATAATGATGATTTGGAGTTCATATTCATTATGATGGGAGTGAAAAATTATAGATACACATATTGTTATTATGATGAAATAAGATTATATGCTGAAGCAAATCATTATTCGAATTATTTGAAGTTTAAGAAAAATATAATATCATACATATTAGCGGTTCAAAAGTGATATTTTTGAAGTCTGTAGAACTTGGAGATAGGTAAAATATAATTGATACAATCAATTGTGATTTAGATCTATTGAAGTGAGATTTGGTGTGTGTTAGGAAGATATGAAGATAAAGTGTATCATATCATATAAAATTGAATATATGATATTTAAAGTTTTATTGTGGCTTTATTGGTGAGGGAATTGACTGGGTTGAAGTTTAGAGTTACTAAGAGTATATTAAGATGTCGATATTGGTAAATGATGAAATTAATGGAAGGAAACATTAGAATTTGTGGTCTTATGATGATTATGAGGAATCTTGATAATTTGAAATAATTTTGTGATCTTGAAGATTATTTGAGGAAGAAAATTTAGATTAGAGAATGTGAATTTCGAGGACGAAATTTCTTAAGGTGGGGAGAATTGTCACGTCCGGGTCTAAATTTTTAGAATTTATATCTTGATAGTAATATATATTATAATTATTAAGTGTATGATTTTTATTTAGTAATATAGGGAAAGTTTGGAGTTAAATTGATAGTTTTATGTGTAAATTAAAAGTTTAGAATAATTTTTAAAAGATTATATAAGATGAAGGACCAAAATGGATATTTTCCATATTTGAGATATATATCTCAAATGTCATCAGCATCCACCGATTCATGTTCTGCTTCTTTTTCTTTTTCTTTTTTCTTTTTATATTTATCATCAGTTTCTCTGAACCGTTCTTCACCGTTTCTTCGATTTACGGAGATTCGACCGTCCGAATCACTTGAAATTGGAATCATAGCATCCTTATGTATAGATCTAAGTCCGAACCGAAGAGTTTTTGAGTTTCGACAATATTTGGAGCGAAACGTCTTAAACAGAATTTAGCGGTGAATCGATCAGGTGTATTTTGTTCAATTAGTAGCCAAGGTAAGTAACTATCAACTATATTTTGAGTTTGATAAATATATATATATATATATATATATATATATAAAATCAAAGGATTTACAGAAATTGATATTTCAGGGTTTATACGGGTATTTGTAAACTTGGGGTTTTCCACGATTTTGCTTTTTATTGTGATATTACGGTTCAAATGAAGCTAATGATTATGCTTCTATGTGAATTTCGGATTTTACTTGATTATGTTGATTTAAGGCTTGATTTGATTGATTTACAGATATACGTATATGTTTTTGGTTTCAATATATATCTATATTGAACAAAATGAAGTTGATGATTTCTTACGAATTGTTTTGGATTGAGAAATCTATTACGGTTATTATTTTGGGTTGAAGTCCAAATATGATTTTTATGATACAAAATGGCTAATTGTAGCCAAATGATTTTTGGTTATGAAATAGTTTGGAATTTGATTGTGAAAGGATATTTGGGCACGTTATGATTTTATGATTTTATGATTTTATATCCATCGAGAGCTATCTGGATCGGTGGTTCCATATTTGAAGACCATGTTCAGTGAGGGACATGGCCTGTGTACACAGTTTGAAAGACCTATTGGGTATGGCAAAGAAGTGTCGGGTAAGACCATATGGGATAGGCAATGTTAAGAGACGTCTCGATTATATATGTGGTTATGGATTGATACTTAAGGGGAGAAACTCGAGGATGGATACAATGTTTTAAGTTCCTTTGGATTATGTTTTACGTTATGATTGATTTTGATATAAGGATATCACGTTTGATTGATTACGATTTGGTTTGATAAAACGCTTATTTGATTATAATATTTTATAAGGTTTTGAACTCAAGAATCGATACAAGATTATATATTTTTGGTTTTTGGTTTAACACCTTGATCCTATTATGAACTTTAGTTTTTGAGTATATTTTATAACGTTTTGATTAAATCCCTTTCTAAAGGTATATATGTAGTTATGTTAAGAAAAACTGATTTTTATAGCTGATAGTTTCTTACTGAGATTTTTGTCTCACGTTTTTAAATGTTTTAATGTTTTTAGGTGAGAAAGTACAAGATAGAGAGAAGGTTACCGACCAATTAGTCGAGAATCAGAAGTTGTTGCTTATTATTAGAATTATGGTTAGAACTTTGGTATTTCAATTGTAATAAAATATGATATTATGATATTGGGATAAATTGGAGACTCCTAAGTGTTGATTACAATCTTTCGATTTCACGCTCGATGCCGATTGAGGTCGTCTAGGGTCGGGTGTGACACTTTGTACATCCGAGCTAAAATTAACGGGAAAAGGACTAGCTGTGTGATGGTCGATGATGGATCAGCTATTAATGTATGCCCACTGAAACTTCTGTCCAAATTAGGAGTAGAAAGAGGAGATTTGACTGCCTCAGAAACAGTGATCAGGGCCTATGACGATAGCCGTAGGCACATCGAAGGAGTGTTTAAGGCCAAGCTGAAGGTGGGGCCGCATGAGGAGGAGACTGAATTCACTGTGTTAGATATACCGGTGACGTTCGCCGTGTTGTTGGGACATCCGTGGTTCCACAAGTTGGGAGGTGTGCCCTCCACGCTCCATCAAATGATCAAATTCCCCTTCGGGGAGGAGATAGTGACAATTAGAGCTGAGAAATTGAGTTCGGTGGCGACATTGGGAATTGAGCCTCAACTTTTCTCCGGATTCCAAGTTTCTGGGATCTATGAGTCTAGCATGACCTCCGATGTGGTGAAAATGATGAAGGGGGGTTTCATCCCCGGTATGGGCTTGGGAGCACACCATCAAGGGTTGCCAGAATTTCCGGATTTCAAGAGTCAGAAAACCCGGAGGGGTTTAGGATATGAGCTGGGAGGTCCGTCCAACACAAGTGGTGAAGGAAAGGTGGGCCTAAAGAAGTATTTTGTGAATGAGGGGCACGGAAAGGTTTATTCGGGGACTCCCGAGTCATGGACTAGCACCGAAGGAAAGATTCTGCCAGGTTTTGAGATCTTCAATGATGTTACCGACTGGGGCAAAGGAAAGGCAAGCTGCTTCGTCGAGGAGATCATGATGTTAGATTTGAATGCCGAGGAGCAGGTCATCACTATTGAAGCAACTGCGGGAGCGATGGGCGAGCCCAGTACCTCCGGAACTTATGAGAAACCCGAGAACCCTGATAATGAGAATTGTATTACTGCTTTATTTGAATCCGATGATGTACTCGCCAACACTATCAATGAAATGAATTCTGATTTTGCTTACTTGCTTGATGTTGATCGTGATCATTCCATGCATTCTCATTCATGTAACATGCCTACATTTGAAATCAATACAATAGAAATGTCAACTTTCAATCTTGGCACGGATGAAAATCCTAAACTTATACAAATTGCTCAAGAATTAACTATTGAAGAGAGGAAAGAATTTGAGAGAATAATTAAAAAATACGAAATAGTGTTTGCTTGGACATACGAAGACATGCCAGGAATCGATAAATCAATCGTAACTCACTGTATCCCAACATACCCCGACGCGAAGCTCGTGAAGCAGAAACTCCGACGCATGAGACCGGAATGGGCAGATAAGATCAGAGAAGAAGTGAAGAAGCAGTTAGATGCAGGGTTCATCGAAGTAATCGACTATCCCCCTTGGGTCGCAAATGTAGTGCCCATCGCAAAGAAGGACGGCAAAGTGAGAATGTGCGTCGATTATAGAGATCTTAACAAGGCGTGCCCTAAAGATGAATTTGCGTTGCCTCATATTGACGTGTTGATCGACAGTGCAGCATCGAGCGTCTTACACACAAATGTGGATGGTTTCATGGGTACATGCAAGTTCAAATGGCTGAGAAACACAAAGCGAAAACCTCGTTCACAACTGAGTGGGGAACATATTGCTATAGGGTGATGCCGTTTGGTTTAAAAAATGCCGGGGCAACTTACCAGTGAATGGCTACGACACTGTTCCATGATATGATACACAAAGAAGTAGAGGTTTATGTGGATGACATGATGGTCAAGTCAGAGACAAGAGAGGGGCATTTCGCGGCACTCGAGAAGTTTTTGGCTCGAATTGCAGAATTCAAACTAAGGTAAAACCCGAAGAAGTGCTTCTTCGGCGTTTCGTCAGGGAAAATCTTAGGTTATATAATCGGAAACAAGGGAATTGAGGTAGATCCCGATAAAGTGAAGGCCATACGAGAAATGCCGGCACAAAAGAATGAGAAAGAAGTGAGAGGGTTTCTGGGGCAGGTTCAGTATATCAGTCGGTTCATAGCTAGACTCACTGCAATCTGCGAGCCGATCTTTAAGTTGCTACGGAAGGATCAACCCACGATTTGGAATGATAAGTGTCAGCAAGCCTTAGAGAAGGTCCGGGACTACTTGTCTAATCCACCGGTTCTGAGACCGCCTAAACAGGGAAAACCGCTTCTCCTCTATGTAGCGATCGAGGAGCGATCTATTGGGGCAATGCTGGCCCAAGAAGGGGACACCGGGGTGGAGCACGCGGTGTATTATTTGAGTAAGAAGTTCCTAGAATACGAGCTTAAGTATAACATGATCGAAAAGACATGTGTGGCAGTAGTGTGGCTAACAAAGAAACTACGACACTATTTTCAATCTTACAAAGTGATCATTATTTCCCGGATGGATCCCGTAAAGTATCTGTACCGAACTCCATCTTTAACAGGGAAGCTAGCCCGATGGTTGTTGCTCTTGTCCGAATTTGATATCGAATATGTAACAAAGAAGGTTATCAAGGGGAGAGCCGTAGCAGAATTTCTGGCCAATCAGCCTCTGAACGCAGAAGAGGAAGAGATAAACTATGATTTCCCCGATGAGCACTTGAACGCAATAGAAGTTATACCATGGAAAATGTTCTTCGATGGAGCAGTTAATTCGAATGGAGCCGGAGTAGGAGTGCTACTTATCTCACCGGAAGGAGAAAGGATACCAATGGCGAAGAAGTTATCATTCCCTCTTACTAACAATATGGCCGAGTATGAAGCATGCATCTATGGGTTAGAGTCGCTAACGACATTGGGAGCATCGTATGTGGAAATCTGGGGCGACTCAAAGCTGATTATCGAAAAAGCGCAGGGAAACTGGGAAGTAAGGGAGGAAAGGTTGCGTCCATACCTAGACCAGCTGGAAGGGTTGGCACAAAGATTCAATGAATGTCGTTTTTATCACATTCCTCGAGCACAGAACCAGGCAGCGGATGCTTTGGCCACTTTGGTATCAGTATGGGATAACCCTCGGAACCTTGCCTCGAAGCCTTTGGTATTAAAGAGGTCTCACAAACCATGCTACGAAGATGTAATGCTGTTGGGGGCAGATGAAAAACCTTGGTATTTCGATATCGTAAACTTCATGAAGAGTGGAACATACCCGGCAGAATCAGAACTTAGGGATCAGGCGGTGATTAGAAGGTTAGCACAACAGTTCGTCATCCACAACGACTTGCTTTACAAAAGGCACACCGATGGTTTACAACTGAGGTGCTTGGATGCGGGAGAAGCCCGTGAGGCAATGGAGTCAGTACACTCAGGAATTTGTGGAGCCCATATAGGAGGGGCGGTATTGGCAAAGAAAATCATAAGGCAAGGCTTCTATTGGCTCACCATGGAAAGAGATTGTAACGAATATGCGAAGAAATGCCATGATTGTCAAATCCACGGAGATTATAATCATTTACCAGCTATGGAACTGCACGTGTTAGCACCCATTTGACCGTTTGCGGCTTGGGGCATTGATATTATCGGAGAGGTGAGGCCTAATGCTTCAAATGGGCACAAATTCATTGCAGTCGCTATTGATTATTTCACCAAGTGGGTGGAGGCAGAATCATTTAGCAAGTTGGGGTCTAAACAGATGAGGAAGTTCATTGAAAAGAACTTGATCACCAGGTTCGGAGTGCCTCATCATATGATCACGGATAATGGGGTCCAGTTTCAAGGAGAAGTGAAAAGTCTATTCCAAGAGTACGGTATTGAACATCATAGGTCTTCTCCGTATCGTCCGCAAGCTAATGGCGCAGTAGAGGCAGCTAATAAGAACCTTAAAAGGATTCTCGTAAAGACAGTAGAATCACATCGGAACTGGCACGAACAGCTCCCACTCACTTTATGGGCTTATCGCACGACAGTTAGAACGTCAACTGAGGCAACGCCGTTCTCCTTGGTATACGGTGCAGAAGCCGTTCTCCCGATTGAGGTTGAAAAGCGATCGTTGAGAATCGTGGTAGAAGCAGAGATTCCCAAGACGGAATGGGTGAAGAAGCGGTATGAACAGTTAGCATTGGTGGACGAGAAAAGGATGGAGGCCCTTTACCATGTGCAGTTATATCAGCGAAGGATGACCCGAGCCTTCAACAAAAAGGTCAAGGCCAGCCCTATCAAAGAAGGGGATATGGTGCTAAAACAGATCCGTGTGACTCACACCGACCCGAGGGGCAAGTTTAGGCCAAACTGGGAAGGGCCGTTCTTCGTGAAGAAGATACTAAGCAAAGGAGCGGTGAAGTTAACTACTATGGACGGCATGGAATTCTCCGAACCTACCAATCTGGATAGGCTTAAGAAATACTTTTCGTAAAAAAAAAAAAAAAAAAAGAAAGAAAAATTCCCGATAGGTCGAAAACCCGCAAAGGGCGGCCTATGCAACAATAAGGGACATCCCAATGGGTAAAAACCTGAAAGGGCAGTCATTTGAAAATTTCGGGATAGTAAAAGGAGAGACGAAAAATCGCTGGGATCTGAAAACCGAAAAAAGGCAGGTCCTGGTAACGGTAGTTATATCTTGAGCAATTATAAAAATAATGTATAAGAGGCTAAGTATTTCTGTTGTTTGTAAATAAATAAAGGCATGAGTATATTTGAAGAGAATGATTGGGATCGTTATAATTTACTGAATGCAAGATAATATGAATCATGAGTTATACATTTCTTATCTTTCTTTTCACAATAAAAAGCATACGTACTATCTACCCCACTCCCTATACACAAGCTATACATCGGGGTAATCCTAATAAAAGCTACGAAGCTATACATGATAAGCCTAATAAGGAGGGAAATCCCAGTGGGCTTCAAAGTCCCTCAGATGTGACGCCCGCTCCGCAGATAGGGTCTCCTCGGCGACTCGAAGTCTCTCCTCGGCAGCAAGGCGCCCCGCGGTCTCCTCTCGCACCCTCTCCTCAACAGCAAGGCGTCTCACGGTCTCCGCCCACATCACCCCAGACCAGTGGTCGTTCCTCTCCCGATACACTTGGCCAACCCTGGCATCGGCCTCCCGCAGCGTTTTGCTCTGTCTCAGCTCATGCGCACGGAGATCGCTCTGTAAAAAAAGAAAAAAAGAAAAAACAGATATAAAAAAGAAATACAGACTAGAATAGAAATCATACATACACATGTGCATACATTCCACTACACTAAAATAAAATAAAGATACATACCAGGTGGCTGGCGCAACGCAAGCTGAGTCGATCTCTAAAGAAACCAGATAGCCCTACATAATCGGTGCACGTCTCCCTCGAAGTCTGGAGAGCGTCTGAGGGATCAAACGGTATCCTCGACGTAAAGGCAGGAGGGGCCATCTCGACACCGGCATAAGCCACTCCGGACTGGTCGTAGCAAACTGTCGCGAAATCCCTCCTAAAGTCAGGGATGGGTACGCCTAAAGGGGACCACTCTAGTCGAGCAGCGACAGAGGACTCGCCGGCACAGTGTGTCGGCTCGCTCGTAGACGCCTGAGCACGGGCATCATCGAAGGAATCTGACATATGGGCACTCCTCCAGGAACCCTCCTGCAAGCAAAGGCACAGTAAATACCACTAACTATCTCGTAAATAAAAATAAATAGGCTGAACCACTCATCGGAACTGCCTCCCGACCGAAGACTGCAGCGACAGCCTCCCCCGAAAACACGTCCGCCACGGGGTCCACCTCCATCGCCACCGCTGGGGCATCCCTCGCGCTCAATAATGTCGATAAATAGGGAACACGGCCCCCGGCATGAACTGATAAGGGCATGGTCCGCACCGCAAACATGGAGATGGGGATCTCGCCTAGTGTCCAATGCGAGGCACTAACCCCGGTGATGCCCCGGTCGCCCAAGTACCATGCCCGCACGCAAGGGCCGGTAAGCACGCTCTGCTGCTCCTGGATCAGGGTGACGTATGCGTAATCGGGACCGAAGTCAAGGTCGTCCTACCTGAATCTAATCTGAAAGCACAAAGAAAAAGTCAGGTCTGATCAAACAAAAATCTAGCGCGATTAGAAGATATTTACCTACCCCAAGGTCCATGAATCAATCCAATCTAGGAGCTGCGCCACCGTCTGCCTCTCCCCGGTACCTAGACCGAACTCGCTCCACCGAGCCATAAGTGGGGGCTTCACTACCCGTGGCCTGCGGCGACGCTCGCTGGGAAGAATCCGCCTCTCGTAGGCCCAAACCTGCTTGTAAAAACAAAAGTTATGAACAGAAGGCGCGAAGAAGATAAAAGGGGCAAGTTAAGGATGAATCACGTACCAGAAGAGCAAAAGTGTAACCGCCGAAGTCCTTGCGCTTCCGCCAAGTCAGATCCAAAAACTTGTACAGGTAAGCTAGACCCGCTCCTGCCCAATCGTAAGACACCACCGCGTCCAAATCACTGAAGGCCTGAATGAGACCCGCATGTATCGTCCCGCTCTTGGTGCGGAAGATCGTCTCGCCTAAAGCATACACCAGGAAGCTGCGGACAGCCAGATCAGTGTCGTCGGTCCCACAAAAGTCCCTACGACTCAAAAGCCCCGAGGTAGTGATGAACTTCGCCGGAGTGGATTTGACACCCGTATAAACTCCCGGCCCGATCAAAGCAGCCAACCTAGCACGGTCAACCCGTGGACGCATCGTATCAAAGGAGAAGGGAACCGGAGTACCACTCCCCCGCAGCCCGGTCAGTAAAGAGAAGTCGCGGGGCGAGATCGTCATCTCCCCGAACGAGAGGTGGAAGGTGTGGGTCGAGTCAACCCATCTCTCGCATAAGGCCCATAGGCCGAAACGGTCGCACACCATGTTGGCGCGGGGCAGCACTAAAATAAAGGGCTCAAAGCCCAACTCTCGCACACGGGCTCTCGCCGCGGCGCCTAGCATGGAATACCACACATGAATATCTGCCGTAGTCCCGGAAATGTCGATGAACTGGAAAGAACGGAACAGGTAAGTTTAAATGTTGTTCCTAGGCTTGCATCTGATGAAAGCACGTTAATCTAGCTTTTCTTTCGGTCAAATCTAACCTAGAGACATCTTGTCAATTTGGACCGTCATTTTGAAGTTGGGCGTACGCCTAACCATGTTGGGCGTTCGCCCAACTAATGTTGGGCGTCCGCCCAACGAAAGTTGGGCGTTCGCCCAACATAAGTTGGGCGTTCGCCCAACTAGGTTGGGCGTTCGCCCAACCGGCTTTGGGCGACGCCCAAAGCTTCCGGGATCCGGTGCCTATTTAAGGCACGGATCCCAATGCATTTTGGAGGGAGAGGGATTTTTAGAGACTTTCTCACTCTAGACATTTTTAGAGAGAGAAAGTGATTTTTTTTTGAGAAAAATATTTTTTTTTCTCAAAAAGTCCGAATTTGCCAAAAGTTAAATTTTTACTAGAAAAGACGAAAAACATAAAAAACCCAGAAAATCACGATTTGGGGAATCAACCGACTTCGACCGTCAATACCGAACTTGAGGTATTATCCGAGGACTAGACTCATTTTATTTTATTTTATTTATTTCCTTTATTTATTTATTTTTCATGTTATAGTTTTATTTATTTAGTTGTTTATTTATTTGTCACGTTTTATTTAATTTCCCGTATTTATTTATTTTTATCCTGTGTTAAATAAAAATTCGGTTTTGTTTTAAAATAAAAAACCTCGTTTTGATATCCCAATATGAACCGTGATCCGATTAAAAGGTAGTTCGGGTATTAAAAAACGTTGTAATTATAAGTTTAAAAAGATATTTCCAAATAACGTTTTAAAATAAAAACGTCGTTTTAGGAAACTCCGTTATAGACTATGATCCATTTTTTGTAGTTCGGAGATCCAAAACGATCGAATTAGACTTAATTTAAAGCTTTTGAACGAATCTGGAAAGTTTTGGACTGCTGCTGTAATTCTCCCTTTTCTGTCACTAATAGCAGATTGGCGACGGATTTTCCGTCGGTAATCTGCTGGAAAACGAAAATTCATCTTTTTAGCCCATTTTCTCCACCTTTTGGTATTTGATCCTTATATATATAAGTATGTAATTATATAATATGATTATAAAAATTATTTTTGGGGTCATATAACTATTAATTATCTATTATGTAGTTATTTACTCCACATTTGAAATTTAATTTGTTTTGATTCATTATTTGTACATATATATATATTTTCGGGTTATCAAAATGTGGGGTTTAGCTATTATTTGGGGAGGGGTTTTCTATATACTTATTATATCAATTTTTTGTATTTATGGTCTTCTATTACTTTTACATAGTTTTAGTTAGGATGAAAATGTATTATATTTTGAATTCTTTTTCATTTTCTTTATTATATCATATAGTATTTCTCACTTATTTTTATATATAAATATATCCTTATTTTTAGATAAAATCATATATATATATATATATATGTATTTCTATTTTATTTTTGGTATACATGTATATATTCCAAATGAGTTTTACTTGGTGAATTTTGGTTTAATTGGTTCATTGGTGTAATTATGTATGAATAAAGAGTTGATTGAGTGAAAAAAGAGAAAATAAAATCACAAAAAGAGACTTTAATTGGTTTATTTAAATTTAAGTTTTCTAGATATTCTTAAAGTGTAAATAACGTTTTCTTGACCTTTTTAAACTATTTCCAAAATATCACGTGTTGAAACCTTAATCCGTTCCAACGACGGATTAGGCGAACCTTGCAATTAAAATCGTTTTTATTATAAATAATAAAGTTTTGAATCGTTTTCTTAAATGATTTGTACAAAATAAATTGACTTGTATGCCTAACCACGTTTTTGGGTTAAAATTCTTTATTCCACGTCTTCAAACGCTCGAGTCGTTCCAACGGCGATTCGAGTAGATGCCATGTAAATCAACGGGGTTTTGAAACGTGCCTAAATCGTTCCAACGGCGATTAAGGTACGAACCATGTGAATAAACTCGTTTTCGGAGAATGAGTTTAGTGTAGGGTTAACATGTGAATCGAAGCATAAGACACACTGTAAAATAAATCAATTCTTCCTTCTCCCCTTCTCTCTTTTATCTATATTTGGCATCAATGTAAATGGGTGATTCTTTACCAAAGTGGCTTTCAATAATATATGCTCAAAACGGTTTTCAAAACGAGAAAGAAAAGGTTTCAAATGAATTTTAAACTTAAAGAAATATGCGATTAGTCCGTTATCGCCTAACACGCTGAGTAGGAGGCCGGTGATTCATAACCGGGCGATGTCGGGGTGCCTAGTAGCCTTTCTCCGGAAAGGAGCTAGCCTTCTCGGCTCGTACCTAAGTTTCCCGAACCCTCACCGGTCTCCCGCAAGGGATCGGTGTTCATTTTCCCATTCATGGGTGGCGACTCTTCCATACTCCGAGCTTCGGTCCTGTCGAGCTGCTTGATTCCACGATTGGTTGCTTTCGGCGCCAATCACCGCTTACGTCGCCATGAGGTGTCCACCCCCCGGTCCGCCCGGGAGATTAGGCCGCGGCACCTCGTCTAACAACAGCTTCTTAAGAATCAAGGTCATAATAAACATCAGACAACCACTCAGGAGAGGCCAGAAGCTTAAAAGGAATGGTGGAGAATGGCTCTGGGTTGATTTCCGATTGAAAGACTACCTCAGTTCTGCTTCTTCTGCGAAATTATCGGACATTCAGACAAGTTCTACAACGAACTATTTGACAGCCTTGTTCCGGTGGATGAATGACAATTTGATAGCAGCATCAGGGCCATTAATAGGAGAACGGGCATACAGATTGGGAGGGAGTGGCTCCGAGACCTAGAGGAGAACTAGAACCGAACTGAGTCGCCAACAATGCAGGGAATTTCAACTACAAACTCTGAATTCCAAAAGAAGGCAAATGGGGATGAAGATAATCGTGGATGCAAAGAGGCAACGAGTGCAAGAAGGTAGTCACAAGCAAACCAACTATGCCAAACAGTCTAAAACCGGAGGAGGAGCGGGACCTGGAGACCATGCCCGCAAGGGGCTATGAGTGTATTAAGCTAGAATTGCCAGGGGCTGGCCAATCCTCGGATAGTAAATGTCCTCAGGGACCTAGTTCGGGCCTACAAGCCAACGTTTCTATATCTCATAGAAACTATGGCAATTGAAATTAAGGTATTTGAAGTTGGGAAACAGTTGGGGTTCTAGGGATGTGAGATTGTGGAAAGGTAGGGCCACGGAGGAGGCTTGGCTCTGTTTTTGAAGAACACAGTTACGGTTACTACTATTGGGAAAGCAACAAATTTCATTGATGTGATGGTATCGGCCCGGGGTGTGGGCCAATGGAAGGTAACATGATTCTATGGTCTTCCTGAAAGACGACGGAGGAGGGAGTCATGGGATATGCTCAGATCTCTACACAAAGTCCCGGATATGGCATGGTGCTGCATTGGGGACTTTAATGACATACTTAGACACTCTGAAAAAAGAGGAGGCAATCGACACCCAGAATGGTTACTAGAGGGTTTCAGTAACGCAATAGAAGACTGTGGTTTAACTAGCATGACGATGCAAAGGCATCAATTCACTTGGGAAGTTAGCAGGGGAACGGAGAGATGGATTGAAGAGCGCCTCGACAGAGCTCTAATAAACATCAAGTGGAGAGAGAAGTTCCAAAATTCGGTTCTAAAAAATATTGTAACAACTTGTTCGGATCATTCAGCATTGTTACTTGAGCTCAAGGTATGGGTAATCAATCATCCGAGGAAAAGATTTCGATTCGAAAATTACTGGATCAGAGAGGAAGGCTGTAGGGAGGTCATACAACAGGCATGGGTAAGCTCGGCTCAGGAACGCACTTCAGAAAAGCTATGTCGGGTTTCAACAGCGTTAAAAGAATGGAGCATGGGATTGGAAAGAAATTTTGGTAAGGTGTTGGCGGACTTAAGACAGGACCTACAACGGTTAAAGGGGAGGACAGACAGGTATGGCTTAGGAGCATATAAGGCATTTTTTGACCAATACAAACATACGTTGCAGTAGCAATCTGACTTCTGGTGCCAACGAGTTAAACTTTTTTGGCTAAGGGAGGGGGACGCTAATTCAAGGTACTTTCATGAGCAGGTTTCAGCGAGAAAACGAAACAATTCGATCAATGCTCTAAGGGACTCAAGAGGAAATTGGAAAGGTTGGGGGGACGGGTTGGAAGAAATGTTGCAAGATCACTTTCAGACTGTATTCACGAGCTATAGCAGTCACACAGAAGAGATCATGGTGCGGATACGGAGGAGATTAACAACTTCTGATCTCTCACTATTGTCTGAACTATTCAACGCAGAGGATGTTAGAGAAGCTTGTTTCTCGATGCATCTGGATAAGAGTCCGGGACCTGACAGGCTCAATCCAGCATTCTATCAACAATTTTAGAGCATCATAGGAGGGGACATTGCTGAAACATGTCTGGCTATTCTGAACAATTCATCTATCCCATCTGGTTTGAATGATACACTAATTATACTTATACCAAAAAAGAGAGAAGTGGAGACGGTTTCTGACCTAAGACCAATTTCATTGTGCAAAGTCTTATTCAAGATCGTTTCCAAAATGCTAGCCCAGCGATTTAAACAAGTCCTTCCATCAGTCATCTCTGAAACACAAAGTTTCTTTCTTCCAGGAAGGCTGATCACTGACAACATAATAATTGCATATGAGTCAATTCACAGGCTAAAGAATATTAGACAGGGCAGACACGGGATGGCGGCACTCAAACTGGATATAAGCAAAGCCTATAACAGAGTGGAATGGGGCTTTTTGAAGGCTGTGTGATATTGTGTAGATTTAGCAACACCGTAAAGCGTCCTTGTGAGGCGCCGTTGGGATCGGCCGGGGGCACTCCGATGCTAAAGTCAGTAAATTACTTTAAGAGAATAAACTGTAATGACAAAGCAAAGCTAAGAAGAGTGTGTAAGTGTACCTCAGTTGTCATGCTACAAAGGTATTTATATAGGTTTGAGTGATAACTATAATAACCTTCTCTTGATGCCCTTTTAATGAAGAGTAATGCTCTTTTAACGTAGTCTAACTCCATCCTCTAACCTCCGAGCTTTAGTAGGTTTTGAGATATCATTAATGCCAGTTTAATGTTAGTGAGTTACGTCGTATAATCACTTGTTTCTTCCAAAGGTGGATTGCCATCTGAGGCGGATCCCTTCATCTCCCTGTCGGGCGGATCTTTGTAAGAATCCATGGCACGGCACTGTATTTCCAACTATGAGCTGCATGGCAGATCATAAGTGGAACTTTATGAGACGACGCCGTATTTCTATCTGTACGCCATATATGCCTTGGTGGCGGGACTTGATCTTGCCTTTTTCCGTTTAAGCCCTCTTCGCGAGGGAATATCTATGGTTTAGTCCTCCATGTTTCATGGCAGGTGTTATCATTATGCTTGTAATCATGGGCTTTCTTGATGTATGGGTCGAGTGGCTGTTGATGGGTGTAACGTCGGTGAGATATATGATCACTCATGGAGGCAATGAGATCAGACCAATTGTTCCGTCCAGAGGACTAAGACAAGGAGACCCTTTATCGCCTTTCCTTTTTCTTATCTGCTTTGAGGGATTATCAGCTCTCCTATCGGATTGTGAAAATGAGGGAAGAATCCACGGTTGCCAGGTAACAAGGTCAGCCCCCCGGATTTCTCACCCCATGCTTGCAGATGATTGTATGCTATTTTTCAGGCCTAATCATGCGGAGGCAACCACCATTCAAACATGCCTAAAAATCTATGAGAAAGCATCGGGCCAACTTGTAAACTTTCAAAAATTAGCGGTCTTGTTTAGTAGAAATTCAACCCAATTCTCTTGGGATCAAGTAAAGGAGATATTAGGTGTTAATGAAGTGGAGGATCATGGGCTGTATCTGGGAGCCCCTATAGCAGTTGGAAGGAGCAAGACACTGACCTTTGGATTCCTAAAGGACCGGATAAGAGCCTGAATTACAAATTGGAGAGAAAAATTCCTATCAAGGGCAGGGAAAGAAGTTCTCATCAAAGCGGTCATTCAAGCAATTCCAATGTACATAATGAGCGTCTTCTTCATGGCAGATTAAATATGTTCAGAGATTGATAGCATCACAAGCCGTTTCTGGTGGCAGAATTTGAACCAAGGGGGTCGGGGGATTTTCTAGATGAACTGGAAAAAAATCTGTAAAGCAAAAGTTAATGGGGTAGAGGCTTCAGAGATTTGAGGAACTTTAATATGGCTCTCTTAGCCAAACAGAGCTGGCGGGTTCTTCTGTACCCACTATCATTGGTAGCTCGGGTCCTACGAGCTCGCTACTTTCCTAATGGTTCAATCTTGACAGCAGAAGCAGGACATAACCCATCCTATATATGGCGAAGCATTCTCAGAGGGCGGGATTTACTCAAATCAGGACTCAGACGAAAGATCAGTAACTGGACGTCTACAAGAATCTGGAATGAGGCATGGCTACCTGATCAAATAAACCCATTTCCAGAGAGCACACCGGATCTAACCATGGGAGATGGGATGGTAAGTTCTTTGTTAAAGCAAGATGGCACATGGAATGATGACTTACTGAGCATTCTGTTTAACCAGCGAGATCAACGCCTAATCAAAGCAATCCCGAGAAGGAATCTATCAACTGAGGATGGGTGGATGTGGTTGGGAGAGAGGAATGGAGTCTTTAGTGTTAAAAGTTGTTACAGATTGGCAACAGCGTCACAGAACAACCAAATGGCTCAGGTGGAGGTTAATTGGCAGACGCTGTCGAGATCTGCGACTGCACCAAAGGTTAAAGATTTCACTTGGAGGTTAGTATCTCGATGCATCCCTACTATGACGAATCTATCCTAGAGGCACAACAATTTAGCAAATTTTTTCCCAATCTGCAAGCTCCCTAGAGAAGATGAAACCCATGCATTTTTTACCTGCACTATAGCGACTGATGTCTGGCGTGGAACTTTTGGGGACAACAGGATAGATAATATGGCTCCCTGGATTGAATGGCTAATAGCGTGCATCGACGGAGGGGACAAGAAATTAATCGATGATGTTATTTGGACATTGTGGGGGATTTGGTGAAACAGGAACAAAATGGTTTGGAATGGGAACTCAAACACATCAGAACAAATAATAGAAGCAGTGAAAATAGAGAAGGAGGAATGGGAGCAGGCACAGCGCACAAACGAGGAATCCAACTGTATTGCGAGACCGGTATCTTCACATTGGCAGCGACCGGCTGAGGGGTCTCTCGCCTGCAATGTAGATGCCGGAGTGTTTTTAAATGAAGGCTACAGCTCTTTCGGTTTCCTGATTCGAAACAACAGCGGAGATTGCATTCTCGCATCCCATGGGAAACTAGACGGACCATACGAACCGATTGTTGCCGAGGCTATGGCTGTCTGTGAGGCGTTGTCCTGGATAAAACAAAACAATCTAAGTAATGTGGAGGTTCGTTCAGACTGCATCCTAGTGGTACAAGCAATAAACAAATCAAAAGTCGAACTTTCTTACCTCTGTGAAGTAGTTTTAGAATGTAATTTGTTAATTCGAGCATTGAATAATATCTCTATTTCTTTTATTAAACGGACATCGGATTCAGCGGCTCATTCGTGAGGACTGGGTGGTTCCGAAACCCTTTCTAACGGATATTTTTTCATCTGATATTCAATAAAGATTCTTTTATTCGTTCAAAAAAAAACTAGTATATATGGAAAAAAATTAAATAATTACATTCAGAAACATAATGATTTTCTATAATTTTTGACACATTTGCGTTTCCCGATTTTAGTTGTCCATGCATCTTCTATTTCTATCTGCTTTCTTTGATTGGAGATATCAAAGTTTGAATTCTCCAAATTCTTGAAGAAAATGATATTAAATAGTTTATCAGTGGAAACTGCTTCTAAATAGATCTGAATCTCTTAATGAAGTAAGAATAAAATTATAGGACTATATTATTTAAATTAAAAACAAAATTATAAAACTATATTATAAGAGTATGAAAAACAAAACCAATACATCATTAAAATTAAAGGTTAATGAGGATTTTGGTTTTCGGTGGCCAATAAATATAATGGTGGAATATTATATATAATGCTTTATATATATGTTGGGTTAGGCTATGTTTATTTGTGACTTTTAGATTTCTTTCGCTTTGTGTTTTTTTCATCTTTCTGTAACTCTTATTTTCTTTTATTACTTTAATTAATGGACTAGTAATTGACAACTTATTATTATTATTATAATTATAAATATATATAAATGATTTTTCAATTTTCGTTCTGTTATTATTAATTAATTAAATCTTTTTAATTTTAATTTTTTATTACGTACGTTGACAACTCATCAAAAAGATATATAAAACAATTCTTCTCATTTCTCTCTGCTTCCACTATTATATGTACTATACCTTTAAAAATAACATTTGATAATTATATATCTTTTCTTTTAGTTTTTAGTTATTTAATATTAAAAAGAGTAATATAAAATTCAAAGGCTAATTTTTTTTAAATAACCGTTTGGGGCCGCCTGAATTCACCTTGAGCCGCATGAGCGGTAAAAAATATTGGTAAACAAATTTATGCCGCTCGACTTAAGAAAATCGAGACGGTGTTCTAGAAATTTCCATTTAAGCGATTGATTTTTATTTTGGTAAATATATTTCTACCATGTTATTACTAAACGATGGCAAATAATCGTATTATGTTTCTTCCAAACAAGCTAACAAATTTGTCCATGCCATGTTAAGGTTGAGATGAAGTGTAAAGAAAATAATACTAAATAGGATTCTTTGTATAAAGTTTTGTATTTCCTAGATATACACAACTGTTATTGCATATAGATAATGGTATATTCTTTTAAAAAATCGAATATTGTTGATAATTGAATATACGAAATTAGGAATCTGACAAGTTTTTTTGGGTTGTGAATGAATTTGAGGTGCATTTTAATAAATTGTATGCATACATACATTAAACCCTAAAAGGAAGACTTTTGCATGATATGTACGTAGACAGGGCTACGACCATAGAATGTCTAATCTTCAAAGTATCTATCTATCTTCATATATATGGCTTGGATTGAGAATTTAAATAAGGCGATGGTGGTATAATATATACCATGGCTTTAGGGGTGCAAGTTGGTTATAGAATAGAGTAGCCCCAAGCTAGGTGTATAGGAGGGATATAATCACAAAACGGTTGTGGTTGTTGTAATCAGATCTGTTCACGGGTCCAAATATCCGTCCGATTTGTCTAGACCTATGTCCTTATGAAAATTGTTTTTAGGCCTAGACCCATTAAAGCCTGCTTATTTTTTAGACGGACTTGAGATTTATAAAAATAGTATGGGCCAGCTCAACCTGGTTCGTCTATTTATATTAGTTAATAAATTTATATATTTACTAATATTTATTTTTTATTATTAAAAATTATAAATATATATTTAGGTGGTTTTATATGGACTGAGCTTGGGATTTGATTTTTGAGCCTAAGCCCAATCCAGTCCGAGTCCGTTTAAATTAACAACAGACTGGGCTGAACTTGGACTGGGCATTTTTAGATAAAAGCCCGCTAGACCCGATCCATGAATAGATGTAGTTGTAATTAGAAATGTCCATGGGTCGGGTCGGGCTGGGCTAGGCTCAGGCCGGGCCTACTAGGCTTTCATGTACAAATGCTCAGTCCAAGCCCAACCCAGCCTACTATTAACTTAGACGGGCTCAGGCCAGGCTGGGTTCAGGCTTAAAAATCAAATCACAATCTCAACCCATATAAACTCACCTAAAAATATATACATAATTTTTAATTATAAAAAATAAAATTTATAGTTAAAATTAAATATTTAATATATAAATTAATAATTAATATTAATGGGCGGGTCGGCATGAATTAGCCCGTGCTATTTTTATCAATTCCAAATCCGTCCAAAAAATAGACGGGCTTTAACGGGACTGGACTGGGCTTGGTTTATGATCAATTTTCATTGTCTAATCCGGTCTAACGATACGGGCCTGGACGGACCGGATGGACATCTGGACCTGTCAACAGGTCTAGTTGTAATGTAAGTTGTAAGTATTGTCAATCTCCAAAAATAGAATAGCATAGCATACTTTTGTGGTAAAGAAATGGTATGCCCCATACCCATTTATGTTTTTGTCTGATTTCATGGAAAAATGATTAGGAGCTTCCACCCACTCAAATATGAATATCCCATATTCTACACATCTTTTCTACTTTGTTTAGGGTAGTTTTCAACTTCAATTTACAAACAACTTTAACACGGAGGAGTATATAGATATCGTTGACTTTTATTCAACTTTTATTTTTTTACTTCACTATTATTAAAATAACATTTAAACCAAATGCAGTGAAGATTCAACAATAATTTTATTATAATCTCTAATAGCATGTAAATGCACTATGAGTTTGAAATACGTACGACACAAAGTCATCCTATCATATATTGAAATTCTACTGATAAATGAAATTGTCATGATTTGAGCTTTTAATCACTTAGTCTAAGACAATATCAAAGAAATCATTTGAATCAAAAAGCTCAAACTAATAGTTAAGATCTAATAACAATTTTTATTATAGTCTTTGAGACATATAAAGTTTTCATGATTTGAACTCTCAGCCCCTTGATTTAAGAGATTCTGCTTCAATATAAAAAAAAACCCGCTTAGATCAAAAGTTTAAATTGATAGTCAAAATCCAATAAGTTTTTATTATAATCTAAGATATATATACTTAAAACACTTTATAAATTTTAATATGCATAATCAGCATCTCTTCATTTAAATTGTGAGATTTAGTTTATCCCTTCATATATACTTTAAACCTTCCTTTTGTTCAGACCTTCTAATCAAAACCGGTCGTTAAAGTCTCATAAGTCTATATATTTGAAAGTTTAACATTGCTTTTGGAACTTCACCACAATTAGACTATTTAAAATAAGTTTGAACTTTAATATGAGAGTTAGTTCATTAGTTGAAATAGTAAAAGAAAAATATAAGTAATTTAGGATAAATTTAGAAACAAATACAAATATTATATAGGGATAGTTTTGAAGTGAGTTGGCAAGCATATTTCCTTAAAATAACCTCAAAAAAAGTGTAGTCTAGTTGAGGAAGTTGGGTCCAATTTGACAGCTAGCTAAGGTGTTGTTATCAGAATCCTTTGGCAATGGTAAACTCTTACTTTATACATTTATATTTGATATTAGAAGAAATTATGTAAAAATAGAAGAAAACAAGTGAAAGAGTCATCATCATAGAATATAGCCACAAGCAAATGGGAATGAATGGCGATGGTGATGATTGGTTGATAATTACAAGAGCAACTTTCTAGGAATCTTGCCGACATTTGGGATCCCCCACCCCCACCCCCACCTAATCTCTATCCATTCCTTATCACACCTTTCTATCCATTTCTAACTTTTAATTTACCATTTTCATTTTGGAAAAATATGCATCTTTTTCATTTTCTATGCATTGAGTTTTACTTTTTATTCAATACTTGCATATATTGAATCTCCATTAATAAAATGTTTAAATGTAAACGTGAAATATGATAAGGCATCACTAAGAAGAATGGGGTTCAATGATACATGGCGTGTCAGACAGCAACACGCCCTGAAGTTCAATGTAACATGGTTCACACAACGTGTCAGACAACAACATGTCGTATGGTTTGAAGAGAAACCGTGAGAAAAAGGAAAAGGCACCCACACGATAATGTGAGTTATCCGCACGACGTGTGACTGTAAAAGGAAAGGTTCTACTTCTTTTTATCTACACACGGCATGTGAATATTTCAACACGTCATGTGGTACGACGGTTTCAAATGCTCCACATGTCATTTGACTAACTTAGCCGAAAAATTCTTCCCATTTTTGTCTTTGTCTTAATTACTAGTCTTCCACTGTTTATTTACATTTCCTATCATTACTCTACTTAATAGTTTGCCATTTATTTACTTTGTGGCCTTTTTACCCCTAATGTCTTAGCTTATGTTAGTTGTGCCTGAGGGGTTTTTGAGTCTTTTCTAGTCTTGGGTTTAAAGGGTATATAAACCCTTTCTTTTTGTAATAGATGCATCATTTATCGATCTAAAACAAAAAAAAATTTGTCCAAATGAGGCTTGGATTCTACCCATTTGGGATTATTTCCTTCAAGTTTAGCTTGAAAAGAGTATCAATCTTTGTTAGTTTATGATTAAAACTATCACCTCGTTATCGATCCTTATTAGTTGGTATCAGAGTCAATCGTTTCCTAATCTGAGACTTCTTTTGGCATGGTTCAACAAAGAAGCCCATGAGAGACCATGGAGGCTTATGACAATAAGATAAATGAGTTGAGGCTTGAAGTGAGGCAGCAACGAAGGAACTCAGATTAGAAAATGAGAGCTATCATGGAACAAATGAATATAGACATGATTTTATGGACTGGACATTCATGGAAAATCATCGAAAATGAAGAAGTTTGTATTCATTCAAGCTGTAAACAAGCCTTAAATGACAATTGAGCAGAGTCCAAACGAACAACTATGTGTAAGGGTTGAAAAACCTATTTCATCCCCGAATCAGGTATTTTGGTGGGTTAATGGTTTTAGTGTAGATCTACAAAGAGAGAGAAAGAAAGAAGAAGTGCTTTACAACTTAGCAACAATTATCTGAAATGTAACGATTTCTTTTTATGTATCTAACGGGAATAGTTTGATCTGAAAGTAAACAGTTGTTTTCCAAGAATACCCTTTAACCTAGATAGACTTTTTGTTTCAGTATAAATAGAATCACTTCTTGGTAGTTGGAAGGGATTATCTTCAACCTCGAACTTTTATTATTTCTAAAACCTTCAATCTTGGTCAACCTCGTTTTGTAAGCAATTCTTGTATGTTCCCTCATGACCATGAAGGAGTAGTTCGTCAGCAACTCTCGCTAGTTTAGGTTGGTAGTTGTAAGTATTACTATCTCTAATTAATGAAGAATGTTATCTTAAATGGTTGTTTGAATGAGTATTTATTGCATGGACTTGATCGATCTATATATTAATGCGATGGGATGATACAAGAGTACTTTTATCGTATGGATATGCCTTCTAACTTATATTGTTGTGGACGAAGACGAATATAACCATGTATCAGGGGGTTTTACTTGTAAAATGCTTCCCTATAATTAATGTGAATGTTCATAACTCAATGGGATTTGGTTATTTAATGTTCTTAGAATCTTTGGATATAGGAGGTCAGACCTTAGTGATTTTAGTGGAAGAAACCCTGAACCATGAAACTTAACAACATTCTTGTATGATTAAAGATATAATATAATGAAACCACATGTTCTAAATATGTCCTGGACTTGTGCTTTTAACCATCTGAAATCCACCAATTGTTTCATATTTATCTTTACTGCTTAGCGTATGACAAGTCAACATATCCTTTTTCATAACAATGTGACTCTTTAAACTAGTTGTTTAAGGTAATTTGGCAAAAAGCATCCTGAGGCCCCTGATCTTTCATTATTTGTTGAATTAAGCCCTCGATCTTTCATTTAGACACATTAAGCCCCTGATCTTTCATTGTTTGGTGCATGAAGCCCTCGGTCTTTCATTTAGACACATTGAGCTCTTGATCTTTCATATATGGGTGTATTAGGCCCTTCCATAAATCAATTCATATATGGGTGTATTAAGGACCTGTTTGGTTAAGTTTATATAACCGCAGCGTTTAGCATTTTCTCTGGACACTGCAACATTTTGGAGCTTTTCACGAAAAACTCTCTTTAGAGCTTTTCGTGAATAGCTGTTTGTAGTTATTTGTTATTGACCAAATTATCATTCTTACCACAAAATGTGTTTCATTTTTAACATTATTTTTATTTTCAGAACATAATTATCGAAAAACAAGGTTTTGTTGCGTTCAATAAATTTTTTATTTTTATTTAATTATTTTTATTAATTTGTATAATACATTTTTTTATTTTATAATTTATTTGTTGATTAATTTAAAACATTTCCATATTAGACATTTTAAATACTAACTGCAAAAGTTCAGTATAATTTTACCAAACACTAATAATTAAACAGTTAATAACAAATAGCCAACAACAACAACAAACAGCTTACTAGAACCGCAAACAGCTAACATCAACATCAACATTTATTAGCTAACAGTTGAATCAGACATGCCCTTAATACACCCATATATGAATTGATTTACGGAAGGGCCTAATACACCCATATATGAAAGATCAAAGGCTCAATGTGTCTAAATAAAAGATCGAGGGTTAATCCACCAAACAATAAAAGATCATGGGCTCAATGTGTCTAAATGAAAGATCGAAAGCTTAATGCACGAAACAATGAAAGATCAGGGGCCTCAAGATGATTTTTGCCAGGTAATTTTTCACTTAGTTTCAGTCTCAATCCATGAGGAAATGACACTTGGATTTACCCATACTTCATCAGACATAATACACTTGCTAGAGTCGCTATTCATTACACCAAGGCTCCCATTTACCATTTTTTAGAAGGGGTTTTCTAAAATTCATGCAAAGAGTCAATTTTAGGAAAAGTTTGTACTTTTAGAGAGAGAAAATGACACTTCAATATCTTTAGAAAGATAAAATTCCAATCGATAAAAGTAGAAAATTAATAAGTCAATATGTTCGAAAGGGTATAAATTGAAAGTTCGAATGTGTAAAAGATCCTACTATCAGAAATTCTAAAAGAATCTTTCGAGAATCCAAAGGCAACTCATAAAGACTCCCGATGCTAGCCAGATCCTAAAGGCACATTCCATGGGTAACGCGACGAGGGATATAAAATCCTCATTTTATCTTGATTTTATTATTTGATGTGATGTGCTTGTGGGTTCTTTGAAATATTTTATTGATTTAATTTCTTAAGAATAAAAATAAATAAGTTATATGAAATGGTTGGCTTTTATCAGTTTTGGTCCATGCATGGGATTTTGATATTATCTTTAACCCAATTCTTTTTCAAATAAAGATTTAATTTCTCAAAAGAGTTTTATTGTCAATAAAATCATTTAAATACTTTTGTTTTAATGAAAATGTTTTCCAACATCGCAAGTGCCTTGCATATTATCTTAAGATATAGAATTACATAAATGTGAATGAATGTAGAAATTATAAGGGATACCATTTATTAAAGTTTAAATCGTTTAATCATTAGCCAAGTAAGTGATTATCCACGAACCTAGTCTCTCGAAGGTAGAGTAATCATATGTGATCCGTTTTACTGAATCTTTCCAGGTTGGTTGGAACCAGATGGCGACCTTGTCTTTTAGAAACCAAGTGCTTCGAATTATTCATTCATGGTGAACTACATGGTATTGTCCCTATGATTCTTGCATTGAACTACGTGATACATTCACAAGACTTTTCCAAAAGAAGTAAGCAATATTGTATATTATGTGAACACTTACTGAGCCTCGGAAGTAACACCGAGATAATTTTGGAAAAAGAAGCATCGAGCTTCCGGTCGCTTACATGTGCCTTTCTCCGGGAAAACTTCGTAGCTTCTTCAGTAGGCATAACAATGTGGTAAAATCCCCATCTTAGCAATATAGGTTTCTAATTGAACGATTCCAAATTGTATTCTATTTTGCCTTTAATTCTATGTGTCTCCAAGGGGTCTCACCCTTAGCTAGCGTAATTCTACCAATCATTGAAAATTTGCATGCCTCCAATTGTTACTGATAAATTAAGCTCTGTATTTTAATGGAGTCATAGGTATCAAAGATTATAGAGGTTGATCAACAGAGGAAGAGTCCACCGACTGATCATTCAAACCAAAAGGACCAATAACAATGTGAGCAAATATGTTAAGGGATTTCAAACTTGAAGCTTTAAAGCATGAATTATCGTTTGGTTTTGGTGGCTGGAGGGGAGTAAACATGGTAGTGTGACCAAGTACCTCCACGTCGGTGTAGGAATCTTGTATCACAAGCAAATGGATGATCTAGAGAAAAAAACTTAGCAGAACCATCCTTTTCAATAATAAAAATAATAATAAAAGTTATTCTTACCACTTTATTTATTGACTTGATTTTTTAGGCCAAACGATCTTGATACAGTATTAGTATCACGGCCTTTTGGATCAAATGGTTGAGGGTTCAAGTCTCACAACCTCAGTTATTGATGAAATTTTAACTATAGTAAGATAAACATGTCTTGTATATGCTTTAAAATTATGGAACATTCACTTGTGGGGTATAAATAAATAATGAATTTATACTCCGGGGTGTAAGCACTTTAAACTGTATAAGCGTAAGACATCATATTAACCGTTTTGAAGTGAGAACTTTTTCCATCGGCGACTAGAGGCAATCCTATCCCATTGCTTTCTTTCTCGGTGTCACCGTAGCATTCAACAGGCCAAGCCAGTGTCATTAATAGTCTATACATGGGGCTTTCCATCTTACAAGAACAAGCAAAGGAAGGACTTAGTGTACTATCGCCATGCAATGACCACCCTTATATCCTCATCCAAGAAACCCCCTCGCATTTTTGCTCTTTCGGCCTTTTACCGAGTAGTTTACTTACTATTGGACATAATTAGGTAAGCCTTTCTGGTCTTTGAGTTAGAGTGAATGCTTCCTTCTTCTCTAAAAAAGAGACGTTCGATGATGTCTTATAGATTGACCCCCGTGGTAAGTTCAGATATGTAATAGTCTCTCTATATACTCTAAAAAAGAATTGAGAGTTGCTTAACAATATTATCATTAACATCTATTGCAAAATATTATCCTTAACAACATCTATTGCAAAATCTGTTTTTTTGCTTCCATATTGATACTATTCATTTGATGGATTATTTGGCCAGCTCTAACGGCTACAAGAATAGCTACAGGCAAAGCCAAACGCATCCTAGATAGTTAATCACATATTAGTAAATCCATAGTTAGTACGTACTGAAGGAAAATAGGCTAACGTTTGGCAGCGGAAATATAAAATTTTAACCTATTTCCATTAACCCAAGATCCGTTAATCGTTATTTCATATAAAGAGGGATAGAAAGAAATACCTTTTAGAAGTTCTATCTACCATTGCAAACGAAGTGCCCATAACTCTTACTTCGAGTTCCCAAGCACAAAACAAACAATTGAAGATCAAGTTAGAATTCAACCGTATATAACAACCAAAATAGATTATCTCTAATTAATCAACACAAGATCAAAGATAAAGAGAAAAGAGATGTAATCAATTGAACGGAAGGAAACAGTGGATAATCTCGTCCTTATGGTGTGGGTCGAAATTCTCTCTCCCGGCTTAGTGTGTGTATTTCAAAAATTACACATGGGGGGTATTTATATTCTCTTGTATCTAAACCCTAGTTAGATAGAATTAGGTTACTGAATAAGAATTTAATTCGGAATATAATTCTTATTTATTATCTATAATTATATCTTAAATATAAAGATAATAATAGTAACCTTATAGGATAATAATAGGTGCAATTTAATCTCATCAAAACTCCTAACTTATTTATCCTTTAATTAATTTAATTCACAATTATAATCTAATTAGAATTGTTTAAAATCAAATTAAATGTTTATGTATTATATATACATAAAATCACCCCACCCCATGTACTGGGCCTTAGCGGACTCAGATGGGCTTCCATCAATTAATTAACATCTGTTTCTCTTTTGGGTTCCAAGTCTTATGTGTGACCCATTAGGTTCTTATTGCTTCTAGCCGTACGCAACTATTAAATTAATTTTCACAGAATTATATTTAATCTTTTCATAACAGAATGAGTACGCAAAATGTGATTAGCAAATCCGAAACATTCCCCCAGAGCTATAAGAAGACATGTTGATTCTGTCGTTGACCTTTCCGTATTAGTTACAGTATAATTCGATCCTTTATCAACTACATCCTTGAACTGAATCTTATGACTATGAATATTGTCAAGTCACATATAGCGAGACGTTCGTTTTACTTGTACATGCTGAGTCAACTCCAATTAGATAGGTTAAGTGAAATCTGTATTTCAAGTCTTAAGCTATCACCTTGCAAGGATTTAGAGTCAAGTCTTCCACAAGCGATCCATGGACGTATCTCCCATTTATCGGGAGTGATAAATGCTCAATCCAATGTATAACTATCCTGCAATTACTTCCTGTGATACCCAACGTCTGCCGTTCACACCCCAGAGTCATCTCTGTTATGGATCGTGTTACAACAGGATCAAAGCGTCACATTCCGTAATCCAGAATTAATAATTAACATTCCTTTGAGTCTGAGGATTACTTATACCTATTAATACCAATGAGATGAACAGGTGATAAGGATGAATCTACCCATCCTGTTATCTCAAGTCGGGTCCCCAATCCTAATGAACTCCTTTTCATTGGATCCACGTAACTGTCCAGATATCTGTATATATGAAGCTTGTGAGATCAGCTTTCTGTCTCGACAGAAGACATTGTTAAATGCAAGTCTCAGCAGTGATATGTCAATCCTAAACATATTACTTGACTTGGGGTGGTTTTAAGTTTATTAGTTTATTATAAAGTTTCGTCTCACTTCATGCTTGTATGAACACTTTCTAATCACTTTAAACAAACTTATGGATTTCCTTTTATTAGACTTTATTTAGTTCTTAAAAGGGATTGCCTTTATATAGTTATGAAAACATATCTCATTAAAACAAATGATATAAAGAACACTTCATTTACATTAAGTTTGTATCCAGAACAATTGTCTATAGGACACTAAACGCCAACATACTCCCACTTGGACTAAAGCCAATTGTTTCTACAACTTATCCCAGTAGAAGTTAGATGACGATCATGTACTTTCTGGGTTAAGGGCTTTGTCAACGGATCTGCAACGTTTTCCTCAGTAGGTACTCTTTCTATTCTCACATCTCCTCTTGCCACAATTTCTCTTACAATGTGGTATCGCTTCAGGTAATGCTTGGATGCATTATGAGACCGTGGTTCCTTTGCTTGCGCAATGGCTCCATTGTTATCACAGTACAGTGTAATGGGATTTACAATGTTAGGCACCACACTAAGTTCAGTAATGAACTTCTTAATCCAATCCGCTTCCTTTGCTGCTTCCGTAGCAGCGATATACTCTGACTCGGTCGTAGAGAAAGCTATGCTTCCTTGCTTGGAACTCTTCCAGCTGACCGCGCCCCCATTCCAGATAAACAGGTATCCTGATTGGGATTTAAAATCGTTCTCATCTGTGAGATGACTAGCATCTGAAAATCCTTCTAGTTTCAGATCCCCTTCTCCGTACACTAGGAACATGTCTTTAGTCCTTCTCAAGTACTTAAGAATGTTCTTGACGGTATTCCAGTGCTCGTCTCTCGGATTACCTTGGTAACGACTCGTTATACTTAACGCGAACGCTATGTCAGATCTAGTGCAAAGCATTGCATACATAATCGAACCGATTGCGCTGGCATACGGGACTACAACCATGCGCTTCTTATCATCTTCGGTTTTAGGACATTGATGATTGTTTAACTTTACTCCATGTATCATGGGTAAGTTACCTCATTTCGATTCAAGCATGCTAAACCGCTTTAACACCTTTTCGATGTATGTAGCCTGTGAAAGACCAAGCAGTCTTCTTGATCTATCTCTGTAGATCTTTATACCAAGTATATAAGCTGCTTCACCAAGGTCTTTCATGGAGAAGTTACTTGATAACCATACTCTTACCGACTGTAGTAGAGCTATGTCATTTCCTATTAATAATATATCGTCCACATATAATATCAGAAATGCAACTGAGCTCCCACTTGCTTTCTTGTAAATGCAAGCTTCTTCGCAATTTTGTTCGAAACCAAATTGTTTTATGGTTTCGTCAAAACGCTTGTTCCAGCTTCTTGATGCTTGTTTGAGTCCATAAATGGATCTCTGAAGTTTGCAAACCTTGTTTGCATCCTTTGACATGAAACCTTCAAGTTGCATCATATATACATCCTCAAGCAGGTGTTAGACAAGGTGCCGAACGGCCTCGGCCGGGCGGACCGGGAGGTGGACACCTCATGGCGACGTAAGTGGTGATTGGCGCCGAAAGCAACCAATCGTGGAATCAAGCTGCTCGGCAGGACCGGAACCTGGAGTATGGAAGAGTCGCCACCCACGAATGGAAAAATGAACACCGATCCCTTGCGGGAGACCGGTGAGGGTTCGGGAGACTTAGGTACGAGCCAAGAAGGCTAGCTCCTTTCCGGAGAAAGGCTACTAGGCACCCCGACATCGCACGGTTATGAACCACCGGCCTCCTACTCAGCGTGTTAGGCGATAACGGACTAATCGCATATTTCTTTAAGTTTAAAATTCATTTGAAACCTTTTCTTTCTCGTTTTGAAAACCGTTTTGAGCATGTCATTAAAAGCCATTTTAGTAAAGAATCACCCATTTTGCATAAATTTAAAGTATATAGGGGAGAGAGGGGGAGAAGAAAGAATTGATTTATTCACAGTGTGGTTTATGCTTTATATCGTATATTACATCTATGCTAATCTCATTCCCAAAAAAAAACGAGTTTATTTACATGGTTCATACCTTAATCGCCGTTGGAACGATTTAGGTACGTTTCAAAGCCCTATTAATGATGATTACTCGAATTTCCGTTGGAACGACTTGAGCATTTGAAAACGTTGAGCAAACAGTTTTAATCTAAAAACGTGATTAAGCATACAAGTCAATTTATTTTGTACAAAACCATTTAGTTAGGAAAGCAATTCAAGACTTCATTATTTACAACGAAACAATTTACAATGTTCGCTTAATCCGTCGTTGGAACGGATTAAGGTTTCAACACGTGATGTTTTGGAAACGGTTTAAAAATGACAAAAAAAAGTTATTTACACTTTAGGAATATCTAGAAAAACTTTTAATTTAAACAAACAACTTGAAATCTCTTTTTGTCTTTTATTTTTCCGTTTTCACTCAATTAACCTTCACTTGAACATAATTACAACACTTACTAATTAAACCCAAATTCACCCAACCCAAATACTTTTTAAAACATATATATATATATAGGAAATTCAAAAAAGAGGAAATAAATATACTTATTTATATGAATATACACTATGGCAAAATAATAATAATACTTATATAAAAAAGGTAAAATAATAATGTATATATGAATTAATAAGTAAAAATGATAGTAAGTATAATACTAGATATGATACACATTTTATTTTAACTTGAGAATATGTAAAAAGTAATGGATAAAGTTTATAAATAAGAAAACCATATTTAAACTAAAATAGTTTTTATACATAATAAATATATGGATGATAACTCACCCAAAACAATAAAAGGAAAATATACATATATACATATAGCCTTTATAAAACCAAATTAATGAAAATCATACCCAAATATACAAAATAGGTATTCAATAGTAAGTTATTACTAGTCATATACTTTGAAAATAATTTTAATAATCCTATTACATATTTATACATATACCTATACAAGAATAAATGTAAAAAAGATGAGAAAAAGGTTGGGAAAATGGATTTTTTAAGTTCCAGCAGCTTTACCGACGGAAAATCCGTCGGTAACCCCTTTTAGTGACAGAAAATGGCAATTTACAGAAATAGTCCAACAGTTTCCAGATTTTATCAAAAACATTAGATCTACTCTATTTTGTCATTTTAGCCTCCAAACTACCCCAAATCGGGTCATGGTTTGTAACGGAGGATTCTAAAACGACGTTTTATTGAAAATAACGGTTCAAAACATTTATAAAACAACGGATCTACGACGTTTGGATCCCGAACTACCCTTGAATCGGGTCACGGTTCGTATTGGGATCCAAAACGAAGTTTTTATTTTAAAACTAAAACCAAATACTTGTTCAAATGCAAAACAAAAAATTCACTTAACAAATCTAAACAATAAAAGTGTAAAAAAAACAAATAAATAAATAGATTCAAACAATAAAAAGAGATGAATAAATAAACGGGTCTAGTTCCTTGGATTATTACCTCTCAATCGGTAATAGGAATGCCAAATCAAGTCGATTGATAGTGTTTTGAGTCGGATTTTTTTGTGTGTTTTTGCTTTGTTCGGGTCTCGAGGAATTTTTCCAGCGGTTCGGGTTTTTTTCCTCCCCTTAATGCTTTGGGCTCCATCCTATTTATAGGCAAATGGAGCCCTAAACTTAGTTTATTTTTGGCTCCGAGCCAACTTGGAGCCAAAGATAAGCCAAATTAGCCTAGGAAATTTCATGGAAATATCCATGGCTAATTGCTATCATTACTATTGTTATTATTATTATTATCATTATTACTTATTTTAATTATTATTATTATTATTTGATTTTAATTAAATTTTTGTTTTTAATAAATCCTAAACTAAAATTGCACTTGGCATTTGGCCAAGTGCAGCAAAATGCACTTGGCCGAATGCCAAGTGCAGGGGGCTGGGCCTGGGCGGCCCGTGACGTAAATACCGGCCCCCAACGGGGCCGCGTTTATATATACTAAAAAAAATAAAAAACATTTAACTAAACAAAATACATCTAAAAATAACCAAAATCAATAACGATTTTCATCGAAAATGATTTTCGTCAAAACTGATTTTATAAAATTAGCTTTTATAAAATCGATCTTTTTACAAAACCATATATATTTTTTGGATTGCTCGGATACCAAAATAAAACCCTCTATCGTCCCGAGATTTTATTAATAATAAAATTAATAAGAAAAGGGCGTGAAATACCCCGAACTCGGCGAGACGATTTAAGATTTCACTCGCGGAACCGATTCGCCCATCATCTCGATTCGATTTCCGAATTCGATCAAACCGGTCTCCACGGTTCCTTCGAACAATGTTTTTTTATTTATTATTTTTTTATTGACTCATCATTTATTTCAATCGACTGATTTGGATCCCTTTTTATAATTTTTCTTCATCGGTCCTCCGACCCCGGTGTCTACAGTTGCCCCTACTTTCTATTTTTGGCAGTGACGTGTGTGCTTTTTCGAAAACCTCTTTTCGTGAATTCAACACATGCAATGCGAAATATATTAAAGTAAAAGACACCTATAGAGTGGGAGGAGAAATACCTGATCTCTCTATGTCGCAAGTTCCTATCTTGTCTTCAATCTTCACTTTGGCTGTCCCGTCCTTGCCTCTGAATCGGCTGCCGGCGAATGCTCCTTCTGGGGCCCCTAGTCTCTAAATCGACCGCAGGTAAAATGGCTCTTTCTAGCGACCCTAGTCTAAATCGACCGCAGGTAAATGGCTTTTTCTAGCGACCCTAGTCTAAATCGACCGCAGGTAAATAGCTTTTTCTAGCGACCCTATTCTAAATCGACCGCAGGTAAATGGCTTTTTCTAGCGACCCTAGTCTTCACATCGACCGCAGGTAAAGTTGCTTTTTCTAGCGACCCTAGTCTTTATCTCGACCGCAGGTAAAGTTGCTTTTTCTAGCGACCCTAGTCTTTATCTCGACCGCAGGTAAAGTTGCTTTTTCTAGCGACCCTAGTCTTTATCTCGACCGCAGGTAAAGTTGCTTTTTCTAGCGACCCTAGTCTTTATCTCGACCGCAGGTAAAGTTGCTTTTTCTAGCGACCCTAGTCTTTATCTCGACCGCAGGTGAAGTTGCTTTTTCTAGCGACCCTAGTCTTTATCTCGATCGCAGGTAAAGTTGCTTTTTCTAGCGACCCTAGTCTTTATCTCGACCGCAGGTACTCTTTCGTTTTGAAATTAATCATTCAACCCTAATCTCCACATCGATCGCAGGCGTCCTTTCGTTTGCGTATCTCCACATCCATCGTTCGACCCTAATCTCTACATCGATCGCAGGCGTTTTCATGTATTGCAGACCTCCAAATCGAACATCCGACCCTAATCTATACATCGATCGCAGGCGTCCTTTCGTTTGTATATCTCCAAATCCATCGTTCGACCCTAATCTCTACATCGATCGCAGGCGTTTTCTTGTATTGCAGATCTCCAAATCGAACATCTGACCCTAATCTATACATCGATCGCAGGTGCTCTTCGTTGATGATAGCTGGGCTTTATCATTCGTCCGAGAGTTGGAATTGAGACCTCGTCCAAGAGGTTTTGACCGCAATCGCTTTGATATTTGGGCTTTATCACTCGTTCGAGGGTTTGTGACTGCAGTCGATTCATGCCGTAGACTAGAGTCCGTAGTGGGGCCTGTGCCCATTGATAATGCCGTAGACCGCAGTCCGTAGCGGGGCCTGTGCCCATTAATAATGCCATAGACCGCAGTCCGTAGCGGGGCCTGTGCCCATTGATAATGCCGTAGACCGCAGTCCGTAGCAGGGCCTGTGCCCATTGATGATGCCATAGACCGCAGTCCGTAGCGGGGCCTGTGCCCATTGATAATGTCATAGATCGCAGTCCGTAGCGGGGCCTGTGCCCATAGATCGAATCCTAATTTGCCTATCGAAGCCTGCCTAGACTTGCACAAATTTCGTGGAGCTATCCAAGTATTTCTGCGTGCGGCTTGACTTGAGTCACGCCCATCACCTGGTGAATATTTTTATGGTATGACCTAGTGTAGTGATATGTATGCACATGATTATGAGTGAATATTTTTCTCTTTTTCTCTTCTTTTTTTTTACATTGCTTCCCTCCTATTTTCTTTACAGGGAGACCTACATTCTATTGACCGAAGATTATGGGAGAACGTGGCGGTTGGGCAAGGGGAGCGGCTACTGGATGCTGACGCTCAAATCGGACGCCGTTATCAGGAGATGGAAGATGAGCGCTCCAGCTGGGAGGAGCGAATTTGGGAAGTCGAATAGAGGAGCCATGTGGATATAGAGGCTCGACGAGCTGTTGAGGAGAGTTTACGGATTGCGGTAGAGGGCCGTCGGGTTACCGAGGAGCGGGAACCTTACTTCGGAGGCTTTGATTCGTTTGAGGGCTTTTGGGACTTTGGGATTCCTTCTCATTGATGGTCCCGTCATTATTCCGGTTTACAACTTTATTAGTACTACCGTGATGTATGGCGGGTATATGTGAAAAAGATATTTGGGTAGGCTTTTTATTTGGTGGTGGGGAAAAGAAATGTATAACTCATGACTTACAATACCATGCATTCAGTCGATCATAATAATTCCAATCATTCTCTTCAAATATATTCATGCCTTTATTTATTTACAAACAACAGAAATACTTAGCCGCTTATACATTATTTTTATAATTGCTCAAGATACAACTACTGTTACCAGGACCCGCCTTTTTTCGGTTTTCAGATCCCGGCGATTTTTCAACTCTCCTTTTATTATCCTGAAATTTTCAAATGAGCGCCCTTTCGGGTTTTCACCCATTGGGATGTCCCTTATTGTTGCATAGGTCGCCCTTTGCGGGTTTTCGACCTATCGGGAATTTTTATTTCTTTCTCTTTTTTTTTACGAAAAGTATTTCTTAAGCCTATCCAGATTGGTAGGTTCGGAGAACTCCATGTCGTCCATAGTAGTCAGCTTCACCGCTCCCTTGCTTAGCATCTTCTTCATGAGGAATGGTCCTTCCCAGTTTGGCCTGAACTTGCCCCTAGGGTCGGTGTGCGTCATTCGGATCTGTTTCAGCACCAGGTCCCCTTCTTTGATAGGGCTGGCCTTGACCTTTTTGTTGAAGGCTCGGGCCATCCTTCTCTGGTATAACTGCACATGGTAAAGGACCTCCATCCTTTTCTCGTCCACCAATGCTAACAGCTCATATCGCTTCTTCACCCATTCTGTCTCGGGAATCTCTGCTTCTACTGCGATTCTTAACGATCGCTTTTCAATCTCAATTGGGAGGACGGCTTCGGCCCCATATACCAAGGAGAACGGCGTTGCCCCAGTTGACGTTCTAACCATCGTTCGATAAGCCCATAAAGCGAGTGGAAGCTGCTCGTGCCAATTCCGGTGCGATTCTACTGTCTTTACGAGAATCCTTTTAAGGTTCTTATTAGCCGCCTCTACTGCGCCATTAGCTTGTGGACGATACGGAGAAGACCTATGATGCTCAATACCGTATTCTTGGAAGAGACTTCTCACCTCTCCTTGAAACTGGACCCCATTATCCGTGATCATGTGATGAGGCACTCCGAACCTGGTGATCAAGTGCTTTTCAATGAACTTCCTCATCTGCTTAGACCCCAACTTGCTAAATGATTCTGCCTCTACCCACTTGGTGAAGTAATCAATGGCGACTGCAATGAATTTGTGTCCGTTTGACGTATTAGGCCTCACCTCCCCGATGATATCAATGCCCCAAGCCGCAAACGGCCAAATGGGTGCTAACACGTGCAGTTCCGTAGCTGGTAAGTGATTATAATCTCCGTGGATTTGACAATCATGGCATTTCTTTGCATATTCGTTACAATCTCTTTCCATGGTGAGCCAATAGAAGCCTTGCCTCACGATTTTCTTTGCCAATACTGCTCCTCCCATATGGGCTCCACAAATTCCCGAGTGTACCGACTTCATTGCCTCACGGGCTTCTCCCTCATCCAAGCACCTCAATTGTAATCCATCGGTGTGCCTTTTGTAAAGCAAATCATTATGGATGACGAACTGATGAGCTAACCTCCTGATCACAGCCTGACCCCTAAGTTCTGATTCTACTGGATAAGTCCCGTTTTTCATGAAATTCACAATGTCGAAGTACTAAGGCTTCTCGTCTACTCCTAACAACATTACATCTTCATAGCACGGTTTGTGGGACCTTTTTAGCACCAAAGTCTTTGAGGCAAGATTCCGTGGATTATCCCACACCGACACCAAGGTGGCCAAAGCATCCACTGCTTAGTTCTGTGCTCGGGGAATGTGATAAAAGCGGCACTCGCTGAATCTCTGTGCCAACCCCTCCAGGTGGTCTAGGTATGGGCGCAACCTTTCTTCCCTTACTTCCCAGTTTCCTTATGCTTGTTTGATAATCAGCTTTGAGTCGCCCCAGATTTCAACGTACGATGCTCCCAATGCTGCTAAAGACTCTAACCCGTAGACGCACGCTTCATACTCGGCCGTATTATTAGTGAGAGGGAACGATAACTTCTTTGCCATTGGGATCCTTTCTCCTTCTGGCGAGATAAGTAACACTCCTACCCTTACTCCACTTAAATTAACTGCGACGTCGAAGAACATTTTCCATGGTATAACCTCTATGGCGCTCAAATGCTCGTCGGGGAAATCATAGTTCGTCTCCTCTTCTTCCGCACTTAGGGGCTGATTGGCCAGAAATTCTGCTACGGCTCTCCCCTTGATAACCTTCTTTGTTACATATTCGATGTCGAATTCTGACAGAAGCAACAACCATCGGGCCAGCTTTCCGATTAAGGATGGAGTTCGGTACAGATACTTCATGGGATCCATCCGGGAAATAATGATTACTTTGTAAGACTGAAAATAGTGTCGCAGCTTCTTCGTTAGGCATACTACTGCCACGCATGTCTTTTCGATCATATTATACTTAAGCTCGTATTCCAGAAACTTCTTACTCAGATAATACACCGCATGCTCCACATCGGTGTCCCCTTCCTGGGCCAACATTGCTCCAATGGATCGCTCCTCGATTTCTACAAAGAGGAGAAGTGGTTTTCCGAGTTTAGGCAGCCTCAAAACCGGTGGATTAGTCAAATAGGTCCGGACACTTTCCAACGCTTGCTGGCACTTATCGTTCCAAACCATGGGTTGATATTTCCGTAGCAGCTTAAAGATTGGTTCGCAGATTGTGGTGAGTCATGTTATGAATCGACTGATATACTAAACCTGCCCCAGGAATCCTCTCACTTCTTTCTCATTCTTCGGTGCCGGCATTTCCTGTATGGCTTTCACTTTATCGGGATCCACCTTAATCCCCTTGTTACTGATTACGTAGCCTAGGATTTTCCCCGACGAAACGCCAAAGAAGCACTTTTTCGGGTTCAACCTTAGCTTGAATTCTGCGATTCGGGCCAAAAACTTCTCAAGTGCTACGAAGTGCCCTTCTCTTATATCCGAATTGACCATCATGTCATCCACATAGACCTCCACCTCTTTGTGTATCATGTCGTGGAACAGTGCGGTAGCTATTTGCTGATAAGTTGCCCCGGCGTTTTTTTTAACCAAATGGCACTACTCTATAGCAATATGTCCCCCACTCAGTAGTGAACGAGGTCTTTGCTTTGTGCTTCTCGGCCATCTGAACCTGCATGTAGCCCATGAAGCCATCCACATTCGTGTGCAAGACGCTTGATGCTGCACTGTCGATCAATACATCGATGTGAGGCAATGCGAATTCATCTTCAAGCCTTGTTGAGATCTCTATAGTCGACGCACATTCGCACCTTACCGTCCTTCTTTGCGATTGGCACTACATTTGCCACCCACGGCGGATATTCAATTACTTCGATGAAACCTGCCTCTAACTGTTTCTTCACTTCTTCCCTGATCTTATCTACCCATTCTGGCCTCATGCGTCGGAGCTTTTGCTTTACGGGTTTAGCATCGGGGTATTTTGGAATACGGTGAGCTACGATGGATTTATCGGTTTCAGGCATGTCTTCGTACGTCCAAGCAAACACTATTTCGTATTTTTTTAAATTATTCTCTCAAATTCTTTCCTCTCTTCAATAGTTAATTCTTGAGCAATTTGTATAAGTTTAGGATTTTCATCCGTGCCAAGATTGAAAGTTGACATTTTTATTGTATTGATTTCAAATGTAGGCATGTTATATGAATGAGAATGCATGGAATGATCAGAATCAACATCAAGCAAGTAAGCAAAATCAGAATTCATTTCATTGATAGTATTGGTGAGTACATCATCAGATTCAAACAAAGCGGTAATCTAGTTGTCATCAACAGGGTTCTCGAGTTTCTCATAAGTCTTAGAGGTACTGGGCTCATCCACCGCTCCCACAGTGGCCTCAATAGTGATCACCTGCTCCTCAGCATTCAGGTCTAACATCATGATCTCCTCGATGAAACAGCTTGCTTCTCCTTTTCCCCAGTCGGTAACATCATTGAAGATCTCAAAACCTGGCAGAATCTTTCCTTCGGTGCTAGCAACCATTTCCAGCTCATCATCAGACTCATCCCAGATGTTGATCGGAACTCTCTGATTGATACCCTCCTTGTCGGAGGAACTTCCCCAAATATCCATGACCATCAGATCCATTACGTGAGGGACGTTCGGATTTACGTAGGAAGGGTCCGACGATCCATACCGAGCCCAGCCTATCAGTTCTTCATAGTCCCTGAGGAACACTCCATTCATTCTTCTAGCGACGAGTGGAATAGCACCCCTTCGGATACACATGAGTTGCTCCTGATCGCTCAAGGTGACCCGACATGAGGCATACTTGAACCTCCATCTCCTAGCATAATCCACGAATGCTTCCTCGGGAAATTGCTTGATCCTTTCTAAATCTTCCAACGACCCAGTCCACGGGATGTACATCTCATATCTCTGCACGAAAGCCTCCATGAGGGACCCCCAGTCCCCTTTTGCCTTTGCCGAGAGCATTCAGTGCCACATCAAAGCTTCTCCTACGAGTGTCTTTGGAAAATACTGAACCAACTCACTTCGATAGAGTCCTGTGTCAAACATGTAGGCACGGAAACAGTTTATGTGGTCGATGGGGTTCTCACCTCCTTTGTACTTGGCCATGGTTAACAGCGCCTCAGGTGTCTCCTCATCGGGTAACATCGGCACTTCCTCTGGGTATCCCCCTGCGGTGTACTTCTTGATGAATCTCTTAGTCATTTCAGCCCAATTCACTTGAACGTTCATCGGAAGAGACATATACCACACTAGTGACTCTCCCGCCAACGAGTTGCAAAACAAACTCGTGATTTCGTCCTCTTTGAAGCCCAAAGGACCCATAGCGGATTGGTAAAAATGCAAGTGCTCCATGGGGTCCTTGCCTTCATTATACTGGTTGACAGTCGGAAACGGACGTTTGATATGCCCAATTTGCATCGCGCTATGTTCCCCCACATGTGTTTGGGCTTTTCGATACTTCACCAAAAACAAGCTTGACATCAGTGACCAATCATGCTTAGTCGAGTCAGGTAGCGATTGAAACCACTTCAAAGGTTCGCCCACCAGCGAGAGATAGAACCATGGAGCGACCTCTTCCACTTTGTATGGCTCCTCAAACATAGCGCACACGTATCCATACAAATGAGCTTCGGGGCCTTCTACCCCACTAAACAGTTTCAACACAGGCATGATCCTCCGAGATGATACTTCCTCGGTTTTCTCAGTTTCAGTTCCATCATCCATCACTTCTTCCGTTGGCTCCTCTTCCAAAGCCGACACATACAAACCATTTCCCACATTATTCTTCTCATCGGAGTCCAACAACTCCTCCTCGTCTTCCCCGAAGGGTTCCACAATCAAACTCCCTTCGAGCCCAGACCCGATCATGCTCACCCTATGGTTAGGCAAGGGATTACGCCTAGTGGAAGGGTTTGCTGACGAAGGATCAGCTACTTTCTTTTCCTCAATCAAATCCTGAATCTCATGTTTCAGTCTCTCGCAATTCTCAATAGTGTGCCCATAATTACTGTAGAACTCGCAGTATCCCCTAGTTATCATCCGTGGTGTGGGTCCTATCTTATTCTTGGGGGTAAGAGCTTTCAACAACTCCCTTTTCTGCAATCGTTCGAAAACTTTTGCATAGGTCAGATCAAATTGGGCGAACTGCCTTTTCCCGATAGCATTGAGTTCAATCACCTTTACCGCAGCCGGTTCTACATTAGTACTTGGCCCTTCGGCACTATACCCCGACTTCGTCCATTTAGTATAAGCTCTTTTCGGCTCTCCATCCCCCTCAACTGTCAAAGCATAGCTATATATCTGATTAAAATCGGTGAAAGGCATACACCGCAGCTCATTCTTAACATACGGCAAAGTATTGCCGATTACCACCCGGATCTGATCCTGCTCCGACGGCTTCTGTTTCATAACTGCTGCCTTAGCTCTCCACCTACTCACAAAATTGGACAGAGACTCCCTAGCCTGCTGCTTGGTGCTCTCCAGCTCCCTCAAAGTAACCTCAAACATAGTGTTGAAGCTATATTGGGTGATGAATACCTTCGCCAGTTCTTTCCAATCTCTCTTCGTTCCCAGTGGCAATGCATGAAACCACACGAGGGCAACTCCCTCCAGATAGGCACTGAACAGCCCTAGGACCTGTTCCTCAGTCAGAATTATGTGCTTCATCGCTTCCACATATTGGTTCACATGGGCGGTAGGATCCCCAGTTCCATCAAACTTTTTCATGTCAGGGAGTCTGAACTTCAAAGGCAAAGCAGTTGCTGATGAATAGTTCTTCGAATTATAAAAGTCCGGACCTCTAGAGTCTATCCCACGTAGATCATGCACTTCCTGAGTGATGTGCGGCTTCCATTCCTCTTCCCTTTACTTTCTCTTCCCCAAACTGCTTGTTACACAATCCTGATAGTTATCTCCAAAACGGGGACCCGTGCTCACCCTGTTCTCAGCTGGTTTACTGCCACTCTTGTTACTCTCAATTGCAAGCTCATCCAGATGGACTAAAATTGCGGTTAACTGATCGTTGATGTTGTTTACCACTCTTTCTAACCCTGATATTCTCTCATCTGGCGTAGACATACTGACCGAAGACTGAGCTGATTCGGACAACGATGATTCGAACGCCACAACCACTGATTCGGGACTGACGATCTGTGACTGATCAAACTGCCTGACTAGCCGGCTACTCTCGCGAAACCACAACCGCTTAATGATGAAGTCTGCACGAACGGTCATCCATTAGTATGTATGCATGATTTTATATGCATGATTCGTGGTGTGTGCGTTTATTTATTTACGGATATATAAGATAAGAAGAACAAACGTCAGTCTAATTACACGTATCACAACATCTCTCTTCCACCCTTATTCCTCCACGCACTCGATGGTCCAAGTCTCTTTCCTAGGATTTTGGTTTGGGGCTCACATTGCGGTCCAGGGGACGCGTGATGCCGTCGATTATTACGGAAAAGTAAATCATTCATCAGACAATACAGTTCGTTTTGACATATCAACGTTTAGTGACTAAGATATCGACCAAGTTGGATTGTCCTTTTGAATAACTCGTCTTTTGTCATTTCGCGAGATGCATTCGTTCGGGTTTTGATTCCCTTTTGAGCGTATCTCGGATTTAGACGTGGTACGAGTTATTCTTCTAGTTCAATCGTTCGTTATTGACAATGGCTCGTTCCCTTTTATTCGCGTGGGTTCGTGTCTCGATTTTGGATTACGACAGGATCTTTTGGATCTATCGAGAGACGTAACCACGTGTTTATTTAGTGATGAAAGCACTTTTAAGGAACGGACTCATCGCGTAACGTGTTTGTTTTTAGCGTTAAGAATCTGTTTGCTCGTTTTTGCTACGTGAAAAGACGGCGAGTCTTATTTGAGCGCACGATAATCTTTCGGCTAATAACAACTCTTTATTTCTTCCAATTTACGGGATATATCATCCTAGCGTGGTTATAGAAAATCAACGTTTCGTTTAATCGCATGCTTATTCGAAGCAGGGATATTACCGTTCTTCTTCATTTAGGCGCGAGTTAAGCAAACACGCAGATCGGGCCATATTTCTTGTAGTTTTGGTAACGGTCGAAATGATCGAGCCATTAGTCAAACCCACAGTCTCGTCCATATGGTGCAATCATGCGGTTTAGCTTAATTCGGCTTTATGATTTTAAACGGCGTACATACCGGCTCGAGGCACGTATTTAACGGCATTGGTTTATTTTCTTTAACTACCCTCGGGATGGATATATATCGTAGATACAGAATGACTTCGGTCGTTTGTTTATTTTTGCTTTTCTTTTATTTTCTTAGTCACTTTTTACGGATACGGCCATTTCTCTTTAGAACAACGCAAGGCATAACGTAAGAGCTCGTCTTTTATTCGGAAGGGACGGGCCACGTTTGCGAAACACTTTACGTTACAACGGGGTCGTTCAAAACAGAAATGTTCTTCGTTTTCGTTTCGTTATGATTCCGCTTTATACCAACGTATTTAAAGAATGTGAATGACGGCTATCGTTAATATAGTCTTTTGAATCGAGATATAACTATCCTTAATACCAAACCGATTCATACTAATACGTGCTTACGTCATAACGCATTTCCTGAACATGTGCCTTCTTCGGGACACGGAAAGGGACCAGGCGGGTCGCACAAGTTCATTCATACGAGATGACTAAGTCGTCTTTAGTTCGAATTGTTTCGATGTTTTGGGGTAGTTTGTATATCGGTTTAAGAGTATATATTAATGTATCGTTTCATTTTCTTTACATAATTTAGGATTAGACACGTATCATGGCAATTTAAAAACACGAACTGATTCATTTATCACATCAAAAATGGTAACGGGTAATCCTATGGCAACTTCTAAGGCTACTATATGCTGACACGGCTGATCGCGGGACCTCACAGGACCGCACAAATTCGCCCCTAACGAATGGATGGGGACCCTTTGGCGCCTTACTGTAAGGGGGAACTTACACTAGCCTCTTTCAAGCGACGAATGGACTCTCGCTAGAGGTTTCGCGGAAATTACCCAAAAGGTTTGCAATAATGCGTATGAATGCATACGAAAAGAAATAATACGATTCGTCCCCATTAAGGGCTTAATACATGCCTTCCGGAATCAAATTTCTCGCTTCCCCGGTAGAGTCGCCACTTGTTAGACAAGGTTCCGAACGGCCTCGCCCGGGCGGACCGGGGGGTGGACACCTCATGGCGACATAAGCGGTGATTGGCGCCGAAAGCAACGAATCATGGAATCAAGCTGCTCGACAGGACCGGAGCCTGGAGTATGGAAGAGTCACCACCCACGAATGGGAAAATGAACACCGATCCCTTGCGGGAGACCGGTGAGGGTTCGGGAAACTTAGGTACGAGCCAAGAAGGCTAGCTCCTTTCCGAAGAAAGACTACTAGGCACCCCGACATCGCCCGGTTATGAACCACTGGCCTCCTACTCAGCGTGTTAGGCGATAACGGACTAATCGCATATTTCTTTAAGTTTAAAATTCATTTGAAACCTTTTCTTTCTCGTTTTGAAAACCGTTTTGAGCATGTCATTAAAAGCCATTTTAGTAAAGAATCACCCATTTTGCATAAATTTAAAGTATATAGGGGAGAGAGGGGGAGAAGAAAGAATTGATTTATTCACAGTGTGGTTTATGCTTTATATCGTATATTACATCTATGCTAATCTCATTCCCAAAAAAACGAGTTTATTTACATGGTTCGTACCTTAATCGTCGTTGGAACGATTTAGGTACGTTTCAAAGCCCTATTAATGATGATTACTCGAATCGCCGTTGGAACGACTTGAGCATTTGAAAACGTTGAGCAAACAGTTTTAATCTAAAAACGTGATTAAGCATACAAGTCAATTTATTTTGTACAAAACCATTTAGTTAGGAAAGCAATTCAAGACTTCATTATTTACAACGAAACAATTTACAATGTTCGCTTAATCCGTCGTTGGAACGGATTAAGGTTTCAACACGTGATGTTTTGGAAATGGTTTAAAAATGACAAAAAAAAGTTATTTACACTTTAGGAATACCTAGAAAAACTTTTAATTTAAACAAACAACTTGAAATCTCTTTTTGTCTTTTATTTTCCCCTTTTCACTCAATTAACCTTCACTTGAACATAATTACAACACTTACTAAGTAAACCCAAATTCACCCAACCCAAATACTTTTTAAAACATATATATATATATATATATAGGAAATTCAAAAAAGAGGAAATAAATATACTTATTTATATGAATATACACTATGGCAAAATAATAATAATACTTATATAAATAAGGTAAAATAATAATGTATATATGAATTAATAAGTAAAAATGGTAGTAAGTATAATACTAGATATGATACACATTTTATTTTAACTTGAGAATATGTAAAAAGTAATGGATAAAGTTTATAAATAAGAAAACCATATTTAAACTAAAATAGTTTTTATACATAATAAATATATGGAGGATAACTCACCCAAAACAATAAAAGGAAAATATACATATATACATATAGCCTTTATAAAACCAAATTAATGAAAATCATACCCAAATATACAAAAATAGGTATTCAATAGTAAGTTATTACTAGTCATATACTTTGAAAATAATTTTAATAATCCTATTACATATTTATACATATACCTATACAAGAATAAATGTAAAAAAGATGAGAAAAAGGTTGGGAAAATGGATTTTTTAAGTTCCAGCAGCTTTACCGACGGAAAATCCGTCGGTAACCCCTTTTAGTGACAGAAAACGGCAATTTACAGAAATAGTCCAACAGTTTCCAGATTTTATCAAAAACATTAGATCTACTCAATTTTGTCATTTTAGCCTCCAAACTACCCCAAATCGGGTCATGGTTTGTAACAGAGGATTCTAAAACGACGTTTTATTGAAAATAACGGTTCAAAACATTTATAAAACAACGGATCTACGACGTTTGGATCCCGAACTACCCTTGAATCGGGTCACGGTTCGTATTGGGATCCAAAACGAAGTTTTTATTTCAAAACTAAAACCAAATACTTGTTCAAATGCAAAACAAAAAATTAACTTAACAAATCTAAACAATAAAAGTGTAAAAAAACAAATAAATAAATAGATTCAAACAATAAAAAGAGATGAATAAATAAACGGGTCTAGTTCCTCAGATTATTACCTCTCATTCGGTAATAGGAATGCCAAATCAAGTCGATTGATAGTGTTTTGAGTCGGATTTTTTTTTTGTGTTTTTGCTTTGTTCGGGTCTCGAGGAATTTTTTCAGGGGTTCGGGTTTTTTTCCTCCCCTTAATGTCGTGGGCTCCATCCTATTTATAGGCAAATGGAGCCCTAAACTTAGTTTATTTTTGGCTCCGAGCCAACTTGGAGCCAAAGATAAGCCAAATTAGCCTAGGAAATTTCATGGAAATATCCATGGCTAATTGCTATCATTACTAATGTTATTATTATTATTATCATTATCATTATTACTTATTTTAATTATTACTATTATTATTTGATTTTAATTATTTTTTTTTTTTTTAATAAATCCTAAACTAAAATTGCACTTGGCATTTGGCCAAGTGCAGCAAAATGCACTTGGCCGAATGCCAACGGCCCGTGACGTAAATACCGGCCCCCAACGGGGCCGCGTTTATATATATTAAAAAAATAAAAAACGTTTAACTAAACAAAATACATCTAAAAATAACCAAAATGAATAACGATTTTCATCGAAAATGATTTTCGTCAAAACTGATTTTATAAAATTAGCTTTTATAAAATCGATCTTTTTACAAAACCATATATATTTTTTGGATTGCTCGGATACCAAAATAAAACCCTCTATCGTCCCCAGATTTTATTAATAATAAAATTAATAAGAAAAGGGCGTGAAATACCCCGAACTCGGCGAGACGATTTGAGATTTCACTCGCGGAACCGATTCGCCCGTCATCTCGATTCGATTTCCGAATTCGATCAAACCGGTCTCCACGGTTCCTTCGAACAACGTTTTTTTATTTATTATTTTTTATGGACTCATCATTTATTTCAATCGACTGATTTGGATCCCTTTTTATAATTTTTCTTCATTGGTCCTCCGACCCCGGTGTCTACAGCAGGTTTCCGTTTAGGAAAGCTATTTTCACATCCATTTGCCAAATCCCGTAATCGTAGTGAGCGGCAATAGCGAGCATTATTCTGATTGATTTGGACATAGCCACATGAGAGAAAGTTTCGTCTTAATCAATTCCTTGTTTCTGACGATATCCTTTTGCTACTAACCTAGCTTTGTAGGTGCTAACCTTTCCATCCATGTCAGTCTTCTTTTTGAAGATCCACCTGCACCCAATGGGTTTTATCCCTTCGGGTGGATCAACCAAAGTCCACACTTGGTTGGTGTACATGGAATCCATCTCAGAATCCATGGCCTCGAGCCATGCTTTAGAATCTGGACTGGTAAGAGCCTCTTCGTAGTTTTCGGGTTCATCGTCAAGCACGGGAACCTCATCATCATCTCCCACTAGAAAACCATATCTAATTGGGAGTTCACGAACTCTTTGTGATCTACGAATGGGTGGCACTTGAGTCTCATCTAATGGGACTGCTTCGGGTTCCTCAACCGCCTCTATTGTTTCAGTCGGTGTTTCTCATTCTTGAACTTCATCAAGTTCAATTATGCTTTCCTTTTCTGTTTCTTCGAGAAACTCTTTCTCTAAGAAGGTTGCGTGCTTGGATACTATTACTTTCTGATCATCTGGATGATAGAAGTAATATCCCACAGTTTCCTTAGGGTATCCAATGAAAAAACACTTATCAGATTTAGAATCTAGTTTGTCTGACGCTATGCATTTGACAAATGCTGAACAACCCCATACTCTCATGAATGAGAACACGGGTTTCCTACCAATGAACAATTCATATGGTGTGGAACTAGCGGATTTAGTTGGTACTCGATTTAGGGTGAAGAGGGCAGTTTCTAAGGCATAGCCCCAGAATGTCTTTGGAAGTAATGCTATGCTCATCATGGATCATACCATATCTAGTAAGGTACAGTTCCTCCTCTCGGATACACCATTGTGTTGTGGTGTATAGGGAGGTGTCCATTGTGAGCATATCCCACATTCAGTTAGATAATTTAGAAAATCATCTGAATGATATTCGCCACCTCGATCGGATCGAAGTATCTTTATTTTCTTTCCTAATTGATTTTCTACTTCATTTTTGAAGCATTTGAATTTCTCAAAAGCTTCGGACTTGTGCTTCATCAAGTAGATATAACCATATCGGGTATGGTCGTCTATGAAGCTTATGAAGTATCTGAATCCTCCTCTTGCTTGGACTGACATAGGACCGCATACATCGGAATGTTTAATCCTAGAGTGTCTGATACACGCTCACCTTTATTGCTAAAGGGTGTCTTTGTCATTTTACCTTTTAAACATGCTTCGCATGTTTCCAATGATTCAGGATCAATTGAATTTATAAGCCCATCTTGATGTAGCTTAAGCATGCGTCTTTTGTTTATATGGCCTAAACGACAATGTCACAAGTAAGTTGAATTATCTAGCTTATGTCTTTTGGTATCAATTGCGAAAACATAAATTTTGTCATCTAGCACATAAATCCTATTTTGTGATATTCTTGAAAAATATAAAATCCCATCTCTATAAAAATCGCAATGTTTGTTCTTTATCGAAATATAGAACATACCAGATGTTGGAGTCTCGGCTTTTCCCTTCTTGAGGGTAGCTAGGTACACCAAACAGTTTCTTTTCCAATGCCCTTCTTCACCATAAAAGTGGCACTCTCCTTTGGGCTTCTTCACTTCCTTTCCTTTTGTTTCGGTGAGCATGCCCCCCTTGCCCTTATTAGGATGGTTTGGATTGGGAGAGTTCCCTTTCCTCTTCTTTGATCCTTCAATAGCAAGGGCCGGTATCCCCTCGTTTTCTTTCATATTGGGCTTGACTGTCTCGAGCATATTTGAAAGCTCTTCAAGAGAGATTTGCAAGCCACTCACTTGGTAGTTAATGATTAACTGTGAGTAACTCTCGAGGAGGGACTGAAAAAGTAAGTTTACACTTAGTTCATGATCCATCGCATCTCCAATACTAGAAAACTTGGTGATAAGGTTAATCATCTTGACACAATGTGCCATTACAGATGTGCCCACCTGCATCTTGCATCTATATAACTGCTTTGTTATCTCGTAGCGTTCGCACCGAGTTTGATTCACAAACAACTCTTTCAGGTGTGTGACCATGGAATAGGCATCCATTTCTACATGTTGCCTTTTCAATTCCGGTGTCATTGATGCAAGTATGATGTCTCCCGCATGATCATCATCAACCTTATGCTTCAAGTAAGCATAAAATTCTTGGTAGGGAGCACCATCCGCCGGGTAAGGGGGTATCGGTGTATCAAGTACATACCCTTTCTTCTCGAACTTCAAAACGATTTTGAGGTTGCGATACCAGTCGGTGAAGTTTGAACTGTTCAACTTGTTATCGCTAAGTATATTTTGCAGATTGGTGTTAGTCATGATTTTAAGAGTGTTTTAATATAACTTGAGAGTGAGAAAGAGTAAACGTACGTTATTTATTTGCTTTAAAATACATCAATCTAAAATTATAGGCCTTTTGTTTATTTTAGATTGCTCCCACTATTTTGCCAAATTAATATCCCTCCATATTAATTCGAAGAATTTCGCAAATCCTTTAGTGAGCTAGGATCCTAACTCCTGAGATTTCACCTTGAGTTTGCTCAACAAGCTAGTCTCATTTGTTAGGTAGATTCATGTAATCAATCACATCTTTGATGTGATTCCTAGGTTATTGGGTTACTAACTACATTAGTAACTAATATGCTATTCATATTAATCCCAACCATATTGCCCATTAGTTTATGACAATGTGAGTTTGCTCATCAATTATCATAATCTAATTTAAGTATTACCCCATATTCATGAAAGAACGATTTTCGATAATTCAGGTGTTACCATAAGACCCCGAGCTTGAGTTTGCTCAACAACCCAAAGGCCCCCAGTACTGCCGGCTGAATTATAATATTAGGGAGGGGCAACCGATTTTAATAACTTGCTTATTTACTTAACTTTTAATTAGTGAGGGATTTTTATTTTAAGTCTCATAATCTAACTTAGTCTTGATTTTCTTTAGCATACATCAGACACATACATTGGCGTTATGGACATATCATCTAAATTATTCCGTCGAGCCAGAGACGGAATAAAGGGCCAAACCTATGGAAATACTAACTATTACATATTTCTCTTTAGGTCCTCCGTCTTCTCCATGGCGCCTTGAAATTACATATTAATTTCTATTCTACTAAAGAAAACTTCAATTAACTTGAAGGGAATTAGATGAGAGGAGAAATTACAATAGATAGTAGAAAGGCAGGACTCGCATGCCCTATTTCAAAAATACCAAAAGACTAAAAGAGGGTCCAAATATGTCTGATAACATCGGGATATTATCGCAAGGACCAAAAGAGATAATCGCCTCAAATATGCCACGTGGCATAGGAAACCGCCCAGCGGATCCCCCTGGGTTAGCTCTAAGAGATCCGCTGGCGGATCTCTAAGGCGAATCTTTCCACTTACTTAAGTAACGGCTAACCGTCAACTCGGCCATAATGATCATTAATAGTCTTAACCCGCCAGGTTAAGAGTAACTTGTAACCGCCATTAAATGAGCATTAATGGAGACTCTCTAGTTACCTAGAAGTTACAAATCTATCTACTATAAATAGCCTACGTCTAGGCTATCAAGGTACATTCACTCATACTTACTTTTCGCTAAGCTTTGTCGATTCAGTTTATTCACCATATTTGTTACTGACTTTGGCATCGGAGTGTCCCCGGCCGATCCCAACGGCGCCTCACAGGGACGTGATCCGGTCAGAAGTTTCATTTGTGTTATCAATTGGTGCGGTGAACGTGGAATCCTTAACCCAATAAAGGATTTTTCCGTCACATTGAAACATCATGAACGATGAAATACTAAATCCCTCCTCAGGGATCGAGTCGCCAGTAATCACACCATCCAGTGCTGGGCACACGGGTACGACCGCTCCCACAATGAATATCGATGGAAATATGCCCCCAGCATCCTTCCTTGATATGTGTGTTCTGGATATCGAGGCGCGATATGGGATTGAAATTGGAGACCGCCTTCGAGCGTTCACAACTATTCCTTATAGTAGTACGGTTTCTACGTCAGTGGTCTCGTCTCTACCTCCGTTAAACTTTGGTCTAGGACCAGGGGCTCGTAGCTCTTCATTCCTTCAAGCTCATAACGTTGACTCTACGGTAACCACCACGGTGCCAAGTGGATCACGACCAGTTATGAGGGAGCTGTTTCCTGGTGAAGGAAGCCGTAGGAATGACGTGGTCCCCCCTGGAGGATCAGAAGTTCCAAGGTTTAATCTTGATGGGTCGAATGTACCCAGACGACCACGGACGAATTCGTCCCTTGGGGGATTTAAAGAGCCCATTCGCAAAAAGCACAGAAAGAACAAAGATAAACAGCCAAGATCTCCTTCGCCCAGGCGAACAAAATCTTCACGTCGTGGCAGATCTCCTCCATCTACTAGTCGTAAAAGGAGTAAGAGACCGGAAAAAACGTCTCATCTAGGAGGACCGCCACCCCATCCATCTTCGGGAACTGTTGGACACACTCTGACAGGAGGTCAACCAGGAGGAAACGAGCTGAATCCTCCAAACAAAGGAAGCGGGGGAGGAGGCAATAGAGGAAGAAGGGGAGGCGGACGAGGAGGACATTCGCCATCGGATTCATCGTCCGAATCGAGTTCTTCATCTTCTCCGAGCAGATCGCCACGAAGAGATCGTCCCAGGGCGGAGCCGGAGAATTTTGATGACAGAGTCAGAGCCCTAGTGCTTCAAATGAATGAAGAAAATGGTAGGCATAATCCATTCGCCAACAGGGATTCGCCTTTTGCGGCTTGGATTGAAGCAGAGGAAACTGAAAGAGCGTTTAAAATCCCTAATCTGGCAATTTATACAGGTAAAGACAACCCGGAAGCTCATGTTCGAAAATACAGAATCATGGCCAGACTCAATCGAGCCACCGAACCTGTGCTTTGCAAAATGTTTGTCACCACATTAGGAGGCCCAGCTTATTTGTGGTTTCAATCCCTACCTCCAGGCTCAATAAACAGCTTCGATCAATTGAGCAGGGAATTTTGTGCTAAATTCGCCGGTTGCATTCCTGCAGTGGTGAAATCTGGAAAGCTTTTTGAGTTAAAACAAAAGGTGAATGAATCCCTCCGAGACTATGTAGACACTTTTAATCAATTGTGTATACAGATCGTTGACGTAGATATCTCCGTAGCTGTGGAATGCTTTGTGAGAAACACTACTTGTAAAAGTTTGCAAGAAGACCTCATCCGCAAGAAACCAACCAGCATGGCGGAATTAATGGAACGTTGCAAAGATTTTATAGAGGTAGATGATATTCGCCGAGGCTCACCATCATCGCCAAAGAAGGATCGAGGCGAATCCCGCTCCCGAGACCGAGATCGGGACAGAGACAAACGTCAAGATTCTCCTCGAAACAAACGAAGAGATTCCAGGAACAAATCAACATTTGTCACCTCCTTCACACCTCTTAATGCTTCTAAAAGTGAGGTTCTTATGTGGATCGAGAACAGCCAGCACAAACGGAGCATTTCATACCCCGAGCCAAAAGGGGGGGAATATACCAATAAAGGCAAGGATCCTAAAAATTATTGCAAATATCACAGGAAAAATGGCCATGATACGGATGCTTGCTGGGAGTTAGCTCGAGAAATTGAACGACTCATTGAAAGAGGTAAATTGGATCGGTTCATCCAAACGGAAGGAAAAGACGATGATAGATCCAAGGAGGATTCAAAGAAGAAAGGAAAGGGCACTATTAATGTCATAGCTAGCGGACCTGGTTATCAGCCAGCATCAAAAAAGGCAAAAATGATCAACCTTGATGGGATATCGTTAAATCGCCCTTTTTCAGACGCAGGTCTGGAGATTGCACCCCATGCGGATGCACTGGTCGTCACAATGATGGTTGAAGGCTGGGAAATTAGACGGGTGATGATTGATACGGGAAGTTCATGTAACGTCATCACTTGAGAAGCATTCATCAAACTCAAAGTTGATCCTATCCAAGTGGAACCAACTATGGTCGATATTCTGGGAGTCACTGGTCATACCATTCAGACGAAAGGCCAAGTTATTTTGGAGTGCGAACTTGCTGGGGATGATCAAGTTTGGAAAGGAAATCTGGAGTTCTCAGTCCTAGATAGACAATTGGCCTACAATATTATTCTCGGACGACCATTTATCTCCGAAGTTGCGGCCCTTATCTCTATTCGCCATCTAACACTTTACATTCCTACGGTCAAGGGGGGAGTGATGGTTAGAGGTTGTCAAAAAGTGGCTCAAGAAACTTATTCGGCTTCGTTAATGATTCGCCCTCAATCTAAAAAGGAAACAGAAGAGGAATGCACTACAATAACAGTGGATAAGGATGATGTGGAGGACAATACATTACCACACATGGCGAATCTCTTGAGCCGACATAAACACTTGGTCAGAGAATGAAATGCACCTATGGTCTTGAGTACTCTTTTTTCTTTAACAAGCTTTTTCCCACGAGGTTTTTCTTGTTAAAGGTTTTAATGAGGCTCATTTGCAAAGACCTATCTCCTGTAATAAGGTGTTTCTTCCATTAATAAAGATTGTTGGTTTAATTATCCATTTTCTTTTTTATGATTCACTACTGCAATATCAATATTCCAGTCATAAAAAGGAGGCATCCAACGCTCCTCACAATCACAACAGATCTGCCACTTGGCAGATCATGGTCACCAATAGAGTTAAAATGATCCTTGGACGCAAGGTCGTTACACTCTCTTGTCCTTCCCCAAGAAGGACTTACAAGTCCTACGGGCGGATCGTTTCACCTCAAAGATAGGTGGCAAAACAAACCCCTGGGCAGCTTTACTTCCTCTAAGGAGGAATAGAACAGCTTCAAACCTTCACAAAGGTTCATACGGTGAAGTATGGCTGGCCACCTACTTCAAACAAAAATCCTGAACATATTCGCATTCAAAACACTATCGGGCACAAAGTGTAAAAGTGAATTAAATAGCAATGTTTGGAATCATACTGGTTTTTACAAAAACTTATACAAACAAAAACTAAATGATAGCAGGGGCATCCCCTTTTACGCTTCCCTCACCCGCAGGGCACACCGGAGGATCCTTTTTCTCCACAGTTGTAGATTCGCCACCAAGAGATACCTCCTTATCCCCTTTTGGTTCTGAATCAGCCTTAGACGGTATCTCCTGAGGATCATCCTCCACAGCTATGGTAGAAGGCTTAGCCTCAGGCAAGGTTCCTTTCATCCATCTTCTTACATAATCGCGGAGATACCCCTTGGCATCAGGCATCTTCTTGAACCTCGCCACATCCTCCGGCTCAGGAACGGCGAACTCAGGATCTGTGAAATCGATTCCGGGATGAGCTAAGGAGAAATACGCCATAAGCATCTCTCCATAAAAGAATGCTTGTTCGCCTGCCGTGTATTCCGCCTCCCCGAGAGCATCTTCATGATTTTTAGCATCGGAGGCTATCTTTGCCTTTAACTTCTGTATCTCCTCGTCTCGGAGAATCAAAGCAGTTGTGGCAGAGGCCAAGTTCGCGTTAGCAGAAGAAAGGTTGGCATTGGCAACGGCAAAAGAAGAATTGGCATTTGCCAACTCTTTCTCCAGCTTCTCAACAGTAACCCTATCCTGAAGCAGCCCGTTCTCCAAGGTACGTAGGCGGGCGTACAACTGAGAAAAGCAAAACAAGTTAGCCAAAAAGCAGAAACAAAGAAATCATCACACTCTTCCAAAAAACTTACTGAAAGAAGCTCCGATTTTCCCTTTTGGACGTGGATCGATCTGGGGATTTGGTCATAGCCCCTTTGTACTTCTCCTACTTGTCTTAGAGCTTCATCCAGGTTATTCAAAAGCGATTCATCCTCGAAAGTTCGTCCAGCCAACTTGGCGGACCAAGATTCGCCAGTACTGGGCTTCGCCGTCTGCATAAGTAAGAAAGACCATACGCCACTTCAGAATCCGACAAGCAGGCAAAAGAATTAAGAGATGCATTACCTGAACCGTTTTTTCAGTAGTCTTGGCAGATTTAATGGCATCCGCCATTATCTTGGTTCTCCCAACGGTATTGGGCCGCCTCTTCTTTAGTGGCGGGTCAGCAGTCGTCTCCATAGGGCGTTTGCCCGTATCAGTTTGAGGGATAGCCTCTTGATTTTTCTTGCGGGCTTCCTCTTCTCGAAATTGCCTGCGCGTCTCTGCAAGAGCACGATTTGCCTTAGATGCAGCCCTGCCAAAAGAAGATATCAAAATAAATTAAAGCTCCAAAAATAAATAAGGTACCTTGATCAAATTGAGTTATTTTTGAGTAAACAAGTTGATCCTCCACTCGGCGGATCAAAGGAACGTCGCTCATCATGAAGGCTAAGGCATCCTCATATGTCCAGGCATCCGCCTTAATTTGCTTCATGAGATCCGCCACAGCCTCATCACCAAGCGTTAAGATTCGCATGTCTCCCGCCATGTGTAGTGGATGAGAGTTCCAGACTAAAGGAAAGTCCAATGGCTCGTCCTCCTTTATCCTCACATAGAAGAAACTCTCATCCCAGCTGTGCACGTTAGACATTTTGTGGTAGAAGGGCGAATAAACACCAAATTTGGCGAATGTAAGATAGGACTCTGACTTCCTCTTAGAAGGTTTGTGAAAGGCTCTGAAGATACGGCCATTATACGTTACGCCTAAATTCGACGCCAGATAACAATCCAAGGCCATATCAAGCCAACCATTAGGATGTAGTTGGCTGACAGCAATGTCAAAATACGAGAGGATATCCGCCAACATCTTGGGAAGAGGAAGGCGAAACCCTCTCTCAACATGACTACAAAAAACAGTAAAAAAGCCTGTCGGCGGATTGGAAGGGCGTTGATGTGAAGCAGGGAGTTGGGTTTCGTAGTTTTTAATCCACGGAAAGCGATCTGATAGGTTCGCCAAATCCGCGGCACTCATGCGAGACGAAGTGGATTCTGCTCGAGGTGTCTTCTTCCTAACAGGAACAGAAGAAGAAGCCATTGAACCCAGAAACCGATTACGGGCACCGGCCGGAGCGAAACTAGAAGGAAAAGAAGGATTTCCAGAGGAACGAGTCCGATAATGGCTCTGCGCCGAGTTATTGAACTCAGCTAAACCGGAATTAATTTCTCCGGCGAGAAATTGGGAATCCTCCGACGAAGACGAAGACGAGGACCAACTAAAATCTACTTCAATACGAGGAGAAGATGGCAAATTAAAAAGTTCTGAAGTTGACCCCGAAGACGAAGATGAACTTCTAAACATTCAAAAAATGATGTAAAGAACACTTACATGGAAATGCAGAAGCTTGAGGTTTCTGAGAAAAAGCTCCGAAAAGCAGAAGAAAATGGAAAGCAAGGGAGAAAGAGAACTCCGGAGAAGGAAGACGGCTTTTTAAAGCGCTCCTAGGGCAGTGTGATTACACGTGTCAACCATCAAAGAACCTCGAACAGAGTGCTCATTAATGCGAAAGCGTGTGACGGCGCGCAGAAGTCTAAAAGCCCTAAAGGACTTTAAAGGCATTTTGGGGGGGCTTCTGATAACATCGGGATATTATCGCAAGGACCAAAAGAGATAATCGCCTCAAATATGCCACGTGGCATAGGAAACCGCCCGACGGATCCCCCTGGGTTAGCTCTAAGAGATCCGCTGGCGGATCTCTAAGGCGAATCTCTCCACTTACTTAAGTAACGGCTAACCGTCAACTCGGCCATAATGATCATTAATAGTCTTAACCCGCCAGGTTAAGAGTAACTTGTAACCGCCATTAAATGAGCATTAATGGAGACTCTCTAGTTACCTAGAAGTTACAAATCTATCTACTATAAATAGCCTACGTCTAGGCTATCAAGGTACATTCACTCATACTTACTTTTCGCTAAGCTTTGTCCATTCAGTTTATTCGCCATATTTGTTACTGACTTTGGCATCGGAGTGTCCCCGGCCGATCCCAACGGCGCCTCACAGGGACGTGATCCGGTCAGAAGTTTCATTTGTGTTATCAATGTCCATAACTCCAAACATGCATAGACTCAATTAAATAAATTTAATTGGTTGATTACATAAATACTTTATGTAATATTTAGGTTAATCACATTAACACATCAATTAACTTTCATCCAATTTTAATTCTAACAGTTTCGTATCTTCTATATTAACATTTTAGATTAATACAACTATACAAAACTTTAATTATGCATGTCCCAATTATTTTGATTTCAATTCATTTAATACTTTTGATTTACAAATAGGTAAAACAAACTTTTAAATAAACTTTTCATTCGATAATCAAAACATAAAACTATTAATTTCTCAAACATATATACATAAATATATTTAAAACTGGTTTTAAAACTATTTTAAAATAAGTGGGTCTCGGGCCGGGCCCGAGGACGCGGGCAGCAGCCCTAACGCGTCTGGCCAGCCGCTGCGCGGTTGCTGCCGCGAGGCAGCGACCGCGCGACAGCAGCCGGGTTGCGCCGTGAGGCGCGACCCGAGCTGCTGTCAAATTTTTTTTTTATATAAATAATTATATATATATATATATATATCAGTTTTAAAACGGTTTTAAAACGATTTTCAGAAAGTAAGAAAACCTATTATAGATTTTCCGTTTTATCTTTAGAATCAATAAAACTAACTTTTATCAATCTATCTATAAAACTAATAGATTTTGTTATAATGATTATCAACCAAAATTATTAGGAACATATGCATAAACTATTTTAATTAACAATTAATTAAAACTTATTTATCTTTAGAACTAATTAATCAAAACAGTTTTGTTAATTAACCTAACTATAAATATTTATTCAATCTGATTGAAAAACTTCTAAATTTTCATATATGAAATAACGGATTTAACGCAGGCTCTGATACCACTGAAGGAAAATAGGCTAACGTTTGGCAGAGGAAATATAAAAATTTTAACCTATTTCCATTAACCCAAGATCCGTTAATCGTTATTTCATATAAAGAGTGATAGAAAGAAATACCTTTTAGAAGTTCTATCTACCGTTGCAAACGAAGTGCCCACAACTCTTACTTCGAGTTCCCAAGCACAAAACAAACAATTGAAGATCAAGTTAGAATTCAACCGTATATAACAACCAAAATAGATTGTCTCTAATTAATCAACACAAGATGAAGGATAAAGAGAAAAGAGATGTAATAAATTGAACGGAAGGAAATGGTGGATAATCTCGTCTTTATGGTGTGGGTCGAAATTCTCTCTCCCAGTTTAGTGTGTGTATTTCGAAAATTACACATGGGGGGTATTTATATTCTCTTGTATCTAAACCCTAGTTAGATAGAATTAGGTTACTGAATAAGAATTTAATTCGGAATATAATTCTTATTTATTATCTCTAATTATAGCTTAAATATAAAGATAATAATAGTAACCTTATAGGATAATAATATGTGCAATTTAATCTCATTAAAACTTCTAACTTATTTATCCTTTAATTAATTTAATTCACAATTATAATCTAATTAGAATTGTTTAAAATCAAATTAAATGTTTATGTATTATATATACATAAAATCGCCCCACCCCATGTACTGGGCCTTAGCGGACTCAGTTGGGCTTCCATCAATTAATTAACATCTGTTTCTCTTTTGGGAACCAAGTCTTATGTGTGACCCATTAGGTTCTTCTTGCTTCTAGCCGTACGCAACTATTAAATTAATTTTCACATAATTATATTTAATCTTTTCATAACGGAATGAGTACGCAAAATGTGATTAGCAAATCCAAAACATTCCCCCAGAGCTATAAGAAGACAGGTTGATTCTGTCGTTGACCTTTCCGTATTAGTTACAGTATAATTCGATCCTTTATCAACTACATCCTTGAACTGAATCTTATGACTATGGATATTGTCAAGTCACATATAGCGAGACGTTCGTTTTACTTGTACATGCCGAGTCAACTCCAATTAGATAGGTTAAGTGAAATCTGTATTTCAAGTCTTAAGCTATCACCTTGCAAGGATTTAGAGTCAAGTCCTCCACAAGCGATCCACGGACGTATCTCCCATTTATCGGGAGTGATAAATGCTCAATCCAATGTATAACTATCCTACAATTACTTCCTGTGATACCCAACGTCTGCCGTTCACACCCCAGACTCATCTCTGTTATGGATCGTGTTACAACAGGATCAAAGCGTCACATTCCGTAATCCAGAATTAATAATTAACATTCCTTTGAGTCTGAGGATTACTTATACCTATTAATACCAATGAGATGAACAGGTGACAATGATGAATCTACCCATCCTGTTATCTCAAGTCGGGTCCCCAATCCTAATGAACTCCTTTTCATTGGATCCACGTAACTGTCCAGATATCTGTATATATGAAGCTTGTGAGATCAGCTTTCTATCTCGACAGAAGACATTGTTACATACAAGTCTCAGCAGTGATATGTCAATCCTAAACATATTATTTGACTTGGGGTGGTTTTAAGTTTATTAGTTTATTATAAAGTTTCGTCTCACTTCATGCTTGTATGAACACTTTCTAATCACTTTAAACAAACTTATGGATTTCCTTTTATTAGACTTTATTTAGTTCTTAAAAGGGATTGCCTTTATATAGTTATGAAAACATATCTCATTAAAACAAATGATATAAAGAACACTTCATTTACATTAAGTTTGTATCCTAGAACAATTGTCTATAGGACACTAAACCCCAACATGTATGTCCTAGTGCTCATAAAGAAAGACCGCCAATTCGTATCTTGAAAATACAAGCAAAGTAATCGGTCCTCTTCTCTTATCTTGCCTCGAAGTGTAGTGTCGTGAGGTTTTGCCTCACAAAAGGAGTGGAAAATTGTGGAATATCAAATGTAATAATAAAAGTAATTCTTGAAACTTACCTACCAACTTAATCTTTTAGATTAATTGATTGCTTGGCAACAGCTAAAAACTCAACATATGTGATTAAAAATTGATCGAGATTCATCGTGTCAAATAGCGTAATGTAAAAAAATTATTAAAAACAAAATAAATATCTTGTAACATTTTTTCCTTCATTTTATATGTTTACCATATTTAAATCTCTTTATTTTAATTAAAAAATGTGTACTATGTCAAATAAACCGCTTAATTAAAGAGTTTAAGTAAATTTCAAGATTTTGTTTTCTTAATCTCAAACATTAAATAGTACCTTAAATGGGAGAATTATCTCTAGGGGGGAGAGAGAGGTTGCTACTAGCTAAAAATATCTCACTTCAGAACAAAAAATGTGTGTAAAACCTAAATGTTAAGTGGTGTTCGTTTACTTCATTTTCTCATCATTTTTGCCTTTTCATATTAAAATGAGAGTTTTAATTATTTGGTTAGGGAACTACTATTTGTCTTTTATACATGAAATGTAGTTTCTTCCAAAACATGAATCCTTGCTTTTCCAACAGCAAGCAGCAACGCACAAGCATCAACGATAAATACCAGGTAAACCAAATGGACTCTAAGTACTTCTAATACCAAACAAGTCCACAAAACGAGGATATAGCATAACCAGGTTCTATAATCTTGAATTAATATCAACCCTACTTCTCTATACTTTATTCCTCTTCAAATAATATGTTGCACATCAATACTAATCTTTTACCTATATTGTTGATTTTCTGTATTATCACATGTCATATGCAAATATTCACAACTTGTTAAATATTTTAATTTAATCTATTTATTGAGAATACATGTGGAGGCTCTCAAATGAGCTAGACTACTTAAATATGGATGAATTGTTCCATCATATTAATTACATAATTTTTTTTAAACCTTTTTCTTATGATACTCTTAAGACCTTATTAATTTTCTTAAAAAGAATTGTAAAACTCATAGATTTTAGCAAAACTTGTTAGATAATCATTCAACCTCGAGACTTTGGTTAGAAAAGGTTAAATAATTAATGTAGCTTTCGGAATTAATTTATTTTGAAATAAACTTGGGATATATTATTAAGTTGTTTAACTTTTATACAATCCTAGAGTGACATATCTTTGATGTGGATGAAAATGTTATATGTAGGTGTTATCAAATTCTAATCAAATTAAATAAGTGAAAATGTTATTACATTTTGTATGTTAAAGTTGTGTTATCAATTGGAATCTCCAACTTTTTCTGAAAATAGAATATATCAAGTCATTCTTTCAAAAGAATCTCTTAAGAAGAAGAGTTTTTTTTTTTAAAAGGATATGGGAGAATATAATATGCATAATGTAAAATCATTAAAATGGTGAGTGATAGAGATTTCTAAAACAAAGTTGATAGTGTTTCTATAAATTCACATACTAACATATTTCTAAATTGATAACACATATGTGCTGGTTGTAGGAGTTGGATAAGATAATGGTGTTCATGCAAATTATTGGTCCAATTGAATAATCACAAAAAGGATCATTCAATCAATGAAAATTCCATCAACTTGTTAAAGAATATTAATTAATTAGAGTATAGTTTATTATGAAATTTGAGATAAAGAATTTGTAAGATTGGATCCAACAATTAGCAATACGTACAATTGATGTCTTGTTTGTACATACGACCATAGAATCCAAAATTTGAAGAATCACTCTCAAATATTCAAATCTATAACCTTTTGTTATTTTTTCCCTAAAAATCTACCATGTCATTTTCTCTTCTCCCTCTCTTATTTTATCTCATCAAATCATTGATTCCACCGTATTAATTTGAGGCTAAGGATTATTTTTAAATCAAAATTACCACGCTAGTACAGTTCAAAAAATAATTTATTAAGAGGAGTTGTTTCAAATACTCAATATAGTTCGATCGAGGAAAATTTAAAAGGATCACATATCAATCTCTAAAAGAGAAAATTTAAAATTAAGGCAAGATACATGATATCTTATATTTTAGATCCTTACTAAAAAAACAATTAATACTGATAAAGAGAACTTGGCTCAAAACCTTAGAAAATTTCTAGGTTTGGTGGAGGAAATTTCTATATATATATATATATATATATATAATAGAACATCTAATGAGCTTTTAACTATAAAAATAATACAAACCTAATTATTCACATAGGATAAAACCTAAATTATACCTAGGGATAAATCCTTTTAGGTATGTAATTAGCTACATAGCTTTTCTCAATTTAGATTGTGACCCATCCGAGAGCATAGAAGAGTTGATTACCATGAGATGATTTATAATTCAATCTAGTAATTACACTCTTGATAACACATATGATTTTGCAAAACAACTATGGTTGGCAATGCCTAAAAATATCGGGAAATGCTAGTAGCTACACACTTCCATTAAAGAAGAAATTCAGAAAGAATTACTAACTTATGGAGTATTATCCATAATGCTAGATGTGTTAAAAAGACAATTTTTTTTTCTCATAATCAATATGGCCATTAGAAAAGGGTCAACTTCTAATGGCTTTAATGAAATTGCATGTATGTTGTTGTGATAACTTTGTTTATAAATTTACAAGATATTATTATACTCCATATGGAATCCTAAAATTAGATGTCAGAAATGTTTTTGGCTAAATTTCCAAAGCCCTGGCCTGAAGTAGCTAAAACAACCTTTACCCTCCTTTTAAATGAAGAACAAGTGGTAGATGGTTTAAGGGGGAGAGTTTAGGCAGGAAGGTATGCCATGAGAAAAGCATGCAATAAGCTTCAACTAAGACAATATGAACAATGTCTTCCTTATTTGAATAACAATTGTTGTTCTCAAACTGAGTATGTTCCAAGAAGATGTGGATGTTCTTCCGAGGCAGAAGTTATTATTCTCGTTGTACACAAAGTCAAAGATCTTTGAGTGGGTCATAAGGATATTTGATGTGCTAAAATGGTGAGCTAGAAGGGACTGAGTAGTTGGAAAAAATCTCAACAACAATTAGACTCAATTTTGTCAAATTCTTTAAATTTTCTAGCCTTAGTTCTCCAACCTTTCTTTTTCAATTCCAAGTTCTTTCAATTCAATTCTTATATCTGTAACCCTTTCAATTTCAGAATCTCAATTTTGATTATTCAAGTATTTTTATTCTCAATTTCAGCATCGTTTCCTTCACTTAATCTCAATCCCGTATACTTAGTTGTGAACCTTAAGCTTTTTAGTCCTTTAAGCTTTTACACAATCTTTTGATTTAGAATTCAGATTTTCTATTTTTGTAAGTTTTCTACAAACTTTTTGGCACGCTCACACAATTCCAAAAAAAGGCGAAACACACATATATTTCAACAATGCACAAAAGAATAAGTTCATATTTTACCAAGTAGTGGCTTGATTCATTTGCATCATGCATGTGCTAGTATCGGTTCTTTCAATAGATGTCACAAGATACCCCTCATCCTCCTCCTTGCATCTCAATTTACCGTGTGTACGAATAAGTGTACTATCCCCGAGATCCCATGTCATGTCACGTGATATCTTTCCCAAAGGTGGAAACCCTCGAGGTTACCTTTTGAAAGACACGTACTTGTCACTTTAGGACATTTTTTCAACTCCCATTGGATTAGTCTCTCTCGTGCTATCGATGCACCCATTTACACTCAACTCCCAAGCACTCAAGGATGCCTTCCTTTTCTCCATAGACGAACCCTTCAAGTGTGTAAGGATGTGCAAAATTTCGTCTTTGCATATGGTGTAGGTGTTGCTTCTTCCCGTATGTGAGGCATCATAATCAAACTGCCATGGCCTACCTAATAGCACATGGCAAGCATCCATCTCTACAATATCACATATAGCTTCATCTCGATAAGCCTCAATGACAAAAGGAACTTTACATCGGTGAGTAACTTGAAGCTTCTCCACCTCGTTGACCCAACCAATATGATAAGGTCTAGGATGTGGAACCAAAACAAACTTGCTCAAGATGACTCGACTTATGACATTCACTTTGCCTTCCTCCGTCAATTATAACCTCATATTTTTTTCAAGAACTAAGCACCAAGTTCTAAATAATTGATATCGTGGGTCATGCTCTTCTTCACTAGACATTGACACCCTCGTCACCAAATACACATTATGCTCATCGCCATCATCACCTTCATAGGTATCTTCATTTAGCTCCACTCAACGTCCTCCAACTCATCATCATAAAGGAATATATCTTCATCATCTTCATAAGTAGCCTCGTGTTAATTCCACTCAATGTGTCGAAGCTCACCCTTATCATGATAGACCATATATTGGTCGTCTTCATAGGTGATCCCGTGTTGGTTCCACCCAACTTTCCTAAACTCATCTTTATCATGGTAAACTCCATCATGTTCAGCATAATCAAGTTCATTTACATTATGATAGAATTCACCATCCTCACATAGCTCATCTTCCGAAGCATTCTCTCTCTCTTTAACCCCATCCTCGAATTCACTCTCATAATAGCAAAGCACATCATTTCTTTCTAGCTCATTCTCAGATTAGTTCTCCTTTCCATCAATCTCCTCTTCTAGCTCATCTTCTTCATGATCATATTCAAATTTGTTACCCCTTTGTCAACCACTCATTATTTCCCATGACCTATCATTTCCATTTGTTTCTCCCCATAGTTCAAGTTGGCTAATCCATTTGACAAGTTACCCGACTCAAATGACATGCTACATCCCACAATGGTTGAACCACCCACATCTCTTCCATCACCATAGCCATCAACCTCCACGCATAAGGTTATTTCATCATTCCCCTCAAAGAGACTATCAAGCCCAAAATCACTTTTCACTTCTTCAAGATTAAGGTTCTCACCTTCCTTAAATACACAAGTGAAAGTTTGCCTAAAGGGCATTTTATCAAACACATGGGGAACACCCTTCTCAACATGAGTTTCCCCAATGTTCTTACCTATAAGCACTTCTTCCTCCCCATTCATACATGACCTCAAATTCTCATTAATGAAAACCTAATTCACTAACAACATCACAAACATAACTTCTCACTAGTAATTTGATTACCCATAACTTCAACATAAAAAGGTGAAAATTTATGATTTACCTCTTGAATGTGTAATGGAGAAAAGATATGTGCTAAAACTTTAGAGGGTAGCATTGGGTCTTCTTCATTTCTTCTTCATTGAGCTCTACGGTGTCGTCGTCTACTTCTGGTTCCTCTTTGTAACCTCTCCATATCTTCTTGCTCCATGTTTTCTCTTGTCTTTCTCTTTATCTCAGCAATCTTGAAATCCATCTCTCTAAACTCGACTTGCCATTCTTCAAGGCTCTTAGCTACAAACTCCACTAACGCTTGTGAAAAACTCGGTTGAACCATTACCAAGAAAAAGTCTCCGTGAACGAAAACGACTCGGCTCTAATACCAAATGATACGAATTTTTGGTGAACAGATTGATTTTAACCTTAAATCAACAAAGAGGTTTCTTCTCTAGCTAAACTAGAAGGAGTTAACCACGGTATTCACGGGATAAATCCGTAGGAATTGTGAAATTCCCCATTGTTGAAGGTGTAAAACCTTAACAAAAGCTTCAAAAAGAATATAATAATTTTGATTAGTGAAAAGTTCACTCATCCTTACAAATAAGGAGGCTTATATAGCTCTCCCAATTAAAACTAAAAATAACGAAAATAACCTAGCTAGTGTTATAACACAAATAAGAAAGATAGGGATGAGATTGGAAAGGGATGCCTAAATGACATTTAGGGAATTAAACCTAAATGGAAAAATAGCAAATACAGTAATGGCATGACAGTAATTATCAAGAATGAACAGAAAAAGTTGGCGCCTTATCCTTCTTGTTCCCAGCCAATTTTGGCTAAAAAATCCATGCCATACAACGTGTGGCCTTCGGCTCTTTAGGTTCACTCGACGTGTGGATAGGGCACACGCTGAGTGAATTAACTCAGGAGCTTTCCCCTAATTCTGCCTGAGCTCCACACGGCATGTGTAACACATCGTGTGGGCTTGTGTCCTCAACAACTCATCCTTCTTCCAGCACACGCCTCCTCATCAACTCACTCGAGCTTCATACGGCGTGTGGGCCTGTGACATGTTGTGTGGGGCAGTTTTTCCCATGTTTGCCTTTGTGTCATATCTCGCACGACTTCCTTACACCTTCCTATCGTATCTTGTATGCCTTGGTACGATTTCTTGACGGATATATCCGCATCATACACTAAGTCAGTACACCACCAGAAATAGCAATAACAATTATAATGGGTCCCAACTTTGGCTATTCTAAGTAACTAGTAATAATGTCATCAATTCTTTCACTCCAGCTTTGATTTCTGAAAGTATATGGATATAAATATGACACCATACTAAAGGATTTAATTGCAACAGTCTTATTAAACCCTGCAACACACTCTCAATACAACTCTTTTGAGGTTTGAGGAAATTCAAAAAGCATGACATAATAGGCTCTCACTCTCTAAATGCTCTAGAAAGAATTTCTCATGAATCATTTGTTACTGAAAGACGTTTGATATTGAATCAACTATGGAACTTAAACCTCATTTGATACGATGTAAATTAATGTAATGTAATATAATCAAAGTTATAATATAATCAAAATTGTAATGGAATATAATAGAATATAATAGTGATTCCATTATCATGTTTGATTGTCAAATTTAAAAAGAAAATTGATGAAAGGTAATTATCATTACAACACTCATTTTCACTTAGTTAAATATAATCATAAAAGTTATTTACACTATTAAAATCAATGAAAACTAGAAAAGCATAAAAAAGTCGAAAAATGAGAAAAAAACACGAAAAATGTGAAGAAAACAAGAAAGACAGAAAAATGTGAAATGCTAAAGCTGTGAAAAACGCGAAAAAATTTCACAAGACTTACATGATAATGACATATATTATATTGGTTCTGATACAGATCGGTTTCGGGACGAGTTAGTTTTAATCGTAAACTAACAAAGATGTTCTTCTCTAGCTAAACTAGAAGGAGTGAATCCCGGGTTTTATGGACTAAATCCACAGGAATAATGAAATCCCCATTGTTGAAGGTGAAAACCTTAACAAAAAGTTTCAATGAAGAAGATGATTAAATTTGTATTGATAAAAGTTAAGGAATTACAAAGAAAGAGATGAATTTATATCATCTAAAACCTAATTGCCAAATTACAATAAAGGGTAAAGAACATAACTAATTAAAGATAACAAGGTAAGGTTAAATTGGGTTAAGTATAAAGGGGTGGCATAGGTGTAAATATATGAGTGGTAGAGTTGTAATTATGGAGTGGCAAAAGTGTAATTAAGGAGTGGCAAAACAGTAAATAGAGGGTGGCAGAACTTGTTCCCAACAGCCAGAACTTAGAAAGGAAGTAATCTTTGGCCAGGTACGCCCCGCGTCCATGAGGGCACGCTCCGCGTAGTCGACCTCCTGGAACTCATTCGCTCCAAAGGTTCGATCCAAGCTCCACGTTCGGCCAAGTACGCCCTGCGTCCATAAGGGCACAGTCCACGTAGTCGACCTTTTGGAACTCATTCGCTCCGAAGGCTCGACCCAAGCTCCGTGTGGATGACCTTCTGGACTCTCTTTCCGGATTGGGGCTCTTCACGCTCCGCATAACGACAGACATGCTCCACGTGTTTTGATGACTGTCGTTGCTTCCTTCCTCCTTAGATGGCTCTCCATAGCCATTGCTAGTTTTGATGCTAAGCTCCTCGTCCCTTGGCTTCAGGGTCATTGTTAGTGGAGAGATGCCCCATATCATACACTCTCTCTTAAAAAGAACTTGACCCTAAGTTGCTTGCCATGTATTGATGAGACGTGTTCGTTGTGAACGGACCCAAGCCTTCAAATCGAACCAATGTGTTGTTCGAGATGAATTCAAGAAGTCCACTCCACATATTACCAGACTCACCTTCTCCTCACGAGTTTTCCCCATATCTTAACAAGTTCCTCACCCCGGACTTCACCTTCCGTGGTACTTATCTCCCAATCTTCCCCAATATCGGATGCTCTACCAACATCGAACCGTATGTCTTGGCGAAGTTTGTCAAACCACTTCACAATAAATGCTTGGATGGTCTTCCAATGCCCCTCACTTCGTTGGATGGACCACCATTGGATCCTATTGATCTCCCCATTATGAATTTGAGGAATCAAGAGAATCTTCTTCCGCTCTTGGCCTACCTCGAATAGAATGTTCCAATGACACGTATCAACCCAACTAGGATCAATCCCATAAGCACTCTTCAAACCCCAACATGGCCTTGAGTCTAATACACCCAAACCTCTATGTTTCTCATGCCATCAACCCAGATGTTAGACTCAACCTCCATTTGCTCATAGCCAACCTCAAATGGCATGTACCGGCGCCATATATCAACCCAAATTGGAGCGACCCCTTGAGTACTCTTCACAACCCAAACATGACTTTGAATTGAGTATGCCCGACCTTTGCTCTCAATCATTCCACTAACTTGGCTATCATGCTCAATCTCTCCTTGCCCATGGCCCACATCAAACGCAATATCCCAGTGACATTTGTCAACCCACTTCATAGCAAACTCAAGCACACTTAGATTAACTTCGCCCTCACCTTGGGTTAACAAACCCGGAACTTCAACACTTGCCACTTTACTAGTTTGGCCATTATTCTCCAAGTCTTGAATTTCATCTATCTCCTCAATGTCTCTCAGGCGGCTATCCCCATTCATCGAAGACTTCATAAAACTCACTCTCTTCACCACAAGATCGCTCCTCATTGAATCCTCATAGGGTAGATGCTTCCTCAACAAGCACAGCATATACCCACACACATCATGTCAATAAAGTGCAACATAGTGAGTTCCGAATTTACCAAGTCGTGACTTCCTTCCATTTTTGCTATATTCCCCGGGAAGCTGTTCCCCTTCAATAAAAAATCACCAAAACCCACAACAAGATCACCCCTCATGGGCCTATCATAGAGAAGGTTCTCCCTCAACATAAAGCTCACATTCCTCACAACAAGATCACCTTTCATGGGCTCATCATAGGGAAGGTTCTCCCTCAACATACACAACCAAGCTTCCAACACATATATCTCAATAAAGCACAAAAGAATAAGTTCAGATTTTACCAAGTGAGTGACTCGATTCTCTTTCATGTGGCATGTGCTAGGCATCTCGGTGCTATCAATAGGCCTCATAGAGTAACCTTCCTCCTCCTCTCTAGGGCTCAACTCACCATATGTAGTGCTAGGTGCACTATCTCCTGGATCCCATGCTATGTCATATGATAGCTTCCTCAAAGGTGGAAGTCCTTTAGGAAACCCCTTAGGTGGCCCGTTGAAAGACATGTGCTTGTCACCCTTGGACATCGGTTCAACTTCCTCACTTCCAACTTCATTCTCCTATTTGGATTTGACTTCATTAGAGGAGTGGCTAGCTAACTCATCCATGGAGCCCAAGTCAATATGATTCAATGTCTTACCCGTTCCACCAATGCACCCATTCGCACTCAACTCCCGAGTTGGACAATCTTCCAAGGTGGTCTCCGCTTTCTTACTAGGAGAACTCTTCAAAGGTGTAAGGACATATCGGATTCCACCTTTACGTATGGTGTAGGTGTTGCTTCTTCCCGCATGTGAGGCATCACAATCAAATTTCCATGGCCTACCAAGTAGCATATCACAAGCACCCATCTCCATAACATCACACATAGCTTCATCCCCATAAGCTCCAATAGTGAAAGGAACTTTACACCAATGAGTAACTTGAAGTTTTTCCACCTCGTTGACCCAACCAAGGCGGTATGGTCTAGGATGTGGATCGGGAACCAACCCAAACTTACTCACGGTGGACCGACTAATGATATTCACTTGGCATCCTCCATCGATCACCATCTCACCCTCGTTACCAAATACACATTGTGCTTATTGCCATCGTCATCAACTTCATAAGTGTCTTCATCTTGGCTCCACTCAACACCTCCCAATTCATCCTCATCTTGGAATCGATTTTCTTCATTATTATAAGCATCTTCATTTCGGTTCCAACCAATGTTTCCCAACTCATAGTCACTTCGGAACCGACCTTCATCATACTCGTAAGTGTCTTTGTTTCGGTTCCACCCAATATTTCCCGACTCGTAGTCATCTCAGAACCGATCTTCATCATCATCATAAGCTTCTTTGCTTCGGTTCCACTCTACATTTCCCAACTCATCATCATGATGGAACCTACCTCCATCATACTCATAGATATCTTCATTGTAGTTCCGTTCAATATCCTCTAACTCATCATCACAATAGAATCTACCTTCATTATCTTCATAAGGAGCCCCGTGTCGATCCCTCTCAACACACCGACGCTCGCTCTCATCATAGTAGACCCCATCTTCGTCTTCCTCATAAGTGGCCCCATATTGGTTCCACTTAATGCTTCAACGTTCATCCTCCCCATGGTAAACTCTACCATCTTCATCATAATCAAACTCATATGCACTATGACAAAGTTCACCATCTTCATATATTTCATCTTCGGAAGCGCTTTCTCTCTCGTCAACCTCATCCTCGAATTCGCCTTTATAATAGTCACGTTCCTCATTTCTTTCTAGCTGATTCTCGGATTGGTTCTCCTCTTCATCAATCTCCTCTTCTAACTCCTCTTCTCCATGTTTGTACTCAAATTCATTTCCCTCTTCGTCCACGAACCATCTTTTCCCACGACCTTTCGTTTCCTCCACTTCTCCCTATAGTTCAAGCCGGCTAAACCATTTGAATAGCTACCCAGCCCAAACGACATGTTACACCAAACTATAGTTGAACCACCAACATCTCTCCCATCTCCATATCCATGAATCCCAAAACATAAACTAATTTCTTCCTGCTCCTTAAAGAGATTAACAAGCCCCAAGTCACTCTCCCCTTCCTCAAGGATAATGCTTTCACCTTCCTCAAACTTACTAACAAGGTCATGCTTAAGAGGCATTTTATCAAACTTTTGGGGCGCATCACTTGCTACATGGGCTTTCCCAACATCCTCACCTACAAACACTCCTTCCTCCTTATCCATACATGAACTCACATTCTCATTCATAACATCATTATCAACAAATCCACAATGAGAATCTAAATCCACTTGAACATCATAAACAACATCACAAACATCCAATCTCTTCCTAGCAATAAGACTATCCATAACTTCAATATGAGAAATTGGAAGTTTAGGATTTATCTCTTCAATGTGTAAAGGATAAAAGATTGGTGATGGCTCTTTAGGAGGAACTTCTATGGTTGGTTGGGAGCTATTTCAGTATTCTTGCTTGAGACTCTCTACGGATGCCACAAGCTTCCTCATTAGCTCGTTTATCACCCAAAAATCCTCCCTATAACTCGCTTCATACCTTCTCACAATGGCTTTGAGATTTTCCAATCCCTTATGGGCGGTTTCTTCGAATCTTGGAGATGAACTTGGTTGAACCATAGTCGAAAGAAGTCTCCGTTAAGGAAAACGATCGACTCTGATACCAACTGATACAGATCGGTTTCGGGACGAGTTAGTTTTAATCGTAAACTAACAAAGATGTTCTTCTCTAGCTAAACTAGAAGGAGTGAATCCCGGGTTTTATGGACTAAATCCATAGGAATAATGAAATCCCCATTGTTGAAGGTGAAAACCTTAACAAAAGCTTCAATGAAGAAGATGATTAAATTTGTATTGATAAAAGTTAAGGAATTACAAAGAAAGAGATGAATTTATATCATCTAAAACCTAATTGCCAAATTACAATAAAGGGTAAAGAACATAACTAATTAAAGATAACAAGGTAAGGGTAAATTGGGTTAAGTGTAAAGGGGTGGCATATGTGTAAATGTAGGAGTGGTAGAGTTGTAATTATGGAGTGGCAAAGGTGTAATTAAGGAGTGGTAAAACAGTAAATAGAGGGTGGCAGAACTTGTTTCCAACAGCTAGAACTTAGAAATGAAGTAAAGGTGTAATTAAGGAGTGGTAAAACAGTAAATAGAGGGTGGCCAGGTACGCCCCGCGTACATGAGGGCACGCTCCGCGTAGTCGACCTCCTGGTACTCATTTGCTCCGAAGGCTCAATCCAAGTTCCGTGTGGCTGATGGTGCGCTGATAAGTGTCCAAAATGGCAAGTTTACTAGGCCCTTTTTATGGATATTTCCCCTTTATTTTGTGTCATTTTGGGCCTTTTTACTTGTTTTGTTGCATAAGTGCTTTCAGGGACCAAATTAGAGAAAAGAAGGCTTGGAAGGCTGTTTTGGACCCTTTTTTCACTCGAAGTTCAGTTTTACGATCGCCACTGGTTTAGTCTTGGCCAAGACTAATGGGGTCGACTTATTCAAATCGCCAAGTCAGCAGAATCAGAAACTAACTTATCTCCACAGTCTCAACAACATGTTTTGAACGAAGGAAATCCCTGAAATCAAGGAGAGAACTCAGAAGATTGAAGGTTTTTGTAATTAACACTATAAAAGAACTCCACCATTGTTTTCTGGAGTCACTTTTGGATTTTGGACAATTTTATCTTCACTGTTAGGGTTTTGTAGGCTTCAGCATTATTTTCATATTACTTTACATTCACCATTTTCGCCTTTGTAAGCTATCATAGTCGATTCATGACTATGTGTAGCTAATTTCCTCATTCGATTAAGGGATTAATCAAAGGCTAGCATTATTTCCAATTGTTAGATTGTCGTTCTTAATTTCAGTAATCTAATTTTGTTTGATCTGTTCACATATTTATTAATCTATAAAATCAGACCTTCAATGAAAGTTAAGGCCACGGTTCGGCCGGGCTTCGGTTTTTTTCATTTATTGAAACAACGTTAGGCCATAGGATTTGTAATCATCCGAAATCCTAACTATGTTCAAGCGTATAAACGTGTGACTTGGTTTAAATCGAAATCGCTAAGAATTCGGTTAACTTAGATTGGGTCCTTCTAATCCCTAATGCTTTCGACAGATTAAATTCTAAGCACTAAGCTAGAACTGTCTGGCGGAATAGGGGCTTGTCTTTAGGTGCTCTAGGATTTGCTTTACAATTAAGGAGGGATTAGGTCGGGAATGAATAAGGAACGACTATAACCAATCCATATCATTTTAATTACGATGTCATCTCACTTTCAATGATCAACTAGGAAATAATTGTTATGCCTGCGAATATCCCTTAATCGATATTTTCTCATATAGTAAACGCCAAGTTTAATTTCATTTCAATTTCACGGAGGTTATTTCAAGTTAACAACCAAACAATCATTTCCCCCCTCAATTTACATTAATTAGATTTAGTTATATACGTATTGAATCAGTATTAATCCTTTGGGTACGATCTTTACTTATCATTTCTACAAACCAGTAGTTCGGTCTGTAACAATTATTTATCTGGTGGATTCGACACCCATCATGAGCCCCGCGTGGATGACCTTCTGGACTCTCTTCCCGGATTGGGGCTTTTCACGCTCCGCGTAACGACAGACACGCTCCGCGTGTTTTGATGACTGCCGCTGCTTCCTTCCTCCTTGGATGGCTCTCCATAGCCCTTGCTAGCTTTGACGCTAAGCTCCTCGTCCCTTGGCTTCGGGGTCGTTCTTAGTGGAGAGATGCCCCGCATCAGGTTCTTCAATGATATGAATTAAAAATGATAGGGCTAGAAAATTTAAAGATTTCTTATAAAAAAAATAATAGAGAAGAGCACATAAAAAAAATGAACATAACAAGATGTATGTCAACTCTAAAAACATGATCAGTATAATAATAGAAATATTACTAATCATATTAACATTATGGAATTCTCATGAAAATCATTTAATCTCACTAATTTGACTTTGTAATGGCGATGCTAACACTTTTTTTTGTTTTACGTATTTTCATATTTTTTCGTTTTCTTTTTACTTGTTTTTCGCATTATTTTCATATTTTTCTAATGAAAACGTTTTTTCATTTTTCATTTTTTCTTTTTTTTTGGGGGTTTTTGTCGTTTTCGATTTTTGAATTTTTTTATTTTTCATGTTTTTTTCATTTTTTCTATTTATCGCTTTTTTCATTTTTCATTTTTCGCATTCATGTTTTTTTCATATTTTTCTCGTATTTCGTCATTAATAATAAAAATAAAAAAAAAAGCTAGTTGTAATGGGAATCTATGCATATTTTTGTCATAATGTCCATTACTTAAATCTACAAAGAAAAATAGAGTGGTTTATTTATGACTATTACGAACAAAAATAATATGACCAACCAAACATGTTAATGAACCTCCATTATAATGGGTATTATAACATCCACATACCAAATTTATTTAATTTTATAGCATTTAATTGAATACCTTCGATCAAATTAAAACCCCTAAAATATATCATATTATCAATTCAATAAATAAAAAACCCTAAAATTTATCACATTATCAATTGCATTACAACCCCTAAATATCATCAATTTAATTAAAACCCCTAAATATTACACTATCAATTACGAATCCCTAACTAAACAACATATTAGAAATCCTTCAAAAAATCCCTAAATTAGAAATACCTAATTTAAACCACAAATTAGAAATCCCTAAATTCTAAAGCCTTAAATTAATTAGAATCTCTAAATAAGTAAATAATATATTAGAATTGCCTAAAAAAACCTAAATTAGAAATTTTAGAACTCATAAAAATAAAATAAATAATAAAAAATAAAGAACTTACTTAAATTGAGTGATAGTAGAAAAGAAAAAGATTGGATGAATATGGATTTATAAAAAATTGTGTGTGTTTAAGGGAATTTTACCTAACTTCAAGGCTTGTCTTCTCTTCTTTTCTCTGTTGAATGAGAAAAGAAAAGAAGAGAAGAGAAACGCAGACGTCCTGTGTGTGAATGGAAAATGCATTTTTGCCCTTTCCATCCTTCTTTTTTTTAACTTGTTGCATTGCAAAATGACGTTGTTTTGTGCTGCACAAAACGACGTCGTTTTCTGCAACAACCACCTAAAAATAAAGGCAGAAGATATGGTGAAACTTTCACTCATCTTCTGCAATTTTTTTACATCGCCATGGCTGGAGTGGCTCCAGCCATAGCAGGCCCTGGTGGAACCAGGGAAGAAAACCCCCCACTCTAGGGTTTTTTGGTGGGGCCGGAGACCGACCCTCCTCGCCCTCCTGATTCTGTCCCTGAATGGGATCTTAGAGTCTATTTGGTATGAGGTTTTTAAAGGTTAAATATTGAAAAGTTAATCCCCTAACCATGCTTGGAAATGAAAGTTATTAGAAGGAACGGATTTCAAAAGTTAGTTGAAGATGAAAAAACCTCAATCCATTTTTAGTCCCACCAAATCGGTGGAATATTGAAATTAAGTATTTTACTCCACCTTTCTTTCTTTCTGTCTCATCTATCGTTATTAAACCTTCTCTAACCTTCATCCAACCAAACCCTTAATATTAGTATCTTGCTTGTTCATTATATGTTATTATAAAATATATCTAGGTGGAATGAAAATATTAAATAGGACATTATTGGTAATTTCTCTAATCCACAATGAGCCAGGTTCTACCTAAAGTTAGGGGTGAGCATGGTCCGGTTCGATTTAAAAACCGAACCAAACCGAATTGGACCGAACTAAATTACCTCTATTTTTTAAGACCAAACCAAACCAAATTATAATTCGGTTTGTTCTGGATCAAACCGAATTATTTCGGTCCGGTCCGGTTTGGTTCATATTTGGACCAAACAAAGCATTAAAGACCTATAACTACTTGTAGTTTCACTAACTAAACAATTATATAAAAAAAAATCATATAATTAGTTTTTCTTTTCTATATATAATTAGTTAATTATTTTAAAACCTTAAAATTAAGAGTAGTAGATATTGTATTTCGGATTGGTTTTATTCGGTTTTGGACCGGATCAAATCGAACCGAACCGAAAACCAAACTAGCTTAAAAATTGAGACCGAACCAAACCAAAATATAATTTGGTCCGATTTGGTTCTATTTTTTCGGTCCGATTTTTTCGGCCTTTGGATTTTCGGTTCGGTTCTGCTCACCCCTACCTAAGGTAATGACTCGAATTTCAAATTTCAATGTGTTATTTATGGGGCTAAATTTTTGATAATTAGCTATAAAATTACAACTAAATCAAATTATCAAATTTTAAATATTTCAATATTTTTTATATATAATAAATAAAGTATATTTTCTAATTTAAAAATTCTAAACTCTAATTCATAAATTCTAAATCCTAAATTCCTAATTTATAAACTCTAATTTTTAAATTATTTTTTTGTATATAAATTTGGGATTACACAGAAATTCAAATTTCAAAATTTAACTACAGTTTTAACAATAACTTATTTTCATTATATCATGCCTACAAAAATTGACAGTTAACAGAAATATCCCTGCCCTGTCTATTTCAAAATTAACCTTTTTAAAAAATTAAACCTGACATTTGTAAAATAAAGATGGATACTTTTGATATATTAAGAATTAAAATAATAAAATTGATAAAACAATAATATTTTTTTATTTATGATTTTCATGTAAATGACCCTATAAATTTTCCTAAATCTTTCACGAGTCTATTTATTAGAGATCCAACATCATATCTTCTAGGTTTGGCCTTAGAAGACCAATTCAATAAAAAAAACCTTCCTGGGCCCAAAATTCGTAAGTGGTTTAGTGACCCAGTCAAGAGGAAATTACATATAAAAAAAAAATGTACTTTTTACATGAAAATCAATAGTTAGCTATAAAATTACAATGATCTAAATTTTCTCTATATCATATTATCAAAACTAATTTTAGTATTTTCTATATGTTACAGTATAATACCATAATCTAATTTTTTTTATCAATTCATAAATCCTAAACTTTAAAAAATAAATTATAGACTTCTATTTTATAAATTCGAATCCTTAAAATATATTAAAATTAATGATTTACTTAGTTTGACGAAATTGAACCTATTATTTAATATAATTATAGATAAATTTTTAAAAATGAATTCTATGTAAATTTCAAAAAAAAATTAACTTTAAATTTTATTTTACAGGAATAAGGGCCAAATTTAGCCTTATCATTTTAAGATAAGTGCAGATTTATCCTAATGTATAAAATGGTACAACTTTAACCATAACTTTTCCAAACAAGATTAATTTTAGCTCTATATTACTGAAAATTTAAAAAAAAAAAAAAAAAAAAAAACCGGTGTGATTGTTATTTAACTATCTATTAAAATTTCAAACAAGTTTATCGATCAACTGAAGTAGTTTCATACATCTTTTGTTAGTTATTTGTAACTATATTAGTAATACAGTAAATATTTTAGACAGTTTGAAAAAAAATGTAGTTAACTTATATGTGGCAGACTTAGTTATTGGCATTTTACTAGATTTTTTCTAATTATGTTAGTTACACACTAAATATCTTAGATATAATTATGTTTGAAATGTTTAAAGTGATGGTTAAATAACAGTCAAACTAGTCTGTTTAAAATTTTGATAACGTAAAGCTAAAAATTAGTCTTGCTTGGAAACATTGAATTTAAATTTGTACTATTTTATACGTTTAAGTTAAATCTAGACTTTTTTTTTTAACTTTAGAACTAAATTTCGTCTTTATCCCTATTTTATATCCATATTTTATCACCACATTTTTTTAACAATCAGAACTTTATTTAAAAGAAAAACAAATTGCTAAATTCCCTTAGAATTAGACCTGGCAATTGTCGTGTTCGAGTCGTGTTCGTGTCGTATCATTTCGGGTTCGTGTCAAAAAGAGTAAACCCAAACCCAACCCAAAAACTTTCATGTCAAAGTCGTGTTAACCTATTCGGGTTAGTATCGATTTCGTGTCGTGTTTTCGGGTTACATGTAATTTTGTTATGCATATATATTAATAATAACTCTTAAAAATATAAGAAGATATGGTACTGTTTTTAAACATTTTATATCTTTTTTAGATTAGTATGTTAACAATAATTAGCGAAAAGTTCGATAATATCATGTTAGAGGGTCATGTAATGTGTAGGGGTGGCAACGGGGCGGGGCGGTTTCGGGGAATCCCCAAAAAAATATTCGGGGATTTTTTGGCACCCACACCCGCCCGCACGGTTCTCTACCGGTTTCGGGGAATCCCCGATCCCTAAATAAAATTTAAAAAATTCTCCAAATTAAAAAATTAATCATTCCCCAAATTTAAAATTCATCACGTGTTACTAATATAAAATATTAGTTTAGAGCAGCAATAAAACGAAATTATAAAATATAACTTTACAGTAGCAATAAAACAAAATTAAAGTACTGATATAATAATAAAAAAAAAACTCAGCATTCAGTATCAGTACTGATATAATAAAAAAACTCAGCATTTAGTACTAATATATCTAAATACATGTGATATACCAAGAGTAGAAATAAAACAAGATTAAAGGACTGATATAATAAAAAAAACTTAGCATTTAGCACTGATATATCTAAATACATGTGATATACCAAGAGCAATAATAAAACTAAATTAAATTGTTGTAGATGTAGATAATAGTACCAGTTAACTTATCACAATACTGATTATTTTTTAAATCACATTTAAATACTAATTATTTTAAATATATATATGATATTTTATTTTATTGTTTGGGGATTTTGTGGGGATTTTTCGGGGATTTTACGGTCGGATTTTCGGGGGCGGTTTGCGGATCCCCGCGGTTCGGGGATAGCAATACCCACCCCGCCCAATTTTAATATTCGGGGCTAAAATCTCCCCCGCCCCCAGCCCCGCACCCAAAATTTTCGGTTTTTCCCCGACCCGGTCGGTTTGGATCCCCACGATTTTCGGTTTTTCCCCGCCCCATTGCCACCCCTAGTAATGTGTTTATAACAATTTAAGAAATTCAAATCAATATTTGCAATTAATAATTATAATTTTATTATCTTTATTAATAAAATGACATAAAAAAAACACGAGAGAATATAACAATAATTTTCAATATCCGTGTTATTTCGTGTCGTTTTCGGGTTCACATATTAACACTAACCCAACCCAAAAATTAGCGTGTCAATTTCGTGTCAATCCAAAAATGACTCATTACCTATTAAGCTCAACACTAACACTAAAAATATGTGTCGTGTTCGTGTCATGTAATCGGGTCGTGTGTCATTTTTCCATCTCTACTTAGAATCGTCCTATGCTCAAATAATTTTAAATTGTAAGAAATTGACATTTTAAATTGCAAAAAAAATGACATAATTAAAAAAAAATAAGTATTTGACATTTATAAATATTTAATATGACTACTCTTTAACTAACCCAATAATAAATCATTGAGACGTAGCTAAATACACAGTTATGAGAATCCGGAACAACAGGGCTGCACCATATATGAAAAAGCAGGAAATAGCAACTACTTCGATGGATATAACAGTGACGAATGATAAGTCCGCTGAGAATGATGATATGGAACTGGCTGAGGAGCGCAAGAGAAAGCGCCTAGAGGGTAACCCATCAACTAAGACAGTACTTGAACATCAACCTCATGTTTCAGAGACACAAACCTCTGATTCACCCCCCCCCCCCCTTACTACAGCAGCCCCTCTTGCAGTCAAAAATATATCGACCGAGCTCCAGAACGAGCCCCACCGGGAGCAATGATTGGTCTTAGTTGGAACTGCACGGGCCTCGGCAACCCCCGTGCAGTGTTAGCTCTAAAAGATGTAGTCCGTAGTTGTAGGCCGGATTTTATTTTCCTTGTTGAAACTTTAGTTCTTTCTTCTCGCATTGATGAAATAAAACGCAATATTGGTTACGATTGTTGTTTTGCTGTTAATTGTGTTGGCCGAAGTGGGGGTCTTGCCGTCATTTGGAAAACCTCTACTACAGTAAATATTGCTAGTTACTCAGTGAATCACATTGACATGACTATCTCCGATGTTGGCTGTCCTGATTGGCGATGCACGGGGTACTACGGGGCCCCGGATAGATCGAACCGCCACATTACCTGGGATCTCTTACGATCTCTTAGCCAGGATCAGTCAACCCCCTGGTGCGTCATTGGGGATTTCAATGACATCCTTGACCCTAGTAAGAAAAACGGCAACCACCCTCACCCCGAATGGCTCTTCAGGGGCTTCCATCAAGCAGTGTCTGACTGTGGTCTAATCGACCTGAACATGACGGGTCACCGGTTCACTTGGGAAAAGGGGCGTGGCACCCCTAACTTTGTTGAAGAACGAATTGACAGATGTATGGCCTCTGACAGCTGGTTCTCGGCTTTCCCTGAAGCAAGCCTATCATGCCTAGTTGCTCTTGTGTCAGAACATCACCCTATCTGCTTGTATACATCAGCACCGGTCCGTAACTGTAAGGGATGGAAATTCAAGTTTGAGAACTCCTGGCTACTTGAAAATGGCTTCTCTGATGTTGTGGAACGCTGCTGGTCAGATTTAGCAAGCACCGATCTAATGCAAAAATTACAAAGGTGCAGTGACAGAATGGAACAGTGGGGTAATGAGCACAAGGGTCAGTTTAGAAAGGAGGCAGCTGTTAGACGAGGTGCCGCGGCCTAATCTCCCGGGCGGACCGGGGGGTGGACAACCTCATGGCGACGTAAGCGGTGATTGGCGCCGAAAGCAACCAATCGTGGAATCAAGCTGCTCGGCAGGACCGGAGCTCGGAGATATGGAAGAGTCACCACCCACGAATGGGAAAATGAACACCGATCCCTTGCGGGAGACCGGTGTGGGTTCGGGAAACTTAGGTACGAGCCGAGAAGGCTAGCTCCTTTCCGGAGAAAGGCTACTAGGCACCCCGACATCGCCCGGTTATGAACCACCGGCCTCCTACTCAGCATGTTAGGCGATAACGGACTAATCGTATACTTCTTTAAGTTTAAAATTCATTTGAAACCCTTTTCTTTCTCTTTTTAGAAACCATTTTGAGCATATGATATTGAAAAGCCACCTCAGTAAAGAATCACCCATTTATGTTTATACATACACAGAGAGGGAAGAAAGAAATGATTTATTTACAACCGTATTTAAATGTTATGCTGTGTGTTTATTCTACACTAACTTATTTCCCCAAAACGAGTTTTATGTACATGGTTCGCACCTTAATCGCCGTTGGAACGATTTAGGAGCGTTTTAAAACCTCGTTTGATGAAGCTTACCCGAGTCGCCGTTGGAACGACTCGAGTATTTGAAAACGTTTGAGATAAAGAACCTTTTAATAAGAAAACGTGGTTAAACATACAAGTCAATTTCATTTTGTACAAATCCTTTAAGAAAATGATTCAAAAATCTATTATTTGCAAAGAAAACGATTTTAATTACAATGATCCTTTAATCCGCCTTTGGAACGGATTAAGGTTTTAAAACGTGGTGTTTTGAAGACGATTTGGAATATTAACAAGAATGACTCTATTTATTTACATTAGAAAAAAAAAACTCATTAGTTTAAATAATTCAATTGAAAACTCTCTTTTTGTGATTTATTTTCCCCACTTATTTAATGGACTCTCTAATTGTTATAATTACAACAATAAACTTATTTTAACTAATATTTACACTTAAATAAAGCCCATTTGAAATATGGACCCATGAATGGGCTCAAAGGGTAAAGAAAATAATTTGTACATACGTATATACATTTAAATCAAAAATAGAATATAAAATAAGAGTTAATACAAAAGAAGCTATATGTATATATAAAAATAATAGGTACAATATATCTATACTTTGAAAATGTGAAAATAATAAGTAAATCCTATAACTAAGAAAATAATTCTTATCCAAAAATAATTTTATTCAATAATCACTAAAATAACCCAAATGTTCCAAAAACTATATATATACCTAACTACTATAGTTTTAAATACCAAAAATACCATATGCTAATATATATTAATTATTTCTCAAAATACCAAATAACTAACATTTAAAACATAATCCAAATTAATAAAAAGGAATACATATATATACTTATACTTATATTGTAAAATGGAATAAATAATAATATACAAATATTCTAGAATGATTATATATGCTAAAGTTCTAAAATAATTTGAGAAACATATATTACATATTTATATATATGTACTAAGGATTAAAAGTTTAAAAGTTAAGAAAAAGGGACTGAAATGACATTTTTTACATTTTGGCAGATTTACCGACGGAAAATCCGTCGGTAAACAGCATTTAGTGACAGAATAGGTAAATTACAGCAGCACTCCTAAATGTTTCCAGATTTATTCAAAAGCTTTAAATTAAATCTAATTCAATCATTTTGGGTTTCCGAACAACCAAAGATGGATCATAGTCGAAAACGAAAATTCCTAAACGACGTTTTTTATTTCAAAACATTATTTGGAAATTCCTTTTAAATTAAAAACTTGTAATTACAACGTTTTCGATACCCGAACTACCTTTTATCGGATCACGGTTCGTATTGGGACATCAAAACGAGGTTTTTTATTTTAAAACAAAACCGAATTTTATTTAACACGAAACGAAAATTAAATAAATACGCTAATTAAATAAAATGTGGCAAAATAAATAAATGACTAAATGAATAAAAACTATAGCATAAAAATAGAAGAAGAGAATAAATTAAATAAAATAAAGAGTCTAGTCCTCGGATAATACCTTGAATTCGGTATCTGACAGTTGAAGCCGATTGATTCCACGAACCACGAGCTTCCGTTTTTTTATAAAAAAATTTAGTAAAAATTGAACTTAGGAAATTTAGAGATTTTCAATTTTTAGGAAAAAAAATGTTTTTTCCTAAAAAAATCAACTTCCTCTCTCTAGAAAAATATCTAGTGTGAGAAGCTCTCTAAGGATTCCTCCTCCTCCCCTCCTTTTTTTTTGCATGGGGATCCATGCCTTTTATAGGCAAACGGGTCCCCGGACCAATGGGCGACGCCCAAAAGAAATTGGGCGTCGCCCATTGGGGTTGGGCGGCCGCCCAACCTAGCGTTGGGCGCTCGCCCAACGCCGTTGGGCGATCGCCCAACGGCGTTGGGCGAGCGCCCAACGCTAGGTTGGGCGCCCGCGCCCAACCTCCGTCGGGCGTTCGCCCAACGTGGTTGGGCACCCGCCCGACGACCCTCAGGGCGTACCTCGAGCTATCGGGCGTGCGCACCCCGCGGCCGCCGAGCGCGCGTCCCGCGCCGCCGGACGCTCACACGTCGCGGCTGCCGAACGCGCGCTTCGTGCTACCGGGCACGTGCGCTCAGCGGCCCACGAGAGCGCGCCCCGTGCCACCGGACCCGGGCATTGCTCGAACGTCGAGAGCGTACCACTTGCGGTGCGTCCGACGGACACCGAGCGCACGTCCCGCGCCGCCGAGCGGGCGTTCGACCATTGTCGTCCGCGTGCCGGATGCCGCTAAGCACCCGCCCCGTGCTGCTAATTTTCCTTCGCTTATTATTCTTTATATATTTTTCAAAACTTCCGGAATCAATCGCTTCAACCGTCTTGTTTTCAGGTTTTCATCACAGGTCCTCCGACTCGGTGTCTACAGCAGCCCTAAAGAGGAAGGCGCTTAGCAGTGCTATACTACAATGCCAGTCAGGGCTATCAGATACCATCCGGCAGACAGGAGCTCGAGAACGTCCTTGCACGGGAAGAGAGCTACTAGAAGCAGCGATCCAAATCATTCTGGCTCCATGAAGACGACAAGAACAGTCGCTACTTCCATGCCTCAGTAACTACGCGGAGGAGCAAGAGAAAAATTAATCAGCTGCACAATTCCGACGGGTCAGTACTCGCTGAACCAGACGAGCTCCGCACACATATAACCCAGTATTTTTAGCACCAGTTTACAGATGGAGGTAACAGCTCTGCCCCGGACGTCTCGTATATCCGCAAAACAATCAGCGCCTCCGAGAAAGTTGAGTTAACTTCTCCCTTCACCTTGAATGAATTTAAAGCCGCAATCATGTCTATGCACCCCGACAAGTCGCCAGGGCTTGACGGCCTGAACCCCTGCTTCTTCCAAAAAATTTGGCATGTAATCGGCGGAGAAGTATTCACGGCATGCACTGCCTGGCTCGCTTCTGGTTCGTTCCCATAGTCCCTAAATGACACTCTCATTGAAGGAAAATAGACAAGCCTAGGCGCAACGGAATAATAAAATTTTATCTATTTTATCTATTTCCCTTTTCCAAGATTTGTTAATTGTTATTTCATATAAAGAGGGATAGAACGAAATACCTTTATGACGATCTATCTACCGTTGCAAACGAAGTGCCCACAACTTCAAAAAGAATAGAATCTGTCAACGAATCTGCCCCCTACCCGATCAGACCTTCCAGACCTCCGAATGAAAATCCCAACGGTGAAAACAAGGAAAAATATGTCTTGAAGCTCCTGTCCAAATATCGTGACGATCCGACGGTTCAATCTCCGGGAATCCGCGAAAATGTGAACTGACCTGATGTAGGAGGGGCAAAACGAATTTCTCTTTTTGTTTGTCTTTTCTTCTTTCATGAGAACAACAAAACAAACAACACAGAAAAGAATAACTAATCAATAATCAACCTTAATAATAGCAATCGCAATGATTGCCTCTAACAGAAATCGATACGAGATCAAAGAGAAAGTAAGAAAGATTGTAATTAGCCGAGACGGTTTCGGAACGGTTCCTCTTGCCTCCTCATTGTGTTGAGCGAAATATGTAGGCTATGGAGTCTATTTATAGACTTCTCAAAACCCTAATCCTAGTTGTGTTAGGTAATTAATTAATTAGAATCTTATTTAGAATAGGATTACTAATTAGATAATTAAATAAACACTTTACTATTATCTAAATAATAACTAATTATATCTAGATAATTATTATTAATCAAATTAATAATTAATTAATGTTAGGGATAATTAATTAGAGTTTCAATCACATAAAAACTTCTAATTAATATTATCAGATAATCTTTTAATTTAATTCATAATCATAATCAAATTATAATTATTAATCAAATTAATTTATCCCTAATTAATATGTAAAATCCGGCCCATATATAGTGTCTCACTAATTACATTTTCATCCTCCGATTCCAAGTCCCATATGCGACCCATTAGGTTCTTTATTGCCACTAGCCGTATATATCCTTTGAAATTATTCATCACGATTAATTCCAACATATATATAACGGAATACTGTCGCGAATTGTTACTAGCAGAACCTATGATATTCCCCCAAAGCAATTAAGAAGTCAGGTTGATAACTGACGTTAACCTTTCCGTATTAGGTACATTATAATACGATCCTTCATCAACTATATCCTGTCGGTCAATTCTTTATAACCATGGAACGTGTCAAGGTTACATATAACGAAGAGTCTGGTTTTACTTGTGCAGGTTGAATTCACTCTGAAAGATAAGTTAAGTGAAATGTTCATTTCTACTCTTAACTCTATCACCTTGCAAGGATTTCAGTCAATTCACCACAAGCGGCCATTTGGATATATCTCCCACTTATCGGGAGTGACGAATGCTCAATCTGACATTAACTATTCTGCAATTACTTTGTGTGATACCCAACCCTGCTCTCACACACCCCAAGCTCTCACCTGTTGGATCGTGCTCGCACAGAATCAAAGTATCAGACTCCATAATCCAGAATCACTAATTAACGAATGTTTGAGTCTGAGGATTAGTTATACCTACTAATACCAATAAGATGAACAGTTGACACATTAGATAAATCAATCCATTCTGTTATCTCAAGTCGGGTCTGACGCGGCCTCACGACGGTTGTGGAATGAGGCCGATCTTAGGGATAAGTGTACCCCGTCGTTATCAAGTAATAAATTTCTGGAAAAGTCCAGGTATCGTCCACAGGATTTATTTCTGCAAGTATCGAGTTACTTGGTTTCAGGTGTTATCTAGGCTTAGGGGGTTTTGAGTTGGTTTTTCTTAAGTTAATCTACTCCTAGGTTGAATTATACTACTCCTAGCTAAGTTATCTGATTCTGACTAAGTTATTCTACGCCTAATTAAGTTACTCTACCCATAATTACGTTAAACTACTCCTAATTGATCTTTTACCAATGCAATTATCTGAAGGAATACGAAGGGATACGATGATAATGAAAATAGGTTGTTTAAGCAATTGAGTTAAAATCTAAGTCACTTGTGTCCGAGGCGATTAACCCGACCTATCCTCCTAAAGTCCCTAGTTCGTGATTCCCTTGTAAGGCCGAAACTAGCTCTAAGGCTCAGCAATTTGGGCTTAATCTTCTATAGGGTCGTCAATCCTATAGGCACTGACTAGGTCAGATTCAGCTCGCAATACGTGCCAACTTAATTTTGGGATTATCGAATGAGTTAAACCAATCAGACAAAGCGTAAGACAAAGATTAAAGCATTAAAACAATTGAATGAACAAAAACTATAATATATATCAAAGATGAAAGTATTGTCACGAAGATACAATAAGCCTAGGATTCATAACATGGATCAGAGGCTAGACAGAATATAAAAGAAGAAAAATCCCTTTCAGGGAACCTGTCTACCAATGCAGGCGTCTTCCTACGACTTAAAGATGGAGCTTGAGCAATCCTCGGTGAGCGGAGCTTTGGAGGTGTCTTCAATGGAGGGTTGAAGGATATGGAGGAGGTGGAGAGGATTTCTCAAGATGAAAAGCTAAGAAAATTACAAAAAATAAAAAAGATGCCTAATTACATTAGAAAAATCCTATTTATAGGCGTGGCTCAGGCCCTTTTCTTGACCTATTTTTGTGTCCTTATGCAGGTAGGAAGTCATGGGGTCCATCGTGGCGTCGTGGGGGCGGAATTGGTCTTTTTGACCAATTCCCGCAGGTCTGCTCGCCGAGCAGGCATTGCCTGCTCGCGACGAGCAGGCCCCTGAGGGCCTGCTCGGTGAGCAGGCATAGCCTGCTCGGCGAGCAGGCACAGCCTGCTCGGCGAGCTGGCCTACGAATAGGCCAGTTCGTCGAGCAGTTTAGCCCGATGCGCCCCCGCGTGGTCGCCAAAATGCCAATAATGTGTCTTTTCGCCCGAACTTATCCCTGCACATGCACAAAAACTCCAAACAACATTAGTCCAAAGGCTAAATTGACCCGCCAATCGCTTATTTTGAGCAAACGCTTCGTTTGGCGTGACTTTTGACGGATCAATTAGCTTCAAGAGATAACGGAATTATAATATGCATGCCATTTTGGCCGTATTTGCCCAAATCGATCATAAAACGAGCCTAAACAATGAAAAGTAAATAAAACATTTCCAATTTCTAACTAACTCACACAAAAGCATTTAAATGCGAGAATTGCTCGCTTATTAACTAAATAACGCTAAAACCCGTCCTAAAACCGTACCCAAAGATAGGGGTTTTTGACCCCTATCAAACCTCCTCGCACTTAAAACTTTACTTGTCCCCAAGTAAACTAAAAAACTAAACCCGCAATCACAAGCAAGCTAGAAAACCTCCCGGTTTGACTAGGTGCTTGACACAATTTCGAGCATCTGTAATTACATGCATTTGGAAATACAAAGTAGAGACACGATATCCAAAAGCCGCATTTCAGTTATCATAGGTCATATGTTTTAAGAAAAAGGACACATGTTCAATTAAACGAGCTTGAGGGGATCGCTAAGTAAAACACCTCACCATAGGTAGTTCACTCATTTCACACAATTTTGGTGGCTAAAGTGTTTACTCTCGGCTTATGTTCTTGCTTAGGATTACGTTGATTTTGCACGTTCATCCGAGTTCCTCTACTATGCTATATGACTCCGATGATATCAAAAACAGCCTCGAATTGGGGTTGTAATGTGGTTAGAGGGTTAAAGGTACAACAAGGGTTAATAGTTCTAGCGCTAGAAAAACAAAGTTCAAATGGCTTTAGCAAATATGAAGTGACTGAGCTTTTTATTCATTCATTATTCTCTTTTTAGGACGTTTTCTTGAGACGTTTTGATTTTAAGAACTGGGGAATGAAGTTCTCCCCTTTTTGTTCGTCTCTTTTCTTTTCTTTTCTTTTTCTGTTTTTCTGTTTTTCTTTTTTTCTTTTTTTTTTTAGTGATGCTCATTCACCTCTTAGCCTTTTGGCTTGCTACTATAATGCCATAAACAAAGAAAAAGCGCTAGAAGAAAACAAAGGCTCAATTTGAGCTTTGCAAAAACTTGGGTTAGGTAACAAACTAAGTGATAGTTTGCAACAATAAGGGTTAGAACGAAAGAAAAATTCTACAAACTACAAAAATACAGGCTCAAAGGGGCTTCCTAGAGTGGTTGAAAAAGAGAAAATAAGGTAAAGAAAATGGTTAATTCTAATGAGGCTGATTCATCGTTTATCATCTCAAATCATTGCATGTAGGTTCAACACAGTATTAGGTGCAAAATCTGTAATCTTTCCACAAGTCAAAGCATTCACACAAAAATGTCAAGAAAAAGAGCTTTTTGATGTTCGCTCTTGGGCTCAAATTCAACTCACAATTCTTTGGGTTTCAATTTTGTGTTTACTAGTTCTCCCCAAACTCAAGTTTAATATCACATGCCTTCAATTCTTAAGTTATCTACCTAAGTAATGATTTTAGCATTTCTTCAAAAGTAGGGTCTAAATGCAAACTTTAGCTCATGCTTTTACAGATACAAGGATTGTGTCCTACACCTAAACTAGTTGTCATACAATCTTAGATTCGGTTCTCAGCCCTCAAGGACAAATAACGAAGTTTAGATTCGAAGGAGGTTCACGGTTTTAGATCCTAAACATGCGAAAACATAAATAAAACCCGAAAACGCTAAACTAAACTAGACACGACGCAACAAAAATTTAAAAAAATTATACAATTTTTGTAAGTTTGTCTACCCCTCATCCTCGCACTAAAAATATGCAATAAGTTCCAACATTGCATCACAAACCATAAAGTACAAGTGCAAAAAGTTAGGGTGGAGAAGACAACTTACTGATTTTATCGCAATCGCCAAAAATTTGATGATTTGCGGTGCCAATTTTTTATTTATTTATTTATTTATTTCAGCTCCGTTCGGGAAAAAATTCCGAACTGTTGCTTATCTCGGCCGAGCAGCGGGCTGGGCGGCAGTGCCCAGCGGCGGGCTGGGCGCAGTGCCCAGCAGCAGGCTGGGCGCAGTGCCCATCGGCGGGCTGGGCGCCAGCGCCCAGCTCGCCCGAGCTGGAGTGCCCAGCTCGGCGACCTGGGCCTCCTTGGGCCAATTTTTTTTTTTTTTAATTTTATTTTAAACCTGAACACTTAAAAAAAATAAAAATAAAATAAAACTAAACAACTAAACTAAAATATCAATGTATAATCTAAAAATAAACCTGAAAAGTTTTATTAAGACTTGGGTTGCCTCCCAAGAAGCGCTACGTTATAGTCGGTGAGCTCGACATAGAATTCCCGCCTAGGTGTATGCTTCTACTCGCGTTAGGAACTCGAACTCCTTAACAAATAACCCGTACCTACAAAACGGATTAAGAGCCTCAAATAAGTTTAATGAAAGTAGGAGGCCGAATTTAAACATATTATGAAAAAGTTTGGTTTGCTCCCTTTTGGATTCTCTTGGTAGGTCGAAGAGAATGAAAACTTCTGAGCATGAAGCAAACCTAAACTTTTCTAATTTTTGAGGAAAAGGTAGTTGAGATACACAAGTTTTGATTTGATCTTTTATCTCTATCACATGATTTAGGATTTCAGATTTTGAACCGGGGTTGCTTACCGCTTCCGGTTCCTCACTTACCTCGAGTGATGCATGTGATAGTGGACTTGGTTCTACCTTTTTGTCATTCCTCAAGGAGATGGCTTGAGCTGATTCCATTTGTGGGATTTCTATGTTTTCCTTTATGCCTGGGAGAGCATCTCGGGATTGCTCTTGCATCTCATGGTTTATTTGAGCCAATTGGTTGCTCAAGTCCTTACAAACCTCCTCGTTGATTGTAAGTCGGGCTGATATTCTTTTCAAAAGGGACAACACCTCATCTCGTGAGCTAGAGGATTGTGGAGGAACTTGGCTTGCTTGTTCGTAAGGGAACATTCCCAATTCGTTTTCCCTGTGCTCATTAACAAACCTATCTGGAGGCCTCAACATGTTAGGGTTCCCGTATGACAGATTTGAGTGTTGAGGTCTCCTCCAATCACTACCATAAAAGCTGTAAGAATTGGGGTTAGAATTATACCTTTGGTGATTACCCACAAAACTTACACTTTCATTGGTGTTGAGGCTCAGTTTCGCCATCAAGATATCCATTTTCTTATTTAATTCGGCCATGGAGGGATTGGGAGCCTCATTCTCCAGGGCATGAATGTATTGTCTTGATGGGATAGTAAACTTTTGAGCTTGCCACTCGACTTTTTCTTGCCAATTCATTGATCAGAGAATGCTGAGAAAAAGTGAAGTTCTAGCACAAAAGTTGATAAGTAACAGTATACAGATATGAACAAGTATAGAAAAGTATAAAGAAATTATATATCAATAAGTATAGACGATATAAACAAAGATATTCACAAAGGAATGCCTAAACTAACAAATCAACCTTTGGTTCGATATTGCAGAAGAAATAAATCCCCGGCAACGGTGCCAAAAACTTGACGCGGCCTCACGGCGGTTGTGGAGTGAGGCCGATCTTAGGGATAAGTGTACCCCGTCGTTATCAAGTAATAAATTTCTGGAAAAGTCCAGGTATCGTCCACAGGATTTATTTCTGCAAGTATCGAGTTACTTGGTTTCAGGTGTTATCTAGGCTTAGGGGGTTTTGAGTTGGTTTTTCTTAAGTTAATCTACTCCTAGGTTGAATTATACTACTCCTAGCTAAGTTATCTGATTCTGACTAAGTTATTCTACGCCTAATTAAGTTACTCTACCCATAATTACGTTAAACTACTCCTAATTGATCTTTTACCAATGCAATTATCTGAAGGAATACGAAGGGATACGATGATAATGAAAATAGGTTGTTTAAGCAATTGAGTTAAAATCTAAGTCACTTGTGTCCGAGGCGATTAACCCGACCTATCCTCCTAAAGTCCCTAGTTCGTGATTCCCTTGTAAGGCCGAAACTAGCTCTAAGGCTCAGCAATTTGGGCTTAATCTTCTATAGGGTCGTCAATCCTATAGGCACTGACTAGGTCAGATTCAGCTCGCAATACGTGCCAACTTAATTTTGGGATTATCGAATGAGTTAAACCAATCAGACAAAGCGTAAGACAAAGATTAAAGCATTAAAACAATTGAATGAACAAAAACTATAATATATATCAAAGATGAAAGTATTGTCACGAAGATACAATAAGCCTAGGATTCATAACATGGATCAGAGGCTAGACAGAATATAAAAGAAGAAAAATCCCTTTCAGGGAACCTGTCTACCAATGCAGGCGTCTTCCTAGGACTTAAGGATGGAGCTTGAGCAATCCTCGGTGAGCGGAGCTTCGGAGGTGTCTTCAATGGAGGGTTGAAGGATATGGAGGAGGTGGAGAGGATTTCTCAAGATGAAAAGCTAAGAAAATTACAAAAAATAAAAAAGATGCCTAATTACATTGGAAAAATCCTATTTATAGGCGTGGCTCGGGCCCTTTTCTTGACCTATTTTTATGTCCTTATGCAGGTAGGAATTCGTAGGGTCCATCGCGGCGTCGTGGGGGCGGAATTGGTCTTTTTGACCAATTCCCGCAGGTCTGCTCGCCGAGCAGGACGAGCTGCTCAGCGAGCAGGCATTGCCTGCTCGGCGAGCAGGCCCCTGAGGGCCTACTCGGCGAGCAGGCCACCAGAGGGCCTGCTCGGCGAGCAGGCCTCCAGGGGCCTGCTCGGCGAGCTGGCCTACGAAGGCCAGCTCGCCCGAGCAGGCCCCTGAGGGCCTGTTCGGTGAGCTGGCATGGCCAGCTCGGCGAGCTGGCCTAAAATAGGCCAGTTCATCGAGCAGTTTAGCCCGATGCGCCCCCGTGCAGTCGCCGAAATGCCAATAATGTGTCTTTTCGCCCGAACTTATCCCTGCGCATGCACAAAAACTCCAAACAACATTAGTCCAAAGGCTAAATTGACCCGCCAATCGCTTATTTTGAGCAAACGCTTCGTTTGGCGTGACTTTTGACGGATCAATTAGCTTCAAAAGATAACGGAATTATAATATGCATGCCATTTTGGCCGTATTTGCCCAAATCGATCATAAAACGAGCCTAAACAACGAAAAGTAAATAAAACATTTCCAATTTCTAACTAACTCACACAAAAGCATTTAAATGCGAGAATTGCTCGCTTATTAACTAAATAACGGTAAAACCCATCCTAAAACCGTACCCAAAGATAGGGGTTTTTGACCCCTATCAGGGTCCCAATCCTAATGAACTCCTTCACCGGATCCATGTAACTGTCTAGATATCTGAATATCTAAAGCTTGTGAGATCAGCTTTCTGTCTCGATAGAAAACACTATTACATGCAAGTCTCAACAGTAATATGCCAACCCCTATAACATATTACTTGACTTGGGTTGATTTTAAGTCTATTGGTCTATTATAAAGTATAGTCTCACTTCATGCTTGTATGAACACTTTATAACTACTTAAATAAACTTAGGATTACTTTCTTTATGAAAGATTTGTGCCTTTATATATAGTTACATTTTAATGCTATAGATCTGATTAAACAAATGACTAAATAAACAATTCATTCATTAATATTTATATCCTAAAACAATTGTCTTTAGGAAACTAAACTCCAACACTCATCACCCTCATCCCCAAAGGCAACAATTCGTCGAGCATTGCGGATTTCAGACCCATCTCACTATGCAATGTCATTTATAAAATAATAGCCAAAGTACTTGCAAACAGATTGAAGAGCCTTCTCCCAAGCCTAATTACCGAAGAACAATCAGCATTTGTAGCGAATAGGTCAATACTTGACAACGTGATTACGGCCTTCGAGACTATCCACTACATGAAGAGAAGAACGAAAGGGAAAGTGGGCTTTGTTGCTTTCAAAATTGATATCAGAAAGGCATATGACAGTGTGAAATGGGGCTACCTTAAGGCAGTTCTGCAGCGACTCGGCTTCCCTGACCTGTGGATACAGTGGGTTATGCAATGTGTGACAACAGTCCGGTACAAAGTGCTTCTCAACGGGTCAGAAATGGCCCCTATTATCCCTAAGAGGGGGCTACGGCAGGGCTGCCCTCTCTCTCCATACCTTTTCATCCTATGTGCAGAAGGCCTCTTACAACTTATTAAAAGAGCTGAGGAGCGAGGCTCCTTACATGGTATTCGGGTTTGCGTGAGAGCTCCGGTCATCTCTCATCTGTTCTTCGCCGATGACAGTGCCTTCTTCTTTAGGGCTGAACCGGGTGAATGCAACATAATCCAGGGTATCATTGAGCTTTACGGTGCAGATTCTGGGCAAAGTGTAAATCTGACGAAGTTAGACCTCTTCTTTAGCAATAATGTCCCTCCTGGCACACAAGACCTGATCCGAAGTACCCTGGGGGTCTCTAACCAACTCAACATAGGCAGGTACCTTGGTCTCCCCTCATTGATCGGAAGAAGCAAGCGGGGTGTCTTCAGTTTCCTCCACAGCCGTGTCTGGCACAGAGTTAATGGCTAGCAGGATAAGCTATTATCACAGGCGGGTAGGGAGATCCTCCTCAAAATAGTAGCTCAATCTATCCCTTCCTACTGCATGAGCGCGTTCCTGCTCCCTCTCTCTCCCTGTGGTAAGCTACAACATATCATGAACGCGTACTGGTGGGGGTCGAAACAGGGTCATGCTCGCAAAATGCATTGGGCTTCATTGGAGAAGCTATGTGAGCGCAAAGAAAATGGTGGGCTTGGATTCCGCCACCTGCACTCTTTCAACCTTGCCATGCTCAGTAAGCACGTGTGGAATATTGTTTCAAAACCTGACGCTCTCTCGTCAAAACTTCTCAAAGCTAAATATTTTCCCGGAGGGGATATACGAACGGCTATGATTGGGTCAAACCCCAGCCAAACGTGGAGAGGCATCTAGACAGCGGTATCCTACATAAATAATGGCTTTGGTTTGAGAGTCGGAGATGGCAGCTCGGTCAGAATTTGGGATGATGCTTGGCTACCAAGGGCATCCCCGCATATCACCTCTCGGAAACCACCCGATTCGGTGCAGTCCATGGTGAGCGATCTGTGGATTCCTGGCTCATCAGTATGGAATATACCATTGCTTCAATCAATGTTTAACCCTGCAGAAGTGTCCGCTATTCTGAGCCTGCCAGGCGGGTCTCGCCTACTACCCGACCAGTTGCGATAGAGCCCTGACAAAAGGGGAATCTACTGGGTCAGATCAGCCTACAAAATTATTGTATCGGCACAGCTCGAGCCAATGGCAAACGGAAGTGGGGAGGTGAACTAGGGGGTGCTGTGGAAACTGCCAGTCCCGCCTCGCGTCAAAGTATTCATATGGAAGCTATGTAGGGGCTATCTTCCGCTACGAGAAAAGCTAAGCCTCCGGGGGATGAATGTCGATAACTGCTGTGCGGTCTATGGGGATGTCGGTGAGCATGAGCTACACACCTTTATTGATTGTGAATTTGCTAGAAATTGTTGGGAGGCGGAAAACCTGGCCCTGGATCTCCCCCCGGTTGATAGCTTCGAGGAATGGGTGGGCAACTTGCAAAGAAATCACTGCAGAAATAATGTCTCCTTAGCGTGCATGATCCTCTAGGCGATATGGCGGAACAGGAATGATCGGGTCTGGTCGAATGAAGCCCTGCCAGCCTATGTTTGTGTCAACCTTGCACTGGGTTTCATGTACAATTACAAGGCCAATTCGCCCCATCGTCAAACTGCAGGTGAAGGCCGCATCCCACGGTGGACAAGCCCTCCCCACCCGCAGCTGAAAGTAAATGTGGACGCAGCACTCTTCCAGGACTTGCAGCGAGTCGGGTGTGGCTTCGTGATAAGAAATTCAGAGGGCACCGCTGTTTGTTGCTCCTCCTCCCTAATCCCGTGTTATACATCAGCCACAGTGGCAAAGGCTTTATGTATCAAGGAAGCTCTTACGTGGCTCAAACAAGCAAACATTAACGGAGCGGTTCTCGAAACAGACTCGCTGGCTGCTGTTATGGCGTTCCCTACGCGGGATGACATCCTCAGTGACCTTGGTAGTATTATGTACGACTGCATGATACTCGCTGAACAAGTGGGAATAGATAACCTCACTTTTGTACCCTGATTAGCAAACTAGGTTGCCCATAGCCTAGCTAGAACGGCTCGTTTTAACGCTAGTCCTTCGATTTGGACTAACGCTCCTCCATTCTGTCGGACGTTAATCCACTCTGATGTAATGCTCTCTCATTAATATGATTATTACTTTGTCGAAAAAAAAAACATTTCATACTGATCTCATTATGATATCATTCAATCAAATTTTACATATTTTCCAATTAAAAAAACTTGCTTTATTTAACTGCCTTTCCGTTATTTGCCAAAAAAATATTATACATGAATTTTGGTATTTATTTGCTTAAACAAAATAAGTGAATAGAAAATTTTAGACTTAGTAATAAATAAAAATATTTTACCATTTTCAAAATAAATAAATAAATATTTTTTAAAGCTTTTAGAACTATAATTCGTTTTTTTATTATCAATGTTATCAGAATCGGAACTTGGTCAGATCGGATGGTTCGGATTGTCAAACCGAATAACGTAATAAATAGGTATGTAAATGGGATAGGGATTCCCGTTCCCGTTGGTGACTTGTCCCAATAGAGACAGGAAATCCCTGATAAAATCCTCATGGGACGGGGATGGGGAAAGATATCCCTGTTCATGCCCCTTTAGTTCCCAATAGGGAATCCCTGACTATTCCTCGTGATAATTGATTTTTTTTGTATGATTTAAGTACATTTTAATTAGGTGATTCGTTGTTTTTTTTTTTTTTTGGTGGAAAATTTGAGAACGATTGTTGATGTTGGGTATTATTAGCTACTAATTCTTAAAAGTCTTAGGCATTACTATTTTTTTTAAAACATAAACGATGATTTTCCACGGGAAGTGAGGAATACGGAAAAAGTTTTTAAAACATCTCTGTAAGGGAACACGGATTCCCCGCAGTACGGGGATGGGGATAAATATGTCCCCGTTTAACTCACGGGGACAGTGATGGAGAATCCCGAGACTAGTCAGAGAACAAGGATGGGAAATGCATTCCTCCCCCCCCCCCCTCCGTCCTGCTCCGATTACATCCCTAATAATAAATAAATAGTATTTATATGTATTAAATGTATAAATAATTTACGATTATTTTTATAAATTATATATATATATCCAAAAAAATTATAAAATTATTTTTTATCAATTTAAGACTTAAATATATAATGGATAAATGGAGTTTAGAATAACTTGAAATATGTAACTTATTCTATATCATGAGATCTTTTTAATAGTATATTATAAACTCAAAACGGACAAATGATAAATGAGAAATTAATGCTCAAAGCGAACCACTTGAAATGGTTCTAGGAAATTAAACATTCTCGTCCTATATATATGAAAGAAATAACAATCTTAGCTAGTTTATAAATAAATAGTTTTTACAAACCTGAAATGCTCTCTCACACACGAAGGGGTGCAACAAAACCTTATTAAATGAGGAAATGTCTAAACAATTGTAAAAAAATGTCACTTGTCATTAGACCTGTCCATGGGCCGGGCTCGGGTCGGACCAGTCGGGTTTTTAAGTAAAAATGCTCAGCCCAAGCCCAGCCCAGCCCACAATTAATTTAGGCGGGCTCGGAGGCTGGGCTCGGGCTTAAAAATCAAATCCCGAGCCCAACCCATATAAGCCCACCTAAATATATATATATAATTGTTAATTATAAAAAAAATAAATATTATACTTAAAAATAAATATTTAATATATAAATATATATTTATTAATTAATATTAATAAGCGGGCCGGGCTGGGCCGGCCCGTGTTATTTTTATTAATCCCAAGCCCGCCCAAAAAATAGGCGGGCTTTGGCGAGCCTGGGCCGGGCTGGGCCGATGAACAATTTTTATTGTCCAAGCCCGGTCTAAGGGACACGGGCCTGGGCGGGCCGGGCGGATACCCGGGCCCGTGGACAGGTCTACTTGTCATTACCGTTGTAGTTTGTTTTTTTTTTTTTTTTGTGTGAAAAAAAAAGCTTTCATTAGATGAACGAATAAGTACAATAAGCAAAATACAAGGAATAAAATGAAAGGTTGAAAACGACTATAAAAGGCAAAGAGAACCATAAGTATAAAAAACATCAAACAACAATATAACATATACTTCTCATAAATTCAAATCTATAGAAAAACATCTGCAATCCACATTTCATACTTCAAGACATTCCGAACATTCGGATCTTAATCATTTTTTTGTTACAACCACACAGATTTATTAATCTACGAATAAAATAAACTTTCTGCTCTTGCTAAATCCGAGAAAGGTATAAGCGATAGAATAATAAAAAAAACAGATACAGTTAAAAACTTTACGATAAAATATATAATACAAACAAAAAAAATTAATAACAAAAAAAATATAGAAACCTAACTTGATGGGGAAGGAAAAAAGAACCGTTGTAGTTAAAAACAGTAACTTTACCAATCATTATAGGTAGTAAATAACATAATTGAGAATTGAAATTTATAAATTAGACCGATTTGAGACCATCCATATTATCTCCTTTTCATTTTTAAATTTTATTTACAGATTGGATCACAATTCATATATATTCATATAAAATTTTATTTACAGAATTGTGAATTTAACTCACAAACTAGATCAATTTACATTATAAAAAAATTAGAAAAAATTTAACTCTAAAATTGTAAAAGTTCTGCTACTACATAAATCACAAATTTGTGTTATTAATATAATTATTAATAATAATAAACTAAGAAGATTGGCCCACTCAATTTATAATTGCAAGTAGATAAGGACACAATTACTAAAACTCATTTTCAAGCTTTGAACTAGTTTTAAAAAATATAAAAAGTAATACTAGTATGCATGCATATTTATCTCCTAATAATTTGCTAAAAAATCTAAATCGAGAGAATCAACTGAACTCCGAAAAGTACAGATATTCTTACATATACAATTTTTCACCATTCCCGTCTTATTTTATTAATGTAGTAGTTTTTGCAAGCTGTATTAAATATTAATTTCAGAATCAATTGCTTAAAATGAATAAATGTTGTAAAATTGAGTCACAAACAGAGATCTATATTTTTCATTAGGAAGAACGAACATAACAAGTATTCCATCGATCAAAAATGTATCACACTTCAATCAAGGGAGCCATCACAAGTAACAAGGTAACTGATATCACAAGAACCAAACTAAACCACCATCCCTAAATACTAAATCATAACAGAGAACGCAAACACAATCAAATTCCTAGATGCCAGCATATGCACCTAACTCCTCCAGCTACCCTCAGATGCACCGCCACCTCTAGAATAACGAGATTCACCATCACCGTACCCACCACGGTCACGTCCACCACCACCATAACCACCACCACCGCCTCCATATCCACCACCGCCTCCTCCACGGCTATAACCACCACCTCCGTATCCTCCTTCACGACGACCGCCGCCGTATCCTCCTCCGCCACGGTTGTATCCGCCACCACCACCTCCGCCACCGCTTCCACGAGACTGAGCTTCGTTCACAGTGATGTTACGTCCATCGAGATCACGGCCATTCATTCCTTCAATTGCATCCCTCATGGATTTCTCGTTGTTGAAGGTAACAAACCCGAAACCTCGCGATCTGCCAGTCTCCCGATCATTAATAATCTGAACACAAAACAAATCAGATCCAATCACATCTATGTCCAAACAACCAAATCAACAGCATTCAACGATGACAAGTGAAAAAATCAAATCGATCGATCTTCGCCCGAAGGATGAAGATTGACGTACCGATTAGGGGTTAGTGACAAGAGTAACGTAAAAGAACAGTAACACAGAGAGAATTTAGTAACACAAACAGATCACAGATTTAGGATCGACAAAGCCGAATGGAGTCGGTTCAGATCCGATTCTGCGACGACAAACGGACCTTCGAATCGAGAATCTCGCCGTAAGCACTGAAAGCATCTTGAAGGGCATCATCGTTGGTAGCCCAAGCGAGGCCGCCAACGAAGCACCGGTACTCGATCTCAGCGGAGGCCATTTGACAACAAAAGAACAATTGGAACCCTAGAACAGAATTGGACGAACCAAAGAGAAACAGAAGAGAATGAGCAAATAAGAAGGGGCTAAAGCATTAATTTATAGAAGGGGAGGAGGAAACTACAGTTGGTTCAGCTAACCGGGGGTTGAAGAAACTAAAGGCGGTGAATGTGCTTGGATGATTGGTTACAGGTTTAAATTTATCCCACTTAAGGTTAATGGAACGGGCTTTTTAGCCGGGCCCAAGGGATATGGTTTGCTATCCAGAACAAGGATAAGAAAAACGATATGATTGAGAATATTTGAAAACGATCCAGAGACAGGGCATGTTTCTTTTCGGGTTTTGGCTTGGTAAACCATGATCAACAAGCGCAACGACCGGAGTCAAGTGGGGTACACTGTGTCACGTCTAGAGGAGTTGGGTGGATAGACTCGAGAGAGAGACAGATATTTTTATGGGTGTATGAAAATATCTACATTTTCGGTAGTACAATTATGTCCCTCACCAAATATCTTAATTTCAAGTCTATCCAAAGTGTTGCCACTAGACATAAATCACCTCCAAAATGTAGGGGTGCACGTGGTAGGTTAACCGGTCCATTAAAATTAATTCAATCGATTAACTACTTTTTCGGTTTTTTAAATATACTAACCATACATTAGCCCATTAAATTTGGTTAACCACTAATCGGTTAACCAAATATTCGATCGGTTAGCCTTTTATTTCAGTTTTTAACCATTAATAAATAAACATTTTAACTTTTAATTAAAAAATGAATCTTTGGAATATACATCATTATAAAAAAAACAATATGTGAACATTATAATATAATATCCATTTTACCCAATTTACTGCTGTATGTATGTGTTCAGACATTTTAACTCTTACTCCATCAGTTTATAAATTGGCAGGTAAACTAAAATGCATTTAAAATTTAGAAGTTTTTTCATAGTTTAGTGGAGATAAAAGTTGAGTGGGCATGCATATAGTGAATGTACAAGTTATAAATAGGCATTACACATGGTTGGTATCTAAACTAAAACTTCAATGTCAATTACGATCTTAAACGGATCTTAAACTATTAAAATCATCAATTAGATGTTTCAACTAAGCAAAACTCATCAATTGAGTCATCATCCTATCCTAAAATCAGAAACTATGAATATTTAATATAGACTGTAATAATCTCTATGTTGGTTCAGAATGAGTTTGAGGAAGAGTGTCGGAAACTGTTCAAGCAAATGATTTTTTATGAGGCCTCAATTGATAATTTTTGTTTAGAGTGAGGACTCAATTGATAATTTTTAGTTAATTTAAGGACTTGAATTATGATTTTGATAGTTTAAGGTTCTAATTGATTTTGAAGCCTTAGTTTAGGGAGTGAAATGGATATTATACCTTATAAATAATTGGAAAGTGAAGAACCAAAGTGATTATTTGTGCGAGGAATTCAATAAACAAAGAATTCCAACTTCAAAGTTGTACTATATATTCTGTTTTATGGATGGAGGTAAACAGGGAAATGAGAAACTAATTTATATTTATATTTAAATAAAAAGTTTCATGCTTTAATTTTAGAGTAGAATAAAATTTGTAAAATTTTAATTTTTTTATTGATTTCGATCGGTTAACCGAAACCGGTGGTTAGTAAAATATTGAAACCGAAATCGAAACCGAAAACCGAATTTTTTAAAATTAAAAACCATACACTGGTCCATCGGTTTCGGTTAACCTTTTTTCGATCTGGTTTTGGTTCGGATTTACAGTTTTTCGGTTTTACAGTTTTTTTATGTGTACCCCTACCAAAAAGCAACGACCTATTAGAAACTTTACAATTTCGGTATTTTTAGGGGCCAAATAGAAATAAAAATACACTAAGAATGACTGAATTAGTAATTAGAAAAATAAAAGCAATGTAGTGGATGTTGCAGTTTGAGGCACCAGACGCGTTTCAGTGAGGAAGTGCGTGCATTTTGGGCCTCTCGTGTGCTGCACTCCCTCTTTGTTTTCTCTCTTTGATTTTATGGATCTTTTTTTTTGTAGGAAAAAGAAAACAAAAGCAAACAAAACAAAAACTAACCCGGGATTAACCTGGAAAAGCTAACCCCCACCATATCCTCCAGAAGGATCGAGGAGAGAAAGGCCGGAGGAGAAGGATAATTAGTGACTCCCAAACTTCCTTCATGACCTGCAGCCGCCAGACGATCCGCCACCCTGTTCTGCTCTCTAAAGATATGACAGAAAGTGATAGAAGCAAAGGAAAGGCAGAGCCTTTTGATCCCTTTAATAAGATTCTTGCCTTTCATCCCAATATCTAAATTGCTAGAAATTAACCTGATAGCTTCCTGATTATCAGATTCAACACTCAGATTAACAATCCCCATACTGCTGGCCAGTGCAAGACCAGAATAAATACCCCACAACTCGGCTAAGAAGGAAGACCCTATGCCAAGATTATGCGAGAACCCAGAAATCCAAGCACCCCCATCATCTCTCAAGACTCCACCAGCAGCAATATTACCATTAGCAAGACAAGATCCATCTGTATTGAGCTTTATCAACCCTTCTCGAGGTCTTCTCCAGCAAAGAAAGTGAGTAGACTTCCTTTGAACATAACGATCAAAAGAATCTTCCAAAAAACTATTAATAACCTGGTAGACCTTTTTAGCAAAAAAGTCCACCAAGTCAGGGATATTAATAGAAACAGATTCAAAAATCTCCTTATTCCTCCAATCCCAGATTTGGTGACAGACAATTGAAAAGAAGATTTCTCCATGGTCTAGATTAGAAAGCAATTTCCCACTGACCCCATCCTCAAACCAATCCAGATTAGAATAAGAGAAGAACATATCAATCATATTACTGGGGAGAATTTTCCTCCAAATACCTCTACTTTTCTCACAGTCCCTCAGAGCATGACAAATAGTTTCTTCATGCCCTCTACATCTGCTACAATCTCCTGACTCCACCAAATGGCGTCTTTTCCTATCTGAATTAGTAAGAAGCCTGTTCTTGATCCCAAGCCATAAGAAACTTCTAACTCTGTATGGAACTTTTAATGACCAAATCAACTTCCAAATAGCAGAATGAGGCTCTTCATCACCGTTGCTAAAAGCTTCAAAGGCTGACTTACAAGTATAAGCACCGCTGTTGGTAGAAGCCCAACAATAATTATCCATATCCTCTTCCATGTTACTAATTTTAACTCCTCTAATTCTAAGGAGAGTCTCCAAGCTAAAGAAAGCCTCAAATTTAGACCAAATCCAATCACCTTCAGAATCAACCACATCCGCAATCTTCCAGTTGCAAAAACTAACAGGCGGAAGAGAGCTACAAACCTCTAACAGAGGTTTGTCACCAATCCACTTATCATGCCAGAAGCTGATCGTCTTACCATTTCCCACATCCCAACCGATCCCAGTACAAAATTCTGAGAAAATAAAACTCAGGCCTTTCCAGAGGAAGGAACAAATAACCACTCTATCTTTGGACCCTCCAAAAATCTTATCTTTTCTATATTTTCCACAAAGTAAGCGAACCCATAGCGCCGTAGGATTTTGCCACATTCTCCAAAGAAGCTTCATCAAGAGAACCTTATTATTATCTTTAGCTTGTCTAATCCCTAGACCCCCTCTATCTCTAGGCTTACAAACCTCCTTCCACGGGACCAGATGTATCTTCTTACTATCCCCAGAATTCCCCCATAGAAAACGACGGTTAATTTTATCCAGATCATTAAGGACCGGCTCCGGCAATCTACAGGCTTGCATAATATGGTTAGGAACCGCACAGTTGACTGACTTAGTAAGAGTAAGACGCCCCGCAAGAGACAAAGTCTTAGCTTTCCAATTAGCACATTTGTTATTGGTTCTATCCAGAATCTCTTTAAAAGAAGCTTTAGAGACTCTATCACTATGGAGAGGAACCCCAAGATAATTACCAAAAGAATTGGTTAAAGGAATACCTGAAATATCACTCAACTTCTTGCACATTCCAGTACTCATGTTTTTGGAACAAAGCATTCTAGACTTCTGAATATTAAGCTTTTGACCAGAGGCCTCACAAAAACAATTAATTATTCTCATAATCTCCCTCATTTGATCCTCATTCCCTTCCACAAAAATCATAACATCATCCGCAAAAAATAAGTGAGTAATAGCAGGACAAAATCTATTAATAGAAACCGGATGAAAAGTCATACTATTAATAGCCTCCTGAATAAGGTGAGTTAATCTTTCCATAGCTATAACAAAAAGAAAGGGACTCATGGGATCACCTTGCCTAATACCCCTTGAAGAGGAGAATTCCTCAGACATATCCCCATTAAGCAAAACCTGAAAAGTAGGAGAAGAAATGCAAACCTCAATCAACTTCCTCCAGCTCTCCGGAATCTCAGCTTTTTCAAGACACTGAAGCAAAAAACTCCAGTTAAGGCGATCATAAGCTTTCTTAAGATCCAGTTTGAGAGCCACAATACCTTTTCTACCCTTCTTGATTTTCATAGAATGAATCATCTCCTGGGCAATAACAACATTATCCATCATTTGTCTACCCGGAACAAAACTACCTTGGTTCTGACTAATAATATCAGGAAGAATATTACGGAGTCTATTAGCCACCATTTTAGTAACTGTTTTGTAGATAACATTACAAAGGCTTATCGGTCTCATTTGTAAAAAAGAAGAAGGTTTTTCAACTTTAGGAATCAGAACAAGCAAGGTTTTATTCACATGCCTGATATTATCAGGATTAGTAAACACTCCTTCAATAAACTTATAAATTCCTTCCTTCACAGTATCTCAATGCTTTTGATAGAAACCTGCAGGAATGCCATCAATCCCCGGAGCTTTAGTGGCCCCCATGCTAAAAATAGCCTGATCAATCTCCTCCTTCTTAAAGGGCTGGAAGGCTTTCAGAAAACTATCCCCCTCAATCCTGGGATAAGTAATAACTGAACGAGCTTTACTAAGATCAATAATATCTTCTTTGAATAACTCTTTATAAAAGTTAAGAGCAAGATTACGGATTTCTTCATTCTCATAGACCCAATTCTCGTTACAATCTTCAATCGCATCAATCCTATTTCTTTGCCTTCTAATAATAGTAGAAAGATGAAAAAACTTAGTATTTCGATCACCATCTTTAATCCAAACTTTCCTAGACTTCTGAAACCACAGAAGCTCTTCCTGTCTCAAGACAGCTTCAAGCTCCTTCTGAAGGGTTCTCAGAAAACCATCCAAAATATGATCATATCTAGACTCCAACCTCCTATGAATACCCTCAATTCTTCTCAACAAGTTATTCTTCCTCCTGATAATATGACCAAAGATCTTTCTATTCCAAACAATAACATTCTTTCTGAAACCTTCCGAAGCAAGTAAGACATTAGAATGAGGAATCCAATTCTCTTTCACAAAATTTTTAAACTCAGGATGAGATTCCCAAGCCATCTGATATCTAAACGGCCTGTTCCCTTTCATCTGCAGTCTTCTACACAGCCTAAATAAGATAGGACAATGATCTGAATGTCTAAACGGTAAATTAAGAACAGAAACCTCAGTAAATCTGACTTGAGCACAAACATTGGCATAAACTTTATCAAGACGAACAAAAGTACTATTCCGCTTCCAAGTGAATTTATGACCAGCGGCTCCCAAATCTGACAGCCCACACATATCCATGTTCTGCTTATGATTCAGACAACGATTGACATAGTGATTGCCCCCCCTCTCTGATCACTCATCACTACAATATCATTAAAATCACCAGCCACAAACCAAGAATCCATCATACTACTACTAATAGAATAGAGGGCTTCCCAAAGCCGAGTACGATTAGCCAGGACAGGATCAGCATAAACAAAGGTAAAAAAGAAAGGACTATTACCAGGCAAGTTCACTTTACAATGGATGAACTGCTTATCAATGCTAATAATATCGAAATTAATACGATCTGGCTTCCAAAAGAGCCAAATCCCACCAGCACGACCAATAGCTTCCGATCTAACACAACTCCAGCTTCTAAACTTTTTAACCACCTCCTCTGTTTTAACTCCACTAATCTTAGTTTCCATTAACACAAAACAAGATGGATTAAACTGTTTAATCAAATCATTAACATGGACCCGGGTAGCCTTGCTAGCCGCTCCTCTAACATTCCAAGTCAGCAAATCCATAGAAAGGAAGACCACTGATCACACCCAAACCTTACATAAGGTATTTATTAGGGGCTCCTAAGAGCCTCCCAGAGGTACCATTCGGACCCCTCTTATCTAGACCATTAACTGAGTTTCTAGAGTTCTGAATATTTTTCTGCTTGCCTTTCGGCTTTTTCATACTAATCTTATTAACACCTATGATTTTACCACCATGTTGTTCACCATAAGGATTTGGAATACTAACCTCTTTATTCTTCTCTTTTATATTTGTAACATAGCTTTTAGAAACATCCAGACCATCATCTGTGGAGATAGTAGGGGGATTGACCTTCACAATCCCGTTATTAGAAGTTCCTGCTATGTCTGAACCTGGAGTATTTTTCCCAAGCTTTTCAATCTGATCTGGCTCCTGATCCTCCACCATATTCAGAGCCCCAAATCTCGAACCCGAATTCAAACTCGACTTTCCCCTAGAACCCTGATCAACCCTTGGCCATTGTTTTCCTCTCTCAAAAGAGATAATCTTTGCTTGATTGTGAGAATTCTGGATATTGATATCAAGAGGGTGATTCTGAACAATCGGAGGCTGAGACCTACGCCTTGCAGATCTCTTAGCAACCATCCAGGGCCCGAAATCTCCCTTCTCCTTATTCATACTATCCTCTCTACCTTCAACCACCTCACTAACCTCTTTCTGCACCTTTTCCCTCTTAGGGCACCCATCACATGTATGGCCATATACACCACAATCAAAACAAATATTATTAAGGCCCTCATATTCTATCAAATAGATTTGATTATGCACACAGAACTTAGATAAAAGAGGTTTAGCAAGATCAACATCAATGCAAACTCTTGCAAACTTGCCTCTAAAAGCCCCTATAGTTGTTTTATCCACATGGTGGACCTTACCCACCAAACCACCTATTTTGTTCAGAAATTTTTCGTTGTAATATTCAATTGGAAACCCTGGGAATCTAACCCATGTCAGAATCCTGTTCACCGAGCAATCATGTGGATTGAAATTAGGAACCCAAGGTGTTAAAGCCAGAACCTGGTTCGAAATAATATAAGGACCCCCACTAATGACTGCATTATAATCCTCAGAGCTTGTAAATTTGATTACATAGTTATAGTTATAAACTATATTTAGACACAACCTTTCTAACGGTGGTTACAACTCTTTGCTTCAAAATAATATGTAGATGATATCCACTAGGATGCTTCAAGTTAATCTGATTTGTTGGCTCAAAATAAATTAGGTAATTTTTAGGTTGTTATTTTATAATCAAAGTAATTTTTAGACGGTTATTTTTTTTAATAATATCTAATTTATTAGAGCATTTTAATGCTAATTGTAACATCTCATCTTAAAAAAACTCTTTATCTAAAAAAACTTATCTCATTCATTATATAATATTTTATTTTATTTGTTTTAATTTAATCAATTTTTTTATATTAATAATATTTATTAATATTATGTTATTAAATAATATTAATATTATTAGATAATGAAGACGTGAGATTTCTGAGGTTACCTGCTATCGAGCGCTCCTCTTCCTGTATTAGAATCGGTGGAACACTCTGACGTCCAAATTAGTAGTGCAGAAGGAGAAGAATGTAACTAAAGAAAGGGGGAAGTAAGTGTGAGAGAAAGAGTGATCAGGTCCCCTTTACTTATGGGATTGTTTGCCTTATATATAGACCTTTGAGTGCGGGATGGGTTTGGGCCAGATCTTTACCATGGTTGTTGGGCCTTGCCTCCAGCTTGGTGGTTTCGACCTATATACCTTATCAATCCTTTCGGTCGTGTTCTGAACCATTGTATGTGAGGTTGCTCGATGGTAGACTATGTGTGTTGCTTTGCAGAGTGTTGAAATGAATTGGATGTGAGGTTATCAGGGAGCGGACTAGTTGAGGCGGCTGCGAAGTGCTGAAATATTTTTGAAGGGTTTTAGCATAGAGCTTCGATGAGTGGATGTTAGCCGCCTGGAATCTAATGGGTTACTTCTTGATCCTTGAGCGTAATGATGACCTAACAAGCATTTATTGTCTGTGGATGGTTTGGCGGCTGTGTGAGTGACAAGTGTCGAGCCTTTAGCCGTCATGTCTTGGTGTCGTTTGGGGTAAAATTGGGGGTATAATTGCTCTTGGCTGCCAACATTAAGGGTAAAATTGCACAATTTTAGATTTTATGGATAAAATTGCTCCTGACGGTAAAAGTTAGAGGTATTTTTACATCTTATCTCTAAATATAATAAGAGTTGGGTTTAATTTGGATAAAATGACTAAGTGTCAAATCCGGTTATCTAATTCGGTCCATTCCACGAAAAAATAAGAGAAAATTACATATAAAATTAAGTCTTAATTTTATTTTACAATTTCACATCTCTTCTTTATGTTTTTTATCATTTTGTGATTACTTTTACATTTCTATAAAACTTTCCTCCCTTTATATATTTTTTTCTCTAATTAAATTATTATCTTCTGCTCACTAAAATTCTCAGCATAATATCTCTATTAGAGGAGAGGAGGTCGCATAAACGGTCGTCTAGGCTAGGACCTCCCTTTTACAAGAACGGATTCAAAATTTATAGATAGTAGGGACAAACTATATATGCAGTGCAAAATAAATCAATAACAATATAAATAAATAATTTCAATTACAACATATTAAAAAAATTACATAAAATAATATTTTTTATAATTGTTCTCTATATTTCTTCATACGTTGAAAACCTTGGCCATTGACCGACTTTTTTTAGCGAAGTATTTTTTCATCATCTGCAATACGTTAGTTAAGCTTAACTTAAGCATGCAATAAGTTTACGAAATTTAGCTAAACAAATTTAGTTAGGTATATAATGCATTCATCCTCCAATTTAGTTAATGTTAAATTACTAAATAACTTTAAACATATACATTATGTATGATCATTCATCCTCCAAATTTTTAATATTAATTTATTAAATTGCATTAAATATACATCATCCCCCAATATATACAATCTAATTTAACATTAATTTAATGTTAAATTGGTTTAATTCAAACCCTGCTAAATTTTGGCCTAAATTGGAATTCTAATTGGAATGATAAATAGCTAATTAGAATGATAAATTAAGAATTACTAATTACTATATTATTATTAGAAAAAGTAATAGAAAGAAGAGCCAATCTAACATTAAATTAACTAACAAGAATAACTCAATTCCAAGGTAACCAATTTAACATTAAATTTCGTCTCTGCTGCAAGTTGCAATAACAAAACACAGTTCCAGATAACTTAAGCAAATCAATTAAGAATATAAGAAAAGAAACAATTAACAGCAAACAAAGAGAAGAGCAGCAAAGCAAGTAGCGGAAAACGCTTCAATTCAACCTTCGATTGGAGTCTTTGTTTGAGATAGCAGAACAGAAGATGTTGAAAGAGGGAGACTGAACGAACAGAGAGAGAACAACCAGACGGGAAAGAGAATAGGAGCAACAGATCATGGACATAGGTCAGAAATACAACTGTCGAGGGCCTGAGTCAAAAGGGGTCTAAATTCTTTTTTATATAGAGTAACTTTTTTCTATTATAAATATAGTTATAAATTATAATACCATCCACCTCAAAATTGTTTATGATATTTTAATTTTAAAATAAATCTAAATTTTTATTTTAAACTTTTAAATATAATTTTAAATATAATTTTTTTTATTAAGAGATTATTCTTATCTCTTATTTCATGTAGGACTCATAAAATGTTAGGATAGCTCAGTCTAGATCTTTTAAAATAGGGCGAAGTGTGAAAAAAAAAATGCTTGTGGTTTACCTTATTTGCAAATAGAGGTCCGTGGTTTAAAAGTTTGCAAATAGAGATATGTGGTATGTTTTTTTTACAAAACAAGGTATTTAAAATTAAACTTTTAAGTAATCGATGACAATAAGAGTGTTTTTTAAATTTTTTCAATTACATTTATATATTAACAAAACACAGATCCTAAAATCAAATTGCAACTGTGTAAAATGAACTTAAATATCAATTTAATTCATAAAGTGTCCGATTAGTAAAAAAACGTAAAATTTCACCATACTATTTATTGTTTCGATTTAGAAAATTGTTTTTTTCGGAGGTTATGTTTTGTTGATATGTAAGTATAATTTTTATTAAGATAAAAATGTATTTGTTTGTAATTAGAACTGAAATGTGTAATTGTAATACTTTGTTTTGTAAATAAAACATACCATAGATCTTTATTTGTGAACTTTTAAACCACATGCCTCTGTTTATAAATTAGGCAAACCATATGCATTTTTTTTTTTGTCTGTGTTTCTTTTTCTTATCATCATAATGACAAATAACTAAAAAACTAGGGTTGTTTTTTTTTTTTTTTTACTTTTTCCTCATACTCCTTTTATCTGCTAATTACTTAGAGTGATGGATTTCCATGGTTTAACTATGATTTTTATGGTTGGAAATATTATTGATTGATGGATTAATTCTAGAATAGTTGTAGATATGCAGTGAATTTGAAAAGACTTTCTAATGCACATCATTAATAAATACTTGATAGATCATTAATAAAGACTTACTATCTGAATTTGACATTTGGAGAAATATTTTTGATTTATTGGATAACTGTAAATAGTTAGCCAATTATGAGTAATGTAACTTAACCAAAATTTAATATCCTCAAATTGTCTGGTATGAAGTGAAAATGAAAATTTTAAATTCAACACTACACTTACCCATTTTTATTTTATACTTCGTATTTTGGTATACGATGACAAGTGCATCCAAATGCAGTCTATGGTGTTTTATTGTAATCTATCTATACTATATATAATTACGGAAGCAGAGAGAAATGATAAAAAGTGTTTTAGAGGTCTTTTTGATGAGTTGTCAACGTAGTGAAAAATCAGATTAAAAAATATTTAATTAATTAAAAATAAATATTTAATTAATTAAAAATAACAATTATAATATATTAAATAATTACTAGCCTATTAATTAAAATAATAAAAGAAAGCAAGAGTTACGGGAAGATGAAAAAACACAAAGCAAAGGAAATCTAAAAGTCACAAATAAACTTCTATATAAAGCATGATAGATAGTATTCCACCATTATATTCATTGGTCACGATAGATAGTATTATATTTCTGAAGGTAAATATTCGATTTTTTTCATATGTTGTAGTTATTTTGTTTTCAATTATGTTGTTATTTTATTTTTATTAAACAATAGTTGTTATAGTTTCATCTTTCAGATTCATTTCTGTTGTTACCCAGATTCTATACCTCTCGCTATCTTATCCATGTTTTCTTTTTTATTTGTCTTTTTTTTTCCAAATTGATAGCTTCAATTGAAGAAATCCGACAGAAATAGAAGATGCATGAATAACTAAAACCGGAAAACACAAAAGTGTCAAAAATTACAAGAAATTTTTATGTTTCTCAAGGTAATTATTCGATTTTTTTCATATGTTGCAGTTATTTTTGTTCTCAATTGTGTTGTTTTTTTTATTAAATAATAGTTGTTATAGTTTCGTTTTTCAGAGATGAAATTCCATTTTTGTCGTTACTCAGGTTCCATACCTCTCGCCACTTTATCCATGTTTTCTTTTTTATTTGTCTTTTTTTTCAAAATGACTAAAATAAAGATTTTGTAAATTTGTATTCTTTTTTAGTATATGTTGCTAGGTGTTATCGTTTCGATTGCTAACTCTTAACTAAAATTTAGATTTTCGGCTTTATATGAACTCAATTTTTGGCTTTCTCAATTGTGCTGTTGTTTTATTTTTTATTAAACAATTATTGTTATAGTTTCATCTTTCAGAGATGTAATTCCATTTCTGTCGTTATCCAGATTCCATACCTCTCGCTACCTTATCCATGTTTTCTTTTTTATTTATTTATTTTTCAAAATGACTAAAATAAAGATTTTATATATTTGCATTCTTTTTTAGTATATGTTATATTATTATTATTATCAAGAAGTTATTTTTTCCCAATTTTCAAGACAAGGAGATTGTAAGCGTCTAATACGCTTGATAAGATGTTTATTCTTGAAGAATGTGGATATGCTAGATACGAATTCAAAATCAAGGTAAATAAAAATAAATTTTGATGCTCAAAATCCTAAAAATGTACATTAATTATGGATAATGAGATAATTATTTTTGCAACATTGGCTTATATAATTTTTAACTATTATATTATGGTTCGTATAAAATTGTTAGTATTTCAAGAGTTTTTAACAGATGAAAATGAAATATGATCATAGGACAAATTATTGAAAAATATTAATTAAAAAAATATTATTATTTGAATCTCTTCAATTCTCAAACGTTGAGCATAATGATTCTAATTAATATAATTAATTTCACATATTAATTATAAAACGTTTTTTTTTTTGTACTGAGTGGTTACAACTGCGATTTAATTCTATTTAACTAAAATTAATTTATGGACTTAATACTTCATTAAGAAAAAATAAAATGTTTAATTAATGGGCAAAAAATATTTTCACTCTCCTCTTTATACGCTTATGTCTTGACATTCTCTCTTATTTTCAAAAAAAAAAACCCGAGAGGAAGATGGTTCTCTCCTAATTATCTTTTTCGTCCCTTCATTTTTTTTCAATTCTTTTGTTTGTTTTTCTTACTTACAAAATTCAAGAATATATAATTATTATAAAATATTAATGAAGTCAAATAAGTGATATCTGCGAGTATGGCTGATATTCTATATAGTGAAAGAATGAAGAACAAATTGATCGAATGTCTTGATGAGATATTACGAGATGAAAATAGGAGAAATCATCATCTTAAACTGATTCAATTAGATATATTGGGTTATTGTAGCAGAATGAATAATTGAATTCGAATACTTGGTGATCATGAAATTCCATCAACCAAAATAATTATCATCAAGATGAATTTATGACTAATTCTTACGAATTTTATTTTTTTATATGCAACATATTGAATTGATAAAGTTTCTTCATATGGAACATTAGAAAAGTATTGATTGTAATAGTTTATAGAATAATATATTGATGTTGCTTCCATTTTAACATAGATTGTAATTCTTTTGTATCGTAGATATAATATTTAATTTTAATTGTAGTTTAATTCAATTTTTGTTTAACCTATATTGTAATTCTTTTGTATCGTAAATATAATATTTAATCTTAATTATAGTTTAATTCAATTTTTAGTTTTTTATTATATTCTAATATATTTCTTAATTAATCTGCTATTTTATTATTATTGTTTCACAGAATATTTGGAATATGAAAATGTATTAAAATTCCTAAAAAGTACAAATCATTGAATTTTATAAAAATAAATAAATCATTCATCTTTAATTAAAATTCTATAAAAAAAAAAAGTAGTCAATTATTTCGAAAATTAATTTAATTTGAATTATCATTAAAAAATATATATTAATTTCAAATATACATAATATAAATTTTTTTCATAGCATGATATAAAATTATTTAAAAGTAAATATGTCAATTTATTTATTTATCTAAATTATATAAAAGTTTCATACCATGTGCATCGCACGGGTTTTCGACTAGTTGAATAGTTAAAAAAGAGGCAAATTTCTATCTTCTAAAATTATATATTGTAATATCAATCTTTATTTATTTTTAATAAAATTTTCATCTAGAAGAAAAGGAAATATATGGACTTTGATTAGGCTGATCTATCTTTTTTGGGTCTTTTACATAAAGATCAGAAATGATAAAAATATTTATAATTTAATCAAATTAATAATTTTATTAGTATTATATCAGATATATTATTTTTTATTTTAAAACTGTCAAATATTTTTGAATTTCTATCATCTTTTAACATTCTCTAACCATTTCTAACCAATCATTTATTGATAACTTCCTAATTTACAAAATGCAAAATATGATTTGCTATAACTGTAAATTACTTTTTATAAAGACTTTTCTGTGTAATTTCCCCTTTTTTCTAAAGGGCTAATTACAGGAATATCAAAAATGGATAAAATATTATAATTATCTATTATTTGGAAAAGAATTTCTCATTTTGTCAAATTTAACAGTTTAAAACTGTTTCTATCACATGGAATGATATATCCCAATCTAGTTGTTTCTTTTTCGTTCTTTTTTTTTTCTTTTCCTGCTCTATTTCTTCTTTTTTGTGTTTCTTTGCTATCTTATTTTCTTATGTTGCTTTGCTTTTTCTGTCTTTTCTACAAATTCCTTTATAAAAAAGATGAAACATCCCAATAATAAAGGTAAATGGATAACCTTTAAATTTTTAAAGATAAATTTTTTTTTCCAGTTCACATATCAATACCATTCCTATAAATATGGATTTCTATCCTGAATTTGAATAATAAGGTTCTTTTTTTTGTTCCCTGTTCACTGAATTTCCAATAAAAAAAAGTCCAGATGAAAGAGAAAACCAGATGAAAAACAGATATGGAAAAAAAAAGTCTATATAAAAAAGAAAGTCGTATAAAAAAAATATGGAGAATGAAAAGCTTGACTGCAATTACATTTGATCAATGAAAGTTAAGTTTAGAAATGGAACTATGGAGGAATGAGAAGAAAGTGGAATCACAAAAAAAAAATTGAAACGGGTAAAACAGTTATGGGAAAAAAAATTAAATTAATAATTTAATTTCAAAAATAACTGAAATGTGATCAAAACAGAAATAAAAAATGACAGAATGACAAAAATCCAAGAAAAAACAGCAAAATGATAAAAACAGAGAAATGAGTTATTAAACTGTAAAATAATTTTTGAAAGTGTTTTCATATGTAATTTCCCCTTTTTTCTAAATCTGTATACAGGCCCATGTCTGGTTTTTGAAGGCCCACCATACTCTGTATTGGACCAGACATGAATATAATACTAATGGCCATGCAATATGTTCTTTAAGCTTTTTTCTTATTTATTTGGTCTGCCAAATCTTCTCTGAAATGTTGAATTGGATGAGAAGAATAAAAATGGCCATATATATCACTCCTTCCATTAATTAAGCTAAAATTTAGAATAAAATTGAGTGGTTAAAACTAAGTTGTTTTAAAAAATTCAAAATTGTTTAGTTTATAAATTTAAATTTAATTGATTATAAACAATGGATTAAATAGATTTTTTTACATTAAAAAAAGATTTTTTTTTTTGGAATAAAGATTAAACAGGTTTTTTAAATTCCAAAATACACTTTCATTTTTTGAGTAAATGACTAGATAAGTGTAAAATTGAAAAAAGAAGTAAATTTTATTGAAAATTTAAAAAGGGTACATGAATGGAATTTGGTTTTTACCCGAGAAGAATTTAGTTTTTACTCAAGAACGATAAATGTAGAAAGTATATCTTTATATAAATTATTAATCATTATCTCTTAGTAAAAATAATAATAAATATTTCAAAAATAACAAAAGTTGCATGAAAAATATATGTACAAATATATTAGAAGGAATTTTGACGTATCAAATTATCTTAACCTATATGATTTTAATAAGACTAGTTTTAATGGTGAATGTCATTCAGATTCATGTGAACATAATTATTTAATTCAATTTTTTTTTAGTTTTATTTAATTACTATTCTCGAATTTTATAATTCAATTTTATTTTCTTTGATGAATTTAATTGGAAGTACTATGATCAAAAATTGAAAAACAACTGATCAAAATCATAAGTTCTTAATTTCAAAAAGGTACATTTCCAACTAAACCTAACATTTACTAAAAGGTACACTTTCAAGCCTCATCAACAACGGAAGATGTATTTTTTCATTAATAGACGATATCGAGTGGTTAGAACGTCAAAGGTTGGAAGATGGTCAATTAATGAAACTAGATATGAAAAAAAACTAATCTTCAGTTAATGGGTATTGATATTGCACCTTGTAGTAAATGTTAAGCTTAATAGTGCACTATTTTGTACATATAGATTAAATCCGTTCTCCTCCAATAATTATAAGGATAAATTTGTAATTTATCCTTAGACAAAATAATATTAAGTTGTTTCATAAATTTCATCCAAACTTTTTTTGGGGTGTCTTGCATATGAGCTTGGAGAGAACGAGTCTATATGGTTTGTTGGAGTTGGAAGATGAGAAATTTGCAACGTAAAAGCATCTACCACTTGATCTATAACCACAACATCATCAAATAAAAGAATAAATAATTTTCATCTTTACTAACATTCCAATCCCAAGATGCTTTTTCATTGAACTTTGCATCCCTACTTATGATTATATTTCCAATTGGAATATTTTGAAATTTATAGTTATTTGAGTTGTTTTCATGCATAACAAACAGGGGCTTTATAGTTTTATCTTTCAATGTTACCAAACAAGTTTGTTTGTTTCAGTTATTTTTGTTTACTGTTACCGTTAGCTATTTAGTGTTGTTTGCTATTGCTGATAGACGGTAGATATTAGTTGTTTTTTTTCATAAAAAAACAATTGTTTCAGAATTTTATCAAATAGTTTGTATTGAAAAACAAAAAGACAGTTTTAAAAAATGGAAACAAACAGAGCTTTAGTTTCTACCCACTTCATGCTTGTCGTACAGTGATTTACTTCAACTTCTTTGAAAGGACTTTAATTGTTCAAATACATTGCACATGTAATTATTTTAGCCCAAAGTTCTTTTAGCATCTTCTTGCTCCTTTCTTTACATTCTACAATACAAACCATGTTAAGAATTGTTTTATTTTAGTGAGAGAAGGTCTCCCATCTCTCTCTCTACCTTTTTACATATTCTTCTCTAACCTTTTACTCTTCATTGCCTTTCACCTCTTCATCTCCTCACCTCAATCTTCTTCTCCCCTTTTATCAATTTTTTCCGCTACTACCACCGTCACTTTGAGAAAGAATGAAGCTTGTGTTCCTTCTTCCTCCCATTTATATTTTAGTTTTCGCTTTTAGCTTTAGATTTACATTTTCTTGTTAGTTTGAAGTCTATATACATTCTTGAACTTCTTTTTCCGTCAGATCTATACTTGTAAGTTATACTTCTTTCTTTTATTCTTTTTTCGGTCTTAGCAAGAGCGGAAAAGGTTTATCTTGTCCGTATATCTGTAGATCTGCGTGGATGCACAAACAGAAAGGATTCAGATCCGAACGTCCGGAAGAGCCTAAAGGATCAAGTATGGATTACAATGGTTTTTCAATGGGATTCGACTTACGAGAAGGATATGATTTCTATGTTTGTTGTATTTGTATTTTTTCTAGTTTTTATTGCTCTTTGTAGTCTTTTATTGCTCTGTGTAGTCCATGTCAGTGGCGGAGCCAGAGTTCAAAGTCCGGAGGGGCTCCACTGCATGAATTTTTTTTTTCTTAATAACGACTTAAGGCTTTGATTTACAGTAGTCAAATCAAAATTTTCAAATTTTTGATAATGTAAGGGTAAATTTGATCTTAATTGGAAACGTCAAGGTACAAAACAACTAATCTTCAATATAAAGTAAGGATAAGGTGTAAAAATACCCTAACGTTTACACCTAAGAATAATTTTACCCCTAACGTCTAAAATGATGTAATTTTACCCTTAACATTGGCAGCCAAGAGCAAGTTTATCCCTAACGTTGACAAGTTTGGTCAATTGGAGAAATTATTCATCAAATTATCTTCTCAGTCATGAATCTCGTCATCTATACTTTACATATGTGTATCATTTTATCATCCATTAGTAATAGATCACAAATATATGATTAAACGTGAAAAATTTAAAAATTATGCTGTATTAATCGTACTAATTAAGAGCTAAGATACAAATAGTCAATTTAAACTAAAAAAAAACTACAATTAAAAATAATAAAGGAGAATGAGGTTTAAGGGAAAAAATTAAAATTGGATAAAAAAAATGGAAAGAGGGAGATTCAAACATGGGACCAATTGGATGTGGAAGTTTCTTTACTTACCACTAAAACCAACTATGCAAACTTAATTTTATGTCATCTTATCACGTCCTATATTATAACTACTAATTTTAACTATCTTGGGGGCTGCTCACCCCCTCTGGATCCGCCCCTGGTCCATGTATTGCTTTTTGTAATCTATTTCTTCCATTTGTGGGTCTTTACTTGTATGAGATGGGGATTTTATTCCTCTTTATTTCGTAATGTATTTGTATTGTATTTGTATTATAAAGTTAATGGAATGATTTTTGCTTTTAATAGTCATTTTCTTGCTTTCGTGGACTATGTATTAGGCTTAGCTTATATGTATGCAGGGCCGGCTCCAGGGGGAGGCCGCCTAGGCGGCGGCCTAGGGCCTCCGACTTACGGGGGCCTCCGATCGGAAATTTTTTAAAATTTGATAATTATTAAAAAAAGTTATGATTAAAAGGCATATAGAATTAAATATATAACAAGAAATAGTGGTAGCTTGGATGGTAAAGACATAGTTGATGTGTTTACAAGGGTGGGAGATCAATTCCCTGGATTAGCATTTTTTTTATTCACATTTTCTCTTATTTTTTCTTATTTTTTCTTTTTTTCTTTGACATCACAAATGTATAAATTATTACTTTGTTATTATAGTTATTTTTAAATTTTTTATTTCTTTATAAATTACAAGATGAAATTCACTTATGAATTACAATTTGTAATTTGGTATAAAATGTTATTTAGACTCTGATTTATTTAAAATTTTAATATTTGACTACTAATTTATTATTTGGTCACATTTGGACCATAAACTATTCAAATTGATGAAATTCTACTTAATTATGATGAAGTCTTGATAAAATTGTTTCCTTATAATATGTAGTGATATTTTGACATATGAGCTTGACATGTCGTACGTTTTAAAGTTGATTTACCCAAATAATTAATGAGATTAAAACAAGAAAACAAATCTCTAAACTAAAATTTATCAAGTCTAATTATCAAAATATCATCATATGTCAATAATTCTATTAAGTTTCCAACCAAATTGGATTGAAATTTCACCAATTGGGATTGTTCACTGGTCAAATGATAAAATTTTGGATAGATCAAGCGCCAAATGACAAGATTCCTTGGATCAATCGATGTCCAAATAGTGATTCAAGCATGTAATTCATAATAAATACGCGACTCAACCAATTTTTAATCTCGAAGATAAGTTCTTCTCTTTCTTTCCATAGAATCTTGCGATTAAGTTCGAGTTCAGCCGTCCAAGATTAATTTCCAGAAATTAATACTTTGTCGTCTGCTTGCTTCTCGTATGACTGGTGAGAAGAAAACTCGATTTTACATATACAAAAGCAAGAAGAATAATAATTTCTTAGCTTTATGTTATTATTATATGACTTGAATTGTAGTTAATCATATATTGGTTTTACTATTTACTATTTATTATTTTTAAAATAGTATTAGATTTAGATATGAAAAAAAAGTGCACAATGCGCTTAGGGCCTCCAAAATGCTGGAGACGGCCCTGTATGTATGTAAGGTTTTATTTCTTACTCGTCTCTTGTGTACTTACAATTTTATGAATTTTATGATTTAATGAAATATTAGCATTTTTATAAAAAAAAAAATTAATAGAATGATATGTGACATTTTATATAAAAAAAAAAAAATTAGTTTTATTTTTTTCTGCTTCACGAGCGGCATATTAAATAGTAAATGTACATCCAACGCCAGCATCGTCGCAAAATTGGTTGAATTTAATTAATTTGAACTCTGCTTATTCATCAATTTGTAAATCTTTCAATTTGACGTCAATTTCATTCTTAATTTGAGCTTTGAGTTTCTTGAATATTTTGAATGCTTCAAAATTATAATTCAAAAATTAAACTCAAGTTTTGCGGAATAGTGGTTTCTCAATCTCGTTTTTGTTGGGTTTGATGTTGTCGTCTCCGGCTACTTCGGGTTCCCCTTTAGAGTCTTTCTATTTCTTCTTGCTCCAAGTTCTCTCTTGTTTTTCTCATCATCTCGGCATATTAGAGCTCCGTCTCCCTTGTCTCAGCTTCAAGACGTTCAGTTGAATCATTGTCGAAAGAAGTCTCCGTTAGGATAACGGTCGGCTCTGATACCAAATGATACATATTAATTTGGGACGAGTTAGTTTTAATCGTGAACTAACAAAGATATTTCTTCTCTAGCTAAACTAGAAGGAGTGAATCCCAATTTTATGGACTAAATCCATAGGAAATAAGAATTCCCTATTATTGAAGGTAAAAATCTTAACAAACACTTCTTGAAGAAGATAATAATTTTGATTGATAAAAAGTTGAAGATTACAAAAGAAAAGAAAGAGATGAATTTATATAATCTCAAAACCCTAAAGAACAAATTACATAAAAGTCTAACTTACATAATCAATTAAAGGGCAAGGTTAAGGGTAAGTTGGGTAATAATAAAGAGGTGGCATAAGTGTAAATATGGAGTGGTATGAGTTGTAAATAATGAGTGGTAGAGTTGTAATTAAGGAGGGACAGATTTGTAAATAAGAAGGAATTTGGAGTAAGGAGCAAGTTCTTTAAAATGAATCCAAGCGGAGCGTGGATTGGCTGCTGGACTTTCTTCGGATCATTCCTTCATCCACGCGGAGTATGGATTGGTTGTTGGACTTTCTCCGGATCATTCCTTCATCCACGTGGAGCGTGGATTGGTTGTTGATCTTTTAAGTGTCATTCCTTCGGATCACTCAGGCTTCACGCGGAGCGTGTCTTAGCTGCTGACTGGCTGCGTGGGACTGTTTTGGCCCATTTACTCGCATGATCGTTTGTGCTTGGTTCTTCCTCCGGACTCAATCCTTAAGGAGATGCTCTGCATCATTAAGTTCCTATAAATTCAATTACCTATTTTTAATTAAACATATGCTAAATAATAATATAATTCATATTTGTATTAATGTAATAAAAAATATAAAACTAATAAATTGTACTATATATGTAAACTGTTAATAATAATAATAATAATAGAAAATTAAATTTGTCATTTTGTATGAAAGTTAACCATTAATTAATAATTATTAAGGATTGAATAGTTAGTTTTATCAAAATTTGAAGACTTTTTAACATGTTTTTAAAAATAGATAAATCTGCTAGTATAATAAAAACTAATTTAAAAACTAATAAATAAGATTGATTTGAGTGGTTAAAATCATCAGATCGTTTAAACTAGATTTCAAGTTCGAATACCAGCGTAAGAAACTTTAATTGAAAGAACGGACAAACTATATAAAAAAAAAAGTTTATTTATCCTTATATTTATATACAATACAACACATGACATCACATGGCTAATTAAGATATTAATTAATAATAACATGATCAATGATAAGTGCCAACACACTCATTTCATAATCACATCCTAATCATCAATATGCTCAAGTACATAATTATCCCATAATTAAAGATTAATTTGAAAATTTAGGGTTAATTACACATGCTTTTGTGTTTTTAAAACAAACACAAGTAGACATGCTTAATTCTTAATTGCCAACAGCCATCATCATACTCTCCTTACTTTCTGTCCATTTTAATTAAGCTTGTTATTTTCTCTATTTCTTTTAAAATTTAAATTAAATAATTTAATAAATATAGGGATAAGGTGAATTTTTTTTTTGTCCCGTGCAAATTTACCCTTAACGTATGAAATGCTACAATTTTACTCCTAACATTGTCAAACAAGACGAATTTTATCTCACCTAACAAAAAATTTAAACAGACTGTTTGACTATTATTTAACTCGTTATTTAATTATAATATCAAACCTTTCAAACATCAATTATGTTTAAAATATTTATTTTGTTACAAATACAATTATAAATAATATATCAAAATGATAATATTTAAGTATGCGAGATACGAGTTAATTACAAAAAAAATTGTATAAATTGTTTATTATATTATTAAAATAGATCTAAACAACCCGTCAAAATACACAAACGCTTTATTTTACGATAAACTTATTTGGAAGATCTGATGTGATAGTCGAATAACTGTTAAATCAGTCAGTTCAATTTTTCTGTTGTGTAGTGGTAAAATTGAATAAAATTATACAATTTGTACTTCTTCAAAAATGTTAGAGCCAAATTTGGACCTTATCTCATAAATACATATATTTAATTATCGATAATGATATATGCCGCAACATTGCGGCATAGGGTTTAACGCAACAAGAGCCGTTTTACTAAATTGTTCCTTCATAAAAAAAAAGATTGTATAGATAAAATGATTTAACTATTATATTTATGAAAATACCATTGTTGCATGAAAAAAATTGATGCAACGTTGCACTAAAAATCAATATCCTTTAATTATATAGTATTTTTTTATAAGACTATATAGTAATTGTTAATCGTGATGAATTAAATCCAATTAAGATTGATTTGAGTAGAAAGGATCTCTAATCGCTTAAGCTAGTTGTTGGGTTCGATTCTTAATGTATGCTAATTTCGAATTAAGTAATCGGATTAATTAAGAAAAATTGTGATGAATTAATAACTTAATCTACCTAACTATGAATCTTAAAGATAGGTGAAGTGAGATCTTGGATCATATTCTATTTTGGTACTAATTATTGTTTTCCATTTTACTTTGCTGGCACAGCAAGAAAAAACCTCATGAATGTGCTTCTTTTTTAATCTTTTAAAGGGATTTTTTAGCAGTGAAAAAACATGAACCCGGTCTAGATTTCTGGGTTACGCAATTCTAAACCAAGTTAATTTTTTTGGGGGACTAAAAGCAACTTTGAAAGAGTTTAGGAAAGAGAGAATCGGTTATCCTTTTCCACAATATCAAGTATAATTTTTGCACCATACCCCCATTTTTTATAGATGGGAATTAGAATTAATCTCAATCTATATTAGAATAGAATTAATCTCAATCTATCTACTTAGATAGATAGGATATCGTTCTTAATCCTTGTAGAGATAAAACCCGATCCCTATCCATCCGACTCACTATAGCTATGGACGAATAATTATTCTAACAACTTGAACACATTTATTATCTTACTACATTCATATTTACAAATAATTCGTACGACCAACATACTATCGAGAACTCTAGCGATATACACATGTTAAGGATATATAGCTTCTCGATAAATACTTACCGAAAAGTTGTATGATTTATCTTACAATCTTTTATCACATCTACTGTAATCATTTGGATCTGTAATAATTTTCTATCATCACAATTACGCACTTATGCATAATTACTCAAGTTGTGAAGTATAGAAACTCAAGATGCGAATACATGAAAATATTTCCCTCCTGCTATACTTTCTTCAACCATAATCTACTCGCAAGTCTGGTTGGTCCCTTTCAGACCAAATCAATACAAAGTATTCTTCCAAGATAGCTACTGATATGATATATGGGCCCAGGGCCAATCCAACGCCCACGTAAGGCCCATTCTGAGGGCTATCTTACATAAAGCCCTTATTAGGCCTCCACATGCATGAGGCCCATCTCAAGGCCTCAAAACTGGACAAGTCTGGTTGTTCTGATTCCAACAATTAACTAAGGCCTAAGGGCAATATGGACTTGTTGTCCTCAACCGAAGTCTATAAAAGGAACAGGTGACACCCCTTTAAAAGGATATATATATATCTCTCTCTCTCTCTCATTTTACTATTTCATTACTCTTTTCTCTCTAACTTGATCGTTGAAGTGTTTCCAAGAACCATACTCGTTCTTTCTCACATTATCATGCATCTCAAATTTGTTTTAAATATAAGTACACATATGCTTAGTTCTAAGTCTAGTGCATATATAGTATTCAGATCTTGTTTGCAACCAAAATCTCATATACTTCGGATCTAAAAAAAGCTTAAGTAGAAATTATCCAAATGCTTAACCTCGGTTGCATAGCCTGCTTGCATCACTAGCTACATCAACTCATGCATAAGAGACTACTCATTCATGACTTTATCGATCAAAGTCATAGATGATGAGCCTCTGCAACTCATATCAGTAATATTGGTAGTAAAAAAAGATTTTTTCAAAACAATGAAGAAGATGATGAAAATGCAATATTAAAACTGAGATAATTCTCTCTGATGTAGTGTGTCCATCAGCATCCAAAAATGACAAAACATATATCCTGACGGGCTAAAGGATGCCCTAAGGAAAAAGTTAAAATAGTAATTACTAAAATATTGTACGGTTGTCTACACTATTACAATGACTCCACCAAAAAAGTGGCGTCACAAACATTCTCTTTTCTTTCTCTGCTCGTTCTGCACAGCTATCCATCGGTCTCTTGATAATTCTTTGATTAGTCCCTTAAGTTGGTGGAATTCCTGCAATTTTCCTCATTTTGATATTTTGGAATAATTATGGAGAAATTTTGGTTAGAATATTTCATTAGTGCTAAAATTACCATAACAAAAACTTAGTTGAGAGATAATTTGTGCATATAATTAATGCACAATAATAATGACTTATATATCAGAGAGACTCCCACCGACCACTAGCGTCTCCTTTATTTTGTGTGAAGCAATCAAACATGGAAAAAGAGTAGCTTTTGCAAACAAATAATTTATGAAAAAAGAGAAGAAACTGAGATCTGAAAAGAGAAGAAATTGAAATTCTGAAAATAGAATAGTAAAAACGGATTTTGATTTCTATAAGTTTAGCACTTCTCCTCTCTCAAATTTTCCTCATGGAAAGTGTGAAGAGTAAATCCTAAAATGAAGAAGTTTAGCAGAGGTTGATGGTAGCATTCATTGATTTAGGAAGTTGGGGAAGTAGGAAGTTTAAGAGTCCAATTTGAATTGGGAATTGATGATAGTATTCAATGATTTGGGAAGTTTGAGAGATGAGAAGCTGAAGATTTTAAGGATATTTTGAGTATATGGATTGAAAGTATCTAGTTTGGTAACATGTATTGAAATGGATCTAGAAATGCAAATGGGCCTCCCCAAAAGTGTAATTTTGTAAATTTTCCAATAATTCACTCTAACCTGATTAGTTTCCGCTATAACTAATAACAAACATCTGACTAATTGTAATAACATTAAAGGGGAAAACCCTTCATTATGGAATTCGTTAAAATGTGGAGCAAAAAAACAATATTCACTCTGCTATGGGGACAGAAATACGTCATATTTTCATCTTTCTACTCTGATTTGGAGACGGCAGAATAAAATTGAAGGTCTCTGATATAGGAATAGTATTTGGACTTGGCAAGCAGACGACGTGAAACAATTGATTACCGATTACTTCTGCGAGCTGTATATGGAGGAGGTTCCTCTAAGGGGTTGCCTGCACACCATTTGCACATTCTTGGTAATCCACGATAGGCTCTAGTTGAGGCTCACTCGGGCTGCTTTGTTTGACATGGCTCATTTCAAGGCACCCGGGCCCGATGGTTATCATGTTGGGTTCTACCAACAGTTATGGGCTAAGATTAGCGATCAAGAAAGTACCATAGTTTTGCAAGCTCTAAATAGGGGAAATATTGATTCAAGCTTGAATGAAACCGTGATAACCGTAATTCCCAAAGTTGTCCATCATGAGCATGTGTCCTAGTTTCACCCTATCAGTCTCTGTAACGTGCTTTATAAAGTGGTTACAAAGTGTATTATAAATCACATCAAGCTCGTTCTTACCTGCGTGATCAGTCCTTCTCAAAAATAGCTTTATCCTAGGGCATAATATCTCTGATAATATCATCCTGGTGCAGGAAGCTATCCATTCTTTCAACAAAAAGTAGGGCCAAAAAGGATGTATGATTCTGAAGCTTGACCTTAAAAAGACATATGATCGGATTAGCTGGAAATTTCTCAAGGGAACTCTAGAATTGGTTGGTTTAGAGGAAACTTGGATAGAACTCATCATGAAGTGTGTGGCGGCTACCTCTACGTAGGTGCTCTGGAATGGGAAAAAAACTACCTGGTTTCACTTCATCAAGGGGCCTATGCCAAAGGGACCCACTCTCCCCTTACTTATTTGTTCTTTGTCTAGAAAGATTGAGCCACATAATTGAGGATGCGGTACTTTGTAGAAGTTGGAAGCTGGTGAAGTTATCTCATACTAGGCCTCAGTTAACTCACATGTTTTTTACGGATGATATTTTTTTTTTTTGTAGAGGTTTCGATCCACCAAACCACTACTATTAAACATGTTGCTGATTTTTTTGGTGAGTGCTCGGGACAGTGAGTGAGTCTATAGAAATCTAGAGTTTCCTTTTATTCTAATGTTCATATTGATTCGCACAACAGTATCAGTGACACTCTTCGCTTTGCATGGACGGAGGATCTGGGTACTTATCTCGGCATGCCTCTAATGCACCATCGGGTGAATATGGAGACATATAGAAGTTTGGTTGATAGGGTCAGCAACTGTCTGGTGGGTTAGAAAGGTTGCTGCTTGTCGTTTGCGGGACGAATCACCTTAATCAAGTCAGTTGCATCCTCCATGCCATCTTATGTAATACAGACTGTGGCACTACCGACTAGAATTTGTCACTGTGGATAGGTGGAATCATAATTTCCTCTAGGGGTCCTCACCGGATCACAGGAAAGTTCACTTGTAAATTAGGAGAGAATTTATCGACATAAAAACTATGGAGGATGGGGAATCTAGTGTACTAAGGATTTTAATACGGCTATGATTGCTAGATTAATGTGGATGGTTCTGACTGAACCTCGACGCTTATGGGTTCGCATGTAAGAGCAAAATATTGTGGCAATCGAAGTGAGCCGGATATCTTCATTCCACAGTAGGCGGCATCAGTAACATGGTGTAGTATTCTCTCTGGTGTGCAAGTGCTTCGAAAAGGTGATGGTCGAGTGGTTCACACAATAGCGAGACGACAAAGTTCTAGAGGGATCTTTGGTGTGGTGAAAAATGTTTTCTTAAGCTGGTTATCGCCCCTATTACGCCTGATGTACAACATTTATATGTATCGAATTTTTGGATATACGACACATGGAATCAATCAATGCTTGAACCTCTTCTGCCGCAATCGGTGTTGCTCCAGCTCCATGTTCAAGTTATTCAGCCTGAATCAGGTCAGTCTAATCACAGGAGTTGGAGTTGATAAATTCTGGGAAGTACATGATACATTCTGGCTTTTGTTGTATTTAGGAGGATAGTTTGCTATCAGTAGCGAATGAAAGGTGGAGTGCGATTTGGAATACGGAGGCTCCTGAACGGATCCAAGATTTTATGTGGCTCATTCGACATGATGGTATAATGAGTAACATTCCTCAATTTACCCGACAGTTGATAGACATGACGACTTGTTTGGAGTGTGGGGAATCCGAAAGCTCTATACACACCTTGTGCAATTGTCCGGAGGCCAGGTCAGTATGGCTCGCTCTGATTCCCTCTCACATAGCGACTCAATTTTTTAGAGCTGGGCGAGAAAATTGGCTGAATGATACATTGAAGGAGCAACGACGGGTTCATGGGGTGGGTTGGCCGAGTCTTTTTGCTTTCACCACCTGGTGAATATGGAAATGGTGGAATTAGCGGGTGTTTGGCGGGGATGAGGTATGGGGGGAGAAGGTAGACTTTATCTTATCTCATGCTCTTGAACTGGGGAAGGCTTTAGTGGAAGGTTGCACTATTAAAGCTACGCAGCAAGTGGATCAATGGATTCAATGCATCCATTAGAGCAGTTGTGGATAAAAGTTAGGGGGTGTTTGTTTACCTACTTTTCACCTCATGTTTGCCTTTTCACTTTAAAAGGCAGAGTTTTAGGTGTTTGGTTAGACACCTCCTGTTTGCCTTTTACAGCTGAAAAGTAGCTTTTTACAAAAGCATAGAATCTCTGCATTTTAGAAAAGCAGTTTTTTCCAAAGGAAAACAACAAACAGGAATAGCAACCAGTAAACAGAAGCAACAAACAGTAAGTAGCCAAACAGACCCTTAATTCTGATGGAGCCAACAAGGGGAAATCGGCCGGGGGCCTACTACAGGACCATCTTGAAAATTAGATTGGAGGGTTTGCGATTAACTTCGTGATTTGCACAGCATTTGTATCAGAGCTATAGGGCTTCTTCCATGGTTTATTGATGGTTTGGGAGAGAGTTAACAGTAGGGTTGTGATTGAAGTCGATTCGCAAAATGTTCTGCAAGAAATGGGAGAGGATGTAGATGATCATCATCCATAGGCATGGCTTATTCGGAAATGTCAAGCTCTTAGGGAGAGGGAGTGGGATATCGTTGTTACTCATACGTATCGTGAAGGAAATCAGGCTACTGACTGGATGGAAAATTTCGCATGGACTTGTTCTTCACGAATGTGATGTGCCTTTTGTAGGCCTTCAGGATATTCTTGATGGGGACCGTACTGGACGATCAACGAAGAGAATAATTCATTTTATTTTACAAACAATTTCGCACAGAGAGTTAGAATCTCTCCCTGTTGAGGAGCAAATATCGCGTTAGTCCAAAAACCCCTGTTTCACCCCCACGCCAAATTCCATCCGATTCCCCTGTATCGCCCCAAAATCTTTGATTCCCCATCATCAATCCACAAAACTCTGCTCTCCGCCATTGCCTAACAGCAATCTCCGCCCTCTCCCCCCGCTACTAAACTAATTAGCTGTTAATCCATCGGCCAAACCCTAAATTCCTCCGCCAAGCTAGAACCCCTGTGTCTCCCACCGCCATCCCCTACACTACCGATTATTTCCACCACCATCCCCAAGGCTACCATCTTCATCCATTGTCAACTAATTACAGCCGCCCCCTCCATCGTAAACCCCTAAACGAGTGTCGCCCCTTCAAACGATCCCCTAAGCCAGCGATTTCAGTAATCGAGCAGCCATGGATAATCTACCAGACGCTATTCACCGGATAACCCTAGAAGACGAAGCTACTGTAGGACTGATCCTACAAACCGAAGACACCATGCCCCCTCCCAGGCCAACATCTTGAAGCCTATTAGGCTCTTTTGTGACTTCAAGAGGTATTAAAACCCAATTTATGAAAAACGTCCTGGCGGATTTGTGGAGCCCGTCAAGAGGCATATGTGTAATGAAGCTGGGACCAAACTCTTACCAATTTGAATTCTTCCATCCAGTTGAAAGGGACAGGGTTCTAAAGGGAGGCCCTTGGACCTTTGAGCAGCAATTGTTACTATTAGCCCCCTTGGAGCCAAGTCAGGAACCGAAATCAGTTGAATTGCACATCACTGATTTCTGGATATAGGTACACGACATTCCAGTTGGTCTAATGTCAGAAAGGGTAGCAGTTCACATTGGGAATTTCTTAGGAAGCTTCGTGGAATCAAACCCAAACAATTTCACGGGAGTAAGCAGAACCTATCTGAGAATAAGAGTATCAGTTAATGTCTTTCAGCCTTTGAAGAGGAAGCTAAGAATAAGCAAAGAAGGTGGAGAATTTTCCTGGGTATGTTTTCGCTATGAATGACTGTCGACCTTCTGTTTTTTCTGCGGTTGCATTGGACATTCAGACAAATTCTACGAGTTGTTGCTCGATGTCCCAGATCCAGACAAAGCCGAAAGGGCTTACTCAACCTTATTGCGCGCCTTGACTTGGAGAGCTGCACAATAGGTACAATCAAAATACGTACTCTCATGTCCACGAAAGTTGCAGGAAACCACATTCACAACTTCAAAGACAAGGTATGGTAATTTTAGAGCTACTTCAATCCAAAAGCAGAATATTTTCCCAGGGACAGATACAAGCTCAGGGGAAATCAATATCTCAAATCCTAAGAGAAGACGTCAGGAGGAACCAGAAACTCAGACTACAAATATGGAGGAGGAATCTCTGCTCCTCTCAAACCAGAAAAGTGGAAAGCACCACTCAGCTCAGACAAAGAATGATAAAGAGGTGGGTCCTGGTGTCCAGGCCCACTCAGGGCAATGAGTTCTCTAAGTTGGAACAGTCGGGGGGCGGGCAATCCTCGTATAGTTCGTATGCTGAAGGACCTAGTGTCCAAAACAAAGCCCGAGTTTGTGTTCTTAAGCGAAGTTAAGTGTAGCAGAGAGAAAATTAAAACAATAAAGAAGAAGATCGGATACGAGGGGTTTTTTTATGGTGGAAGCAATCAACTACAGAAGAGGTCTAACCCTCTTCTGGAAACAGAAAAATTCAGTTAGATTACTCCGCTTCTCGTGGAACTATATTGATGTGGAAATAAATATATCAGGTCAGGAACCATGGAGATTGACTGGTTATTATGGTCACCTAGAGAGATCACGCAGGAAAGATTCTTGGGATCTAATTATACAACTATCAACTCTCTCTTCTCTTCCATGGATATTGGGGATTTTAATGACATCAGGTCCCAGGCTAAAAAATCCGGAGGAGTACGACAGAGCCCAGCGCTGATGAGAGGTTTTAATTCAGCCATTGAATCAAGTGGATTATCAGACATTAGCTTGGTGGGTTAGCCTTTTACCTGGGAAAGGGGGCGTGAAACTGGCAGGTTAGTCGAAGAAAGGATAGACAAAGCTCTTGCTTCCTCAAATTGGCGACTCAGGTTTCCAGAAGCTAAATTAATAAATGAAGAAGTCTCATGCTCAGATCATACAGCCCTATTTCTATCGTTATGGCAGAACAAGACTCAGTTAAAGCATGGGTTCAGATTTGAGAATGCTTGGTTACATGAGAGTGATTGCAGGGACAGAGTTGTAACAAGTTGGTAGAACGAGGTTGATGTTGGTCTCTAGTAATTAGTTCCAAGGGGGGGTTAGGAACTAATGTAACTTTTTCGCTTTTAATTATGCTGACTTAATGTTATTTTAAGAGTTTGATAACTCAGCGTGTTGGTCAGTACGGCCGATTGATTAGTCAGACAGGTTTAGTTCTATGCTGACTAAGACTGCTTGACCTGAGAGTTGGGAATTGACACTTGAAAGGTCAGCTTCCAACTCAGCACTCAGATTTACTCAGTTTCAGTTTTAACAATTTATAAGCTGAGTAAATTTCAAAAGCAACACATGCACATATATATATATATATATATATATATATATATATATATATATATTGAGAGAAAGAGTTTAGAAGTTACTCAGCACGACTTATCCTGGTTTGGCCTCTCTGCCTACGTCCAGTCCCCAGTTCCTCCTGGGATTTTCAATCCAATACTGAGCTCTTTCAAGGTAGAGCACAAACCCTTTACAAGGCAGTGAGTATGCAAGAGTACGTCTTCTATTCGTTTACTCAGCTCCTACTAAGTACTACTACCCAGCACTTAGATTTTTCTACCACTGAATACTTACAACCAAGTACTTAGCTCAACACTCTCAATATTCCTATTGATTACACACTTGTTCTTTTTCAAGTAAAGAACACCTTAGATGATTACAAAACAATCAATCTAGCATTTACACAGAAAATAGAAACGTTGGTGTAAGATCTTTTTGTATTTGAGTGCTTTGAAGATTTTCTCTCTTGTATTTTTCTTTTGATACTCCGGCGATGATCCAAGGTTCTTGATTGTCCTTTTATAGATGGAAATCTGCATATGGATCATTTGAATTGTTTTGGCCGTTAACACCAAAACGACTCTTTTAGGGAACATCTTCTGGTCAGCTTCAGACTGTTCCGCCATTCCCTTCCTCTGTTTTCTTCAGGCGTCAGGTTTTGTCTTCTTGCATCAGACTTGTCTTTTTGTGCCAGTTGTTTTTTACCAATAATCCATTGACCCATGTTTCTTGGAATTAGTCTTCTGTGTATTTTCGAGGCTTCAATTATTGGTGCAGAAGATTGGCAGACTTTGTCCTTTAGTGAACGGATCCTTCATGCTGTCCTGACTGTCACTCAACTTTATTTGTTATCTTCAAATGTTCAGCTTCCATACTGAGTTCCTTTTTAGTCAGCTCCGTTCTGTTTATTCAATTCTGAGGGAGTATTCTAATTTAGTCAGCTTCGTTCTGTTTATTCAATTCTGAAGGAGTCTTCTAATTTAGTCAGCTTCGTTCTGGCAACTTTGACGAATACTTCTAAGACTGAGTTCTACTCCACTCAGCTTCTATTCTTTCATGCTGAGTTCCATTCCACTCAGCTTGGCTTATGCTGACTTTTGTCCTGTTTAACTTTATATATATTTTTGCACTCAATATTGAACAAACACATTAGTACAATTAAATCAAAGCATTTAAATTTAATTGTCTCTTAATCATGGATGATTTTGTCAAATCAAAATCTTGTGGAAAGGTGTTTCAACAAACTCCCCCATTTTGATGTTGGCAAAATACATAATTATGGAACTCAGTTATAAGTTACCCCATGATTGATTTATTTTTGAAATAACTCCCCCGTAAGGGTTGCACATATTGTCTTAACTTAATTCTAAGTCTTCCAAGATTTAATTGAATTATCCTTAAGACATTTGTGTATACTGACTTAGTTTGATATTAGATTCTTCAAGATCTGAGCTAATTGGATTTTAAGTCAGCTTTCAAAAATATTAGAAGTATGTTGTTACTCAGTTTATTACCTAAGTATTTTAGTGTTAATGTATACTGAGTATGTTTTACTTCTTAATTTGTTTGTTCAATTCTTTCGACCAGATTGAGGAAATAGTACTTGACATAGATTGAGCAAAAAAAACAAAGACATATGAGCATATAAGGAAGGAAGGATTTTATGCTAAGTTCTAAACATTGACTAGACTATATCTAGTTCTTCTTCTTCTTTTCCTTCAGATGGTCAGCTTGATCAGCTTGATATACTCCTTTGCCCTTATCCTTACTTCCTGAGGCATTACCTGCAAGCTGAGTTCCTTCTTGGCTTGTCTCCCCCGTTTTACCATCATCGGGTTTATAAAGGAAGGTTTCGTTTCTAGCTGCATTGGAGAGGTAATGGGAGTAGCGCTGGAGCCTCTTAGTGCTTTCACCCAAGCCATCAATGACTGGGACACTGTCATCTTGGACATACCGAGGAACCCGGAGGGAGCTGCTGATCATGCTAAGTAGGCATTCATGTGATTTGCTAAGCCAGGTGAGCGAGCTGGTGACCTGAGCAAAAGATTGGTGGTACATCTTTAGCAAGGTAGAGTCATAAAACATGCGCTGAGCATTGTTGATGCGCATTGCCTTCATAATTGCTTGGGAAAAGCTCAAGAGTTGACTATTTGAGACTGGATCAACATCCATTTGTGCTTTGTTGATGTTGAGTAAACTTACTGCTTCACTCAGTTGGTCAATTGTGCACTGGGAGGAGGAGGAGACTAATTCACGCGTACTGGTCAGTTCGGCAGTTAGCTTGGCAAAGTAGTCTTGCAGCTCAGCAGAGGTAGCATACTCAGGATTGCCAGTTGCGCTTGATTTGGATAGTTCTGCAGTTAACTTAGCAAAATGGCCTTGAAGCTCAGTAGAAGTTGCATACCCTGGATTAACTTTTGACGATTGTTGGATTTTGCCTTCAAGCGAGTTTAGATGGTTCACCATTGTGAGTACCAATTCAGTCAGCTTTGCTATTTGGTCTTGGCTTGGTTGCTGAGTTTGAACAGTGGTTATAATACTTACCAGATCCTTGAGTCCTCTTAGTTCATTGAGAAGCTGAGTGATGCCAGATAGGTGGGAGGACTCATCATGAGATGATCTAGTAGCATCAGCTTGAGAAGGGTTCAAATCTTGAAGCAAGGACTGAGCAGAGGGAATGATTCATCGTCCTGACTCAGTAGCATTCAAGTATTGGAATTTGGGAGCATTTGTCTCAGAGGCTGGAATTGAGCTTGATGGTGGAGGAGTTGGCTCTTTGCCAGATTGATCACCTTGATTGGTGGCTGGACTTTGATGCAGATTAGCTTCAGGAGCTGAGTTGTCAACATGCTGAGTTGGAGGTGGAGTTTGGTTAGTCATGTTGACCTGCTCAGCTTGAGTGGGTGAAGTTGAAGCAGGATTTGTTCCATCTTGAGCAGTTGGATTTGGATCTTCAAGGGTTTTGGCTTGTTCCTTATCCTGAGTAACAGAGGCTTGTTTTTCGTTTGAAGGAGACTCAGGGTCGTTTGCAAAGTATGTGAACTGTAGCTCAGACAGGCCAGGAAATTGTTCTTGAAGAGGAGAGTCTGCAAGGAGATCAATAACTTGAGTTTTATGGGCTTTCTTCTTAAGCCGCTTGAACCTTTGTTCTTTGGGAGGAGAAGGGTCAGCATGAATGTTCTCCTCATCAGTATCAACTGTCTCTTCTACCACAGTTGGATTCTCATGTTGCTCAATATGATCCTCAACAGCCACATCTTCTTCTTCCTCAACTCTTTGCTCAACATCACCCTGAGGTTGCTCAACATCAGCAGGTTCTTCCTGCTCAGTATGGACGTCTTCCTCAACATGAGTTTCTTTCTCAGCTTCCCTTTCTTTTTCAACATTTACTTTCTCAGCTTGTTGCTCAGTTTCTTTCTCAGCTTCCTTTTCTAGGTCAGTTCCATGACCTTTGGAAGATACAACCCAATCTAGGGGATCAGCTTCAACTGTCTTTAAGGTATTAACCTTCTTCCTTTTCATCAAAGGGGATTCCAGAGTTCCCATTTCTTCATCCTCAGGCTCTTCTGGCCTCTTTCTTTTCTCTGCCAACTCAGCTTTCTCCTTAGCCTGGTCAGCTTTAACTTTTTCTTGAGACACTAGTCTCACTTTCTTTGGGACAGTATTGATGTCTTTGGAGCATGTTTCAATGGCCTTTCTCTTCTTCTTCTTCTTTTCCTTAGGGGACTCAGCAGGAGCCTCTACTTCTTTCTCAGGCTCATTTTCAGGCACCTCTTCCTGTTCAGCTTCAACATTTTCCTCAACATCTTTAATTTCTTCATATCCTTTTAATGGTTGATTGTATAATAATCCAACCAGCAGAGCTGCTGTGATCTCACTTCCCAAACTATCTGTTTCATTCACGGTCTCTATCTGCTTATCCTCCAGAATTTTTGTGATTAGGGAGCCCAATCGAAGTTTCTTACCTCCTCGTTGAAGAGCCCCAACTAGAAAGACTGGAAGGTTGAGAGGAGTGTAGGTCAGCATGTGCCATATGAAGCACTGCTCAAAGTTGGAAGAGGATGAGGCTGAGTTGAGTTTGGGGAATATGAAGTTGGTCAGTATGTAGTGTGCCATCTTCTGGTCTTGCCCCATACAGGTGCTGGGTATTTCACCTTTATGATTCTTAGGTTTACAGAACCCCTTGATCTTGTCAAGCTTTTCCTTTGGTACCTTCTCTTTTATTGTCCTAAATTCTATTCCTTCGTCCGGTAAATTTAGCAAAGTAGCTAGATAGGCAGGGGTTATGGTGATTTTCTGACCTTTGACCGTGGTCTCCAAGTAGTCAGCATCTTCTTCATCAACAAACATGTTGGAATAGAACTCTCTGACCAGTCTAGGATATGTTTTTCCGGCGAGTGAGAAGAGACCGGTCCATTTGTTCTTCTTGATCCAGTCACAGAACGGTTTCTCAGAAGTGATGAATCCTAGAGAGAACCATCTGCACTTCAGAACCTCCAAGTTGTTGACCTTTTTATGGACCTTGATCATATTCCTTTCTATTTGCTTCGAAGAACCAGCGGGGTCAGCTTGAGTAGGTTTGCCAGAGGTTTGGCCAAGCTGAGTGGTGAGGTTAGGAATTTCGTTTTTGCCGGAAGCCATTGTTACAGATGAAGGTTTTAAGGTTTAGGGAGAGAGAAGAATTCGATTTCAGAAGATTTTTAAGCGTAAAGAGTAATGAGTGGGGATCCTTCCACTACTTATAGAGTTTTGAGTCATTAATGAACTAGCCGTTTTCATCTTGGGACTTTAATCGATAAAGATTCTGCCATTTATGACAGGTTCGGCGCATGGGTATTCAATATTACTTGCGTTTTTCTAGGTATGATTTGTTACATGTGTCATTGTTTATCGGTGCAAGTGGGCATTTACTCAGTTTGCCAGAATATGAGTCGTTTATGATACTGAGTATTTAATTCTATGTAGATGGATTTCCTATCTCTTAGTAACTCAACATACATTAATCACACAGCATGTACATCTACTCAGCATAAGGTGATTACTCAATATGTCTATCTACTCAACACAGAATATTTACTCAACATTTGTATCTACTCAGCATAGACTATTAAGCTCAATGTGCAGTAGTTACTAGATTGATATCAGTCAGCATGATAATCACTCAACATTTATTCAAATACTTAGAATTATTGAAGAGGATTAGACATACCGATAGCTTCCCTTAGTATGTTAAATTGCTCACGAGCCAAAGGCTTGGTGAAAATATCTACAAGCTGTTCATTTGTTGGCACATAGGTCAGCTTGATCTCACCCTTTAGTACGTGATCTCCGATGAAGTGATGCCTTATGCTGACATGCTTCATCCTGCTGTGTTGAATAGGATTCTTGGATAGATCAATGTCATTTTTGTTGTCACATTTGATCTCTATTGTCTCAGTTCTTACTCCATAATCCTCAAGCTGTTGCTTTATCCATAGGACTTGAGCTACACAGCTTCCAGTAGCAACGTACTCAGCTTCAGTTGTAGACAGAGCAACTGATGACTGCTTCTTGCTGAACCAGGATACTAGACAGCTTCCAAGGAAATGGCATCCTCCTGAAGTACTCTTACGTTCTAGCTTATCCCGTCCATAGTCAGCATCAGTGTATCCTATGAGTGTGAAGTCATTTGAGGCTGGATACCACAAACCTGCATCAACTGAGCTTTGCAAATATCTAAAAATTCTTTTTACAACAATTAAGTGAGATTCCCTTGGGGTCAGCTTGATATCTTGCACAATAACATACTGAGTACTGTATATCAGGTCTACTAGCAGTGAGATAAAGTAAGGATCCTATCATACCTCGATAAAGTTTACTATCTATTGACTTACTTTTCTCATCTTTGCATAGGACAGTATCAGTACCCATAGGGGTTGATATGGGTTTATGATGCGCCTTCACCTAAGTTGGGATGAAGACTCACTAAGGGATAAGTGTTGGTCCCTTATTTAGTTGCAAGTATAGTTCCAAGGGGGGGGGGTTAGGAACTATTTAAACTTTTTCGCAATTTAGGCAGACTTCTTTTTCTAAAGAAAAGGTTTGAACAGCGGCGCTGAGTAAACAGCAAGATACTGGCTTAGTCAACAGGTGACTAGGTCAGTTTCTTAGCTTGAGTCAGGAGATAGCACTTAGAGTCTATTCCTGAGCTCTTACGTTTTAATGCGCACAACTCAACTTGACCTCTTGACTTGGTCAGTTTTGATTGTTTAAGCAAGCAATATAAATAAGGAGTCAAAGGTTTAGAAATACTTCACTCAGCAGATTTATCCAGGTTCGGCTTCTTCTAAACCTACGTCCTGTCCCCGGAACACGTCCGAGATTTCGAATCCTCTACTGAGCTCTTTAAAGGTAGAGCCTCAAACCTTTTACAATATCAGCAATTGAGTATGACAAGAGTACCTTCCTCTATACTTCTACTCAATCCTAATCTCTCCGCTGAGTACTTAAAACCGAGTACTCAGCCTCTCCTTTCTATCTCTAGAAATGATAAGTGTTTTTGTCCTAATACAAAGATGTGCTAAGACACTTTAGACGATTTACAATCACTCTAGACTTTTACACAGATATGAAAATGTAGTGTAAGAATTTTGCTTTGCTTCTTGCTTGCAGAACTTGTAGAGATTTGGTCAGCGTAATGGCTTGATAAAGTTCTGTGTGTTGTGAAGCTTGTGATGGCACTATTTATAGAGACGTCTGGTCATTCGGTCATTTCAAATTTCCAAATAACCGTTGGAGGGAAACGGCTATGTGTCGTTGTCATCCTGACTTGCACAGAGCTCTCGACCAATCACAATCGTGTATCTTCTGTCCTCGGTCAGCACAGTAGATGGTCTCTCCTTTTATGGTAAAGTCAACTGGACAGCATACTGTGTCGTCTGAACTTTGCCAAAAGAGGAAACACTTTGTCTGGAAGTTTTCCTTTGCCAGCTGCTGTCTTGTACGCTTTGTCGAGACTACTCAGCAGCTTCATCTTGAAGTTGTTCCCGAAGGTCTTCTAGATCCTTCCGATTGCTGAGTTGCGTTTTGAACAAAAACGGCAACGTCTTGACATACGCGGGCCGAGTGTACTGAGTTGTTTGACTTGGGCCTTAGCTTCCGCAATGGGCTTGGGCCTTTCGATTCTTATGTCTTATAATATGTCAACTCAACATTGAACAAACACATTAGTAGAATTAAATCAAAGAATTTAAACTTTAGTGTGTTTAGAATATGTATATATATTATACTTAAACAATTTTGTCAAATCAAAATTATGTGGAAAGGTGTTTCAACAAACTCCCCCATTTTGATGTTGGCAAAACTATTCAGCAAGGAACTCAGTATGAGCTCCCCCATGACAGTTGACCTAATATACTTTAGCAAACTCCCCCGTAAGGGTTGAGCTACTGACTTAGTTTTACTTAAAAAAAATTAAGGATTTAAATAAGTAAGTCTAAGGTCAGTTTTTAGGTATAGGTCAGCTATATCACATATTCTATTTACTCAGTGGTAAGCGGAAGGTTTAAACATATAGAGCGCGTGCTGAGTAATTTGTTCAATGAGTTTTTATCAGAATATTTCATAAGTATATGGGTTCATGTCAAACATGTTATCAGCATATAATTTAGTTAATATTACAAGTTTTAAACATAGCTGATTTAATTGAAGATACATAAGGACTCAGTACATAAAAGCATATATCATAACTCAAGATTTGAATAAGAGAAGTAAGTATGATATATTGATAGAAGTCAGCAGTTACACAGCAAAAGAAATAAACATAGCACATATTACAAAAGTTAAGACCTAGCCTATCTATTTCTTTTTCTTGCCCTGTGGCTGACTTTTCTCGTACTGACGTTGCTCATGCTGAGCTCTAGCAGCTTGCGCTTTCTCCCCCGTTTTGTCAACTTCAGGGAGCTTAAACGCATCGGTTAAGACAGCTCGAGTCAGTTCTTGTGAAAGCTCTTTTAGTTTGTCAGCACTTTCATTGACCCCATCAAAAATGGCAACTCCATCAGCTGATACTTCGACTGGTATATGAAGATCAGCAGCACTGAGCATATTTACACTGAAAGCTTGTGCTTTGGCTTGCCAAATAAGAGCTTCAGTGAGGCCAGCAAAGACTTGGTGGAAGGTTTTCAAGAGTGCTGAGTCATAATGATGACGCTGGATATTGTTATGACGGATGTGATTGAAGGATTGCTGTGCAAGAGATAGCAACTCATTTTGCTTCATCGCGTCAGTATCCATCTCTTGCTTGTTGAGGTTAAGTAGCCGTATGGCCTCATTAATTTGCTCGACTGAGCACTGACTATAGGATACCATTTGCTCATTTGTCTTAAGTTGCTCGGTATGAAGCTGAGCAAAGAGCATCTTGAGTTCTGAGGAAGTAGCGTAGTCGGTGTTCACAGCAGACAACTTCTGAACTTGCTGATGGAGTGAGTTCAGATGTTGAATTATTGACAGCTGTATCTCTGCCAACTTGGCAATTGAATCCTGCTTAGCTTGCTGGGCTTGTAATGACAGGACGACATTCAGCAGATCCTTGAGTCCCTTGACTTCATTGAGAAGTAGAGTGACTTGGGAGAGCTGAGTTGCGTCAGGAATTGAAGATCCAGCAGCAGGCGAAGCGGAATGTTGAAGATCGTGGATGCGTGCTTGCATTGAGTCAAGGAGCTTTTTGCCGGACTCAGTGGCATCCCGATGTACATCAGTATGAGCAGAAGAGAGTGGAGTGAAAGGAGTACCCTGGTCAGTGACTGGATGACTTGGCTCAATCTGCACTTGAGTTGGAGGTAAGGTTGATTGATCAGCAGAGAGGTTGGTGATGGAAGTTACAACCCGAACACTGTCTGTGCTGACGGCAGAAGAATGAGGAGTCAGCACCATGCTTGAGGAAACAGCATGGACAGTGCTTGGTTCAACCTGACTTGTTGAAGTGGTGGAAGTGGTATGTTCGGCATGTTCCTGTTGAGAAGAAACAGAGGCTTGTTTTTCCAACGGCGCTGAAGTAGAGGAAGTTGATGACCGTTTGAAAAATTTTAGTTGAACAGTAGAGGGGTCCTTAGTTGTTTTTGAAAGAACAAGGTCAGGAAGAGTCGGTAGATGCACAGGAGGTTCACTGACGAGCTTCTCACTGGCTTTAACCAACTTTCGCCTTCTACGTGGTGGAGTGAAAGTAGGAGCAGCTTCTTCTTTTGAATGAGTAGGAGAGGATTCCTGTTTCTCAGTATGAGTCTGGTCAGCTTGCTCTTCAACTTGTTCAACTCCCGCAGCCAACTCAGTGTCAGTCTGCACAGCTCCACCTGCTAACTCAGTGTTGGCATTTTCAACCTCGATTTCGCTGTCATACTCTTCAGACTCCTCAGCGTCATCCTGACCGCTGATTTCATCATCTTCTTCTTCCTCCTCAGTATTATCTCCATCAAGTTCTTCCTCAACTTGGGAGATGAAGTGGTCATCTAACTGGACCTCAGGTTCCTCAGCATCAGTACCTTGGCATTGAGTGAAATGAGAATCACCCGGTATAATAAAATCTGTCGGCATGACGTCGAGAGGTGCCAGTGTTGAAGACTTCTGCTTCTTCTGAGGTAGCTCAGCAGCTTCCTCAGTGTCAGGCTCATCTTGCCTGCTTCTCTTCTCAGCTGACTTTCCAGCTGACCTCTGCCTCTTTGCTGGAGACACAACATTAGGTGTCTCAGCAGATTTTCTCTTGCGAGAAGCTGGGGCCTTAGTTCTTTGCCCTTTCTTAGGCTCAGCAATAGTCTCCTCAGTCTGATCAGCTTGGCCAGCGGCAGCAGCAGCATCAGCTTTTTCTTTCTTCAAAGGCTGCCCAAACTTTAGTGCCCTCAGAGAGGCAGCTGTGATTTCAGTTCCTTTGAAGGATTCTTCACCTTCGAGGTCAATCTTGTGGTCAAAAGAATTCGCGTTATGAGTGACCCAAGTCTTATCGTACCCATGCTGCGTAGAAACCCAGCAACTAAGAAAACCGGCATGTTGATGGGGGTGTACGTCAGCATGTGCCATATGAAGCACTGTTCAAAGTTGGTTGCTGATGTAGTACAGTTGATTTTTGAGTAAATGAAATAGCTCAGCAGGTAGTGAGCCATCTTCTGGTGCTGTCCCATTGAAGATGCTGAGATCTCGCCTGAGTGACCCTCAGGTTTGCAGAAGGTATGGACGTAGTTGGTTTTGTCCTGATCTGCTGACTTCCTCAGCCTTACTCCCTCAGTTTTGAGCTGGAGGAGATTTCCTATGTACAGAGGGTTGATGAAGATGGTTTTCCCTTTTACTTCAGTGCTTAGGTAGTCGGCGGAGTCACTGGCAACTTTGAGGTTGTGGTAAAATTCCCTCACTAGGTCAGGATATGTCTCATCCCTGACCGAGAACAGCCCAGTCCATTCGTTCTTGGAAATCCACTCAGCAAATGGCTGTTCGTTCTGTACAAAGTGCTCCGAAACCCATCTGGAGGGTTCTACCTTCCATTCACGTACATTGTCGAAGACCTTGGAGTAGGTCCTGATCTTAACAGCTTTCCCTTGGCCAGAAGTTTGGCCAGTTTTACCCTTGCTTGGTGTAGAAGGGTTTCGTGAAGGTTCATCGGAGCTGGACTTTTGGTGGCCGGCACCGGAGACGTTGAAAGACAACTTAGTCATTCTTCGAATATGGAGAACTTAGAGGAGTTTGCGAGAGAAAAGAAGTTCTAAGTGATTTCTTTGCCTTAAGAATTGATTAAGCGTAAAGATTAAAAGATGGGGAAATACCCATAATTTATAGACGAAATGAACGGTGTGGATCTTAATCGAATCCATGTGTCAGTTTTGCCTTGGGATCATGTACCGACAATGATCCTGGCATTTGTGACACATTACGGCGAATACGTCATCCTAGGCTATACGCGTGCTTTGCATTTATGCTAACGGATTAATCACTCAGTATTTAGAATGTCAAGCGTTTGATATTCTGAGTGGTCAGTGCAGTATTTAAGGATGATTTTAAGTACAAGTTCTAAACTAATTTACTCAGTATGCAAGTTTTACTCAGTTATTGTATATTCAGACAGTTCCGATGAGTAACTCAGCAAACAATAAATCATTCAGTATGTAATTCACTCAGCATTCATATTCATTTAGCACAGGAATTCACTGAAGAGGATTAAACATACCAATTGCTTCTCTTAGTATGCTGAACTGCTCACGAGCCAGTGGCTTCGTGAAGATATCCGCAAGCTGTTCGTTCGTTGGGACAAAGGTCAGCTTGATCTCACCCTTGAGTACATGGTCTCTAATGAAGTGATGTCTGATGCTGACATGCTTCATTCTGCTGTGTTGAATTGGGTTCTTGGACAGATCAATTGCACTTTTGTTGTCACATTTGACCTCAATTGTCTTCGTTTGAACACCATAATCTTCAAGTTGTTGCTTGATCCATAGGACTTGAGCAACACAATGACCAGCAGCAATGTACTCAGCTTCAGTGGTGGACAAGGCTACTGACGCCTGCTTTTTGCTGAACCAGGATACAAGACAGCTTCCTAAGAAGTGGCATCCTCCAGAGGTGCTTTTACGTTCCAGCTTATCTCGTGCATAGTCAGCGTCAGTGTATCCGATAAGTGTAAAATCATGAGTATTTGGATACCACAAACCTGCATTCACTGAGCTTTGCAAATATCTAAGGATTCTTTTTACAGAAATGTAATGAGATTCTTTAGGGTTAGATTGATATCTAGCACAGTAGCATACTGAAAACTGAATGTCCGGTCTACTGGCTGTTAAGTAAAGTAGAGAGCCTATCATACCTCGATATAACTCTCTGTCTACTGACTTACCATTCTCATCAGCGCAGAGGACAGTGTCAGTGCCCATAGGAGTGGATATTGGCTTGCAATTTTCCAAGTCATATTTCTTTAAGATCTCCTTGGCATATTTGGCTTGACTGATGAAGATGCCATTCTTTCCTTGTTTAATTTGAAGACCGAGGAAGAAGTTGAGTTCTCCCATCATAGACATTTCAAACTCAGTCTGCATTTGTTTGCTAAACTCCTTGCATATTGATTCGTTAGTTGCACCAAATATTATATCATCAACATAAATTTGGGCCAGCAAGGTATCTTTGCCCTTTTTCTTAATGAATAAGGTTGTATCAGCTTTGCCCCTGACGTAATTTCTAGTCAGCAGAAAACTGGTCAGCCTCTCGTACCAAGCACGTGGTGCTTGCTTGAGACCGTATAGAGCCTTTTTGAGTTTGTAAATATGGTTTGGGAACTTAGGGTCCTCAAAACCTGGAGGTTGATTTACATAAACCTCCTCGTTTATAACTCCATTAAGAAATGCACTTTTGACATCCATTTGGAATAATTTAAAATTCATGTAAGATGCATATGCACATAATATTCTAATTGCCTCTAGCCTTGCCACTGGGGCAAACGTCTCACCGTAGTCTATACCTTCTTACTGACTGTAGCCCTGAGCTACAAGCCTTGCTTTGTTCCTGACTACGTTTCCTTGTTCGTCCATCTTGTTCCTGAAGACCCATCTTGTTCCGATGGTCTTTTGACTCTTTGGATGAGGCACTAACTCCCATACATCATTTCTTCGAAATTGATCGAGCTCCTCTTGCATTGCGTTCATCCAGAATTCATCGTACTCAGCTTCAGCGAAATTCTTCGGTTCTTGTACTGAGACGAAAGCAACATTGCTGAGGTACTTTCTGAGTTGATTCCTCGTCATCAGGGTATTCCCAGCAGAATCAAGGATTGCACTTTCGGAGTGCCCTCTTGGAATCCTTATTTCTTTGGGTAGATTCATGTCTTGTGCTGTTCCTGTTTCAACAATCTCTGCAGAAGTAGATGGGTCAGTAAAAGTAATCTTAGGTTCACTCTTACTCTTGGTCAGCCTTTTCGTGAATGATTCAGTAGCTGGTTCTGAGTCAGCGATGGTTATTGAGTTTGGATCATCTTCGGTCAGCGGCTGGTATCTACCTGCAGGGTCAGTTTCATCGAACTCTACATGTATTGACTCTTCTAAAACTTGAGTTCGCTTATTAAAAACTCGGTATGCTTTGCTGTTTGTTGAGTAGCCAAAAAGATAGCTTCATCAGCTTTTGAATCAAACTTGGCTAAGCTATCTTTGGTATTTAAAATAAAACATCTACAGCCAAAGGCACGAAAGTATCCAATATTGGGCTTTCGTCCTTTCCAAAGTTCATAGGGGGTTTTCTTGAGTATAGGTCTAACTAGAGCCCTATTAAGAATGTAGCATGCTGTGTTAACAGCCTCTCCCCAAAAATACTTTAGAAGCCTATGCTCATCCAACATTGTCCTGGCTATTTCAACCAGAGTTCTGTTCTTCCTTTCTACAACCCCATTTTGCTGAGGTGTTCTAGGAGCAGAAAAATTGTGGTCAATGCCGCTGGCTTCACAGAATTCAACAAACTTTTGGTTTTTGAATTCTCCACCGTTATCACTACGGATATGAGCTAATTTTAGGTCTTTTTCATTTTCAATTTTTCTAACCAAATTTGAAAATGTCTCAAAGGTCTCATCTTTACTGGTCAGCAAGATAACCCACGTATACCGAGAGAAATCATCTACAATGACCAAGGAAAATCTTCTTCCACCCAGACTCAGCGGCTGGACTGGACCAAAGAGATCCAAGTGTAGTAATTCTAACGGACGTTTAGTTGAGACAATGTTTTTACTGCGAAAAGATTGTTTGGTTTGTTTTCCAGCTTGGCAAGCGTGGCATAATTGATCTTTTTGAAATTTAAGTTCAGGCAGTCCCTCAACCAATTGCTTTCTTGCTAGTTTGGCCAGGAGGTCCATGCTTACATGACCAAGTCTCCTGTGCCATAGCCAGGAATTTTCTTCCTTTGTTACTAAGCACACAGTTTTTGAAAACTTTTTCTCTAAGTCTAGCATAAAGACATTATCTATCCGAGGGGCAGTTAAAATTAACTCATTAGTTTTACCCTCGTATATTTTACATCCAGTAGCATCAAATATAACTTTTCTCCCATTGTCACATAGCTGAGCTACGCTGAGTAAGTTATATTTGAGTCCGCTGACTAGGGAGACCGATTCAATAGTAGGATTACCTCCGATGGTTCCTGAGCCTACTATCTTACCCTTCTTGTTGTCTCCAAAACTTACACTCCCTCCTCGTTTACGTTCAAACGTGATGAACTGAGTTTCATCACCTGTCATATGCCTTGAGCATGCGCTATCAATATACCACATCTTTGACTTCTCGGCACATCTCAGGCTTACCTGCATTGTAACTAGTTACTTTTAGGTACCCAATTCTTTTTGGGTCCTGACTTGTTAGGTGCAATAGGTATAGTATCATATTTTATTTTATGGCGACATACATGGACAGTATGGCCATTCTTTCCACAGAAGTCACAACTGACCTTCTGTTTAGGATTTTTTACTGACTTGTCAGCACCCCAGTGCTGAGCGTGCCAGCACACTTTAGTAGTGTGTCCTAACTTCCCATAAAAGTAACACTGGACTTTTCACTGGGGATTCCATCTCTGCTGAGTACCTTAGTACTGAGTTCTCAGAGGAATGTTATTTTTCTTAGGAACCTTTAGTTGGTTCTGGATGGTTGTGACGTCCTTCCTCAGTTTCTTTGAAACTGACTGGACTTCAGACACATACTCATGCATGATCTTCATGTTATCATGCAGAGTCGAATTGTCCCGAAGAAGGTATCTGAGGTCACTCAGTTTGACCTCTTCCACTTCGTCACAGCGCCTGCTGAGTGCTCTAACCTTTTTATTACACTTTTTAACAAGTGTATAGAGATCACTCAGGGCATTAAACATATCGTTTCTGAGCTGGGGAAGAGAAATTACCTCATTTGATTGCTCTTCATCATCTGATGCGATGGATGGGTCAGCATGCTCAGAGACGCATGGCTTAGCAAGTTCGTCAGCCATAAAGCATATCTTCGCTTACTCGGTGGCCTCAGTTTCTGTTGATGAAGATTCATCACTGTCACTCCAAGTAGCCACCATTGCCTTCTTCCCACTCTTCTTGTCTTTCCTCAGCGTGGGGCAGTTTGACTTAATATGGCCATCTTGATGGCACTTAAAGCATGTAATGGGCTTTGAGCTGTCCTTTCTGTATTTGCTGTCGCTTGAGTCAGCCTTATACTTATCAAACTTTTTGTAAGGCTTTTTAGAATATTTGTCGTTCTTCCTGAACAGCCTCTTCATCTTTCTTGTGAACATGGCCATCTCCTCATCATCAGTTGAACTCCCATCAGTGGAGTCAGCCTTCATGACAAGTGACTTCTGCTTCTTGTCATCAGAATTTTCCTTCACCTCAAAGTTTTTCATGGATATCTCATGGGTCAGCAATGAACCGATGAGTTCGTCATATTTGTAGGTGGTTAAATCCTGAGCTTCCTCAACTGCTGTCTTCTTTGCTTGCCAGTCTTTTGGAAGACTCCTGAGTATCTTTTTGACTTGTTCTTCCTCAGTGAAGATTTTCCCAAGTCTCTTGAGCTCATTAATGATGTTGGTGAACCTTGCGTTCATGTCTGAAATGCCCTCATCATTGTTCATCTCGAACAACTCGTACAGTCTCATCTGCTGATTCACCTTGGATTCTTTAACTTTGTTTGTTCCCTCGTAGGTGACTTCCAGCTTCTTCCAGATCTCTTGTGCCGACTCACAACCTGAGATTTTGTTATATTCTGCAGCATCGAGCGCACAGTGAAGCATATTGATAGCCGAAGCATGGTTTTGAAGCTTCTTAAGATCATCCTCTGTCCATTTAGCCTCAGCTTTTATAACTGTTTGGCCAGCCACAACCTCAACAGGTACAAACGGCCCTTGGACTATAGATAGCCAGGCACTCATGTTTGTAGCCTGAATGAAGTTTTTCATCCTATTCTTCCAGAAGGTATAGTTTGACCCGAAGAATAGGGGAGGCCTAGTAATGGACAGCCCCTCAGGCAGTATTTGAGTTGTTTGGTTTCCAGGGAGGAACCGAGTGCTGTTTTCGCCCATGGTAGGGATCAACTCAAGGTTGTTAGACCTTTTACAGTGAGCTTTTATGCTCTGATACCACTTGTTGGTCCCTTATTTAGTTGCAAGTATAGTTCCAAGGGGGGGTTAGGAACTATTTAAACTTTTTCGCAATTTAGGCAGACTTCTTTTTCTAAAGAAAAGGTTTGAACAGCGGTGTTGAGTAAACAGCAAGATACTGGCTTAGTCAACAGGTGACTAGGTCAGTTTCTTAGCTTGAGTCAGGAGATAGCACTTAGAGTCTATTCCTGAGCTCTTACGTTTTAATGCGCACAACTCAACTTGACCTCTTGACTTGGTCAGTTTTGATTGTTTAAGCAAGCAATATAAATAAGGAGTCAAAGGTTTAGAAATACTTCACTCAGCAGATTTATCCAGGTTCGGCTTCTTCTAAGCCTACGTCCTGTCCCCGGAACACGTCTGAGATTTTGAATCCTCTACTGAGCTCTTTAAAGGTAGAGCCTCAAACCTTTTACAATATCAGCAATTGAGTATGACAAGAGTACCTTCCTCTATACTTCTACTCAATCCTAATCTCTCTGCTGAGTACTTAAAACCGAGTACTCAGCCTCTCCTTTCTATCTCTAGAAATGATAAGTGTTTTTGTCCTAATACAAAGATGTGCTAAGACACTTTAGACGATTTACAATCACTCTAGACTTTTACACAGATATGAAAATGTAGTGTAAGAATTTTGCTTTGCTTCTTGCTTGCAGAACTTGTAGAGATTTGGTCTGCGTAATGGCTTGATAAAGTTCTGTGTGTTGTGAAGCTTGTGATGGCACTATTTATAGAGACATCTGGTCATTCGGTCATTTCGAATTTCGAAATAACCGTTGGAGGGAAACGGCTATGTGTCGTTGTCATCCTGACTTGCACAGAGCTCTCGACCAATCACAATCGTGTATCTTCTGTCCTCGGTCAGCACAGCAGATGGTCTCTCCTTTTATGGTAAAGTCAACTGGACAGCATACTGTGTCGTCTGAACTTTGCCAAAAGAGGAAACACTTTGTCTGGAAGTTTTTCTTTGCCAGCTGCTGTCTTGTACGCTTTGTCGAGACTACTCAGCAGCTTCATCTTGAAGTTGTTCCCGAAGGTCTTCTAGATCCTTCCGATTGCTGAGTTGCGTTTTGAACAAAAACGGCAACGTCTTGACATACGCGGGCCGAGTGTACTGAGTTGTTTGACTTGGGCCTTGGCTTCCGCAATGGGCTTGGGCCTTTCGATTCTTATGTCTTATAATATGTCAACTCAACATTGAACAAACACATTAGTAGAATTAAATCAAAGCATTTAAACTTTAGTGTGTTTAGAATATGTATATATATTATACTTAAACAATTTTGTCAAATCAAAATTATGTGGAAAGGTGTTTCAACAATAAGTGTACCCCGTCGTTATCAAGTAATAAATTTCTAGTTAAGTCCAGGTTATCGTCCACAGGATTTATTTCTGCAAGTATCGAGCTACTTGGTTTCAGGTGTTATCTAGGCTTAGGGGGTTTTGAGTTTTTTGATTAAGTTAATCTACTCCTAGGTTGAATTATACTAATTCTAACTAAGTTATCTGATTCTAACTAAGTTATTCTATGCCTAATTAAGCTACTCTACCCCTAATTAAGTTAAACTACTCCTAATTGATCTTTCACTAGATGCAATTACCCGAAGGAACATGGTATGAACGATAATAATGAAGATAGATTGTTAGGTCTATTGAGTAAAAACCTAATCTGAGTCACTTGTATTCAAGGCGATTAACCCTACTTACCCTCCTGAGGTTCCTAGCATGTGATTCCCTAAGGCCGAAACTAGGTCTAAGGCTCAGTAAATTGGCGCTTAATCAACTAAGAGGTTGTCAATCTCCTAGGCTCTGACTAGGTCAGATTCAGCTCGCAATATGTGCCTACTAGATTTTGGGGCTTTTGAATGAGTTAAACCAATTGAATAAAGCATAAGACAGAGATTAGACAAATAATCATAGAACAAAATAAGAGCTAAATTATTATTAAAGGCGAAGAACAATGTCACAAGATACAATAAGCTAGGTTCGGCAACTGTATCAAAGAGTACAAACAAGGAAAGATAAAAGGAGATACAAAAATCCCTTTTAGGGAACCTGTTTACTCTGCAGCCGGCGACCTAATCTTAAGGATGAACCTTGATAATTCCTCGAGAAAAGCTTTGAAGGAGCTTCAATGGAGGTTTGAAGGATATGGAGGAGATGGAGAGGAATTACAAGGGGAAAGCTAAAGTAATTTACAAATAAATGAAAGATACTAATTTACATTGGAAAAACTCTATTTATAGGCGTGGCTCGGCCCTCTTTTTGACCTATTTTCGTGTCCTTATGCAGGTAGGAAGTCGTGGGGTCCGTCGTGGCATCGTGGGGGCGGAATTGGTCTTTTTGACCAATTCCCGTAGCTCTGCTCGCCGAGCAGGGCGAGCTGCTCGGCGAGCAGGCGCTGCTCGCGGCGAGCAGTGCCCTGCTCGGCGAGCAGGCATCCTGCTCGCCCGAGCAGGCCTCTGGTGACCTGCTCGGCGAGCAGGAATGGCCTGCTCGATGAGCAGGCCTCTAGGGGCCTGCTCGGCGAGTAGGCCTCCAGGGGCCTGCTCGGTGAGCAGGCATGGCCTACGGAGGCCCGCTCGTCGAGCATTCTTGCCCGGTATGCCCCCACATGCTTGCTGACTGCCGTCGATGCCTTTTTCGTCCGAACTTATACCTGCGCATGTACAGAAACTCTAGATAACATTAGTCCAAAGGCTAAATTGACCCGCCAATCGCTTATTTTGAGCAAACGCTTCATTTGGTGCGACTTTTGACGGACCAATTAGCTTCAAAAGATAACGGAATTATACTATGCATGCTATTTTGGCCGTAATTGCCTAAATTGGTCATAAAACGAGCCTAAACAACGAAAAATAAATAAAACGTTTCCAATTCCTAACTAGCTCATACAAAAGGATTTAAATGAGAGAAATGCTCGCTTATTAACTAAATAATGCTAAAAACCGTTCTAAAACCGTACCCAAAGATAGGGGGTTTTGACCCCTATCAAACCTCCTCGCACTTAAAACTTTACTTGTCCCCAAGTAAACTAAAAAAACTAAACCCGCAATCACAAGCAAGCTAGAAAACCTCCCGGTTTGACTAGGTGCTTGACACAATTTCGAGCATCTGTAATTACATGCATTCGGAAATACAAAGTAGAGACACGATATCCAAAAGCCGCATTTCAATTATCATAGGTCATATGTTTTAAGAAAAAGGACACATGTTCAATTAAACGAGCTTGAGGGGATCGCTAAGTAAAACACCTCACCATAGGTAGTTCACTCATTTCACACAATTTTAGTGGCTAAAGTGTTTACTCTCGGCTTATGTTCTTGCTTAGGATTACGTTGATTTTGCACGTTCATCCGAGTTCCTCTACTATGCTATATGACTCCGATGATATCAAAAACAGCCTCGAATTGGGGTTGTAATGTGTTTAGAGGGTTAAAGGTACAACAAGGGTTAATAGTTCTAGCGCTAGAAAAACAAAGTTCAAATGGCTTTAGCAAATATGAAGTGACTGAGCTTTTTATTCATTATTTTTTTCTTGAGACGTTTTGATTTTAAGAACTGAGGAATGAAGTTCTCCTTTTTGTTCGTCTCTTTTTCTTTTCTTTTTCTGTTTTTCTGTTTCTTTTTTTTTTTCGGGTAGCATTGCTCAATCACTTCTTAGCCTTTTGGCTTGCTACTATAATGCCATAAACAAGGAAAAGGCGCTAGAAGAAAACAAAGGCTCAATTTGAGCTTTGCAAAAACTTGGGTTAGGTAACAAACTAAGTGATAGTTTGCAAAAATAAGGGTTAAAATGAAAGAAAAAAAATCTACAAGCTACAAAAATACAGGCTCAAAGGGGCTTCCTAGAGTGGTTGAAAAAAGAGAAAATAAGGTAAAGGAAAGGGTTAATTCTAATGAGGCTGATTCATCGTTTATCATCTCAAATCATTGCATGTAGGTTCAACATAGTATTAGGTGCAAAATCTGTAATCTTTCCACAAGTCAAAGCATTCACCCAAAAATGTCAAGAAAAAGAGCTTTTTGATGTTCGCTCTTAGGCTCAAATTCAACTCACAATTCTTTGGGTTTCAATTTTGTGTTTACTAGTTTTCCCCAAACTCAAGTTCAACATCACATGCCTTCAATTCTTAAGTTATCTACCTAAGTAATGATTTAAGCATTTCTTCAAAAGTAGGGTCTAAATGCAAACTTTAGCTCATGCTCTTACAGATACAAGGATTGTGTCCTACATCTAAACTAGTTGTCATGCAATATTAGATTCGGTTCTCAGCCCTCAAGGACAAATAACGAAATTTAGATTCGAAGGAGGTTCACGGTTTTAGGTCCTAAACATGCAAAAACATAAATAAAACCGGAAAACGCTAAACTAAACTAGACACGACGCCACAAAAATTTAAAAATTATACAAATTTTTGTAAGTTTGTCTACCCCTCCTCCTCACACTTAAAATATGCAATAAGTTCCAACATTGCATCTAAAACCATCAAGCGCATGTGCAAAAAGTTAGGGTGGAGAAGACAACTTACTAACCAAAGTTAAAAACAGAAATCTATAATTGAATTAAAAAGAAAAACAAACCTAGAAAAAGTTTAATCCAAACTTGGGTTGCCTCCCAAGAAGCGCTACTTTATAGTCGGTTAGCTCGACATGGAGTTCCTTCCTAGGTGTAAGCTTCTACTCGCGTTAGGAACTCGAACTCCTTGAGAAATAACCCGTACCTACAAAACGGATTAAGAGCCTCTAATAAGTTTAATGAAAGCAGGAGGTCGAATTTAAACATATTATGAAAAAGTTTGGTTTGCTCCCTTTTGGATTCTCTTGGTAGGTCGAAGAGAATGAAAACTTCTGAGCATGAAGCAAACCTAAACTTTTCTAATTTTTGAGGAAAAGGTAGTTGAGATACACAAGTTTTGATTTGATCTTTTATCTCTATCACATGATTTAGAATTTCAGATTTTGAACCGGGGTTGCTTACCGCTTCCGGTTCCTCACTTACCTCGAGTGATGCATGTGATAGTGGACTTGGTTCTACCTTTTTGTCATTCCTCAAGGAGATGGCTTGAGCTGATTCCCTTTGTGGGATTTCTATGTTTTCCTTTATGCCTGGGAGAGCATCTCGGGATTGCTCTTCCATCTCATGGTTTATTTGAGCCAATTGGTTGCTCAAGTCCTTGCAAACCTCCTCGTTGATTGTAAGTCGGGCTGATATTCCTTTCAAAAGGGACATCACCTCATCTCGTGAGCTAGAGGGTTGTGGAGGAACTTGGCTTGCTTGTTCGTAAGGGAACATTCCCAATTCGTTTTCCCTGTGCTCATTAACAAACCTATTTGGAGGCCTCAACATGTTAGGGTTCCCGTAGGACAGATTTGAGTGTTGAGGTCTCCTCCAATCACTACCATAAAAGCTGTAAGAATTGGGGTTAGAATTATACCTTTGGTGATTACCCACAAAACTTACACTTTCATTGGTGTTGAGGCCTAGTTTCGCCATTAAGATATTCATTTTCTCATTTAAGTCGGCCATGGAGGGATTGGGAGCCTCATTCTCCAGGGCATGAATGTATTGTCTTGATGGGATAGTAAACTTTTGAGCTTGCCACTCGACTTTTTCTTGCCAATTCATTGATCAGAGAATGCTGAGAAAAAGTGAAGTTCTAGCACAAAAGTTGATAAGTAACAGTATACAGATATGAACAAGTATAGAAAAGTATAAATAAATCATATATCAACAAGTATAGACGATATAAACAAAGATATTCACAAAGGAATGCATAAACTAACAAATCGACCTTTGGTTCGATATTGCAGAAGAAATAAATCCCCGGCAACGGCGCCAAAAACTTGATGCGCCTTCACCTAAGTTGGGATGAAGACTCACTAAGGGATAAGTGTACCCCGTCGTTATCAAGTAATAAATTTCTGGTTAAGTCCAGGTTATCGTCCACAGGATTTATTTCTGCAAGTATCGAGCTACTTGGTTTCAGGTGTTATCCAGGCTTAGGGGTTTTTGAGTTTGTTTGATTAAGTTAATCTACTCCTAGGTTGAATTATACTAATTCTAACTAAGTTATCTGATTCTAACTAAGTTATTCTATGCCTAATTAAGCTACTCTACCCCTAATTAAGTTAAACTACTCCTAATTGATCTTTCACTAGATGCAATTACCCGAAGGAACATGGTATGAACGATAATAATGAAGATAGATTGTTAGGTCTATTGAGTAAAAACCTAATCTGAGTCACTTGTATTCAAGGCGATTAACCCTACTTACCCTCCTGAGGTTCCTAGCGCGTGATTCCCTAAGGCCGAAACTAGGTCTAAGGCTCAGTAAATTGGCGCTTAATCAACTAAGAGGTTGTCAATCTCCTAGGCTCTGACTAGGTCAGATTCAGCTCGCAATATGTGCCTACTAGATTTTGGGGCTTTTGAATGAGTTAAACCAATTGAATAAAGCGTAAGACAGAGATTAGACAAATAATCATAGAACAAAATAAGAGCTAAATTATTATTAAAGGCGAAGAACAATGTCACAAGATATAATAAGCTAGGTTCGGCAACTGTATCAAAGAGTACAAACAAGGAAAGATAAAAGGAGATACAAAAATCCCTTTCAGGGAACCTGTTTACTCTGCAGCCGGCGACCTAATCTTAAGGACGAACCTTGATAATTCCTCGAGAAAAGCTTTGAAGGAGCTTCAATGGAGGTTTGAAGGATATGGAGGAGATGGAGAGGAATTACAAGGGGAAAGCTAAAGTAATTTACAAATAAATGAAAGATACTAATTTACATTGGAAAAACTCTATTTATAGGCGTGGCTCGGCCCTCTTTTTGATCTATTTTCGTGTCCTTATACAGGTAGGAAGTCGTGGGGTCCGTCGTGGCATCGTGGGGGCGGAATTGGTCTTTTTGACCAATTCCCACAGCTCTGCTCGCCGAGCAGGGCGAGCTGCTCGTGGCGAGCAGCGCCCTGCTCGGCGAGCAGGCCTCTGGCGGCCTGCTTGGTGAGCAGGCATCCTGCTCGCCCGAGCAGGCCTCTGGTGGCCTGCTCGGCGAGCAGGCATGGCCTACGGAGGCCCGCTCGTCGAGCATTCTTGCCCGGTATGCCCCCGCGTGCTTGCCGACTGCCGTCGATGCCTTTTTCGTCCGAACTTATACCTGCGCATGTACAGAAACTCGAGATAACATTAGTCCAAAGGCTAAATTGACCCGCCAATCGCTTATTTTGAGCAAACGCTTCGTTTGGTGCGACTTTTGACGGACCAATTAGCTTCAAAAGATAACGGAATTATACTATGCATGCTATTTTGGCCGTAATTGCCTAAATTGGTCATAAAACGAGCCTGAACAACGAAAAATAAATAAAACGTTTCAAATTCCTAACTAGCTCACACAAAAGCATTTAAATGCGAGAAATGCTCGCTTATTAACTAAATAATGCTAAAAACCGTTCTAAAACCGTACCCAAAGATAGGGGTTTTTGACCCCTATCAGTTTACAATCTTCCATATCAAATTTCTTTAACATCTCCTTGGTGTACTTGGACTGGCTAATAAAGATGTCGTTCTTACCTTGCTTGATTTGAAGTCCAAGGAAGAAGTTGAGTTCTCCCATCATAGACATTTCGAACTCAGTCTGCATCTGTTTGCTAAACTCTTGACACAAGGATTCGTCAGTAGCACCAAATATTATGTCATCTACATAGATTTATGCAAGTAGGGTATGTTTACCCTTTTTCTTAATGAACAAGGTTGTGTCAGCTTTTCCTCTGACATAATTCCTGGTCAGCAGGAAGTTGGTCAACCTTTCATACCAAGCTCTTGGAGCTTGCTTCAGGCCATATAAGGCCTTCTTGAGTTTATAAACGTGGTTTGGAAATTTTGGATCTTCAAAACCGGGAGGTTGATTAACATATACCTCTTCGTTTATAAAACCATTAAGAAATGCACTTTTAACGTCCATTTGATACAATTTAAAATTCATGAAACTAGCATATGCACACAATATACGTATAGCTTCTAACCTAGCAACTGGTGCAAAGGTTTCACCATAATCAATGCCCTCTTGCTGACTATAGCCTTGGGCTACAAGTCGAGCTTTGTTCCTGATTACATTTCCATGCTCATCTAGTTTGTTTCTAAAAACCCACTTAGTTCCTATAGATTTTTTATTCCTAGGTTTAGGTACTAAATCCCATACCTCATTTCTCGTGAATTGGTCAAGCTCTTCTTGCATAGCATTGATCCACTACTCATCATGCTCAGCATCAGCAAAGTTCTTTGGTTCATGAACTGATACGAAAGCAACGTTGCTAAGAAACTTCCTAAGCTGGGCTCTAGTCATTACTTTGTTGTTTGCATCATCAAAGATGGACTTTTCTGAATGTCCTCTTGGAATTTTTATCTCCTTAGGTAATGTTGAGTTGTTTGGAACAGGTGTTTCTACAATCTCTGCAGGGACAAGTTGGTCAGCAAAGGTAATTTCAGTTTCGATTTTACCTTTGGTCAGTTCTTGTGCTGATGACTCAGCATGTCCATTCTGGTCAGTAGAAGCTGAGTTGGGTTCTTCCTCTGTATGTTGAGTTGTTCTTCCTGCAGGGTCAGTTTCATCAAAATCTACATGGACTGACTCTTCTACTACCTGAGTCCTTTTATTATAAATTATATATGCTTTACTGTTTGTTGAGTATCCCAAAAAGATCGCTTCGTCAGCTTTGGCATCAAACTTTGTCAGATTATCCTTAGTGTTGAGTATAAAATATTTACACCCAAAGGCACGAAAGTATCCAATATTGGGCTTTCGTCCTTTCCAAAGTTCATAAGGGGTTTTCTTTAATATAGGTCTTACCAAGGCCCTATTCAATATATAACATGCTGTATTGACAGCTTCTCCCCAAAAATACTTTGGAAGCCTATTTTCACTCAGCATTGTCCTAGCAATTTCTACTATTGTCCTATTCTTCCTTTCAACAACTCCATTCTGTTGAGGAGTTCTAGGGGCAGAGAAATTGTGGTCAATACCATTAGTTTCACAGAATTCATCAAACATTTGGTTTTTGAATTCTCCACCATTATCACTTCTAATGTGAGCTACTCTTAGGTCTTTGTCATTTTCAAGCTTTTTGACTAATGAAGTAAACATCTCAAATGTTTCACCTTTGCTACTCAGTAAGATGACCCAAGTATACCTAAAGAAATCATCTACAATAACTAAGGAAAATTTCTTACCTCCCATGCTGAGTGGCTGGATAGGTCCGAAAAGATCCAAATGTAGTAATTCCAATGGCCTTTTGGTTGAGACAACCTTTTTGCTATGAAATGACTTTTTGATTTGTTTACCTTGCTGACAAGCATTACATAATTGATCTTTTTCATATTTTAGTTTGGGTAATCCTTCAACTAGTTGCTTTCTAGCTAATTTAGCTAGGAGATCCATGCTGACATGCCCAAGTCTCCTATGCCATAGCCAGGAGTTGTCCTCTTTAGACACCAAGCATATACTTTTTGAAAATTGTTTTTCCAAACTCAACATGTAAACATTTTCTACATGAGGGGCTGTTAAAATCAAATCATTTGTTTTTTCCTCGAGTATTTGACACTTAGTATCATCAAATATAACCTTTCTTCCACTCTTGCAAAGCTGAGCTACGCTTAGAAGATTATATTTGAGAACTTTAACTAAGGAGACTGAGTCAATTTTAGGGTTACCTCCGATAGTTCCTGAGCCAACTATCTTGCCCTTCTTGTTGTCTCCAAAGCTTACACTACCTCCTCATTTAAGCTCTAGTGTGATGAACTGAGTTTCATCACCTGTCATGTGTCTTGAGCATGCGCTGTCTATATACCAAAGTCTTGATTTCTCCACGCATGTCAAGCTGACCTGCATTTTAAACTATTCGTTTTTAGGTACCCAATTCTTTTTGGGTCCTTTCTTGTTAGCGTAAACAGGTGCAAAGTCATATTTCAACTTGTGACGACATACTTTTATAGTGTGGCCAGGCTTACCACAGAAGTCACAAAAAGGTACCCTTTGAGGGTTGTACTGAGTATAGTCAGCATTGCTGTGTTGGGCGTGCCAGCATACTTTTATGGAATGCCCTTTTCTTCCGCAAAAGTCACATTGGACAATCCGCTTGTTATGCCAACACACATCTTTTGTGTGCCCCCTTTTTCCATAACACTCGCATTGAGTGAATTGCTTATGCTGACTAGTACTTGCATACTCAGCATGGGGTTTATTTCTATTTGAGCCTTTTATTTGGCTCTGTAAGGTTGTAACATCCTTTCTAAGTTTCTTTGACTCAGATTGAACCTCCGTGACAAACTTATGTAAGATTTGCATGTTGGTATGTAAATCTGAGTTGTCCTGGAGGAGATATCGGAGGTCACTCAGCTTGACCTCCTCAATCTCGTCGCAGCGCCTGCTGAGTGCCTTAATTTTTTTGTTACACTTCTTAGTTAGTGTATATAAGTCACTCAGGGCATTTATCATTTCATTTCTAAGCAAAAGTAAGGATGTTACCTCATTGTTGTTTTCCTCCTGCTCAGAATCTCCAGAGAGGTCAGCTTGCTCAGATTGAGATTTGCCAGCTCCATCATCTGCTATGAAACATATGTTGGCTGTTTCATTTTGCTCAGCTTCAGATGATGTCGACTCATCACTGTCACTCCACGTGGCCACCATTGCCTTTTTGCTTCCATTCTTATCTTTCTTCAGATTAGGACAGCTTGACTTAATATGCCCAGTTTGATGGCACTCATAACATGTGACAGGCTTGGAGTTGTCCTTTTTATGTCTGGTGTCACTGGACTCAGCTTTATATCTGTCTCCTCTCTTGTATGGCCGCTTACTATTTCTTTCACTTCTTCTGAACAGCTTTTTCATTTTTCTAGTAAACATGGCCATTTCCTCATCATCAGTTGACTTAGCTTCTGTGGAGTCAGCTTTCATCACTAGTGATTTATGTTTCTTGTCCTCAAATTTTTCTTTAGCTTCAAAGTTTTTCATGGAAATTTCATGGGTCAGCAAGGAACCGATCAGCTCATCATATTTGTATGTGGTTAGGTCCTGAGCTTCCTCTACAGTTGTCTTCTTGGCTTGCCAGCTTTTGGAAAGACTTCGTAAGATCTTCTTCACTTGTTCTTCTTCAGTGAAATTCTTACCGAGTCTTTTAAGCTCATTTATTATGTTGGTGAACCTGGCATTCATTGCTGAGATGTCCTCGTTGTCAGTCATCTCGAACAGCTCATACAATCGCATGTGTTGGTTCACTTTGGATTCCTTGACCTTGCTGGTGCCTTCATAAGTTACTTCCAGCTTCTTCCAGATCTCCTGTGCTGACTCACAACCTGAAATCTTATTGTATTCTGCAGCATCTAGAGCACAGTGAAGCATATTGATAGCCGAAGCATTATTTTGTAATTTTCTGAGGTCATCCTCTGTCCACTCAGCTTCACTTTTAACAATTTTCTCATTGTTAACAGTTTTGTATGGCACATGTGGACCTTGAACAATTACAAGCCATGCACTCATGTTTGTGGCTAGTATAAAGTTCTTCATCCTATTCTTCCAGAATGTATAATTTGACCCAAAGAATAGGGAAGGTCTAGTGATTGATAATCCCTCAGGGAGTATCTGTGTTGTTTGGTTTCCTGGAAGGAAACGAGTGCTATTCTCACCCATTTTTAGGGATCAGCTCAAGATTGTTAGATCTTTGAGTAGTGAGCTTAGGCTCTGATACCACTTGTTGGTCCCTAGTAATTAGTTCCAAGGGGGGTTAGGAACTAATGTAACTTTTTCGCTTTTAATTATGTTGACTTAATGTTATTTTAAGAGTTTGATAACTCAGCGTGTTGGTCAGCACGGCCGATTGATTAGTCAGACAGTTTTAGTTCTATGCTGACTAAGACTGCTTGACCTAAGAGTTGGGATCCTACTAAGTACTACTACCCAACACTTAGATTTTTCTACCACTGAATACTTACAACCAAGTACTCAACTCAACACTCTCAATATTCCTATTGATTACACACTTGTTCTTTTTCAAGTAAAGAACACCTTAGATGATTACAAAACAATCAATCTAGCATTTACACAGAGAATAGAAACGTTGGTGTAAGATCTTTTTGTATTTGAGTGCTTTGAAGATTTTCTCTCTTGTATTTTTCTTTTGATACTCCGGCGATGATCCAAGGTTCTTGATTGTCCTTTTATAGATGGAAATCTGCATATGGATCATTTAAATTGTTTTAGCCGTTAACACCAAAACGGCTCTTTTAGGGAACATCTTCTGGTCAGCTTCAGACTGTTCCGCCATTCCCTTCCTCTGTTTTCTTCAGGCGTCAGGTTTTGTCTTCTTGCATCAGACTTGTCTTTTTGTGCCAGTTGTCTTTTACCAATAATCCATTGACCCATGTTTCTTGGAATTAGTCTTCTGTGTATTTTCGAGGCTTCAATTATTGGTGCAGAAGATTGGCAGACTTTTTCCTTTAGTGAACAGATCCTTCATGCTGTCCTGACTGCCACTCAGCTTTATTTGTTATCTTCGGATGTTCAGCTTCCATACTGAGTTCCTTTTTAGTCAGCTCCATTCTGTTTATTCAATTCTGAGGGAGTATTCTAATTTAGTCAGCTTCATTCTGTTTATTCAATTCTGAAGGAGTCTTCTAATTTAGTCAGCTTCGTTCTGGCAACTTTGACGAAGACTTCTGAGACTGAGTTCTACTCCACTCAGCTTCTATTCTTTCATGCTGAGTTCCATTCCACTCAGCTTGGCTTATGCTGACTTTTGTCCTGTTTAACTTTATATATATTTTTGCACTCAATATTGAACAAACACATTAGTACAATTAAATCAAAGCATTTAAATTTAATTGCCTCTTAATCATGGATGATTTTGTCAAATCAAAATCTTGTGGAAAGGTGTTTCAACAGTTGATACCCTTCTTTCTAACAGGCTAAAGGAATGCGGTTCTTCACTATTTCAGTGGGGCAATGAATTGAGGAATCAATTTAAGCTGAAGGTGGAAAAATGTAAATCAGCAATCCGCAGTACGAAAAGAAGAAACGATGTCGAATCAGTCCAGGCCTATAAGCGAAAGAAGAACTAGACACATTGCTGATTCAGAGAGAGAGTTATTAGGGGCAGCGGGCCAAACAAAAATGGCTAAAAGGGGGTGATTTAAATTCAGGCTACTTCCATAAAGTAGCAACGACGCGACGGAAGAAAAATGTTCTTCTCAGGATAAAAGGGAATGACGGAGAATGGAGGGAATGGGGGTCTGGCCTTGACGATATCATCACCTCTTATTTTAACAGTATATTCACATCAGAGCTATGCGATCCGAACCCTATAATATCTAACATCTCATGCAAAGTAACTGAAGCAGTTAATGAAGATCTACTCAGGCCGTTTACCCTAGAGGAAGTTAAAATTGCAGTCTTCTCAATGCATCCTGAAAAGAGTCCAAGACCGGATGGATTCAACCCATGTTTTTACCAAAAGTTTTGGGGAGTGGTGGGTGTGAAAGTGACAGAGGCATGTCTCTAGTGGCTCAATTCGGGTGAATTACCGGAGGAAATTAATAAAACAACGTTGGTTTTGATTCCAAAGAAATCAGCCCCTGAATATGCTTCTGATCTATGTCCTATTGCCCTTTGTAATGTGATTTACAAGATAATATCAAAAGTTTTGGCAAATAGGCTCAAGACAGTACTTCCTAGTATCATATCAGAACAACAGAGTGCCTTCATACCTGGAAGATTGATCACAGATAATGTAATGCTAGCCTTTGAAGTAAATCACTATCTCAATAGGAAAACTCAAGGGAAGGCGGGGTATGCAGCGCTGAAATTAGACATGGAAAAAGCATATGACAGGGTGGAATAAAAATTTCTTGAAAAGATGATGCTCAAACTGGGATTCTCTCCACCATGGGTTTAACTAATAATGCAATGCGTCACCAAGGCAAAATACAAGATCATCAATGGACCACATGTGCTTGGTCCTATCATTCCACAGAGAGGACTAAGACAAGGTGACCCAATCTCACCATACCTATTCTTAATATGTGCAGAGGGCCTGTCCGCTGCTTTGTCTGCGCTAGAAACAAGAGGAAGAATTCACGATTGTGCGATAGCATCACAGGCACCAACAATAACTCACCTATTTTTTTTTGCTGACGATAGTTATCTGTTTTTCAGGGCATCAATTGAAGAAAGTGAAGCAATACGACAATGTCTCTAACAATATGAAGAAACTTCTAGGCAGAAAATTAATCTTAATAAATCCACCCTCCACTTCAGCAAGAACGTGCCAGCAGTTGTAAAGACGAGTATTGGAACCAATCTTGACGTGGAAGTAGTAACAAGTCCGGGCAAATACTTAGGACTTCCATCACTGATTGGAAGAAATAAAAGGGAGGTTTTTGAGTACATCGAAACAATGATCAGGAAAAGAATAAGCAGCTGGAAGAATAGATTTCTATCAAAAGCAGGGAAGGAAATACTAATCAAATCAGTTCTACAATCACTCCTATCTTATGTCATGAGCATGTTCCTAATCCCTATTACTATATTTCGAAGACCTTGAAAAACTGATAAACTCCTTCTGGTGGGGCTCGGAGGACGGACAAGGAAGGAAGATACATTGGAGATCATGGGAGAAGCTATGCAAACCGAAACAACAAGGAGGTATGGGTTTCAAGAACTTTCACTGTTTTAATATAGCATTTTTGGCAAAACAGGCATGGCGAATGCTGGTTTACCCAACCTCACTGGTTGCAAGAATCTTCAAAGCACGATACTTCCCTCAGACTTCTATCTTTGATGCTGAAATTAAAATGAATCCAAGCTATATATAGAGGAGCATCATGGCTGGTCTTCCTTTACTAAAATCACAATGTCGTATCCTCGTAGGGTCTGGTACAGAAGTTAATATATGGTCAGACCCCTAGCTGCCCGATGCTATTAACCCTTTTGTGGACAGCATCGCACACCCTGGCCGTGAAGAAGAAACGGTAGCATCACTCCGAGTAAGCCTGCAAGGGAATTGGGACTTCACGAAATTACAAGATTTATTTTCTGTTAGGGACAAAATGCTAATCACAAAAATACAGTTGAGCCGAAGAGAAATACGGGACAAATGGTCATGGAAATTGGAAAGGAATTGAGCCTATTCAGTCAGAAGTGGATACCAACACATTCAATCCCATCCGTCTGATATTCACGGGGCTGATCTAAGCGAAATTTGGGGTAAAATCTGGAAGATTCATGTTCCGCCAAAGGTTCGACATCTGGTGTGGAGGGCAACAGCTCGTTGCTTACCTACACGATCTGAACTGGCGAAAAAGCTGGTTGATACAACTATTTTGTGCCCGCGCTGCAACTTTGAAGAGGAAACCGTCTTTCACGCACTGGTATCATGCCCAGAAGCCCGTCAGGTATGGTTATTATTGTTGAAACACCTTTCTACATGATTTTGATTTGACAAAAGTATTTAAGTAATGATAAAAATATTCTAACACATTAAATTTAAATGCTTTGATTTATTACACTAATGTGTTTGTTCAATGTTGAGTTTAATTGTTTACAAGACATTAAGATTAAAAACCCCAAAGGCCCTTAAAGTGGAAGTCAAGCCCAAGTCAACACATCAAGACCATTCGGCCCAAGAAGTTCAAAACGAAGCCGTATCAAGCAAAACGACGACTCAGCGAAAGAAGGATCGAGAAGCCTTCGAAGCAAAAGCTTCAAGTGAAAGCTGCTGAGTTGGACGACAATGCAGTCTGGACAGCGGCAGACAACGTTCAACTTCTAGACAAAGTATTTCTACTTTGGGAAAAGTTAAGAAGGCGCAGGAAGCTGTCTCGTGGACTTTTCCTTAAATGTCGAAACATTCTGCCATGGACTGATGAAGACAGAAGATGCAAGAATCCTATTGGCCAACGACGCTGAGTACGCCCAGAGTGACAACGACAGGAAGCCGTTTCCCTCCAACGGTTATTTCGAAATTCGAAATGACCAGGTGCCTCAAGTGTCACTATATAAAGGCCATCCATTTGCTTCAATTGATGCAGATCTTCAATTAGTTGAAACGCTGACCAAATTCATACTTGAAGTTTCTATGAAAAGCAAAGCAAATACCTTACACCAATTTCCATATTATTGTGTAAAAGTCTAGAGTGATTTTCAATCATCTAAAGTGTCTTAGCAATTATTGTTTAGGACAAACACCTTATCATTTCTAGAAGAATAGAAATGAGAGGCTGAGTACTCGGTTATAGTACTCAGCGGTAGATATAGGAGTGAGTAGAGGTATAGAGGAAGGTACTCTTGTTATACTCAGCTTCTATTTGTAAAAGGTTTCGTGCTCTACCTTTAAAGAGCTCAGTAGAGAATTCAAAAAGCTCGGAACGAGTTCCGGGGACTGGACGTAGGCGGAGAGGCCGAACCAGGATAAGTCTGCTGAGTAATATCTTTCTAACCCTTAAACTCCTTTAATATATATTGCTTGCTATAAAACTGACTAAGTAAAGAACTCACGCTGAGTTAAGTCTGCTAAGAAGCTGAGTTCAGGAATAGACTCTAAGTGATATTTCCTGACTCAAGTAAAGAAGCAGGCTTAGTCACAAGTTGACTAAGCTTGTGTCTTGAATCTACTTAGTGACGCTGTGTAAACCTTTTCATAAGAAAAGAAGTCAGCCTTAACGGACAAAATTTTAAATAGTTCCTATCCCCCTCCTTGGAACTAACTTGTCACGTTATAAGGGACCAACAATTATCAAATATAGGTGATCTAAGCAGGAGGGTAAGCGATTTTACTGAATTCTGGAGTTATATTAAAAACAATCTCGACAATAAGTCCTTAGAATTGGCGGCCACCTTGTGTTGGGCTATATGGAATGATCGTAACACAGTCCTCTGGCAAGTTAAACGACAACCTCCAGCAATAACAATGTGCAGTGCCAAGACGTTCTTAGCTAAGTGGCAACTAGCCCAAAAAGCTTTGGACACGAGAGAGACAGTTACTATGCGTTCAGCTTGGACCTGCGCAGAACAAGGAAGTTTAAAAATGAATGTTGACGCAACGCTGTTTACGGAATCAGGGAGGGCGGGATTCAGTTTCATTCTTCGGGACCATAGGGGCGAGTTCATTGCAGCAGGAGACGGATCACTAGGACACTGTCAAGATCCGCTGTTAGCAGAAAGCATGGGCTGTCGGGAAGCCTTAAGCTGGTTAAAGAAGGAAAACGCTGTTGGTATTCATCTGGAAACGGATTCTCAGCTCTTGGATCTGGCAATTAACGGAACCACCAAGTTAGTTTCCCTTTTTGGCATCATAGTTGATGACTGTAAAGCCATGATTAAAGGGCTTAATGTGTTATCCTTTTTATTTGTTAGGAGGTCAGCGAATACGATACCTCACATGTTAGCTAGAGCTTCGGATTCTGCGTCTGACATTAGGATATGGAAACATAATCCCCCGAAGTTTATTTGTAATGCTTTAATATCCGATATTGAATAAGAAGTCATCTTTTGCTTTAAAAAAAAATCATTTTATTTAGTTTTATTTTGTTACTGGGCTATGTTTTCCTATTTAAAAAAAAAAAAACAAGAATCGCACATAACAATAATATTTTGATTTTCGTTAAAAAAAACAATAATATTTTTGATTGAATGAATAAAATTCTTCTATCTATATATAGATCAAATAAGAACCCAGTTCAAATATTAATTTCTTAAAAAAAAAAAACTTAACACGACTTTAGCTCTATGTTAGTCAAGATAAATCAACCACTTCTCTATATTTTGGATTCTATTTATCATTTTGAATTTGATTAAGGGGGTCTTTCACATTGCAGATCAAAAAAAAAAAAAAAAGTTGGATAAGTTAAAGTATTCACATTTTTAGAAAGTTCAGAGACCCGGTAAATAATTTTTAGAAAGTTCAGAAATCCTGTAAATAATTTTACTTAAGTTTAGAGTTAATATGTTAATTTAAACGTATTGTTAACAATGCTCCTTTATTTTAAAGACCATAGATCTAGTTCAGAGTTAATATGTAAATTTAAATAAATTCATCGAAGAGTGACTCCAGTATTTTAAAGAGCATAGGCCTAACTTTTATACTCTACTTTTTTTTTTTGTAAATTTAAATTTAATAAATATAAAATTTAATGGACCAAAAAAAACTAAATAAAGATTAAACATTTGGGACAGTTTGCAAAGAACGAGTAGCTATGTTATTGTTAGAGTAAAGTGCTTAAAAAAACTCTTTGGATTGACATTTTTGTAAATGCATCGTGATTCAAAAACTTGTTAAAAGGGGAGCTATGGTTTGCGAACTCAGACATTCCATTAAAATTTGTTATTGTCACTATCTACCTCAAAAGGAAGCAATTTTGAAAATTAAAAGGTCTAACTTTACAAATTATCTCATATATAAAGGCTGGAGTTGCAAATTAACTAAACAAAAAATATTTTTTTACCCAAAATTGACTCTAAAATCATTTCTTCAAACGACAAGGTTTTATTATTATTAGTTTATCCTTATTGTTAAAACTTAATACATAAAGTGTGAAATAAATTTTAGAGGCCTGCTATATTGCTATTGTTGTTGAGAGAGACCTCTATTGTACTATTGTTTTTGTGAGACAATGATAAAAAAAAAAAAATATTACGTGCTATTGTTGTCGATTTTCTATTTCATTTTTAAGAGATTATATTCTAATTTTCTATATATAACTATTATTAAATTTAGATAAAGGATAATAATTATTTATAAATATAATTTTTAATAATAAGATATCAATAATATTGTAATTGAAATAAATTTTGAATTCAACACTCATACATAGAAGGTCCTTTTTTTTTTTTTTGAAAAGACATAGAAGGTCTTTTTAAATCAGAGATTCCAGACGGGTGTAGACTGCCTCTGCTAGTCCGCTCTATTAATAAGTAAATATGAAGTTTTTAGAACATATGGAACTCTAATTAAAAGACTTTACTCAACAATTACCACAGGAAGCTGTGTAGAGGAGATGAAAAGAAGTAATTGAAGAAGGGATGAAATAGTGTGCAACCAAGAAAAAAAAAAAGGGTTGAAATAGTGAATTAAGAAATTAAGGATTGATGTTTTTGAAATTTAAGATATAAATTTTAGTTTGGTAGAAATTGGTGACCTACTCTTCTACCCGTTTTATTTCCTTGTACATTTTCTCCCTAAAATACTTTTTTTGTTTTTAACTTCCTAAAATACTTTTAATTCTTGATAATTGTACCAAATAAATTAGTATTGTTGACCTGGTAATTGAGAATCCATGTGAACACTATTGCAGAATAAATATGTTTTTTTATTGAACGGAGGCTATAAATTCATCATTATAAAAACTACAAAATAGGTATGTTTTTTTTTTCCGAAAAGTAAAATAGCTATATTATCTACTTAGTTTTTTTTTTGTTTTCACCCTTTTAAAATATATCGATTCATATTGAAAATGCAATTTATTAAAATAATTCAATTATTTTCTCTATTTTTTTAATGTCGGGCTTATTTTATTTATATCCTAATTGTCACACTTTAAAATTATTACTTGATCATGTCTATTACCTTGATGTTATCCTTTCAGAATTAGATCGTTATAAGTCCACCGCCTTCCATTTGATTCATTCTCGAACGAGTATATCAAAAATCAGATGTTATATTAATTGTAACATTTAGTTTATTGACATGTAGATGATTGTAAGACGTAAAAGCCAAATTGACCATATATATTTAAGTAGTATCAGACCAGGCTTATACATCATATAACCCTAAATTAAAATTAGCATAGTAAGAAAGATGTAGAATATAGAAATTGAGCAAGTTAAGTTATTTATGGAAGCAAGGCAACATGTGACATATTGATTGGTAGGGAAGCATGAACATATAAAATTAGGTTTGAATTAAAATTGTAATAAGGATAAATTTAATTAGTTGGAATGTTGTTATTATTGTGAACATATTCCCTATCAAATATCAAATCCATCAATTCTAAACACAATTGGTGGGAAATGGAAATTCATATTTCCGCGTTAGGCTTTTTTGGAATATAATGTTGCTTTTGTTACTTTCCTTTACATGGTGATTATTAAATTTATTTTTCTAGCAAATAATTAAGAACCAACTATAAAATATGCTCCTCCTACTAACACAATTAAAATAAATATTGCACTTAACAAAACCAACTTCTGGCAGTAACAAAAGAGTTTGGCGAAGAATGCTTCTAATATTCTGTCCGGTCAGAGTTGGCATGACGGTCCTTCCAATCCTTAAAAAGGGTTATAGTTAACTGAATAACGATATTTGCTAGAATTGGAATCCCATTCCAAATTTTGTTATTTCGTCGAGTCTAAAGAGTCTATAAGACAACAATCAAGCAATTGCTGAACTCTCATCAAAACCACCATTAGATACGTCAACTCCAACAAAAATCAGGTAGGGAATGACAAATGGGCAGCCAGATAAGAGGTGTCAATCATAATAAACGCATATATAAAAGATTCCACAAACAAGTGGAACCTCAATGTACCTTAAGCTAAGTCTATCCCTTGCAGGCAAACATCTTATACATAATTTCTAGAGAAACCTTTTTACCTTAGGAAGTAAAGACAAACTCCATAAATCTTTCCAGTCATTCTCATTATCTACATTGCCACATATACATTCGAAAACCTTATAACCAGATTTCGAGGTGTAAATTCCATCACTAGTAAAATTCCATATAAGTCAATCAGCTCGATTGCAAATGGGAATAATAATTTTGTAAATAGTCCTTCCTTCATTTTGAAATAACAAAGATTCAATCTTTCCACGGTCCTAAATCTTAGTACAATCAATAAAGAGATCTGAAACCTTAATATCTTCATGGTAAGAGATACTAGGTGACCGAACCATAAAGTTACGCTCACTAGGCAACCACATATCCTTCTAAACCTTAATCTCCAAATCATCTCCAATTCGCCAATGCAAACCTCTAGAAAGATTAGGCTTAGAACCCCACACACTCTCCAAGCATAACTAGGATTAATGCCTAACTTGAAAGATAAGAAATTATCTCTAGAATAGTATTTATCTTTGAACATACGACTAACTAAATTATGTGGTTTAGTGATAATTTTTTAACATTGCTTCCGTAAAAGAGAAACATTATAATCATGGAGATCCTAAAAACACAATCCTCCTTGATCCTTTCAAAGACATAACTGATTCCATTTAAAATAATGAATGTTTCTACGCCTCCACTTTTCAACCTCCACCAAAAAGAGTTCATCATCTTCTGAAGTTCATCACAAGTAGATATTGGAAGCAAAAAGGTACTCATAGAGAAGGTTGGAGGTGCTTGAGCAACAGACTTCAACAACACTTCCTTACCAATAGAGGATAAGAACCGAAAACTCCAGCTTTTAAACCATTTATTAAGCTTATCTTTGAGAAAACCAAATATTGTAGTTTTAGACCTCCCAATCAGAGAATGAAGAGATAAATACCAATAGAGGATAAGAACCAAAAACTCTAACTTCCAAACTACTTATGAGTTGTCTAATATCTCTCGTACTCAACAAGAATCTTTAGGATTGCATTACTTTGAGCCATTGTTTCTCTGAAGAACATAAAACTATCAGCATCAAATAGAAGATATGAGATACTATGGGCACCTCTTGAGATTTCAGAACCATGAATATATCTTGCAGTCTCAGCTGAATAAATAACCTTTGACAAAACTTCAATGCAAAGAATAAACAGATAAGGGGAAAGTGGATATCCTTGTCTTAAGCCCCGACCAAGATTAATAGGACCAACAAGATTCCCATTAATAGCAAGCGAGTAAGACACGAATGTAACACAAAGATTATCCAACTAATCCAATAATCATGGAAACCAATACACTAGAAAATAGCCTTCAATAATCCTCAATCAACTCGATCATAAGCTTTACTGATATCAAACTTAAAGGCCACACTGCCATTCTTACCCCTAATCTTCCTTTTCATATAATGGATAGACTCAAAAGAAATTTGAACATTGTCCACAACTGTGCAACTTGGTTCAAAAGCCAAGTGACTATTATAAATAATCTCTGGAAGAACACACTCTAATCAGTTAGCCAGAACTTCAGCAATAATCTTACAAATGATATTACAAAGAGAAATTGGACGAAGATCCTTCATATGATCATGGTTACCAACTTTTGGAATAAGCATTATAATGGTATCATTGAGAGTAGTAGGGAACTCATTTCTATATCACCAACTGTGACTAGTAGCAAAAATTCTCATACTAATAAGAACCACATATTAAGACCATCCTACTATAAGATTTGGGAGGATGCATTTGAAACACAACCACTTTGAATTCATCATATGAGAAATGAGAAATAAGCATATTATTCATGTTATCATATATGCAACTATCCAGAATATTGACAGAATCATAAGATAAAACATGGGGAGCAGGAAAAAATAGAGTGACAAAATAATTGTTAATCTGATTATCAATATCATTGCTATCTTTCAGCACATTACCTAAGCCATCCTTCAGTAGAGCAATGGTGTTTCTTTTCTTTTGAGATTTAGTGCAAGCACAGAAGAAACTAGAATTAAGACCACCGCCCTTCAGCTAGAACACTTTAGCATGCTGTCTCTAATAAGTTTCTTCCAACTTAGTTAACCGATCCAAACTATGTTGGGCTTAAAAGGCAATAGAAACAACATCATTATAACACCTTCTTACAAGTAATAATATAGAGTCAACTTCAGTTTGTAATTCACTCCACATTGCTCTATAGAGGAAGCCGATGTTGTCAGTGTTGGGGTTTAGTGTCCTATAGACAATTGTTCCAGGATATAAACCTACTGTAAATGAATTGTTCTTTATTTCATTTTTTTTAATAAGATATGGTTTCATAACTGTATAAAGGCAACCACTTTTAAAGAACTAAATAAGTCTAAATAAAAGGAAATCCCTAAGTTTATTTAAAGTGATTATAAAGCATGAAGTGAGATAAAATATTATAATAAACTAATAAACTTAAAACCACCCCAAGTCAAGTGATATGTTTTGAATAGGGATTGACATAACACTGTTAAGACTTGCATGTAACAATGTTTTCTGTCGAGACAGAGAGCTGATCTCACAAGCTTCATATATGTAGATATCTAGACAGTTACATGGATCCAATAAAAGAGTTCATTAGGATTGGGGGCCCGACTTGAGATAACAGGATGGGTAGATTTATCCTTGTCACCTGTTCATCTCATTGGTATTAATAGGTATAAGTAATCCTAAGACTCAAAAGAATGTTAATTAGTGATTCTGGATTATGGAATGTGATGCTTTGATCCTGTTGTAACACGATCCATAACAGGGATGACTCTGGGGTGTGTACGGCAGACGTTGGGTATCACAGGAAGTAATTGCAGGATAGTTAACATTGGATTGAGCATTTGTCACTCCTGATAAATGGGAGATACGTCCCAGGATTGCTTGTGGAAGACTTGACTCTAAATCCTTGCAAGGTGATAGCATAAGACTTGAAATGGAGATTGCACTTAACCTATCTAATTGAAGTTAACTCGGCCTGTACAAGTAAAACGAACGTCTCGCTATATGTGACTTGACATACCATAGTCATAAGATTCTGTTTAAGGATGTAGTTGATAAAGGATCGAATTATACTGTAACTAATACGGAAAGGTCAACGACGGAATCAACATGTCTTCTTATAGCTCTGGGGGAATGTTTCGGATCTGCCATTCACAGTTCGCGTACTCATTCCGTTATACAAAGATTGAATGTAATTTTGAGACATTAATTTAATGGTTGTATACGGCTAGAAGCAATAAGAACCTAATGGGTCACACATAAAACTTGGAACCCGAAAGAGAAACAGATATTAATTAATTGACGGAAGCCCAACTGAGTCCACTAAGGCCCAATAATAGAGGGGGGCGATTTTTATGTGTAGGGACATATAAGGAATTAATTTAATTTCGGACAATTATAATTAGATTATGATTATGAATTAAATTAATTATAGGATAAATAAGTTATGAGATTTATTGAGATTAAATTGCTCCTAATTATTATCCTATCAATAAGTTATTATTATCTTTATATTTAGATATAATTATAGATAATAATAATAATAATAAGAGTATTATTCCGAATATAACTCTTATTCAATAACCTAATTCTATCTAACTAGGGTTTAGATACGAGAGGCTATATATATCCCTGCTACTGAGAATTTCGGCCAACCCTAGTCTATCCCGTAGACTGAGATTTTCGACCCCTACAGTAGAGGACGGAATTCCACCGCTTGCTTCCATTCGATTGATTTTATCTCTTTCTCTTTCTCCTTGATCTTGTGTTGATTTGTTAGAGGCAATCTCCTTTGATTGATATTTATCGGTTGTATTCTAATCGTTTACTTTTATGTTTTGTTATGATTTTATCTGGCGTAGTATTATGGGTGCTCAAGAGTTGTTAAGGTCAGGTATTCGTAGGTTTGTAGGGGCGGGTGGTGAGGTCCGGATTTGGGATGACCCATGGCTCCCTGACGATCACTTTCCATATATTGAAAGTGAAAAATTGGATGGTTTAGGGGTGGAAGTGGCGGCTGATCTTATGGAGGAGGGTCGGCGGTCATGGGATGTTGGGTTAGTTTCGGGCATTTTTGCTCCTCGGGATGCAGAACTTATTCTCCGCATCCCCTTATCTAATCGGGTTGATCATGATGTGTGGTATTGGAAGGATGACCGGCGGGGCAATTATACAGTTAAAAGTGGATACCGAAAGCTTATGTCTGGAGCTGGAACAAGTTGGTTTATTGATTCTCCAGTATGGAATAAAGTTTGGAATCTTAAAGTGCCCCCTAAAGTTAAGAACCTTCTTTGGCGGGTTCTTGCTAACTGTTTCCCTTCTAAAGTCGCGCTGAAAGCCCGAAGGGTTCCTATCTCAGATTTATGCGAGCTCTGTCATGGGGCGGTGGAAGATTCTTTTCATATTTTTCTCAAATGTACTATGGCTCGAGCTATTTGGACTATTTCGCCTATTGGGGATGTGGGAACCCAATTTCATAACATTTTTTATTATTGGAGCTGGATCTTTTCTAAACCGATGGAGCTTGTTGAGCTTGTAGCGGTTTTATAGTGGATTATTTGGTGCTATAGAAATGACATTGTGTGGAATCGGAAGGATTCACAAGCCTCGATCCTGTACCATTCGGCCGGTTCCTTTCTACAGGCCTGGAAGAAAGCGCAGGCGCCGGTTTCTCCTTCAGACAGTCCGGTTGTGCCAAGCCCGACGGTGTGGCAGAGTCCTCCAATAGGCTTCCTAAAACTGAATGTGGATGGTGCGTCTTTTGCAGACGAGAATGTGGCTAGGTTTGGGTGTATTGTTCGGGACGAGTTAGGCTGGTTTGTTGCAGCTAAAAATGGAACCTTGCAGAATTATCAAGATGCATCGTTCATTGAAGCGCTATCGGTCCGTGAAGCTCTCAGTTGGATCAAAGACCGCGGATGGAAGGATATAATCATTGAATCCGATTCTTTAATTGTGGTACAGTCTATGGCCCGCCCGTTAGAGGTTTCATCTCCTTTTAACGCCTTAGCCAATGATTGTCATTTTTTATTGAACGAGTCATTTAATTGCTCTATTCGTTTTGTCTGTCGTTCTGCAAACTCAGTTGCTCATTTGTTAGCTAGAAGTAGTATTTTACCTTTAAATCGGGGTGAGTGGTTTTCTGTACCCCCTAATTTTATTTGTAATATGCTTCTTCTTGATTCTTAATATATGCTTCATTGGTTGTCAAAAAAAAAAAGACATACAAAAGAGAGAAATTCGTTTTGCTCTTCCTACATCGGGTCAGTTCACGATTTCGAGGATTCCTGGAGATTGAACCGTCGGATCGTCACGATCTTTGGACAGGAGCTTCTAGACATATTCTTCCTTATTTTCACCGTTGGGATTGTTATTTGGAGGTCTGGAAGGTCTGTTCGGGTAGGGGCAGATTGGTTGACAGATTCTATCTCTTTTGAAGTTGTGGGCACTTCGTTTGCAACGGTAGATTGATCGTCATAAAGGTATTTCGTTCTATCCCTCTTTATATGAAATAACGATTACCGGATCTTGGTTTAAGGAAATAGGTTAAAATTTTATATTTCCGCTATCAAACGTTTGCCTATTTTCCTTCAGTCAGCTGATATGCATATGTTTTACCTAATTTTACCCCTTATTTCTTATGATTTAATTGGATAATTATGGCTATTAATGAAAATTTTAATTGATTTTTCTATAGATTGAAGAAAGATGACATTGGTAAATCAGTATGCTTAATTGGAGTGAAATTGGTATTTTGGAGGAGCAAAAAGACCAACATAGAGAACCAAGGATCAAAGAGGAATTTGGATAAGAGATGTTCTCCCTAGGTGTGGCTGGTAGTCCAACTTACCTGGACTAGCAGTCCATCCTACAATTACAGCAATCTAGAAATCTTGAATTATGCTTCCCGTGTTGGACTAGCAGTCTAACTTACCTGGATTATTAAGGATTGGAGTTAGATTAGGGATTCTCAACCTCTTTTGGATGATTCTTGTCACGCTTAAGGGTTATATTTTTTCTTTTCTTTCTTATTTCTTTGAAACCCGGATATTATTGTTTAAATTCCCTCTTTTATGTAATAAAATCTTATGTTTCTTTGATTCATGGGTATTTCTTGCATTATTATGAGTTATTAAATGATTTTGTTAGGGTTTAGGGCGAATGTGGATGTTATTATGCTTTGGGTGTTATTGATTTGAGTATTTGGCTCTTGAATGTTATTTTGATTGATTTTAATGGTGTTATAATTGTAGATGGACTTGCTCAATCCATATTTGAATTCATTAATGCAAAAAGATTTGGTTTAGTGAATGGAAGAACCATTAATCACATATTTGTCCATGGGGTAGAGATATAAATGAGTTTTTATGCTAGGGTTTTTTATAAATACTTGTGTTTACGGAATGCTTTCTTGGTTATTTTTGTATATTTACTTTATGCAAAGAGATTTGGTTAGGTTATTACTTAGATTTATAAGGCGAATAGATTTGATTGTGATGGTTTTTGTGAAAGGTACCCTAGGCTAATTTAATCATTGTCAAAAGGTCATTACCCAAGTGAACCAATACGTACTAGGTTATTAGAAAGAGATTTCAATATTCTAGTATGTTGGTTCCTTCTAAAGGCATGAGAATATTTAAGAGGAAGCTCGGAGCTTGATACTTTTAAATGTTGGTTTATCACAAAGAGATTTGGAATTACTTGTATTTAAATGGGTTTCTCTAGATTTAGAGATAAACATGAAAAAATGCTCTTGTTTGAGATATAACCAAACACATGAAGTAAAAAGAAATCCATAGGGTCCAAACACCCTAACTTATCTTTACTCATTGTTTTATATCCTAATTTTTCTCTAGTGATTGCTAACCTCTGTTAGATTTAGTTAATTAGGAATAGTTTTATTATTTTTCTCTTCAAACCAACTATTGCCCTCACTGAATAGCTTTGAGGACCATTAGAATCAAATAGCCTTAGTTCCTTTCCTCGTGGGATCGATATTTGGACTTAAATTCCATTTTGTTACTTGAGCGACTAGTGAACTTGCTAGTGTGTTAGAAATAGTGCAACATTGGCTTAGTTGTGACAAGTAGATTTCGACCACCAGCCTAACCATTAGAATCATACTGTTGAACTCGTCCTCCTTAAGCCAGGCCATCTTGAACTGAAACCTCCTAGATTTCTTGATTGTTGGCCCATTCACAAGAGAGATAAAGAGAGGCGAGTGATTAAAATAATTTGAAATCAAGTCACACAAGGAAAAATGGTGTACCTATTCATTTAACAGGTAAAAGAAAAAGCCTTGTCAAGCTTCTCACGAACCTATAGAGGTGTACCTCTACTTCGTTCCTAGGTAAAAAAATCACCATCCATACGCAATTTAGACAAACTATTATCTAGTTTTTCTCCCTGCTTCAAGATGCAATTGGAATCTTGATTATAACCCATGATAGAGAAGAAAAAAGAGCAATCGAATGAAGAAGATCTCAAGTTTCCTTATGTCTAGCTCTGTCTGCAAACCCATAAAAGCTAACTAGACGTTAATCTCTATACAAGTTATCATTAATCACGACATCAATATTGTGGTCTGAGTAGCTTATCGTGATGTTGAATTTATCCTTCCAAAACATAGCCAAGCCCCCACTTCTACCTCTATATAGAAAAACAACCTTCAAAGCGAAACTTCCATTGCATGAAATCAATTCTCGTTTTATCAACTAAATTTCCATAAGAAAAGACAATATCGAGATTATTAGATTTTAACACCTCTCCCAAAGATTGAATTGCTCGGGGGATTACCTAGACCCTGGTAATTCCAGTTTAGACAACTCTTTGATCTTGACGGATCTGAATGAGAGACCTTGCCGCTTCCAGATTGGGAAAGAGATCCTTATCCTTGATGTCAATAGAAATAGATTTTTCTAGAGTATCATTTTTTGCAGTGATAACATGTGTGAAGTTGCTGAGTTCCTTATGTAGAGTTTCCTGGCCCAAACGAAAACCAGAAGCCTCACGTTTGCGTTTTTGTCCTCTTACAAATCAAACGATATTTCCTCAAAGTCCACAATCATATCTAATTTGTCACAATAATTTCCTTCTAACGTGTCAATCGGAATAAATATGAATTTTATTAGAGTTTGGGAATTCTTTTAATGTGATGGGCAAAATTGGAGAAATATGCGTATTTTGACTTGTTTTTCCTACAATAGGAATTAAATAAACTTTCCAAATTGATTTGTTGGTTGTTAGGGAATTCAAAAATTTCATTCCCTCCACCCATCTGACTCCCACTCGAGACTCCTCTAAGATCTCGTAACCACTCCGACCTAACTTGTTCTCCCGATCTCATCAACGCTTTCAACCACATCAACAGTCTCGTTTACTGAATAATTTTTCTCAAAATCTTTCTGTGTGCCCTAATAATCCACAAATAAAGCAAAAATTGCTTAACCTCTCATATTTGTAGTTAATAAAACTCTAATCACTCTATGACTTTCTAATTTTCTTAAACTTATTTAATGGCTTTCGGACGTCAACCATAACTCTAGTCTGCGTGAATTGTCTATGGATGTTCGTATTATTATTTAGATCATACTCAATGAACTAACCAATAAAATCTCATATCTATCAACCAACCGTCAGACATTAAACTCATTAGAACATCGTAATTGAATTTTAAAAAATGTGTCAAATCAAGTACAACATTCTCCGGTTTCTAATCAATCTTCCATTCATTTATAATAACGGTTTTGATCACATGGATCTTAATGACCATAAAGATGGTTGTCAAATGACCAAACACTCCGACTAAATGTAAAAAATATAATTTAGTAAAAGAAAATTTTAAATGAGTAATGTTGTAACTAATTTGTTAAATATGATTTAATGTGTGAAATAAAAGATTATAACTTCAATCAATCAAAAATCAAAATAATCAGAGTCTCACATGCTTCTTGCCTTTTTCTTCTTTAAACAATAGAAATCCCATATATGTTAATAGAAACAGATTTGACTGGACAAAAAACATAAATATATTTGAACAAGAACACTAGTTTAAGAAAAACTAATTATTAGAGCAAAAACAATTTTTCTGTATTGAACAAATTTTCCAAAAAATAAAAATGTGATTTCACGCAAAATCATACATTTAAATGGAAGATTTTACGACTTACCTTTTTCTAAAAAGAAAGAAAGGAAAACTGTTTAAATGAGACAGATCTCTACAGCTCACGAATTAAATTTGATTGATTACTTTCCTCTTTAAAACTTTCCTTGATAGACAGACATAAAAATTGAAGCTTTATTATATCTCTTCAATCTTCATATGAATGCAGAGGAGAGGAAGAAGAAGAAGAAGAGGGTTTATAAATTATTGTTATTATTACAAGTAGTGGGGTTTATTAGCTGGCAAGAGCGGGATAACCGGAGGAGGTCAAACACTCCACCACCACCACCACTACTAGAGGTCCGGGAGGCGGAGTGTCAGAAGAAGTGCTGTACCACCGGTCCCATAAAGTCCATCAGCAGAAGTGCGACTGAGTCTCACCCAGCCAAAAAGAAAGAAAAAAGAAATAATTTTTATGAAATGTCAGCGCTCAAGAACTCAAATCAAAAACCCCTTTTTTAAGCCCACGCCTTTCTGGTCTTTAGTCCTTTCTTGACCAGCCTTCTTCTTCTTCCTTCTCTCTTTCTGTGTTTATCTAATTTGGAAACCTCTCTCTCTCTCCAATATTATTTAAGTAATTCGTTATATGAAGAATTTTTTAGTCATTATTTTGCTAGTTTTAATCTTGCCACTGAGGAAAACTGCAGAGACAGAGTAGGTAAGGAGAGAGAAAGGGGGGAGTGAATCATATTGGTCAACAACAATCAATTTTGAGAAGAGAAACAAAGGAAAAAGGTAAGATTTTCTTCTTCTTTTTCTTCTTTATGTGAGGAGTAGAGGGGGAGGAGGAGCTGTGTTGATTTGATATGAAGAAGAGAAGATTTGAATGAGTTTAAGCCATGGTGGATCACCGAAGTGGAGGGGGAATAGCATTCGCTTTTCTACTATTGCTATTGAAATTTGAGCCTGCATTTCTTCAGCAAACGGAGACACTTTCAGGGGTTGAACGGAATGCTCTGCTTCAACTTAGATCTTCTTTGGGTATAAGAAGTAGAGAATGGCCTAGAAAAGCTAATCCTTGCTTGGACTGGAGGGGTATCACATGCGACAATGGAAGTGTATCGGCGATTAACATTTCTGGTTTTCGAAGGACCAGAATTGGTGCCCAGAATCCACAGTTTTCCGTTGATGCGCTTGCTAATCTAACCCGTTTGAGTTCTTTTAACGCTTCTAGATTTCAGCTGCCTGGTTCAATCCCTGATTTGTTTGGTCAATCTCTTGGTTCACTTCAACTTCTTGATCTTAGTTTTTGTTCAATACGTAATGCTATTCCTGCTAGTTTAGGGAATTTGACTAGTTTAACCACTCTTTACTTGTCTGGTAATAGTTTAGCCGGTTCAATTCCCTCTAGTTTAAGTCAATTGGTGTTGCTTTCGGTTCTTGATTTTTCTCTAAATTCACTTACGGGATCTATTCCTGACACTATTTCTACCCTTGCCAATCTGGTAAGTTTTGATATTTCTTCCAATTTCTTATCTGGGTCGATTCCTACTGGCATTGGGATGCTAGTGAAGCTTCAGTATTTGAATCTTTCGAGCAATCAATTGTCATCTTCGGTACCTGCTCAGCTCGGTGACCTTGCTAACTTGGTTGACCTTGATCTCAGTTTCAATTCATTGTCTGGGTCAGTGCCAGAAGACTTGAGAAAGTTGAGGAATTTGAAGCGAATGCTGCTTGGGAATAATGTGCTTGTTGGGTCTTTGCCTAATTTGTTTCTTGCTACAAGTCAATTGCAGATTGTTGTTCTGAAGGATAATGGTTTCACTGGTGCTGTCCCTAATGGGCTGTGGACGGTGCCCGGATTGCAGATTCTTGATATTTCTGGCAATAACTTCACTAGTGTCCTGCCTAATTCTTCCTTGAATGCCAATGCTACTACTACTACTGCAGAACTAAACATATCTGGGAATTTGTTCTATGGGAATCTTACATCTATAATGAGAAGGTTCAGTTTGGTTGATCTGGCTGGTAACTATTTCGAAGGCAAGGTTCCGGATTATGTGCCTCGCAATGCTTCTCTTGTTAGCAATTGTCTCCAAAATGTATCAAATCAAAGAAGTTTGCTGGAATGTACATCATTTTATGCTGAAAGGGGCCTGATTTTTGACAATTTTGGACTCCCAAATTCCACACAACCGCCTGCTGAACCTCCTCCAAGAGAAAAGAGTAAAAGAAGAGTTATTATATTGGCAAGTGTTCTGGGCGGTGTTGGGCTTATTATCCTTTTGGTATTGCTTTTAGTGCTTCTACTTTGCATCAGGAAGAGAAAAGGCACGACGAATCAGAGAGAGGTTGCTGCTGGGCCAGTTACTGGTGGGAGCAGTCCACAGCCTCCTGAAGCATCAATCAATTTTTCAAGTCTGGGAGACACATTCACTTATCAGCAACTGCTTCAAGCAACTGGTGACTTCAATGATGCAAACCTGATCAAACATGGCCACTCAGGGGATCTCTATAAGGGTACCCTGGAAAATGGGATCTTTGTAGTCATAAAAAGAGTAGATTTGCAGTCCATAAAAAAGGAGGCATACTTGCTGGAATTGGACTTTTTCAGTAAAGTTTCACATCCAAGATTAATTTCACTCTTAGGACACTGCTTAGTGAGGGAGAATGAGAAGTTCCTGGTGTATAAATATATGCCAAATGGGGATTTGTCAAGCTCATTATATAGGAAAACCAGCTCAGAAGATGATAGTTTGCAGTCACTAGATTGGATTACTCGATTGAAAATTGCAACTGGAGCAGCAGAAGCACTCTGTTATCTCCATCACGAATGTTCACCATCCCTTGTACACAGGTAAACCCTTTCTATTATTATAATTTGTTGCTTTTTTTTACAATCACATCATGTTATCCGTTCTGCTTATTATATTTCTATAATTTAAATGATTTTGCTGTTCTATTGCAACTGGTTCTGAAACATTATGCCCTTTTGATGAAATTATTCGGACAAACATAGTTCCGTCACTACATGTTTTAATGTTTGTATTAATTGATCAAGTCCATCAGTAGATAAACTGATAAACTGATGTAGTAAGTAACTCAGTACTTTACTACTTTGTTTTATTAGACTCGGCATTATAGGTTTTAACCGCTTGGTTGGGTCAGGTTTGATTTGAAGCCATAACTATTCATTTGCTATGAAGCTAATAGCTTGAATTGCATCAACCATGGGTAAGAACTTGTGAACTAATACTCCAGGCTCGGACAAAGGATAGGCTGGTTGAACTGGATATCCAAGAAGTAGAAGGGGAAAACATAGCTTGAGCTGTTTTAAAAAAGGGGATTGCTGATCCAATACTTTTTTGGTTGTATTTCGTTTGGTGCTTGATTGGCTTACGCTGTAAAATCTGGGTGCACTTGCTGAACTTTTGTCATTTGGTTCTTTTAACAGAGATGTTCAAGCAAGCAGCATCATGCTTGATGACAAATTTGAGGTTCGTCTTGGAAGCCTAAGTGAGGTTTGTCCTCAAGAAGGAGATACTCATCAAAGCAGGATTACCAGATTGCTACGGTTGCCACAGTAAGTATTTGATTTAAATTTTATCTATCCTAGATACTATGAGATTATACCCTAACCACAATCAGCTAATTAGTCTTACTTGAATATTTAGTCTTGCTTTACTTGTTAAGTGACATAAAATAGAGTTTTGGAGTAGTTGTGATTGGTCTCTTCTCTTAATTGATTGCCTATGAAGTATGATGATGCTATAACATTAGTTCAGCTGGCATATATAATATTCTTTCTTCCTGGAATTGTTGACCATTTCTATCTTCATGTCATCAGTGATAATAGGATTTTATTGTTCTTTAGTTTTCTTCCGCTAATTTTTGGCATATTAGATGAGAAGCTTGAGCTAAGATTATAAATGTTTGATGCTTTTGAAATGGATAATGAATTATTCAATAGCAGATTTTATTGACTCTACTTTCTATCTGGTGATCTCTATTGTATGAAATCAACACCATAGTAGTGTTTGCACGGTCATTTTGCTCTTCAAGGTTTAATTCTGGTTTTTCTTTTGAATATTGTGCAGGTCATCGGAACAGAGCACTTCTGGTACGTACAGATAAAACTTGGCCTCTATATATTGATGTATTTAACTGCAATAGCTGTATGTTGATTTGATAGTTAATAGACTCAAACCTAAGTAGCCGTATATTGACAGGTTTGACGGCCTATATATGCTTGCCTTTTGTTGGAGGCTGGTTCAGGCACTGTTAATCTAGATACATTTGCTTTTCTTTTGTTCGAGTTATCAGTTCTTGCATATTTGTCGTCACCTAGATATTCCTTTGTCTTCGGATTTTGTTTGCGTTGAAATGGGAAAAGAGTTATCCAAAAACCTTGAGAATCCTTTATTTGCTAGTTAAACTTTGTTTCTTATGCTTCAAAGCTGGTTTCTAATTGTAATGATGTTTGTTTCTGCTTGAACATGATCAGCTTCTGTAACAGCAACATGTGCCTTCGATGTTTACTGCTTCGGGAAGGTTTTACTTGAGCTGGTAACCGGAAAGCTTGGAATGAGCTCATCTAGTGAAGCCCAACTGAAAGAATCGCTAGAACAGACGCTACCATACATCAGCATTTATGACAAGGAACTCGTAACAAAAATCGTGGATCCATCTTTGATCATTGATGAAGATTTGTTAGAAGAAGTGTGGGCGATGGCTATTGTTGCCAGGTCTTGCCTTAACCCCAAGCCTTCAAGGCGGCCTCCAATGAGATATATACTCAAGGCTCTGGAAAATCCATTAAAGGTTGTACGAGAAGAAAACTCGAGTTCAGCAAGACTTAGAACGACATCTTCCAGAGGATCGTGGAATGCTGCATTATTCGGTAGTTGGCGTAGTACATCTGATGTAGCTGTCATTCCTGCAGGGTCCAGTACCACCAGGCCTGAAGGAACAAGTAGTTTTAAACATTCAGGAACTTCAAATTCACAGGGAAGTGGCCAAAATGGCGGCGCTGGTGATCATTCATCATCGCATAGGCGGTATTCGAGAGAGATCTTCCCTGAACCAACGGACGAGCAGGACATAGGGAGACAAGGGCAGGAGTAGCAGAGGCAGAGAGAATGATTTTTTTGTTGATTCTTTGTTAATAATACAGCAGCAACAGGCTTCCCATTAGAGTGCTTGCTTGTGGGTACCCCATCTACTACTGCCCTTGCTTGTTTGTCCAGGTTTTGTGGAGATGTCGTCGGTCGGTCCGGGGAGGGGCAGGTGTATAAGGTTGTGGTTAGGGAAGATTTTAAAAGAAAATTGGGTGCTATTAGCAGCAATGGTATTATTTGTTTGAAAAAGCTATTTTGATCTTTATTCCTTTATTTTACAATGTAAAGTTTCAACCTTTTTCATTTCATCCAAATTAGATCTTCATTTCCCCAAAGGAAGGCAGGAATTTTTTTAACAACAATCAAGAAAATACTTGGCTGATTATCACTTCTTTATTTTCTGATGGGGTAAATTACACCCATAGCTCCTTAACTTTTTGCTTTTTAGTTTCAAACCTCACATAAAAGACTTTGAACTTTGTTCTTTACTAACATAATAGTCCATTGGTCTTTGACTCAATAGTAGGTAATATTCTATTGTAGAGTTTATGAAAATCATATTTTTAGTTTTGAAGTCCTTACTTATTTATTTAGTTAAGAGAGATAAATTAATTGATTAGAGAGAATGGTTTTGGAATATAGTGTTTCAATGGAAAATGTGGTTCTAAATAATTTTAGAATAATGACCAAATTAGCCTCTATCGCACTTGGAGAAGTGTAGATTTACCTCTAATATATGAAATGATACAGTTTTATTTCTAACATTTTCAAACAAAATCAATTTTACTCGTATTTTACAGAAAATTTGAACAAACCGATTTCACCATGACTGTGACATTAAACCTTTCAAACAAATTTGTCGATAAATTGAAGCACTTTCATGTATTTTATAGTACGTACTTTAGACAACATTTTGTTATTAACTTGTATTTAGCATATTAATAATTTTAGGATAAGGTCCAAATTTGCCTCTAGCATTCTTTAGGATGTGCTATTTACTTTTGACATATGAAATTGTACAATTCTATACTTCCATATTTTCAAACAAGATCAATTTTACATATATCTAACATAAAATTTGAATAGGTTTATTTGGTCGTTATTTGACTGCCATATTAAACCTCTCAAACAAGTTTATCAATAATTTCAAGTAATTTTGTGTATTTTATTTTGACAGGTTTATAACTATATTAATAATATAGTAAACATTTTAGACGGGTTTTTTATGATTAACTTGTACTTGACATACTAAATAATTTTGGGATAAGGACATTTGTTGTTATCGTTTTTTAGGAGGTGCAAATTTACTCCTAATATTCGAAAATGTATAATTTTATCCTCTAACGTTTCCAAAGAAGATCGATTTTAATAACATAGTAAAGATTTTAGGCTGTTTTTTTATTAACTTTTAAATAGGTTTCGGATCGCATTAGACATTTCACATATTAATTATGTCGAAAATATTTATTATGTTATTAACACAGTTACAAACAACCTGCCAAAATATCAATATTTTACCTTTAGGTAACAGAATTTTACTCATTATTTAATTGTCATACCATATATTTTAAATATCAATTATGTCCGAAATATTTATTTTCTTATTAACACAGTAACAAACAACCTGTCAAAACCTTAATTTTTTAACTACGTCAAATACAAGTTAATCACAAAAAAATTGTTTACTATGTCATTAATACAGTTATAAACAATCACTAAAATACACAAAACTCCTTTCATTTATCGGGAAACTTGTTTAAAATGTTCAATATGATAATCAAATAACGGTCAATTTAGTCCGTTCAAATTTCAGTTAGTCAAATTGATTTTACTTGAAAACATTAAAAATAAACTTATATCATTTCGTAATGTACGGGTAAATCTAAACTTCTCCAAGGAAAAAACTTTTAACTTTATTGCAATCATTTAGTTATTGAATTTCTCCATTTACTTTTACAACAGATTTTTATATTGGAAAGAGGTAAAGTTGAATAATTTGTAAAGTTGAATAATTTTTTTATATTATGTTTTGAATGGAAGATGCTATATAAAAAAGGTAAATAGTTATAAGATCCTTATATTTTTACTTAACACGTTAGTAAGTCCATCATATTATTATAAGGTCTTTAAGTTTTATCTTAATCAATTCTTTAGTCCTTCCATTTGTTTTTGTAAATGAAAGTTCAAAATTACCCCTAGCTATATACATAAAAAAAATATGTATATTTTAGTTTCAAATTTAATCTAATTAATTTTAATGAAGTTTTTGAACTACATATACACCAAAATTAATATACTTGAAAAAATATACTATTAATTTTCTTAAATTATAATTATTTTTTTCTTTATTTTTTAATATAATATCTTTAATTTAACATTCAATATTATTATAAATTTTTTATAATTTTTTAAAAATCATATATTTTTTTCATTCGCAGAATTTATTAGAATTGTAATTTTTTTACAATAATAGTCTTACTCCTATTTTAATAATTTTTGAAATATTTTTCATTCATTTTTTAGTCAATAAATTTTGTGTTATTAAATTAAAATTCTATACTTATATAAAAATTAATAAATCAATTACTTTATATTGGAATTTATATTGGAGAGATTATGATTATGTAGGAAAAAAGAGAAAAAAATATGTAATAGGAAAAATAGATGTTTTATTATTAAAACATAAAGTAAAGGATAATTTTGGTATTTTAAAGTTTATTTAGTATAGTTTGACCATTGACCCAAGCATAATGACTAAGGAGTTAACAAAAACAAAAACTAGAGAAAAGGTCCTACCGAGATTTGAACTCGGGTTACTGGATTCAAAGTCCAATGTCCTGACCACTAGACCATAAGACCCTTATGTTTTATCTTAATCAATTCTTTAGTCCTTTCATTTGTTTTTGTAAATGAAAGTTCAAAATTACCCCTAGCTATATACATAAAAAAAAGGGAAAAGTACAAAAATAAACCTTGTGGTTACACCTGTTTTCGATCGGCACCCATGTGGTTTAAAAGTGAACAAAGTGGTACCTTGAGGTTCATTCCGTTAGCAAACACTAGACCTGTCCACGGGACCGGGTACCCGTCCGGTCCGCCCAGGCCCGTGTCCCTTGGACCGGGCTTGGACAATAAAAATTGTTTATCGGCCCAGGCCCGCCAAAGCCCGTCTATTTTTTGGGCGGGCTTGGGATTAATAAAAATAACACGGCCCGGCCCAGCCCGGCCCGCTTATTAATATTAATTAATAAATATATATTTATATATTAAATATTTATTTTTAAGTATAATATTTATTTTTTTATAATTAATAATTATATATATATATATATATATATTTAGGTGGGCTTATATGGGTTGGGCTCGGGATTTGATTTTTAAGCCCGAGCCCAGCCCGGCCCGAGCCCGCCTAAATTAATTGTGGGCTGGTCTGGGCTTGGGCTGAGCATTTTTACTTAAAAACCCGACTGGCCCGGCCCGAGCCCGGCCCATGGACAGGTCTAGCAAACACATACCAAATTGACTAACGGTGTTAAAAGTCAAAGAAAAAAGAGTTAATTTGGTCCTTATATTTATTTATTTTATAAATTAACACCACCTATTATCTAATTATCACGAAAAAACCCAAAATTAAAAATAAAATACAATTACACCATCTCTCTTCTCTCTTTAATTTTTTTTCTTCTTTCTCTCTCTTTTTTGTAATTTCTCCCTCAAAAATGGATTGAATTAAGAAAACAAACTCTTTCAAATTCTGAATCTAAATCTGAATCATATTATATCGGCAAAATTGCTTCACTGCAATTTCAGTTTCTTGAATTTCTCCTTTGTATACTACACAAAATCCACCTTCTCCATGCTTCTTGCTTCAATTCCTCGTGTTTGAATTCCTTCGCCATTCCCGCCAACCACCTCAACTTCTTCCCCGTCTCTCTTTCATATTCCTTCGCTCCTCCTTCGGCCGCCATCATCACTGCCACCAATTTCATTTCTTTTCCCCTAATTCTAACACATAACAACACTATTATCATTATTAGCGATAAGATTCCAATTCTGACTCCAATTCCAATCTTCAACTATGACTTGTCGTCGTTTTCCTCTCTCAAATTCTCGATCTAAAACTCCTATTTTACCACAAAGTTGAGCTCGATATGTGGATCTTCAGTTGAAGTAGCGAATCTCAAATACAATTCTTGTTTCAGATACTACTTTAGATTCAAAATGTGGTTGAGGATTGAGTTTCGATGTTTAGATTTTCCTTCTTTAACCATATAAATCTCCATCAATTGGATCTTGTTATTACAGCGGATCCAAACGGGTGTAACGCAGAATTTGAAAAAGTTTGTTTTCATAGTTGAATTGATTTTAGAGGGAGAAATTAACAAAGAAAAGAGATGAGAGAGAAAGAAGAAAAAAATAAAAGAGAGAAGAGACGAGAGAGATGGTGTAAATGTATTTTATTTTTAATTTTGGGGTTTTTTTTGTGATAATTAGATAATAGGGGTGTTAATTTATAAAATAAATAAATATAAGGACCACATTAACTTTTTTCCATTTGACTTTTAACACCGTTATTTGGTATGTGTTTGCTAACGGAATGAACCTCAAGGTACCACTTTGTACACTTTTAAACCACATGGGTGCCGATCGAAAACAGGTGTAACCACAAGGTTTATTTTTGTACTTTTCCCTAAAAAAAATATGTATATTTTAGTTTCAAATTTAATCTAATTAATTTTAAGGGTTAAGGTGCAAAAATACCCCTAACGTTTTGGATCAGGAGCAATTTTATCCCTAACGTCTAAAATGGTGCAATTTTGCCCCTAACGTTTGTAGCCAAGAGCAATTTTACCCATAATATTAGTAATTTGGATCAATTTCAGACACTATTATAAAACACGGATATTTTTGTTCATTATTTTGCACCAATTGCATATCAATTCATTCTAAAAAAATGATTTTATGTTTTTTGTAATTGAATAATAGAATTAGAGATTAATATTTATAAACTCGATGAATTTTTTGAATTTTTTTGTCTAATTCGTACCAAAGACAGTATATTTTTATTTATTTATTATTTTTTTCACATCCCAACATATGTTTATGATTTGTTACTGATAAAATGACGCACGTGTGAAGTGTAGATGATAAGATTCATGACCGAGAAGACAGTTTGATGAATTATTTCTGAAATTGACCCAATTTATCAACGTTAGGGGTAAAATTGCTCTTGGCTACAAATGTTAGGGGTAAAATTTCACCATTTTAGACGTTAGGGGTAAAATTGATCCTGATCCAAAACGTTAGGGGTATTTTTGCACCTTAACCCTAATTTTAATGAAGTTTTTGAACTACATATACACCGAAATTGATATACTTGAAAAAATATACTATTAATTTTCTTAAATTATAATACCACTTTGTACACTTTTAAACCACATGGGTGCCGATCGAAAACAAGTGTAACCACAAGGTTTATTTTTTGTACTTTTCCCTAAAAAAATAGGGTTAATTACAAAAAACTATCCTGTGGTTTGGCCGATTTGCGATGTGATACCTGTGGTATTTTTTGTTACAAACAGGTACCTGTGGTTGTCACCGTTACTAAAATCAAGGAGACGGCTGTTTGACTGTTAAATTGTAGGGGTATTTTCGGAAACACATTTTTTTGACTTTTTTGTTGACTTCATCTTCTTCGTTCGTCTTTCTTCTTCTTCTTCCTCCATTTGCTCTTCTTCTTCTTCCATTTTACGTTCTTCTTCTTCCATTTTCTCCTATTCCTTTCTTTTCTTCTTCTTTTTCTTCCTTATTTCTTCTCTTCATCTTCCTCTTGTTTTCTTTTTTTTTTCTTTTTTTAATTCTGGAAATTCCAGATTTCTGGAAATTCCAGACGTGATGAAGACGTTCTTCACGTCTGGAATTTCCAGATTTCTGGAATTTCCAGAATGCAGATTCTGGAATTTCCAGATTTTTGGAAATTCCAGAATTAAAAGAAATTAGAAAAAAAAAGAAAAAAATAGGAAGAAGAAGAGAAGAGAGGAGAGGAGGAAGAAGAAGAAGAAAAGAGAGGAGGAGGAGGAAGAAGAAGAAGAAGAAGAAGAAGAAGAAGAAAAAAAGAAAACGCAGAAGAAGAAGAAGAGAAGCAACGATGAAGGAGAGAGGAGAGAGAAAAAAAATTAAAAAATTGAATTTCTTAAATTGCCCCTGTGCCACGTCAGATTTTTAACAGATTTTCTACCGTTTCCTTGATTTTAGTAACGGCGACAACCACAGGTACCTGTTTGTAACAAAAAATACCCACAGGTACCACATCGCAAATCGGTCAAACCACAGGGTAGTTTTTTGTAATTAACCCAAAAAAATATGTATATTTTAGTTTCAAATTTAATCTAATTAATTTTAATGAAGTTTTTGAATTACATATACACCGAAATTGATATACTTGAAAAAATATACTATTAATTTTCTTAAATTATAATTATTTTTTTCTTTATTTTTTAATATAATATCTTTAATTTAACATTCAATATTATTATAAATTTTTTATAATTTTTTAAAAATCATATATTTTTTTCTTCATTCGTATAATTTATTAGAATTGTAATTTTTTTTACAATAATAGTCTTACTCCTATTTTAATAATTTTTGAAATATTTTTCATTCATTTTTTAGTCAATAAATTTTGTGTTATTAAATTAAAATTTTATACTTATATAAAAATTAATAAATCAATTATTTTATATTGGAATTTATATTGGAGGGATTATGATTACGTAGGATTACTTTATATTGGAATTTATATTGGAGAGATTATGATTATGTAGGAAAAAAGAGAAAAAATATATAATAGGAAAAATAGATGCTTTATTATTAAAACATAAAGTAAATGGTAATTTTAGTATTTTAAAGTTTATTTAGCATAGTTTAATCATTTACCCAATCATAAAGACTAAAGAGTTAATGAAAATAAAAATTGGAAGATTATATAATTATTTTTAAAAACAAAAAGACTAAATAATGTATGAAATATAAACGTAGGTCCTTATAATTATTTAACCAAAGTAAAGAAAGTAAAGGCTTCATAACTTATGGTGAGAAGAAAAAAGAACGAAAAATGAAAAAGGTCCTACCGAGATTTGAACTCGGGTTACTGGATTCAGAGTCCAATGTCCTGACCACTAGACCATAGGACCCTCGTTGTTGTCGACTATCGTTCTAATAACAAAGCCAGAATTATCCAAGTCCACTTCTCCGAATGGCGCCACTCTATCTTCTACACTATGGTCTCCAAATCAACAGAAAATCAGCATGCTGTACTGTCCACAGCACCTTCACCTCCGCCTCCATCTTCCCCATAACCACCGTCATTTCACCGTCTCCGGCACCCTCAACAATCAAAGTCACTCCACTCCTCAAAATCCGGCCACCACTCATGAACCAATTCTCCGCACCCACAACTCCAAGTCCGCCAATTTCCTCCACCGCCACCTAAAAGAACCGAGTCAATTCCAGAATGAAGGAGACATTGCAGAAGAAGAAGAAAGATTTCAGCCTGCTATTTCACCTGAAGAGAAAGTAAAGCTTTTGGAAATGGCACTCGTCACTAAGAAACGAATACCCCAATTCCCGGGTTCAATTGTTCCCCTTTTCCCGGCCAATGGCGCTCCTTTGCAAACCCTATTTCAAAATGGAGAGGTCAATAGTGATGGAGATGATGATGATGATGAAGAAATGATAATGAAGGCTCTAGAGATACGCAGAAAAGTTACTGCTGAGATATTCAAGGATTCCATGATGAAGAAAGGCAAGTTTGGCATTACATATTCCACCAATTTGGTTGATAGGTCTAGGGATTTTATGGACTTTATTATGATTAAAGCTGCAAATTTGAAGAGCTTGCCTGAGTTTCAAAATTCAAGTTTCAAAGTTCGAGCTAAGACTGTTATAGAAGAGTTGGAAGTTGTGCCCCTTATCAGGTACTCAGCCTGCAATAATCTTATGGCGTCTGATTTCTGTTCTGAAAATTTCATTGTTTTGAGTTGCAAATGTAGAAGTAGAATGAAATTCATGAAAACTATGGTTTGTTTATTTGATTTTGATTATCATATAGGTGGCTGAAACATAATTCGGTGTCATATCCTAAGATTGCTAAGCTGCTATGCACTTCAAGAGGAAATATTAAGTCAATCATCCGTGTGGTTGAGTGGTTGAAGGGCATTCATGTGAAGGGGGACTTTCTTGGCTCTGCACTTATAAAAGCAGGAGATAATATTTTAGAACGAAGTAATGAAGAACTAGATGATATTGTAGAGTATTTAGAGAGCAATGGAATAAGGAGGGATTGGATAGGGTATGTAATGAGTAGGTGTCCTCATTTATTGTCTTATACCTTGGAAGATGTGAAAGCTAGGGTCAAGTTCTACTTGGATATGGGTATGAATGAGAAGGATTTCGGCACAATGGTTTTCGATTATCCTAGGGCTCTTGGCTACTTTACTCTGGAAGAGATGAATCAGAAGGTACCGTATGTGATTCAATCTTCAATCTCTCACTATTTATGATCTGATCTAGAGGTCCAATTGCTTCTTGAAATACCTGCATATGATGTTCGCTGTCGTGAATATGATGTTCTTATTTGTGCAGGTTAGCTATCTGAAAGAGTTTGGGCTGAATACTGAAGATGTTGGAAAGTTGCTAGCATTTAAACCACAACTCATAGCTTGTAGTATCGAGGAAAGGTGGAAGCCTCTCGTTAAGTATTTATACTACCTCGGGATTTCGAAAGATGGTATGAGGAGAATGCTTACCATTAAGCCAATAGTTTTCTGTGTTGATTTTGAACAGACAATATTACCAAAGGTTAGCAACACCATTGCTTCTTACTGTTGTTAAAACCAGATATAAGTGATCTAGTTGAACTATGCCTTCTATTTCAATTCTTTATTTTATACTTCTGATAATAGCTTTCTATTGTTTCAACGGTGAACTCATTTTCAGAGAAATGAATATTCTGATGACAGGTGATGACATTTTTGTTTTGTTTTTGAAGGTACGGTTTTTTAAGGACATAGGTGTTAGAGAAGACGCTATTGGTAACATGCTCGTAAAGTTTCCTCCATTATTAACATACAGCTTGAACAAGAAAATCCGGCCAGTGGTGTGTTCCTTTTCATAGCCAACTTACTGCTTCTGTTTCCTTTCATATCCTGCATAAAGTATACTACTGTTGAACATTCTAGTTTGTAAACAAAGAGTAGAAGTTCTGAAATTGGAGTTTGATGCAGGTCATATTCTTGATGACAAAAGCGGGTGTTAACGAGAGAGCTATTGGGAAGGTGATAGCTTTGGGGCCAGAGCTTCTGGGATGCAGCATAGTGCATAAGCTTGATATCAGTGTAAAGTATTTTCTCTCACTCGGCATACGCCTTCATCTGTTGGGTGAGATGATTGCGGATTTTCCCATGCTACTCCGTTACAACATAGATCTCCTACGTCCGAAGTATCGTTACTTGAGGCGAAGCATGGTCCGCCCTTTGAAAGATCTAATTGAATTTCCCAGGTGAACAGCTTTATGGAGCTATTTTCTTACTTGCTAGGCTTACTAAGTTCAGTTCCCATTTCCAAGCTAATAATAGGCTTTTATATTATAACCACGAATAGGATTTTAACTGGAAATCATTTGCAGGTTCTTCAGCTATTCTCTTGAGGGGCGAATAGTTCCAAGGCACAAAGTTATGGTAGAGAATCAAGTTAACTTTAAACTAAGATACATGCTGTCCAGCAGTGATGAACAGTTCAAGAAGATGGTTGAGGATGCCGTAGAAAGGCGCCGGAAATTTGAATCTAGCATGATGAATGTCACTCTCTCTGATGAACTGAGAGCTAGTGATTCGTTAAAAGAGAAGCAAGTGTTTGAACCCCATGGTACTGTTGATACTTGCTCTCAAGTAGCTGATGGCACTTTAGTGGAGGAAGAACTTGGAGAATTCTCCCATAATTTAACTGATTTATACATCGATTAGAACGTTAATGGTAAATTATTTTGGAAATAGGGTTCTCAAAGCTGTTGCAGCATGAAAAACTTCTGCTGCTGCCTGTGTATTTGTATATGCAATGCATGTATTTCTTATTTTTTATTAATACATCATTTGCCCCCTGAACTTGTTTAAAAAGTTTGATTGGCCCTCTTAACTTTCGAAGTGTTCCGATAGCCTCCTGAACTGGCATAAAATGTTCAGTTAGCCCCCTGAACTTGCATAAAATGTAATCAATTGATCACTCGGTCGTAAAATAAGTTAAATTCGAAAAATGTATTCCACGCATCTTAGAATGTTATTACATAATTAAAAAATAGATTAAAAAAGAAGTTATTGTTTGCTCAACTATACAACTTGTCTTTTCTAATATTAGAATCGTATATTCCGATTTTGGTCATTTTACTTTTTTTAAGACTCGTGGAATACATCTTCCGCATTCAACTTACTTTTTTACGACCGAGTGATCAATTGATTACATTTTACGCAAGTTCGGGGAGCTAACTGAACATTTTATGCAAGTTCAGGGGGCTATCAGAACACTTTGAAAGTTCAAGGGGCAATCAAGCTTTTTGGACAAGTTCAGGAGGCAAATGATGTATTAAACCTTTTATTTTCAATTAATGGAAGATTTATCAACAAAGACTCTATCTTACTCAGAGTTTCCATTAATAATTCTAGGGTCACAGGAATTATCAGTTATAAGATTAAAAACGAAGTAAGAACGATGCCCGTTAGATTTTGACTGCAAAAAATAACAAATTAAGATGAACCTCATCTATCCTGAATATTAACAAAGCAGATTGTAAAAGCTTAGTTCGGTATCATAATATTGTCCATTTTGGTTTAAATTTGTGCTTCACAGAAATAAATACACTTGTATTTAAAACACACTTTACACAAATATAGTTCAGTCACTCCATTTCTAATTTATATGACTTTAACTTTTTAATTTTAATTTATTTCTTTCTCGAAATGAGGGCTTATTTACATGAACAAAGTAAAATTTAGCCAATCATAACTTTGTTAGGGCAGCATGGTTCATAGAGTGCACCGTGAAGAAATTCATTGAGAACTGTCATGTTTCCATCAGACATCATGGGATAATTGACACGAGAAGAAAAAAAAATGAAAATTTGGAATTATCAAAACACAAAAGGGATATTTGCTCAAAATGCAGTATTTAGTTTCAAACAGAGTACTGTTGAGAATAATACATTGCGGTGTATACCAATATGATGAGATCACAAGATGAATGGAGTCACCCCCTACTACCAATCCATTACCTTAAATTTAATTAAATCGATTCCTTCAGGGGGGGAACCAGAAATAATTATAGGATGCTTTTTGCTCAAGTCTTCTATCTTGGCACTTCACTAACAATTACCACTTGGTTCATATCCTTGAACTAACACAAACTATGATACCAAAAAAACAAGTTGGGCAGTCTACTGAATTCCAATTAGACATAGAGGATTTTTCTTCATGAGACTCAGATCCACCTACAATTACAAGAAAGTTCAAGACAATTAATAAATAAAGGTAGTAGCATGATTGTCCAGCTCCCAAATACAGCAAAGTTTGAAAGAGTACCTTATGTCCAAACAGATCCCGGATATTATCAATTCCGTACAGTATCATCGTTGGTCTGGTTCAAAAAAAAAAAAACCCCCCCGAAGTGAATGATATTAACTTTTTTCTCATAATTATTTCTTTTTCTATGAAATTATAACTTTATTTCTTTTAAGAATGAGAAAAGCTGCTTTACCTTTCAAGGGAAAGTCCCCAAGCAATAACATTTACATCATCTGGGAATCCCATGGGACGTAACATTTCAGGCCTGAACATTCCAGAATTCCCAATCTCCACCCATTTCCCAAAGCCTTCATGATAGCTGATACAAATTTACAGATATGTTCAAATTACATTCACACATCTTCAATAAAATCTACCATGGAGGCCTTCGCCTATTATATATATACCTGAAAATCTCCATGCTAGGTTCAGTATATGGATTATAAGCAGGCTTGAACCGTAGTTTGGACATCCCTGTTATGTAGCTTTAGATGTTAGACTCTCCTGATGAGAGCATAAATCTGATCAAATATAATGGTGTCTTCACACTATTAACCACATAAACATAAGCATCAGACTTTTTGTGCCAAAAACAGAACTTGCATTGACAGTAACCAAGTCAATGGTATGTGTTCCCTCCGGTGTCAATTGACCGTTTCAAAACAATTACCATTTACTGTATTTGGCATTGATTTTTGTTTGCCAAAAAATAGAATAAACAGACATTGAAGTGTTTCAGAACAGAGTAGGTTTCTGTAGTACAAATATTACCCAATCGTGAAAAGAAGTCCTCCAAAACACCAATCAAGTGGCTCAATGTAAGCCCTCGATCACACACCACACCTGAAACCAAATATAAGAGTTCACAGAAAAGGATCAACAAATTTCACAAGGTATAAATTAAATAAACTTCAACAGACAATTTATTAGATGAAGACTCAACTCAACAGCACTGTACAGCCTAATACTTTCTACGAACCATTATGATGCCACCCTACCTATGAACGGGTTCTTGGTTTGGGCAAAAACTCACAAGTGGACTAAGCCAAGATCATAGTTTACCATCACGTACATGATGCTTAATGACAGACCAAAGTGCCATGATAAACAAACCCCAATGCAAAAGCAAAGCCAGATGTTATTTTGTCAACTTAAACATACCTTCTATTTGATGGAACTCTGCTAGATGAGTACGATCTACTGCTTCATTTCTGAAAACACGATCGATAGAGAAGTATCTCTTGGGGATAAAAGGTTCCAGTTTTGCTTGCTATCAAGAACAGAATAACTAGTCAATAGATCTCCAGTTAGCATAAAACCAGAAAGTGAAGGCATATCATAAAAAAAACAGATGTGTGCTCTTTCAGGAGGTAGGACAGCTACAATTCTTAGATACATTTATATATATATATAATTAGCACCAGCATCAACTTGAAATTAGATTACAGGCATACATGCATTCCAGACAGTATAGTGTACAAATTTCATTCTCGAGGAAGAGAGATTAAACCACAGATATGACAAAAGCAAACTATATTTCTTTGATTGCTCTTGGAACACAGTGGACCAAATTAATAAAGCCAGTTTCATGACCCACCTAGGGGCCTATTTGACTTAAAAGCAGATTCAAACATTATTTAAGAAAAAATAATAAGCACTGAGCATATTTAGGCAGCCGTGGAAAATAAATACACAACTCAAATTGCAACAAAACCTGTGCTAGTGCATACAGCATCCGCGTAGAAATTGCTGTGGTGTGAGTTCGTAGAAGGTTTTTGTTTGCTTCCTCTCTTTTCCAATCATAATTATACCTGCCAACACAGATAGAATATGATTCTGGGAATTATGCATTACATATCATATCTGCGCAAAATATTCTCATCACCATACCCTCTTGATCCATAACCCCCAGATTCATGGACTTCCTTCACTAGCTTAACATAATCTTCTGGTAGTTGGCTCGTAGTTGAAGGAACTACATACACATAACGATCGGAATAAACAAAAAATAACAGAACCACGAAAAGAAAAGGATGCTTGACAAACCTTGCAAGAAGAATGTATCGTGTGAATCACGGGCAGGATGTTGTTGTGGCTGGAACAATGCATCAAAATTCCAGAAGCTGTCAAATGAAATAAGAGCATTAATCATAAAAATATATGGAGGTAAGGTAACGCAACACAGCTGCAGACACTTACAAAAAACAAAGATGGTGTAAAAGAAGGCTCATGCTTCAACTTCTCTTAATAATCATCATCATCATAATAATAATAGTACCAGTAGTAAATAAAACATTTTCTTTTAATATGCATACAGGACATGGAGTGACATGGTAAAGTTCAATATGCTAAACCTATTAATAGACGCTGCAATTAACTATAAAGATGTTTACAGAAAAGGATGCAACGACAAGCTACCTGCTCTCAACATATCTATTTGTGGGCATTTCCTCAAAGCTGTGTCCAGCAGAACAACACAAAGATGTCAAACTTTATAACTTCAATACATGGTGCAAGTAAAGATAAGAAGACAAAAAGCAGGTCTCACTTTAGTTGACGAAATATATCCTTTAGCCGATCTTTCACCTATAAAAAAAACAGAATATAAGCAAAGCATCACATGAATATTTTCTAATACCTTGCTACTAAACAGGTTAAGCAAATAATTAAAATAGCAAAGGATGACAATGACGAAGTAATTTCAGAAGCTATATGACCATAATGGTACCAAACACTCGCATAATATGTATTTTGTCAAATGAACCACCTCCCACTACCATGTCCATCTACTTAAAAAAGGAGAACGTGTTCACATGAAATAACTTTTGAAGGCAGGATAAATACTACATCATTCGACGAAACCAAAATCACATGATAATCCTCCTGAACAAACAGCTATTCCAAAATATTATGTTTTTAATTATTTGATGATAATGCTTCCTTCAATGGAAATCAAACTCTCAGCCATCTAAGAAGCTGATTAAATCAGTTACTGAAAGAGGCTTTTTTTTCTGAAAAGCCAAACTAACCAGATCCAAACCTTAATCGGACATAAAACTCAGAGCAGCAAAACAAAAGCAAAACTGCTTCAGACTTTATGGGAACTAGAAGAAAGGTAAAGAAAAATCTATATTTATCATACATACTACAGAGCAAAATGATTTGGGCTACCTTGTCAATTTAACTACAATAAGCAGATTATGATTTCAAACATATGCGTCATTTTTCTCCTATATTTCAATATTGGCTGCTTCCCATTGAATTGAATATAAACAAACAAAGTAACATTATCTTCATTAAAATAACTTCATAAACAATTTCTTGCCTTGTTGAGTGGATGAAGGTGCCCACATTCAGGTGGTGGGCCCTTAGCATTCAAATTATACTCCTTAAACTCCAATTCCTTCCAATCACCCCTAGAACATCAGAAAATTTGTCGAAAAGGTTAGTTGCACGGGTGAAATCTGTTTCCACTAAAAAGCATAACCATGCGAATGAACAAATATTTTTTGAGGGCTACCAAGTATACTTTAATGATTCCATTAGAATCTAAGAAAAAAAGAAACTAGACCAGATATGCCATTTTACTCAGGAGGAAAAAGGTTCAAGGATGATTATTTATAGGAGTGAACCTCATAGAAGTATTTAACCTCTATGCATATGGAGCATGAGCTTACACCAAGAAAAGGATAAATCAAAACAGGCACCTATTCAACAATATCTTGCCTCAATTGTTAAATTTGTAAGCCAACATATAACTAATCCTTACTTTCTTAGTACTCCCAATTAGTAATGGTAAAACCCACTAGTATTAGATGTTCTGGGTTCACAAATCGAGTCAATGAAGCAAGTACAAGATCAATAATTAGATGAATATTGAATGTAAATAAAATAGGAAAGCAAGAAATGATATACCTCTGTAGATTTTCTCGAGTCAAATCAGTAGCGGGTTTCTTTCTTTTTGGTGCATAATTAGGACCTTTTCTCACTGAGTAGCCTTTCCACGTCCTATATCATGAGCATGATTTGTAAATACCAAGGGGCGCTAAACAAGAAAAGTTTTAGGGCCCACATATATAAGGAAATACACATATTAGATACTATGAAGTATATCAGTTTATGATCATTTACTGCAAAACAATAAGCTTCCTTGCTTTCAGAGAGTTGATACTTTCTTTATCTAATTCCTGAAATCACGAAACAAACAATAAAAAAAAGTAAAAATAAAAACAATTACTTCGAATGACTAAGCACACATAAAACATCCATGCATAGTGGACTAAATAACAGGCCCGGTACGTAAGTTCTGAATTAAACGCAGAAAAATGCCACACACTCTTTATCAGAGGAGCCCCTCCATAACTATAAGCTGCTACACTACCCAACAGAAAGGCAGACAAACTTCCCAAAATCTAGAGCTAAATTTTGCAAATGTCTTGATAAACTGCTCAGTTTCAGCCATTTACAGGGGCGGAGCTAGGGGGGTAGGGGAGAGTCTCCCGACCCTCCGACCCTCCGGAACACCCTTGACGAACAGTGGTTCAGTCCCGAACAGCCCCCAAAATAGATAAAATTGGTACTTATAATGTAGAATGTGATTATATAACATAAAACTAAGTTTGCATAGTTGGTTGTAGTGATAATTAAAGGAATCTCTTCATCCAATTGGTCCTATGTTCGAATCTCCCTCTCTTCACTTTTTATCTCATTTTAATTTTTTCTTGGCTGTCAACGTTAAGGGTAAAATTGCATCATTTTAGACGTTAGAAGTAAAATTGTTCTTAAGTGTAAACATTAGAGTATTTTTGCACCTTATCCTTACTTTATATTGAATCTCAGTTGTTTTGTACCTTAATGTTTCCAATTATGATCAAATTTACCCTTATATTATCAAAATTTTGAAAATTTTGATTTGACTACTATGAATCAAAGCCTTAAGTCGTTATTAAGAAAAAAAAATCTTCATGCAATGGAGCCCCTCCGGACTTTGAGCTCTGGCTCCGCCACTGGCCATTTACATATGCAATAAAAACATGATTTCCCAGATTTCACAAATTTACTGTCCCTCTAGACTTCGATCATGACAAATTAACTATAATACTATACATGCATGGATATACATGTTCAAGTACATGGACAAAATTATCACTTCAGAATTGGGCTCATGCCGATCAGGAACCGTACAAATAAAAGACTTTATGCAGGCTTAAAAAATGACAGAAAGAATTATATTAAATAGCTGTTCTTAAAGCTGCAGTTACTGCTCCGAAAATTAGCCAAGGCCACAAATTGGTAGTAATATACTTTTGTAACCTATTAAGTTTTGTAAATCTCCAAGACTAAATAGTAATTACCCTCCACTCTAGTCTACCATACAACTACTGCGCCCCAAACATGAAGCAGTGTCACCTATTGTTACATTGATCTATTTTAAAACACATGTTGGCGGAGACATGCAAAAGTAACTCAGAACTGAAAAGATCACTAAACAATTGAAGAACTAAAGTGGATTAAATGCGTTAAAATCAATAATGACCTGTCCATCTTGAATCTTTAAAAGCAGGTCCTTCAGTTTGTCTTCCACATGTTGAACCTACAGTGATATAGAAATGTAATGAGACAACTGCAAAGATTCCACAAACTCTTATTCAAATATATTATCAAATCAAAACAGTTCCTGGAGCGATTATTATTATTATGACGGAACATAGATAATTAAGTATGTAAATTATATTTTTTTAATAAAAAAAAAAGGACAAAAGTATAACTAAAAATACCGAAGTCCAAATTAGCCTAAAAGATATTCAATTATGATCAATTGCATACAGAACAAACTCTGAGATAATTTAATTAAAGGTATCTCATATGAAGACGTATAAATAAAATCCAGCAGATAACTTCGAGATTTCTACCTTCCTCGATATTTGCTTTCCCATTTCCACCCATTTATTCTTTCCAGCCTGTGAGCACCCTATTTTGAAAACTGCAGGGTCAAGCTTTTTCTGCACCAATAAAAAGTTTCAACAATAAGATTGTGTACATGAGACGACATACTACAGAAAGAAAAAGACAATATAACAGCAAATATTGAAGAGCAACATATAAAATTTCTATATCCTGATCAGTAAGCTCAAGTATTGTATGATGGAATACAAAAATGAAATGGAATAGTTAAATTGGCTAGTGCATTGTATGTTGATGTTACAAATAGTGTACAAACTACAAAAAAAAGTAGCAATAACCTGCAACTCATCCTTTGTGATGCTACCCTCCGCTGGTACAGCCAAGAACAGATTTACTTCAGGTGATCCTTCGGCAGCATACTTTTTACCTTCCTCAGTAAGAACCCATGTCTCCCTCTTGATATCCTGGCATATGAACAAATTACTATGTAATCCACATTAATACTTCACAGTTATGTTGAGACATGTCAACCACTTTTCATCAAAGGCACTTATAAGTTCAGCATGCTCTATTAACACTATCAGGGTCCATATTCAACAGTCAGCAAAACACCTATGCTTCCAATCGCTATAATACAGTTCAAAATATACAATTTCTAGCTTAATATTACATGTGTATAGACCAATCTTCCATTATTTTAATGAACTAAATGCAGATTAATTGAGTGCATTAGCCATATGCGAGAAGAACTAAACGTATGGATGAATAGATAATTTAGAAGCTAGAAAGTATCACCTGAACATCGACGAAGCGGAAACCAAAGAGGCTTTTGACGACATTGACGATCTCGTTATGATCAATCCCCCTTGCGGCGGCGAACTGCCCGGAATCACAGATTTCTTCGTGATTCTGCAAATAGCCTAAAATCTCCTCTTCCGCCATTTTGTCGATTGACCTTCGTATTCCGCTGTAGAAATGAAATACCAGATATTCAGTAGCCTAGTTTCAACGTAGCCACCACAGTTCTGCTCTGTTGCTGGATGATGCAAAAGCCTGATGTAGGGTAAGCCAATTGAGGTCTGGAGTGTGGACTCTATTTTGGCCTTTGGGCCTAATTATTTAACTTCCTTTCGATGGGTTGTTTACATAAAAGTCAGGTAATAATATTTATTATTTAATCAAATATTGATAATTTAATATCTTACGTAAGAATTATAAACAATCAAATCTCATTAGTAGTAGATTATATTATTCCTCACAAAGAGACCATGTCCCCTCCTATCTTTTTGTCCGCGTCTCAATCACCTCATCCTGCATGCTAACCGTTGGGTCGGTAGAAGCCAATCCATTTATCTCATAACGGTCCTCCTCTTTCTCACATCTTGTTTGCAGATGATATAGCAAGCTTCTGTTACTAGGGATGTGCTTAATTATTTTTGCTCTTGTTCAGATCAGAAAGTAAAAAAAAATTTCTCCCAATGTGTGGTCAAAGATGATTTTTGGGTCTCTTCTAGTCTTGGCTTTTCAGCTACTCGGGATTTTAGCATGTATTTGATGATGTCGGTGTTGGGTTTCGGCAATGCAATAAAACGCAGTGGACAAATAAAATCGAAATCCAACCAGAGGATCCATGTGATTTGATTAAAAAATAAAAGAAGGATAGATGGTCGACCTCACATGCATTGAAGATTCAAATCTGTAACTTAGAGACAATGTCGGATCCAGTGTTGCCTGTCAGACAAACAAACACCTTCTACCAGTATCCACACGAGCAATCAACAAACATACAACATGCTAGCGCCGACTAGATACCAGAGAGCCCAAAAAAGAATTCATGATTCTAGAGTTCTGGTGTAATTCGACTGCTGTATTAATGTGTAACCCTAAATGCTAGTTTTAACACATATTTATAGGTTGAAATAAACAATATTAAATAAATAAATTTATTTATTATTATTTATTTCAGATTTTAATCTCATTAAACCCTTGTACGAATTTACCAAGGTCATATTTATTTTACCGAACTCATTGGTTAGTTTTATTTTGATCCCTAATCCGAATGCTATTCATTGTGTATGATCATAATCCAGATACAACGAACCTTTATATATATTTTTGTACATCTCAATTTGCTTTTTGTGTGTGATCCTGTAGTTTTATATAAAATTGGCAGTAAGTCAAATAGTATTTTACCCTACATGTCATAAGCGATCTCTAGCAAAGCATTATGACTGCGTGATTGATATGGAGGATATGATCCAATTTAATCTACTGTATAAAATATGGCATAATTTATTTATCTCATGATATCTTAAATTGAACATAAGGCGTAGTTCTTATCATCCTTATCATATTCAATCATATAGTTTCTCGATCTCAAAGTAGGCTGTAAAACAAATTAATTGATACACTTATCAATTTATTTAAGCACAACCGAAAGAAAGTGAATGGATGGCATGGAAAGTTTCTATCTCAAGCAGGGAGAGAGGTACCCTAGAAATCGGTTGCACAGGCAATCCCCTCTTACTGTATGAGTATTTTTCTTTTGCTAGGGACCCTGTGTGACGAGTTGCAGAGAATGATGAACTCATTCTGGTGGGGGTCGACGAATGATAAGAGAAAGATTCACTGGACGTCATGGGAGAGATTGTGTTGCAGGAAAGAAGATGGAGGATTGGGCTTCTATCATTTGGGGGCGTTTAATATAGCCCTCTTTGGTAAGCAGGCTTTACAGTTAATTTCAAATAAAAATACTCTGGCTGGTAAGATTCTCAAAGCTAAATACTTCCAAGAAGGGACATTCTGGACGGCTCAACTAGGTAACAACCCGAGCCTAGTGTGGCAGAGTATATGGAATGCCAAACCGTGTTTAGAGGAGGGGTGTAGATGGAAGATTGGAGAATGAGATATGATTCGTGTGTGGGACCAACCTTGGCTGGCTAATGCTGTGGGTTTTAGGCCCTCTACTACCATTGTTGTGGGTCTAGAGGATCTCAGGGTAGCTGATCTGCGGTGCCATATCACTGGAGATTGGAATGTGGCTCAAGTAGAGACAGTCTTCAATGCAGTTGATACGTCACATATCCTACAGACTGTGGCTTGGAATGTGAGTGAGGAGGATCGAATTATCTGGCATTATGGAAGAACGGGCATCTACACAGTCAAGTCGAGCTATCAGGTAGCATTTGTGCAGCGTTACGGTATTGTAGATAGCAAGTTCATGGAGTTTTGTCGAACACTATGGGGCCTAAATATCCTTCCAAAGGTGAAAATTTGTCTGGCGGGCTTGTTCTGAACTATTACCTCACACGGATAACCTATATTGCAAAGGCCTACAGGTTAGTAATATTTGTGTTATATGCCATGAAGTGGGTGAACATAATTACCATCTTTTTATTGACTGTCACTTTGCTATCACTTGCTGGCAAGCGGGAAAAATTATACAAGCCGGTCTACACTATGCTGATTTTATAAGTTGGTTTGCTGCTATGATGAAAAATGCTAATAGTGTCGATGAACAGATGCCTATGTGTGTGAATATTTGGGAAATTTGGAAATAGAGAAATAACTGTGTATGGAATAAACACATCATTCCTGCTAGAATTTGTATTCCTCGTAGCTTCCAATGGCTGCTTGAATATACTACAACAAATAAAGTCGTATCTGCCCCTATCCGCCCTACTGATACGCACAAATCGGTGGATGTTAGGTGGACGTTGCCGCCCGCTGGTATCTGGAAAATAAATATTGACGCACCAGTTCGTTTTCAGCCGCGATCAATGGGCTTCGAGCTGGTATGTAGGGACGCCTTAGACAGAGTCCGAGCATGTTGGACGACACACAAACTAGGCTGTTGGACAGCCCCGATGCTAGAGGCGTTTGGTTTGAAGGAAGCTCTCAACTGGATCAAAAATAGTGGTTTGGGCAGGGCGGTAGTAGAAATGGATGAAAAAAGGGGTCACTGATGCGTTCGTTAGGCTGAGGACATCTCTGAATTCGGGGACATAATTCGTCATTGCCAGGCACTTGTGCGGGACTGTGTTGATCTTTCAGTCGCCTATATAGCTAGGCAAGCTAATCGTGTTGATGATCTTATAGCTAGCTCCTCCTTTTCTTGGCAAAGCCCAACATACTGGGATTCAGCTCCTCTATTTGTGAGACCATTAGCTGAATCAGATGTAACCAATTAATTAATTTCATTCATATATTATTCCTTTTGCGTCAAAAAAAACACAACCATACATGTCTCAGTCTCACTTATCGAGGGGCCCAATGGCATCTCTCTCATAATGTGAGGGATAAATCTTATATCTATCACTTATATTCCTCTGTATGAATTATATTATGTCCAATCACAACCTTTATAGTTGTCCGGTTAAAAACAATGTTTGATTATGTCAAAACACACTACTCTTCATGTAGGAATCCATAATGAACTTAGATCTAAGGATTTAATGACATTATTATAATTGAGATCACTTATGACAGTAACTCATGTAGTGATTTTATAATGGATCTATCCAGTACCATGTTCTCCAACATGTACCCATGAGTTTGAATTGTATATCCATACATGTGTTCATCACATGAACATGAACATCAATCAACCGTCACATCTATATATAATATAAAACAGTAACGATGGAGCTGAGGTGTCACTTTCTCCTTTTTTACTTATGAAAAATATAATATAAAATATAATATATTAACTTTAATTATATTATTATATTTATTTATAAAAAGATTATTTTATCCGTACTATATCTAAGAGTTCTACAGAATTTAAATTAATCCCTAAAATCTCTCTAATTCTCTGCATATCTATATCTAAAAGTTCTACATAATTTAAATTAATCCCTAAAATCTCTCTAATTCTCTGCATATCTATATATAATATAAAACAGTAATGATGGAGCTGAGATGTCACTTCCTCCATTTTTACTGATAAAAAATATAATATAATATATAATATATTAATTTTAATTATATTATTATATTTATCTATAAAAATATTATTTAAATTAAATATGAAAATAAAATAATAATAATTAATTTATATAGCACCTTTATATCATTAATTGTAATTATTAAATTATACTTTTGTTAATATTTATATATTAAGATGAATCTGTGCATCGCACGGGTCAAAAACTAGTTAGTCTTAATTTATTATCATTCCCATAATAATAATTAAACAGGGACATTTAGAATACAGTAAAACCTTCATAAATTAATACTCGATGTTAACTTGAGGAAAAATCCTTGATCGGAGCACTTCCCTGTGAGGCGCCGTTGGGATCGGCTGGGGACACTCCGATGCCAAAGTCAGTAAGATGGATCAAGAAAACCAACAGAATTGACAATAATTGTGAGAATGTGTGTGTACCTTGATAACCTAGGGGATCAGGCTATATATAGCTGAGAAGTTGTAACCTTCAGGTAACTAGAAAGTCTCCATTAATGCCTCATTAATGGCGGTTACGGGTTATTCTGAACCTGGCGGATTAACTAATTAATAACTCATTAATGATCTTTTATGGCCGAGTCGGCGGCCAGCCGTTATAGAGACGAATGGAGAGATTCGCCTTATAGGTCCGCCGGCGGATCTCTCTGAGCTGATCTGGGGAGATCCGCCAACCAGCTTCCTTTTGGAGACCACTACGCGACGTACTTTGACGTGAATATCCCTTTTGGTCCTCAGGATAATATCTCAATGTTATCACTCGATAAATTAATAATCTTTTTAAAATAATAAATTCTTTTGGTCCCGACTTGGGTCAGTTTAAAAAATAATTAATTCTAATAAATTAATAAGATAATAATTTTTTGGAACAATCCGTTATAAATGCATTGTTTTATTATCTCTATAAATTAATAATTTTTCAAATACACATGTCAAATATATATATAGATATATACTTAGGATAATTTAGGAAAATAAGACTCTATAGTACTTTGTTTTTTCTTGAAATTTAAATCTAATTGAATTCCATCTCTACTATTCTCAGTGCATTCAAAGGTTCTGATGTACACTTGTCAAACTGTAACAAAAAATTATAAATAGTGGTTGATGCTGTAATTTCTTCCTTTCTTGTGACTGGTTCCAAGGGTACTGAATCATCATCAACTTCATCCTCAATTGAATTTTGCATAACACTCTATAAATTAATAATTATTGATTTATTCATTAATTAATATCTCTATAAATTAATAAAATTTAATGGTCCCAATATTATTAATTTATAGAGGTTTTACTGTAATAAACTATTATAGTCAATGATATTATTATAAAGCTAACATGCACACTTTAATAATAATGATAGTGTTGGCCCAAAAAATAAAATAATTATTTTTATGTATATAAAATGCTTGGGTTATGTTTTTAGGATATAGTTTATATTTTCTAGAAAATAATACACGTGTAAGCTAACCTTCAACCCATGAGAGAGTCCGGCACCACGCGGGGCGTGTCCTCAATACGCAGCGCGTAAACAAGGCGTCCGGAGAAATCAACGTCAGAGACTCAAATACGCAGCGCGTCCTTCACTTTACACGGGGCGTACTTTCTTACGCGGGATGCACTTGCCAATACGTCATGCGTAAGACGCATCCGCAGAGTGTTCCAAGATCAGAAGCACGGATACGCAGGGCGTATCCGCCAATACGCAGGGCGTACTCCTTTACGCGGGACGTGACACCAGAGACGCCACGCGTAAAAATCATCAATGAAACGCACAAGGCCCAGGAGCCACAACACGCAGGGCGTAGTAGGACATACGCGGGGCGTATCGTCTCTTCCGGAAACAGTCAACGGCAGTTGAGGAAGTTAAGTTAGTTGGAGTGTTAGTTGGAGTTAGTTGATGATGAAAAGACCAAAATACCCTAATACCTCTAACTAATTACCAAAACGCCACTTAAAAATACTATAAATAGACCCACTCCCCTACACTAAAATACACACTCAATCACAACACAAAACCCCTCTCTAAAGGTCCCTTTCAATGTTCTAGTTCTTAGTTTTAAGTTCCTAGTTCTTAAAGTTCTTCAAAGTTCTTTCTTTCGTTCTTCGTTTTTCTTGGTTTTAGTCCCTCATTTAGCTTCCTTTAGCTTCAATTCAAGTTCTAAAGCCTTTTTTTCGAGTTTCTCAAATCAAATTAGTGTTTTTAAGTCGTTACTCTGCTCAAGTTTTCAATTAGAGTTTCCTTTCTAAAGTAATTTTCCAGATTCGTCCATCCTTTTTCAAAGCTCAATTCTGTCCATTTAAATTTATTTTTTGCCTTCGATCCCTTCGACAAAGTTGTTCCTAACGTCCTGAATTTCGATTTAGCCTTTTGATTCATTCAATTCCGTGTCCAGAATCTCCGTTTACAAGCTGATTTTTATACCCCAAATTCTTTTAGCATTCTGCCCAGATTTTTCCAGATTCAACTAGTCATTTTCAATCTTCAATTTCGTCTGTTTACCATTCGTGTTGGCCTTCGATCCCTTATACAAAGTTATTCCTGACATCCCGAAGTTCAATTTACACTATTTATTTGCCCAATTCCGTATTCCTAAGCACTCCAACCAAGCTCCCCAAAGTCAAGATTAAATCTACCCCATTTACCTACCAACGTTTAGTCATTGCACAAGGCACATACCGTACGGGCCCGACCGGTTGCAGTTCTCCAAGGACCTCACGCCGACACCAAAATTCAACATCAATCCGAGATAGCTATTGTGGCTCCGAGTTTGTTGTTGAATTCCAATTTGTTTTATTGCATTTCAATTCTTCGTATTGATTTGTTCGTTCTAATTCAATTGATTGCCTATATGTTTAATATAGAGATTTCTCAATTGTAATTCATTTCCAATTTTATGTATTCAAACCTTTATTCATCAATAAAATACCAATTTTCACCAAATCTTGTGTCAATTTCGCACTTTAAATTCCTTTATTTTCTCGTCTTCAATTTACCCGCATTAGCTTAAATAAAACAATTTATCTAGCAAAGTTTTCATAAATGGCGCTAGAGACCCAAGAGGGACTTTTTCAATCCTTGCGTCCCTCGCCAATCGCTTCGTTTAAGATTTCAAGTTTTGGCGCGCAATTCCATAAACTTAACCGTCTTTAATAATTGAGAAGTAATCTTCTCTGGCACGCCCGCACCCTAACCACACGTGACAAGGTTGAAATTAGCATATTCGCAAAATATCGCTAACAATTTTTGGCACGCCCAGTGGGACCTTTGTTTTTTTTTTTTGCTACCAAAAATTGTGTCTATACTCGTTTTTTACGTTCTTAATTTTTCCACACTCATTATCCCACTTCCACTTTACCAAAATTTATTAGCTAACGCTAACAATTTTTGGCACGCTCGGTGGGACGTTTTATTTTTTGTTTTGGCTTAGCCAAAAATTTGTAAGACTTGTTTTTTCATACCACGTATATATTCTTCACGCTCATTTTTTAACTCACTTGTTTTTCATGCCTTGCTTGCATTCCATTAATAAGCATTTATTTATTTCCTTGTTCTTTCTTTTTCAGCACTAGATTACTAACATAATTTCATAATTTTCACCCATAAGTACTCACGAAGAATGCCGCCTAGGAAGAACACGGGGAAAGATCCCATCCCATCGGACTCCGAAGAGAGTCAAAATCAGAACCGGGATCAGAGCAACGAACCCGCCATGCCTGAAGGTTGTGCGGTTGAGACCGTGAACAATAGCGGAGGTGCAAACCAACAACCTCAAGGCCCACCCATATTCGACATGACACCATTTTTAGCAAAACTAGAGAAGCAGATCGACCAATTTCTACATGGATTTTCGCAATCCATGAGAGAAAGTTATGAGGATGTGTGCAAGGCAATGCAAGCCAACAACGAGGCGATGAACAATTCCAACAAGGGACCGGCTCTCGAGAAAAGGATCGTTGATTTAACTGGAGAGATCAGCAAAATCCCGGAAAAGTGCGCCGAGCTGTTCACACAAAGGTCGACATCTCAAGGACCGGTAGACGGTGGGAAGAAAACACCGACATCAGGAGCTGGGGAAAGGTATACCCCGCCACCAGCTCGAGAAGAGAATCTCAGGTTCAATGAGCGCGGTGACAGGATCAGCCCAGAACCTATTCAAGTCCCGCCACCTCAACAACAGTTTAGATCTCATACCGGACCTAGTAACCATGCTGAACATTACGAGGAAAGCTATGCTCGTAATGTGGGGGGCAATGTGAGACAAGCCAACTTTCACCCACAACGGACGACGCATACACGCATGGAGCCCACCAACAACTTGGGAGAGGCTCAACGCATAAGAAACATCGTCCAAGAGATCTATGGGCCAGCCGTGAGGGAAGTATACCGACCTGAGTTCTAGAAACCATATCCACGGCACTATGATCAGCTATACCCTTTACCCCACAATTTTAGAGTACCCGATTTTGCTTTATTTTCAGGAGAAGAAGGGCAATCCACTATGGAGCACGTGGCACGCTTCACCTTTCAGTGCAGCGGTTTGAGCATGGACACAAACTTCGACATGTTACGCTTGCAGCTATTCCCAGGTTCACTAACGGGACCAGCTTTCTCTTGGTACACCACCTTACCATCCGGATCCATTCATGGATGGGAACAAATGGAAAGGCTGTTCCACAACCAGGTCTATCGAACGGAGCCCGAGACCTGTGTTGCAGAGCTGTCCCGAATGACGCAACGATATGGAGAACCGGTTAAAAGTTTTATCAACCGATTCAAAAAGATGCGACATCGGTGTCGAATCAACATCCCCGAGGTCGAGTTCGTGAAGATTGCCCAACGTGGGTTGGAATTCGAAAACCGGAAGAAATTTCAGGGGATAGATTTCCGCGACTACTACGAGTTGGTGGCCAAGGTTTCAGAGTACGAGGAGTTGATGAGGGAAGATCATCGACGCAAGAAGAACTCTGTAGGAAGCTACCAAAGGGATGTACAAACGCATGAGGTAGCCATTGCCGACTTAACGAACACCGGATCTCGAACATGTCCCGTGTTGGTAAAGAATCCCAAAGCGCCCGAGGTAGTTAAAAGGATCCCAACCACTCAATATACGTTTGACGTCTCGAAGACGGAAGAGATCTTCGACTACCTGCTAAAGGAGCAGTTCATCACATTTCCTCCTAGACATGTGATCCCATCCAAAGACGAAATACACGGACGAAACTACTGTAAGTATCACGACAACTGGAGCCACAACACCCAAGCATGTTTTGGTTTTAGAAATGCCGTGCATGATAGGATTAACCGCGGGATACTCCAATTCCCGAAAAAGAAGGAAAGCATGCTGATCGACGAGGACCCATTCCCAGTAGCCAATATGATCAATGCCACTTCACTAGCGTGGGGGGGGGGCAAAGGAAAGCAACAGGGTGACATGAGAACCCGACAGATATGGGTACCAAAAGCGATGCCACCAAAGTTGGAGGAGAGCTCAAGGCAATCACAGAATACAAAGATAAGAGACGTACAACAACAACGGCCACGTTTCGTGACACCCTCGAGCACGTCGCCCCTAAATCAATGGCAATTGAATAGCCATAAGAAATTCCCAAGACCTCTCTCCAAGAATGCGAAGAGAAGATTAAGGAAAAGAGAGGCAGAAAAGAGAAATAGTCAAAAGGAGTCATCCAGCGTCAACTCCAACGATGCGGAAAGAGGAGGAAAAAACCAAGAGAAGAACCTCCAAATCCGGGTTGGAGATTTCATCATACGGGTAGATTGTGCAGCTACCTCTTTAATCTTACCTTCGGATTTTAGAAGCGAAGACACCAAGAAGGAATGCCCCAAATCCGAGCACAAGGAGCAAGAAGACACAGTCCCGAAGACACCGGGTGAAGAGGGCATGAAGAGGGTTTACTTTGACAAACCCACTCCAAGGATGACTCGCCATATCAAACCTCTATACGTCAAGGCTCATGTAGATGGCAAACCAATCTCCAGAGTGCTCATCGACAATGGATCAGCCGTCAACATCATGCCTATGAAGATGGTCCTAGCCTTAGGGAAATCAGAGGAAGATATAATCTCATCAGAGGTGTCAGTTTCAGCCTTCACGGGAGAAATTGCAAAGACATACGGCGTCCTACCATTGGAACTCACCGTTGGCTCTCACACCGCCATGGCCGCTTTCTTCGTGGTAAATTCAACCGCGAGTTATCAGGCACTGTTAGGGAGAGATTGGATTCATTCCAACTCATGCATCCCCTCGTCATTACACCAATTCCTTCTATTTTGGAAAGGAGACGAGGTGGAAGTTGTTCGGGCAAACGAGAAGCCATTCGAATCTTACTCCGATATGGTCGAAGCCAGACTCTACGAGGAATCTGTTAGCCCAATCCGAGTTGGGTCCAATCACAAAGAGCAATCATACGGCGAAGAGATTAAGAATATCCTAAGGCCAACGGCAATCGTGCCCCGTCGAAGGCCATTCCGTGATGAGCCGATAATCGAAGAAGTTCCATGATTAAGACAACATCTAAAAAAGAAGCGGTAGCTTCAACCGCCATATCAAAACTGAATGCGCAACAACTAGCAGAGAAACTGTATCGAGAAAACGACATGAGGGTTTCAGAAATCGAAACACCCAAAGGAATAACAGAACTAGATCCTCAAGGAGAAGAAATCCAATTACAAGATCTGAAAAGGGCGAATCCGAAGTTAGAAGATGAAGGTTCCATGGCGGTCGACCCTCCAGACGAAGTAAACCTAGGGACAGAAGAGGAACCTCGGGTTACATTCGTCAGTAACTTACTACGCCCGACGTTGAAAGAAGCCATTATCACTTTGCTTCAGGAGTTCAAAGACTGTTTCGCTTGGAATTATGATGAAATGCCCGGGTTGAGCAAGGACATAGTGGAACATAGATTGCCAATCAAACCGGAGTTCAAACCATTCAAGCAACCAATAAGGAGAATGAGCAAAGAGGTTGAACGCAAGGTGAAAGAGGAGATAGAAAAGGTTTTCAAAGCTAAGTTCATCAGACCAGCAAAGTACGCCGTATGGCTATCTAACGTCGTCCCTGTAGTGAAAAAGAACGGCAAACTACTCGTATGCGTAGATTTTCGCGATCTAAATTTAGCCACGCCAAAAGACATCTATGTGATGCCCATAGCCGACATGTTAGTAGATGCTGTGTCTAAAAATGAATTAATATCTCTGTGTGATTGCTATGCGGGATATAACCAAATCCCCATTGCCGAAGAAGACATTGCAAAAACGGCATTTCGTTGCCCAGGGTCAATCGGCACGTTCGAATGGGTCGTCATACCATTCGGTTTAAAGAATGTCGGCGCCACATACCAAAGAGCAATGAATGCCATTTTTCACGATTTACTCAGCACCTCCATGGAAGTATACGTAGACGACATCGTTGTCAAATCCAAGCGAGAGGCAGAACACGTCGGCCATTTGAGGAAGAGCTTCGAGCGAATGCGTGAGTACAATTTGAAACTCAATCCTCTAAAGTGCGCCTTCGGGGTCAAAGCAAGAAACTTCCTCGGATTTTTAGTCCATCAAAGAGGAATCGAGATTGACGACAATAAGGCAAAAGCAATCAAAGAAGCACAACCTCCGAAGAACATGAAGGAGTTACAGCGGTTCTTGGGCCAAGTAAACTACTTGAGACGATTCATATCAAACTTGGCTGGAAAATCCAGAGCCTTCTCAGATCTATTAAGACACAAAGACAAAGAAAGCTTCAAGTGGGACGACAAGCATCAAGCGGCGTTCGAAGAGATCAAAACTTACTTGAGCAACCCACCCGTGTTAATGCCACCAAGGGAGGGTACTCCACTCAAGCTCTATATATCAGCAACCGACGAGTCAATTGGGTGCTTGCTTGCCCAAGACAATGCAAACCGTCATGAACAAGCCATCTACTATCTAAGTCGAACATTGCTATCGGCAGAGACGAGGTACAACCCAGTTGAGAAGACGTGCTTAGCCCTCTACTTCGCTTGCACAAAGTTGAGGCATTACTTGCTCAAAGCGAGAGTTTATGTGATTGCTAGCACCGACTTGATCAAATACATGCTCAACCAGCCTATCCTCTCAGGAAGAATAGGAAAATGGTCACTAGCACTGGCCGAGTTCACGTTGGTGTATCTCCCGCAATCCTCGATAAAAGGGAAAGCAATTGCAGATTTTGTGGCCGACCACCCAACCAACTTTCAATATCCCGAAGAAGTAGAACTGCCAATTTACCTGACGCATAAAGAACCGTGGCAGTTGAAGTTCGATGGTTCAAGCACAGACAGTTCCAACGGAGCAGGAGTGATCATCACAGCCCCATCCGGGACTAAAACAGTATTAGAGGTAAACTTGGATTTTGAATGCACGAACAACCAGCTTGAGTATGAAGCTCTAATCATCGGCTTAGAAGTCTTGATAGACCTAGGAACGAAAGAGGTCAAGATTTTCGGTGATTCACAATTGGTTATCCGGCACCTAACAGGAGAATATAAATGCTCAAGTTTATCTTTGCTACCTTATTTCGCGTTTGCAATTCAACTTCTGGAAATGTTTGATGAGGTCAGTTTGGAGCACATTCTAAGAAATGACAACTGGGAAGCTGACGAGTTAGCCCAAATCGCTTCTGGAATGAAAATCTCCAAAGATACAGCGTACAAAGTCGTTATCATCAGAAGACAGGGCCATCCTTCCGTGGCGGGTAGAGGCGTCCAGTTCGAATCATTCGACATCGATATTAACTTAGCTCAAGATTGGAGGAAACCATTCATCGATTACCTCAATGATCCTTCCAAAAAAGTAAAATATTCACTAAGCATTCAATCTCGAAATTACATGTTGATGGCAGGTGATTTGTACCGTAAGAGCTACGACGGAATGCTACTCAAATGTCTCGGCTTCCCAAAAGCAATGGAAGTCATGAAGCAAGTCCATGAAGGCATATGCGGAGCTCACTAGTCCGGAAGGAGAATGCGATGGCTTATCAATCGCCATGGATACTTCTGGCCAACGATCCTACGCGATTGCATCACATATGCGAAGGGTTGCAAGAAGTGTCAACTGTATGGCCAAATCCAACGAGTCCCTTCAGAAGAATTACACTCAGTGGTGAAGCCGTGGCCTTTTAGAGGATGGGCTATTGATCTAATAGGGAAAATATTCCCAGCTTCATCAAAAGGTCATTGTTTCATCATAGTTGCCACAGATTACTTTTCCAAGTAGGTAGAAGCAGCACCAATGAAGCAAGTCAGCCAAACGCAAGTGATCCAATTCATCAAAGAGAACTTGATTCATAGATTCGGAATCCCAGAATCCATCACCACGGATCAAGGGACCATGGTCACAGGCGAAGATATGAACGAGTTCGTAAAAGAATACGGAATTAAATTGATACATTCCACTCCGTTTTACGCACAAGCAAATGGTTAAGCCGAAGCATCCAACAAAATTCTAATTCAAATCTTGGAAAAGATGCTAGAAGACAATCCTAGAGAATGGCACAAAGTTCTCTCGGAAACACTGTGGGCTATGCGAACATCTAAGACACGGGCGACTGGAGTAAGTCCATTTTTCCTAACCTTTGGACATGATGCAGTAATACCATTGGAAGTCATCGTTCCTTCACTCCGAGTGATGCGTCAACATGATTTAGAGCCGGATAATTATGTGCAAGCCATGACTATGGAACTCGAAGACTTGGATTATGAGAGACAAAAAGCGCTCGATTGCATGATGATCCAGAAAAAGAAAGTCGAAGATGTGTACAACAAGAAAGTAAAAAAGAAAAACTTCAGAGAAGGCGAGCTAGTGTGGAAGCTAATTCTACCAATCGGGACAAAAGATCGTGAGCTTGGGAAATGGTCACCCAACTGGGAAGGACCATTTCAAGTCCACAAAGAGCTTCCCGAAAACGCGTATTGGTTGAAGAGCTTAGACGGAGAACCACATAGGAGATACATTAACGGTAAATATTTGAAGAAATATTTTCAAAGTATGTGGGACGTAATTAACACAGGAACCGATGGGAACGTCACGCACAACACATGATGTGTAAACGTGCGAAGTAGCCAGCCAACAAGGCGTAGAGGAAGCACAGCCCGAAGGACAGCTCAAAAAGCCAAGTACGCGGGGCGTGACTCAAGCACGCACGAAAGTCACACCCTAGAGGCTCATTTACGTGCGACATAATCCCAAAGACGCCACGCGTAAATTTCTTCTTTAGATGCCCCAAGATCAGAAGCTCAAGTACGCAGGGCGTGTTTGACAATACGCGGGGCGTAAACTAGACGTGTGTAAAAGACAGCTCCAGGAGCGAGAATACGTGGGGCGTAAAATCAAAGATGCCACGCGTATTCATCATCGAGCAAGCGCTTCAGGATCAGGAGCACAAATACGCGGGGCGTAACCAGGTACACGCATGGCGTATGCGCTCTTTTTCTGGGCATTTACTCTTTTTCTGGGCATTTATATATTGTCTTTTCAAGTGCTATAAATGTTCATCAATAAAAGAATAAATGTGCCATGGCCAAAAATAGATGACTTAGCAAATGTTCAAACGACAATCAATTCACAAAACAATGTCCATTTGTAACTACACAAATAAATAAATGAAAGAATAAGCGTACAAACTCAAAACAAAGATGAAAAGTACGGGCAACCCGTGAACGTACCTCACGGAAACAAACAAAAATCAGGCTTTGGGTATTTCGCCCAAGATTCACAAAGTTTTGAGGCAGCCTCTTTGTGTTGCTCGCTCTGTCGGTGTCATGCCAACATTTCATCATAATGATTGGCCAATCGATCTTTCTCACGGCCCAACTCTTCCTCCATCCGTGGGAAGCAAGCCCTAAACCCGGAGCTAGCTCTAACCATATCTTCCTTAAACACTCGAGCTTCAGCCACCTCCTTCTCCAATGCCGCAAGCCGCTCCTCTACAACTGCAATTTTAACCAATCGTTGCCTATCCACTTATTCAGCATCAACCAAAGCATTAAACTTCTTGCTGTAGGCCTCTAACTCTGCCATATTTGATCTAACTCGAGCTGCGAGACCTGTTGCCACGTTTTTCTCAATAACATAGGACTGATAGCAAAATAATACGTGGTTCTTGGCGGATTTCAACGGCTCAGTCTTGAAGGGATGAGCACACACACCCATCATAAGGTCAAAATCGATCATAGCTCTTTCAACACGGGACGGAGTCCAAGAGTCAAGAGGGGAGGCGACCAGCTTACTGAGATTGGCACGAGCATCACTCAAAGAATCATCACTAGGAAAGGATGAGTCAGCTACGGCGTTAGGCGGTCCTTTCAAAAATGAAAAATCCAAACCAGCAAAAGGATTATCAGCCTTAAGACCGACAAGAACTAATGGAGGACGCACTAGAGCTGATTCCTGCCATATTCACAAATGACGATTCAATCAAACAATATGACTCAAGCATCCCAAACATAGTTCATAAAATAACGAAATCGCAAAATCATACAAACCTGAGACAATGGTGCGGCAATCAATCGGTTTAAAGAAGATGCAGAAGGAAGATGTGTTCGTGCTGGAAGTTGCAAGGGAGTCATGTCCACCTCGGTCAAGCCATCATCAAGAGATAGAGTTCTAATCGAAGAAGTCACGTCCCAACGTGCCCCTAGTTGATCCAGCGCTCCATCCTCAAAACCAAAGTACAGGTCTTCGTCAGAATCAATTCTCTCTCCTGGTCTCATAGAAGGGCCTGCCATGGTATGTACCTGCTCTCCCCCATCCAACATGATTGCTTTGCCTTTGCTTTTGCCCGTTTCGTTTATCCCAAGATCATTCGAGACCGGAAGGGTCAGATTGTTATCCTTTCCTGAGCTACCGCTCGAATCTAAAAAAAAAAATGAAATGTATATATATATATAAAATGTACATACAAGACAAAATAAAAAAGAGCTTACCAACGGGTGGAATACACTGCTGAAAAACGGTATCCCACCAAGCATCAAACGAAGGTCGATCTGATCCAAGCAGAAGTGGTCCCTGATCATATCCCGCGTCCAGAACCGCAGCGGCTATATCTTCGTCACTAGCTCCATACCGCTGAGAAGAGGTAGGAAATGGGAGTGGCCCTAGAATAGCTTGGAAAAATCCTAATTGACGTGCCCAAAGACAAGGTGCATATAAAGTCAGACCAGGATTTGATGATCTCGAGGTTCTAGTTCGGTTCACCCCGTGGTGTAACCGACGTGTCGCACACACTGTCATCCACCATTCAGTACCTTCATGGGGGGCAGCAGTCAAGTAAGAAAGAGCCCAGGATGGTAAACATGAATTACTCTTATTCCAAAAGAGAAACAACTCATTGTGAGGGGATGGCACTAAAGTACGGAGAAATCTCACAACCACACCAACGGCCAAACTCGAAGAGCTGTAGCAAAGGTCTACACCAAGATGATCTGAAACCCCCACTGATGAAACAGTAGCCAAATGAGGGAAGTAGATAAAAACCCACAGTTGTAACAACCACAAGCCACCCCGAGGTTTTACAAATGGTCTACCCTCAACCGTAAGAGCTAGACGGTGGAAGGTTGAAGATAACAACATGGTGCCAAGAGCTAAACGACGGTCTGAAGCCAAAGCCTTAGCAATAATCAATATTTCAGCGGTAGGCCTAAGACCCAACGGTTCAAAAATGTAATTGCTAAGCATCATCCACAGGAAATGCACATGATCCTCATCATCCAACTCCGCCTTATCCAATTTCTTCTTAATTATTTGGACATACGTCCCAGCCTCTTTAGATAAGATGGCTTGCACTCCAGGAAATGCGGGTGTATCGACACAACTTGGGACTTCCTCTCCAATAATAGGCAACCCCGTCAAAGCAACCACATCACGTAAAGTGATAGACATAAGACCCAGCGAGAGAATCAATGAGTTGCATGTCGGTGACCAAAAATTCAAAACTCCTTCAAGCACATTCACACAAGGAGTAATTTCATGACGAGTCAAACGAACAAAATCCCTGATGCCAACCTGGTCCCAAACACTTGCATACCTCAATTCTAAATGATCTACGAGGTCATTCCACCCAGTGTAACAACGAGGGAATATCAGACCTGCCTTATTCGCAGGAAATTGATAAGTTTCCCTATAAAGGGCTAATTCGGTAGCACTACTCATGGGATAAGGGGGCAAATGCGAGTTATTCATAGCAACAGGGCTAATAGTAAAGACACTGTCCTGAAATGGGGAGTACAGACACAATCAATCAAAGCCTATGGATGCTACCTTCAAATACATGACCATGAAATTACAAAAATTACCTCCTGCAAGCCAAGGGTTATGCCTAGGCGAGAATCAGTGCGAATGGTGTCAGAATATGAGTTCGCAGCTGTGACAGACAGAGACAAAATTTCAGCAATACAATTCCATCTCCACGTAAAAGCTCTAAAATTCTTATGTTTTATTCCAGTTCAGTTTATTCTCTCATAAAAAATGTGATTCTACACACACAAAAGCAAAAGAAAAATCAAAAAGAAAGAAAATAAAGAAGAAAAATAGTTTGCATACCCATGCTTGAGAGACTGAGAGCTTGATTCTGAGTGTTCTTGAGCTTGGGGAAAAGAAAATGGCAGAAACAAAGATAACAAAAAAAAAGAGTTGTAGATTGATTAAGATAGAGAGTTCCAAGGAATTCAAATTCTAAAATCCTGCAGGATTCTTTTCTCTATTATCTTAAAAAAGAAAAAGTATTTAATAAAACTTCTTTTGTACATAAATATTATTATTACTAATTCATTTATGCACAAAAGAGGGGGGCAATTGTTGGCCCAAAAAATAAAATAATTATTTTTATGTATATAAAATGCTTGGGTTATGTTTTTAGGATATAGTTTATATTTTCTAGAAAATAATACACGTGTAAGCTAACCTTCAACCCATGAGAGAGTCCGGCACCACGCGGGGCGTGTCCTCAATACGCAGCGCGTAAACAAGGCGTCCGGAGAAATCAACGTTAGAGACTCAAATACGCAGCGCGTCCTTCACTTTACGCGGGGCGTACTTTCTTATGCGGGACGCACTTGCCAATACGTCATGCGTAAGACGCATCCGCAGAGTGTTCCAAGATCAGAAGCACGGATACGCAGGGCGTATCCGCCAATACGCAGGGCGTACTCCTTTACGCGGGACGTGACACCAGAGACGCCACACGTAAAAATCATCAATGAAACGCACAAGGCCCAGGAGCCACAACACGCAGGGCGTAGTAGGACATACGCGGGGCGTATCGTCTCTTCCGGAAACAGTCAACGGCAGTTGAGGAAGTTAAGTTAGTTGGAGTGTTAGTTGGAGTTAGTTGAGTTAGTTGATGATGAAAAGACCAAAATACCCTAATACCACTAACTAATTACCAAAACGCCACTTAAAAATACTATAAATAGACCCCCTCCCCTACACTAAAACACACACTCAATCACAACACAAAACCCCTCTCTAAAGGTCCCTTTCAATGTTCTAGTTCTTAGTTTTAAGTTCCTAGTTCTTAAAGTTCTTCAAAGTTCTTTCTTTCGTTCTTCGTTTTTCTTGGTTTTAATCCCTCATTTAGCTTTCTTTAGCTTCAATTCAAGTTCTAAAGCCTTTTTTTCGAGTTTCTCAAATCAAATTAGTGTTTTTAATTCGTTACTCTGCTCAAGTTTTCAATTAGAGTTTCCTTTCTAAAGTAATTTTCCAGATTCGTCCATCCTTTTTCAAAGCTCAATTCTGTCCATTTAAAGTTATTTTTTGCCTTCGATCCCTTCGACAAAGTTGTTCCTAACGTCCTGAATTTCGATTTAGCCTTTTGATTCATTCAATTCCGTGTCCAGAAACTCCGTTTACAAGCTGATCTTTATACCCTAAATTCTTTTAGCATTCTGCCCAGATTTTTCCAGATTCAACTAGTCATTTTCAATCTTCAATTTTGTCTGTTTACCATTCGTGTTGGCCTTCGATCCCTTATACAAAGTTATTCCTGACATCCCGAAGTTCAATTTATACTATTTATTTGCCCAATTCCGTGTTCCTAAGCACTCCAACCAAGCTCCCCAAAGTTAAGATTAAATCTACCTCATTTGCCTACCAACGTTTAGTCATTGCACAAGGCACATACCGTACGGGCCCGACCGGTTGCAGTTCTCCAAGGACCTCACGCCGACACCAAAATTCAACATCAATCCGAGATAGCTATTGTGGCTCCAAGTTTGTTGTTGAATTCCAATTTGTTTTATTGCATTTCAATTCTTCGTATTGATTTGTTCGTTCTAATTCAATTGATTGCCTATATGTTTAATATAGAGATTTCTCAATTGTAATTCATTTCCAATTTTATGTATTCAAACCTTTATTCATCAATAAAATATCAATTTTCACCAAATCTTGTGTCAATTTCGCACTTTAAATTCCTTTATTTTCTCGTCTTCAATTTACCCGCATTAGCTTAAATAAAACAATTTATCTGGCAAAGTTTTCATAAACGGCGCTAGAGACCCAAGAGGGACTTTTTCAATCCTTGCGTCCTTCGCCAATCGCTTCGTTTAAGATTTCAAGTTTTGGCGCGCAATTCCATAAACTTAACCGTCTTTAATAATTGAGAAGTAATCTTCTCTGGCACGCCCGCACTCTAACCACACGTGACAAGGTTAAAATTAGCATATTCGCAAAATATCGCTAACAGATAGTAATCTTTATTAGATTAAAATAACCGCAATAACATAATCCATTGTTGGCCTAGTACACAATTTCTAATAGTCGGTGCTCCATAAATGGGTCAATGAATCCACCTATAATTTCATTTTGGATAAAGTTCACAGTAGTCTTTCGAGTTGGAAGGTCGAACAGCTCTCTCTAGGAAGGCGAATGCATGTTATTCCTTCCTGTGTTATGACTATTATATCTTGCTCTGAGACTATCTTCGTGCGCGCCGAGTTAGCATACTTCGGAACAAAATCACCTAAACAAGTGAATCCATTGATTTAGATGAAGGATAATTGTTTCATTCATAAGAAAAATAGTACATCTCGATATAAGAAATAAAAATTGTTTCTGGCACAACTACAAGAAACACATTCAGAATCGATTTCATAGTCATTTTCGACATAAATGACTTCATGATCTTTCAATGAACCAAATATAGTCGGAAAAAAAACTTCAAAACCTTGATGGAGAAGAAGAAATTTTTTGACGGGTAGGTTTAGGTCTTCTTTCTACTTGCTGAATCCATTGAATTCTTAAATGACTTGCAATTTTATCAAATTAGTTGTTTGTCTAAAAATTTAAATGAACATGGAATAGAATTAAATCAAATGACATCAAAATAAAAATTTCAAAACAAGTATGTTAGTGAGAGATTTTACTACACACCTCATGCCGCCACTAATTTGATGTCATGTACTAATTTAACCAATAAAAAGTATAATTAGTTAATTATATATTTTTAATTACGTATATAAAATTTTGTATACTAAAATATAAATTGTAAAAAATAAAAAAATAAAGACTATAAGGTTGAGTTTGGTTCAAGCATGGATAACAAAAAAGGAATAAAAAAAATGATATAAGAAAAAATGAAAAAAATGATTCTGAATTCTATTCCCTTTGAACGTGTTTTCTTCGGTATTTTTTTTTTTTTTTTTTGTAAGAGGGGTGAGTTCAAACCCACGACCTGCCACCTCTAAAATTAGAGATGTACCAACTAAGATATACTTCTTTAATAAAGGCTTAATACATCATTTGCCCCCTGAACTTGTTCAAAAAGTTTGATTGACCCCTGAATTTTCAAAATGTCCCGATAGCCCCCCTCAATTTGTATAAAATATTCAATTAGCCCCTTCAACTTGCGTAAAATATAATCAGTTGATCACTCGATTGCAAAAAAAGTAAATTAAATGTGGAAGATGTATTGCACGAGTCTTAGAAAAAGTAAAACGATCAAAATCGGGGTATACAGTTCTAATATTAGAGAAGACATGTTGTATAGTTGAGCAAGCAATAACTTTCTTTTTAATCTATTTTTGAATTATGTAATAACATTCTAAGATACGTGGAATACATCTTCCGCATTTAACTTACTTTTTTTCAACCGAGTGATCAATTTATTACATTTTTCGCAAATTCAAAGGATTAACTTAATATTTTATGCAAGTTGAGGAAGCTCTCGGAACACTTTGAAAGTTCAGGGAATCAATCAAGCTTTTTGGATAAGTTCAAGGGGCAAATGATGTACTGAGCCTTTAATAAATAAGAGAACATCTTAAAAGTTGTATATTCATAATTTTTATACCATTATATTTTGCATTAATAAATTAATCACTTTGTAATTATAGAAAATAAAAATATCTTCAACCATTAAAATAAAAAAAAGCATTGAAAATTTGAGAAAATTGAAATAAAATCAATAAAAAATGATATTTTAAAAAGAAAATGGCAATTTAAAAATAATTATTAAAACTAAAATAAAATGAAAAAATAAAAATATTGGTCAAAAACAATTTTTAGGAAAAAATGTAAATAAAATACAATAAGAGATCAAAAGTAAAATTAGTCAAAGATAAAAAAATAAAAATAAATAAACCAAAGATTAAATTAATTCCAATGTAAAATAAAAATTAAAAATAAATAGAGGATGAAGTAAAATTGTAGAAAGAGAGAGATGGGTAGTATGAGGAAAAAGAGAATAGACCTCATTGATAAAGGTTGGATAATCAAGTTAGGCCATATTCTTTTTGACTCAAATTAAATGGCTTAAAGCACTATTTGGCCCTTTGATCTATCCAAAATTTTGTCATTTGGCCCCTGACTTATTATTTGGTCACATTTGGCCCATGATCTATCCCAATTGGTAAAATTTCACCCAATTTATATTCAAACTTAACCGAATCGTTATTTCATTGATAAGTAACGATATTTTAATACTTGAACTTAATAGATATTAGTTAGGATTTGTTTTTCCTTTTTTTTCTTTTTTAATCTAGTTAATTATTTTCACATAATGTGACAAAAACACTTTAATAAATATCACGTTTCAAGTTCAAGTGTCAAAATATCATTACTTGTCAATGAGATAACGATTCGATTAAAGTTTGAATACAAATTGGGTGAAATTTCACCAAATGGGATAGGTCAAGGGCCAAATGTGACCAAATAATAGGTCAGGGGCCAAATGATAAAATTTTGGATAGGTCGGGGACCAAATAAAGCTTCAAGCCAAATTAAATTAAATTAACTTAATTGAAATTAAATCAACTTAACTGAATGCTACTGAACTGAACTTAACTGTACCAAATAATTATAATAAATTATATATATATATATATATATATATATATATATAATGATAAATTTTATACATAAATAATTATAATTATAATAAAAAATAATAATTTCTATCAAAAACTAATAAAAAACAATAAATTATATATATAATGATAAATGATATATTTTTTTTTTGGTAAGAAGGGAAGAAAAAAAACAAACAAACAAAAACCTAACCCGGGATCAGTCTAGGAAGACTGACCCCAATCCTATCCTCAAGAAGAGAAGGTAAATGATAAATGATATATTATATATAAGTAATTATTATTATATATAAATTAAAATTATATATAAGTAATTATAACTTATATATAAGTAATTATAATTATAATAAATAATGATGAATTATATATATATATATATATATCTATATATATATATATATATATATATATATATAATGCTAAATTATAAATTATAATAAATAAATTATAAATTATATATAAATAATTATAATTATAATAAATAATACTAAATTATAAACTATAATAAATAATAATCAATTATGTATAAATAATTATAATTATTTCATTAAAAAATTATAATTATAATAAATAATGATGAATTATATATTATATATAAATTATAAAGTATATATAAATAATTGTAATTATAATAAACAATGATGAATTATATATAAATAAATATTAAATTATAAATTACTGAACTGAAATTAAATTAACTGAACTTAAGTAAAAAAAAACAGAGTCTCAGAGGTGTTTAAAGTTTATCTAAAAAGAAGAGAATAGAGTAAATCATTAAATTAACAAACAAACAACAAAAAGAATAGTCCCCGCTCTCCTTTAACCTTTCTTAAAATCAAATCCCCAAAACAATCTTCCTAAATATAAACCCTTAACCCAAAAATAGATAACATGTTATGAAATTATTGATCTGTGATGCACTATGTTAGAAACGTACTCAAATAGTAAAGTATCTTATACCCAATTAAAAAACAATGCATAGAAAAGAAGTAAAGGGGTGTTTGGTTCATAATGGGTAAGGGAAAAGGAATCAAAAAAAGGAAAACTAAAAGAAATGAATAAACATTAATTCCCCTATGTGTTTGGATATGTTTAGGAAAGGGAATGAGGTAAAGGAATCCAATTCCCTACATGGTTTGGGGTAATGGCTTAATCTAAAGTGGAGTAAACCTATAATCTAAAATGGGTAAAGGGAATGAATTTTTTTTTAAAACAAACAAAAACAAAGGGAATGAAACCCTTCCATTCCCATTCCCATTCCTAAAGACCCCGAACCAAACGCCCCCTAAATAAATGATACCAGTTGCTTATTTCCCACTTACTTATTATACATCCATGTTGCTGATATGCTGGTAATACCTTCCCCCGTCTGTCTTTCCACAGCCTCAGATATACATTGTTCTTCTACATTCCAAACCCCAAATCTAAGGCATCAAATAGTAAACTCCAATATCAAACTACAAATTCTACCAACGCAAAAAATCTTGATCCTTGTATTAGGATTAACCATCACTTTTTTTTAGTATTAAATTTAACAAGAAAGAAACAATTGGGAATCACAAAACTTTTAGTACAAATCTTCAAGATCCATAAACAGATCTTTTATTTTTTAATTTGAAAACCTTTCTACTAACTAGCAAGAACCAGCAATCAGCGGTAGAGGCTCTCAGATCTCAAGTTCTCTGCAATCTCAGTTTCCCAACGGTCACCGTTCTCCAGTAGCTTCTCTTTATCATACAAAAGCTCCTGCAACATGTACAAATATTACGCAACAATTTTTCTTCTTTTTTGGCATTTGAAAACCAGCAGAATAGGCTAAATGGTAGTGCTATGCTTAGGGTGACACGAAAACACCATTGACAAAGACAACCCGACTGACATGTTATGAGACATGAAACCCAAAATTGCCACCTCTAACTATGCTACTAACCTCATGAGTCTCTGTTGCAAATTCAAAGTTGGGTCCCTCCACGATTGCATCAACAGGGCATGCCTCTTGGCAAAATCCACAGTAGATGCATTTTGTCATGTCAATATCATATCTGCAATATCATACTTGTGCATAAAAGAGAGAGAGAGAGAGAGAGAGAGAGAGAGAGAGAGAGAAATGAAAGAAATGAAGAGAGCATGGGCAAAATTAAACTGCTTACCTAGTTGTCCTACGGCTTCCATCTTCCCGCTCCTCTGCCTCTATAGTGATGGCTTGTGCAGGACATACCTGCAAAAGAACTAGCATCATTAGATAAGCACTGCATACAACTATTTGGGCATTATACAACGACAAATTATATCAAGCAAAGATAATTCAGAGGGTATAAATGAAAAAAAAACATGATAATTGCTTTGTGGCTAAACTACAACTGTATCTTAAAAGATACCATGCATAGACACAATTACAAACATTAAACAATTTGGAAAACAAATTTCATATATAAAATAAGCATTCATTATATGATAAACCAGTTAGATGGTTTCCTTCACTACCTTGAAAAGTTAAACGGAACACTTAATACGTCTGAATCATATGCATCTCTAGAAATGAAAAATATAAAAGTAAAATGGCGAACAATGGATACCACATGTAGAAAGAAAATTATCACAGATCATATACAAGTACAGAACTTAGATTATTCTATAGTCTGTGAATGTTTCCAACACCGTCACAACGACAGGAACATCTATTCATCAAACTTGGCTATCATTCGATATATCAACTGAACATGTCAAAATTTGATAAGGTCCAAGCAAAATGCCAATGGAATTGGGAACTCGCACATGTTTACTTCTTAAAAGCATAATTTGCTGGAGTGAAAAGCTCAGTAGAGTTAAATATGACTAAATTTTATTTCTCACAGCTTCACAGAGTTTGCAAGCAATGCAGCGTTCCTCTCCAGTTGGATATCTTCGAAGTGCATGCTCCCCACGGAACCGGGGGCTCAAAGGACCCTTCTCAAATGGGTAATTGATCTGCAAAACAGAAGATATTGTTGACATGATAACCCACCAATATAGTGCCACAATATAAGTAGTCCAGACAGCATCTAATTACCAATGACTTACAGTAACTTTCTTTTCGAAGAAATACTTCAGTGTTAAACTCAAACCACGAACCATTTCAGTGAGGAACAAAGTATTAATGCTTCGCTCAAAAACTGAAAGTAGGAATAAGATCAGAAACCACTCATCACGTGAGGTAGGAAATGATGTTGGGAAATATTCAAAAAATAAAATAAAATACCAGCACTCCAATCCTTGGACATCTCCTTAGAAAGTTGCTCTCTTTCTTCATCCTCTGCACTCAACAAACAAGAAGGGATTACATAGATAGATTGCAGCAAATCAACATCAACCATGGTATTTCCAATTTCCTTCATAGAAAATCTTCCAGAACATTTGACTAAGATAAACTAAAACGAAGATTCTTAGTACATCCAAAATTCAATCCTCTGCGTTCTCTTACAATGACATAATGCCACGACATAGTGCTTGATATTCATGAATGAACACATGCAAATGGATAACAATAGCCCATTATGCTGTCTGAGCGACATATATTATATGGCAAACCAATAGATATGATATTTAGTCTTACTACTACTACTCTAAACAAGCATCTTTTATACATTCCACAATTATTTTGTCACAAATTTTAGGGAAAAGTACAAAAATAAACCTTGTGGTTGGGGCCATTTTCAAACATAAACTATGTGGTTTAAAAGTTGACAAACTGGTACTTGAGGTTGATTCTGCTAGCAAAAACAGTACAAACTAACCAACGTGTTAAAAAAAAAAAAAAAAAGTCAAAATGGCAGTCAAAGTCAAAGGGGTATTTTTGTCTTTATATTTATTTTGTTTATAATTTAATTTTTATTTTTTTTCCCACAAACACTATCTCAACCAAAAAAGTTCTTCCAAACAGATTATTCTTTCTGAACAGAAATAGAACACCAGAAAAATTCAAAACAGAAACCCAAAAATTCGAGTAGGCTCTATACTATGTAGTGTGATAGAGAAAGAGATAAAAAAGAATAAGAAAAATCGTAGAGAGGCTGATCAATTCATAGAGTAAATGCTAATCCCTGTAATTTCTCTAATTAGGTAGCTATAGCTATTGATATGGACACACTATAAAAAAAAGGGCGGCCCGGTCGCACTACGCGTCCCCGCTGAGCGAGGGTCCGGGGAGGGGTCCCACCACAAGGGTGTACTGGGGGCAAGCCTTCCCCTACCAATTTATTTGGCAAGAGGCCGCTCCTAAGACTCGAACCCGTGACCTCTTGGTCACACGACAACAACGTTTACCGTTGCGCCAAGGCTCGCCCTGTAATTTCTCTAATTAGGTAGCTATAGCTATTGATATGGACACACTATATACAACTGAAACTGTCTGGAAAATAGTTTTTGACATTTCATTACCACTAATTCGAGGAGTACTGAGCAGATAAATGAACTACCAACAAAAGAATTCGAACCTGAAAATGGCAAACGAAAATATAAAATATAAAATTGGAGAGAGTTCAAGAAGAGAGAATTTGAAAAGGGAGAAATTAGTTATAAGATAGTAATTGGGTAGGAAAAAATAAAAATTAAATTATAAAAGAAATAAATATAAAGACAAAAATACCCCTCTTACCTTTGACTGTCATTTTGACTTTTTTTTATCAAAGTTAGTAGACGGTCTTTGCTAACGGAATCCACCTCAAGGTACCTGTTTGTCAACTTTTAAAGCACATAGCTTATGTTTGAAAATGACATAAACCACAAGAGTTTATTTTTGTACTTTTCCCTAAATTTTATGAAACCCTCCCCCTGCTGATCAGTAGGAGATTACTTGTCAAACTAAAAGACAAATCTTCTTGTTTTACTAAAAAAATATCTTTATAAACCATTCATTTAAACTTGAAATTTTTCTTAAATAATATACAATGTAACCTCTAGTTCTTCAAGTGATAAAAACTAATCACTACATAAGAATCCATGTTAGTAGGATTCTAAATTGTAAGAAAAGATTAAACATAGGAAGAAGTGAAAAAGATCAAGCATACACGCTTTGATTTTTGTTTATACCCTTCATCATTTTCTAACCTTTTAATATATTTCCTCATAAATTCTACAGAATGGAGCCAAATATTTTTAGCTTCAAGATGTAAATCAGAATAACAGACCTAATTTGGTGGAATATGAATGTGCACTAGGTCGCATCACATGTTGGTCTGAAGCCTGCAATACTTGCCTTGATACAGCCTAAAAAGAAACCATGATCATAACACTATACTATGTAACATCAAGAATAAATAAAAGAGAAAATTGCAATGCAGAAACCATTAAGCAAAACGCCCATGATAAAGAAAAGGCAGTGTAATTATGTAAGGATGATCATTATTTTGGAAAAAGAAATCACAGAAGCATACAAAAGCAATTGTGTTAGGCCAATTGCATTAATACCTATAGGTTCTTAAGAAAATATGAGAAAGTTCAATCATAAAAGTTATAATGCTAGCCTATGTTACATGGACTCGGAAACTTGTATTGGATACTGGTACGGATCGGAGTATCCAGTACGGCAAGCTTGAACATTTTGGATATGGGGATACCGTCCTAAATTTGGACAGGTGTACCGGGATACAGGAATTAATATATATATATATAAATTCAACAATTTTTCATCAACTGCCTTAAAAATCAAAATTTCAAGTCTAAAAAACAAACAACCAACAAAACCATCTGATCCTAACAGAATAACAAGTTAACAACCAACAATGTTAATTTTCTAAATCAAAAGAAACTGCTTCAATATCAGGGTCATCAACTTCCAAGATGTTATAAGCATCTAAAGTGGTAATGGAATGTCAACTCTACTTCAGTGCTGATGAAGCTGGTTAAACAATTCAATGAATCTCACAATTGTATTATTTAAGGGTAAATAACCGTTCTTCAAAGAGAATAACCGTATCCTACAGTTATCAACCGTGTCTGCCACAGATTTCATACCCGTGTCCGTGCCGTGTAGATAAGGGTATGGCAGCAAAAACGGAGAGTCCGAGTATCATAGATGCTAGCAATACACAAGTCCAAAGAGATAATCCCATGAATATCAAACATATTATCCAGTAAGAGAGTGGTTACAACCACCTTCAACCTTAATCCAATGTTTTGTTTATTTCACACACACGGGAAAAAAAAAGATTATTAGAGAGAATAAGTCAGCATGACTGTGCACCCACAGTTCGCTTGAACCAGAACCAGAAGTATCTAGGTGGTAGACTTGTAGTGGCACCTCTGAGTCTAACATCTTATAACAATCATACAAATTAAAGAATAAATCAAAGCAAGAACTTTAGCATCTCCATCCCCTAGCTACAGAGGCAACTCACGAAGATACAACTGTGACTAGAAATCAAGCATTTCATTTCCTATAACGGTAAAAAGAAGAATACATGGCAGTGCACTGAAGAACCATAAATTCATTAAAAAAAAGACTTTTAATTACTACGATTAATCTTTTCGAGGCTCATCAGGTAAAGTTGGATCCTCTCCAAATAAAGTTTGCTGCGTAAGTTCAACTACTTAACGTTCAATTCAGAATCTTCCGATATTAAATTTAACAAGGAAATTAAATTTAAAACCGACAAATTGATTTGGAATCCGAAACAATTCGAATTTCACCAAGCAATCAAGAACATTGGAGATCACACCATCACATAAATGTAAAACTGAAAATTATACAGAAGAAACGAGAACAAAAAATGACTTTCACACTCGATTGTAGACAGTAACAGCTTCAGCAATCAAATTTTCACAGATTTCATCATTACAACATTTTCTCGTAAGGCTCGCAGAGATAGCAAGGGGAGTGAAAGCAGGTAAAGATAGGGTAAAATGCACTTACAAGCTGACGAGCACGAAGCGCCGAGAGAGATTTGCGAGCTACGATCGCAGCCATTGTATATTACAGAAGGTAGCGAAAACGATTGTGGGGTTATTCCTCGACTTCTACGCGTGCTATCTGCGAGAATGAGAACCTACTGAAACCGCCTGAAAATTTGGGGATTTTTTTTTAAAGTGGCGATGATGGTCGTCGGCATAACTTTTCATTTGATGTAGTGTTCCCTTTAAACGATGCGTTTAATGTGATCCTCCAGTCCGCGGGCTTGACTGAGCCCACTTGGTCATGCCAACATGCATGGTTTAGAGGAAGATAAAGTGTTAATTAAAAATTTGGGCTTAAAGCCCATTTACCACCTTTCTTATTGGGATACCTACATGAAACTCATATTTATTAAGGAAAAATATAAATGTATCAAAGTGGTGATATTTAAGCTCTGTTCTTTATCACTTAATTTCAGTAACAACCAGTTCAGTTCAGTTTAATTCAGTTCAGTTCAGTTCAATTCAGTTCAGCATTCAGTTTCAGCATTCAGTAATTTATCATTATTTATTATATTATTTATCTATAATTTTTCATTATTTATTATTATTATTATTATATATATTATTATTATTATTATTTATACTTTGTCATTATCTATAAATTAGATAAAAATCAAGAAATGATAGTTTATTAAAGTATATATCGTTTAATAAAAAAATTAAAACTAAAGCATGCATGCATATTTAAAAATTAGGAATTGCATCCATATTATGAATTGTTTCTAAAATTTACCGAATTTATCAATGTTATGGATAAAATTGTACCATTTTAGACGTTAGGGGTAAAATTACTCCTGACCCAAAACGTTATTTTTGCACTTTAACCCTTAATTAGAATAAAAAGTTAAGAGTTTATATTCATATGAAAAATTGTATTTAATTTTTCATAGGCTTTAAATTATATGTAAATTTGTGTTTGTATGTAATTTCTACTTGTAATTTAAATTAGACTCATTTTTATTTAATTTCATAGGCTTTTATCGAGCCAAGATTTTATCAATCTGAGCTTTTATTTGATATTCAATTTAGTTTTATCTTTAATAATATATTTATTTATTATTGATATTATTAAATTTATTAGAACCATTATTATTATTATAAGTTTATTAATGTCCAATATTATCATTAAAATTATTTTAAAGTCTAATATCATCATTATTGTTAAGTTCGGTTAAATTCGGTAGCATTCAGTTAAGTTCAGTAGCATTCAGTTAAATTCAGTTCAGTTCAGTTCAATTCAGTTCAGTATTCAGTAGCATTCAGTTCAGTTCAATTCAATTCAGTTAAGTTCAGTTCAGTTTTTTCCAGCGATAAAGAGCAGGGTCTTATTCCTTTTATGTCAAACACTCCAAATCCTATACTCACTATGTCATTAACGAACAAACTCTTGAATTTAGTTGGATTTTTTTATTGGGAAAATTACACAGAAATTCATATTTTTAAAACTATTTACACCTATATCAAGTCATCATTTTGGATTAAATCAAATTAGTAAAATCAGTACTTTTAATATATTTTAAGGATTATAATTTATAAATTAGAAGCCTAGAATATATATGATACCGCCAAGATTTTATGAAGCCTCATATCTAAAGAGGCAGAAGCGGAATGCTACCGGCTTTGCTGCTCTCAAAATCGATATGAGCAAGGCCTATGAACGGCTGGAGTGGCGATATATAAGAGAAATTCTAACTAAATTTGGTTTTGCAGGGCGTTGGGTAGATCTTATTTTATATTGCATCAGTACTGCTCGGTATCATATAGCCACTGAGGGGCAGCTCTTGGGTCCGATTCGTCCGTTCAGGGGTGTTAGGCAAGGGGATCCCCTGTCCCCTTACCTATTCATTATATGTGCATAAGGGTTGAGTGCGCTTATCCGAGCAAAATAAATAGAAGCGTTGTGGCAAGGCTGTTTGATAGCAAGGGGAGCCCCGACGGTTAGCCATTTATTCTTTGCGGATGATTGCTTCCTATTTTTCAGGGCATCTGCAACAGTGAGTGAGGTTGTTCAAGATGTGATAAATGAATATGAACTCGCCTCAGGGCAAGTTGTCAACTATCAGAAGTTTGCTGTTTTATTTAGTAGTGCAGTTAAGCCAGAGGATAAGAGGGTTGTTTACGAGAGACTGGGGGTGGCCGTAACTGAGGATCAGGGCCGTTATTTGGGTCTACCGTCGTTTGTTGGTAGACGAAAGAATGAGGTATTGAGGTTCATTAAGGATAGGACTTGGGCTAGAATGCAATCTTGGCGGTCTAAGTTTCTATCTCGGGCTGGCAAAGAGGTTATTCTCAAATCAGTTTTGCAGGCAATACCCAATTACGCGATGAACGTTTTTCTGTTGCCTGTGGGTATATGTCAAGAACTGGAACGAATGTTCAACTCGTCTTGGTGGTGCTCTAATGGGAAGGGGGTTCGATGGATGCGTTGGGATCTAATGTGTAAACCGAAGAAGTGTGGTGGTTTGGGTTTTAAGAAAATCCGTGAGTTCAATCTTGCTATGCTTGGGAAACAAGCCTGGCGCTTTATTTCGGATCCCATGTTGCTTGTTTCTCGTATTTTTAAGGCTCGCTATTTCAATAATTGTGACTTTCTTGATGCACCTAAGAGATCTAATCCAAGTTTTGTTTGGTCCAGTATTCACAGTGCGCAAGATTTACTGAAGCAGGGGTGTCGAAGGAGAGTGGGAAGTGGCTTAAGTATTAAAATTGGGACTGATCCTTGGGTGGCAGGGAGCTTAACAGGAAAAATTACGTCTGTGGTTCATTCTGATGTGGCTGAAGCTCCGGTTGCCACGTTATTTAAAGTGGATCGTCGGAAATGGGATGCAGATGTCGTCTGTGACTTGTTCAATGAGGAGGAAAGGCGGCATATATTTAGCACCCCTATCTCCAATGATTCTGAAACGGATAATTGGTTCTGGAGATATGAGCATCACGACTTTTACATAGTTAAAAGTGCTTACAATTGGTTGACGACTGTCGTTCTTGATGCGCTAAATTGGTCTTGGAATCGATTGTGGCAGTTGAAAGTGCCTCCAAAAGTCTATAACCTGCTGTGGAGAGCTTCTAAATGTATCTTACCAACAGCTGTTGTATTGTTGGGTCGGAAGGTTAGCCTGAGCCCTTTGTGTTTGATGTGTAATTATGAGAATGAATCAATTATGCATGCTATATGTTATTGTCATCATGCTAAAGCAATTTGGAATCAGTCAGATTCTATCAATTTTACTGAGGTTCAGGTTGATAATTTTCTGGATTGGATGCATTTTGTATTTGAAAGATTGAGCCCGGAGAAGTGTGCAGTTTGGGCTATGACAGTTTGGGGGATTTGGATGGATAGAAATAAGTTTGTTTGGGAAGGAGTTTGAACGCCGTCAAGTGTAGCTTTCAATCGGGTTTGTGAGGGTCTCGAGCAGTGGCAGGAGGCTCAAAACAATTTTCTGCAGATTTCTGGCGGGGTTGGGAGTCTGCTGGGTGCAGTTCGGCGGAACGCTGCTTGCTGGTCTAAGCCGACGAGGTCTGCCTTTAAACTGAACGTTGATGCATCTGTTATTCAAGGTTCCGGTTTGCTTGGCTTGGGTGGAGTTATTCGGGACAGAAATGGAACTTTCTGCTATGCGTTCTCGCGATGTATTCGAGGAAATTTCTCGCCACATGATGGGGAAGCAATGGGGATGAGGGAAGCGCTTAGCTGGTTAAAAAGTCTCGGCTTGGATAGTTGTGAAGTTGAGTCTGATTCGGCACTGGTGGTTGAACATCTGCACCAAAACTCTTTTATTTCCCCGTATGGCATTATCCTGGATGATTGTAAGGCTTTGATAAATTCGTTTAATGACGTTATAGTCAATTATGTTAGTCGCTCTGTCAATAAGGTTGCTCATAAGTTAGCGGGCATATCTTACTCTTTGGCTGAGCCGTCAGTTTGGTCATCTAGACCTCCTGATTTCTTGCTTGATGTTTTGTACTGTGATTGCTCTGTTTAATGAATTCGTATCCAGTTTCAAAAAAAAAAGAATATATATGATAGGATTTATGATTTATGAATTGGAGTCTAGAATTTTTAAATGATAGTGTAAAATCATAATATATAGAGAATAATGACATATTAAGAATTAAGTTTGGTGATATGACTTAATTGTTTTGTATTTAATTATGATATTTATGTATTTGACCCTTTTTTATTTTGGGAAAAGTTGGTTTTATCTATTAATAATTTTAGAAAAAAATATGTATATTCATAAAAATAAACTCACCTAGCACACATCTGTACTTCTTTGTTGATAGTTGAAAAATGATATAATATTTTTTTTTGATAAAAAAAATGATATAATATAATAAATATTTAGAAGAGATAATCATATTTTTTTACCTTTGTAATTTTTTTTTTAAGAAGAGATAATCATATTAGTATTTTAACAGTTTAACATTATTTAGGCTTATATGTTTATGTTAGAGTTAGGCTATACTTACTTTGTTTTTGACAAAGTAAGTTTTATTTTATTTTTACCACCATTGGATGAACTTACTTTGTTAAGGTCCACCATCATCCAATGGTAAAAAAAGCAAAATAAGTTTTATTTTATCAAAAACAAAATAACCATAAAAAAAACATCATTTATATCAATATACAAAAGAGTTTTTTTTACTAATATTTTATATTTTATTTTTTTGAAAAGATTAATATTTTATTATTATTATGACTCTAACCTATACTGATTTTCTTTAACATGTACTGATTTTCTTTTAGATTTAACTAATATTAGACTTATACTTTATGCTTTTAATTTTACTTTCGTATAAACCAATATCCTAGGAGTCATTAATTGTGTAAAAACTAATTCATTAAGAAAAAGTGATAAGATAATGGGAAAAAGAAAAACTATAAAGAGGAAATGGGCATTAACTGCTGTATGTGACAAAATTAAAATAAATATTAGGATTTATGATAAAATAATTAAAAAAAATTATGTAATGATATAATAAAAAATATTACATACTTAACTGTAAAATTAATACCAAGCATGATGCTTGATGTAATTTCTTTTTACTTATTCTCATCTCTTTCGGACACTTGCTTGATAGCCTACTTAATCACTTGAATTAAAATATTAAACACTTATTTAATTTAAGTGTATTTGATAACGATTGTTTTTTCGTTACTTAAATAAGTTAATTAAATTAAATTTTTACTTATTTTAATAAGTTAATAACTCACAAGCTTTCTACATGAATATCACAATTGACTATAATATTACAACTAAATTATATCATCAAACTTAATTTTTAATATATAATTTTTTTTCTATATATATCTAGAGCTGTAAACGAGCCGAGCTTTGGCCTGCTCGAGCTCGGCTCGGTAGTTTCTTACCGAGCTCAAGCCGAGCTTCGAGCTCGGTTCGAGCTCAAATTTCTGTTCGAGCTCGGCTTGTTTATCAGCTCGCGAGCTCACGAGCTTGGTCACAAGCTTTTGCTCACGAGCCGAGCTCGTTTATCAAGCTCACGAGCTTGGTCACGAGCTTGCTCATGAACGAGCTGCTCGCGAGCAGCTCGTTTGTTTTGCTCACGAACAAGCTCGTTTATAGTGTTCACGAACAAAATAATATCAAATTAAGTACAATAAATAGATAATTCAGTATAAAATAATATCAAATTCAGTACAAATTCAATAGAAAATAGATACTTAAACGTAACTAAATTAGCAAACAATGTTTTAAAACAATAAATAGATGAAAAAGTCTTTAGGCTTCATAAATCTTCTCTCTTTCCATCCCATTTTTCTTCTAGATCCCGTCAATTGCAACTTGCAAGATCAAATTTCATATTCAATCACGTGAACTTCTTGGTCGTCCTCCAAATTCTACATATTACAAAACAAATCAATATTATAACTTATAAAAAAACAAACAAACTCAAACTCAAAAATTTAATAAAAACATACCTTCTTTTTCTTCAAACCATGTGAAGCTCTAACCCAATCACTACTACACATCAACATTTCCACTGTGTCTGTGCCCAAAGATGCACGATGACTTGAAATAACTCTACCTCCGGCACTAAAAGCCGATTCAGATGCTACAGTTGTGATTGGAATTGATAAAATATCACAAGCCATTATTGACAAAATAGGAAACTTCAAACTTTGATCTCTCCACCAACTCAAAGCATCAAATGGAGGGTCTATCTCATCATTGTGCACATGGTTTCTTTCCTATAGATAGACAGTTAACTCGGACTTTTCAGTTGGAAGAGTTTCAACATCTCTCATATGACTATCAAATTGTGCCCTACCTCTAGATTTACCTTTCCCAAGTCTTAAATTGGAAGATTGTGATTGACTTTCATTTTGGGATTGGTTCTCCATAATTTTTGCTTTATAAGATGCAATGTATTGTTCAAAAAGACTATGCAAGTTCTCAATCACCTCATTCATGTGTTTCATTGCATCAACACTGGAGTATACCTTACCAAAAGCAAATTCAATGAATCTAATTTTGTTTATAGGGTCCATAATGGCTGCAAGTGAGATCAACAAATTATACTTACCCCAATACTTATCAAACTTAATTTTCATCCTCAAAGCCATCCTACCATACAACTATTTTCACTCAAAGTAGCATCATCCAATACCTTTTTTATATGGTATAGTTCAGGAAGAAATAAATTAGAAGTGGGGTAATCAGTCCCTGAGATTACATTAGTTACCACTTCAAACTCCTCAAGAAAACCACACACATATCTAGCCTTTTCCCAATCATTTTCAGAAGGCAAAGTATGATAAGCTACATCTTTTTTAGCATAACGAGAAAACACATCCTTATAGCCTAATGCAACAACTAACATGGCATATGTAGCATTCCACCTTGTACTAACATCAAGAATAAGCTTCCTCTTAGGCATTTTCAATTGACTAACAATCTCACCAAAAAGTTGAAGACGAGAAACAGCACTACCAATATGTTTCACACTTGCACGCACATTCCTAATTGTTTCTCCAATTTCCGACATACCATCTTGTACAAGAATATTGAATATATGTGCACAACACCTCACATGAAAAAACTTTCCATCAAGAGGAAGACTAGCAACATATTTCAAAAGATCTTTCAAATAATTCACACAAGCATCATTATTGCTAGCATTATCCACTGTAATTGTCCATATCTTTCTTTTCAATGCCCCAAGCAACCAAACATTTATACATAACATCAGAAAGCACAATACCCGTATGTGGTGAAGGAACATCAATAAAATTCAAAATACGTTTCTGCAATCTCAACGTAGAATCCACAAAATGACAAGTGACAACCATATATCCAATATTCTGACCATATGTCCATAAATCTGTAGTTATACTAACTCTATTAGCACTACTCAAAAGATCCCTAATTTTCTTTTTGTGTAACTCATAAGTACTAAAACAATCATCTCTCAAAGTATTTGTACCAATTTTTTCCCAATTAGGAGTATTTGTTTTCATAAAGTAATGAAACAACTCATATTCAGCAAAATTAAAAGGAATCTCATGCCCAACAATCATGTGAGAGAAAGCTTCTCTAACCTTAGAGAAATCATAGACAAAATTCTCCACCGTATTAACACTCTCTGATATGCTAGCAGTGGTTGTCACACATAATTTCTTCTGTCCTTTCAATTTGATTTGTCTCAATGTACAACCCTTCAAATGTCGAATGAAATGAGTAGTGGCACCGGACTTCATTTTGGCCAGCCGTGTTTTGCAATGAATACACTCGTATCATATAGTCCCATTAGGAGACTTGACTTCTTTAAACTCCTCCCAGACGGGTGATGTTTTTTTCCTTTTCTTTTTATCAAAAGGATTTACTTCTTGCTCAATCTCAGCTGGGGATCCAATCAGGGTTTCTAAATCCGGATTTTCTTCATCAATGTTTTCTTTTAAAAGAGTGGAAGAAAGTTGCTCCGAATTAGCCATATAATGCCCTACAAAGAAAGAAAACAACCACAAATTAATTAACCAAATAAGCATCTATCCTAACGAAGCAGAAATCATCCTAACCATAAAACAAAGCAGAAATGAAGCATCTATCCTAACGAAGCATAAATCAAGCAAACCAGAAAACAAAAGCAAAAATGAAGCAACCCACACAAACAATAGCAGAAATAACTCACCGAAAATAGTTAAAGAAAAATTAATATCAGGAAAAGAGATGGATAAATCATCCAACAAACCCATTTTACCCATCATAAAATAAGCATCTATCCTAACGAAGCAGAAATCATCCTAACCATAAAACAAAGCAGAAATGAAGCATCTATCCTAACGAAGCATAAATCAAGCAAACCAGAAAACAAAAGCAGAAATCAAGCAAGCCACAAACAATAGTAGAAATAACCCACCTAAAATAGTTCAAGAAAAATTAATATCAGGAAAAGAGATGGATAAATCATCCAACAAACCCATTTTACCCATCACAAAATAAGCATCTATCCTAACGAAGCAGAAATCAAGCAAAGAAGAAATGAAGCAAACCACAAACAATAGCAGAAATAACTCACCGAAAATAGTTAAAGAAAAATTAATATCAGGAAAAGAGATGGATAAATCATCCAACAAACATACCAGAAAATTAATATCAGGAAAAGAGGTGGATAAATCAAACAAACCAGAAAACAAAAGCAGAAATGAAGCAAACCACAAACAAGAGCAGAAATAACTCACCGAAAATGGAGGAGATGATGAAAGAGGAGGAAGACGGCGACGAAGTGGAGGAGATGATGAAAGAAGATGTAGGCGGCCGCGGAGGAGGAGAGGCGATAAGGAAGAGAAGAGGAAGAAAAGAGAAAGAAGACTCAGAGGCGGCGTCGAGGTGGAGAGGAGATGAAGAAAGAATAAAATTAAAACCCTACCCATCCCTTCTTTTTTTTTGGTAGGAACAGGAAAGGAAAAAAAACAAACAACAAACAACTAACCTGGGATTAGCCTAGGGAAGCTAACCCCAATCCTATCTTCTAACAGAAGAGAAGAGAGAAAGAGAGGGGGATCCGAAAGGGTAGAAACACCTAACATCCCCTCATGACCAGCAGCAGTCAACCGATCCGCAACACGGTTCTGCTCTCTGAAAATATGACTGAATTCTAAGGTCTCAAAGGAGGAGCGAAGCCTTTTAATAGCTCTGATAAGGTTGCGGCTACTGGTACCAATAGCATGATTATCAGAAATCATTTTGATATGGCCTCCATATTATCTGACTCCACAGAGAGCCTCTTAACGCCCAACCTATTCGCAAGCTTGATTCTAGAGAGAATACCCCAGAGCTCTGCTGAGAAGGAAGAACCCAACCCCAAATTCTGGGTGAACCCAGAAAGCCAGGCGCCCCCCGCATCTCTAAGCACACCTCCGGCAGCAACCTTACCATTGATGAGGCAGGAGCCGTCAGTATTCAACTTCACAACCCCCTCTCTCGGCCTGCTCCATCCCACAAGATGGACATCACTAATCTGGGAAGGCCTGGCCAGGGAAGCACCTTTGAAACTCTCAATAATAGAGGAAAGTTTATTCGAGAAGAACTCAGCACAGATTGGCAAAAACACAGTTTTATTACCAAAAATCTCCTCGTTTCTCCACTTCCAAACTTGGTGACAGACAATAGCAAAGAGAATGTCACCATGCTTCATGTAAGACAGTAACTTTCCACTAATACCATCAGAGAACCAGTCATTCACAGAGTGGGCCATGAAGGAAGAGAGGATATGGTGTGGAAGAATCTGCTTCCAAACCTCCTTACTTTTAGAGCAATCCCTAAGGGCATGGCACAAAGTTTCAACATGGCCTCTACATCTACTGCAAGCTCTAGAGTCCGCCAGATGTCGTCTGTGCCTCTCCGAATTAGTAAGCAACCTGTCCTTAACTCCCAGTCACAGGAAACTCCTAATATGGTAAGGGACTTTGAGGGCCCAGATAGACTTCCAAACGTCCGAGGGAGGATCGGACCTGTTGAGGGTAAAAGCTTCAAAAGCAGACTTGCACGAATAAACTCCATTACTAGTCAGCGCCCAGCAATGCCTATCCATGTCTTCCTCTTGATTACTAACCTTCACTCCCCGAATTCTAAGGAGAGTCTCAAGGCTAAAGAAGCTATCAAACTTTGACCAGATCCAGTCCCCTTCAGAGTCTACCACATCGGCAATCCTCCAGTTACGGATGTCCCTAGGCGGGGGGGAAGAACACACATCTATTAAAGGTTTATCCCCAATCCAGGTGTCAAACCAGAAACTAATGGTCTTACCATTACCCACCTCCAGACCAACTCCCAAGCAGAACTCTGCAAAAACGGCACTGAGGCCTTTCCAGAGGAAAGAGCAATTGACAACTCTCTCCTTAGGGCCCCCGAAGATTTTGTCCTTCTGGTACTTACCACAAAGAAGGTGAACCCAAAGAGAGGAGGGGTCTTGACACATACGCCAAAGGAGTTTCATTAATAAAACTTTGTTATTGTCCTTAGCTTTCCTAATGCCCAGCCCACCAGAAACTTTCGGCTGACAAACCTCACTCCAAGGCACTAGATGGATCTTTCTTCCCTCCGCGGCTTCCCCCCACAGGAATCTACGGTTAATCTTATCAAGATCATTAAGCACAGGAACCGGAAGCTGACAAGCCTGCATGATGTGATTGGGAGCTGCACAATTAACTGATTGAATTAGCGTGAGGCGGCCAGCGAGAGACAGAGTCTTGGCTTTCCACGAGGCACACTTCGTATTGGCTTTATCCAAAGTATCTTTAAAGGAAGCCTTGGACACTCTCTCACTGTGGAGGGGAATTGTTGAGCGATTTCCGCAAGTGCACGGTATACGCTTGTAGTAATAAAAGATATCGAACCCACAGGGAACGCTTTTTAACTAAAACTTTATTTAATTCGGTTTAATCACGTGTTTAGGTTTAATAAAAGAAATACGTTTAGTTGATGGAATAGGTTTTGGTAAATTAGGATTAGATAGAAAGATTATATCGAGTTTAGAGAACAATTCCGTTTGGAATTTTGATTACAAAACAGATACTTCCGTAATCGGAATGAAATAGATCTTATTTTCATAAAGCAAAGTAAACAACTTTAACTTTGTGAGATTATGGACATGTAACAATATAATAATTTACTCAATTAAATGGCTTCGAACCATAGAAATCCCTCTAGCGTAGAGACGATTCCTACCTTAATCAAACTAGTGTTTTACTTCTGATAAGCCGCGATCAGCGATCATGCCATCCATAAAAACTAAATTTGTTAAGTGTTCAACAAAGTTCTTATAAGAATAAGATGGAATAGAACGTTTTAATAAAAACACCAATATATCATTTTGAAAATCATTTTGTCAGAACAATATCAAAATAACAACAGTAAGAATATATTGAATAAATAAGTATATCATTAATTGAAATGTGAATTTTCACAAGTTAACAGAGAAGTAGAAACTTGGATAGCATTGTAACGAAGACTTTGAGATCCGAGTCGTCAATCTTTCTCTCAAACTTCGTAGGCTCGTCAAACCATATGCGCTTCAGCCGTCAATTCTTCTCGCTGGATCTTTGGAATAGAGACTGGTCCCGTCCACTATCAGAATGAAAACTAAACTAATACTGTGTTTATAACTAATCTAAATACAATTCGTGTACAACACGATTGCTTACAGAAATGAAATCTAACTTTCTGATTCTTTTCTGAATCAGAAACTCAACATAACAACTTTCTTCTCTAATTTCTCTAACTTTTCCAACTTAACCAACCTTGATTTCTGAAATGGATCACTTATTTATAGTTGGTGAAGGGTTGTAAATGACGGGTCGTGTCTGCTGGTGAAGGGTTGCTTTTATCCGAACGAACAGACGCGTTTTTCTGAATTAAACATGTGTTTTGTGTGCAGGAAGACTTGCTGTCGCGACTGAGATTCTGAAAATCTCAGTCGCGACAGGGGGTATAGGGGCGAGCTTGAATATGTTGTTTTCCCCCGGTCTGGCCTCCGTAAGTCGCGACTGAGATTTTGAGAATCTCAGTCGCGACAGAGAGTTTTCCTCCCTGGCGTTGGACTGTTTTTCATCCTCCTCGAGCGTTCTTCTGGCTGATATGCATTCTCGGTACGTTTTTAAGGTTTTTCTCCATTTTAGCTCCGTTTTCGCTCCTATTTGGATTTTACCAAATATTTAGGTACCTTGCATCAAAGAAGTAAATAAAGACGTAAAAGTATTCCAAATGAATATAATTAGCATGATTTTAATGTAAATTTAACGTATTTATATATGATATTTTAGGTATATTTTGGGCTTAACAAACTCCCACACTTAAGCTTTTGCTAGTCCCGAGCAAAAATTTCCCTGAATTTATTCTTTAATCAATCTCTTTATAAATAGAATATATACCCATATATTCCTCTTTGAATTAGTTAAACCGAAAGATAAACTTTTCATGGTAAATTTATACGCAAGGTATCAAACTAGCTAGTATAAAAGAGATATATTACTCGTCTTGTATTTCAATTTTTATATTGAAGTATTCAGGACGGTGTAAGCACGCATGTTTCCGAATCTTTCGTCTCAAGGCATTTCTAAGCACAAAATTTCCTTTCCCAAACCTAAACTATTACAAATATGGATTTAAGGACTTAGGTTTAATATATTTGTTTAGTTACGCCCAAGATAAGAGTGGTCTCGATCGTAACTTTATACGCATTTTATTTGCTTTCGTGTTCGTTTAAGAGGTACCGACCATGCCATGGGTGGACGCAATCGTTACTTAAAACTGTAAACACGTTTAATTTTGCTTTAATTTTTTAACGTTCCTTTCATACCTCGACCGTGATAAGGGTGGTCGCAATCGTGGCCAAAAGTAAACGATACTTAATTTTCTTCCCTTTCATACCTCGATTGTGATAAGGTTGGTCTCAATCGTGGCCAAAAGTTAAGAATACGACTACTTGATTTAATATGAAAATAAAATTGGGAAAGAAAAATAGCACATTCATCCTATATTGACTTGAAATTCAACATGTATTATGGCTAAAGTTTCCTTAAAAACTTCAATTAGTTTTTAATGTAAGACGAAAAATAATATCGAGCTAAAAAGCTAAAGTTGTTAGTTCGATTTATGCCTATAAACCTAATTGAAAATTGAAAATAAGATTTATATTTATCATGAATTCATGATATAAAATAGAGATTTGAAACTAAAGAAATTTTACTTATATACATTTACTCGAGACGTTTTTGATAAAATCGTATCGGAGATTTGTAAAAATATTTGTAAAAATATTATTTCTATCAATAATGATAACCTTAAAATATGCTTAACATAATTTTTAAAATTAAAGTGTTAAAAACATATGAAATATATACTTTAACAAAAATTATATGTTTATGAAAAATTGCTATTAATTTTTGAAAAGTGTTGCACTTTTAAAAAAAAATTGTTGCATTTGTTTTTGAAAAATTGTTGCATATTATACTTTACTTAAAATTGAATAACAACATGCATTTAAAAATAAATAGCATTCATTCTCATTCGTTGCATTTATTCGTACTTAAAAATAAAATGGATATGAAATACCTCCTCCCCCACTTAATTTGGACCATGTCCTCATTGGTGCAAAAAGCGATAAAACACGAAAAATAGTACGAAATAAACCATACGAATTAGAAATGAAAAATAGAATACCATAACATTCAAACATTAATAATAAAGAGAATTGTACCAAACATAAGTAAAAATATTGTACCAAACCGAATAAAACATAATAATAATAACGAAAATGAGTTAAAGAGAGAAACGATAAAACCTATCAAGGTGATGGTGGTGGAGAAGGCGTAGTCTCAACTCCTTGACGTCGGAAGAAAGAGAGCATCCGGCGACGAGTAGACTTGTGCTCACGACTTAACGTAGTGATCCTTGAACTCATTTCGGCATTGTTGGCAACGACTACATCTAACCGCAAATTCATGTGACGGTTATGCTCGTTCATTTGTGTCAAAACACGTTGCCATCCAACTTGTTCTTCTTCATTTGGTTCCATATTTGCTTGCTCGGTGGCATTAACATCAACATTCTCCTATTCTTCGTCTTCATCAAATTCCTCTTCATCCTCCTCATCATCATCTTAGGCACCTAAACCTTGAGAACTCGAGGCTTCACTACTCATCGTAGCAAAAACACGTCTTGTGCGATCCGCATAAGATATAAAAGCGGGTGGTCCCATTTTCTTCAATAAATTGGCCCTTTGTAGTGCCGTGAGATCCAATGAAGGTAAACCAACATGAGACATATTTTGATAATCCGCTAATTCACCTCGAGCCCCCAAAACAATGCCAGTAATCAAATTACCCATAGGCACTTACTTATTACGGGACTTGGAAGCTCGAACTAAATTAGTAAATATCATCTCAATACTATCAATTGTCAAACCCTTAAAAATAGCATCAAACACAACCAAATCACGAACTTGCACTTTTAAACTTTCAACCCGACCAAATAAGGAGAATGATAAAAACTTGTGAAAGAAGAATACACAATCATCCTTAATTAGCTTACTAGATGTATTCTTTGGACTAAAAACATCTAAACCGGTTAAAGAATTCCAAATCGTGTGTGAATCAAAAGGCTTTGGCTTTGAATAAAAATTTCGAGTAGGTAAACCAAACCAACGGTTCATGGCCGCATAATTAACATCATAATGAACTCCATCACTCCGAAAAGAGATAACTCCTTTCTTCTTGTCATAGGTTAGAGTAACCAAAAACTCAATAATATGCGTTTTAAGACTAGGAAAACGCATACTAGCAAATCGTTTCCAACCAAGAACGGTAAGAAATTCATCAATACGCTCGGTAAAAGAAAGTGTATTTACCGTATCGGTGTCAAGAAAAGGCATATCCACGAACTCTACGAGGACATTAGAGAATCGGCGATATTTGCGTCCTTCGGCTTTCGACGTGATATCGAACGGTGCGTCATATTGAACCCGTAATCTATTGATCTCGGTTGCCTTAGCTTTGTTTGCAACGGTCTTTTGTCTAAGCATATTGTTTTGGTTTGTGAATTTAGGGTGAAAATAGATGAAATGTGGGTGAAATAGGTGAAGAAAATTTGAAAGGATGAAAGGTAGAATGAAAGATAATGGTGGTGAATTGGGGAAGAAGATGAATAGGGTAAAAATTTATGGGGAAGAGGAGTGAATCTTGTTATTGGGAAGAGAAAAGATGATTGATTGGTGTAAAAATAGGTGATATATATAGGTGTAAGTAATAGGTATTGATTAGGATAGTTGAATAGGTAGTAAATAGAGTAGGAATAGGAAAAGATGGTGAAAATTTCGCCCAATCCCATGACTGTAAGGCGCAAGTACGTAGGGGGTCAAAATTTTTGCTGAAAGTGGTCCTCATGCTGTCTCAACTGAGAATTCGAAATCTCAACTGAGATTCTGAAAAATCTGGGTAAAATTGGGACTGTTTTTGATGATTTTAACACTTCAAAACCAATTCCTCCGTGAAGTAAGTAACATTAATGTAAATATTAATCCCTGAAACTGAGATAAACAAAACTAAAACATTAAATTAAAGGAAACCCAAAGGTTGTTCCTTAAGATAAAAGAAATAAACTAAAGAATTAATGCACTTTTATTTATCATTTGTAAACAATACCATAATATACATCTACATAGAAACATTATAAAAACATAATTTACAATCAAGCACTCATATATATATTAAAAACAACAAACAGAAACACATAATATATATATATATATCCCTAACTTAATGACAGACGACGTGCATTGGCCCTTTTAATCTTCGTTTGAACGAAGACTTGCCTCTCTGGTGCAGAAAGGAATGTTGGACCAGAACGAAAAACTCGTTTAACAAGTCCCTCGTTCTCCAAGAACTCGTAGTCTAAAATCGGGTATGGTTCTGTATCAGTTCAAGGAACAGAAATGGTTCCCTTGGCTCCTAAAATTATTCCACATATGATGTTGGCGAACCCAATCTTCCGTTTCTTCGAACGGGAAGTAGCAACTAACCCCTCCATTAAAATCTTTGAGGAGTTAACTGAGTTGTCTTGGAAAATGTCGCCCAACACATAAAGATCAGTATCCTTCACAATATTGCTACTGACTCGACCAAAAAGGCTGTGACAGAGGAACTTATGCAGATACAACATGGAATTAGAATTAATGGATTTGTTGAAGGCAAGACGTGGATTGAATCGCCTAAATCCTGTTAGCATCCTCCATATGTCTCTAGAAGTCATATCCCTTCCAGGATGGTGTTGAGTTGTGTCTCGGGGTGGAAATCCAAACCAATTGTGAAGTTCTGGATAGCCAAAAGTAAATACCTTCCCCTCACAACGAAAACTGAGACGAACACGTCTCTTGTTGACGAACCTAACTGTGGAGAAAAATTCCAGAACCCAATTTCCAATAATAGGAAATTTCATAGAAACAAATTTGGACTAACCCAAATTAGTCAGATAGCGATCAATGTCTTCGCTTATCCCGAGTTCCTCATTCAGAAACTCGTCCAAATACATCATGCCAAAGAACTGAGCATATCTGAATTGCATAAAACGTTTCCCCTCGTCATGGTTATAAATGGGAAACTATGCTCCATATCTATCGGAGATATCAACTTTCCCTTTTTGAGAAGGATTTTGTTTTTGAATGTTCTTCAAAGACTTAGTCATGTTTGTGATAGAAAAGAAAAATGAAGTCTGTAGGATTTGAGAACTTGAGAAAGAAATTTAGAAAGATGAAGTAAAATGGAAGAAGTCTGATCCTACAGGAATATATAAGAACTATAAGTGAAATGTTATGTCTGTTAGAAAGAAATAGGTGTCAAAGTGATACCTCTTCGATTTAACTGACAGAAAATTTTAAAGAAAGAAGACTGTAATCATTTACAGTTATTTCAAATGTAAAAAGACAGAAAATTTCTCAACTGAGATTTTCAAATCCTGGAACATATATAATTTCTAAATAACACTTAACACTTAATGAAAATTTCAAAACATGACTAAATTAAAATTTTAATGTGAATAAAACTCATTTGTACTTAATGATAAATATATAAAAATAAAAATTAAAGTAAATAAGTTAAAAAGAAAACAATAAATTAAAAAGAAAAAGAATGAAAATAATAAAAGCTATAAATTAAAAACATAAAAATCAAAGAAATTAATTTTTATAAAATTTATCCACGGATTCAATTGCTTGAATAGGAGCTCCGTCGAAATAAATTTTGCAACGATTACCATTGACCTTAAATCGGTCGCCATTAGACTTTTCTAGCTCCAATGTTCCGTAATCAAATGTTTGGACAACCAAAAATGGTCCAGCCCATCTAGATTTTAGTTTACCTGGAAATAATTTTAATCTAGAATTAAAAAGTAGGACCTTATCTCCAACATTAATGTTTTTAATTTTGATTTTGGCATCATGCCACTTTTTAATTTTCTCCTTATAAATGCTCGCATTTTCGTAGGACAAATAGCGTAATTCATCCAACTCGTTCAAGTCAAACAAACGCTTTTTCCATGCGCTCTACAAATCATAATTAAGGGTTTTTATAGCCCAATATGCTTTATGTTCTAATTCAACCGGCAAATGACAAGCTTTACCATAGACTAATCTATAAGGTGTCATCCCGATAGGTGTTTTAAATGCAGTACGGTATGCCCATAGTGCATCGTCAAGTTTATGTGCCCAGTCTCTTCTAGAAGACGAAACTGTTTTCTCAAGTATCCATTTGAGTTCTCTATTTGAAATTTCTGCTTGACCATTCGTTTGAGGATGGTACGGTGTAGAGATACGATGGTGTATTCTATATTTTTTCATAAGTGACTCAAAAGCTTTATTTACGAAATGGGTACCACCGTTGCTTACCATAACTCTAGGAACTCCAAATCGACAGAATATTGAATTTAAAAACTTAACAACTACTTTAGAATCATTTGTCGGGGTTGCAATTGCTTCAACCCACTTTGAAACATAATCTACGGCTACTAATATATAATTTTTGCCAAAAGAAAGAGGAAAAGGACCCATGAAATCAATTCCCCATACGTCGAAGATTTCAACTTCCGATATGTTCTTAAGAGGCATCTCATCTCTCCTTCCTATATTCCCCGTTCTTTGACATTTATCACAGCGGAGAATAAATGAACGGACATCTTTAAACAGAGTAGGCCAAAAGAATCCGCATTCAAGTATTCTAGCTGCTGTTTTGCTTACGCTATTATGACCTCCGTAAGCGCTAGCATGACATTCTATCATTATAGATTCATGTTCAAACTCACTAACACATCTCCTAAATATTCCATCGCCGCATGTTTTGAACAAGAATGGATCTTCCCAAAAATATTTCTTAACTTCTGAAAAGAATTTCTTCTTTTGCTGGTAAGTCAATCCATCTGGCACAACATGTGCAGCTAAGTAATTGGCTATATCCGCATACCATGGAGTTATGACACTTTGTAATTGCATGAGATGTTCATCGGGGAAATCATCTCGAATACCTGATGTTTCACCGATGGGACCGTTTTCATCCTCAAGTCTTGACAGATGATCGACGACCAGGTTTTCAACTCCCTTTTTGTCTTTAATCTCAATGTCAAATTCTTGCAATAGTAAAACCCATCTAATAAGACGTGGTTTTGCGTCTTTCTTAGCAAATAAATATCGTAAAGCTGCATGATCAGTATAAATGATAACTTTAGATCCTAACAAATAAGATCGGAACTTACCACATGCAAAAACTACTGCTAACATTTCTTTTTCAGTTGTGGTGTAATTTAGTTGTGCACCGGACAATGTGTGACTCGCATAATATATAACATGAAGTTTCTTATCCTTCCTTTGACCTAATACACATCCTACAGCTAAGTCACTTGCATCACACATAATTTCGAAAGGTAGATTCCAATCGGGTTTTGATATTATTGGTGTACTGACTAAAGCCGTTTTCAAAGTATTGAAAGCTTGTAAACAATCTTTATTAAAATCAAAAGTTGAATCCTTCAGAAGCAAATTAGTAAGTGGTTTGGAAATTACAGAAAAGTTCTTTATAAACCGTTTGTAAAAACCTGCATGACCTAAAAATGATCTTACTCCCTTAACAGTGGTTGGTGGGGGTAATTTTTCTATAACTGAAGTCTTTGCTCTGTCCACTTCTAAACCTTTTTCAGAAATTTTATGACCTAAAACAATTCCTTCATCTACCATGAAATGACATTTTTCCCAATTTAAAACTAAATTCGTTTCCTCACATCTAGACAATACTTTATCTAAGTTTTGTAAACATGCATCGAAAGAATCTCCATAAACTGAAAAATCATCCATGAAAACTTCCATTATGTCTTCAATGAAGTCATTAAATATTGCTGTCATACATCGTTGAAAAGTTGCTGGTGCATTACATAGACCAAAAGGCATTCTCCTATATGCAAATGTTCCGTAAGGACATGTGAAGGTTGTTTTGTCTTGGTCATCCGGGTAAATGTAAATTTGAAAGAATCCGGAATAACCGTCTAGAAAACAGTAAAATGCATGACCGGCTATCCTTTCGATCATTTGATCAATGAAAGGTAGAGGAAAATGATCTTTCCTGGTTGCTATGTTTAGGTTCTTATAGTCTATACAAACCCTCCAACCGGTGGTGGTTCGTGTAGGTATAAGTTCACCTTCATCATTTCTTACAACAGTTATGCCTCCCTTTTTAGGTACACAATGGATTGGACTAACCCACTCACTATCCGAGATCGGATAAATGATTCCATTGTCTAAAAGTTTAGTAATCTCATTTTTGACTACTTCCTTCATGTTCGGATTTAAGCGTCTTTGCCTATCCGCTTTAGGTGGCTTATCTTCTTCTAAATGAATTCTGTGCATTACTATACTAGGATTAATTCCTTTTAAGTCTGAAATTTGCCATCCCATACTTCTTATCCTATTTCTAACAACATGCTTCAATTTTTCTTCTTGATCGCTTGTTAATTTGTTAGAAATAATTATAGGTAGAGAATCGCCTTCGCCTAAGAAAGCGTACCTCAAATGACTGGGTAACTCTTTAAGTTCTAATTTAGGGGGTGTTACAATCGAAGGCGGAACTGGTCCATCTTCTCTAATCAAAGGCTCTGGGTCCTTATCATCTAATTCCTCGTCTACTATAGGTTCAATTATTTCTTCACTTTGAATTACATCATTGACACATTCCTCGACTAAATCAAGTTTCATACAAGCGAATTCCTCCATAGGGTATTTCATCGCTTTGTTCATGTTAAACTCGACCTTATCTTCTCCTATCCTTAAAACTACCTTCCCTTCCGACACATCTACTAGAGCGCGTCCCGTGTTCATAAACGGTCTGCTAAAAATTAAAGGGCAATTTACATCATATGCAAAGTCTAAGATAACAAAATCGGTAGGAAAAATAAATTTATCGACTTTGACTAAAACATCTTCAATTATACCATACGGCCTTTTAGTGGTTTGATCCGCTAATTGCAAAACCATATTGGTACGTTTGATATCTTCTTCTAAACCTAACTTGTTAAAAATAGACAATGGCATTAAGTTTATACTTGCTCCTAAATCACAAAGACAACTTGAGAATTCAATATCTCCCAATTTACACGGAATAGTAAAACATCCGGGATCCTTGAGTTTAGTGGGCAAATTACTTGATACTATTGAACTACAGTCTTCTGTTAACGAAATGGATGAAATTCCTTCCCAACTGATTTTCTTTGAAATCAAATCCTTTAAAAACTTACCATAGTTAGGAATTTGTGTTATTGCATCCATAAACGTCAAATTGATATGCAAATTTTTAAGTTTATCCAAAAACGTTAGAAGTTGTTTATCATAGTCCTTATTTCGGACTTTGTGTGGAAAAGGTGGTTTGGGTACAAAAGTTTTAGTACCTGTGTCAAATGGTGAAATATTTGTGTTTAAGATATCTTCTTTGGACTTCGGTAAATCAGTTCCTTGTAATGTTGCATCTTTGGGCATTTCAGGCCCTTGATAATTTTTTTCTGAACGAAGAGTAATAGCCTTCACCTGCTCTTTCGGATTTTCTTCCGTATGGCTGGGAAGACTTCCCTCTTTTCGGGATGGAATTGATTTAGCAAGTTGACCAATTTGAACCTCCAAATTATGGATGCTAGATGAGTGGTTTTTAATAAACTTATCGATTTTTCCACTGATAGCATCTATAAACTTATCGATTTTAGAAGATAAAGTGCTAATCGTATCTCTTGACTGATTTTGATAATTAGTGGTACGATTTTGATTAGCACTGATATTATTGTTACTGTTATCTTTCCAATTAAAGTTAGGATGATTCCTCCATCCAGAATTATAAGTATTAGAATAAGGATTATTAGTTTGGTTTTGCCCTTGGACAAAATTTACCTATTCAATCTCACTTATATTTTCGTAGTCCACATCCGTTTGGATTGGATTACCATTGGTATCGCGCGGTGCCATAAATTTGTCAATTTTATGCGATAAAGCAGAAAATCGGGCTTGTAGCATCGCGACTGGATCAAGTTCAACTATACCTTTAACTGACGATGAGGTTGAGGATGATGGTTTTGCCACCGGCATATGTCCACGTTCTGCGGGCCACATACTGTTGTTGATTGCCATTTCCTCCAAAAGTTCTCTCGCTTGGGCTGATGTTTTCTTCATAAATAGCCCTCCCGACATAGCATCTAATGAACCCCTAGTTGTAGGATTCAGTCCATTGTAAAATGTTTGCATTAAAAGTTCAGCGGGTAATTGGTGGTGTGGGCATAAACGTTGAAGTTCTTTAAAACGTTCCCAAGTTTCATAAAGGGTCTCATTATTATTTTGAGAAAAAGATGTTAACTCCTTTATGACTCTTGCGGTTTTTGCTAAAGGAAAATATTTAGATAAAAACGTTTGGGCTAATTGTTCCCAAGTGGCAAAAGTTGCGGCTGGCATAGAAGTTAACCATTTTTTGGCTCTATCCTTCAAAGTGAAAGGAAAGAGGCGAAGTTTGATTGCTTCTGCAGTCACATCTGGAATTTTAAATGTGTCACAAATTTCTAGGAAATTTGTTAAATGGGTGTTAGGATTTTCGTTAGGTAACCCGTAAAATGTTACATTATTTTGCAACATATTAAGCAAAGCTGGCTTAATTTCAAATTGGTTTGCGGTGATTCTGGGTCTAACGATACTATTGGTTACACCGGCCACACCTGGCCTAGCGTATTCCATAAGTGTTGGTGGGTCTGCCATTTTTCCTGGCTCGGTATGTGTTTTTACTGGGGTCTTATTTTTGTTTTTCTTATTTTTCTTGTTCTTCCTAATGGTTTTCTCAATTTCTAGGTCTATAGGGTCTGGTGCAATGCCTGAATTTCGAGAACTACGCATGAACCTGAAATCTTGCACGAACCGAAACTACCTACAAAACAGAATTTGATAAATAAATAAATTAGTATAGGAAAACTTTTAAATTATAAAAGTTAGAATAAATATGTTTAAACCTAGATTCGAAATAAAACATGAAAAATTTAAAATTTTGTCAAAAATTTTGGCGTTCCCCGGCAACGGCGCCAAAAACTTGTTGAGCGATTTCCGCAAGTGCACGGTATACGCTTGTAGTAATAAAAGATATCGAACCCACAGGGAACGCTTTTTAACTAAAACTTTATTTAATTCGGTTTAATCACGTGTTTAGGTTTAATAAAAGAAATACGTTTAGTTGATGGAATAGGTTTTGGTAAATTAGGATTAGATAGAAAGATTATATCGAGTTTAGAGAACAATTCCGTTTGGAATTTTGATTACAAAACAGATACTTCCGTAATCGGAATGAAATAGATCTTATTTTCATAAAGCAAAGTAAACAACTTTAACTTTGTGAGATTATGGACATGTAACAATATAATAATTTACTCAATTAAATGGCTTCGAACCATAGAAATCCCTCTAGCGTAGAGACGATTCCTACCTTAATCAAACTAGTGTTTTACTTCTGATAAGCCGCGATCAGCGATCATGTCATCCATAAAAACTAAATTTGTTAAGTGTTCAACAAAGTTCTTATAAGAATAAGATGGAATAGAACGTTTTAATAAAAACACCAATATATCATTTTGAAAATCATTTTGTCAGAACAATATCAAAATAACAACAGTAAGAATATATTGAATAAATAAGTATATCATTAATTGAAATGTGAATTTTCACAAGTTAACAGAGAAGTAGAAACTTGGATAGCATTGTAACGAAGACTTTGAGATCCGAATCGTCAATCTTTCTCTCAAACTTCGTAGGCTCGTCAAACCATATGCGCTTCAGCCGTCAATTCTTCTCGCTGGATCTTTGGAATAAAGACTGGTCCCGTCCACTATCAGAATGAAAACTAAACTAATACTGTGTTTATAACTAATCTAAATACAATTCGTGTACAACACGATTGCTTACAGAAATGAAATCTAACTTTCTGATTCTTTTCTGAATCAGAAACTTAACATAACAACTTTCTTCTCTAATTTCTCTAACTTTTCCAACTTAACCAACCTTGATTTCTGAAATGGATCACTTATTTATAGTTGGTGAAGGGTTGTAAATGACGGGTCGTGTCTGCTGGTGAAGGGTTGCTTTTATCCGAACGAACAGACACGTTTTTCTGAATTAAACATGTGTTTTGTGTGTAGGAAGACTTGCTATCGCGACTGAGATTCTGAAAATCTCAGTCGCGACAGGGGGTATAGGGGGCGAGCTTGAATATGTTGTTTTCCCCCGGTCTGGCCTCCGTAAGTCGCGACTGAGATTTTGAGAATCTCAGTCGTGACAGAGAGTTTTCCTCCCTGGCGTTCGACTGTTTTTCATCCTCCTCGAGCGTTCTTCTGGCTGATATGCATTCTCGGTACGTTTTTAAGGTTTTTCTCCATTTTAGCTCCGTTTTCGCTCCTATTTGGATTTTACCAAATATTTAGGTACCTTGCATCAAAGAAGTAAATAAAGACGTAAAAGTATTCCAAATGAATATAATTAGCATGATTTTAATGTAAATTTAACGTATTTATATATGATATTTTAGGTATATTTTGGGCTTAACAGGAATACCCAGATACTTCCCAAGAGAATCAGTAAGAGGAATACCTGACAGATCACTTAATCTTTTACAGACTCTCGGATTCATATTCTTAGAGCACATCATTCTAGACTTCTGGATATTAAGTTTCTGACCAGAGGCCGAACAAAAACAATCAAGAATCTCCATAATGACATTCAACTGCTCCTCATTACCATCCAGAAGATAAGGACATCGTCTGCAAAGAATAAGTGAGTCACCTGGGGACAGAAGCTATTGATAGCCACCGGGTGGAAACTCCCATTATCAATCGCATCTTGAATCAGGTGAGATAACCTCTCCATAGCAATAACGAAAAGGAAGGGGCTCATAGGATCACCCTGACGGATTCCCCGACCCGGGGAGAACTCCTCCGACATATCCCCATTAACCATAACTTGAAACACATGAGAAGAAATACATACCTTAATTAACTTTCTCCAGCTGTCCGGGATCCTAGCTCTCTCCAGACTCTCCATCAGGAAATTCCAGTTGATGCGATCATAGGCCTTTTCCAAATCCAGCTTAAGAGCCACAATGCCTTTCTTCCCTTTCCTAATCTTCATCGTGTGGACCATCTCTTGGGCAATCACCACATTATCCATCATTTGTCTACCAGGCACAAAACTACCCTGATTCTGACAAATGATAGCAGGAAGAATGCCCCAGATTCTGTTAGCCACAATCTTTGTAATCGTCTTATAAAGAACATTACAAAGACTGATAGGTCTCATATGCAAAAAGGAAGAAGGTTTATCAATTTTAGGAATCAGGACCAGGAGGGTTCCATTAACCAGCTCAATATCCTTCGAACCATTAAACACACCTATGATAAAATTATAGATGCCTTCCTTAACAACTTTCCAATGCTTATGGTAAAAGCCAGCAGGCAGACCATCAATCCCAGGAGCTTTCGCCGCCCCAATGCTGAAGATGGCTTGGTCAATCTCTTTTCGGGATATAGGTTGAAAGGCATCCTTACTTCTATCCTCACTGATCAGAGGAAAGGTAGCAACAGAATGAGCCCTCTCCAACTGGACTGGATCCTCTTTGAACAGATCCTTATAGAACTCCAGGGCCAAATTCCGAATCACCTCATCTTCATACACCCAATCACCATTAGAATCCTTAATGGCCTCAATTCTATTCCTCTGCCTTCTGATCATGGTAGAAAGATGGAAGTACCTCGTATTACGATCCCCATCTCTAATCTAAGATTTCCTAGACTTCTGAAACCAGAGAAGCTCCTCCTGCCTGAGCACTGCTTCCAGCTCATTCTGAAGGGATCTGAGAAGGCCATCCAAGATGTGATCAAACCTCACCTCCAACCTACGCTGAATGCCCTCCATCCTATTAAGTAACTTATTCTTCCTTCTAATAATATGCCCAAAGACATTTTTATTCCATCCCAGCACATTATTCCTGAACCCTTCAGCAGCCTGCAGAACATTCGAATGAGGTTTCCAATTCTCCTGAACGAACTCCTTGAACTTAGGATGGGACTCCCAAGTCAACTGATACCGGAACGGTCTCTTTCCCCTAAGACGATTACCTCTCAAAAGTCTAAACAAAATAGGGCAATGATCCGAATGACGGAACGGAAGGTTTAACACCGAACTCTCAGGGAAAAAAGTCTGAGCTAAAACATTAGCATAGACCTTATCCAAATGAACAAAGGTATTGTTTCGTTTCCAAGTGAATCTATGACCAGAAGCCCCCAGATCGGAAAGCCCACATAAATCCATACTATTCTTGTGGTTAAGGCAGCGATTAACATAATGGTTGGAGCCCCCTCTCTGATCACTCATAAGGGCGATATCATTAAAGTCACCTGCCAAAAACCAGGGCTCAGAGATGCTGACACTCATAGAGTAGAGAATCTCCCAAAGCCGCTTTCGGTTAGCTAAAATAGGGTCAGCATACACAAGGGTAAACAAAAAAGGAGCATTTCCGGAAATCCTCACTTTGCAGTGAATAAACTGCTTATCCATGCCAATAATATCAAAATGAATCCGATCTGGCCTCCAGAAAAGCCAAATCCTGCCAGCCCGACCAGTTGCCTCCGATCTAATACAAATCCAGTTCTTAAACTTATTAACCACCTTATCTGCTTTATCTCCACTAATCTTAGTTTCCAAAAGAACAAAACAAGAAGGATTAAACTGTTTAATAAGATCATTAATATGGATACGGGTAGCCTTGCTAGCCGCACCCCTAACATTCCAACACAACAAATCCATAGAAAGGAGGAAAACTGACCGCACCAACCCACCTAAGCCAGGTATTTATTAGGGGCTCCTAAGAGCCTCACCGAGGTACCCGCAGGTCCCCTCTTCTCATTCAGAGCCAAAGAATTCTGGATGCTTTTTTGTTTACCCTTTGGCTTTTTCATACTAGGTTTAACAACCCCCATTGGTTTCCCAATCCCAGGATCACCACTACAGGTAGGAATACTAACCTCAATCGTCTTTTTCATCCTTTGAGCAGCCAGATCCAGGGTTCTCCCATGTGCTTCATTCTTGGACACAAAGAGGGGATTGACAGAATTAACCACCTTCTCAGAAGTTTCAACGGACTCCAGACCCGGCATGCTAAGACTCATATGCTCATCTCCCTGGTCAGGCTCTTGAACTTCCTTAATAGACAAGGCCCCAAATCTAGAACCAGACTTAAAGGCTGAGCTGGTTCCAGCCTCCTCCCTCGATTTGGGGGAAGGCTTCTCCTTGACACTAGGAACAGCAGATGGTTTAGATAGACCGGAATTACTGTTAATATCAGGAGGACGATTCTGCACAACTGGAGGTTGTGTTCTACGCCGAGCAGTCCTTTTTGCCACCATCTAGGGACCGAAGTTCCCTCCATTCCCCTGGCTCCCTACAACTTTACTCACACTATCCTCAACAAACTCCTTAACCACCCTTACCCTTTTAGGGCATCCCTCCTGAGAATGACCATACATGCCACAATCATAACAAATGTTATGTAAGCCCTCATACTCAATCAAAAACATCTTGTTTTGAACACAGAATTTAGACAATAAGGGTTTCGCAAGATCAACATCCACACAAACCCTTGCAAACTTACCCCTAATGGCTCCTATAGTAGTTTTATCCACATGGTGGACCTTCCCCACCATACCTCCTATTTTGCTGAGAAACTTCTCACTGTAATACTCAATGGGAAGGCCCGGGAACCTAACCCAAGTCAAGATTCTATTAACAGAACAGTCATGAGGATTAAAATTTGGAACCCAAGGCCGTAAAGCCAAAACATGGTTGGATATAATATACGGCCCTCCCTTGATCACAGTATTGTAATCCTCGACTCTGGTAAATTTGATGACGTAGTAGTCATTTTCCAGATCAGTGATACTAACTTTCCCTTTCTTAGCCCACTGGGCTTGAATTCTTTGGGCAAAATAGTTAAAGCTAATTATCTTCCCTAGCACCGTAACAATTAAGGATACCTTCCACTTCTCTCTGAGTTCACGCTTCTCTGCTGAGGAAAGTCTAATAACCGGACAAAGAGGATCTTCCTGGGCATCCTCCTCCACATCAGAATCAGAATACAGATCCTCGGAATCCCCTACCATCTCCACTTCCTCAATACAAGGCTCCTCCTCAACCACCCCCATAACCGTGTCTTTCCAAGAACCTTTACCTATACCGTTTGAACCAAAAACAGCTCTAGGGGAAGACACGTTCCCCTGTCCTTGAGCATCACTCACAACCCTAGACGGGAACTGACTCGAGGCAGCTTGCCCCCTGATCGGTGCCCCATCAATCCCAGCACTGCCTGGGGAAAGACAACCAGCGCCAGGCACCACGCCAGGACTCCCCGCCCCGCGCCCAGCACCAGCGCCGGCAGATCCAGCGCAATGCCCGGCGCTATCGGCAATTACCTCTGCATCAGGCAAACCATGCCCACCCTCGCCCCCAGCGCAAGGCGGCGCCTTACCCCCTGCGTCCGTCACGAGCGCTGGCCGCGAGACCTCCCCCATCCACGGAGAACCCTCCCCCACCGCCTTCCTCCATGCCCAAACGGCATCCCTACCATCCCCCGCATTATTCCGAGCCGCATCTCCTAGGATCCCGCCCCGATCTCCACCAGCCGCAACTCCCCCGCCCGGATCTGCAACAGCCGCCCAGCCCCCATCCCCAAACCCCTCGGCACCCTCCCCACCCCAGATCTCCTGGCCGCCGCCCCTCTCATCACCACCCCCCCTTCCTGACCTCGACAACGCCAACCCCAAAGGCAGCCGATCTTCCTCGGTTATCCTCCCCAACCCCAACCGCCCATAGATCCGACATCCCTGCCCTCTCCACTCCCCGATCCGCCCATCCCGCCCGCTTCCCCTCCCCCCCACCGCCTGCCTGCCCTCTCTTGGAAGACCGCTCCCGCACCCTACCATCCCTTCTAATTACCAATTTTATTTTATTTAATTGTTCTTTTTATTTAAAGTTTAATTGTTTCTTTTCACTAGTTTTTGACCCGTGCGATGCACAGATTCATCTTAATATATAAATATTAATAAAAATATATGATAACTTATGGAAAAAATCCTTGATCAGAGCACTTCCCTATGAGGCGCCGTTGGGATCGGTCGGGGACACTCCGATGCCAAAGTCAGTAATATTTCTGAGAATAAACTGTAAGCACAAAAGTAGAGAATCAGTAAGTGTACCTTTGATCATAGGAAGCTGGGGTATTTATATAGGTTTTTGTAACCTTCAGCATTAATGGGGAAGCAGGTGGAGAGTCATGTCATTACTCATCTTTAATTGCTATTAATTCTCCATTAATCCCAACATTTAGCATTGAAACCCTCAGAGTTGAGGTATTCGAACAGTCAAGTCTTTATTCCCCTTTAATAGCTATTAATTTCCATTTAATTGTATTTATTCCCATTCATGGATGGTAATAAAGGCGCCTTTTGGTATTCTTAGATCCGTCAAGGCGTATGTACGCTCTCCTTGAGAACAATGTCGGGTCCCCATTACTCGCTCTCATCGGGCGTATCTCGTTATGGCGTATCTCGCCATGGTCCACATGGCGTGGCATAATGCTAGAGACTCCTTCCTTTTCTTCATTATTTATATATTCACCCCTGCATTAATCCTACAATGATTGTCATTAATTCCATATTAATCATGCATAAATATCTCTTTTAGAAGGAATAATGGTTTGCCATTATTTCTATTTATTTTCCCTTATTCCTTATTCAAGAATAATTTGGGTTGTTATCAGAAGCCCCCCCTAAAGGTATAAAAAGCTTTTTAGGGCTGTTTAAATGGTGTTTCATTTTTCTATATTGGAGGAAAGTGGACCCGCCCTAGATGGGGGATCACATATGGATATGATACGCTTTTAGGGGATTTTCCTTCTTCGTGGATAGGTGGCCAACCGTATCCATTGTTAGCCTCTAGGGGCTTCTTGAGAGTTATATTTCATTTAGAAAGGAATAACCTGCCCTTTATGGGACCATTTGTTCCTACCGCATAGGATTATGATTCGCCTTAGGGACTTCTTTTCTTCAGTTCTGCCATATTGAGGAGAATGACCCGCCCTTAGGGATCAGTAAGAATGATCATCCATTTAGGGACTTTTGTGCATTTTGTGGGGGGTTTTGACACTCTAGGCACTTGCCTTTTTAGCATTTACTCATTTTCCAAAGTGTTTTTACTTTGCATTTGTGAAGACGAAACTTCATTGCTTTTGATGAAGACGAGGCTTCATTGCTTTTGATGAAGACGAGGCTTCATTGCTTGGATGAAGATGAGGCTTCATTGTTTTGATGAAGATAGGGCTTCATTATTTGGATGAAGACGAGGCTTCATTATCTTGGATGAAGACGAGGCTTCATTATTTAGAGATGAAGACGGGGCTTCATTATTTAGAGATGAAGACGAGGCTTCATTATTTGGATGAAGACGAGGCTTCATTATTTGGATGAAGATGAGGCTTCATTATCTTGGATGAAAACGAGGCTTCATTGTTGGATGAACCCTTTTCTTTCCAGAACTATTTTTACTAATGCATTATATCTTTTAGCAAGTAACTTTTTAGAATATGGTTTAGGATTTCTCCGATTGTTTAGGGTAGGTGGCCACCCGTACCCCAATGTGTGAACCTTTGTGAAGGTTAGAAGCTTTTATTCCTGGTGAGGAAGTTAAGCTGCCTTAGGTGATCGATTTGCTTCCTATCTTTGAGGTGAATCGATCCACCGCCAGGTCTTGAGACTTTTCTTTGGGAAGAGTATTTGAGAGTGTAAAGTTCTCACGTCTGAGAAATGTTTTAACTCTGTCTCTGACGACGATCAATTGTTTCCTATCTTTGAGGTGGATCGATCCGCCGCTGAGATTATTGTTCTCCTATCTTTGAGGAGAAAGTTTAGGGTGTAATTTTCTCATGTTTGAGATAATTTTAACCCGCTTTTGATGGTGACCAATATTTTTCCTGTCTTTGAGGAGAGAGTTGAGCTCATTTGAAAGCTCTTGAGGGTCTGTGCTTCTTATCTTTGTGGAAAGGGGATCCGCCCGTGATGGGGATCAATTGTCCTATCTTTGAGGTAATTGATCCGTCTGTGGAACTTTTCATTCACCAGCCACTGGGCGTATATCAGGAATAAAAGCTAGGCAAATGAATATAAGAAGTATGGAGAGAAAGAATAAATTATAAAATATAGGATACTATAACAGTTTAATGCACATATAAGAATACGTAAAAATACTGATTTTTAGGCCTATGGTTCCGTCTTTTCTGAGCAACTAGAACCGCATCCTCAATGATGTTTAACTTATGAGTAATCACATCTGGGCTTACTCCTGTGGGATCTCATTCTCCTATGCAAATAGGCTTTCAGACTCAATGAGAACTTTCGTAACATCCTCCTTGATCTCAGGTTTTAATCCTTTGCCGATCCACACCCGCTTTCCATCAGCAATAAGGAGCGTTTCTGTGTTGCCCAAAGCTGTAGTGACAAGTTCATCTTCCTCACCTTCGTCATCTTTGAATTATGGGCGGATCGATAGCGACGCCGAGTAGGTCTCTTGAACCGCCTTTTGGTTCCCGCTAATCATTATTCCTCCTTTGCTGGTGGGAATGTACATTGCCATACGACGGATGGAAATTAGGGCTGCAACCTCTGAGATGAACGGCCGCCCAAGAATGATGTTATAAGCTGATTGTCCATTCATAATAGAGAACTCCAGATCACCAATCCACGCTTGATCATCATCCGCCAGCTTGCATTCCAAAGTTACCTGGTCCTTGGTCCGGATAGTGTGACCTGTCACTCCCATGATGTCAACAATGGTTGTTTCTATTTGGATCGGATCAACCTTTAGTTTGGCGAATGCACCTATGGTGATGACATTGCAAGAACTGCCTGTGTCTACCATTACTCGCTTCATTTCATCTCCCATCCTTCAATTGTCAACGCATCTGTATGTGGAGAGATTACTGGACCTGTTTCTACAAAAGGGGCAATTGAGGGATGTTTTATCCAGAACGAATATTTTTGCTTTTTCCACGGGTGGCTGATACACTGGTCCATCTGCTATGACATTAATGACACTTTTGAATTTCTTTTTGGGATCTGTCTTCTGCTTGTCGTCTTGTTATTTGTTATTCTGGACAAAGCTATCTAGTTTGCCAGCTCCCAGCAAGCTTCAGTGTGGTGGCCAACCTGTAGTACGCTTTGGCGTTTCTTCCAACAGTTACATGCTCCCCTCCTTTGGGTTCATGATATGTAATGTCCCGCTTATATTGATTCTTTTCTTTTATATTGTGGCAAGTTGGAAGCTTTAATCATTTTTTCCGCCTCGTACCCCATGATTCGCGCTGTGAATGGCGAATTCCTGTTAACTGGATGGCGTATCTTTCTGCATTGTTCTCTTGTCTATCCAGAGCGGCATGCACTCGCCTTTCAATCTCATCATTCATGTGTTCAATGTTGAATCATGATGGTGAAGCCGGCTCTTGATCTTGATCGCGATCATGTTGAGGTTATGCTTGGAGCTATGGTTTAACCCGAATGGATGTTGTCACAACCGTGGGAGCCATTTTATCTAGCTTCGAATATCTTGTCTCCGCATCCTTCAACATTTTGCTAACATAATAGATGGAGAACTGCTGACCTTCTTCTTCTTGAATAACCACGGTGCACATAGCTTTATCCATGACAGATTGATACAAATGCAGGTCTCCCCTTCAGATTGGTCTGCTCATCAAGGGTGGTTCTACTAGGAATTGTTTTATACCTTGATATGCTTGTTGACAATCTTTCTAGTACGATGATCCGCCTGTTCAACCTTTGGATCTTTCTCACCCATAGTGGGGCTTTCATTTAGGCGCTCTTTTCACCTTTTTCCTCGCATGGCTTTTATTTAGGCGCTCTTTTCACCTTTTTCCTCGCCGGGCTTTTTACTTTATCTAGATTTGCTCTAACTCCTTTTTTGCTAACGACATAGTTAAGGAATTTTTCTGAAGTGACTCTGAATATACACTTCTCTGGATTGAGCTTTATTTTTCATGCTAGTGTTTGGCACTGGTTGCATTATTAGCAATTCCCTTGTACCTGCGGGTTAGCATTGAAAGAACTCCAGAAGTGGGGCATACCCTGTCCATTATTAAAAGATTGTGGTAAGGCATAAAAGCTATATTCACTTACCTTGGGGATCAGTGGCTTGATCCACGGAACATACTTCATAGCAAAAGACTGTTTGCATTGACCTTGTTGGCAAATATCATGTATAATGCAATGTCTCTTTATGGAATTTTTAGTTCATCTTGAAATCAAATTAATAATTCATTCACGTTGGTCCCTGACTCTAGAATGAACTTAGTCAAAGGATAAAATCGAGTAAATATTATATGTCAAACAAATTCATAATAGAATTTTAATCATGCTTGTTTTAATAATAATATCACGTATAACGGTCATAACCATAAAGATTGCTACTGCACATGAATATCATAATGAATTCTTAATAAATAACCATAATGAGAATGGTTTAAGAATAATGTCCTTTTGTATTTCAATGCGCATTAATATCCAAGATAGCATATTTATTTTAAACGTCATAAAAGTTATGACATTCTATATTGGGTAAGATATCTTACATAGTTGCTATTTACTTGCAATTAATATTGTGCATCCATACATTAATGACATTCAGAGATCATTAAAGCCTCGTTTGAATGAGGTGTAATTAAAGAAAGGTAAGTGATGATTTAATAATCTAGTTATATATAAAATTACTCTTATATCATTTCATTTGTACGAATAAAATAAAAGAGAAAGGGTAATTTTGGAAGAAAAATACATGTACCATGATTCTCCTCCAATTTGGAGTGTAAGGAAAATTACTCAAAATCCACTCTCACCTACCTTCACATACAATCCTCCAATCTTTAAGGAATTCTCATGTATATCCTAAGAATTTTGCATAAATTAATGTTCTGATCCGAAACCGACACTTGCACTATTTTATAGTTAGCTCAGGACATGAAAGTTTTGTTTATCCAATTTGGTAATTCATCAGCCCATAATGGCCTTAATAGTTAGGGACAATTACAGGATAATTACAGATAAACTCAATATTTTCAAGTCTCTTGTGTTGGTAACAGAAATTCTAACAATGTCAAATAAACAGTTTTTATGTGAATAGACACATCCTTGTAAAAAAGGGAATGAAATAACTGTTTGACAAAACAATATTAAAAAATATGAATTTCTGATATTAAAAGTACTATATAGGAGAAAAGCCATATATGGATGGTGAATTGTACAAGGAAAAACCAAATATGATTTTTTTTTTTGTAATTTCTTCTAATAGTTATATTCATGTTCATCCAAAAGACCGACCAGATCTAAATCATTTGTAATTACATGAGCCTTTTTATGATATTTTAATATCAAATGACAAAATCACATTGAATGGATGATTTTTTTTTTGTAAATCCCAAGATTACGGGTCTTATACATTCGTTTGTACTAATTCAATGATAATGACATATTATACTCGTCATGCATAAAAATATAAGGCATATTGAGCATGCAAGATTTAATGAAAGATTTGTGTCTATTACTTTATCTTTCACAATTTATTAGATTTATCGTAATAACATGTAATAATATTCATAGCACTTTATAAGAGTGAGGGATCTCAATTTTCTTTAATTAATAATGGAATAAGAAAGGGGAGGAAACTTATCTTTTTCATCATAAAATTCTAGATTTAATGTAGAAAACTCTTTCCCACCAATATATGAAAAACTGTATCTTTGGATAGATTTGTTTGCACTGATTGAGCCAATGTTTGAGATTGTGATTTCTATTCCGTTGACTCCATTGTTTTGTTCTTTGTGAAACTCTATACAATCAAGATTTTGTGATCTTCTGTTTGTTAGAGATCCACGATTACCGCACCAATTGATAACTTGTGGAAAAAATCCTTGATCGGAGCACTTCCCTGTGAGGCGCCATTGGGATCGGTCGGGGACACTCCGATGCCAAAGTCAGTAATATTTCTGAGAATAAACTGTAAGCACAAAAGTAGAGAATCAGTAAGTGTACATTTGATCATAGGAAGCTGGGGTATTTATATAGGTTTTTGTAACCTTCAGCATTAATGGAGAAGCAAGTGGAGAGTCATGTTATTACTCATCTTTAATTGCTATTAATTCTCCATTAATCCCAACATTTAGCATTGAAACCCTCAGAGTTGAGGTATTCGAACAGTCAAGTCTTTATTCCCCTTTAATAGCTATTAATTGCCATTTAATTGTATTTATTCCCATTCATGGATGGTAATAAAGGCGCCTTTTGGTATTCTTAGATCCGTCAAGACGTATGTACGCTCTCCTTGAGAACAATGGCGGGTCCCCATTACTCGCTCTCATCGGGCGTATCTCGTTATGACGTATCTCGCCATGGTCCACGTGGCGTGGCATAATGCTAGAGACTCCTTCATTTTCTTCATTATTTATATATTCACCCCTGCATTAATCCTGCAATGATTGTCATTAATTCCATATTAATCATGCATAAATATCTCTTTTAGAAGGAATAATGGTTTGCCATTATTTCTATTTATTTTCCCTTATTCCTTATTCAAAAATAATTTGGGTTGTTATCAATATAATAATTTAAATTTTGTAGAACTCTTAGATATAGTACGGATAAAATAATCTTTTTATAAATAAATATAATAATATAACTAAAGTTAATATATTATATTTTATATTATATTTATTATCAGTAAAAAATGAGGAAGTGACACATCAGCTCCATCGTTACTGTTTTATATTATATAATAATATAGACGGTCTTGATCACATGCACCTTAATGAGCAAGTAGAATTTGCTCATTCACCGTTAGATCTATGCTTATTAGAATCCTAAGGTGGAGATTCAAAGCATCTGGAGGCTTAAATTTAATAAGCCTATATCTAACGGTGAATGAGTAAATTCACTTGCTCATTAAGGTGCATGTGAAAATTCTTGATAATATAGATATGCAGAGAATTAGAGAGATTTCAGGGATTAATTTAGATTTTGTAGAACTTTTAGATATAGATACGAAGAGAATTAGAGAGATTTTAAGGATTAATTTAAATTCTATAGAACTCTTAGATATATTATATAAATTAAATATTATTATTTTATTTTCACATTTAATTTAAATAATCTTTTTATAGATAAATATAATAATATAATTAAAATTAATATATTATATATTTTTATCAGCAAAAAATAATGAAGTGACACCTCAGTTCTATCGTCACTGTTTTATATTATATATAGATATGCAGAGAATTGGAAAGATTTTAGGGATTAATTTAAATTATGTAAAATTTTAGATATAGATATGCAGAGAATTAGAGAGATTTTAGGGATTAATTTAAATTACGTAGAACTCTTAGATATAGTACGGATAAAATAATCTTTTTATAAATAAATATAATAATATAACTAAAGTTAATATATTATATTTTATATTATATTTATTATCAGTAAAAAAGGAGGAAGTGACACCTCAGCTCCATCGTTACTGTTTTATATTATATATAGATTTGTGGACTCAGGGGCGATACCGTATGATGTTGTTTTTATTTAATTGTTTCTAATGAGATGATGAGCTTAACTTAACATTATCATTTTTATTAAATTTAAATTAATATTTTTATTTATATGTAAATTATATTTTATTTAAATATAATTTGTATTATTCACGAGTTTTTATCGAGCTTCATCACGAGCTTGTTCATGAACTTGTTCACGAACCTCTAATCGAGTTTGCTCGCGAGCTTTCGAGCCGAGCTTTGGTCTGCTCAAGCTCTGCTCGTTTACAAACCGAGCTTGAAAATCGTGCTCACGAATGGCTCATTTACAAATCGAGCCGAACGCCGAGCTGCTCATGAGCGGCTCTGCTCGCTTACAGCCCTATATATATCAAATAAAATATGTTTTTATACTCAATTTAAAAAGTTTAAACTCTAATTTATAAATCTCAAACTCTTAACAATATATTCTAAATTTCTAATTCATAAATTTTAATATTTAAAATTAATAATTTTATTAGTTGACATATTTTAAAATTATTTTATTTGTTTGACATAACATAATTATAAATAATTTTTAGGAAAAAGTACAAAAATAAACCTCGTGGTTACACCTATTTTCGAAAGCAGTCTTGTGGTTTAAAAGTTTACAAAATGGTACCATGCACTTCATTCAGTTAGCAAACGCATACCAAATTGACTAACGGTGTTAAAAGTTAAATGGAAAAGAGTTAATTGATCCTTATATTTATTTATTTTATAAATTAACTCCTATTATTATCTAATTATTATAAACAAACCCCAAAATTAAAAATAAAAATCAAATACACATTCTTCTCCATCTCTTTCTAATTTCTTATTTTTTTCTTCTTTCTCTCTGCTCTCTCATTTTTATTAATTTCTCTCTCTAAAATCAAATGAATTTTCATCTCTTCTCTTTATCTTTGCTCCCAACTCTTCAAATGGAATTCCTTGACAGCAGCAGTAATATACATATGAGTGGAAACGTTTGCTGGGACATTCTGATATTGAAGGCTTTTCAGATTTTTTCTGAAACTAATTGAAGCATTGAAATCTTTATTGTTGGGAAGGGTATGATACGGATATCTTGTCGTACTTGTGTACGGTGGCTTCGATCATGGATTTCAGTTGGTTTTCATCAGTTATGCTGCAGTGAATATAGTTGGAGCAGTCGATTCGACTCGTTGTTGGCCCTTTTGGTTCTGGACGTCGGTGATTACGACTACGCATGTGCAGTTTTAAGCAAAGAGAAGAACGATGGCCTCGCGGATGCCACTAACACCACCCGTGATAATGGCATCCTTGTCTTGTAGCTTATTGGTGGATAATTTGGGGTTGGCCATTGAAGTGAAAAGTAAAGAAAGATGAAGCAGAAGAAGTGAAAAGCTAAATGAGGATTACAAGTTGATTAGAAGCTCTTAGTTATAGATTATACATTAATTATTCATGGCGAATAGGAAATAGAGAGAAGAGATGGAAATTCAATTGATTTTAGAAAAAGAAATTAATAAAGAGGAGAGAGAAGAGAGAGAAAGAAGAAAAAAAATAAGAAATTAGAAAGAGATGGAGAAGAAGGTGTATTTGATTTTTATTTTTAATTTTAGGGTTTGTTTATAATAATTAGATAATAATAGGAGTTAATTTATAAAATAAATAAATATAAGGACCAAATTAACTCTTTTCCATTTGACTTTTAACACTGTTAGTCAATTTGGTATGCGTTTGCTAACGGAATGAAGTGCATGTACCATTTTGCAAACTTTTAAACTACAAGACTGCTTTCGAAAATAGGTGTAACCATAAGGTTTATTTTTGTATTTTTTCCTAATTTTTAAAAGTGAATTTCTATGTAAATTTCCCATAACTCAACTCGTTCTACCGTAAGTACACCAGTGTTATGATTTCTTTTGTTTTTCTTTATGTTGTTCTTAACTTCACGGAGTGTTTGTTAGAAGGGATATATGAGGTGAGATATGGATAAAAAACATGAGATAAGTTATCCCGTGTTTGTTTGGGAGATAGAAGAGTGAGACGGATGAGGGATAAGCTTCTTATCCCTCAAATCCTATACCCAGGAGGGGATGATATAAAGAGGTGGGATAAGTTCCTGCGATTTTAATAGGATGGAAAAATCCATCTTATCCCTCAAATTAATGTTATGTAGTTTAAATAAGGTTAAATAGTAAAATATATTATTTTATTCCAATCTCTATCCCACATACCAAACATTGAATATTAATTCTCGACTATCATATTTTTATCCTTATCCCAACCATTTATTCCTATCCCTATCCCAACATTTATTCCTATCCCTATCTCAATAGAATACCAAACCTCGTGTAAATGTCACTGGTCACCAGTGTTACGATGTCGTTTCTGATTTAGAGGGTTCTATCATAGGGTTTAACCGAAGTTTTCCCTCAGGTCAGTGAGTTGTTTCTCATCATCTCAGGAATGGCCTCGTTTTGTAGATCAGCTGTAATGGCAGGCTCAAGGTCCCTAGCGGCTCGCTCTAGAACCTTAACCCAAAAGACCCTACTCACTGAATCCATTTCCTCTCCTTTCTCTTCAACCCGATCTTTCCTCAGCGCTTCAAGGTAAAATCACGCCACCTCCTGATTTTGGAACAACCTCTCTTTCAGTTGCTTTTACTTGTATCTGTTAATAAGGATGGATATTTATTTTCCGAAAGAAGTAAACAAGCTTCACTGATGCTATAATCAGAATGCTGAAATTACTACTTGCAATTGAAATTTTCTTTTTCTTTTCTTGCTGTCAATTATGCGCTTGTGGTTTCTTTTTTTGATTAGTTTTGCTACGTAGAGTTTTATCTGCTTTGGGGAGCGTGGACTCATTGTTGCCGCTCCACAGTACCACTGCTAATGCTCGGCTCAAATCCTGCATTGCTGTGGATTCCTCTTGCTGGAGCTCGCTTTCACAAGGTAGTTCTTTAAAACCTGCAATATTCTGTTTATATGCAGTAGATAGATGAATTAATTGTCGTTTGTTTATTTCCTATCATGCAATGAATTGTTGGAACCTAATTCTGGTTTCTGTGTTTAGTTTTGTTCTTCTCTTTCTGGTATGCTAGCTTACTGTGTTCTACTAATCATTACTGTTTTATTAGCTTGTACTCTTGGAAAAGGCATTTGGTTCTTGATTTCACTTTATTAGACCCTCGCATTTCTGTTTTGTTGTATTAAGCCTTTATCATTGTTAGAGAAGTCCTCCATATGACTTAAAATAGAATTTCAAGAGCGGAATTTGACTTAATATAATAATTCAAGGGCTCAATTTGACTTACATAAAAGTTTGAGGGCATATGAACTTGATAATGTTTCTCTTGGAAATGGAAATTATATTTTGTCAACAATGTTAAAAAACGAAGAAGAAGAATTGAAAATAATGGCCTTACTGTTCGTGGAGTTGCTCTTTAATTCTCAAATGAAGACATCAGGAAATGAATAACTTCTAGGTATATGTTGATTGCTCATGCATTTGTGGACATTGCTTTACTTCCACTCATCCTTCAATGAAAGTCACCTCTGACATATTATTTCTACTTCGTGCAATAGGACTTGCAACACCATTGTGACAGCCTGCTGGACCTTTGTCGGATGTTTAAGGAAAATAAACTTTTTTAAAGTCTTATTTTCATTTTCTTATTTGTAACATGAAGCATATCCAAGCTTCTTTGACCATATACACCTTGTATTTTATCTTAAAGCCCCAAATCATGTCTTTTGCTTGGAGAATTTATACTTCTTGCTGGTGGTTTTTTGGGTTCTTGGAAATATAATGCTTCCCCCCCCGATGGGATGTCAAGTAGTCTGGCATTACAGTAGTTTAACTATTTATACCCAGAATGTGAATTGGTAAACTTAAATGCAGGAAGTAAGGAATTCAACTAATGATTTGATACACTATTTATAGCCCCTAAGCTATCATTCAACTAAGGATTAAGGAATTCCTGATCAGGTGTCTTAGTTGTAGTCATAATGTAACTTTTGGCAGCAAATAAAGGTTTGAAGATTGAACATTGAAGTCTTGTGAAAGTAGAATAATTGAACTTGGACTGTTAAAGAAGTATGAAAACTGAAACTTCTATCCTAATGTAGTAGATAGTTTAAAATTGAGAGTGGATTTTGAATCCTGATGCAGAGTGAACTCTGCCCATTGAAGAATGGATAGAATATCAAGTGGGAACTTCCGTTTTTTAGTGCGTCTAAATTAAGGGAAATATAATGTAGACTTCATTTTAAAATGTAAGAACAAGATCATGCATTTTCCGCTTCTTAAAATGATCTGTTATTATATTTTCAAAGTTTGGTCTGGTGGCAAAGTTATTAGATGATCGGGAATTGTTGTCCCTCTAAGAAACTAATTTCTGTAAGTTCTTCCTATGACTTTGAGGGGGCACGTTTTTAAATTTTAGTAGGTGTGTTAAGGATTGAAAGGCTAGGTGTCTTTGATTAAGTTTCTCAAGTCACACTTAGAAAAAAGCTTGTTCAAGTTATCAGATGAAAAATGGAAATTGATGACAGTCAATACTTGTTCATTTTAGCAAAGGAAATAATTAAACTTTCTCCGTTGACTGATTCCCTTCCATATGTTATTCATTGGCATCTCCTAGATTGTGCGGTTCCCCGGTCACAGATTTCGGTCATTGCAAAACAAATCTGGGTTGCTTTTCAGCAGTGTTTTTCTCGCTCTGCTGGTTCTTCCACCTCAGTAAAATTTCACTATGGCTATTTGCTTCACATGTAATCGAACTGGGATCATTTCTTAGTATGGAATATTGGAAAGTGCATTCTTTGTTCCTCAAGGTAGAACATCTTTTCAGTTTCACAAATCCTTAAACCTGCACTCTCATTCTCTTGATGTCACCAGTGTCCCTCTCTTTTTTTTTTTCTAAAATTGAGGTTTGATTCATAAAAGGACTCATAATGGACAAGTAGAAAAAAATGTGATGGGTTTTCCTTTTCAGACAAATCTATATGCATAAACTGGGTCAATCAGATAATGGTATTTCTTGTTACAAACACATGTATGAGGTTTCTATTTGAAGCACCTTATCTTATCTACTTCCAGAAATACTTACAGTGCTATATTATGAGAGATTAAAAGCTCCTACTATTCAACAAATTATGGGCACATTATGGGCTCAGTGCTACTTTATTGGGAATTCTATTGAAATTGATAAGGCTTGTGTAGTTTCTTAGCTTTTAGCAGGTTTTGATGGGAAGCATGACAGCTTATCCGATGCATGGCCATTCTTTTTTCTGTTTCTTTCAAGTAAACATTGGTGTGGTTCAATTCTTTATTTATCACGATAGGTTACTTGTTCTAAGGTATTGTTTGGTAGGAGGTGATAGAATGGTGTCTTTGGTTGCATGGTTGCATAATGTACGGGTAAAGTGTAGTGATGGGTTTGTTTAGAAAAAGTCATTGGATTTTCATTTCTTTCAATAAAGTTATTGAAGGCTATTTCAGACAGAAAAGGTCGCCGGAATAGTAAGGTGACAACCGTGTTGGAAAGGATGGATTTTTACATATGACATGGCAATTTTTTTTTCATATTTTTTGTTTAATCCAACTGTTTGAATTTAGCTTCCATGTAGCATACAAACGAAAGTCATGTCATACTTAAAATTAAGTGCTTATCTATGTCACTATTCCATTGAACTTTTTCTTTTGTGAATTGGCCAGAATGACTTTGTTAGTTCAATGACCTGTTGAAAGAAATGAAGTTAGACTGGTTTTTTGAAACACACTCCAAGTTTTAGTGATTATTAGTGAAATTTATCCGTTAATGCAGTCGTCACTTTGTCATAAAATATAAGAAGTTCATATCTTATCTCTTAAGGGATATGATTATAGTTTTTAAATTATTAAAAGTTGACGATGTTATCTATAAATATAAAAAGTGAATATAATATAAGATGGGTGGTAGTTGACCTCAACCTTCTGTATTATTGCTTAGAAAACCATAGGTGACTGTCAAAGGTTTCTATTGGTACCTAATTTGGACATGTTTGCTTTAATATCAAGAGGAAGGAAAGCCGAGGATACAATGTCCAAGCCTGCGTGTAACTTTTTCTTTAATCTTCTAATCATATAGTTAGCTGTCTTTTATGTGCGTTTGTTGTTGCTATTAGCCTGTTAATAATTGGGGGACATTTGTTTTGGAGCTTTTAAAAAAGTAAGAGAATGAGAAGATTTTTTTTGTTAGTGTTTATTTTATTAATTCAAATGATAAAGTGCAAATTTGTCCATAATCTTGTCAAGCAAGATCAATTTTACTCATATCTAATAGAAAATTTAAAGAGATTGATTTATTGTTATTTAACTCGTTATTTAATTATGACATTATACTTTCAAACATCAATTATGTCTAAAATATTTTTTGAATTATTAACACAATTACAAATAATATACGGAAATGATAATATTTAAATTTTAACAGATACACGTTGATCATAAAAAAAAAAAAAAAAACTGCATAAAATGCTTATTGTATTATTAAAACAGATATAAACAATCCATCAAAATGCACATACCTGATTTATTTTATTGATAAACTTGTTTGGAAGGTTCGATGTGATAGTTGAATAACGGTCAAAAGAGTCCGTTCAAATTTTTTGATGTGTAGGGGTAAAATTGAACTTACTTGATAACGTTAAGAATAAAATTGTCCAATTTTATACCTTATGGGTAAATATACACTTTCAGAAAAACGCTAGGGACAAATTTGGACATTCTCTTTTAATTTAATCGCTCCCTTTACATTATTTGAACTTACTTGACAATGTTAGGGAGAAAATTATACAATTTTATACATTATGGGTAAATATACACTTTTAGAAAAACGCTAGGAAGAAATTTGGACATTCTCTTTTAATTCAATCATTCCCTTTGCATTTTCTTAATTTTGCGTTTACCCCCTAATTCCAATCTCATTGCTCAACCCATTTTAAGGTTTTCCATTTAGTGTCTATTTTACTTTCTATTTTGTTACATTTATTTATTTATTTTACTTTTTTTTATCAAACAATGGATTATTTTCATTTTTTTATCTTTATACTTATATATTTTTCCCTCAATTTGACCAAATTTTACTTTTTCAGTTTTCTTTTAATCCTCATGCTTTTTTTAAAAGAATCCTTATACTTATTTATTTATACTTTTTCTATTAGTTAAGTTTTACTTTTTTTTCTCTGAAAATTAGACCAATTTTTTTTATCATATTATTATGTTTTAGTATATATTTTTAATTATTTTAAAATGATTATTTTCTTTTTAAAATATAATATTTATTTCATTTCATTTTATTAATTTTATTTCAGTTTTCTCTATTTCACCATCTTTTGATTTTAATGCTTGAAGTAATTGATTTGAATTTTTATATTTACATGTGATTAATTTATTAATGTGTAAAAATTGTTGGTAAAAACAATCCGTGACTTCGATTTATTACCTCATTTGAACCAAACAGTTGTAAAGGGAATCAAAGACATATTGTTCCCTTTCTGGAACCGAAACAAACAGACAAGGAATTCAGGGTCATTCCATTCCTTTTTCATTGTTTCCCTTCTTTGATTTCATTCTGTTACCTCTGTGCCAAGTAAACACTTTTTTAATATTTGGTAATTATGTTGAAACGTTACTTTTAGTATGTAAAATCTAATATAAACATGTTTTAGATTAATAAATTGTAAGGTATTATATTTTAGCTTATAATTTATAAATAAGTAAATTATAAGGTAAACTATATAATACAATTTTAAAAAGTGATTGAATGTGGTAAAACTCTATTCTTTCGGTAATGGTAGTATAAAAATCGAAATAATGTTAAAAAATATTTTATGAACATAATAAAGATAATTTTATCAAAATCAAATAAATACAAATTACATTTTTTTTGAAAGTTTTATAAATGATATTTAGCGAAAAAATTACTATTATCATAAGAAAAATTAAAAGCTAATGTTTTATAAATTTAATCGAACATTTTTTTTTGTTAACTTCTTGGAGTAAAAGTATAATTCAACTATGTTCCTGGAAAGTTTTCCAACTTTGTGATTTTTCATTTTTGACTAAGGTTTCCAACTTTGCGATTTTTTATTCCATAATTGTTAAAGGTTACTTTTACCTGCTTTAATAAAATTGGGTAGGTTTAATGGATATAAGTTGTATGTCCATAACTTAATAATTAACCCAAATGATTGTTATGTCTCAATATCAATTTGGTACTTTTAACTTCATATCTATTCAATTTAGTTCAAACTACCTATCAAAAAGCAATCAATTATGTCAATTTCAACTAAATTAATTAAAAGTATCAAATTGAAGGGTTAAGTTATGTGTACTTTGTTGATATAACAATATTGATTTTGTTAATGTAATACTATTAAATTATTTTTTTTATAGTTTGTCCAATTTCTCGGTTCGAAACTTATCAAATATCCTTTAGGTAGATTTTACTCCGATTAAAACTTTTTGTACACGCTATGACTCGAATTCTAGATCTAGTTTAAGTGATTTGAGGCCCTTAACCACTCAAACCAACCTTAATTAGCCAACACTATTAAATTGTTCATTTTGTTCTACAAATCAATTGTTACTTTAACAAAAAAAAATATATATATATATATATTGTTAGTCGAATTACTTATTTTATTATTAGTGTAAAAATATATATTGTTAGTCGAATTACTTATTTTATTCACTAGTATTTTCTTAAAATTGTTATTATCATATAATCCAAAAGTTGTATAGTGGTTTGGTTAGGACCATATATTATAACGGAAATTCTTAAATTAACCTATTTATATTAAGGATTAGGTGGCAGTGAAGTGAAACCTTCCAAACAATAAATATTTCTTAATCTCTCTAGCTACCTCCACTAAAACATTGATTAGACATAATATAAATATCTCACGAACCACAAACCCTATCTACTAATGAATACAACATCATCATGGGTGTAACCTCTACTAATGAATATGTTTGATTTACTTGTTCGCTGTTGTTCGCTGTTGTTGTTGCTGTTGCTAATAGATAATACATGTAGTTGTATTTTATTATAAACAGTTGTTTCAAACTTTACTAAACATTTTTTTTATCTTATATTTAAACTTAAAAGACGGAAAACAGTTTTGGAAATTGAAAATAAACAGACACATAGTTTTCTTCCACTTTATAGAAAAGAATTATCTATAATTTATTTATGCACAAGGAATATAATTGCATTTATTGATTAAAAAAGATTGCATTTATATATATAAAAAAAATAAGGAATTTTACAAGAAAAAAATAAGGAATTTTACATAAAGTGAGACTTAATATATATAAAGTTGTTATTTTTTACAAGAAAAAATCTCTAATTTCACGAAAAATATGAGGTTTACATAATATGTTTTAACTGTACGTTAATCATGTACTAATAGACACAGTCTATGTAAAGTAAGAATGAATTTACGTAAAGTTGTTATTTTTTGTTAAAATATTATTGAATTTCCCGAACATCGAGTTTCATGTAAAATATTTGCCTTTTACGAAAATCATTTAGTGTTATTTACTAAATTTATAAATTAATTAACAAATAAAATTATTTTTATTAATATTTCAGGAAAAATAGGTATTTTACGTAAAGTATACAAATGTTACAAAAATTTGTAAAGGTTTTATACAATTTACGTAAAGTAGTGTCAATTTACATAAAGTGAGACTTAATATATGTAAATTTGTTATTTTATAAGAAAAAATCTCTAATTTCATGAAAAATATGAGGTTTACATAATATGTTTCAACTTTATGTCAATCATGTACTGATAGACATAGTCTATACAAAGTAAGACTGAATTTACGTAAAGTTGTTATTTTTCGTTAGAATATTACTGAATTTCCTGAAAATCGAGTTTCACGTAAAATATTTACCTTTCACGAAGATCATTTAGTGTTATCTACTAAATTTATAAATAGAGTATAAGTTAATTAACAAATAAAATTATTTTTCATTAATATTTTAATGAAAAATAAGTAATTTACATAAAAGTATACAAATGTTACGAAAATTTATAAATGTTTTGTACATTTTACGTAAAGTAGTGTCAATTTACGTAACATGAAATTTAATATATGCAAAGTTGTTATTTTACCAGAAAAAATCTCTAATTTCACGAAAAATATGAAGTTTACGTAATATGTTTCAACTTTAGGCTAATCATGTACTGATAGACATAGTCTATGTAAAGTAAGACTGAATTTACATAAAGTTATTATATTACTGAATTCCCCGAATATCGAGTTTCACGTAAAATATTTTCCTTTTATGAAAATCATTTAGTGCTATTTACTAAATTTATAAATTAATTAAAAAATAAAATTATTCTTACTAATATTCAACGAAAAATTAATACTTTACGTAAAAGTATATAAATGTTATGAAAATTTATAAAGGTTATATACATTTTACGTAAAGCACTGTTAATTTAAGTAAAATAGTGTCAATTTACCTAAAGTAAGACTTAATATATGTAAAGTTATTATTTTACAAGAAAAAAATCTTTAATTTCTCGAAAATATGAGGTTTACGTAATATGTTTCAATTTTAAGTCAATCATGTACTGATAGATACAGTTTATGTAAAGTAAGACTGAATTTACGTAAAATTGTTACTTTTTGCTAAAAGATTACTAATTCCCCAAAAATCGAGTTTCACGTAAAATATTTACCTTTTTACGAAAATCATTTAGTGTTATTTACTAAATTTGTAAACAAAATATAAGTTAATTAACAAATAAATTTATTTTTTATTAATATTTGAACAAAAAAATAAGTACTTTACGTAAAAGTATACAAATACAACGAAAATTTGTAAAGGGTTTATACATTTTACGTAAAATAGTGTTAATTTACGTAAAGTGAGACTTAATATACGTAAAGCTATTGTTTTTACAAAAAAAATCTTTAATTTCAAAAAAAATGTGAGGTTTACGCAATATGTTTCAACTTTACGTCAATCATCTACTGATAGACATAGTTTATGTAAAGTAAGACTTAATTTATATAAAGTTGTTATTTGTTGTTAAAATATTAATGAATTTCTCGAAAATGGAATTACATGTAAAATATTTGATTTTCACGAAAATCATTTAGTGTTATTTACTAAATTTATAAATAAAATCTAACAATTTATTAACAAAAAATAATTATTTACGTAAAATTATACAAATATTATTGAAATTTATAAAGATTTTATAGATTTTATGTAAACTAGTGTCAGTTTACGTAAAGTGATTTGGTGGATAGAATTATGTTCTACCTTATATCATTTTAATTTTTCTTTATTAAATGGTAACCTGTTATTACATTTTAACTTTTAATATAATTTTATTTTATTATAAATTAATTACACATGTGACCATACTATTGACTATTTAAAACAAAAATAACTATATTTTGTTTCAAAAAAAACCATAACCAACACCTAATTATTTATATTTAAGTTATGAAATAAAATGAGGCTTACTTTGTGAAAAACAAAGTACGGATAGCCTAATCCTTAATTGGAAAATGAAATAGTACAATAATTTCTTTATGTTATCTAAATTGAAACAAAAAATATACTCCTAATTATAATGCTAATCTAAATTCAAATAAAACACAATTTACTTTATTCTATATAAAAAATAATAATAATTGATAAATGATAAGCTAATAGAATAAGAGCCGTTAATCTCCCCATGTCCTTGTAATCGAACGGTGAGAAATGCAATACACGCATGAAGTCCTTTTCAATTCCATTGGTCTTAGAAACCATGTTTTATTGGATAAGATCTTGAGAATATCAGATTGATTATGTACATTACATCTGACCCACTTCACAATTTATCATCCTTTTCTTTTTTGGTAAAATCGGATTCATTTTTCAACAACCCATTAAATGTTGATTAATTTGTGGATTTCTTAGAACCAAGAAGAAATTTCCCTACTTTAATCGTGCTTTTCTTTTATTGGGTACTCAATCAAATCAAAATCAAAAAATCAAAATCAAGAGCTGTCTTCTTCTTCTCCATTGAAGGGGACTCAAAACTAAGCTGAGACCTCAAATTTGATAGTGGAGAAATCGGAGTTTTTGTGGTGAGTTTTTCTGATTAGGTGTAATCTTTTGTTTTGTTTTGATTATTACGCACACACTCAGACACGGAGGAACAGGATTGTCTCACCATGCGACACGTGTATTTTGTATTCTTCTGCTGTGACAAATTTGTTGGAATCTGTAACTTCTCCATTTTAGGGGTTTTAATCTTAAGAGAATTTGATTTTGATTTTGATTTCTCTCTTATGCCTGGTATGAACTCCTTTCTGATTGATTTTTTCATTATAATTTTACATTCGATTCCTGGGTGTGAGTTTGATTTCTGCAATCATATTAATTTACTGTTGAGAGAGAAAGAGAATGTGGCATTTATTGAGATTTTTGTGATTTTGTTTTCTCATCTTCTTATCACTTTATCCTTTTCTGTTTCTGTTTCTGTTTGTGCTTCTGCTGTTCCCTTCTTAACTATCTTCTTCTTATCAACATGTTATATACTTCTTATTTCTCAGATTTCATCCTCTGATTCTAGCTCATTTCAGATTTCTCAAATTTTGAATTGGAACCATTTAGATTGCTTGATTCTTTTGTCTAGATTGATTGGATACATAAAATTCCCTTTGATTTATGCTTGAATTGATACAAATTAGAACTGTTGATTTGTGTGCAGGTAATTTAGGGATGAATTCATTATCAAAGTTGAATGATTGAATAAGGGAGGGGTAGGATTAGCTATGGAGAATTCATATCTTGCATTCAATGGAAATGGGGTGCTTGAAAATGGGAAAAGGCACATTTCATCTCAACAGGTATCATTACCTTGGCTTGATGTAAAAGTTTTCTATGTTCGTGTTAGCAAATGTGAGATTGATGACTCCACACCTCAATACCTTACAGTAAACCACATACCTTTACACCCTGATACACTTCTTGAAGTTAATGGTATTAGAATTTCTGTTAACTCGGACGGACCTTCGATCCTTCTTAGGAGGGATCGGTTGGATAAGAAATCTGAAGAAGCTACATTTGTTAGCACTGATAGCATAAGGATTACTGGGGGTGTCAAGTTTGAAGTTTTCGATAAGGCTGTACTCGTTTTGTCTGGGGTTCTTCAACCGTGTAATGCCAATGGTTTTTCTGGTGAATCAAGAAACCATGGTCAGAAATGGAGCATGAATTGTGAATCGGATTTAACTTTAGGAACGAACTTCCTAAAGACTAAACAACATACGAGTCCAGAGTCCGCTTCACCTACAGTCGAGGTCTATATTGCTGGATCCTTCTCAGGGAATCCAATTATCTTGACTAAGGCTCTGCAGTTTGGTTTCCGTAAAAAGCAAACGAGGAAAGGAATGTTGGATTCTATACCGGAATTTGAGGATGCTGGAAGAACAGACTATGACCCTTCCCCAACTCCTTTACAGGTATATTTTTGTTCAATATTGGGATTGGAATTCCAGGCAGATTCAAGTGTTAGATGCTTGAAATTGTTTATCTTAACTATGTATGCCAACATAGAAGTGCTTATATATTCTTGTTAGATGCTTGAAACATATATTAGAAACATAAAATGCACGAACATGTAAGACAAGGTGCGAATTCGTCGACCAGAGAGTTTGATATGCAAACTTCATTTAGACGCTTGAATCTTTTCGAAGGATTAATTGCATCTTGTGGTATGGATACATAATATTACTACAATGCAACTTTGCCTATACGGTATAAAGCTGCATATTCTCTCATAATCCAGTAACTATGAAGACCTTTACTGGTTGGCGTGTTAGATATTATTAGTGATACAAGATTGCATAAAATTGTCATAACCATTCTGCTCTAATTTTCACCCGAATGCAGTTATCAGGATACACAAATCACAAGCCAGAAAGTGAATACTACAACATGTACTCGGGAAGGGAATACTTAGAAGGCGAAGACGGAGAGCTCTCGTGGTTCAATGCTGGTGTTAGAGTGGGTGTTGGTATCGGCTTAAGCGTGTGTCTTGGAGTGGGGATCGGTGTGGGGTTGCTGGTTCAGACATACCAAGGCACCACACGCAACTTCAAAAGGCGACTGCTATAGTAAAGACAGACGAGTTGTTGATCCTTATACATTAGTGTGAATGGGGTTGAGGAAGGTGACAAATTTTGATTGTGAATAAGGGTATAATTGCATTGTATGTAGTTAAGCATTTGATCTATAATAACATATATATGTACTAATTAGACACAGCAGTCCCTGTTGTTCTTGATTTGGTCTCCAATGTGTTCATAAGAGTTAACACATGATCATATAATTAGTGTAAACTGACAAGTGTGGACTTGCTTTTTTTTTGTTATAAAGAGTGTTTTTGGAGAAGACTTTAACGCATTTTGCATAATCAATTCTTGCCTTTTTGCTGTTTTATTCAATAGCTACGTGACTGCAACTCATAGGGATCTTGATGTGGCAGCCTGTTACTAATACATCTTTCCAGCAACGGATAACAGGAAGTGTTTGGGGGTGGTCTCTCATAAGTGAGTAAAATGATATTTTTGGGTGTGTACATAAAAGCGTAAACAATTTGAATTGAATTTTCAATGTATTGCTGCGATCATTGGATGCTCAAATCCCATAACTCTCTCTAAACCCGTCCTTGCATCTCTCTATCCCGCCTTGTTGCAAACCTTACAAATCTAGGAACAAATCTAGAAAAAAAAACAAAAATCACGGTGCTATATAGTTGCTCTTTCATTCGCAAGCTAGTCCTTGGTTTGGATAGCATAAAAGAGACTAATGATGTAACGGTTTGATCTTGAAATGGTGATATCAGGATGAAAGGTTTGAGCAATAAGAGGTTTTAATATATGGTAATGAGATAAAAATGAATTAAATTCCATATTGAAAATGGAGAGAAAGAGAGTAATCTTGATACAGTATATTAGCTACATGTGTTTTTAATAAATACAAACACTTTTTAAAATCGTTTTACTAAGGAGGTATTTAGTTAGATAAATTTAAACTATGGAATGAGAATAAAAATTAAATATTTTTTATTATTTAATTAAACAAATATAACTTGAGAATAAGAATCTCATTATTCGGAATCGGTTGATTCCTTCTCCTCCCCACATTAATCAAATTCAATTTTCCTGTTGATTTATAAAAGAACAAAAAATCCACGTTTTTGCTATTAATAACTCATAAACCCACCCACGTTTGCTAACATTCAAATTATGGTTATTGTTTTTTCCACTTCAGTTTATAATATAGTTTTTTTTTTTTTACAATAATGATAAAAAAAACTTATGAAAATAAACCATTCATTATATTTTAACATATTAGTTTTTTATATTGTAATATCTAATTTTAAATGATTTGAATTTTTTCATATTTTTTTTTTGTTATAGTTAAGTTATAATTATAATTATTATTTACTAAACTATTTTTAATAAATATTGTATTCATTTCGATCCCGATTATTAAAGAACTAAACAGTTTCAAAGAGAATTAGATTTTGATTCCAAATTGAACCAAACATAATAAATAAACAGTCATTCTGATTCCACTAAATTCCGATTCCGATTCCGTTTTCAATTCCAAAGTTTAAACCAAACGTGGCTGGAATAAATTGGATTTTGGCCAAAGCTAAACTATTTCATTGAGATTGTATTCTAACAACAAAATATAGAAAAATATGGAGATTGTATTCTATCAAAGTAATTATACTATTTCCTTAGAAGAAATTACACCATACATTTATGCATGGACCTTCACTTGGACTAAATATGTCATGTCAACAACAAATAAAAGGAAAGAAACTAATAAGGATGATATTAATTTAAATATGGAATCTGGGATATTCTTTAAGGCTTAATACATTTGTTCCCTGAATTTGTCCAAAAAATTTGATTGGTCTCCTGAACTTTTAAAGTGTTCCGATAGTCTTTTGAATTTACATAAAATGTTTAGTTAGTCCCCTGAATTTACGTAAAATATAATCAATTAATCACTCGGTTGTAAAAATGTAAGTTAAATGCGGAAGATATGTTGCACGCATATTAAAAAAGTAAAACAACCAAGGTTAGTGTATGCGATTCTAATATTAGAGAAGAATTTTTTTTTATAGTTGAACAAGTAAAAACTTATTTTTAAATATGTTTTAATCTATTTTATATATTATGTAATAATATTTTAAGGTACATGCAATATATCTTCCACGTTTAACTTACTCTATTTTTTTACGACCGATTAATTGATTATATTTTATGCCAGTTCAGGGGCTAACTGAATATTTTATGTAAGTTCACGGGGGCTATCGAGACGCTTTAAAAGTTCAGAGACCAATTAAATTTTTTAAACAAATTCAGGGAGCATGTATTAAGCCTTCTTTTAATAAAGGAACTACCTAAGGATTTCATACAGTATTTTTTCATAATGATGCTTTGAAGTTGGTCATTCACCGTTAGATGTAGGCTGATTAAATCTAAACTTTAGGATGCTTTGAATCTCCACCTTAGGATTTTAATCAGCCTATATCTAACGGTGAATGATCAAATTTACCATGGTCATTAGGGTCCATGTGAACACTACTGAGATTCGGTTTTGATCACATGGACCTTAATGATCATGTCCTATATCTAACGGTGAATAACCAAATTCATTTGGTCATTAAGGTGTATGTGAACATGGCTTTCAGGATTCGAATCCTGGACCATTTGGTCACATTGGCTTTGATACCATGTTATGAAACCGTTTGACCTAAAAGCTCAAGGTCCACTTCATATTAATATCTGATAGAAAGAACCTAACATACACATGAAAATAAAGTGGAGTTGTAAGCTAAGAGAAAGCGGGAGAGTCGAGAAGTTACAACAAGTGGAATAGTGAGAAAAAAATTCAACGTCAGCAACTTCTAAGAACAGTTATAGGGCAAATTATTAGAAGCACCCGATTCTCCATGTCAATTGAAGGATCTCTCATACATATTTTGACATGTGTAATATGGACCCACATATATTATAAGAGGCCTCACTATTTTAATTATTACACGGGGTCATAATACACGTGTCCAAATGTGAATTGGGGGTCCTCCAAGTGACATGGAAAACCGAGTGCTTAATATAAGAACTCCAATTATACATCTACAACTATGAACTTCACAACCATTTCAAAGTCCAGCCAGAAATCAAACAACTAAATCAAATTCAAAAGTTCAAAGTGAACAACAAATTCTAACAATCTTTAACTTTTAACTACTCAACTTAGGATCCGTTTGGCTACTTGCTGATTGCCTCTGGAAAATGTTGCTTTTAAAAAGCACAGATTCTCTGCTTTTATAAAACGCTACTTCTCAACTATAAAAGACAAACATAAGGTATCTAACCAAACAACTAAAACTATGCCTTTTAAAGTGAAAAGACGATGAAAAATAGATAAACAAACATCCCTTTAGTTAGCTTTCAGTTTTCATTAACATCAAATCTGACAACGCGTTAAACTTTAAATCAACACTCTATCAACTCTTTTTATAAATACTTCTAATTTCAAGCTTAATCAAAGTTTCCAACATCTTTTCAATTTCAATATTCGCATCTTTGTACTTTCGTTTAATTAATTCCATCCCTTACGAGATTAATTTCAAATCTAGTTGTTTTCGTCATTTTGACTCCCACAATCCTGGGATTGGAAGTCAAGCACAACAATTTGCTTTTTAATTCTTGCTGAGACGAGTCATCATTTATCAAACTGAATTTTACTTTTTCAGTCCATGGTGAAACGACTCATCATTTACTAATAGTTAATTTAGCATTCACACGTTTGCAGGCTCCGCGCCTCCTACACTGCGCGGATGAATGGAGCCCTCCATCGTTCCGGTGCCACTCTTGAGGAATGACCAGATTTTTATGTTTTCCTCCTGAAGGCTTCTCTATTACTCAATTATCTTCATTTGTGCTGCCGTTTGCACTGCCTGGGTAGTTTGGAAGTTGTGGATGACACTGACTAGTTAAGCGGTGGTGTTGGCCTCCTCTTCAGGTTCCACCTCTTCTAGCAAAGGAGCCATGTTCATTGGCGTTACCGTGAAGTTCGGCAATGGTTCCTCCTACCCGCGAAAGGAGGTTCCAACGGTTGTCGCTAACATCTCCTTCAGTAGAGTCGTTGCTGTTGGGTCCTCCATTGGCGTTAATACCAATCTGAAGGTCGCTTGCTCTCCACGCTCACCGTACCAAATAATGTAGATATGGGACAGTTGTGGACTTTCGGAATCGGATGGCTTCTCTGTTCGAGCAACGGTCCCTGAGAACATTCTGACATCCAAGTTAGTTCAAGTAGAGAGAGAAACAAGAGAGGACAAAAAACAGTGAAAGAGAATGTCCAGACCTGTTTGTTAGGAATTGGATACCCTTTTATAGATAGAGTAAAATTAGAAAAAAAAACCCTAAAAGATTTAATTTCATCTTTCAATTTGACAAAATTTCTAGTTCAAAAAATGAAACAATTAATTAGAAAAATCCTTCTGCCAAAAGGACAATTCATTTCTAACATTACATTCTTTTACGGTTTCTCAATAGTAGAACTATTAAAAATGCAGATGCAGTAACAAAAAGGGTAGAGGCTATGCTTAACAAAAAGGGACCGATCCCTTTGGCTATTTATAGGCCTGTTAATGGGCTTGAGGCCCTCGAGGCGTCCTAAGTGATTGTGGGCCTGGTGGGCCGTGCTCATATTCTGAATCAAGTAGTCCTCCCCCCTCAAAAAGTCCCTGGGCGAGTATTTTATGCGAGGTGCTGCCGATGTTCGTTGTGCGTTGTGTGGCGCACGAATGTGCGATCCAGGATTTCTGTGCAGGATTATCTGTGCTCATCTGACTTCCACACGTGCGCCGCCACTGTTTAAATGTCATTAAATGCGTCCAATAAATGTATTCGCCCACGCGCTGTCAAATCGCAGTCATTGGTTCGTTGAAGCGGTGTGTGCAGAACTATAAAAGGGGGGAAGAAACATTCTCACTACTTTTTTATTGCCCTAGAATTTTCTCTGCCTCAACTCCCCTCGATTGTTTGCCTTTGTCGCCTCGATCCTTTCCTACTTTTCGGTTTGGTACTATCTCGGAGTTCTTGTCGGTCGCTGGTGGTGCGAGTAGGTGCGGGCAGAGCGTGTCGTGCCGTTGTTGCAGAGAGCGAGGTCAGTATCATCTCATCCTTGTCTTTTGCCCATTTTTGCTTTTACGTTTTTCTGGAGGGGACAGGATTATATCGGACAGCTCATCGCGAGGGACATTAAACGGTTGCCCCTCGTGGCCGAGCTTGGTCGTGCCTCGAAACGGAAAACTAGAGTCGGGGTCGAGCCGCCTGTTAAGAAAACAAAAACCCGTAAACCGCCGGTTCCGCGAGCTGAACCCAGCGTTGCGTGACCCCGCGGCGGTGTTTCGGCTGGAATCCATGAGGTGATTGTCGAGGTGCCCGACGTGTTGATAAGGGAGGGGGAGAATTTAGGGACCCGGTATGACCAGATGCGTGCGAAGGTGTGGTCACGGGTACCTGGTGCTTTTGGGTCCGACGGAAAGCGCTTCGATAAGTCTAAGCGGCCCAAACGGCTGGAGCACTTTTCCGTTGAAGACGCATATAGCATTATAGTGAAAACAGACTTAGCGTCGCTGTCGGTGGCCTATCGGATTGGTGAGCCTTACGAGCCCGTTGCTCTTGATGCCGAGGTCCGTGCTTATCACGCTATGGAGGCAAACAAGCTGGTTGTATATGAGGAGCAGCTCGAGTTCGGGATGCGGCTGCCGATGCTGCTATTTTTTGTAGAGGTAATGAAGGAGTTCGACTTGTGCCCTGGTCAGATCCACCCGAACGGATGGAGGATGCTGGTGGGATTCTACTCCCTATGTCGTTCCGCAGGATTTCGAGCGAACGGCTTAGTTTTCCGCCATTTCTTCAAGCCGAATAAAGGCCCGCGCTCTAATCACGTTACCTTCTCCCACCCGAAATTCAATGTTCTCGGAGGTTTGCAGGAGAAGATCCATGAGTGGCGACATCGATATTTCCTGGTTCGCCAACTTCAGGGTGTCTTTCCTTTTTGAGTAGTCTGGAACGAGGACCCTATGGACTCGGGTCACTGGTTGGTCGCTCGGGAGATGTTGGAATCGGAGAAGCAGTTAGTGGAATACTTGAAAGGCCTCCCGTGCGATAAGGAGAGAAAGCAGGATGTCGATCGACTGATCGAGCATTTCTTAGCTTGCGAATACTCTATCAGGAATCAGTGGAGGATGGCGCAGCTGTCTGGGTGGTCGGCGGGAGATTTCGAGAAGTGGAAAGAAGGGCATCACTTTACTGACGGTGAGCTGGCAGAGTTAGAATCCATTTCCGTGAACGTCGCGGTAGTAAGTGAGGCATCGAGGTGCTTCTCGGTTTTTTTTACTTATGCGAAATCCTTTTGTAGTTGGTCTAAGTATGTTTGTGTTTTTGCAGGTGCCGGAGATCCGAGGGTTAGCATGGATTTCGACACAAATGAGTTTCATGTGGGAATCGCTACCTCGACGTAGGCCTTTGAAGGGAACTCGGCTTCCCTGGCCTCGTTCACTTCGTTGGAGGATGCGAACCAGGTCGCCCAAAGTATACGCCAGGTGCTTGAAGTGTCCTTGGATGAAGGAGCTGCTATTGATATGCCGTTGGCGATGCCCGTAGGGGGCTCGCAGGACAAAGAGGTGGAAGGAGAAGTCGAACCTATATTCGCGGAGGTGGAAGATGGGGAAGGAAGAGCTGAAAATGTCAGTGGTAGAAAGAGGAAAGCTGGGCACTCGGGAAAAGCGAAGATGTTGGAAGGTGCGGAGGAAAGGGCAGAGCCGGCTGATAATGATGGTGTATAAGGCGAAAGCTCCAAGCGGGCTCGTGCTAAAGTGGGGCCCGAACTTGTTACCGACCTGGTGGATCGGATCGGGGATCATCCCGAGATGGTCGAGAGGATGAATGCCAAGGTGGCGAGGTACCTTGAGTTTGTGCATCAACTGTCGGTGGACGCCGATATGATGAGTTCGGACCTCCCACGTGCTATGGCCTGAATCGCCAGGATCCTCAGGGAAGCGCAGCGGTTGCGGGACGTCGAGAAGATTAACCTCAGAGTGGAGGTTTTGGCTGCTCTTGGAGTGGTAAGCTGTAATTTATATCTCTGATTTGTAACTTGTTTTAGCTGCTCTCGGCTGTTTTTGAACTTGTTTTGCTCGCAGGCTACGTCTAATGCAACTCGGATTTTTGATATGTGCGTCAATGATGAGGAGGCCTTCCGTTCGATGGAGAAAGCTCTGCGGAAATCGGTTGCTGATTTGGAGAAGTCTAATAAGAAGCTAGTCGCAGCCGGTGCACATATGGATGCACGGACCGCCGAGCTGTCGGTCGTTCAAGAGCAGCTGAATACGGAGCGAGGGGAGAAATTGAAACTGCAGCAGAAAGTAGCCGGTGACTTGGAGGAGCTTCGCCGTCGCGAGTTCCTCCTGAAGAACGCCGTTCCCTGGGTGTGACTTCTCAAAGGGACGCTTGCTGAGAAGAAAATGCAGCTGTCGACTACGACCAAGGAGAATGTGACCTTGTTGGTGGAGAAGGAGAGGCTCGAGCGAGAGCTGGAGGTGGCTCGTAAAGAGGCTGTCGATCTTCGAGCCTTTGCGGCGAAACGCGAAGATAGTCTAGTGAAGATGGATCGAATGATGGTCATCACCGCGGTGCATGATACTGGTTTCGCCGTGCCGCCGGAAGTGGTTTTTGCTCGGAAGATCCATGACCGAGGGGAGCAGTCGAAAGTTGTGGAGTTTTACGAGCACTTTCAAAAGAAAAAGTAGTTAGGCTATCTTAGACTAGCTTGCTATATAATCATAACTTGTACTTCATGAATCTTTTTGTGGATTATGCGACGTTTATTTTCTATTCTGCTATGATTGCCTGGTTTGATTTGATTGTTGCTTTTTTGAGCGGTCTTTCCCGTCGCGTCAACTTTGTGCTATAAATGGGTTCCGTTTTTCAACCAAGATAGAGTATTTCATTTTGATGTACTTGTGATATTGCTTGTGATGTCTCTCCGCGATATAGTTGATCCGGCAAAGGTCCTCGAAGTGCAGCAAGCCATTTCGGCCATGCCTCATCCGTACGTCTATTATCCGCCTCCGACCATAGATTATGCGAGTGAGAGAAAAGCCCGATATGCATCCTCGGTGTGGATGAGTCGGGGACAGAGCTCCAAAACCCGGGTTTTATAAAGTGAGAATTATGCGCCGTATACCGGCTCGGCCACCGACTTGTGCGACGTCGTGGTGAGCGCTCTTTCTACTACAGAAAAAGATGCTTGGTACCCAGAAAGGGATTGGTTTTATGGATCCAGATGAGATGGTCGTACCGGTGTTGAATCCGCATCCATCATGGATTAGGAGGCTCCTATCGGACGAGACAGATCGAATACTGAATTTGCCTGTGGAAGTAGAATTTCGGCGAGTGGGTCATCATGCTTCTCCGTCACGCCCGAATGGATCGACATTTGTAGATCCGGTAAAGCCTCGCAGTGCGGTGTTTTTGGAGTTTGCCAGGCAAGGCGTTGTAGGGCCGATTCCGGCAGATCTGAGCCATCGGGTTACCCATGTGGGCAAGGCTTGCGTGTACCATAGGTAGAATGGGCATAATACTGACGAGTGTTGTGATTGGCGAGTGGTGCATCAGGCCTTCATGGATGCTGAAGCCATTCCAAATCCGGACTATGTTGTGTATCGCTAAGTTGTGTGAATGTTGTGTGGGTCGGTTTGTAAGCAAGTTTAAGTGCGTATGCGGAAGTCATACCGTTGTTTTGTGCACTTGTTGTAATACGTGTTCGATATTTTGTTGTTTTGTTATGGGGGAGCTTCCCCTTCTGAATGCAAAATTGACTTTATGAACATTTGGGTTCGTCATGTGCTATAATAATTGATATCAATTGCTTCCGAAGGTGTAGGCGGTCCGAACTATCGTTTAGTAGAATCAAAATAGTATGTGGCTATAATCGTTTAGGGAATGCGAGTAGCCCTGCTGATACGCGAGTAGCTCAGACGGGAGCTCGCAAATGTATAATTGATAATAACATGCGGTTATTAAACTATAACTGAGATATGCGAGTAGTTCAAATGGGAGCTTGCGAATGTATAATTGATAATAACGTGCGGTTATTAAATTATAACTGAGAGACATGCGAGTAGCTCAAATGGGAGCTCGCGAATGTATAATTGATGATAACATGCGGTTATTAAATTATAACTGAGAGACATGCAAGTAGCTCAAATGGGAGCTCGCGAATGCATAATTGATAATAACATGCGATTATTAAATTATAATTCTGAGAGATGTGCGAGTAGCTCAAATGGGAGCTCGCGAATGTATAATTGATAATAACGTGCGGTTATTAAATTATAACTGAGAGACATGCGAGTAGCTAAAATGGGAGCTCGCGAATGCATAATTGATAATAACATGTGGTTATTAAATTTTAATTTCGAGGCGAAACTGTTTGATAATCAAGAAGTGAAGCAGTTGACAAAAGCTATTGATAGTATTTCCTAAGGGTCTGAATGTTCCAGTTGTTGTCGAAGACAAGGCCGTCTAAGGAAGCTATCTTGTAAGCCCCGTTGTGTAGTACTGTATGGATCCTGTAAGGTCCTCCCCATGACTGGCCCAACTTCCTTTTGGCGAGCGGGGACTGCGAGGCGGCGGCGTCTCGTAGTACGAGGTCGCCTACCTAGAAATTACGAGGGCGCATCCGCTTGTCATGGTAGCGCCCCAAATTCTGCTTGTGAGTTGTGATGTGGAGTAAGGCGTTTAGGCACTCCTCCTCTAATCTTTCTTCGGCTTTAGCGAGGGCCTCTCTGTTACTCGCCTCTTCGAAGCTGCTGCATCGTGGAGATTGCAAAGTTACTTCAGAAGGTGCCATGGCTTCGGCGCCGTAAGTAAGGAAAAAAGGTGTCCTCCCCGTCCCCGAGTGTGGGGTAGTTCGATATGACCATAATACGGAGGGAATATGGTCGGGCCATGACTTCCCCTTGTCGAACAGTCGGGCTTTGATCCCTCGCAAAATGGTCCGATTGCTGACCTCCGTCAAGCCATTGCTTTGAGGGTGAGCGACTGATGTGTAACGTCCCTTGATTCCCCAGGCCGAGCAGAAGTCACGGAATTGGGCACAGTCGAACTGTCGCCCGTTGTCAGTGATGAAGGAGTTAGGTACTCTGAATCTGTAGATGATCACTCGTTTGATGAAAGTAATGACGTTGTCGGCTGTGATTTTGGCGATTGCTTCCGCCTCGATCCATTTAGTGAAGTGATCGATTGCGACAACGATAAAGCGCTTTTGTGCTGGGGCAACGGGAAAAGGACCCAGCAGGTCAATCCCCCATACAACGTGTCGCGCCCGTGCCCGCGGATCGCGAACTGTTATATCTCGATATGGCTCCCGCTCTACTAGTTTGCTAATGGTGTTGGATAGTCCCTCTAGGGAGACTAGTTCAATGGGTTTTCGAGTCGCCACCAATCAGTTTGACGGTCTGATTGGACACCGATTTGATTCCGAATTGACCCATTCGGATAAGCTCGGATAAGGTAATGGTCTGCGGTGATTCTAAGCTCGGTTTCTGGTTACGTGTAGGGAAGAGACATAATCTCACCCTACCCCGCCCGATAAATCGGTACTGTTGTACTTCCAAATGCTTGCTCTACGCGCTTATGTTTACGATTGCTTTGAAATGTTTTTAATTGTATCAATTCAAGCCTTTGACGATACTTGTAAGGTTGTGGTCATACGACCGTAATAGAATCGTTATCCAACGATCAAAATTGATAGAGGAACCCGTAAATTATTTTTATTTATTGATTAAATATAGGTTAAAATATTAACGTATACATATTTTTTAAAGATATAATATTATATATCAATTATTTATCTGGACCAGTATTCAGTGATCGAGATAATTTGATCGTTTTATAATCGCTATTCAGCGGTTAAAACTCAAATGAAAAAAAAATCCAACTGATTAATTAAAATTATATCAAGGAAAACAAATTGAATTAAACAGAAATTAAAAGAAATTAAAAAATTAAACTAATGAGCTAATTAATCAATCATTCATTAGAATTAACTCAGTCTTGATCACATGCACCTTAATGAGCATGTAGAATTTGCTCATTCACCATTAGATCTAGACTTATTAGAATCCTAAGGTGGAGATTCAAAGCATCCTGAGGCTTAGATTTAATAAGCCTATATCTAACGGTTAATGAGCAAATTCACTTGCTCATTAAGGTGCATGTGAACATTCCTGAGAATTAACTAGCTATAAAAATGAGGCATATCTCTAATCTAAATAACCAACCAATATTGACCATCCGATCAAATTGATAAGAATTAATTGAATGGTCAGAATTAACCCTAGTTTTAACCCTCATATAAATGCATCTTAATTCTCCTAATCCTAACCAGCCTCCATATTATTTCTCATCTACTGTAATTTCTACTAACACGGAATAAGAAACGAGACAGCCATGGCCAACCTTTGCATTTACCCTCGCTGTCCACCTTTCATCTCCTCTGTTCGACAGTTCAGCCGTTCGTCCGATCGTTGTTCGTCGTGGCTCCGCCATTCACCTTCTTCGTCTTTAGTTCCGTGAAGGAAAGGAGCAACAGCCATCCGGCCGGCTACTGTTTGCTGTCTGCCCTAGTTCCAGTTGGATCTGCTGTCTGCCGTCGTCCGTTCTGCCGGTGTTCGTGGTTGCCGTCAATTTCTATCGTCCATCATCTCTCTTGGCCGTCGTTTGCGTCTTCTTTCTTGTCTGTCATCTACAACCGCCTGCTCTTCCACAGTGTCCGTCTTCATCGCCGCGACTCCTCCATTGTTGTTCGCCTGTTTTGGCATCGTCTGTTGTAGCCGCTCCGGCCCGCGTTGAGGTAATACCTTTTTATTTCTATTTAGTCCCCTTTTATGTTTTTTGTTAGATCTGTTATTTTAAAAGTTTTCTTGTTTCTAGATCTGGTGGATGGCCAGTGACCGGATGACGGCGGCAGAGCTCCTGGAAGGGTAAAAATAGAGGAAATATATAGGTAGATTCAAAGTTAGCTTACTGATTAGTTTTTTCTCTTTTTGATCTTTTGTAATGAGTTTTTTTCTTAAAACCTGTAACACAAAAATATAATAGTGGAAATCTACACTATGTAAATCGTGAGAGTTCAAATCAGGGTACCAGTGAGATTCAAATAGAAAATGGCTAAGGATAATGATAATTTTTTTTAACAAATAAACGAGTTTTAAGCTTCTAATCAAGATGTACAAAAATGCAAACCTGCATTATTTAGAAGATGGAAATAGGTTAGCACAAGTAATAAATGGTTAATATAATGTTAGTATACTAGCATAGTATAAATATGAATAATATATTCATAGTAAGTTAAAGTTGATAATATATAAGAATAATATTCTGTTAGTAAAGAATAGATATGAACATTATATTTACCAAAAATAAAAATGCAAGAGGTTTTAATTAATATGTAAAGTTAGTAAATGGTTAGTAGTAGGAGTTTAAATTGCACTAAATAAATAGCATGTATTTAAATGAGCTGAGAACTAATAGATTTTTATTCAAAGTTTACAAAATCAGCTCATTTCAAAAGCAAAATAGATGCTTTTAATCATTGTTTTTATAAACTAAGAATAAAAACCCTTAGCTCACAGCTTTGGAGATCAAATGGAGAAACAATTGATTTATATTGAACTTAGATGAATACAAGATTTTCACTCAAATTTGAAACAATTACATGAATTTCTTTCTGATTTCTGTTTCAAAATACAACTCAAAAAAAGGTTCTCTAAACTGTGGCCCAAAATCCTCCTTCTCAAATTTCGGCCTCCCCTTTGTTTAAAAATTGGCCTCCCTTTCTGAAAATTCTGGCCCCCTTTTTTGAGCAAAAGAGAGCTCTATTTATAGCTTGATTTGAGTATGGGTATGGCTGCATCAGCATGGCTCCTTTTGTCTCTTTTGTCTTGAAATTGAAATTTCTGCGTAATTTTGTCCTTAGTTTTCAGATTTTCCATGTGACTTTGTCTCTTTAGTCTTGGGAGATGACTTTTGCTTCCCAATAAGGTTTTTGTATCTTGTGCCTTGGGAGTAGTTTTCTTTTTTGGATAGAGAACCACAATGCTGCCCACTTCTTCAATTTGTCCAGAAATTTCAAATTTGAATTTTGGGTTCTTGCTTGGGAATTATTTTCAGGATTTGAGGCTTGATTAGGAGTTGGGTTAGGAATATTGAGAGGCTTAATTTTACCTACAAAACAAAGAGATGTATAGATTAGTTTTGTAAAATGCAAATTTTATTTCTTAATAAAAGCATCCTATTTTTATTTTTTGTTTTATTATTTTTTATAATTTATTTTCTAAATATTAATCCATTCATCATTAATTGGTTCTAAGAATAAAATATATTCTAAATATGATTTTATGTAAAATTATCTTAAATAGCTAATCTCTTGACAATAAATCATATCTAAAACTATATCCATTTCTTGAACAGAGCTATAAAATGAATGAGTTAATTTAACTATTAAACAAAAATTGATTTTAACTAACAATCATATTTTGAAATATAACAATTTAAAAATTATATTCACAAATAACACATTACATCTCATATATAATTTATAGCAAGATGGAGGATACTTTTATTCCAAAGAATTATATCTTGAATGTGACTTGGTAATTGTATTGAGATATAACCAATTGGTGTACAAAAGCCCCATTTCTCGAATAAACCATATGTAAGAACGAAATGCTTTATTTCTGATATAATATATAAATTTGTTGAAATTTCAAATATTGTCAGTTAAAGCATAAAAATGTCCCGGACAAAAATGGGTATCTACACAACGAAAGGCCACGGGGTGACGATACCCTTGAATGGTGCTGGCGGGGCGTGGTAAGTGTTGGCGTGAACTTGGCATGCCTGGCAATTACGCACTATTCTGACGACATCGGAGTCCATAGTTTGCCAGTAGAGCCCCTGAAGCCGAGCCTTCTTTGCGATAGACCTTGCACCTTGGTGCGAACCGCAAACCCCTTGGTATATCTCTTTGAGACAATGGTCCCCTTCTTCTTCCGAAATGCACTTCAGCCATGACTGCGAAGATGCCTTGCAATATAGAGTTTCGTCATGCATAGCATAACGCCAAGATCGTCGCACGACAAGGGATGCCAGAATTCTGTCCTCCGGAAGGGTTCCATCTTGCAAAAATTTAACTATGTCGCTTCGCCATCCCGAGGTTGCTGCATCAGCCTGGTCGATCTGCAGTGAACACCCCGCCTCGATAGCTGGAGCGGGCAAAATTTCTATGAGGGTATTCAGGTTGGTGGATTGTTCTCCTGCTGCGAGGGCTGCAATGCCATCCGCTTCCTCATTCTCTTCTCGTGGGATCAGGATCAGGATCAGGGTTAATGTAACTCCTCTGCTAGTGAGATCATGGAGCAGGGTCTTCACTAGCTCCAAATATAGGCACATAGTAGGGTCCTTGGCCTTGTAAGGGCCATTGATATGGCACACTATGAGCTTCGAATCCGAGTATACTGTTAGGTGTCCATTTACTAGCGTTTTGGCCAATCGAAGAGCTGCGATCAATGCCTCATACTCTGCCTGATTATTGGTGGTTGGGAAGTTGAGTCGAACGACATATCGTAGGTGGAGATTGTGTGGTCCGCGTATGGCGATGCCGGCGCCTGCTCGCACCACTAGCGACCGACAAGAACTCCGAGATAGTACCAAACCGAAAAGTATGAAAGGATCGAGGCGACAAAGCACTACAAGAAAATTGACTTTTTGTGGGGAAAAAATTGTGGGGAAATATTTTTCCCCACTAAAAATAATAAATTTGTGGGGAATTATTAATTCGCCGCAAAATAAGACAATTTTATGGGGAGTGATATTCTGTGGGGAAAAATTTCCCCACAAAAAATCTATTTTCTTATAATGAAGGCAAACAATCGAGGGGAGTTAAGGCAGACAAAATTCTAGGGCAACAAAAAAGTAGTGAGAATGTTTCTTTCCCCCCTTTTATAGTTCTGCATGCACCGCTTCAACGAACCAATGACTGCGATTTGATGGCGCGTGGGCGAATACACTTATTGGACGCATTTAATGACATTTAAACACTGGCGGCGCACGTGTGGAAGGCAGAAGAGCGCGGATAATCCTGCACAGACAGCCTGGATCGCACATTCGTGCGCCACACAACGCACAACGAACATCGGCAGCACCTCGCATAAAATACTCGCCCAGGGACTTTTCGGGGGGGGGGGGACTACTTGATTCAGAATATGAGCACGGCCCACTACGCCCACAATCGCTTAGGGCCCCTCGAGGGCCTCAAACCCATTAACAGGCCTATAAATAGCCAAAGGCTCTTCCAACCAAAGGTATGTGGACAGAACAACATCTCGACTATATAATTAATGCACCCCGCTTAGAACCACTAACTGTCTTAAGCTTCGGAGTGTCTACAGGAACCGATCTCCCCATAGAGACCGCAGCCAAGAGATTGGAGCACCTCGCAGCGGAGCCTCTCGCCGAGTCAGGGCCCACTACGGAGCACTGTAGTCCGATACCTAATTACTTTGTTTTTGACAAAGTAAGCCTTACTTTATGTGTTTTTACCATTTGATGAATTTTGCACTCCATCATCCAATAGTGAAAAAAAACAAAGTAAAATTTACTTAGTCAAAAACAATGCGGCAAATTGAAAAACCATCTACTTAATAAACAAAACTAAAGAAATTAACTTAATACATCATGTCCTGCTGAACTGGTTCCAAAACCGCAAACTGACCCTGAACTTTAAAAATATTCTATTAATCCCTTATACTTATTTAAAGTGAATAATTAACCCTCTAAAATCCATGCGACGGGACAATAATTTTTTTTGAAAAAGTTAAAATATGTACACGTTAAACAAGTTACAGGAGGCTAATAGATCACTTTAAGAAAGTTCAAAGATTTAATAAGTACATTTTAATGAATCAATTTGTCACTTTGAGCAAGTATAGGGAGTGAATAAGACATTTTTAGATCAGTTGGCATTTTAGGACAAATTCAAGGCGCAGGATGTAATAAGCCAAAAAAAAAGTTGGAAATTTTTTAGTACTTAGTACTATTATGTGTTGATACTGAAAGAATATATTTTCACATTAATGTTTTGTAAATGCATGATTTTGCTCTCTATAAGGAATTAAAACTAGACGATTCTTAATCTTGATTTTAGTTTAAAAGAAGCTCCGAAGGATAGATCGATTTGGTTTTAAGCAAAAAAGCAAGCCGTTGAGGATGATCAAAATAAGAAACATGACAAGGGACAAAAGAAGCAACGCTCCATGACATTCATGTACATAGGCAAGCAACCAGGCTCAAGAGCACCCGGAGTGGCTTCTACAACAGAACCGGGTTTATATACAATCTAACAAACATTCAACTTATATACAACCACATTCAGACATTAAATCCTCACCTCAAGCAGAGGATCGCAATTGTAGATCTGCATCTTTCTAAGAAATGTTCCTCCATGGGGATTGCATTGCCCTACGGAACCAGGTGTTGAAAGCACCGACCAAATGAGGGCAATCTTCAACATTTCGAGTTGAGAAACTAAGGCACTGCTGTAACAACTCTTGGGCCTCTGGCATCGGCAGTGTGGAGATGATGAGTAAGAATGTTTGTTCCAGTTCCATATACATTGATTTATGACCAGGTGACATAGGTGATATGTTGTCTTTGCATACAATCAGAACTGGAAGCCAGTGCTTTACAAGTTTCATCCTCACCTGCAAACAGGGGCAGAAAACGTATCAAATGTATGGTCCAATAACTCGAGTTCTCCATTGATATGAGGTCCGAATTCATTTATGCATGCACAAATCACAATTTGAAGGTTTTGATACACTATTTTGTATGAAAAATTACAGACTGTAAACTCTAAACTCAAACTCAAGAAACTGTACAAAAAAATATGCAAGCCTCCAAAAATTATAATATGAAATATTGTTGCCCTTGTCAATATAACATGTGCAGCCCCCTTTGACAGTTTCAGAACAAAGCACAAGAAAAAGAGAAATCTATCCATTTTAACAAGTAAAAGAACCCCTTCTTATTAATGTCTTATTCTTACATCGGCGAAAATACATTCCTTATCTTAATAATTGGGCGTTGAAACTTGAAACGGCCATATTGGATAAAAAGTTATGCAATTCTTCCCAGACCTTTAACCCTCCAAGAAATATTTGGATGGTAGATACTATCAAAAACTGTTTTTACTGAGAGAGAAATGGGCAGAGAATTGGGGGAATAAAACATCATTTAGGAAGCAATATGTGATAGTTACTCTGTTAACTAGGTAACCTAAGAGACATACTCTAATTAGTAATTTTAGAAAAAAAAAGGAGGGGAAAACCGACTTCAATTAAATCCTGGAAGTTTCAATCAAATAGTAAGAGTTGAAAAACATTCAATAAAAGGAACATGAATTCAACAAAGAGAAACTATGCAGATTGTAGCATCGTTTCATATAAATAAGGATCACATCAGCACAAAGATTTCAAAGCATTAAGAAAAATATGAATGACATCTGTCGCAATAGGAGAGAATTTTTATCCAGTTTTCTGATTGTTTGTTGATCATTTTAATACTTTCATACGACATGATGCAATTTCACTAGAAATGGGAACTTTTACCAGTCTGTCCTTATTACCAAACATCAACTTGCATCGCTCCAGATGAAGTCACTTACTTACAAAGAAGTTAAAACTCTTTAAATCTCCTTCTGATCTAACTTAAGAGTTAAGACAGATATAAAGTTCAATCTTCAAATTTCCAAGCTCGCTTCACCTTTGAAACTTATTGGCTATCGTTTCACAAACAATTGGTACCTTAAAAGTTCAAACAAGTTTTAGAGGCAAGAGGATTGTCATGTATGCAACGCAAGAAGTAGGACTGATTATCATACTTGCTTAGTTCCTTTTTTTTTTTTTTTTGAGAAGAATATTTTCTTAGTTCTTTAGTTGGTAGTTAATTCTATTATCCTACTTTCTGTTATTGTTGCTAGTATTCCGTTATCGTTAATTTATTAAGTCTAGGCTATTTTGGCATTTAGTGTAATTTGTTATGCCAGATGTAATTACTAGAGTCGTATTGTAACCGATTGCTTACCTCAGCTGTACCCCGCTGCTATTAGGTCATGGCTTAGCTAAGGCTATCTAGAAATGAGAATATACAGGACTTTCTCTCTAAATCTATCTTCTTCCTCTAATCTCTCCTTCTTCTCTCACCTTCTAATTCCTATTCCAACCCTTTTGATATTAATTCGGAACTTAGTTTTGACAAGGATTTAGAAGAGCAAGACGAGACATTGATTGGTTTCTACAGTTTAAAATATTACTTTGTTTGTAAAGCATTTGTTCTTGTATACGCTGTTAGTTGCTATTTCAGAACATGGAAACTTTTGTGGCAATTCCTTGGCGGTTTAGATATTAAAGAGATTGGAGAATTCGTAAAATTACCACTAACTATACCACCAACGAAGTGCCACGGAAGTTTTGCATGTTCTGAATTAGCAACTAATAGATTACACAAGAACAAATAGCTTTTAATATACTTCCTTGTTTCATGGAATAATATAAATTACTATCTCCACCATCAAACACTTCAGAAATTGCACACATAGCTACCTAGTTTTATTCATCTCAACCTTCGTCTATGCAAGGGTACTAGCAATTGTTTAGGACACTTCTAATCAACATGGGGCAACCTCCAATTCGTTTTGATTATAATTATATATGAACTTAATACGCATTGCAGGTACGTAAGTATATCTTTATACAAGCTAAACATCTAAAATACAACACAAGCATTCCTTCAACAACAAATGAAAGAAATTTCTGTTAAGAGTAATAGGAGCTTCTAGGAATATTAAGCCATTACCAATTATAACGGCATCAATTTTCAAACCAAAATGTTAAAGGGCATGTTCCAACACAAAGCACAAAAGATACCTGTCTAGCAGCCAAAATAGTCCCGGTAGCAACTGCATGGGCAAGCTTAGACGTGCAACGAACCACAACGGCAGGAAGACCTGGTACAATATTCCTCCAGGCATCATCGCCAAACGCCCGCTGCAAATTAGCAGTGAAAGAAGCTTGCTCACTCCACTCCTTTACAGCAGAATCTGCTACCCTCAGCTCAATCATCCTCTCCACCAGCCACAACAAATGCTTTCCATTGGTCAAGGCCGTGTGAAGATGCAGCCTCTGTAGAGCCTCAGTCTCGTTATGGTCCCCTCTAAAATCAGGACTCGAGTACTCTTCCAGCGACTCCTTCACAACCTTCAAGCTCTCTTCAAAAGCCCTCTCCAAAACCCTTCTGGCCGACTCTCTAGACGAAAATTCCCTCAACAACTTCGCCACGAACGCCTTTACAAAAGCCATGTTCGGATGGTTATGAATCGCTGACAAAATCAGTCCGTGGAGCATTTCTTCACATGAATCATCTTTCCCTGGTAAAAGCCTATCCAATAGCTCCTCAGATTCCTCCTGACTCAAAAGAGGAACCAACTTAAGCACGCGTTTCTCCTCTTCTTCAGACCACGGGACCGCTTCGAGGAATTTGACGCAATTCCTTACGCAATCTTCGAATAGCAATTCCAACGCCACTGGTAGAATATCAAGAGCCGTGGATGCAGAGTTTATTACTGTACTAAAATCATCGGTATAAAGGAGTTCAAGCACGGTTAAGTGGATGTCAATGGAGCCTTGAATAGGCGGGACACCTAATTTGAGAGAGAGCAATTTATTGCCGTCGGAATTGGAATCGGCATTGCTGGATTCAATGACTGAGTTGTGTTTCCAACGGTCAGATAAAAGGGCCGAGAAATATTTGGCGCGGTTGAGGACTTGGGAATGGAGATAGATCTGGACGTCGGAACCAACATCTGCACAGGCAACCGAACCACCGGCGTCAAAGAAGTCAAAGGAGTGAGCCGTCGGGTCCAGAAAAAGACGAAGGATAACATCGGCTGTGGTAGGATCGTTGAAAGAAGTGTAGGCAGAGACCGCGCTTGTGCTTGAACCAGACGACGACGATGAGAGAATGGGATGAGATGATGTACGGCGGAGCTTCTGAGAGGACTCGGTTATGGATTTCTCTGCGATGGAATCAATGAGTGCGGCGGCGGAGAGGTAGCGGGGATTTGTCACGCGCTGCCGTTTCTTCGGGTGTAACGGCACCATCGGAGGATTCTAGTAGAACGGAAAATAGCTGACGGAGGCTTAAAATGAAGATCAAACCCAATTTCCTTTCAAAAAAGAAAAAACATTCAAACCCAATTTAGTGTTAATTTTTTGGACAGGTGGCTGCATGCTATTAAAGAGAATTAGAATATCTATTAAAAAAAAGAATTAAAATATTTAATGGGGAATTCTAACTTAGAATCACCCTCATTGTATGTATGGTGGACAAGGACCAGATTTTCACAAGGAAGAAATTATTCCATACTAAATATCCAATAACAATATACCATTTGTGGTCTATTAGTGTGGACTCGCAATACGGGTGCTTAAGAGTGGAATCACACCGAGTAACCAATGTTTTGAAAACCGGACCGGACGTTGAACCGGTGAGACAACTGGTTCAAGATTCAATAGGTTCAACCGGTTCAATTGGAATGGTTCAACCGGATAAAAAATATATATATATATATATATATAAAATAAAATGATGTTTCATTGAACATAAAATTAAAAATTTCATACATATAATAAACAATTCTTAAGTTAACATATTAATTAAAAATTAAAAATTCATACAGATAATATAAAAATTCACACATCGGTAACCAATCTTTAATTTAACACATTAATTAAAAATTCACACATCTAAAATCAAACCCATAGTTTAACTCAATATTAAGATTAAAATTAAATTAATTAACACCAATTATTAAAGAGGTTATTCTCTGAGAATTTGGAAGCAATCAAAATGATTTCTGTGGAGTCATTCTATGGGTCTTAACAGTCGCAACCTCATCAAAGCTATTATAAGGCTTTGCTCCTCCTTTGAGTTCGTAGAGTTCAGACACATTTTTAGAGAGCAGAATCGTGTTGCTGATCGCTTGGCGGCGGCGGGCCATGAAGGGACGTTAGGCGTTACTACCCTTCCTGTTTCCCCTAGTTTCATCTCTCATCTTCTCTTAGAAGATATGATTGGGGTTAGCTTCCTTAGGCTAATTCCTGGGTAGTTTGTTGTTATTCGTTTTTCTTTTCCTTTTCTACCAAAAAAAAAAAAAAAAAAAGAGGTTATTCTCTACCTAATTTTTAAATGTTTTTCAAAAAATAGCAAAAAACCAGGGTCAATCCGGTTCACTGGTTCAACACCGGTTCGCGGTTCAACCCCGGTTTGATGCGATTTAATATAGTTGAACCTGTAATGCTAAAACCGGACCGGACACTTGACTGGTTCGCGGTTCGACCGGCCAGTCCGATCCGGTTTTCAAAACACTGCGAGCAACCGAACAAACCGATAATATCGATTTGGTTATTCAAGGGTTAGTCTATAACAAAGTAAGGCTTACTTTGTTTTTTCCACCATTGAATGATGATGAACTTTGACAAAGTAAGCTCATCCAATGGTGGAGAAAACAAAGTAAATCTTACTTTGTCAAAAACAAAGTAAGCATAGAAGGCACCGGTTATTCAATCTATCAAGTTCGGTTTCACTAACCGAACAAACCAATAAATTTTGATTTTCGATTTGGTTATTTAATTTATCAAATTCGATTTTAGTCTTAACTTATAAAATAACTTATAAAATATATTAGTAATTGGTCGATTTAATTTTTATGATAAAATAATCGAATTAACTTTATTTTAGGTTAATTAAATTTATTATTTATTTATAAATTATGCAATAGCTTATTAATTACGTTTTAAATTAATAGTTTACATCAAGGATTGATTGTAGGTAAGCTTTTAAAGCAAGCAGTTATAATGTAATAGATAGATAGACTTGGAAATAGATAGATGGATTTGGAGTGAAAGTTGAATAAACGATTAAGAAATTATTAAGATCTATGGAAAAAACCTCAGAGTTAAGTCTTAAAATCACATTGAATGGTCATCGGGGCTAAATTATGTCGTTATGTTAGTTATTCTAGTGTTGATCAGTCAAAACTACCTAACTAAGACTAGCTAAATACCGACAAAATATCCGACTAGCATTTCACTTATCATAAAGATTGATAAAAAAAACTTAGAAATTGAATTAAATAATAAAAACTATACAATTTGGTTGCCATATCTCTAATTATGGATATTTAGTTCATAATAAAATTAAAACAAGCTAAAACAATAAAATAAAGAGAATTCATGACTACAAAAAAGAGAAACAAATTAAAGTAGAAGAATATAAAAATGGATGAAAGTGAGTGAAAAATGGTCTTCGTCTCTTTGATCCTTGAGTCACATATTGAAATGATGTATGGAACTCTTAGAAGTCTGAAAGAAGTGTTATTCGTTCTTCCTCTTGGCTTAGTATAGTATGGAAACCTCCTTGAAATCTTCCTCTTTAATAAAGAAAATCTTTGTTCAAGTAGGAATAAAATAATTAGAAATGCTTTTTTGATGATTCTAAAACTTAAAAACCCGGATTCTTTATTAATATTCTAAAGTCCTAATACAATTAGGAACGAAACTAAAAAAAAATTGAGTCAAAATGGAGTCTTCTGTCAAATAGGAACCTGCAAATTGTGATGTTTCGAGCTTGGGTCGTCGACCTCAAGAAAATTCTGGTAGGGGGGTCGTTGACCTCCTGAGCAATCTGTCCCAACGGGTATTTGTTTTTAGTCTTTGCTCTAAAAATCTCATTTTTTCTACGATCAATATTGAAAACCAAGGAAAAATATAAACGAGTTCCAAAAACGAAAACTAACAAAGTAATGGTGTAAAATTATATAAAAAAAAAATCTAAACTGCATGAGTTAACTACAAAAAGGAACCGAAAACATGCATTAAAATACAACCTAACAATAACTTTCTCACATTTTAAGCATTTCTTGCTCTCAAGCAACTAATTCAAAGTTAAAATTATGATTACAAAGAAAATTGAGCTTTTGGGCCAAAATCAACATGAAATCCATATGAATAAACATTCACCTTAAGAATTATAAACCAATTGAAAAAGAAGAATTTACAAGTAATAAGCATTTTAGATTAACAAAAAACTAAAAACCAAATGTTGCATCACAAAGCGATTTTAGTTAAAATCAAACCAAAGATAGTTTAGATATGTTATATAAAGTGGTCATTCTATTCACTCAAGTGTTTAGAGTGTTTAGAGGGTTCATGTGTAGCACTCAATTTCATACTTACACCCAAGTGCCATGAATTTGCAAATTCATCCAATTGCCACCACTTGTCATTTATCAGTACAAAATCAAAATGTCTTTTTGGAGTTGTAATGCAGGCTAAAAGTTAAAGCCTGGAAAATGAAGGAAAATTTTGGTTAAGTAGATGTTATGGAAAATAAGTGAAAAATATGAAAAGTAAAAACTCTCTAAAAAATTAAGGAAGGATTCACGTCAAGTTTGTCTTTTAGGAGTGTTTAGATGTCATTCCAAAACGGAAAAACATTTCAAGTTGATACAGATCGATAGTCGGGTTGAGGATTTTTATCTTAAATCCATAAAGAAGTTTCTTCTCAAGCCAAAGCTTGAAGGAGTAAACCCCAAACCTTGAAGAACACTCCAACAATTGAGGCTAGTTTTATATTAATTTCATCAAAAGTTCTCTTTCAATACAAATGAGGATGTTTATATACCTCTTCTAAATCAAGAACAAAGACCTAAATATTCATCCAGGGTTGCAACTTAAAAGACAAGTAATATGGGTAAATAAGGAACAAAAGGGCTAAGTGGCATTTAGGATAATACCCCTAAATGGCAATATAGTAAATATATGAGTGAAAAAACAGTAAAATCCGAAATAGGACAGCAAAACTGATAGCTTGGTCCTAAACTTCGTAGTGCAGGAATTCCCTCCCACACGCCAAGTGAACAATCTCACACGCCGAGTGAGATTGCCACACGGCGTGTGGATCACCTTCTGTCCCTTGCGAGCGAACTTCAAGCTTTCTCTGTTCCAATTGTAACCTTACTCGACGAGTGGTCTGGTTCACACGCCGAGCGAGGGTTTTGTCCTTTTTGGTTTCCTTCCTCTTTTTTCCATGTCTCGTGTTGGAGATGTCCTCATCATTCTCCCCTTATTTCAAGGAGTTTGACCATGACTCTCCTTTGGTGGTTGTAAGGGGACCATCCGGCTTCCATAGGCTCAAGTCCCATACGTTAAAAGAAAGTGACATCTTTCTGAGCCAATTTGGAAGGCCGATATGATAAGCATTTGCATTTACCTTCTTGATCACTTTATAAGGGCCATATCTCCTCGGTTTTAGCTTGCTACTCAGAGCTTGCACGAGTCTTTCCTTGCTTAAGTAGACCATCACCTTATCCCCCACCTTAAATTGGAGATCCCTTCGGTGTTCATCCACCCTAGCCTTGACCTTGCTATTCTTCTCATTAACACTTCGCCTCAACCTCTTGATGCATTTGATGGTAGTCGTTGGCTAAGTGTTGGGCGGCTACACTCTTCTTTTCCCCCTCCGGGATGTCCCCTAGGTCAAGCGGATGATTGGGAGTCTTTATGTATACGACCTTAAAAGGTGATTTTCCGGTGGTAGAGCTCACGGCAGAATTGAAGGAAAAATCGGCTTATGATATTACACAGTCCCACGTCTTGGGTTTGTCCCAATGTTTACTCCTCAATAGATTGCCCAAAGCCTGGTTGACCGATTCGGTTTGCCCATCCATTTGTGAATGAGTGGAATAGTAAACTTTAAGGTAGTGCCAAGAATAGCTCATAAGGTACGCCAAAAATGGCTAACCAACTTCGTGTCCCTATCCGATATTATACTCTTTGGGATCCCATGTAGCCTCACCACTTTCCAGAAAAACAACTTAGCTATTGTCGTAGCATCATTTGTCTTACAACATGTGATGAAATGAGACATCTTGGAAAATCGGTCTACAACCATAAAGATGGAATCCACACCACGTTGAGTCCTCGGTAATCCCAACACAAAGTCCATGGAGAGGTCCTCTCAAATAGATTTTGGCACCGATAAAGGCATAAGTAAACCCGCATTGGAGGCATGCCTTTTATAAGTTTGGCAAATCTCACACCTCTCCACAAAGTAAGCCACACTCTTCCTCTTCTTTGGCCAATAGTAATGGGAACTCACGGCTTCGAAGATCTTGTCTTTACCAAAGTGTCCTCCCAAAATTCCTCCACGTAACTCCTAGATCACTCTCTCTCGGATCGACGTACTCGGCAGACATAATTGACTGCCCCTCATGAGATAACCATCAAACACTTGATATTTAAAAAATGGATATTGGCTTGTAATGTGGTTCAAACAAATAAAAAAAAAAGCCTCATAAGGCTCAATGGGGTTTATTAAGGGAAATAATATTGGATAGGCTATTTGAGCATTAGTTGTCTTAATCGATCCAAGTTTGGTTAAGATGCGAGTGATCAGTATTTGGTGTAAATTCTGAAGTTAAAATGAGAGACTTAAATTAAAAAAGAACTAGAGCATGTTTTGACGTTATGCTCTTCTTGGCTTAAAACCTCACATAATTTGGTGTAATTTATATCAAACTATCTCGATTTTTAAACAACCTTAATTACATGCAAATAATGAATGCTAACTAAAGAATCTAAATATGTCATGAAAAACTAAATCCTTAACCATAGTTTTTGAATTTACAATCCTAAAAAGAATGTTGAAATCATATTTTGATTAAAAACTAAGAATTCTAAATTATTCTTTCCTAAACCTAATCAATATCTTGATTCCTTTCGAACAAACAAAAACTCTTAATTCGATGAAGAATGCAACAGTATGATATTACACTAAATGCAACAACCACAAAAATATAAAACAAAGCAATAACAACTAAATTAAATATAGACATAAACCTTTTTTCCATTCCTCACACTTTGAATTGTTAGCTTGAAACTAAATCCAGAAAACTTATGACTAAATTTATAAAAGTTATGCAAAAGTTTAGATGTCTCATTTTTTGTACTCTCTTAGCAAGTCATATAGTAAATTTAATTATTTTTAACTTCATTTCACAAGTTTATATTTTATTTAATTTTTAAAAGTTACTAACAAGTGTTCGTGTGGAGTTTCGGGATGAACGAAGTTGAAAACGTGAGAGAATCGAGGGAAATAAAGCATTAGGTATTTTAGACATACATTATGCTGATGCCTTCCATCGGAAACCAGATGTAGGTCATTCTAAGTTTCTGATACGAATCTACAACAGGTACCCTATCAAAAATATTGAAACTTGTATTTTTCTTTCTATTTTCTTAACAAATTGATTTCTTTGCTTCCAATTTGAATTTTGCAGGTCTTGTGGTGATAATTAAATGGGAATGAAGATCCAAAAATGTTCAGATGTAAATCGTTTGTTTATTTTGAAATTGTGTTTTTTTACTTATATATTGATGTGCGATATGACATGAACAAGATTTCTCAAAACAAAATGAGTATTTCCAAAAGAGTTTCAAACCTAAAATAATAATGTGATTAGTTTAGTTGTGCTTAAAATGTTAAATAAGAGACTAGTCGGTTCACCGAACATTTTGGAGGTGCCTAATATTTTTCCTCGGGAGGATATTAGCCTCCCCCATAATGTATCAAAATTTTCGAACTCATTTGCTTCCCGTAAGGAATCTCTATAACATTTTCCAGACCGTATCTAGGTGGTAGCTCTTATTCTCTGACACCGGTCTTGTCGAAACCATCGTGATCTTAATTGGGCCCCAAGTCCAAAATAGTCATGTTGTCCCTTTGATGTTACCAATGAGGCATTGAATCTACAGTGAAAACTCTTTTGGGCAAAGAGAAATTGCTTCTGACTATATTTTGAGACACTGTTTGAATTAATTATACTTATTCTTTTTGTATGCATATCACGAGTATAAAAAGCAGCATTTATGGTAATTTGTGCGAAGTACTTTGAAAGTCTACTCGATATTTCAAAGACAACCTAGTGCGAATTCCTCTTGTAATAAAATTTCAAACTATTCATTCTACTTGATAGAGGTAGTTATCGTGGTTTATGTTATTCCCAAAAATTATCTAACCTTTCTCTATATTCGATATATTCAACAAATTAGTAGACGATTTTTTTAGTATGATTCATTAGTTTTTGAGGAGAGACAATTGTAAAATATAATAAACACGCTTATTCATTATGATATTATTTACATGTATTTATAGTGTCATTTACAATGTCTAATTACTATTCTACCCCTTTATATATTTGTGTAATTATATTAATACTAAATACATTAATACCCCCTCCTCAAACTGGAGGCTGTGAGGAAACGAGACCTAGTTTGGGAAGAAAGAAATGAAGCGCCGCTGCGGATAAAGGTTTTGTAAGCAAATCAGCGAGTTGAAGTTTGGTAGAAACATGTGAGGTAGAAAGAAAACCAGAAGTAATGTGATCACGAACAAGATGACAATCGATATCCAAGTGTTTGGTTCGTTCATGAAAGACCGGATTAGAAGCAATGTGAATAGCGGTTTGACTATCGCAATGTAGTTGTATAGGTAAGGGAAGCGAAATTTGAAATTCGCGAAATAAATAGGAGATCCATTTAAGTTCACAACTGGTGGTTGCCATACTACGATATTCAGCTTCAGCAGAAGATTTACTAACCGTAGGTTGTTTCTTTGCCTTCCAGGAAATGAGAGCTTTTCCGAAAAAATGCAGTAACCACCGATGGATCTGCGTGTTTCTTTGCACCTGCCCCAATCAGCGTCACAATAAGCTATGAGTCGAAAATCCGAATTGACGCCATAGAATAAACCATAATGAAGCGTGCCTTTGAGGTAACGTAAAAGATAGAATAATGCCTCAAGGTGATGAGAACATGGTTAGTGCATAAACTGACTAAGCTGTTGAACTGCAAAACCAATGTCAGGGCGAGTAAAATTTAAATAAAGTAGTCATCCAATAAGCTTTTGATACTGATCGGGAGCGGGAATGGGTGTGCCAAGAGAGGGGTCCAAATTAGTACAAGATTGCATTGGACATGGAGAAGGGTGAGCGGAAGCTAAACCCGTATCAGAAAGCAAGTCGAAAATATATTTTTGTTGGGATAAAAATATGCCTGTTTTATCCTGAGCAAGTTCAATCCCTAAGAAGTATTTAGCAGGACCAATATCCTTAATAGTAAAAAGAGAATGTAAGTGATCTTTTACGTGACAAATTACCTCCTCGGAGTTACCGGTAATGAGTATATCATCAACGTAAATGATAAGTATAATGAAAATATTCGTTTGGGTATAAGTGAATAAGCAATGATCACAAGAAGCCTGGGTAAAACCGAAAGCGAGAATCTAAGATGTGAATTCCTTATTCCATTGATGACCCGCTTGTTTAAGGCCGTAGAGAGATTTACGGAGTTTACATACTTGGCCAGGTTTAACCTTTAGATACCCATCTGGAGGATGGAGGTAGATGTCTTCGTCCATGAAACCGTGGAGATAGGCATTATTTATATCAATTTGATGAATAGGCCAAGCTTTGGCGGCAGCAATGGCAATCATGAATCGAACAGTGACAACTTTGGCTACCGGAGAAAAACTCTCTAAATAATCAATACCTTGGATTTGGTTATAACCACGAGCCACTAAACGGGCTTTATATCGATCAATTGATCCATCAGGTTTATGTTTAATGCGAAAGATCCAACGAGTGGAAATAGCTTTCTTTCCATAAGGTAAAGAGGTAATATCCCAAGTATTATTTTCTTCTAATGCTTTTCATTCATCATCCATAGCTTGAAGCCATTGTGGATTAGAAGCAACTTGTTTGTAACTGGTAGGTTCAATAGATGTGTTGAGTGTGGAAATAAAAGCAGAATGTGGTTGACTAAATGGAGGTAAAATTAAAACAGGTGAAAAAGAAACATGAGAAGAGGAATTAGGGGAAGTTGTATCAAAATCTTGAAGCCATAATGGGGTTTTAATTGGTCTTCCAAAATTAGACCGTCGTGGAAAAGTAGGAGAATTATGTGGCTCCAAATTTTGTGAAAGAGAAATAATGGGTTGAATAGATGTAGAATTAGGAGGAGATAAAGGACAATGAGAGGAAGTAGATGGACAATTAGGGGTAAGAGATTTGTCATGTAGTGAAGGAAAAGGTGATGAATTATGATTATTAGGAGGAGATACATCAGATGGTAAAATGGTGGTCTAAATGGGAGGAATAGTGGGTGATGAATTGATAGGTGTAGGGGAAGGATTGGTATTCAGAGTTGTTATGGTTGTAATATTAGATGGTATACAAGGTATAATATTGGTAACAGGAAATGTGGTAGATTCATTTTGTATAGGTTTTGAATGGGAAGGAGGTGAAGCATGTGGAAAAAAAAATTCATTGAACACAACATCACGAGAGGTACTGATTTTATGTGTTTGAAGATTATAAATTTTATACGCTTTATGATTTAAAGCATAACTGTAGACACTGGAGTCGTAGCCCTGTGATGAAAACCTTTTAAAGATGATTGAAAATATGATCAGAAATGGATCACGGAAAAATCTCTCGTTAGAAAGTCAAAGTCAACCCTTTTTTATTCAAAACCAAATTTTTTAGAGTAACAAATAGAACTTTTGCGTATCTTAGTGAGTCGTATCCCCCGAGAATTTCATAACGCACTTTTCCGGACTCAATTCGGAGGTCTAACGAAGAATCTGTGACTAGTTGAAGTTTTTAGATGAAATTCGGGATAAAATAGGAAATAATCTTAGTTCGGGTCAGTTTTAGCCTTAGGTTATTAGACGCAAAAATGTCCGTCTCGTCGAAACGAGTCCAATGGCACAAAAATCATCGAAATCGGAGGTCATTAAGAGTATTTTTGGACCGAAACAGAACTGAGAGGTGAAAGTAGGAGGGCGCCACGTGTCGGTGCGTGATTGGCGCGCCAGCCATACGCTGACACGTGGCCAACGTGCGTCAGGACTGACGCACGTCAGCCCTACTCTCCTCTTTTGTTCCTTCTTTCCGCAACTTTTAGAAAAGGTTGGATAAATACATTTTAACCCCTGCCTCATTTAGCTAATTCCAACTTTAACCCTAAACCCTAATATTTATCTATAAATAGCAGCTCTTTAGGCAGCCAATGGGATGACGAAAATAGAACGAAAATTAGATAGAAAATAGCCGAAATTCTATCGAATCACTCTGAATAAATTCTAGTTTTTTGCGTTCATCATCCGTGTTCCAATATTTGTGATTTTTCCAATCATCCTGCAACCTAGGTAAATGTTTCTGAGGGACAAATCTTGTCTATTATTTAATATTTGGTACTCTGAAATATAGATTGTTCTTCCCATTTCTTATTTTATTTTTCATTGTTGATTTTTATTATCAATAGGCTGTCAAATATATTTTCTGTATATATTTGATCCCTAAATTGATTTAATTTAACTATAAAGCAATGATTTACCAGTTAAATCATTTGTTTTGAACCTTTTATTTATTTCAATCAACCTACTCTTTTTTATACTTTTATTCTTTCTGATATTAATAATATTACGAGTTAATATTATTGATCTAATTGGTTCTTTCCGTTCGTAACAATGATTTGGGATAAACGAATCAACTCGAGATAAATTTTATCTCACAATCGTTTAGGCATCAATAGTTATGATAAAACTTTCTTTTCTATTTATTTTTATTTCTAACCTAATAACTTTTATTTTATTCATTTTAGTCCATAATTTAGAACTTTTTATTTTATTCATTCTAGTCCCTATTTTGATACTTTATATTTTATTCACTTTGGTCCTTAATTTAAAATTTTCCACTTTCTTTCAATTGAGTCCCTAAATAAACTTTTTAAGTTTATTCAGTTTAGTCCTTTGCCCATTTTTACACTATAATTAATTATATAGTTATGTTATGTCTTTCTAACATTTTATTTTGGTGGATATGAGCATGTGAGGACATTGTTTTGGAGCGGATTGAAGACCCGGGAATGCCCGGATGTAATTGTATTTAATTTTGCACTTATATCATTGCTTTTGGGATTGTAATATTTTGTTGTTTGTTTTCTTTTGTATACAACTATACAATATGACACGAAAAGATGATTTTTTTCAAACAAATCATATTCAAAACGAATTTAAAAAACTTAAAAGAGTTATTAATAGCCTGATTGTATTTAGAAATGCTAAGTAGGAGGCCGGTGGGTTCACCGGACGATTTTGGGGGTGCTTAATATTTCCTTTTAATGAGATATTAACCTTCCCCAAGCGTACCTAACTTCCCGAACCCACTTGCTTCCCGCAAGGAATCTCAGTAACATTCTCGGACCTAAAATCCGGGTGGAGACTCTTTCTCCGACACCGGCCCTGCCGAGCTAGTCGTCTTCTCTAGTGGACCTCGAGTCCAAACTGCACCGTAGTAGTCATGGCGGACCTCCCGTGGGTGAAAGCTCGCGAGGTAGGCTTCGTCTACAGTGACGACTCTGCTGGGGATGCAGAGAAGTTGATTCCGAAAAGCAATTTCTTCTATACACTTGGAACTATTCTTACTATCTTTTAAGTTTGCATAGCATTTGCATCAAGAAAACCCTTTTGGGCAATTCTCACGAAAGTGCTTCAAGATTCATTCGATACTTCGAGATTACCTAGTGTCAATGCCCCCTTGTAAAAAGTTTTGGACTATTCTAACTCCATTCAAAAGGAATAGTTTGATCTTTTTGCAATGGTCCCCATGTCTCAACCAAACCTCATGTAATGGCTTTAGTTACTTCCCCTAGGATAAAGCATGACCCTAATAATGATTTTGATTTTCCATTGTATTTTGGCCTTTTGTTTGTCTTTTGTTATAGCCTATGACATACCTGAAGTTTCATACCTCTTTTATAGAGATTTTACCTCTTTGTTCAAACCCGAAAGAAGGAGCAAAATTCTAATCTAGCATGACCTATTCTGAAAGGAACTAAGTAGTCTTTTTAACCATGACTTATACTAGACCCAAAAATTTCATGTTTCCCAAAAAGAGATTTTACCTCTTTCGTCAATAAGGGGAAAATGAAATCTAAGGTCGGTACAAACCATGATTCAAAGAGACCACTTTGGCATCTTTTGTCCAAGTCATGTCATATTAGAATTAAAATTTCAGTTTGCTATAATCTATGTCAAAATAATAGGGTTTCGAGTCTTTTAGTATAGTGTGTACTACACCCAAAGTCTCCATTTACTCAAAAGAGCTTTTCACCTCTTTCAAATCAAAACAGTAATGGAGATCAAGGTTGGTACAACCTATAGTAAACGAAATGAACGTGTCATTTAAAGTTAGTACGTGTCATACTTGAAATGAGAAAAAACCCCAGTAGAGATTTCAACTCTATCCTAAGGGTACTTTCGAAATAAAGCTGACATAACCTATTTTAAAAGACATCGACTTGTCTAGGATGACCTTTCCTATATCTAAGTTTTGGAAATTACCCTAAGGAGACTTAAAACTCCAAATGTTGAAATGGGTGAATTCTATAGACTAGATTGGTATAGTTTGTCCTAAACAAGACCCTAACCGATAAGACAGCCAACGTCGTATCCCATGGTCCTATATGACCTAAAAAACTGATATGGTCTATCTTAAAGGCGAACTAAAAGTCCAACCTTGTATGATGATTGATTTACATTGCTTTGAGAGTTATGCATGTCGCCGGTTTTGTGTATCCCCCGTTGATGCAAAACGAACCAAAACCAAAAATCCTAGGAAAGGACTTGAACCACTACGTGTATGGGAGGGATAAGGTTGGAAGGATTAATGTTGTGATACGTGCTATTTGTGATTGCCACTGACCGTTTGTTCGTTTTGCTTCCTTTTATTTTCAGCACACACCACTAAAGCATGCATTATAAAGTCATTTCATGCATCATCTATATACTAACCATTTGTATTGTAACAGCCATCCACTAGACGAAACTTGTTCAGACAAAATCCCATAACCAATGGCACCTCAAAAGACTTTGGAAGAGCACTTTGCCCATATCAATGAGCGGTTTAACACCTTAGAGGACCAAATGAAAATTATGGTTGCAGAAGTGCATATCGCTCTGAATGAACAGAAAACAACGGTAGAATGTATGATAGGGATGCACATGGATGCTCTGTTAGCCCAGGTTCAGAACTTGTCAGGAGTATTGGCTCAAGTGGTCGAAAGAGAAACAACTCCCCCATAACCGATAGAGAACAACCTAGGGGTTGAGGCTCAGAAAAATGAGGGAAGAACTCAGTTCGAGGAAATGATCAAAGTTGTCATAGACATTACACAATCTCTAGTTCAAGACCAGTCGAATAATGAACATCTTGATGAGGATGTCTCATCTAAAGGGAAGAATCTACCTGACTTGAGGCGGTTCAAGGGAAAAGGGGATCCCATGGATCATGTCCTCCATTATATGAAATTAATGCATGCTGCTTCCTTCAGTAGGGATGAAATCATTGATCTTTTCAGCTTATCCTTGAATGGTTCTGCGTTTGCTTGGTACCACTCATTGCCATTATCCACAAGGAAGGATTGGAATCTCATAATTCAGGTCTTTCTGGATCAATATGCTCACAAGTTTGAATCCAAAGTAAGCTTGGCAGAATTAGAGAGCATCAAACAAGAACCAAGAGAGCTTTTCCTAGAATTCGTGGGAAGATGGAGAGCCAAAGCATCCATGGCAGAAAGCAAGATAGTGGAGAGGGAACAGGTGCAAATGGTCATTCGGAACTCATTGCCTTTTATTAAGAATGTCATTCAACATGCTTACATACCAGGTTTCAAAGAGTTATGTGAATGGGCACGTATAGTGCATCCTGACGTGGAGTACATGAGTCACAAAGGTCACTCTTCAGGAAATCTCCAAACCCCATACCAAGAGGAATCTTTTCCCTGCTCATTCTGTTTCATTGATAAGCTTAGCAGTAACAGAAGATGGAGTCCTCGAGATTGAGGACACTAATAAAGTAGAGGCACCTAAAGCTCCTTGAAGCAACATGAGAATGGAGGATTGCATTTTTAGTCTTTATCTTTTATCTTTGTTTTTTAAGACATCATGAATTTCTTTCAATAAAATTATGTTTTTATGCGATATTGGTAATCTTTTACATTCTCATCTGCACCACATATCAGCATTTGACATTCGCTCATTTGAAACACTTCTATTGCTATCATGGCATGGACGAAAGTCCTAAAAATATACTTATTGCTCAGAATTTAACCATTGAAGAGAGAAAATTAATGGAGTGAATAAACAAAATAAATCATAAGAAGGGTTTCCTTGGCCTTACAGTGATAAGCCAGACCTAAATTCATCACGCTAAGAGTTCTTACGCACAACGAAGGTCAACCAATAATTGACAAAGCTCAAAGAGGCGAGTAAGTAAGCCGAAGTCATACTATTCTCAAGCACTAAGATTTCAGTGAGAAGGTCAGCTCCAATTCCAAAATGGACACAGTTACCTGGATACACCATTCAGATTAAAGCATGAAGGGCGAACCGACCCATAGACGACAATTGAACCTATTTCATGAGCAACAACAGGGTACAAACCCATGATGTGATAATCCGAGACTACAAAAAGAGATGCTAGAAAAGTTCAGGGGAAAAGTCTAGCAATGAGAAATGAAGATGAAGCAATCCAAATCCATCTTGGAATAAGATCCTTCAGAATTCGAATGAGATTAAAAGCCAACACAGTCAACTAAGTGGCTTCAAGAAAAAAAAATCAATACTGCTTCACATGTGGCTAATCAAGCCTTCAAGAAAAGCTCACTTTAGTCAAGGAAGAAATTATGGAGTCTATCAATCATGCTCTCAGAAGTTCATATCCAACATGGGAATTCCAAGCCAAGATCAAGAGTGTAGTTAAGTGAAGAGAAGAACGACCACAAGTTCAGGAAGATGATTACCCTCAGTGAAGCCAAGAAATCCTTCTCATAAAGAAATAATACAAAAAAAATGAAAAAATGAAAATCAAATCCTGATAGGTTGAAAATCCACAAAGGACGACCTATACAACAATAAGGGACTTCCCCAGTGAGTGAAGACTCGCAAAGGGCATTCATTTGAAAATTCTGGGAACAAAAGTGAGGAAATAAAATAGCTGAAATGTGAAAACCTGAAAGGGCACGCTTCAGTAACAGTGGTTAGGAATCTGAGCAATAAACAATTCAATGTATATTTGCCAAGTGTTTTGTTTGAGTTGAACAGTCAGAAGTTGCGTATACGATGAAATGTTTGAATCAATAGATATCTCACCTCAAGAGAATTTTCAAAAATAAAATAAAAATTGAATAAATAAGATCTGGATAGAAAAGACTACTCCTCCCTCTATATGCTCCCTGAAGCTTGGTCTCTCTGCTCCTCTGTTGTCCTCTCAAGAGCCGATTTTGACAGAAGCATCTTTCGTTTATAATCATCTAGAGTAATGAACTCCGGTCCAAATTGAGGAATATACTGAGTTCCTTCATTCTTTATCAGTGTACACAAGCTGGTCAACACAGTATGTGACAATGGTTCACTCCCAACGGTGGTGTTCCACAATCTAAACGCAAATGAGGCCTCACCTCAAGTTTTTCACGGGCATCCACATGAACCTCTGGTTAGCACTCAAGCTGCAATCTTCATCAAGGGTACATCTGCATGACCCGATCACCCGTCAGCTCATTCAGAAGGCTTCTCCATTGATCAAAAGACTGAGCCCCAACTCATCTTCAATGCTAAGTATGGAAATCAACAAAAATGACTTTTAGGTCCATAGATGATGCGAACCCACGAGGAACAGTGCCTCGAAAACCCGACAACTAGATTTGATCCCTAGGAAAGCTAACGAATCAGGGTCGGACAGAAAAGAACCCTTACAAAACTAGGTTGTAAAGACCCAATCCCAGTCTCCAACAATTAAGGATTTAATCCCGAACTGTTCAAAGTAGTGCCCCAAAGAACACAAGAGAAACCACTCACAAAATATTTTTATTAATATCAAAGTTGTGTCTTACATATGAAAAAGCTCACCCTTAAATAGGTAAAATAAATACAAACAATTACTTGAATTGCCCTTACATATCTTTGTTAACAACAATAATACAAGGGCATTTAAGTACTTTATTTAGTCAACCACTAAGACAAAGAAAATCAATACCCATAATTTGACAATAATGCAAATGAGAAAACAAGACTCAATTCTCATGGAATTGATTAGGTTCACATGATTTTTGGAAGTTGTAATTTTGACCATTGAAAAAGAATTAAATCAATTCATATTGAATTGATTTTATTTTCCCCATAAATCCAAATGGTTAAAATTCATATGGTGATTTTTGACTCAATTTCACCGCTTGTTTTGTTTAGTCCATGTTCGGTTTCTTTGATGTGCCCGCTTTCCAAATAACCCGAGAGGTATGAAAAAGTTATAGCTTCTTGAATTCCACCTGTGTCAATTTGCTCCGACATATCTAACATTTGCACCACATATGTTTGGAGCTCCTCTTCAAACTGCTTAGCACGTGCTCGAGTAACAGGTCCATCTGGTAGGCGTATTCGCTCCATATGAGAATCCGGATTTTCAACCCGGGTTATATCATTCCCTCCCTCCTTAGAAGGATTCAACCTCGAATCAGAATCTGCATCATAAAAAGATAAATCAGTAACATTAAAAGTAGCAGATACATTATACTCACTAGGTAAATCAATTTTGTATGCGTTGTCATTAACGCGCTCCAAAACTCGAAAAGGACCATCGCCTCGGGGTTGAAGCTTATTTTTACGAAGCCCTGGAAATCTCTCTTTTCGAAAATGCACCCACACCAAATCACCAGGTGCAAACACAACCCGTTTACGATGTTGGTTTACTTTAGAAGCAACCCGTCTATTTTTTTCTTCAATGTGCTTGCGAACCTTCTCATAAATGGATTGCACTAATTCTGCTTTCTTAACGCCATCTGTACTAGACCTGGCATCCACATGTAAAGGTAGTAAATCCATAGGAGTAAGAGGGTTAAGACCATAAACAACTTCAAATGGTGAAAACAAAGTAGATGAGTGAATACTGCGATTATATGCAAATTCTACCATAGGTAAACACTCTTCCCAATTTTTAAGATTTTTCCCAACCACAGTACGCAAAATTTGACCAAGAGTTCGATTAACGACCTCAGTTTGTCCATCCGTTTGAGGATGACAAGCAGTAGAATACAAAAGCTTAGTACCCAATCGACTCCACAAAACACGCCAAAAATGACTTAAAAATTTAGCATCTCGGTCGGATACTATAGTTTTTGGTATTCCATGCAACTTTACGACCTCTCGAAAGAAAAGGTCAGCAATGTTGGTAGCATCATCGGTTTTATTGCACGCAATGAAATGTGCCATTTTGCTAAACCTATCAACCACAACAAAAATGGAATCACGACCTTTCTTTGTCCTAGGTAACCCAACAATAAAGTCCATAGAAATATCTACCCAGGGTTCCGTAGGCACGGGTAACGGCGTATAGAGACCTTGGGACAAAACCTTAGACTTAGCCTTTTTACAAGCGATGCACCTAGAACAAAGTCTGTTGACATCCCTACGCATCTTTGGCCAAAAGAAATGTTCATGCAAAATATCTAAAGTTTTACAAACCCCAAAATGTCCCATCAGTCCACCATCGTGGGCTTCCCGAACAAGCAATTCTCGATATGAACATTGTGGCACACATAGTCTATTTTCATGGAATAAAAAGCCATCAAGTAAATAGAATTTATCCACCGCAGACTTACCGCATGCAAGATACATATCACCAAAGTCAACATCACCTTTATACAACTCCTTAAGATGTGTAAATCCTAAGAGCTTAGTATTCAAGGAACTTAAAAGAATATACCTGCGCGACAGTGCATCAGCCACCACATTTTCTTTACCTTGCTTGTATTGAATAGTATATGGAAAAGTCTCAATGAACTCCATCCACTGGGCATGTCGTCTATTCTGTTGAAACACCTTTCCATAAGATTTTGATTTGACAAAATCATCCATGATTAAGAGGCAATTAAATTTAGACGCTTTGATTTAATTGTACTAATATGTTTGAGTGCAAAAATATATAAAGTAAAGACAGGACAAAAGTCAGCACAAACGAAGCTGAGTAGAAAGGAACTCAGCACGACAGAATACAAGCTGAGTGGAGTTAAAATTCAGAAACAAAACGAAGCTGACTAAAGCTGAAGACTTCTTCAGGAGCGGTTAAACAAAACGGAGCTGACCTTAAAGGAACTCAGCATGAACGTTGAACATTCGAAAAGAACAAACGAAGCTGAGTAACATTCAGGACAGCATGAATGATCTGTTCACTAAAGGACAAAGGCTGCCAATCTTCTGCGCCAATAATTGGAACCTCAAAGACACCTAAAAGACTAATTCCAAGAGTCATGGGACGTTGGATTATTAGTAAAAGACAACTGACACAAACAAACAAAACATAGAAGACAAACCTGACGCCTGAAGAAAACAGAGAAAGGGAATGGAGGTGCAGTCTGAATCTTTCCAGAAATTGTTCCCCAAAAGAGCCGTTTTGGTAGCAACGGTAAAGACATTTCAAAACAATCAAGTCCACAGATTTTCTTCTATAAAAGGACAATCGAAGAACTTAAAATATACTGAAGTATCAAAAGAAAAATACAAGAGAGAAAGTTTCAAAAGCACTCAAATACAAAAAGAATCTTACACCGACGTTTCTATTCTATGTGTAAATGCTAGATTGAGTTGTAATCATCTAAAGTGTTCTTTAGTTCAAAAAGGAACAAGTCTGTGATCAATAGAAATATTGAGAGTGTAAAGCTGAGTGTTTGGTTGTAAGCATTTCAGTAGTAGAGAAATCTAGGTGCTGGGTTGTAGCACTTAGTAGGAGTTGAGTAGACGAATAGAGGAAGGTACTCTTGCATATTCAACTGCCTTGTAATTGGTTTGTGCTCTACCTTTAAAGAGCTCAGTATTGGATTCAAAAAGCCCGGAGGTCTCTGGGGACTGGACGTAGGCAGAGAGGCCGAACCAGGATAAGTGATACTGAGTAATCTCTAAACTCTCTCTTATAACTGCATGTGTTGTTTGCTTTATTTACTCAGCATATAAATTGCCTAAGCTGATCCTGAGTAAGTAAGTGGTGCTGAGTTAGAAGCTGACCTCCAAGAGTGTCAATTCCTAACTCTCAAGGAAACATCTTTGGTCAACATCTGACCAAAGCTGTCCTGTGATATATCTCACTAAGCTGACCAAAGGCTGAGTTAATAAACTCTCAAAATAACATCCTGTCAGCTCAATTAAAACAGGAAAAAGTTACATTAGTTCCTAACCCCCCCCCCCTTGGAACTAATTACCAGGGACCAACAAGTGGTATCAGAGCAAAAGCTCACTACTCAAAGATTTAACAATCTTGAGCTGATCCCTAAAAATGGGTGAGAATAGCACTCGTTTCCTTCCTGGAAACCAAACAACACAGATACTCCCTGAGAGATTATCAATCACTAGACCACCCCTATTCTTTGGATCAAATTATACATTCTGGAAGAATAGGATGAAGAACTTTATTCAAGCCACAAACATGAGTGCATGGCTTGCAATTGTTCAAGGTCCACATGTGCCATACAATACTATTAACAATGAGAAAATTATTAAAAGTGAGGCTGAGTGGACAGAGGATGACCTCAAAAAACTATAAAATAATGCTTCGGCTATAAACATGCTACACTGTGCGTTAGATGCTGCAGAATACAATAAGATTTCAGGTTGTGAGTCAGCGCAGGAGATTTGGAAGAAGCTTGAAGTAACCTATGAAGGCACAAGCAAAGTTAAGGAGTCTAAAGTCAATCAACATATGAGACTCTACGAACTGTTTGAGATGAAGGAGAATGAAGACATCTCAGAAATGAACGCAAGGTTCACAAACATTATAAATGAGCTAAAAAGGCTTGGAAATAACTTCACTGAAGAAGAACAGGTGAAGAAAATTCTGAGAAGTCTGCCCAAGAGCTGGCAAGCAAAGAAAACAGCCGTAGAAGAAGCTCAAGACTTGACTACCTACAAATATGATGAGCTGATCGGATCCCTGCTGACCCATGAAATCTCTATGAAAAACTTTGAAGCCAAAGAGAAAGAAAAATCAGAAGATAAGAAACAAAAATCCCTTGTCATGAAAGCTGACTCAACTGAAGCAGAGTCAACTGATGATGAGGAATTGGCCATGTTCACCAGAAAGATGAAAAAGCTGTTCAGGAGAAATGATAGAAATGGCAAAAGATCATTTAGAAGAAATGATAAGTACAAAGCTGAGTCAAGTGACAAGTACAAGAAAGACAGCTCGAAATCTGTCACATGTTTTGAGTGTCATCAAACCGGGCACATCAAGTCAAGCTGTCCCAACCTCAAGAAAGAGAAGAAGGGAAGCAAAAAGGCTATGGTAGCCACATGGAGTGACAGTGATGAGTCAACATCATCTGAAGCTGAGCTAAATGAAACAGCCAACATATGTTTTATGGCAGATGATGGAGCTGACCAATCCCAATCTGAGCATGCTGACCTTTCTGATGAAACTGACCAAGAGAATCACAACAATGAGGTAACATCTCTACTTTTGCTTAGAAATGAAATGGTAAATGCCCTGAGTGACTTATATAGACTAACTAAGAAGTGTAACAAAAAGATTAAGGCACTCAGCAGGCGCTGTGATGAGATTGAAGAGGTCAAGCTGAGTGACCTCCGATATCTTCTCCAGGACAACTCTGACTTGCATACCAACATGCAAATCTTACATAAGTTTGTCACGGAGGTTCAATTTGAGTCAAAGAAACTTAGAAAGGATATCACAACATTACAGAGTCAAGGGAAGAGCTCAAACAGAAATAAAGCCCATGCCGAGTACGCAAATAATAGTCAGCATAAGCAAGTCACTCAATGTGAATGTTGTGGAAAAAGGGGACACACAAAGGATGTGTGTTGGCATAACAAACGGACTGTCCAATGTGACTTCTGTGGAAGAAAAGGGCATACCACAAAAGTATGTTGGCATGCCCAACACAATAATGCTGACTATACTCAGTTCAACCCACAAAGGGTATCTTTTTGTGACTTCTGTGGTAAACCAGGCCACACCATAAAAGTATGCCGTCACAAGTTAAAATATGACTTTGCACCTGTCTATACTAACAAGAAAGGACCCAAAAAGAATTGGGTACCTAAAAATGAATAGTTTAAACTGCAGGTCAGCTTGACATGCGTGGAGAAGTCAAAACTATGGTATATAGACAGCGCATGCTCAAGGCATATGACAGGTGATGAAACTCAGTTCATCACACTAGAGCTTAAACGAGGTGGAAGTGTAAGCTTTGGAGACAACAAGAAGGGTAAGATAGTCGGCTCAGGTACTATCGGAGGTAACCCAACCATTGAGTCTGTCTCCTTAGTTAAAGGTCTCAAATACAATCTGCTGAGTGTAGCTCAGCTTTGCAAGAGCGGCAGAAAGGTTGTATTTGATGATACTAAGTGTCAAATACTCGAGGGAAATACAAATGAATTAATTTTAACTGCCCCTCGTGTAGAAAATGTATATATGTTAAACTTGGAAAAACAGTTTTCTAAAAATATATGCTTAGTGTCTAAAGAGGACAACTCCTGGCTATGGCATAGAAGACTTGGGCATGTCAGCATGGACCTTCTTGCCAAATTAGCTAAAAAGCAATTAGTTGAGGGATTACCCAAATTAAAGTTTGAAAAAGATCAACTATGTAAAGCCTGTCAGCATGGTAAACAAACTAAAAAGTCATTTCATAGAAAAAATATCGTCTCAACCAAAAGGCCGTTGGAATTACTACACCTGGATCTTTTCGGACCTATCCAGCCACTCAGCTTGGGAGGTAAGAAATTTTCTTTGGTTATTGTAGATGATTTCTCTCGGTACACTTGGATCATCTTGCTGAATATCAAGGATGACACCTTTGAGATGTTCACCACATTGATCAAAAAGCTTGAAAATGACAAAGACCTAAAAGTAGCTCACATTAGAAGCGACAATGGTGGAGAATTCAAAAACCAACAGTTTGATGAATTCTGTAAAACCTGTGGTATTGACCACAACTTCTCTGCTCCTAGAACACCTCAACAAAATGGGGTTGTTGAAAGGAAAAATAGAACCATTGTCGAAATAGCTAGGACAATGCTGAGTGAAAATAGGCTTCCAAAGTACTTCTGGGGTGAAGCTGTTCACACGGCATGTTATATACTGAATAGGGCTCTAGTCAGACCTATACTCAAGAAAACCCCATATGTACTTTGGAAAGGTCGAAAGCCCAACATTGGATACTTTCGTGCCTTTGGGTGTAAGTGTTTTATACTCAATACAAAAGACAATCTTGCTAAATTTGATGCTAAAGCTGATGAGGCGATATTTTTAGGGTACTCAGCAAACAGTAAAGCATATAGAGTATTTAATAAAAGAACCCAGATTGTAGAAGAGTCTGTACATGTTGAGTTCGATGAAACTAACCCTACAGGTAAGTCAGCTCAGCCTGAAGAAGATGAACCAGGCTCAGCTTCCGCTGATCAACCAGAAGCCACAGTGTCAGACATACAGGAGCTGACCCAAGGTAAGCAAGAAATTGAAATATCATTTGCTGACCAATCTATTCCTGTAGAGATTGTAGAAACACCTCTTCCAAACAACTCAACATTGCCCAAGGAAATAAAGATCCCAAGAGGTCATACAGAACAAGCCATTCTTGATGCCGCCAACAACAAACTAATGACCAGGGATCAACTTAGAAAATACCTCAGCAATGTTGCATTCGTATCAATACATGAACCAAAGAACTTTGCTGATGCTGAGCAAGATGAATATTGGATTAATGCTATGCAAGAGGAGCTTGACCAATTCACCAGAAATGAGGTATGGGATTTAGTACCTAGACTTAGGAATCAAAAGCCCATAGGAACCAAGTGGGTCTTTAGAAATAAGCTAGATGAACATGGAAATGTGATTAGAAACAAAGCCCGACTTGTAGCCCAAGGCTATAGTCAGCAAGAGGGTATAGACTATGGAGAAACATTTGCTCCTGTTGCTAGATTAGAAGCTATACGTATATTGTGTGCCTATGCCAGTCACATGAATTTTAAACTATACCAAATGGATGTAAAAAGTGCGTTTCTTAATGGCTTTATAAACGAAGAGGTATACGTTAATCAACCTCCTGGATTTGAAGATTCAAAATTTTCAAATCACGTTTATAAACTCAAAAAGGCCATGTACGGCCTAAAGCAAGCTCCAAGAGCTTGGTATGAGAGGTTGACCAACTTCCTGCTGACCAGGAACTATGTCAGGGAAAAAGCTGACACAACCTTGTTTATTAAGAAAAAGGGTAAACATACCCTACTTGCACAGATATACGTTGATAATATTATCTTTGGTGCTACTGACGAATCTTTGTGCAAAGAATTTAGCCAACAGATGCAAACTGAGTTCGAAATGTCCATGATGGGTGAACTCAACTTCTTCCTTGGTGTAGACACCGAGTCGGAGGACCTGTGACGAAAACCTGTAAATAAGACGGTCGAAGCGGTTGATTCCGGAAGTTTTAAAACAAAAATATATAATAAGAAAAGAAAAATTAATGTGAGTTGCGGTCGTAAAGTGGACGGCTCGCGAGTGCTCAGCGACGTGGTGCGAGCGTCTAGCGGCAGCCGACGCGTGTCCGACGACAGTTAGACGTGCGTCCGGCAGCACGGGGCGCACGCTCGACGTCCGTTGGGCGCGCATGCCCGGCAGCGCGGAGCGCGCGCTCGACGATCGTGGAGCATGCACGCCCGACAGCGCGGGCGCACGCCCGACGGCCGCTGGGCGGGCGCGCCCGGCAGCCGCTGGGCGAGCGCCCAGCGACGTTGGGCGCGCGCACCCAACGCTGGTTGGGCGCGCGCCCAACTAATGTTGGGCGTCCGCCCAACGAAAGTTGGGCGTTCGCCCAACTAGCTTGGGCGTTCGCCCATTTGACTTTGGGCGACGCCCAATTTTCTTCGGGCGTCGCCCAAAGTTCCGGGGATCTGTTTGTCTATATAAGGCACGGATCCCCATGCATTCAAGGGGGGACTTTTTAGGAGGAGCTTCTCACTCTAAGCATTTTTAGAGAGAGAAAATCTTTTTTTTTGGGAAAAAATCATTTTTTGTTTCCTAAAAATTCCAAATTTCCTAAAAGTTAAAATTTTACCAAAAACACCGGGAAAGCACGATTCGTGGAATCAACCGACTTCAACCGTCAATACCGAACTTGAGGTATTATCCGAGGACTAGACTCGTTTTTTTTTTGGTAGAACTAGACTCGTTTTATTTATTTCATTTATTTTATTTTCTTTATTTATTCTTATGTTATAATTTTATTTATTTAGTTATTCATTTATTTATCACGTTTTATTTAATACTTCGTATTTATTTATTTTTATCCCGTGTTAAATAAAAATTCGGTTTTGTTTTAAAATAAAAAAACCTCGTTTTAATATCCCAATACGAACCGTGATCCGATTAAAAGGTAGTTCGGGTATTAAAAACGTTGTAATTATAAGTTTTGAAAAGACATTTCCGAATAACGTTTTGAAATAAAAACGTCGTTTTAGGAAACTCCGTTATAGACTATGATCCATTTTTGGTAGTTCGGAGATCCAAAACGATTGAATTAGATTTAATTTAAAGCTTTTGAATGAATCTGGAAAGTTTTGGAGTGCTGCTGTAATTCTACCTTTTCTGTCACTAACAGCAGATTGGCGACGGATTTTCCGTCGGTAATCTGCTGGAAACCGAAAATCACCATTTTTACCCTCCTTTCTCCACTTTTTGACATTTCTACTTATATATATATGTATATTATTGTGTAATATGTTTATAAAAATTATTTTTTAATCCTATAACTATTTATTATGTACTATATATTTATTTATTTCATGTTGAAATTTAATTCGTTTGGATTTAATATTATAAAGTAGTATATATGTATATATATATGGTTTTTGGCTCGTTTGAATTATGTTAGTTATCATTGGGTAAAACTATTTTGGAGATTAAATGTTATTCTTCCCATTTATGAACTTGGTTTATTGTTTTTACATGTTTTGAATTAGAATAAAAAGGTATAATATTTAGTATTCTTTTTCACTTTCTTTGTTATATCATATAATATTTCTTACTTATTTTCATCTATAGATATATCCCTGAGATAAAACTATGTATATATGTATTTCTATTTTATTCTTGTATATATGTATATATTCCAAATGGGTTTTACTTGGTGAATTTTGGTTTAATTGGTTTATTGTGGTAATTATGATAATGTTAAAGGTTAATTGAGTGAAAAGGGAAAAAGTAAAATCACAAAAAGATAGTTTAATTTGCTTATCTAAATTTAAAGTTTTCTAGAAGTTCCTAATATAAATAAAAGGCTTTCTTATTACTTTAAATCGTTTCCTAAAACATCGCGTGTTAAAACCTTAATTCATTCCAACGATGGATTAAGCGAACCTTGTAATTAAAATTGCTTTTGTGAATAATGAAGTTTTGAATTGTTTTCCTAACTAAATGGTTTTTGTACAAAATAAATTGACTTGTATGCTTAATCACGCTTTTAGATTAAAAATGTTTGTTCAAACGTTTTCAAATGCTCAAGTCGTTCCAACGGCGATTCGAGTCGATGTCATGTAAATTAACGGGGTTTTGAAACGTATCTAAATCGTTCCAACGGCGATTAAGGTACGAACCATGTAAATAAACTCGTTTTCGGGGAGTGAGATTAGCTTAGAGTTAGTGTATAGTCTAAAGCATAAAATCACACCGTGAATAAATCAATTCTCTCTTCTCCCCCTCTCTCTCTTGTATACTTTAAATTTATGCAAAATGGGTGATTCTTTACTAAAATGGCTTTCAATAACATGCTCAAAACGGTTTTCAAAGCGAGAAAGAAAAGGTTTCAAATGAATTTTAAACTTAAAGAAATATGCGATTAGTCCGTTATCGCCTAACATGCTGAGTAGGAGGCCGGTGGTTCATAACCGGGCGATGTCGGGGTGCCTAGCCTTTCTCTGAAAAGGAGCTAGCCTTCTCAGCCCGTACCTAAGTTTCCCGAACCCTCACCGGTCTCCCGCAAGGGATCGGTGTTCATTTTCCCATTCATGGGTGGCGACTCTTCCATACTCCGAGCTCCGGTCCTACCGAGCAGCTTGATTCCACGATTGGTTGCTTTCGGCGCCAATCACCGCATACGTCGCCATGAGGTGTCCACCCCCCGGTCCACCTGGGAGATTAGGCCGCGGCACCTCGTCTAACAAGTGGCGACTCTGCTGGGGAAGCGAGAAATTTGATTCCGGAAGGCGTGTATTAAGCCCTTAACGGGGACGGATCGTATTATTTCTTTTCGTATGCATTCATAAGCATTATTGCAAACCTTTTGGGTAATTTCCACGAAACCTCTAGCGAGAGTCCATTCGTCGCTCGAAAGAGGCTAGTGTAAGTTCCCCCTTACAGTAAGGCGCCAAAGGGTCCCCATCCATTCATTAGGGGCGAATTTGTGCGGTCCTGTGAGGTCCCACGATCAGCCGTGTCAGCATATAGTAGCCTTAGAAGTTGCCATAGGATTACCCGTTACCATTTTTGGTGTGATAAATGAATCAGTTCGTGTTTTCAAATTGTCATGATACGTGTCTAATCCTAAAATATGTAAAGAAAATGAAACGATACGTTAATATAAACTCTTAAACCGATATACAAACTACCCCGAAACATCGAAACGATTCGAACTAAAGACGACTTAGTCATCTCGTATAAATGAACTTGTGCGACCCGCCTGGTCCCTTTCCGTGTCCCGAAGAAGGCACATGTTCAGGAAATGCGTTATGACGTAAGCACGTATTAGTATGAATCGGTTTGGTATTAAGGATAGTTATACTTCGATTCAAAAGACTATATTAACGATAGCCGTTATTCACATTCTTTAAATAGGTTGGGATAAAACGAGATTATGACGAAACGAAAATGAAGAACATTTCTGTTTCGAATGACCCCGCTGTAACGTAAAGAGTTTCACAAACGTGGCCCGTCCCTTCCGAATAAAAGACGAGCTCTTACGTTATGCCTGGTGTCATTCTTAAGAGAAATGGACGTGTCCGCAAAAGTGACTAAGAAAATAAAGGAAAAGCAAAAATAGACAAACGACCAAAGTCATTCTGTATCTACAATATATATCCATCCCGAGGGTAGTTAAAGAAAATGAACCAATATCGTTAAATACGTGTCTCGAACTGGTATATACGCCGCTTAAAAATCATAAAGCCGAATTAAGCTAAAACCGCATGATTGCGCCATATGGACGAGACTGTGGGTTTGATTAATGGCTCGATCATTTCGACCGTTACCAAAACTACAAGAAATATGGCCCGATCCGCATGTTTGCTTGACTCGTGCCTAACTGAAAGAGAACGGTAATATCCCTGCTTCGAATAAGCATGCGATTAAACGAAACGTTGATTTTCTATAACCACGCTAGGATGATATATCCCGTAAATTGGAAGAAATAAAGAGTTGTTGTTAGCCGAAAGATTACCGTGTGCTCAAATAAGACTCGCCGTCTTTTTACGTAGCCAAAAACGAGCAAACGGATTCTTAACGCTAAAAACAAACACGTTACGCGATGAGTCCGTTCCTTAAAATAAAAAGTGCTTTCATCACTGAATGAACGTGTGGTTACATCTCTCGATAGATCCAAAAGATCCCGTTGTAATCTAAAATCGAGACACGAACCCATGCGAATAAAAAGGAACGAGTCATTGTCAATAACGAACGATTGAACCAGAAGAATAACTCGTACCGCGTCTAAATCCGAGATACGCTCAAAAGGGAGTCAAAACCCGAACTAATGCGTCTCGCAAAATGACAAAAGACAGGTTATTCCGATAGGACAATCCATTTGGTCGATATCTTAGTCACTGAACGCTGATACGTCAAAAATGTACTGTGTTGTCTGATGGATGATTTACTTTTCCGCAATAATCGACGGCATCACACGTCCTCTGGACCGCAATGTGAGCCCCAAACCAAAATCCTAGGAAAGAGACTTGGACCATCGAGTGTGTGGAGGAATAAGGGTGGAAGAGAGATGTTGTGATATGTGTAATTAGACTAACGTTTGTGCTTCTTATCTTATATATCCGTAAATAAATAAACGCACACACCACGAATCATGCATATAAAATCATGCATACATACTAATGGATACCGTTCGCGCAGACTTCATCATTAAGCGGTTGTGGTTTCGCGAGAGTAACCGGCTAGTCAGGCAGTTTGACCAGTTACAGATTGACAGTTCCGAATCGGCAATTGTGGCTTCTGATTCGTCTTCATCTGGGTATACTCATTCTTCCATCAGCATGTCTGCGACCGATGAAAAAGTGACCGGATTGGAAAACTCTGTGAACAACATTAATGAGCAGTTAGCCGCGATAGTGGCCCAGATAGCTAAGTTGGCCATGAAGGATGACAAGAGTGGCAGTAAGCATGCCGAGAATGAGGTGAACGACGGACCTCGCTTTGGGAATGAGGATGACTATCAGGATTATATCCGGAAATAGCTGGAGAAAGAGAAAGCTAAGGAGGAGGAGTGGAAGCAACACATCACTCAGGAGGTGCAGGATCTACGTGGGGGAAGTTCCGGGAGTCAGGACTTTTATAACTTGAAGAATTGTTTATCGGCAACGAATTTGCCTTTGAAATTCCGGCTCCCTGACATGAAAAAGTTCGATGGAACTGGAGATCCCACTGCCCACATGAATCAGTATGTTGCTGTAATGAAGCACACGATCCTGACTGAGGATCAAGTCCTGGGGCTGTTTAACACCTATCTTGAGGGGGCTGCCCTCATATGGTTTCATGCATTGCCGATGGTGACGAAGAGGGATTGGAAAGAGTTAGCGAAGTCATTCATCGCTCAGTATAGCTTCAACACCATGCTTGAGGTCACTTTGAAGGAACTTGAGAGCACTAAGCAGCAGACTGGGGAATCCTTTTCCGATTTTGTGAGAAAATGGAGGGCCAAGGCCACGGTTATGAAGCAGAAGCCGCTTGAGCAGGATCATATCCGAATGGTAGTCGGTAACACATTGCCGTATATTAAGAATGAGCTGCGGTACATGCCTTTTACCGATTTCAACCAAATGTATAGCTGCGCCTTGACAGTTGAGGGGGACGGAGAACCAAAGAAAGCTTATACCAAGTGGACGAAGTCTGGATATAGTGCCGGGGGGCCAAGTGCGAGTGCAGAATCTGCAGCAGTGAAAGTGCTTGATCTTAATGCTATCGAAAAGAGGCAGTTCGCCAAATTCGATCAAACCTACACAAAAATTTTCGAACGATTGCAGAAAAAGGGGTTGCTGAAAGCTCTTACTCCTTATAACAAAGCTCCACCTTCTCCGCAGATACAAGCTAGGGGATACTGCGAATTCCACAGCAGTTATGGGCATACTATTGAGGACTGTGAGAGGTTGAAGCATGAGATCCAAGATTTAATCGAGGAAAAGAAGATAGCTGATCCTTCATCAGTGAACCCTTCCACTAGGCGTAATCCATTGCCTAATCATAGGGTGAGCATGATCAGAGTCGGTCTAAAAGAAAGTGTAGTGACGGAATCCTTCGAGGAAGGCGAAGAGGAGTTGTTGGACTCCGACGAAAAGAGCAATGTAGGAAATGGTTTATATGTGTGCTTCCTTGGTGAAGAACCCGAAGGCGAACCGATGGATGAAGGGTTGGACGGTGGAGCACCGTATGATGAAGATAGTGCTGAAGAGACCGGGGAAGGGTCATCTCGGACTATTGTGCCAGAATTGGGTCTGTTTAGTAGCGGGGAGAATCTCGAGGTGCACTTGCACGAATATATGCGCGACATGTTTGTTGAATCCTTCGGGGTGGACGAGATTGCTCAGTGGTTCCACCATTCGCTGATAGGCGAGCCTTTGGGATGGTTCCACTCATTACCCGACTCTTGCAAGCATGATTGGGATCGATTATCAGATTTATTTCTAGAAAAGTACCAAAGGGCTGAGGACAGGACCGCAGAGCGCTTCGCGATGCAGATCGGACCTATCAAGCGTCCGCTACCGAGGGTCAGTAAGTATAATGGCAACAAGGATCCGATGGAACATCTTCACTTTTACTTGTCGGCCATGGGGCCTTTGGGTTTTAATGAAGGAGAGATCACCAGCTTGTTTTGTAATTCGCTGATGGGTGAGCCGTTGATGTGGTATATGTCACTTCCGATGCATGTCAAGACCGATTGGGCGGCAATGACAAAGAGGTTTATCAAAGAGTATACGGTATGGATGCTAGCGGAGCAAACCCCGGACTCACCCTCTTATGAAACACCCGAGGCAGTATTGGCAATGCCTAGGTATGGTGGATACCAAGATCCTGTTGAGCATGCGAGGTTATTCCGCAACCATATGTATGACGCCGGGTTCCCGCAATGTGAATTACATGAACATTTCCCGAAAACCCTAATGGGAGAAGCTTTGTTGTGGCACCAGGGCCTGTCAGAGGAGGAAATGGGTCATTAGATACCTCTTAGGAACGCTTTTGTGGCGAGATATGAGATGTATGTTCCATGGACGGGATCCCTGGAGGATCTGGATAGGATCAGGCAATTCCCCGAGGAACCATTCGTGGATTATGCTAGGAGGTGGAGGCACCGCTATGAGCAGTGTCATGAAACAATGAGTGATAAGGTGTAGCTTATGTGCATACAGAGAGGCGCTATTCCGTTGGCGGCAAGAAGGATGAGTAGGGTGTCCCTCCGGGATTATGATGATTTGATAGGCTGGGCTTTGTATGGATCAGCGGATCCCTTCTATTTGAATCCGAACGTCCCTCACGTAATGGATCTAATGATTGTGGACATTTGGGAAAGTTCTTCGGACGAGGAGGATGCTAATCGGAGGATTCCTATCAATATTTGGGATGAATCTGATGATGAGCCGGAAATCGCCGTCATGACAAGATCAGGTCGAGTGGCCGAGGGAAAGGCACCTATGGTGGACACTGATATAGGGGAAGGATCGGCTCCAAAGCCAGATGACCAAGTCCTCGAGCAGTTGAAGAAAACACAAGCTAAGTCCACGGTGTGGGAAGTCCTATGCCATTCCAAGTACCACCGTGAAAATCTGATGAAAGAGCTGCAGAATTTGGTTATTTCTACCGATACTGAGCCGGCAGCGTTAGTAGGGGCAATTATGGCCCGGAAGAAGACCGAAATCACATTTACTGACGAAGATCTCCCAGAAGAGGGGAAGGCTCACAACAAGCCTTTGTATATCCGAGCTGAAATTAACGGGAAAAAGACTAGCTGTGTGATGGTCGATGATGGATCGGCCATTAATGTTTGCCCACTAAAACTTTTGTCCAAGTTGGGGGTAGAAAGAGGAGATTTGACTGCCTCGAAAACCGTGATCAGGGCCTATGATGATAGCCGTAGGCATATCGAATGAGTTTTTAAGGCAAAGCTGAAAGTAGGGCCGCATGAGGAGGAGACTGAGTTCACTGTGCTGGATATACCGGTGACCTTCGCTGTGTTGTTGGGACGTCCATGGTTCCACAAATTAGGAGGTGTGTCCTCCATGCTCCACCAAATGATCAAATTCCCCTTCGGGGAGGAGATAGTGACGATCAGAGCAGAAAAATTGAGCTCGATGGCGGCATTGGGAATTGAGCCTCAGCTTTTCTCCAGATTCCAAGTTTCTGGGATTTACGAGTCTAGCATGACCACCGATGTGGTGAAGATGATGAAAGGAGGCTTCATCCCTGGTATGGGTTTGGGAGCACACCATCAAGGGTTGCCAGAATTTTCGGACTTCAAGAGTCAGAAAACCCGGAGGGGTTTAGGATATGAGCAGGGAAGTCCGTCCAACACAAGTAGTGAAGGAGAGGTGGGCCTAAGGAAGTATTTCGTGAATGAGGGGCATGGAAAGGTTTATTCAGGGACCCCCGAGTCATGGACTAGCACCGAAGGAAAGATTCTGCCAGGTTTTGAGATCTTCAATGATGTGACTGACTGGGGCAAAGGAAAGGCAAGCTGCTTCATCGAGGAGATCATGATGTTAGATTTGAATGCCGAGGAGCAGGTCGTTACTATTGAAGCAACTGCGGGAGCGGTGGACGAGCCCAGTACCTCCAAAGCTTATGAGAAACCCGAGAACCCCGATGATGAAAATTATATTACTGCTTTATTTGAATCCGATGATGTACTCGCCAACACTATCAATGAAATGAATTCTGATTTTGCTTACTTGCTTGATGTTGATCGTGATCATTCCATGCATTCTCATTCATATAACATGCCTACATTTGAAATCAATACAATAGAAATGTCAACTTTCAATCTTGGCACGGATGAAAATCCTAAACTTATACAAATTGCTCAAGAATTAACTATTGAAGAGAGGAAAGAATTTGAGAGAATAATTAAAAAATATGAAATAGTGTTTGCTTGGACATACGAAGACATGCCAGGAATTGATCAATCAATCGTAACTCACCGTATTCCAACATACCCCGACGCGAAGCCCGTGAAGCAGAAACTCCGACGCATGAGACCGGAATGGGCAGATAAGATCAGAGAAGAAGTGAAGAAGCAGTTAGAAGCAGGGTTCATCGAAGTAATCGACTATCCCCCTTGGGTCGCAAATGTAGTGCCCATCGCAAAGAAGGACGGCAAAGTGAGAATGTGCGTTGATTATAGAGATCTTAATAAGGCGTGCCCCAAAGATGAATTCGCGTTGCCTCATATTGATGTGTTGATCGATAGTGCAGCATCAAGCATCTTACACACGAACGTGGACGGTTTCATGGGCTACATGCAAGTTCAGATGGCTGAGAAACAAAAAGCGAAAACCTCGTTCACAACTGAGTGGGGAACATACTGCTATAGGGTGATGCCGTTTGGTTTGAAAAATGTCGGGGCAACTTACCAGCGAATGGCTATGGCACTATTCCATGATATGATACACAAAGAGGTAGAGGTTTATGTGGACGACATGATGGTCAAGTCGGAGACAAGAGAGGGGCATTTCGCTGCACTCGAGAAGTTTTTGGCCCGAATTGCAGAATTCAAACTAAGGTTAAACCCGAAGAAGTGCTTCTTTGGCGTTTCATCGGGGAAAATCTTAGGCTATGTGATCAGTAACAAGGGAATCGAGGTAGATCCCGACAAAGTGAAGGCCATACGGGAAATGCCGGCACCAAAGAATGAGAAAGAAGTGAGAGGATTTCTGGGACATGTTCAGTATATCAGTCGGTTCATAGCACGACTCACTGCGATCTGCGAGCCGATCTTTAAGCTGCTACGGAAAGATCAACCCACGGTTTGGAATGATAAGTGCAAGCAAGCATTAGAGAGTGTTCGGAGCTATTTGTCTAATCCGCCAGTTCTGAGACCGCCTAAACTGGGAAAACCGCTTCTCCTCTATGTGGCGATCGAGGAGCGATCTATTGGGGCAATGTTGGCCCAAGAAGGGGACACGGGCGTGGAGCACGCGGTATATTATCTGAGTAAGAAGTTCCTGGAGTACGAGCTTAAGTATAACATGATTGAAAAGACGTGCGTGGCCGTAGTATGGCTAACAAAGAAACTACGGCACTATTTTCAATCTTACAAAGTGGTCATTATTTCCCGGATGGATCCCGTGAAGTATCTGTACCGAACTCCGTCTCTAACAGGGATGCTAGCCCGATGGTTGTTGCTTTTGTCCGAGTTTGATATTGAATACGTAACGAAGAAGGTTATCAAGGGGAGGGCCGTAGCAAAATTTCTGGCCAACCAACCTCTGAACGCAGAAGAGGAAGAGATAAACTATGATTTCCCCGATGAGCACTTGAACGCAACAGAAGTCATACCATGGAAAATGTTCTTCGATGGAGCAGTTAATTCGAATGGAGCCGGAGTAGGGGCGTTACTTATCTCACCAGAAGGAGAAAGGATCCCAATGGCAAAGAAGCTATCCTTCCCTCTCACTAATAATATGGCCGAATATGAAGCGTGCATCTACGGTTTGGAGTCATTAGCAGCACTGGGAGCATCATATGTTGAAATCTGGGGCGACTCAAAGCTGATCATCGAACAGGCATAAGGAAACTGGGAAGTGAGGGAAGAAAGGTTACGTCCATACCTGGACCGGCTAGAAGGGTTGGCACAAAGATTCAATGAATGTCGTTTTTATCATATTCCTCGAGCACAGAACCAGGCAGCGGATGCTCTGGCCACTTTGGTGTCAGTTTGGGACAACCCTGGGAACCTTGCCTCGAAGCCTTTGGTATTGAAGAGGTCTCACAAACCATGCTACGAAGATGTAATGTTGTTGGGGGCAGATGAAAAACCTTGGTATTTCGATATCGTAAACTTCATGAAGAGTGGAACATACCCGGCAGAATCAGAACTTAGGGATCAGGCTGTGATTAGAAGGTTAGCACAGCAGTTCGTCATCCACAACGACTTGCTTTACAAAAGGCACACCGATGGTTTACAACTGAGGTGCTTGGATGCGGGAGAAGCCCGAGAGGCAATGGAGTCAGTACACTCAGGAATTTGCGGGGCCCATTGTTAGACGAGGTGCCGTGGCCTAATCTCCCGGACGGACCGGGGGGTGGACAACCTCATGGCGACGTAAGCGGTGATTGGCGCCGAAAGCAACCAATCGTGGAATCAAGCTGCTCGGCAGGACCGGAGCTCGGAGATATGGAAGAGTCGCCACCCACGAATGGGAAAATGAACACCGATCCCTTGCGGGAGACCGATGTGGGTTCGGGAAACTTAGGTACGAGCCGAGAAGGCTAGCTCCTTTCTGGAGAAAGGCCACTAGGCACCCCGACATCGCCCGGTTATGAACCACCGGTCTCCTACTCAGCATGTTAGGCGATAACGGACTAATCGTATACTTCTTTAAGTTTAAAATTCATTTGAAACCCTTTTCTTTCTCTTTTTAGAAACCGTTTTGAGCATATGATATTGAAAAGCCACATCAGTAAAGAATCACCCATTTATGTTTATACATACACAGAGAGGGGGAAGAAAGAAGTGATTTATTTACAACCGTATTAAATATTATGTCGTGTGTTTATTCTACATTAACTTATTTTCCAAAACGGATTTATTTACATGGTTCGCACCTTAATCGCCGTTGGAACGATTAGGGTGCGTTTTAAAACCCCGTTTGATGAAGTTTACCCGCATCGCCGTTGGAACGACTCGAGTATTTGAAAACGTTTGAGATGAAAACCTTTTAATGAGAAAACATGGTTAAACATACAAGTCAATTTTATTTTGTACAGATTCTTTAAGAAAATGATTCAAAAATTCTATTATTCATGAAGAAAACGATTTTATTTACAATGTTCGCTGAATCCGTCGTTGGAACGGACTAAGGTTTTAAAACGTGGTGTTTTGAGAAACGATTTGAAATGTTAACAAGAATGACTCTATTTATTTACATTAGAAATCTAAAAAAACTCATTAATTTAAATAGTTCAATTGAAAACTCTCTTTTTGTGATTTATTTTCCCCTTTTTATTTAATGTACTCTTTACCCATTGTAATTACAATAATAACCACATTTAAGCCCAAAATTAATTTTTCAAAGTGAAGCCCATTAGAAACATGTACTCATAAATGGCCAAAAGAGATAAAGAAAATAATATAGATATATATTTACACATTTTAGCCCAAAAGATATAAAATAAGAGTAAAAGAAAGTATACTATCTAATACATATATAAGAAAGAGTAATGAAAATAATATATTTATACTTTAAATATATGAAAATAGTAGATGAAATTCATAAATAAGAAAATAGCATTTATCACTCAAAATAACTCTATTTATCAATAATTAACATAACCCAAATATACTCCGAAACTATATATATATACATAAATAATATAATCTTAATGTCAAAAAGACTATATGTTTATCCCCTAATATCTACTAATTGTCTCACAAAATACCCAAGTAAATAACTTTTAAAATAGATTTTAATGTGACTTAAACAAATAATAATAAAAAAAGAGAAAATAATACATACATATATAAAAATAAAATGGAACACCACTCTTCTAAAATAATCATATATGTTAAAATTCTAAAACAATTTGAAAATCATATATTACATAATTATATATATATATACTAAGGATTAAAAGTCTAAAAGTTAAGAAAAGGGGACCGAAATGGCATTTTTTACATTTTGGCAGATTTACCGACGGAAAATCCGTCGGTAAACAGCCTTTACTGACAGAATTGGCAAGTTACAGCAGCACTCCAACATTTTCCAGATTTGTTCAAAAGCATTAAATTAAATCAAATTCAACCGTTTTGGACTTCCGAACTACCAAAGATGGATCATAGTCGAAAACGGAAGTTCCTAAAACGATGTTTTTATTTTAAAACGTTATTTGGAAACCTCTTTTAAATAAAAGACTTATAATTACAATATTTTCGATACCCGAGCTACCTTTTTATCGGATCACGGTTCGTATTGGGATATCCAAAACGAGGTTTTTATTTTAAAACAAAACCGAATTTTATTTAACACGAAACAAAAATTAAATAAATACGCTAATTAAATAAAACGTGACAAAATAAATAAATGACTAAAGGAATAAAAACTATAGCATAAAAAATAAATAGAAGGAGAGAAATAAATAAAATAAAGAGTCTAGTCCTCGGATAATACCTTTGATTCGGTATCTGACAGTCGAAGTCGATTGATTCCACGAACCGCGAGCTCCCGATTTTAATAAAAATTTAGTAAAAATTGAACTTAGGAAATTTGGAATTTTTGAGAAAAAAAATATTTTTCTCAAAAAAAATCCACTCTCTCTCTCTCTAAAAATGTTTAGAGTGAGAAAGTTTTCCCAAAAAAGGCCTCCCTCCAAAAAGCTCCCCTTTTCACCTTGGGATCCGTGCCCTTATATAGGGAAACGGATCCCGGAACAATGGGCGACGCCCAAAAAAAATTGGGCGTCGCCCATTGTGGTAGGGCGGCCGCCCAACCTAGTGTTGGGCTACCGCCCAACCTTGTTGGGCGGCCGCCCAACGGCGTTGGGCGGCCGCCCAACGGCGTTGGGCGAGCGCCCAACGCGAGGTTGGGCGCCCGCGCCCAATCCTCGTCGGGCGTCCGCCCGACGCGTTGGGCGTTCGCCCGACGTGGTTGGGTGCCCGCCCGGCGACCCTCGGGGCGTGCTCCGCGCCGTCGGACGCTTGCACTCCGTGGCCGCCGAGCGCGCGCTCCGCGCAGCCAGACGCTCGCACGTCGCGGCCGCCGAACGCGCGCCACACGCTGCCAGGCACGTGCGCTCAACGGCCCACGAGGGCGCGCACCGCCAGCGGTCCCAGGCATTGCTCGGACGTCGAGAGCGTGCCACTCGCGGTGCGTCCGACGGACGCCGTGCGCACTTCTAGAGCCGTCAAGCGGGCGTTCGACCATCGTCGTCCGCGTGCGGGATGCCGTTGCGTGCCCGCGCCGTGCCGTTAATTTTCCTCCGCTTATTATTCTTTATATATTTTTCAAAACTTCCGGAATCAATCGCTTCGACCGTCTTGTTTTCAGGTTTTCGTCACAGGTCCTCCGACTCGGTGTCTACAGTTGCCCCTACTTTTCTATTTTGACAGTGATGTGTGTGGTTCGAAAACGTTTTTTGCTAACGTAACACATGCAATGTAAAACATATAAAAGTAAAAGACACGTAACGAGTAGGAGGAAACATACCTGACCTTTGCGCTGCGCGCTCCTGCGTTGCTCTCTGACTTCTTCAGACTCTGCTTCGGGCTGCACCCTAATTCACGACTGCGGGGATAATGGCTAAACAGCTACCCTATTTCAAGATTGCGGGGATAATGGCTAAATAGCTATCCTATTTGTGACTGCGGGGATAATGGCTAAACAGCTACCCTATTTCAAGATTGCGGGGATAATGGCTAAACAGCTACCCTATTTCAAGATTGCGGGGATAATGGCTAAACAGCTACCCTATTTCAAGATTGCGGGGATAATGGCTAAACAGCTACCCTATTTCAAGATTGCGGGGATAATGGCTAAACAGCTACCCCATTTCAAGATTGCAGGGATAATGGCTAAACAGCTACCCTATTTCAAGATTGCGGGGATAATGGCTAAACAGCTACCCTATTTCAAGATTGCGGGGATAATGGCTAAACAGCTACCCTATTTCAAGATTGCGGGGATAATGGCTAAACAGCTACCCTATTTCAAGATTGCGGGGATAATGGCTAAACAGCTACCCCATTTCAAGATTGCGGGGATAATGGCTAAACAGCTACCCTATTTCAAGATTGCGGGGATAGTGGCTAAACAGCTACCTTATTTCAAGATTGCGGGGATAATGGCTAAACAGCTACCCCATTTCAAGACTGCGGGGATAATGGCTAAACAGCTACCCTATTTCAAGATTGCGGGGATAATGGCTAAACAGCTACCCTATTTCAAGACTACGGTGAAGATGGCTAAAAAGCAACTCCGGTCAGCGACCGTGAGTCAAATGGCTCAAAAGCAACTTCGATCTGCGACCGAGAGTCAAATGGCTAAAAAGCAACTCCGATCTGCGACCGTGAGTCAAATGGCTAAAAAGCAACTCCGGTCTGCGACCGTGAGTCAAATGGCTAAGAAGCAGCTCCGGTCTGCGACCATGAGTCAAATGGCTAAAAAGCGGGGGCTGTTTCTGGATTTTCTTACCACACTGTTGTCTGTATTTTCTCACTAGAGCTATCATCTTGAAGATTCGATGGGCACATGTCTTAGTCTGAAATGATATAGACTGATGATTGTTTTTCTGTTGACTGTCGTCTGTATTTTGGCTGGTGTCACTGTTCTATAAAATTTGACTGTTGTCTGGAGTTCATATCTTGATAATGTTGGTCACTGTCTGGGAGAACCGCAGGCTGAAATGGACTGCAAATCGGAGGTCTGTGCACCTGGTAATTAATTATTTACTTTTTACCTTTATGTCAAATCGTACTTTTTTCACTATTTACGAGAATGCCATTCCCTTTTCCTATATAAGGTGGTGGGGTTTCATTTCAACCCCACACCTTCTCTCTCCTCTTTCTCTCACTAGACTTCAATTTGGATTATTCTCGGGATGGATTTAGACGAATGGGATGGCACCAGAGGCATGGACGAGGTTTACGTAAACCTGGATAGAGTGGATACCTTCCACGACCCTACGACACACTTGAGCAGGACACGCTGCAACGAGGTAAGTGGTTTCTCACTTTTATTTGATTTGAACTCTAGGCTTTAGCACTCCTATACGAACATGATTTGCATGCTAACTCTTAGACTGCCTTAGAGGACTTTAGCTAGAAAACGTGAATTCCTTTATTTACACGTAACACATGTTTGTTTTGTAAGAATGCGCGCTATATGCATGTGAATAGTACACTACAAATTTATGCATGTTAACCGTAAAAACGATGTGAATAGTAAAAACGTGAATAGTGCACGTGAATAGTAAAAACTTAGCTAATGCACGTGAATAGTAAAAACGTGAATAGTGACAACTTAGCTAATGCACGTGAATAGTAGAACGTGAATAGTGCACGTGAATAGTAAAAACTTAGCTAATGCACGTGAATAGTGAAAACGACGTGAATAGTAAAAACTTACCTAATGCCCGTTAACGTACGTGAATAGTAAAACCTAATCTACGCTTCTCGTCACCTGTAGACGAGGGTGGATAAAAGGATTGACTAAACCTTACGTGAATGACCCTACATGAGAGATTTTTACAGAAAATTGGTCCTAACTGACCGGATGTCTCTAGGTTAGAAAATGAAAGAATACCGAGTCTTAACGCGTTCTTATCACTTGCTTGCCTTAGGAGTTGTATTAAAAAAATTTTATCTTGTTCCTCTTCAGCTCATCGAGATTTCCGGGACCACTGCCGAGGTTCTTTCATGGTATGATAGGCTGAGCGCCGCGGCGAGAGCCCGCGTGCAGGAGTTGGGCTTCGGACCCTTCATTGCAGCGCTGCCCCGCACCAACGGGGTGTGCGATCCCTTTGGCCTACGGGCCCTGTGTGAGCGGTGGGTTGACTCGACCCACACCTTCCACCTTTCCTTCGGGGAGATGACCATCTCGCCCCGAGATTTTTCATTATTGACCGGATTACGAGGGAGCAACACTCCCGTCCCCTTCCATTATGGCATGATGCGACCGCGGGTCGACCCTGCTAGGCTTACCGCCTTGATAGGACCAGGAGTTCCTCTATGCGCCAAATCTACCCCGGCGAAGTTTATTTCGACTGCTAGCCTCTTGAGTAGACGGGACTTCTGTGAGACTGATGCTACTGATCTGGCGGTTCGTAGCTTCCTTGTATATGCTCTTAGCGAGACGATTTTCCGCACGAAGGGCGGAAAGGTGCATGCGGGTCTCATCCAGGCCCTTAGTGATTTAGATGTCGCAGCTTCCTACGATTGGGCGGGGGCAGGCTTAGCTTTTCTCTACAAGTTTTTAGACCTGACTTGCCGGAAGCGCAAGGATTTCGGTGGTTACACCTTTGCTCTGCTGGTACGTGACGTCTTCTCGATTCGCCGGTCTTTGCTTTTTTCTTTCTCACACTCCTAGTCCTTGTTTATACCGCAGGTGTGGGCGTACGAGAGACGCATCCTTCCCAGTCGATCTCGACCTCGATTGAGAGCACATAGGCCGCCTTTTATAGTTCGATGGAGAGATTTTGATCTGAGCGCTGAGAGGAGGCGGACAGTACCATGGCTCCTAGATCGGATTGACTCATTAGTCCTCACACAGGTAGATTTCGCTTAGTCTCGCTAGACTTTGGCTTGAGCCTTTCTGACCTTTTCTTTGTGCATATTTTTTTTAGATTAAGTTCAGGTAGGACGACCTTGACTTCGGTCCCGAGTATGCATACACATCGATGATCCAGGAGCAGCAGTGCGTGCTCACCGGCCCTTGTGTGCAGACGTGGTATTTGGGAGATCGAGGCATCACCGGAGTGAGTGATGTTCACTGGACGCCGGGGGAGATTCCCGTTTCCATGTTTGCTGTGCGGACTCTGCCCTTATCGACCATTCGTCGAGATCTGACCCGTCATTTTGTCGGTAGAGTAGTCTGGGTTCACGCCGGGGGCCGCGAGCCTTATTTGTCTACTTTACTGAGCGCGAGGGATGCCCCGGCGGCAGCGATGGAGGTAGATCCGGTGGCGGACGTGTTTTTGAGAGAGGCGGTCGAGGCCGTCTTTGGTCAGGCGGAGGTTCCGGTAAGTGATTCTGCCCTCTTTTCATTTTATTCATGATATGCTCGGAGGTTTTATTGTGTGTTTTTTTTTTTGCTTTTTTACAGGAGGGATCCTGGCGGAGTGCCCACCTATCTGATTTTTTCGACGATACTCGGGCTCAAACACCGGTGTGCGAGCAGCCCTATTTTGTCGGCGAGTCCTCCAGTGCAGCTCGACCGGAGGGGTCGTCCATAGGCGTGCCTATTCCAGACTATGGGAGAGATTATGCTACGATCTGCTATGACGAGTCCGGGGCACCTTACGCGGGATTTGAGGCGGCCCCTCCTATCTTCTCCTCGAAGGTCCCGTTTGATCCCTCGGACGCTTCTCTGACCACGAGAGAGACTTGTACGGATTACGTGGGGCTGTCTGGTTATCTCCGAGACCGCCTCAGCTTGCGCTGCACCGATCACCTGGTATGTATCATTACTGTACTTTAGTGTAGTGAGATGTATGCATGTATGTATGATTTATGTTTTTGCCTATGCTGCCTTTTATCTGTTTTTTTTTTTTATAGAGTGATCTGCATGCCCACGAGCGGAGACAGAGCGAGCTAGTGCAGGAGGTTGATGCCCGAGTTGGTCATGTGTATCAAGAGAGGAACGAACACTGGTCGAGGATGATGCGACGGGAGACTGAGGGTCACCTTGCCGTCGAGGAGAGGGCGCATGATGAGTCGATCAGACGCCTTACTGCAGAGGAGAGAGCACGAGCTGCTGATGAGCGAGCATGAGTTTCTGATGAGAGAGCGCGAGTTTCTGATGAGAGAGCGCGTGCTGCCGAGGAGGCACTATCTGCGGAGCGGGCATCCCACCTGAGAGACTTTGAGAACTATTGGGACTTCCCTCCGTATTAGGCTCGTAGCTTTCATTGTTGCTTTGTAGGTTTCATTGTTGCTTTATAGCTTTTATTAGGGTTTCTCCGATGTATAGCTGATGTATAGGGAGTGGGGTGGATAGTAGGTAGGCTTTTTGTGAAAAGTAGGATAGGAAATGTATAACCCGTGATTCATATTACCATGCATTCGGAAGATTATAATGATTCCAATCATTCTCGTCAAATATATTCATGCCTTTATTTATTTACAAACAACAGAAATACTTAGTCTCTTATACATTGTTTTTGTAATTGCTCAAGTTATGACTATTGTTACCAGGACCCGCCTTTCGGTTTTCGAATCCCGGCGATTTTTCTCCTCTCCTTTTACTATCTCAGAATTTTTAAATGAGTGCCCTTTCGGGTTTTCACCCATTGGGATTTCCCTTATTGTTGCATAGGTCGCCCTTTGCGGGTTTTCAACATATCGGGAATTTTTCTTTATTTTTCTTCTTTTTTTTTTTTTTTTTACGAAAAGTATTTCTTAAGCCTATCCAGGTTGGTAGGTTCGGAGAATTCCATGCCGTCCATTGTGGTTAACTTCACCGCTCCTTTGCTTAATATCTTCTTTACGACGAATGGTCCTTCCCAGTTAGGCCTGAACTTGCCCCTAGGGTCGGTGTGCGTCACACGAATCTGTTTCAGCACCAAATCTCCTTCTTTGATAGGGCTGATCTTGACTTTTTTATTGAAAGCCCGAGCCATCCTTCTTTGATATAACTGTACATGGTAAAGGGCTTCCATCCTTTTCTCATCAACTAAAGCCAACTGCTCACATCGCCTCTTCACCCATTCCGTCTCGGGGATTTCTGCTTCCACTGCGATTCTCAACGATCGCTTTTCAATCTCAATCGGCAGGACTGCTTCTGTTCCGTATACCAAGGAGAATGGCGTTGCCCCAGTCGAGGTTCTGACTGTCGTGCGATAAGCCCACAACGCGAGTGGGAGGTGCTCATGCCAGTTCTGATGTGATTCCACCATCTTTACGAGGATCCTCTTAAGGTTCTTATTAGCTGCTTCTACTGCCCCATTAGCCTGTGGACGGTACGGAGAAGACCTGTGATGTTCAATGCCATATTCTCGGAAAAGATTCCTTACTTCCCCCTGAAACTGGACTCCGTTATCCGTGATCATGTGATGAGGCACTCCGAACCTGGTGATCAAGTGTTTTTCAATGAACTTTCTCATCTGCTTGGATCCCAGTTTGCTAAACGACTCTGCTTCTACCCATTTGGTGAAATAATCGATGGCGACTGCAATAAACTTATGTCCATTTGAAGCATTAGGCCTTACTTCGCCGATGATGTCAATGCCCCAGGCAGCGAATGGCCAAATAGGTGCTAGCACATGTAGTTCCATGGCCGGAAGATGACTGCAATCGCCGTGGATTTGACAATCGTGACATTTCTTCGCATACTCATTACAATCTCTTTCCATGGTGAGCCAATAGAAGTCTTGCCTAATAATTTTCTTAGCTAGTACTGCTCCTCCCATATGGGCTCCACAAATTCCCGAATGTACTGATTCCATCGCCTCGCGGGCTTCCCCCGCATCCAAGCATCTTAGTTGTAATCCGTCAATGTGCCTTTTGTAAAGCAAGTCGTTATGGATGACGAACTGACGAGCTAGCCTTCTAATCACAGCTTGATCCCTAGGTTCTGACTCTGACGGATATGTTCCATCTTTCATGAAGTTCACGATATCGAAATACCACGGTTTTTCATCTGCCCCTAACAGCATTACGTCTTCGTAGCACGGTTTGTGAGATCTTCTCAATACCAATGGTTTCGAAGCAAGGTTCCGGAGGTTGTCCCAAACTGACACCAAAGTGGCCAAGGCATCCGCGGCCTGATTCTGAGCTCGAGGAATGTGATAGAAGCGACATTCTTTGAATCTCAATGCCAACCCTTCTAGCTGATCTAGATACGGACGTAGCCTTTCTTCTCTCACTTCCCAGTTTCCTTGTGCCTGTTCGATGATCAGCTTGGAGTCACCCCAAATTTCGACATATGACGCTCCCAGTGCTGCTAATGACTCCAAACCATAAATGCATGCTTCGTATTCGGCCATATTGTTGGTAAGGGGGAAGGATAACTTCTTGGCCATCGGGATCCTTTCTCCTTCCGGTGAGGTAAGTAGTACTCCTACTCCGGCTCCATTCGAATTAACTGCTCCATCGAAGAACATTTTCCACGGTATAACTTCGATTGCGTTCAAGTGCTCATCGGGGAAATCATAGCTTACTTCTTCCTCCTCTGCATTCAGGGGTTGGTTAGCCAGAAACTCTGCCACGGCCCTTCCTTTGATAACCTTCTTCGTCACATATTCAATGTCAAACTCGGATAAAATCAACAACCATCTGGCTAACTTGCCCGTCAAGGATGGAGTTCGGTATAGATACTTCACGGGGTCCATCCGAGAAATAATGGTCACTTTATACGATTGGAAATAGTGCCGCAGTTTCTTTGTCAACCACACCACAGCCACACATGTCTTTTCGATCATGTTGTACTTGAGCTCGTACTCCAGGAACTTCTTACTCAAATAATACACCGCGTGCTCCACACCGGTGTCTCCCTCTTGAGCCAACATTGCCCCAATAGATCGCTCCTCAATCGCTACATAGAGGAGAAGCGGCTTTCCTAGTTTAGGCGGTCTCAGCACTGGCGGATTAGACAAATAGCTCCGGATGCTCTCCAAAGCTTGCTGACACTTATCATTCCAAACAGCGGGTTGGTCTTTCCTTAGCAACTTAAAGATTGGCTCGCAGATTGCGGTGAGTCTTGCTATGAACCGACTGATATACTGAACCTGCCCCAGAAACCCCCTCACTTCCTTCTTATTTTTTCGGCGCTGGCATTTCCTTTATAGCCTTCACTTTATCGGGATCCACCTCAATTCCCTTATTTCATATTACATAGCCTAAGATTTTTCCCGACGAAACGCCGAAAAAGCACTTCTTCGGGTTTAACCTTAGCTTGAATTCTGCAATTCGGGCTAAAAACTTCTCGAGTGCGGCAAAATGCCCTTCTCTTGTCTCTGATTTGACCATCATGTCATCCACGTAGACTTCTACCTCCTTGTGTATCATGTCATGGAACAGGGCTGTGGCCATTCGCTGGTAAGTTGCCCCGGCATTCTTCAAACCAAACGGCATTACCCTGTAGCAGTATGTTCCCCACTCAGTTGTGAACGAGGTTTTCGCTTTGTGCTTTTCGGCCATCTGAACTTGCATGTAGCCCATGAAACCGTCCACATTCGTGTGTAAGACGCTTGACGCTGCACTGTCGATCAATACATCGATATGAGGCAATGCGAACTCATCCTTGGGGCATGCCTTGTTAAGATCTCTGTAATCCACGCACATCCTCACTTTGCCGTCCTTCTTTGCGATGGGCACTACATTTGCGACCCAAGGGGGATAGTCGATTACTTCGATGAACCCTGCTTCTAACTGCTTCTTTACCTCCTCTCTGATCTTATCTGCCCATTCGGGTCTCATACGTCGGAGCTTCTGCTTTACGGGCCTCGCCTCGGGATATGTTGGAATACGGTGAGTTACGATTGATTGATCAATTCTAGGCATGTCTTCGTATGTCCAAGCGAATACAATTTCGTATTTTTTAATTATTCTCTCAAATTCTTTTCTCTCTTCAATAGTTAATGCTTGAGCAATTTGTATAAGTTTAGGATTTTCATCCGTACCAAGATTGAAAGTTGACATTTCTATCGTATTGATTTCAAATGTAGGCATGTTATATGAATGAGAATGCATGGAATGATCATGATCAACATCAAGCAAGTAAGCAAAATCAGAATTCATTTCATTGATAGCGTGGGTGATTACATCATCAGACTCAAACAAAGCAGTAATACAATTTTCATCCTCAATATCTTCGGACTTCTCATATACTCTCGAGGTACTAGGCTCAATTTCAGCTCCTGTAGTCGCTTCAATGGTAATGACCTGCTCCTCGGCATTTAAATCCGGCATCATGATCTCCTCGACAAAGCAGCTTACTTTGCCCCAGTCGGTGACATCATTGAAGATTTCAAACCCTGGCAGAATCTTTCCTTCCGTGCTAGTCCACGACTCGGAGGTTCCCGAATATGGCTTTCCATGCCCCTCGCTTACAAAATGCTTCCTCAAGCCTATTTTTCCTTCTGCACTCATGTTGGATGGACTCCCCTGCTCATATCCCAAACCCCTCCGGGTTTTCTGACTTTTAAAATTCAAAAACTCCGACAACCCTTGATGGTGTGCTCCTAATCCCATTCCCGGGATGAAACCTCCTTTCATCATCTTCACCACATCGGTGGTCATGCTCGATTCGTAAATCCCGGAGACTTGGAATCCGGAGAAAAGTTGAGGCTCAATTCCCAATGCTGCCACCGAGCTCAGTTTCTCAGCTCTAATTGTTACTATCTCCTCCCCGAAAGGGAACTTGATCATTTGGTGGAGCGTGGAGGGTACACCTCCCAGCTTGTGGAACCAAGGGCGTCCCAACAACACAGCAAAAGTTACCGGGATGTCCAATACTGTGAACTCAGTCTCGTCTTCATGCGGCCCTACTTTCAATTTGGCCTTGAAAACTCCTTCAATATGCCTACGGCTGTCATCGTATGCTCTGATCACTGTTTCAGAGGCTGTCAAATCTCCTCTTTCCACTCCTAACTCGGACAAGAGCTTCAAAGGACAAACATTAATGGCCGATCCATCATCGACCATAACACAGCTAGTCTTCTTCCCGTTAATTTCCGCTCGGATATACAATGGCTTGTTGTGAGCCTTCCCCTCTTCTGGGAGATCCTCGTCGGTAAATGTGATCACAGTCCTCTTTCGGGCCATAATTGCCCCTACTAGCGCTGCCGGCTCAGTGTCGGTGGAAATAACCAAATTCTGCAACTCCTTCATCAGGTTCTCACGATGGTACTTAGAATGGCATAAAACTTCCCAGACCGTAGACTTAGCTTGCGTCTTCTTCAACTGTTCAAGAACTTGGTCGTCGGGCTTAGGAGCCGAACCTTCTCCAATCTCAGTCTCTACCATTGGTGCCTTTCCCTCGGCCACACGACATGATCTCGTCATTACCGCAATTTCCGGCTCATCATCCGATTCGTCCCAAATGTTAATAGGAACCCTTCGATTGGCATCCTCCTCGTCCGAGGAACTCGCCCAAATGTCTACGACCATTAAATCCATGACGTGAGGAACACTCGGATTCAGGAAAAAGGGATCCGCTGATCCATACAAAGCCCAACCTATCAACTCATCATAGTCACGGAGGGACACCCGGCTCATCCTCCTTGCGGCCAATGGAATAGCACCTCGTTGTATGCACATAAACTGCACCTTATCGCTCATTGTCTCATTACACTGCTCATAACGGTGCCTCCACCTTCTAGCATAATCCACAAAGTGTTCCTCGGGGAATTGCCTAATCCTGTCCAGATCATCCAGAGATCCCGTCCATGGAATGTACACTTCATATCTCGCCACAAAGGCATTTCGGAGCGGTATCCAATGACACATCTCTTCCTCTGACAGACCCTGATGCCACAATAAGGCTTCACCCATCAAGGTTTCTGGAAAATGTTCATGCAACTCACACTGTGGAAATCCAGCGTTATACATATGATCACGGAATATCCTTACATGCTCCACAGGATCCCGGTATCCACCATACCTAGGCATCGCTAACACCGCATCGGGTGTTTGGTAAGACGGGGAATCAGGGGTTTGCTCTGCTAGCATCCATATTGTATACTCCTTGATAAATCTCTTTGTCATAGCTGCCCAATCGGTCTTAACATACATTGGCAGCGACATATACCACATCAGCGGTTCACCCATCAATGAATTACAAAACAAGCTAGTGATCTCTTCCTCTTTGAAACTCAAGGCTGTCATAGCCGACAAATAGAAGTGAAGGTGCTCCATAGGGTCCTTATTGCCGTTATACTTGCTCACCCTTGGCAATGGACGCTTGATGGGTCCAATCTGCATTGCAAAGTGCTCCGCAGTTCTATCCTCAGCTCTCTGATACTTTTCAAGAAACAAATCCGACAACCGATCCCAATCGTGCTTGCAAGAGTCGGGCAATGAATGGAACCATTGCAAAGGCTCACCTACCAGCGAATGGTGGAACCACTGAGCAATTTCATCTACCCCAAAGGATTCAATAAACATGTCGTGCATATACTCACGCAAGTGCACTTCGGGATCCCTTCCTCCACTGAACAAACCCAAATTTGGCACGATAGTCCGAGACGACCCTTCACCGGTCTCTTCGGCACTATCCTCGTCATATGGTGCTCCACCATCTGATCCTTCCTCCATTGGTTCGTCCTCTTATTCCTCACCCAAGAAGGACACATACAGACCATTTCCTACATTGCTTCTTTCGACGGAGTCCAACAACTCCTCTACATCTTCCTCAAAAGATTCCATCACCACAGTTTCCGTCAAACCAGCTCCGATCATGCTCACCCTATGATTAGGCAATGGATTGCGCCTAACGGAGGGGTTTGCTGACGAAGGATCAGCTATCTTCTTCTCCTCAATCAAATCTTGGATTTCGTGTTTCAGCCTCTCGTAATTCTCAATCGTATGTCCATAACTGCTGTGGAATTCACAATACCCTCTAGCCTGAATCTGCGGAGTAGGTTGAGCTTTGTTATACGGGGTAAGGGCTTTCAACAACCCCTTCTTCTGCAGGCGTTCAAAAACTTTCGCATAGGTCTGATCGAACTTGGCGAACCGCCTCTTTTTGATAGCATTAAGATCAACCACTTTCACTGTCGCAGATTCCGTACTCGCGCTAGGCCCTCCGGCACTATATCCAAACTTCGTCCACTTGGTATAAGCTTTCTTCGGCTCCCCATCGCCTTCGACAGTCAAGGCACAACTATACATCTGATTGAAATCTGTGAACGGCATATATCTCAACTCATTCTTAATATACGACAACGTATTGCCAATCACCATTCGGATCTGATCTTGCTCAAGCGGCTTCTGTTTCATGACCACGGCCTTAGCCCTCCATCTCTTCACGAAGTCTGAAAGGGATTCCCCAGTCTGCTGCTTAGTGCTCTCTAACTCTTTCAAAGTGACTTCCAACATGGTGTTAAAACTATACTGAGCGATGAATGACTTCGCTAACTCCTTCCAATCCTTCTTTGTCACCATTGGCAGCGCATGGAACCATGTGAGGGCAGCCCCCTCCAGGTAAGTGTTAAACAGCCCCAAGACTTGATCCTCGGTCAGGATCGTGTGCTTCATTACCGCAACGTACTGATAATCCTCCTAATTCCCAAAGCGAGGGCCATCATTCACCTCATTCTCAGCACGCTTACTACCACTCTTGTTGTCCTTCAGTGCTAACTCAACTAGCTGGGCCAAGATTGCGGCCAGCTGGTCGTTGATATTGTTCACAGAATTCTCCAATTCAGCCACCTTCTCGTCGGTTGCAGACATACTGATGGAAGACTGAGTATACTCGGATGAAGATGATTCAGAAGCCACAACTACTGATTCGGGACTGTCTACTCGCGACTGATCAAACTGTCTGACAAGCCGATTACTCTCGCGAAACCACAACCGCTTAATGATGACGTCTGCGTGAACGGTATCCATTAGTATGTATGCATGATTTCATATGCATGATTCATGGTGTGTGCGTTTATTTATTTACGATTATAAGATAAGAAGAACAAACGTTAGTTCTATTTACATGTATCACAACATCTCTCTTCCACCCTTATTCCTCCACACACTCGTTGGTCCAGGTCTCTTTCCTAGGATTTTGGTTTGGGGCTCACATTGCGGTCCAGGGGACGCGTGATGCCGTCGATTATTGCGAAAAAATAAATCATTCATCAGACAATACAGTTCGTTTTGACGTATCAACGTTCAATGACTAAGAAATCGACCAAGTTGGATTGTTCTTTCAGAATAACTCGTCTTTTGTCCTTTCGTGAGACGCATTAGTTCGGGTTTTGATTCCCTTTGAGCGCATCTCAGTTTTTAGACGTGGTACGAGTTATTCTTCTAGTTCAATCGTTTGTTATTGTCAATGACTCGTTCCCTTTTGTTCGTGTGGGTTCGTGTCTCGATTTTTGGATTACAACGGGATCTTTTGGATCTATCGAGAGACGTAACCACGTGTTTATTTAGTGATGGAATCACTTTTGGATTTTATTTTAGGGAACGGACTCATCGCGTAACGCGTTTGTTCTTAGCGTCGAGGATCCGTTTGCTCATTTTGCTACGTGAAAAGACGGTGAGTCTTATTTTGAGCGCACGATAATCTTTCGGCTAATTACAACTCTTTGTTCCTCCCAATCCACGGGATATATCATCTCAGTGTGCTTATAGAAAATCAACGTTTCGTTGAATCGCATGTTTATTCGAAGCGAGGATATCACCGTTTTCCTTCCTTTAGGCGCGAATTTAAGCAAACACGTATATCGGGCCATATTTCTTGCAGTTTTGGTAACGGTCGAAATGATCGAGTCGTTAGTCAAAACCCGCAGTCTCGTCCATATGGCGCAATTATATGGTTTGGCTTAATTCGGCTTCGAGATTTTAAACGGGGTATACTCTCGTCCGAGGCACGTATTCAACGATATTGGTTTATTTTCTTTAACTACTCGCGGGATTAACATATATCGTAGATTCAGAATGATTTTGGTCGATTAGTTCATTTTTCTTTTCTTTATTTTCTTAGTCATCTGTACGGGCACATCCATTTCTCTTAAGAACGACACGAGGCATAACGTAAAAGCTCGTCTTTCATTCGGAAGGGACGGGCTACTTGTGCGAAACTTTTCACGTTACGATAGGGTCGTTCGAAACAGAAATGTTCTTCGTTTTCGTTTCGTCATGATCTCGTTTTATCCTAACTTATTTAAAGAATGTGAATAACGGCTACCATTAATATAGTCTTTTGTATCGAAATGTAACTATCCTTAACACCGAACCGATTCATACTAATACGTGCTTACGTCATAACGCATTTCCTGAACACGTGCCTTCGTCGGGACACCGAAAGGGACAAGGCGGGTCGCACATGTTCATTCATATGAGATGACTAAGTCATCTTTAGTTCAAATCGTTTCGATGTTTTTTAGGGTAATTAGTATGTCGATTCATAAGTATATATTAACACATCGTCCCATTTTCTTTACATACTTTAGGATTAGATACGTATCATGGCGGTTTGAAAACACGAACTGATTCATTTATCACATCAAAAATAGTAACGGGTAATCCTATGGAAACTTCTAAGGCTACTATATGCTGACACGGCTGACCGCGGGACCTCACAGGACCGCACAGATTCGCCCCTAACGAATGGATGGGGACCCTCTGGCGCCTTACTGTAAGGGGGAACTTACGCTATCCTCTTTCGAGCGACGAATGGACTCTCGCTAGAGGTTTCACGGAAATTACCCAAAGGGTTTGCAATAATGCTCGTGAATGCATACGAAAAGAAGTAAAACGATCCGTCCCCGTTAAGGGCTTAGTGCATGCCTTCCGAAATCAAATTTCTCGCTTCCCCAGCAGAGTCGCCACTTGTTAGATGAGGTGCCGCGGCCTAATCTCCCGGGCGGACCGGGGGGTGGACAACCTCATGGCGACGTAAGCGGTGATTGGCGCCGAAAGCAACCAATCGTGGAATCAAGCTGCTCGACAGGACCGGAGCTCGGAGATATGGAAGAGTCGCCACCCACGAATGGGAAAATGAACACCGATCCCTTGCGGGAGACCGATGTGGGTTCGGGAAACTTAGGTACGAGCCGAGAAGGCTAGCTCCTTTCCGGAGAAAGGCCACTAGGCACCCCGACATCGCCCGGTTATGAACCACCGGCCTCCTACTCAGCATGTTAGGCGATAACGGACTAATCGTATACTTCTTTAAGTTTAAAATTCATTTGAAACCCTTTTCTTTCTCTTTTTAGAAACCGTTTTGAGCATATGATATTGAAAAGCCACATCAGTAAAGAATCACCCATTTATGTTTATACATACACAGAGAGGGGGAAGAAAGAAGTGATTTATTTACAACCGTATTAAATATTATGTCGTGTGTTTATTCTACATTAACTTATTTCCCAAAACGGATTTATTTACATGGTTCGCACCTTAATCGCCGTTGGAACGATTAGGGTGCGTTTTAAAACCCCGTTTGATGAAGTTTACCCGCATCGCCGTTGGAACGACTCGAGTATTTGAAAACGTTTGAGATGAAAACCTTTTAATGAGAAAACATGGTTAAACATACAAGTCAATTTTATTTTGTACAGATTCTTTAAGAAAATGATTCAAAAATTCTATTATTCATGAAGAAAATGATTTTATTTACAATGTTCGCTGAATCCGTCGTTGGAACGGACTAAGGTTTTAAAACGTGGTGTTTTGAGAAACGATTTGAAATGTTAACAAGAATGACTCTATTTATTTACATTAGAAATCTAAAAAAACTCATTAATTTAAATAGTTCAATTGAAAACTCTCTTTTTGTGATTTATTTTCCCCTTTTTATTTAATGTACTCTTTACCCATTGTAATTACAATAATAACCACATTTAAGCCCAAAATTAATTTTTCAAAGTGAAGCCCATTAGAAACATGGACTCATAAATGGCCAAAAGAGATAAAGAAAATAATATAGATATATATTTACACATTTTAGCCCAAAAGACATAAAATAAGAGTAAAAGAAAGTATACTATCTAATACATATATAAGAAAGAGTAATGAAAATAATATATTTATACTTTAAATATATGAAAATAGTAGATGAAATTCATAAATAAGAAAATAGCATTTATCACTCAAAATAACTCTATTTATCAATAATTAACATAACCCAAATATACTCCGAAACTATATATATATACATAACTAATATAATCTTAATGTCAAAAAGACTATATGTTTATCCCCTAATATCTACTAATTGTCTCACAAAATACCCAAGTAAATAACTTTTAAAATAGATTTTAATGTGACTTAAACAAATAATAATAAAAAAAGAGAAAATAATACATACATATATAAAAATAAAATGGAACACCACTCTTCTAAAATAATCATATATGTTAAAATTCTAAAACAATTTGAAAATCATATATTACATAATTATATATATATATACTAAGGATTAAAAGTCTAAAAGTTAAGAAAAGGGGACCGAAATGGCATTTTTTACATTTTGGCAGATTTACCGACGGAAAATCCGTCGGTAAACAGCCTTTACTGACAGAATTGGCAAGTTACAGCAGCACTCCAACATTTTCCAGATTTGTTCAAAAGCATTAAATTAAATCAAATTCAACCGTTTTGGACTTCCGAACTACCAAAGATGGATCATAGTCGAAAACGGAAGTTCCTAAAACGATGTTTTTATTTTAAAACGTTATTTGGAAACCTCTTTTAAATAAAAGACTTATAATTACAATATTTTCGATACCCGAGCTACCTTTTTATCGGATCACGGTTCGTATTGGGATATCCAAAACGAGGTTTTTATTTTAAAACAAAACCGAATTTTATTTAACACGAAATAAAAATTAAATAAATACGCTAATTAAATAAAACGTGACAAAATAAATAAATGACTAAAGGAATAAAAACTATAGCATAAAAAATAAATAGAAGGAGAGAAATAAATAAAATAAAGAGTCTAGTCCTCGGATAATACCTTTGATTCGGTATCTGACAGTCGAAGTCGATTGATTCCACGAACCGCGAGCTCCCGATTTTAATAAAAATTTAGTAAAAATTGAACTTAGGAAATTTGGAATTTTTGAGAAAAAAAATATTTTTCTCAAAAAAAATCCACACTCTCTCTCTCTAAAAATGTTTAGAGTGAGAAAGTTTTCCCAAAAAAGGCCTCCCTCCAAAAAGCTCCCCTTTTCACCTTGGGATCCGTGCCCTTATATAGGGAAACGGATCCCGGAACAATGGGTGACGCCCAAACAAAATTGGGCGTCGCCCATTGTGGTAGGGCGGCCGCCCAACCTATTGTTGGGCTACCGCCCAACCTTCTTGGGCGGCCGCCCAACAATGTTGGGCGATCGCCCAACGGCGTTGGGCGAGCGCCCAACGCGAGGTTGGGCGCCCGCGCCCAATCCTCGTCGGGCGTCCGCCCGACGCGTTGGGCGTTCGCCCGACGTGGTTGGGTGCCCGCCCGGCGACCCTCGGGGCGTGCTCCGCGCCGTCGGACGCTTGCACTCCGTGGCCGCCGAGCGCGCGCTCCGTGCAGCCAGACGCTCGCACGTCGCGGCCGCCGAACGCGCGCCACACGCTGCCAGGCACGTGCGCTCAACGGCCCACGAGGGCGCGCACCGCCAGCGGTCCCAGGCATTGCTCGGACGTCGAGAGCGTGCCACTCGCGGTGCGTCCGACAGACGCCGTGCGCACTTCTAGAGCCGTCAAGCGGGCGTTCGACCATCGTCGTCCGCGTGCGGGATGCCGTTGCGTGCCCGCGCCGTGCCGTTAATTTTCCTCCGCTTATTATTCTTTATATATTTTTCAAAACTTCCGGAATCAATCGCTTCGACCGTCTTGTTTTCAGGTTTTCGTCACAGGTCCTCCGACTCGGTGTCTACAGTTGCCCCTACTTTTCTATTTTGACAGTGATGTGTGTGGTTCGAAAACGTTTTTTGCTAACGTAACACATGCAATGTAAAACATATAAAAGTAAAAGACACGTAACGAGTAGGAGGAAACATACCTGACCTTTGCGCTGCGCGCTCCTGCGTTGCTCTCTGACTTCTTCAGACTCTGCTTCGGGCTGCACCCTAATTCACGACTGCGGGGATAATGGCTAAACAGCTACCCTATTTCAAGATTGCGGGGATAATGGCTAAATAGCTACCCTATTTGTGACTGCGGGGATAATGGCTAAACAGCTACCCTATTTCAAGATTGCGGGGATAATGGCTAAACAGCTACCCTATTTCAAGATTGCGGGGATAATGGCTAAACAGCTACCCTATTTCAAGATTGCGGGGATAATGGCTAAACAGCTACCCCATTTCAAGATTGCGGGGATAATGGCTAAACAGCTACCCTATTTCAAGATTGCGGGGATAATGGCTAAACAGCTACCCTATTTCAAGATTGCGGGGATAATGGCTAAACAGCTACCCTATTTCAAGATTGCGGGGATAATGGCTAAACAGCTACCCTATTTCAAGATTGCGGGGATAATGGCTAAACAGCTACCCCATTTCAAGATTGCGGGGATAATGGCTAAACAGCTACCCTATTTCAAGATTGCGGGGATAGTGGCTAAACAGCTACCTTATTTCAAGATTGCGGGGATAATGGCTAAACAGCTACCCCATTTCAAGACTGCGGGGATAATGGCTAAACAGCTACCCTATTTCAAGATTGCGGGGATAATGGCTAAACAGCTACCCTATTTCAAGACTACGGTGAAGATGGCTAAAAAGCAACTCCGGTCAGCGACCGTGAGTCAAATGGCTCAAAAGCAACTTTGATCTACGACCGAGAGTCAAATGGCTCAAAAGCAACTTCGGTCCGCGACCGAGAGTCAAATGGCTAAAAAGCAACTCCGGTCTGCGACCGTGAGTCAAATGGCTAAAAAGCAACTTCGGTCTGCGACCGAGAGTCAAATGGCTCAAAAGCAACTCCAGTCTGCGACCGAGAGTCAAATGGCTAAAAAGCAACTCCGGTCTGCGACCGTGAGTCAAATGGCTAAAAAGCAACTCCGGTCTGCGACCGTGAGTCAAATGGCTAAGAAGCAGCTCCGGTCTGCGACCATGAGTCAAATGGCTAAAAAGCGGGGGCTGTTTCTGGATTTTCTTACCACACTGTTGTCTGTATTTTCTCACTAGAGCTATCATCTTGAAGATTCGATGGCACATGTCTTAGTCTAAAATGATATAGACTGATGATTGTTTTTCTGTTGACTGTCGTCTGTATTTTGGCTGGTGTCACTGTTCTGTAAAATTTGACTGTTGTCTGGAGTTCATATCTTGATAATGTTGGTCACTGTCTGGGAGAACCGCAGGCTGAAACAGACTGCAAATCGGAGGTCTGTGCACCTGGTAATTAATTATTTACTTTTTACCTTTATATCAAATCGTACTTTTTTCACTATTTACGAGAATGCCATTCCCTTTTCCTATATAAGGTGGTGGGGTTTCATTTCAACCCCACACCTTCTCTCTCCTCTTTCTCTCACTAGACTTCAATTTGGATTATTCTCGGGATGGATTTAGACGAATGGGATGGCACCAGAGGCATGGACGAGGTTTACGTAAACCTGGATAGAGTGGATACCTTCCACGACCCTACGACACACTTGAGCAGGACACGCTGCAACGAGGTAAGTGGTTTCTCACTTTTATTTGATTTGAACTCTAGGCTTTAGCACTCCTATACGAACATGATTTGCATGCTAACTCTTAGACTGCCTTAGAGGACTTTAGCTAGAAAACGTGAATTCCTTTATTTACACGTAACACATGTTTGTTTTGTAAGAATGCGCGCTATATGCATGTGAATAGTACACTACAAATTTATGCATGTTAACCGTAAAAACGATGTGAATAGTAAAAACGTGAATAGTGCACGTGAATAGTAAAAACTTAGCTAATGCACGTGAATAGTGACAACTTAGCTAATGCACGTGAATAGTAGAACGTGAATAGTGCACGTGAATAGTAAAAACTTAGCTAATGCACGTGAATAGTGAAAACGACGTGAATAGTAAAAACTTACCTAATGCCCGTTAACGTACGTGAATAGTAAAACCTAATCTACGCTTCTCGTCACCTGTAGACGAGGGTGGATAAAAGGATTGACTAAACCTTACGTGAATGACCCTACATGAGAGATTTTTACAGAAAATTGGTCCTAACTGACCGGATGTCTCTAGGTTAGAAAATGAAAGAATACCGAGTCTTAACGCGTTCTTATCACTTGCTTGCCTTAGGAGTTGTATTAAAAAAAATTTATCTTGTTCCTCTTTAGCTCATCGAGATTTCCGGGACCACTGCCGAGGTTCTTTCATGGTATGATAGGCTGAGCGCCGCGGCGAGAGCCCGCGTGCAGGAGTTGGGCTTCGGACCCTTCATTGCAGCGCTGCCCCGCACCAACGGGGTGTGCGATCCCTTTGGCCTACGGGCCCTGTGTGAGCGGTGGGTTGACTCGACCCACACCTTCCACCTTTCCTTCGGGGAGATGACCATCTCGCCCCGAGATTTTTCATTATTGACCGGATTACGAGGGAGCAACACTCCCGTCCCCTTCCATTATGGCATGATGCGACCGCGGGTCGACCCTGCTAGGCTTACCGCCTTGATAGGACCAGGAGTTCCTCTATGCGCCAAATCTACCCCGGCGAAGTTTATTTCGACTGCTAGCCTCTTGAGTAGACGGGACTTCTGTGAGACTGATGCTACTGATCTGGCGGTTCGTAGCTTCCTTGTATATGCTCTTAGCGAGACGATTTTCCGCACGAAGGGCGGAAAGGTGCATGCGGGTCTCATCCAGGCCCTTAGTGATTTAGATGCCGCAGCTTCCTACGATTGGGCGGGGGCAGGCTTAGCTTTTCTCTACAAGTTTTTAGACCTGACTTGCCGGAAGCGCAAGGATTTCGGTGGTTACACCTTTGCTCTGCTGGTACGTGACGTCTTCTCGATTCGCCGGTCTTTGCTTTTTTCTTTCTCACACTCCTAGTCCTTGTTTATACCGCAGGTGTGGGCGTACGAGAGACGCATCCTTCCCAGTCGATCTCGACCTCGATTGAGAGCACATAGGCCGCCTTTTATAGTTCGATGGAGAGATTTTGATCTGAGGAAATTTGGAATTTTTGAGAAAAAAAATATTTTTCTCAAAAAAAATCCACTCTCTCTCTCTCTAAAAATGTTTAGAGTGAGAAAGTTTTCCCAAAAAAGGCCTCCCTCCAAAAAGCTCCCCTTTTCACCTTGGGATCCGTGCCCTTATATAGGGAAAAGGATCCCGGAACAATGGGCGACGCCCAAAAAAAATTGGGCGTCGCCCATTGTGGTTGGGCGGCCGCCCAACAATATTGGGCGATCGCCCAACGCGAGGTTGGGCGCCCGCGCCCAATCCTCATCGGGCGTCCGCCCGACGCGTTGGGCGTTCGCCCGACGTGGTTGGGTGCCCTCCCGGCGACCCTCGGGGCGTGCTCCGCGCCGTCGGACGCGTGCACTCCGTGGCCGCCGAGCGCGCGCTCCGCGCAGCCAGACGCTCGCACGTCGCGGCCGCCGAACGCGCGCCACACGCTGCCAGGCACGTGCACTCAATGGCCCACGAGGGCGCGCACCGCCAGCGGTCCCAGGCATTGCTCGGACGTCGAGAGCGTGCCACTCGCGGTGCGTCCGACGGACGCCGCGCGCACGTCTCGAGCCGTCAAGCGGACGTTCGACCATCGTCGTCCGCGTGCGGGATGCCGTTGCGTGCCCGCGCCGTGCCGTTAATTTTCCTCCGCTTATTATTCTTTATATATTTTTCAAAACTTCCGGAATCAATCGCTTCGACCGTCTTGTTTTCAGGTTTTCGTCACAGGTCCTCCGACTCGGTGTCTACACCCATATGGGAGGAGCAGTATTAGCAAAGAAAATCATAAGGCAAGGCTTCTATTGGCTCACCATGGAAAGAGATTGTAACGAATATGCGAAGAAATGCCATGATTGTCAAGTCCACGGAGATTATAATCATTTACCAGCTATGGAACTGCACGTATTAGCACCCATTTGGCTGTTTGCGGCTTGGGGCATTGATATTATCGGAGAGGTGAGGCCTAATGCTTCGAACGGGCACAAATTCATTGCAGTCGCTATTGATTATTTCACCAAGTGGGTAGAGGCAGAATCATTTAGCAAGTTGGGGTCTAAACAGATGAGGAAGTTCATTGAAAAGCACCTGATCACCAGGTTCGGAGTGCCTCATCACATAATCACAGATAATGGGGTCCAGTTTCAAGGGGAAGTGAGAAGTCTCTTCCGAGAGTACGGTATTGAACATCATAGGTCTTCTCCATATCGTCCGCAAGCTAATGGCGCAGTAGAGGCAGCTAATAAGAACCTTAAAAGGATTCTCGTAAAGACAGTAGAATCGTATCGGAACTGGCACGAACAGCTTCCGCTCGCTTTATGGGCTTATCGCACGACAGTTAGAACGTCAACTGGGGCAACGCCGTTCTCCTTGGTATACGGTGCAGAAGCCGTTCTCCCGATTGAGGTTGAAAATCGATCGTTGAGAATCGCAGTAGAAGCAGAGATTCCCGAGACAGAATGGGTGAAGAAGCGGTATGAGCAGTTAGCATTGGTGGACGAGAAAAGGATGGAGGCCCTTTACCATGTGCAGTTATATTAACGAAGGATGGCCCGAGCCTTCAACAAAAAGGTCAAGGCCAGCCCTATCAAAGAAGGGGATATGGTGCTAAAACAGATCCGTGTGACGCACACCGACCCGAGGGGAAAGTTTAGGCCAAACTGGGAAGGGCCGTTCTTCATGAAGAAGATACTAAGCAAAGGAGCGGTGAAGTTAACTACTATGGACGGCATGGAGTTCTCCGAACCTACCAATCTGGATAGGCTTAAGAAATACTTTTCGTAAAAAAAAAAGAAAGAAAAATTCCCGATAGGTCGAAAACCCGCAAAGGGCGGCCTATGCAACAATAAGGGACATCCCAATGGGTGAAAACCCGAAAGGGCACTCATTTGAAAATTCCGGGATAGTAAAAGGAGAGGCGAAAAATCGCTGGGATCTGAAAATCGAAAAAAGGCAGGTCCTGGTAACGGTAGTTATATCTTGAGCAGTTATAAAAATAATGTATAAGAGGCTAAGTATTTCTGTTGTTTGTAAATAAATAAAGGCATGAGTATATTTGAAGAGAATGATTGGGATCGTTATAATTTACTGAATGCAAGATAATATGAATCATGAGTTATACATTTCTTACCTTTCTTTTCACGATAAAAAGCCTACGTACTATCTACCCCACTCCCTATACACAAGCTATACATCGGGGTAATTCTAATAAAAGCTACGAAACTATACATGATAAGCCTAATAAGGAGGGAAATCCCAGTGGGCCTCAAAGTCCCTCAGATGCGACGCCCGCTCCGCAGATAGGGTCTCCTCGGTGACTCGAAGCCTCTCCTCGGTGACTTGCACTCTCTCCTCAGCGGCGAGGCATCCTGTAGTCTCCTTCCGCACCCTCTCCTCAACGGCAAGACGTCCCGCGGCCTCTGCCCGCATCACCCCGGACCAGTAGTCGTTCCTCTCTCGGTAGACCTGGCCAACCCTGGCATCGGCCTCCCGCACCGACTCGCTCCGTCTCCGCTCATGTGTATGAAGATCACTCTGAAAAAAAAAAGAAAAAAAAAACAGATATAAAAAAACGGGAAAGAAGAAATACTGGCAAGAATAGAAATCATACATACATATATGCATACATTCCACTACACTAAAATAAAATGAGGATACTTACCAAATGGTCAGCACAGCGCAAGCTGAGTCGATCTCGGAGGTAACCAGATAGCCCCACATAATCGGTGCACGTCTCCCTCGAAGTCTGGAGAGCGTCTGAGGGATCAAACGGTATCCTCGACGTAAAGGCAGGAGGAGCCATCTCGACACCAGCATAGGCCACTCCGGACTCGTCATAGCAAACGGTCATGAAATCCCTCCCAAAGTCAGGGACAGGTACGCCTAGAGGGGACCTCTCCTGTCGGGTGGCGCCGAAGGAGTCGCCGACATAATAGGGCGGCTCGCTCGTAGACGCCTGAGCACGGGCATCATCGAAGAAATCTGACATGTGGGAACTCCTCCAGTAACCCTCCTGCAAGCAAAAGCACAGTAAATACCACTAACTATCTCGTAAATAAAGGTAAATTGGTCGAACCACTCACCGGAACCTCCTCCCGACCAAAGACTGCAACGACAGCCTCCTACGAAAACACGTCCGCCACAGGGTCCACCTCCATCGCCACCGCTGGGGCATCCCTCGCGCTTAATAATGTCGATAAATAGGGAACACGGCCCCGGCATAAACCCATACATCTCTACCAGCAAAGCGGTGAGTCAAATCCCGACGAATGACCGATAAGGGCATAGTCCGCACCGCAAACATGGAGACGGGGATCTCGCCTGGTGTCCAATACGAGGCACTAACCCCGGTGATGCCCCGGTCGCCCAAGTACCATGCCCGCACGCAAGGGCCGGTAAGCACGCTCTGCTGCTCCTGGATCAGGGTGACGTACGTGTAATCGGGACCGAATTCAAGGTCGTCCCACCTGAATCTAATCTGAAAGCACAAAGAAAAAGTCAGGTCTGATCAAACAAAAATCTAGCGCGATTAGAAGATATTACCTGCCCCAAGGTCCGTGAATCAATCCAATCTAGGAGCTGCGCCACCGTCTGCCTCTCCCCGGTACCTAGACCGAACTCGCTCCACCGAGCCATAAGTGGGGGCGTCACTACCCGTGGCCTGCACCGACGCTCGCTGGGAAGAACCCGCCTCTCGTAGGCCTAAACCTGCTTGTAAGAATAAAGGTTATGAACAGAAGGCGCGAAGAAGATAAAAGGAGTAGGATAAGGATGAACCACGTACCAGAAGAGCAAAAGTGTAACCGCCGAAGTCCTTGCGCTTCCGGTAAGTCAAATCCAGAAACTTGTACAGGTAAGCTAGACCCGCTCCTGCCCAATCGTAAGACGCCACCGCGTCCAAATCACTGAAGGCCTGAATAAGACCCGTATGAATGGTCCCGCTCTTGGTGCGGAAGATCGTCTCGCCTAAAGCATATATCAGGAAGCTGCGGACAGCCAGATCAGTGTCGTCGGTCCCACAAAAGTCCCTACGACTCAAAAGCCTCGAGGTAGTGATGAACTTCGTCGGGGTGGATTTGACACCCGTGTAAACTCCCGGCCCGATCAAAGCGGCCAACCTAGCACGGTCGACCCGTGGACGCATCGTATCAAAGGAGAAGGGAACCGGAGTACCACTCCCCCGCAGCCCGGTCAGTAAAGAGAAGTCGCGAGGCGAGATCGTCATCTCCCCGAACGAGAGATGGAAGGTGTGGGTCGAGTCAACCCATCTCTCGCATAAGGCCCATAGGTCAAAACGGTCGCACACCCCGTTGGCGCGGGGCAGCGCTAAAATAAAGGGCTCAAAGCCCAACTCTCGCACACGGGCTCTCGCCGCGGCGCCTAGCATGGAATACCACACATGAATATCTGCCGTAGTCCCGGAAATGTCAATGAACTGGAAAGAACGGAACAGGTAAGTTTAAATGTTTTTCCTAGGCTTGCATCTGATGAAAGCGCGTTAATCTAGCTATTCTTTCGGTCAAATCTAACCTAGAGACATCTTGTCAATTTGGACCGTCATTTTGTGAAATCTCTCCTTTAGGGTTGTTTGCATAGGATTTGATTAATTCATTATTCTTTGATCTACTCTCGTCCGCATTGGAAAAGAGAATTATTCAAGTTGTTACTATTCACGTGCATTAGTCAAGTTTTCACTATTCACGTGCATTATTCGAGTTTTTACTATTCACGTGCATTAGTCAAGTTTTTACTATTCACGTGCATTATTCACGTTTTCACTATTCACGTGCATTATTCGAGTTTTTACTATTCACGTGCATTAGTCAAGTTTTTACTATTCACGTACACTATTCACGTTTTTACTATTCACGTGCAGTAGTCAAGTTTTTACTATTCACGTGCATTATTCGAGTTTACTATTCACGTGCACTATTCATGATTTTACTATTCACGTGCACTATTCACGTGCTATTCACGTTTTTACTGTTGCGTGCATTGCTCGTATGTTTACTATTCACATGCATATAATTCGCATTCTTCCAAAGAGACAAATAAAGTGTTACTTGCAAGCAAAGAAATTCATGTTTTCTAGCTAAGGTCTTCTAAGGCAACCTAGGGGTTAGCATGCAAATCATGTTCAAAGTAGGGATACTAAAGCCTAGAAATTTAGTCAAAAGACGAGGAAGTAAGAAAGTACTTACCTGGTTACAGCAGGTCCGGCTCAGATGAGATGTGGGGTTCTGAAAAGGGTCCACTGTAGTAAGGTTCACAAAACCCTCCTCCATGCCCTTCGTGCCATCATGTTGATCCAAATCCATCCCGAGAATAATCCAAATCAAAAGTTAGAGAGAGAGAGAGAAGAGAGAGAAGGTGTGGGGTTGAAATGAAACCCCACCACCTTATATAGAAAAGGGGAATGGCATTCCCGTAAATAGTGAAAAAGGTACGATGTGACATAAAGGTAAAAAGTAAATAATTATTTATCAGGTGCACAGACCTCCGATTTGCAGTCTGTTTCAGCCTGCATTTCTGCCAAACAGTCACCGATAATATCAAGATGGAGCTCCAGATGACAGCCGATTTTTACAGAACAGCGGCACCAGTCAAAATACAGACGACAGTCAACAGAAAAATAATGGTTAGTTTGAATCATTCCGGACTAAAAAGACGTTCCTATCGAACCATTCAAACCTCCAAGACACTAGCTCCAGTGAGAAAATACAGACAATGGTGTTTTAAAAGAATTCAGAATTGTTAGAAAGAACCTTTGCTTTTGAGCCGTTTTACCTGCGGTCGTGGACCAGGGTTGCTTTTGAGCCATTTTACCCACAGTCGTAGACTAGGGTCGCTTTTGAGCCATTTTACCCGCGGTCGTGGACCAGGGTTGCTTTTGAGCCATTTTACCCCGGTCGTGAACCGGGGTCGCTTTTGAGCCATTTTACCCGCGGTCGTGGACCAGGATTGCTTTTGAGCCATTTTACCCCGGTCGTGAACCGGGGTCACTTTTGAGCCATTTTACCCGCGGTCGTGGACCAGGGTTGCTTTTGAGCCATTTTTACCCGCGGTCATGGACCAGGGTTACTTTTGAGCCACTTTCCCCCCAGTCGTAGACCAGGGTTGCTTTTGAGCCATTTCCTCCCGGGTCGTAGACCAGGGTCGCTTTTGAGCCATCTTACTCGCGGTCGTGCACCAAGGTTGCTTTTGAGCCATTTTTACCCGCAGTCAACTTAGGCTAGGGTCCGTAAGAAGAACATCCGCCGGAGGCCGATTCAAAGGCAAGGACAGAAAGGATCGAGAACGACGCCGGAACGCGCAGCGCAAAGGTCAGGTATTCTTCCTCCTACTCTTTACGTGTCTCTTACTTTTATATGTTTTACATTGCATGTGTTGCGTTAGCAAAAAAACGTTTTCAAAACACACACATCACTGTCAAAATAGGAAAGTAGGGGCAAATGTAGACACCGAGTCGGAGGACCTGTGATGAAAACCTGTAAACAAGACGGTCGAAGCGGTTGATTCTGGAAGTTTTAAAACAAAAATATATAATAAGAAAAGAAAAATTAATGTGAGTTGCGGTCGTCAAGTGGACGGCTCGCGAGTGCTCAGCGACGTGGTGCGAGCGCCTAGCGGCAGCCGACGCGTGTCCGACGACAGTTGGACGTGCGTCCGGCAGCGCGGGGCGCACGCTCGACGTCCATTGGGCGCGCATGCCCGGCAGCGCGGAGCGCGCGCTCGACGACCGTGGAGCACGCACGCCCGACAGCGTGGGCGCACGCCCGACGGCCGCTGGGCGGGCGCGCCCCGCAGCCGCTGGGCGAGCGCCCAGCGACGTAGGGCGGACGCCCGACGATTATCGGGCGAACGCCCAACGTCAGTTGGGCGCGCGCGCCCAACTGACTTTGGGCGACGTCCAATTTTCTTCGGGCGTCGCCCAAAGTTCCGGGGATCCGTTTGTCTATATAAGGCACGAATCCCCATGCATTCAAGGGGGGACTTTTTGGGAAGAGCTTCTCACTCTAAACATTTTTAGAGAGAGAAATCTTTTTTTTGGGAAAAAACATTTTTTTTTCCTAAAAATTCCAAATTTCCTAAAAGTTAAAATTTTACCAAAAACACAAAAACACCGGGAAAGCACGATTCGTGGAATCAACCGACTTCAACCGTCAATACCGAACTTGAGGTATTATCCGAGGACTAGACTCGTTTTTTTTTTGTAGAACTAGACTCGTTTTATTTATTTCATTTATTTTATTTTCTTTATTTATTCTTATGTTATAATTTTATTTATTTAGTTATTCATTTATTTATCACGTTTTATTTAATTCTTCGTATTTATTTATTTTTATCCCGTGTTAAATAAAAATTCGGTTTTGTTTTAAAATAAAAAACCTCGTTTTAATATCCCAATACGAACCGTGATCCGATTAAAAGGTAGTTCGGGTATTAAAAACGTTGTAATTATAAGTTTTGAAAAGACATTTCCGAATAACGTTTTGAAATAAAAACGTCGTTTTAGGAAACTCCGTTATAGACTATGATCCATTTTTGGTAGTTCGGAGATCCAAAACGATTGAATTAGATTTAATTTAAAGCTTTTGAACGAATCTGGAAAGTTTTGGAGTGCTGCTGTAATTCTACCTTTTCTGTCACTAACAGCAGATTGGCGACGGATATTCCGTCGGTAATCTGCTGGAAACCGAAAATCACCATTTTTACCCTCCTTTCTCCACTTTTTGACATTTCTACTTGTATATATATGTATATTATTGTGTAATATGTTTATAAAAATTATTTTTTAATCCTATAACTATTTATTATGTACTATATATTTATTTATTTCATGTTGAAATTTAATTCGTTTGGATTTAATATTATAAAGTAGTATATATGTATATATATATGGTTTTTGGCTCGTTTGAATTATGTTAGTTATCATTGGGTAAAACTATTTTGGAGATTAAATGTTATTCTTCCCATTTATGAACTTGGTTCATTGTTTTTACATGTTTTGAATTAGAATAAAAAGGTATAATATTTAGTATTCTTTTTCACTTTCTTTGTTATATCATATAATATTTCTTACTTATTTTCATCTATAGATATATCCCTATTTTTAGATAAAACTATGTATATATGTATTTCTATTTTATTCTTGTATATATGTATATATTCCAAATGGGTTTTACTTGGTGAATTTTGGTTTAATTGGTTTATTGTGGTAATTATGATAATGTTAAAGGTTAATTGAGTGAAAAGGGAAAAAGTAAAATCACAAAAAGATAGTTTAATTTGCTTATCTAAATTTAAAGTTTTCTAGAAGTTCCTAATGTAAATAAAAGGCTTTCTTATTACTTTAAATCGTTTCCTAAAACATCGCGTGTTAAAACCTTAATTCATTCCAACGACGGATTAAGCGAACCTTGTAATTAAAATTGCTTTTGTGAATAATGAAGTTTTGAATTGTTTTCCTAACTAAATGGTTTTTGTACAAAATAAATTGACTTGTATGCTTAATCACGCTTTTAGATTAAAAATGTTTGTTCAAACGTTTTCAAACGCTCGAGTCGTTCCAACGGCGATTCGAGTCGATGTCATGTAAATTAACGGGGTTTTGAAACGTATCTAAATCGTTCCAACGGCGATTAAGGTACGAACCATGTAAATAAACTCGTTTTCGGGGAGTGAGATTAGCTTAGAGTTAGTGTATAGTCTAAAGCATAAAATCACACCGTGAATAAATCAATTCTCTCTTCTCCCCCTCTCTCTCCTGTATACTTTAAATTTATTCAAAATGGGTGATTCTTTACTAAAATGGCTCTCAATAACATGCTCAAAACGGTTTTCAAAGCGAGAAAGAAAAGGTTTCAAATGAATTTTAAACTTAAAGAAATATGTGATTAGTTCGTTATCGCCTAACATGATGAGTAGGAGGCCGGTGGTTCATAACCGGGCGATGTCGGGGTGCCTAGTAGCCTTTCTCTGGAAAGGAGCTAGCCTTCTCAGCTCGTACCTAAGTTTCCCGAACCCTCACCGGTCTCCCGCAAGGGATCGGTGTTAATTTTCCCATTCGTGGGTGGTGACTCTTCCATACTTCGAGCTCCGGTCCTGCCGAGCAGCTTGATTCCACGATTGGTTGCTTTCGGCGCCAATCACCGCATATGTCACCATGAGGTGTCCACCCCCCGGTCCGCCCGGGAGATTAGGCCGCGGCACCTCGTCTAACACTTGGATTTCAAATCAAGCAAGGTAAGAATGGCATATTTATAAGTCAGTCTAAGTACACCAAGGAAATGTTAAAGAAATTCAACATGGAAGATTGCAAACCAATATCAACCCCCATGGGTACTGATACTGTCCTATGCAAGGATGAAAAGAGTAAGTTAGTTGATAGTAAACTCTATCGAGGTATGATAGGTTCATTACTCTATCTCACTGCTAGTAGACCAGATATTCAATACTCAGTATGCTATAGCGCTAGATATCAAGCTGACCCCAGGGAATCTCATCTAACTGCTGTAAAAAGAATTTTTAGATACTTGCAAAGTTCAGTTGATGCAGGACTATGGTATCCAACCTCAAATGACTTCACACTCATTGGATATACTGATGCTGACTATGGACGAGAGAAGCTAGAATGAAAGAGTACTTCAGGAGGATGTCATTTCCTTGGAAGCTGTCTAGTATCTTGGTTCAGTAAGAAGCAATCATCCGTAGCTCTGTCTACAACTGAAGCTGAGTATGTGGCTGCTGGAAGCTGTGTTGCACAAGTCCTATGGATAAAGCAACAACTTGAGGATTATGGTGTCAAAACAAAGACAATAGAGATCAAATGCGACAACAAAAGTGCCATTGATCTATCAAAGAACCCAGTCCAACACAGCAGGATGAAGCATATCAGCATAAGACATCACTTCATCAGAGATCATGTACTAAAAGATGAGATCAAGCTAACGTACGTACCTACAAATGATCAACTTGCAGATATCTTCACAAAGCCCTTGGCACGAGAACAATTCAACACACTAAGGGAAGCAATTGGTATGTCAAATCCACTCTAATTAAATCTGTATTGAATGATTGCCATGTGAGTGGAACTTCGAATGATTGTGCAAATGCCATGTTGAGTAAAATATCTATTCCCTACTAAGCTTAAAAATGAAAAAGCCACCCTATGCATACATATTAAGTAACGATACTGAGTAGGCATAAAAGCTAAGTAAACATCCTATGCTGAGTAGTAAAACATATTGAGTAATCACTCTATACTGAGTAAATGCACATGGTGAGTGAGTGACGTACGATAATCTTCATAAAAGCTAGGCACTCAATATCTAGGATGTTTCGAATTCTAAGTAAAACCTAGTAGAAATCCACTCGCATAAAGTGAATCTACACGTGTAACCTCTGACACCTTGGGAAGACGCACATTAATGGCAAAAACCCATGCGCCGAAGATGTCATAATTGACAGAATGTCTGTCGATTGAACGTCCCTAGGAGAAAATGGCTAAATAATGATTTAGGGCTTTCATGAATTAATATAAAAGATAGAAGAAACCCCACTCATCATTCCTTACACCTGAAATTCTCAAAAATCAAACTTCCTTCTCTCTAAAAATTTCAAAATCGTCAAAAATGTCTCCCAGCAAAAAGAAAACCCCAAAAACTCAAAACACAGAAAAACCCACTGACCACGCGGGTCCTTCGATGGAAAGGGAGAGGACAATGATCAAGGTACACTCAAAGGTCAACAATCTGGAAGTCTTAAAATGCCGATGGTTCTCTCCAAGTTTCGTATCATCTGAGACTCCATTCTATGAATGGATCGAAAAGAACCAATGGAAAGGTCTCTTCTCACTCTCAGGAACAGCCTACCCCAGGTTAGTGCGGGAATTCTACTCAAATCTACGCGTTGATGCGGACGACTCTGATTATTTGGAGACCACTGTAAAAGGTCAGAAAATCATAATAACCCCTGCTTATCTAGCCACACTGCTAGAATTACCAGACGAAGGAATTCAATTTAGAACGACAAAGGAGAAAATACCAAAAGCCACATCTGAGAAGCTAAAGGGGTTCTGTAAACCCAAAGATCACAAGGGGGAAATACCCAGCACCTGCATGGGTAAAGAACAAAAGATGGTCCACTTCATGCTGACCAACTTTATCTTCCCCAAACTCAGCTCATCTTCATCCGCATCAAACTTCGAACAGTGCTTCATATGGCACATGTTGACCTGCACTCCTTTCAATCTTCCTGTCTTTCTAGTTGGTGCGTTTTAACGAAGTGGTAAGAAACTCCGCTTGGGATCTCTCATCACAAAGATTCTTGAAGACAAGCAGATTGAGACGAAAGGTGAAACAAGTAGTTTGGGAAGTGAAATTACTGCTGTTCTGCTGAATGGACTGTTGTACAATCAACCCTTGAAGGGATATGAAGGAGCTAGAGATGCTGAAGAAGATGAAGAAGATGAGCAACAAGAAATTGAGCCTGAAGCTGTGCGTGTAGAAAAGGTTGATGCTCATGCTGAGTCACCAGAAACAGCTCAGCCTGAGAAAAGAAAGAAGAGGAAGGCTATGGAAACCTGCTCCAAGGACATTCATGCTGTCCCGAAGAAAGTAAGGCTTTCATCAGGATAGAAAGCTAAAGCTGACAAAACTGAGGAGCATGCTGAGAAAAGAAAGAGGCAAGAAGAACCTGCAGATGAGAGTGAAGAAACTCCAGAAACCCCTTTAAAGAAGAAGAAAAAGGGTAACTCCTTAAAGATAGTTGAAGCTGTCCCACTAGCCTCTACTCAACCTGAAGGTCATGGAACTGACCAAGAAAAGGAGAATGTGGAAGCAACTGAGCAACATATTGAGCATCACAAAGTTAATACTGAGCAGGAAGGATGACCCAATGTTGAAGTATCTCAGGATGATACTGAGCAGAGAAAGAATGAAAGTAATGTTGTTGAAGGCCATGATGAGCAACCTGTAGAAGAGGAAACAGTTGCTACTAAGCTCAGTGAAGGTCTTCAAACTGACCATTCACCGCCAAAAACTGAGACCCGGCGAAGATTAAAAAAGAAAGCGCAAAAGCAAATCGATCTCATGACCGATTTTCCCATTGACGAGCCTGAAACTGACCTCTCTGCAATCCAGTTCCAGTACTTCTCAAATGAAACTGAGTCTCTACCAGAAGATATAGTGGACAAGCAAGCCTCTGTTACTCAGGATGAGGAACAAGCCAAAAACCCAGAAAATCCAACTCAAGCTGAGAAGAGCAACTTATCAAATCAAGCTCCACTCCCAACACAAACTGTTGACGACTCCACTCACCCAGATACCCATCAAGGTCCAGGTACCAATCAAGGTACTCAATCTGGCAGAGAACCAACTCCTCCACCACCATCATATTCTGAACCAGCCTCTGAGTCCAATGCTACTAAGTTTGCTTACTTGAATGCAACTGAGTCTGGCCGATGGGTCATTGCTGCTGCTCAGTCCTTGCTACAAGATTTTCATCCCACTCAAGCTGATGGTCACCAATCTACTCAAACTGAGTCCTCTCATCTATCAGGTATTACTCAGCTTTTGAATGAACTTCGAGGCCTAAAAGATCTGGTTAACATTATCACTACAGTCCAGACTCAACAACCAAACCAAGAGCAAATGGCAAAACTGACTGAATCAGTACTTACAATGGCCACCCATCTGAACACTCTTGAAGGGAAAATTTAACAACTGTCTGAAGCCAATCCAGGGTACGTCACTTCCACTGAGCTTCAAAACTATTTTGTTAAGCTAGCAGCAGAACTGACCCCCTCTAGAGCAACTACCCATACTGAATATGCCTCATCTGCTGAGTTGCAAGATTGCTTCACCAAGCTGTATGCTGAGCTAACCAAATCCAGTCCACCCAGCCATACTGAGTTTGTCACCTCTACCGAACTTCAACAATGCTTCACCAAGCTTCATACTGAGTTGAAAAGTACACGTGATTTAGTATCCTCCTCCTCCCAGTGTACTATTGACCAATTAAGTGAGGCAGTCAGACTCCTGAACATTGATAGAGCCCAGATGGATGTTGACCCAGTATCCAACACAGAACTCATGAGCTTTTCACAAGCTATCATGAAGGCCATGCGGATCAACAATGCCCAGTGCATGTTTTATGATTCTGCTCTGCTAAAACTCTTCCATCAATCTTATGGTCAGGTCACTAGCTCCATCTCCTGCCTGAGCAAAGCCCATGAATGTCTCCTCAGTATGATCAGCAGCTCCCTTTGAGTTCCTAGGCACGTCCAAGACGATAGCGTTCCCATCATTGACAGTTTGGGTGAAAGCACAAAAAGGCTTCATCGCTACTCTAACTATCTCTCCTCTGCCGCCAGAAATAAGACCTTTCTTTACCAACCCGATGATGGCAAAACGGGGGAGACAAGTAGACAAGGAACTCAGCCTGCTGGAAATACCTCTGGAAGCAAAGAGAAAGGCAAAGGAATTGCCATAGCTAAACCCTCAGCTCAGAAAAAGAAGAAGTAGAACTTGTTTAAACATATCCAGAAATTATCCTGTCTTTAAATATTGTTTGGGTAGATTTTTCTTTTTGGTTGTTTGTTTCTGTTGTTTTGTTTCTGTTGTTTAAACTCAATATTACAAATAGTTGTATTCCTTCTGATCTGACTAATCTAGGTTGAACAGAACAAATCAAAAACAATAAACACCAAAAATAAACTAAGAGACAACAACCTTCCAAAACTGAGTCAGTACACTCAAATGGTTTTAAGTCTAAATTAGATCTTGGAAGACTTAGAATAAAGATTAAAACAAAATGTATGCAACTCTTACGGGGGAGTAGTTTCAGCATAAAAAATAATTCAATCATGGGGTAACTTATAACTGAGTTCCGTAATTATGAATTTTGCCAACATCAAAATGGGGGAGTTTGTTGAAACACCTTTCCACAAGATTTTGATTTGACAAAATCATCCATGATTAAGAGGCAATTAAATTTAGACGCTTTGATTTAATTGTACTAATATGTTTGAGTGCAAAAATATATAAAGTAAAGACAGGACAAAAGTCAGCACAAACGAAGCTGAGTAGAAAGGAACTCAGCACGACAGAATACAAGCTGAGTGGAGTTAAAATTCAGAAACAAAACGAAGCTGACTAAAGCTGAAGACTTCTTCAGGAGCGGTTAAACAAAACGGAGCTGACCTTAAAGGAACTCAGCATGAACGTTGAACATTTGAAAAGAACAAACGAAGCTGAGTAACATTCAGGACAGCATGAATGATCCGTTCACTAAAGGACAAAGGCTGCCAATCTTCTGCGCCAATAATTGGAACCTCGAAGACACATAAAAGACTAATTCCAAGAGTCATGGCACGTTGGATTATTAGTAAAAGACAACTGACACAAACAAACAAAACAGACGCTAGAAGACAAACCTGACGCCTGAAGAAAACAGAGAAAGGGAATAGAGGTGCAGTCTGAATCTTTCCAGAAATTGTTCCCCAAAAGAGCCGTTTTGGTATCAACGGTAAAGACATTTCAAAACAATCAAGTCCACAGATTTTCTTCTATAAAAGGACAATCGAAGAACTTAAAATATACTGAAGTATCAAAAGAAAAATACAAGAGAGAAAGTTTCAAAAGCACTCAAATACAAAAAGAATCTTACACCGACGTTTCTATTCTATGTGTAAATGCTAGATTGAGTTGTAATCATCTAAAGTGTTCTTTAGTTCAAAAAGGAACAAGTCTGTGATCAATAGAAATATTGAGAGTGTAAAGCTGAGTGCTTGGTTGTAAGCATTTCAGTAGTAGAGAAATCTAGGTGCTGGGTTGTAGCACTTAGTAGGAGTTGAGTAGACGAATAGAGGAAGGTACTCTTGCATATTCAACTGCCTTGTAATTGGTTTGTGCTCTACCTTTAAAGAGCTCAGTATTGGATTCAAAAAGCCCGGAGGTCTCTAGGGACTGGACGTAGGCAGAGAGGCCGAACCAGGATAAGTGATACTGAGTAATCTCTAAACTCTCTCTTATAACTGCATGTGTTGTTTGCTTTATTTACTCAGCATATAAATTGCCTAAGCTGATCCTGAGTAAGTAAGTGGTGCTGAGTTAGAAGCTGACCTCCAAGAGTGTCAATTCCTAACTCTCAAGGAAACATCTTTGGTCAACATCTGACCAAAGCTGTCCTGTGATATATCTCACTAAGCTGACCAAAGGCTGAGTTAATAAACTCTCAAAATAACATCCTGTCAGCTCAATTAAAATAGGAAAAAGTTACATTAGTTCCTAACCCCCCCTTGGAACTAATTACCAGGGACCAACATATTCAACTTACCTTGTCCCTTGAGGTGTTTTAGGGACACGTGATCAGAATGAATAACAAACTCCTTAGGCCAAAGGTAATGCTGCCATGTTTCCAACGCCCTCACTAGAGCGTATAACTCCTTGTCATAAGTGGGGTAATTAAGTGCAGCCCCACTCAACTTCTCACTAAAGAAAGCAATTGGTCTTTTATCCTGCATCAAAACAGCACCAATACCTATGCCGGAGGCATCACATTCAATCTCAAATGCTTTCTCAAAGTTAGGTAATGCAAGTACAGGAGCAGAACATAATTTATCCTTCAAAATATTAAAAGCATTCTCCTGTTCTATTCCCCATGAAAATCCTACTGTCTTTTTAATCACCTCAGTGAGGGGAGCAGCTAAAGTGCTAAAGTCCCTCACAAATCGTCTGTAGAATGATGTTAAGCCATAGAAGCTTCGCACCTCAGACACACTACTAGGTGTAGGCCAATCGCGGATTGCCTTAACCTTTTCCTCATCTACTTTAATTCCTTTAGCAGACACAACATAACCAAGGAAAATAATTTGGTCTGTGCAAAAGGAACATTTAGACAAGTTAGCATATAATTGTTCTTTTCTAAGCACATCAAAGACACTCCTTAAGTGACCTAAATGCTCTTGTAAAGACCTACTATATACCAATATGTCATCAAAGTAGACCACCACAAACTTGCCTATAAATGCACGCAACACATGATTCATTAAGCGCATAAAAGTTGACGGTGCATTGGTCAGACCAAAAGGCATAACGAGCCATTCATACAATCCGTGTTTAGTTTTAAATGCAGTTTTCCATTCATCCCATTCTTTCATCCTAATCTGATGGTATCCACTTTTCAAATCTATTTTACTAAACACAATAGCTCTATGTAATTCATCCAACATATCATCTAACCTAGGAATAGGGTGACGATACTTTACCGTAATGTTGTTGACGGCTCGACAATCAACACACATTCTCCAACTTCGGTCTTTTTTAGGAACAAGAAGCACAGGTACGGCACATGGGCTCATCGACTCCCTCACGTACCCTTTAGCAAGTAACTCCTCCACTTGTCGTTGTAACTCCTTCGTTTCCTCAGGATTACACCGATATGCTGGACGGTTAGGAATGACTGCCTCAGGTACTAGATCGATCTGATGTTCGATGCCCCGAATAGGTGGTAATCCTTCAGGCAATTCCTCGGGCATGACATCTTGATATTCCTGTAAAAGAGAAATACAAGAACTAGGCAGAACATTATCAGCTTGACTTACATATGCTTCTCTATAAACAAGTAATAAGACAGGTTTATTTACAGAAAGAGCATACTTAACCTAGCAGGACCTCGCAAAGAAATTATCCTTACCCCGCCCCACACTGTTATTCTCTCTTGACTCTCCTTTTGCATGTGGCCCCTCTCCTTTTGTAATTTCAGAATTACTTTTACCTCGGCTCTCTCGCTCTTTGGCCACATCATTATCAATTCTCTCATTTTTTTTTGAATTTTGCTTTTCTCTCACCAAATCCTCATTTTCATCACTCTTCTCACCATGCTTTTCTCTCAACTATTGGTTATCATTAGATGATACATGAGTTTTATTAGAAACAGACCCACTATGATTTCTAAGCTTGATTTGGTCTTCATAGACCTCTGTAGGCGTTAAGGGAGCTAAAACAATTTTTTTACCAACATGTTCAAAACTGTAACGGTTCTTTCTCCCTAAATGGATAACATCTTTATCAAACTGCCATGGTCTACCCAACAAAATATGACCAGCTTGCATGGGTACTACATCACACAGTATTTCATCCTTGTATTGCCCAATTTTGAGCGACACTAAGACCTGTCTATTTACTTTAATCTCCCCACAATAATTTAACCATTGCAATTTATAAGGGCGCGGGTGCTTTGTGACTGTTAACCCTAGTTTCTCTACTAAGGTGGTACTAGCTACATTAGCACAACTACCACTATCAATAATCACACTACATACCTTGCCTTGCACGAGACATCGAGTGTGGAAGATTTTTTCCCGCTGTATCTTGTCCTCGGCAATCTTCATTTGAGAATTCAATAGTCGTAGGACGACTAACGACTCCCCTCGTTCGGCTCTAGTGAAGCATTCCGCCTCCTCAGAGTCTTCATTTTCTTCTTCGGCCTCATCACAATCACTTTCAGTGTCAGTGACTACTTCTCCGCCCCTCATGATCATGGCTCGTCTATTTGTGCATTCGGATGCTATGTGGCCGAATCCCAAACATTTGAAACACTGAAGTTTGCTTGGTCTCGGTTTCTCTTCTCCCTTCTGCTTATTTTTGTCAACCGAGTCTGACTTGTGTTTGGCATTGTCAAACTTTGAAGGAAATCTGCTTCCTTTCTCTTGGTTACCCCACCGGTTCTTCCAATTAGAGTTAGAAGATGATGAACCTCCCGCGTAGGATTTGTCATACTTTCTCTCCTTGAGTTGTCGTTCTACTATCTTTGCTGCATGTACCATGTCTTCCACGTCTACACAGTGTTGTAACTCGATAATATTGGCTATGTCCCGATTAAGACCACCTAAAAACCGAGACTTAGTAGCTCTTCGATCTTCAACGACATCGGCTCTCAACATTGCTATCTCCATCTCCTTGAAATATGCCTCTACACTCTTTGAACCTTGTTGAAGGACTTGCAATTTTCTATATAAACCTTCATAGTAGTCATTAGGGACAAACCGCTTTCTCATAACAGTTTTCATTTCATCCCACGTGTCAACTTGCGGCTCTCTACATCTGGTTCTCGTGGTGACAAGTTGATCCCACCAGACTAATGCATAATCCGTGAACTCAATTACTGCTGCTCTCACCTTCTTCTCCTCTGAATAATTGTGACAGTCGAATATGAGTTCAATCTTTTTCTCCCATTCTAGGTAAGCTTCGGGATCACTTTTACCATTGAACGAGGGAATTATCAGTTTTACCTTTCCAAGACCCCTGTCGTCTCTAGCATTGTCATCTGTATAGAAGAGACTACTCCTCCCTCTCTATGCTCCCTGAAGCTTGGTCTCTCTGCTCCTCTATTGTCCTCTCAAGAGCCGATTTTGACAGAAGCATCTTGCGTTTATAATCATCTAGAGTAATGAACTCCGGTCCAAATTGAGGAATATACTGAGTTCCTTCATTCTTTATCAGTGTACACAAGCTGGTCAACACAGTATGCGACAATGGTTCACTCCCAACGGTGGTGTTCCACAATATAAACGCAAATGAGGCCTCACCTCAAGTTTTTCACGGGCATCCACATGAACCTCTGGTTAGCACTCAAGCTGCAATCTTCATCAAGGGTACATCTACATGACCCGATCACCCGTCAGCTCATTCAGAAGGCTTCTCCATTGATCAAAAGACTGAGCCCCAACTCATCTTCGATGCTAAGTATGGAAATCAACAAAAATGACTTTTAGGTCCATAGATGATGCGAACCCACGAGGAACAGTGCCTCGAAAACCCGACAACTAGATTTGATCCCTAGAAAAGCTAACGAATCAGGGTCGGACAGAAAAGAACCCTTACAAAACTAGGTTGTAAAGACCCAATCCCAGTCTCCAACAATTAAGGATTTAATCACGAACTGTTCAAAGTAGTGCCCCAAAGAACACAAGAGAAACCACTCACAAAATATTTTTATTAATATCAAAGTTGTGTCTTACATATGAAAAAGCTCACCCTTAAATAGGTAAAGCAAATACAAACAATTACTTGAATTGCCCTTACATATCTTTGTTAACAACAATAATACAAGGGCATTTAAGTACTTTATTTAGTCAACCACTAAGACAAAGAAAATCAATACCCATAATTTGACAATAATGCAAATGAGAAAACAAGACTCAATTCTCATGGAATTGATTAGGTTCACATGATTTTTGGAAGTTGTAATTTTAACCATTGAAAAAGAATTAAATCAATTCATATTGAATTGATTTTATTTTCCCCATAAATCCAAATGGTTAAAATTCATATGGTGATTTTTTACTCAATTTCACCGCTTGTTTTGTTTAGTCCATGTTCGGTTTCTTTGATGTGCCCGCTTTCCAAATAACCCGAGAGGTGTGAAAAAGTTATAGCTTCTTGAATTCCACCTGTGTCAATTTGCTCCGACATATCTAACATTTGCACCACATATGTTTGGAGCTCCTCTTCAAACTGCTTAGCACGTGCTCGAGTAACAGGTCCATCTGGTAGGCGTATTCGCTCCATATGAGAATCCGGATTTTCAACCCGGGTTATATCAATAGACTTCAAAATACCCAATTTCTCTTGCATCCATGAAAATAAAGAAAAAAAATGTTGGATTGAAAACCTCAAAAGAGGCAGTCCAGGCAAGAGGAGAGATAGAGAAAAATTGTGAGATGTTAAAAAGCTTAATTGAAAACCCATATGGGCAGTTCAGGCAAAAGGAGAGATAGAGAACAATAGAGAGATCCCGCTGAGTTGAAAACCCGAAAAGGGCGACTCAGGCAAAAATTAGGGAAAAACGAACATATCAACATTCCTGAAAAAAAAGATATGAGCCTCATCAAGCTGAAACCTCACCCCAGAGCTTCTCATGTCAGACTTATCTATCCTCATCATTTACAGATAGTATAAGCTCTCACAAACTGGGGCATATCATCAAAACATCATTCATCGATCCTAAAGATGCCCCATCTCTCGAGTCTGGAAAAGAGAATCTATGAAATCATTTCGTCCATTCATGCATAATCTTTACACATGTACCAATGTAACAACACAGAGTAAAATGCACGTCTAGCACACACATTCATTCACACACACATGCTTACATGCATACATGCATACATTAGGCTACATACGCATCACTACACGTTTGTCATTTGATGTGATGTCAACTCTATGAGAAAATGGGCATCTTGCTTTATTGCAGGGAATACTTGAAAGTCCAGAGATCGTCACCAAAGCAACATCTTCTGAAGCAAGAGAATCCAGGGGCATTGAATGAGAAAATTTAGTCCTAAACGAAACAACAGAATTGTCAACAGACAAAAAAATTTCTCAATAGTGGCCTGAAGAAAGAGTCAGCCCAAGAGAAGAATTCCAATAATTCAACAAAACCAGATGGCTCTTGAAGGGAGAGTGGGGTTTTATCTTCTGCAGATCAGATGGCTTCCGAAGGAAGAGTTGGGTCACAGAAAAAATCAGCATCAATTCAACAAAGCCAAATGGCTCCTGAAGGGAGAGTGGGGTTTTGTCTTCTGCAGATCAGATGGCTTCCGAAGGAAGAGTTGTGTCACAGAAAAAATTATCATCAATTCAACAAAGCCAGATGGCTCCTGAAGGGAGAGTGGGGTTTTGTCTTCTACATATCAAATGGCTTTCGAAGGAAGAGTTGGGTCACAGAAAAAATTATCATCAATAATTCAACAAAGCCAGATGGCTCCTGAAGGGAGAGTGGGGTTTTGTCCTCTGCAGATCAAATGGCTTCCGAAGGAAGAGTTGGGTCACAGAAAAATTATCATCAATTCAACAAGGCCAGATGGCTCCTGAAGGGAGAGTGGGGTTTTATCTTATGCAGATCAGATAGCTTTCGAAGGAAGAGTTGGGTCACAGAAAAAATTATCATCAATTATTCAACAAAGCCAAATGGCTCCTGAAGGGAGAGTGGGGTTTTGTAGCTCACAAGTGGATTATTTGACAAGAATAATCAACTTTTGGGACAGGTCGTTGAAGACACCTATAACCCAGGATCATTGAAGACATCCGTAACTACAGGTCGTTGAAGACACCTACAACCCAGGATCGTTGAAGACATCCACAACTACATGTCGTTGAAGACACCTACAACCCAGGATCGTTGAAGACATCCGCAACTACAGGTCGTTGAAGACACCTACAACCCAGGATCGTTGAAGACATCCGCAACTACAGGTCGTTGAAGACACCTACAACCCAGGTTCCTTGAAGACATCCGCAACTACAGGTCGTTGAAGACACCTACAACCCAGGATCGTGGAAGACATCCGCAACTACAGGTCATTGAAGACACCTACAACCCAGGATCGTGGAAGACATCCGCAACTACAGGTCGTTGAAGACACCTACAACCCAGGATAGTTGAAGACATCCGCAACTATAGGTCATTGAAGACACCTACAACCCAGGATCGTTGAAGACATCCACAACTACAGGTCGTTGAAGACACCTACAACCCAGGATCGTTGAAGACATCCGCAACTACAGGTCGTTGAAGACACCTACAACCCATGATCGTTGAAGACATCCGCAACTACAGGTCCTTGAAGACACCTACAACCCAGGATCGTTGAAGACATCCTCAACTACAGGTCGTTGAAGACACCTGCAACCCAGGATCGTTGAAGACATCCGCAACTACAGGTCGTTGAAGACACCTGCAACCCAGGATCGTTAAAGACATCCGCAACTACAGGTCGTTGAAGACACCTGTAACCCAGGATCGTTGAAGACATCCGCAACTACAGGTCGTTGAAGACACCTGCAACCCAGGATCGTTGAAGACATTCGCAACTACAGGTCGTTGAAGACACCTGCAACCCAGGATCGTTGAAGACATCCACAACTACACGTCGTTGAAGACACCTACAACCCAGGATCGTTGAAGACATCCGCAACTACAGGTCATTGAAGACACCTACAATCTAGGATCGCTTAAGAGATCCACAACTACAGGTCATTGAAGAGACCTACAATCTGAGATCGCTGAAGAGATAAACCACAATCGGTCGTTGAAGAGACCAACAATCCAGGATCGTTGAAGAGATCCACAACCACAGGTCGTTGAAGAGACCTACAATCTGAGATCGCTGAAGAGATCAATAATCAGATGTCCATTTGCTCTCAGTCGTTTAAGAGACTGGATCGATGAATCAGTCACAACATCCTCCAACTCCAGGTGAGTATTACTTTATCATACTTTGTTCCATTACACACATTTTCTTTCTACCTCTTCAAAGTATGGGCAAAAACCGTTTTTTCAAAACATCTACTTTGAATACAGTTTTTTTTAAAATGCACACAAATCACAATGCATGATAAAGTAGGGGCAACTATAGACACTGGAGTCGTAGCCCTGTGATGAAAACCTTTTAAAGATGATTGGAAATATGATCAGAAATGGATCACGGAAAAATCCCTCCTTAGAAAGTCAAAGTCAACCCTTTTTTATTCAAAACCAAATTTTTTAGAGTAACAAATAGAACTTTTGCGTATCTTAGTGAGTCGTATCCCCCGAGAATTTCATAACGCACTTTTCCGGACTCAATTCAGAGGTCTAACGAAGAATCTGTGACTAGTTGAAGTTTTTAGGTGAAATTTGGGATAAAATAGGAAATAATCTTAGTTCGGGTCAGTTTTAGCCTTAGGTTATTACGCAAAAATATCCGTCTCGTCGAAACGAGTCCAATGGCATAAAAATCATCGAAATCGGAGGTCATTAAGAGTATTTTTGGAACGAAATAGAACTGAGAGGTGAAAGTAGGAGGGCGCCACGTGTCGGTGCGTGATTGGCGCGCCAGCCACGCGCTGACATGTGGCCGACGTGCGTCAGGACTGACGCACGTCAGCCCTACTCTCCTCTTTTGTTCCTTCTTTCCGCAACTTTTAGAAAAGGTTGGATAAATACATTTTAGCCCCTGCCTCATTTAGCTAATTCCAACTTTAACCCTGAACCCCAATATTTATCTATAAATAGCAGCTCTTTAGGCAGCCAATGGGAGGACGAAAATAGAACGAAAATTAGATAGAAAATAGCCGAAATTCTACCGAATCACTCTGAATAAATTCTAGTTTTTTGCGTTCATCATCCGTGTTTCAATATTTGTGATTTTTCCAATCATCCTGCAACCTAGGTAAAGGTTTCTGAGGGACAAATCTTGTCTATTATTTAATATTTGGTACTCTGAAATATAGATTGTTCTTTCCCTTTCTTATTTTATTTTTCATTGTTGATTTTTATTGTCAATAGGCTGTCAAATATATTTTCTGTATATATTTGATCCCTAAATTGATTTAATTTAACTATAAAGCAATGATTTACCAGTTAAATCATTTGTTTTGAACCTTTTATTTATTTCAATCAACCTACTCTTTTTTATACTTTTATTCTTTCTGATATTAATAATATTACGAGTTAATATTATTGATCTAATTGGTTCTTTCCGTTCGTAACAATGATTTGGGATAAACGAATCAACTCGAGATAAATTTTATCTAACAATCGTTTAGGCATCAATAGTTATGATAAAGCTTTCTTTTCTATTTATTTTTATTTCTAACCTAATAACTTTTATTTTATTCATTTTAGTCCATAATTTAGAACTTTTTATTTTATTCATTCTAGTCCCTATTTTGATACTTTATATTTTATTCACTTTGGTTCTTAATTTAAAATTTTCCACTTTCTTGCATTTGAGTCCCTAAATAAACTTTTTAAGTTTATTCAGTTTAGTCCTTTGCCCATTTTTACACCATAATTAATTATATAGTTATGTTATTTCTTTCTAACATTTTATTTTGGTGGCTATGAGTATGTGAGGACATTGTTTTGGAGCAAATTGAAGACCCGGGAATGTCCGTATGTAATTGTATTTAATTTTGCACCTATATCATTGCTTTTGAGATTGTAATATTTTGTTGTTTGTTTTCTTTTGTATACAACTATGCAATATGACACGAAAAGATGATTTTTTCAAACAAATCATATTCAAAATGAATTTAAAAAGCTTAAAAGAGTTATTAATAGCCTGATTGTATTTAGAAATGCTAAGTAGGAGGCCGGTGGGTTCACCGGGCGATTTTGGGGGTGCTTAATATTTCCTTTCGAGGAGATATTAACCTTCCCCAAGCGTACCTAACTTCCCGAACCCACTTGCTTCCCGCAAGGAATCTCAGTAACATTCTCGCACCTAAAATCAGGGTGGCGACTCTTTCTCCGACACCGGCCCTGCCGAGCTAGTCGTCTTCTCTAGTGGACCTCGAGTCCAAACAACACCGTAGTAGTCATGGCGAACCTCCCATGGGTGAAAGCTCGCGAGGTAGGCTTCGTCTATAATAACCGACAAAATACCGGGAAATGCTCGAGGATCCAATTTATCACGGGATGGTTGAAGATTAGAAACAAAGCAATGACAACCAAAAACCTTAAAAAAAGAATAATTCGGTTTTGTGCCATGTAATTTTTCATAAGGAGATTTCCAATCCAATAATGGAGTTGGTAGTAGATTAATGAGATAAGTAGCGGTTAAAAGTGCTTCACCCCAAAACTTTTTAGGAAGAGATGTGTGAAATAATAATGCACGTGTTATTTCAAGTAAATGTTTATGTTTACGTTTGATAACATCGGGATATTATCGCAAGGACCAAAAGAGATAATCGCCTCAAGTATGCCACGTGGCATAGGAAGCCGCCCGGTGGATCTCCTTGGGTTAGCTCTAAGAGATCCGCTGGCGGATCTCTATGGCGAATCTCTCCATTTACCTAAGTAACGGCTAACCGTCAACTCGGCCATAATGATCATTAAATGAATCATTAATAGTCTTAACCCGCCAGGTTAAGAGTAACTTGTAACCGCCATTAAATGAGCATTAATGGAGACTCTCTAGTTACCTAGAAGTTACAAATCCATCAAACTATAAATAGCCTACGTCTAGGCTATTGAGGTATATATATTCTTACTCTTCGCTAAGCTTTGTCCATACAGTTTATTCTCCATATTTGTTACTGACTTTGGCATCGAAGTGTCCCCGGCCGATCCCAACGGCGCCTCACAGGGACGTGATTTGATTGGAAATTTCTCCAGTGTTATCAATTGGTGCGGTGAACGTGGAATCCTTGGTCAAATAAAGGATTTTTTGTTCACACTGAAACATCATGACGAAGGAAAGACGAAATTCCTCCTCTGAGATTAAATCACTGATAATTACACCGCCAAGTGCTGGTCGCACAGATACGACCACTCCTGAGAATTGTTATAAATGTCACAAGGAAAATGGCTACGCGGATGCTCGCTGGGAGTTGACTCGAAAAACCAAACGACTTGGTGGACAAGGTAAATTGGATCGATTTATCCAAATAGAAGGAAGAGAAGATGATAGACTCAAGGAGGACTCGACGAAAAGGAAGAGAAAAAACATAATTAACGTCATAGCTGGCGGACCTGGTTATCAGCCAACGGCAAAGAAGGCAAGGATGACCACCCTTGAGAGAATGTCATTAAACCGCCCTTTTTCAGATACAGGTCAGAAGATTGCACCCCATGTGGATGCACTGGTTGTCACCATGAGGGTTGAAGGTTGGGAAATAAGGCGAGTAATGATTGATACGGGAAGTTCATGTAACATCATTACGCGAGGAGCATTCGCCAAACTCAAAATTGATCATGTCCGGGTAGAACCAACTGTGGTCGATATTTTAGGAGTAACTGGTCATACCATTCAGACGAAAGGTCAGGTTACTTTGGACTGCGAGCTTACTGGGGATGATCAAGTTTGGAGAGAAGATTTGGAGTTTTCGATCTTAGATGGACAATTAGCTTACAATATTATCCTTGGACGACCTTTTATCTCCGAAGTTGCAGCTCTTATCTCCATTCGCCATTTAACACTCTACATTCCCACGGTCAAGGGATGCATGATGGTCAAAGGTTGTCAAAAAGTGGCCCAAGAGACATATTCTGCATCCTTAATGATTCGCCCTCAATCTAAGGAGGAGGATGAGGAGGAACGCGTCACAATGGCTTTGGGGGAAACCGAAATGTACCCTGTGGCGGATGGGAAGCAGGTGCGGATAGCTAAAAGTCTACAAGGTGAGATCAGAGACGCAATCACCAAAGTACTTGGCGAAACTGAAGATGTTTTCCCGTGGAAGGATGAAGTACTCCCCGGGATTAGCCCAGACGTGATCACCCATAAACTCAACATTGACAAAAACGCGGTTCCTGTGGCTCAGAAGAGGAGAAACCATGGTCCGAAAAGGCAAAAAGTGATTGAGGATGAAATCGCCAAGCTCCAAAAGGCGGATGCCATCGAGGAGGTGCTGTATACCCAGTGGTTGATGAACGTCGTACTAGTCAAGAAAGCTGGCGGGTCTTATCGTATGTGCATCGATTTCACAGATCTTAATAAAGCTTGCCCCAAAGATAATTATCCTCTACCGTGCATAGACATGCTTGTAGATGGAACTGCCGGTCACGCAATGTATTCCTTTACTGATGTAAAGTCTAGTTATCATCAAATCCCTATGGAGCCCTCGGATAGAATCAAGACCTCGTTCGTAACACATCAGGCCACTTATTGTTTCAAAGTTATGCCCTTCGGGCTCAAGAATGCGGGAGCTACCTATCAGAGGATGATGAACAAGATATTCGCGGACAATAAAAGTGCTAATTATTCCGTCTACGTAGGTGACATGATCATTAAAAGCACGACGGCAGAAAGGCATGCAGAAGATATAAAGGAAGTACTGGGCGTACTGCGACACCACAACATCAAGTTAAATCCCGAGAAATGCACTTTTGGAGCTACATATGGAAAATTTTTAGGATTCATGATCAGTGAAAAAGGAGTTAGCCCAAACCCTGACAAAGTCAAAGCAGTTCTTGAGATGCAAGCGCCCCGGAACATCAAGGAGGTACAACGCCTTAACGGGCGTATCATAGCCTTGGGCAGGTTTATTTCTTGCTCAGCCCGTAGATGTCAGCCTTTTTTCGAAGTTATCAAACAGCAAAAAGCATTCGAGTGGAATGAAGATTGTCAGAATGCCTTTGAAGGAATCAAGCGGTTCCTCACAGAACCACCTATGATGAGTCGACCTTTGAAGGGAGAAGATTTATACATGTATGTATCGTTCATGGATAAAGCCGTATGCACGGTCATGATACGGGAGGAGGATGGCCAACAGTTCCCAATTTATTACGTGAGCAAGGTTTTGAAAGATGCTGAAACCAGATATTCAAGACTGGATAAAATGGCACTGGCTGTTGTAACCACGGCAATACGCCTTAGGCCATATTTTCAGGCGTATACAGTAATAGTTCGTACCAATATACCAATGAGAAAAGTATTGCAGAAGCCGGACACTTCGGGAAGGTTGATGGAATGGGCGATCCGCCTAGGCGAATTTGATGTAAGATATGAAAGCAGGTCATCATTGAAAAGTCAAGTCCTAGCGGACTTCGTGAATGAATTCACTGATGAGGGGATATCTCATCCCAAACCTCCGTTAGAAGAATGGTCGATGTATACCGACGGGGCTTCATCGGCGGAGGGAGCAGGGGTGGGAGTTGTGATCAAGGGTCCCCATTATATAAAATTGCGGTACGCAGCAAAATTAAATTTCCATGCCACTAATAATGCTGCTGAGTACGAGGCCTTGATATTGGGTCTACGTATACTTCAAGAGATCACCCCGGAGCGGATCGTGATCTACAGCGATTCAAAACTAATGGTCAACCAAGTCATCAAGAATTACGAGGTAAAAGACGAGATCCTGGCCAAATATGTAGCGGAAGTCAAAAAATTGCTAGATAACCTTGAAGCTAAAGAAGCCAGATGGGAATTGGTTCACATACCAAGAGAATCCAACACAGAGGCGGATCAATTGGCCAAAATGGCTTCTTGTGAGGCAAACTGGGCGGATCCGGACTGTCCCTTCGAGGTAAAAATGGCCCCGGCATTTGTATCTGCAGAAGTAACCCTACTCACAACAGTGGAAGATGATTGGAGGACGGTTATCCGCCAATACTTGCTAAATGGAACATTACCTGAAGATAAAGAAGAGTCGCGAAGGATAATCAGAAGGGCAGCTTATTTCTCCTTGATCAACGATGATCTTTATAGAAAATCCTTTAGCCATCCTTGGCTGAAGTGCATTCTACCTGAGGAGGGACAGCAAATCCTTAAGGAGCTACATGAGGGATCTTGTGGATCACACGAAGCATCCGCCACGATTTTGAAAAAATCCAGGTTAGCAGGTTTCTACTGGCCCACGGCCGAGTTAGACGCCCAGAGTTTGGTAGAATCTTGTCACAGTTGCCAGATTCATGCAAATGAGTCACACACCACCAAGCACATCCAAAAACCAATCATAGAAGGCCGTCTATTCGCCCTCTGGGGAATAGACATTGTTGGCCCATTTCCTCCAACTCGCCGGCAAAAGAGGTATGTAATAGTGGCGGTGGACCATTTCACCAAATGAGTGGAAGCCGAGGCTGTTTCCTCCATTACAGCGGAGCGGATAGTGGAGTTTGTTAGGGACAACATCGTGGGAAGATACGGCATTCCACATACTATTATCACCGACAACGGGACACAATTTAACTGTGGCAAATTCAAGGCTTTTTTTGAGGGATTGGGCATCCTGAACAGATTCGCTTCCGTTTATTATCCTCAGTCCAATGGAATGACCGAAGTAACCAACCGAACGATTGTAAAAGGGATAAAAAAGAGACTAGGAGAACACGACAAAAAATGGGCGGATCAGCTTACGAGTGTTTTGTGGGCCTATCGTACAACTCCTAGAACTGCTACAGGAGAAATGCCATTCGCCCTTTCTCATGGAGTGGAGGCCGTAATCCCAGTTGAAATACAAGTCCCCAGTGATCGAGTGGCCTTTTACTGCGAAGAGGACAATGATAAACGGTTAAGGGACCGCCTAGATCGGGTTGAAGACCGTAGAAACCAATCCTATGTACGCATGGCAGCGTATAAGCAGCGGATTGCTTCTTATCATGACAAAAATGTCAAGCTTGTGGATTTGAAGATGGGGGATCTGGTGCTTCGTAAAGCTGATAAAATCCAATCTCGAGAAGGCAAAGGCAAGTTAGGGATCAATTGGGTAGGTCCATACCAGATAGTGGAGAAGGTTGGACCAGCCACATTCAAAATACAAGATACGGAGGGCAATACGCTACCACGCACGTGGAATCTCCAAAACCTCCGCAAATACTTCGTCAAAAAATGAAGCACGCTCACGGTCTTGAGTACTCTTTTTTCCTTTAGCAAGCTTTTTTTCCATGTGGGTTTTCTTGTTAAACGGTTATCAAATGAAGCTCCTTTATAAAAGACCTATTCGCTGTAATAAGGTGTCTTTTCCATTAATAAACATGGTTGATCAACTTTATATCCTTTACTGTTGCAATTTCAGTATGTTACAAAGAGAACATCCCGAGTTCTCTACATTCACAATAGATCCGCCACTAGGCGGATCATGGTCACCGATAGAGTTAAAATGGTCCTTGGACGCAAGGTCTCTACACTCTCATATCCTTCCCTGAGAAGGATTTATAAGTCATGCGGGCGGATCATTTCACCTCAAAGATAGGTAACAAATTGAACCCCTGGGCAGCTTTACTTCCTCCAAGAAGGAATAGAACAGCTTCAAAACCTTCACAAAGGTTCATATAATGGAGTATGGCTGGCCACCTACTCCAATCTTTAAGTAAAAACGGAAAAATAGGGTTATCCCCTTTCTTCTTCGCCCTCACTACTTGAGGATCCTCCTCCACATTCATAGATTCGCCACCAGTAAAGATACCACCTAAGGGACAAAATCTAACAGACGAAATCAAATCATCCGTCACAACTATGATGTCACTATACGTGTCGGCCATAAAAGAGCATCAAACAAAATGCTCACAGAAGCATAGAACGGCGCGCAGAAGTCCAAAAGCCCTGAAGGACTTTAAAAGCCTTTTAAGGGGGCTTCTGATAACATCGGGATATTATCGCAAGGACCAAAAGAGATAATCGCCTCAAGTATGCCACGTGGCATAGGAAGCCGCCCGGTGGATCTCCTTGGGTTAGCTCTAAGAGATCCGCTGGCGGATCTCTATGGCGAATCTCTCCATTTACCTAAGTAACGGCTAACCGTCAACTCGGCCATAATGATCATTAAATGAATCATTAATAGTCTTAACCCGCCAGGTTAAGAGTAACTTGTAACCGCCATTAAATGAGCATTAATGGAGACTCTCTAGTTACCTAGAAGTTACAAATCCATCAAACTATAAATAGCCTACGTCTAGGCTATTGAGGTATATATATTCTTACTCTTCGCTAAGCTTTGTCCATACAGTTTATTCTCCATATTTGTTACTGACTTTGGCATCGGAGTGTCCCCGGCCGATCCCAACGGCGCCTCACAGGGACGTGATTTGATTGGAAATTTCTCCAGTGTTATCAACGTTCAACAATCCCATTTTGTTGAGGGGTATAAACCGCTGATTTCTGATGAAAAATTCCTTTATTTGAAAAAAAACTTGACAATTGTGATTAAGAAACTCTATTCCGTGATCGGTCCGAATCTGTTTAATTTTGGTGTTAAATTGATTTTCAATTAAGACAACAAATGACTTAATGGCATTAAAAACTTGGCTTTTATCACCTAAAAGAATAGTCCAAGTAGCACGTGTGTAATTATCAACAATGAACAGAAAATATTTAGCTCCCGTAAGAGTAGCTAATTTATAAGGTCCCCAAAGGTCCATATGTAACAATTGAAATGGTAAAGTAGTTGATATATCAGTACGGGAAAATGAAAGACGGTGTTGTTTAGCCATAGGGCAAATATTATATGACATAGTATGTGAAACAGGAGGAACAACGAAAATATGTGCTAACTTGGATGCCGAAGCATGCCCTAATCGATGATGCCACAAAAAAAACAGAATCACTGTCATGGACAACATTAGTAAGTGGTAAAGTAGGAAAAATAGATGGAGTATTGTCAACTTTATTACAAACATAAGTGGCTATAGTAGTAGGATCAAAAGATTGAGCTGTAAGGTAGTATAAGCCTCTTCGAAAGAAACCGACAGCAATAGCATCATCAAACCGAGGGGCCTGAAATAAGCAAAAATGAGGGAAAAAATGGAGAACGAAATAAGAATCATGGATTAAACGTCCAACCGATAACAAGTTATGAGTAAAAGTAGGAATATGTAAAACATTCTGTAGTATAAAATCAGAATTTATGGTAATAGAATCAACATGTGTAATTTTATTTTTGGATCCATCTGGTAAATGAACCCAATTATTAGAAGTAATAGAAGTAAAAATGTTAATCATATTACACATATGCGATGTAGCTCCAGTATCTATAATCCAAACAGGAGAAGTAGATTTGGAAGAATAAGTGGAACGATCAATAGTAGAATTTAGTTGTGAATTAGAAGATATACCTGCAAAACCTGAAAAGTTTGCCAAAGGCATTGAGGAGTTTGATGGATATTCATCACCAAATGATAAGGAATTTTTGTTCTTCATAACTCTTTGAACTTCAGTCTGAAACAATTGGGCAAAACCATGAGGCATGGTATAGTTAGAAGACATGTTTTCCTTGTTTTCAGAGTCAGATCCGTCCAAAGGTGTATCACCTGGAATTGAAGCATGATTAGCACGAGTCTTAGAGTTCTTGTTCTTTTTAAACTTCTGAAACCATTCAGGAAACCCATGAAGTTTGAAATAGGAATCCTTCTCGTGACCGGGCTTGTTGCAATGAGTACAAAACCTATCAGCCTTGTTGCTTGAATCTCTTTTCTGACCATGTAAGTTACTAGATGTAGTAGGAACGGAGGATTTTGTAGCAAGAGCAGCAATCTCCAATTGAACATGATCAGAATTGACCTCCCTTTGTTTCTCAACATTTTGCAACATTGAATAAACTTTGTGTAAACTTGGTAAAGGATCTAATAGCAACAATTGATGTATAACAGGAGAATAGTCAGAGCGAAAGCCCATAAGAAATTGCACTAGCTTATCTGTATTATATGATTCATTCATCTTCTGCATAACTAAACAAGTACAGATGTGAGAAGCTTCAAATGAACACACAAAAACAGGGCATAAGTAGGCTAACTCATCCCATAAACGTTTAAGTTTAGTAAAATATAGTGCAATGGATAGATTTCCCTGTCTACAATCATTAATCTATCTTTTCAATTGGTAAAGGAGAGGGCCATTGGAGCCTCCGAAACGCTGTTCAAGTTCCTTCCATAGTGTCCTAGCAGAAGAAGAGAACACAAAAGCATCTGCTAGATCTTTAGAAATTGCATTTAAGATCCAAGACATTACCATGCAGTCAGCCCGCTGCCATTTATGAAAGTCTGGTGAGGTTTTGCTAGGAGTGAAGTCATCACTAAGCACAAAATCGAGTTTCTCCTTAGTGGAGAGAGCCATTCAAAGGAACTGTAACAAGCACAGTGCCAAGATTATCAGCTACAGTAAGCTGTAGAGAGTATGTATGATCATCTTGAACATAAGATGACCGATGTCTAGAAGTATTTCCGTCACGAAACCGTATATTATTCATATCATGTACCGGTGTAGGAGATAGCATTTGATCAGAAAAATTAGGCCGATGTACCTTGGAGTTCAGTTGAGACATTGGCAAACCACCAGTTGGTGAATGAGAATCCATTGTTTGTGGATCACTGAAAGTTACACGTCTGGTTGTTGGAGGAATCGGAGCAGTAACAGGTAATTCCGGTAAGAACAACTCTGGTGGAGGTGCCGGTGATTTGGCTATCGCGGATGGAGATGGAGATGAGTCTGAAGAAACTTCGAAGTCAATAAATCCAGGTTCTGTCATTTCAGTCAAAGTATAGAAGAGAGAATGAAAACAGATCAAAGATGAAATCAGAGGAAGTGAAGATTACTGATCAAATAAGACAACTGGAGAAGACGATTGGAATCGTAACAGAAACTAGGAACCAGAATATAAGATGAAGCAGTCAATCGGAAATGCAGATCGAAAACAGGAAATAAAGAAGAATAAGAAATCTAAAGCCAAAAAGTGAGGAAGAGCAGGAAATCGAAATCGAAATTAGTAAATCGGTAATCAGGAAATCGAATTTGAAAGGTGTTAGACACTTAAGAGAACAACCAATGTCTGTCTTAAGAATGTTAGACAAACGATTACGTTTGTCTTAAAAATGTTAGATGTGATTAACCAAAAAACAAAACGAACACAGAAAATATGCAAACAGTACAACTGAAAATTAAAAGAGAAAAAGATAGACAAATCTGAGGCCTGTATTAGCAGTTCCCTTAAGACAGATGTCGTCGCTATTGACGATCGTCTCCCAGAATACAACAGATTACGTAAGCGAACTCAAACCGTGTGTAGCCTAGTTATCACCGGAGTAGGAAAACAAGAACAATGTGAACAGACAGACAGGAAGAATCCCAGAGAATATTTTCTCCAACCGTTTTTAAATTTGACAATCCGTTATGTCTTTTCACGAACGAACACGACTGTACACGAACAGACATGACTGTTCGCCTACGAACACGACTGTACACAACGGACACGACTGTTCATGAAAAGAGGTATTTGTTGGTATATAAATTAATATATAATTTTATTCAAAATTTTCCAACAAAAGGTGATTAATGGAGATGAGCACCGCTTAAGATGATAATAGGTAATATGAGAAAAACTTTAAAAATGACGGAAAGGAGATGAGCACCATTAAGATGCTAACAAATAACAAAAGAGAAAATCCAGAAACAGCAAAAAAAATTGCAGAAATAGTTGAAAGGAGAAGAGCACCGGTTATGATTCAAATAGGAGAAGAGCACCGATTACGATTCGAACAAATAACAGCAGCAAAACTTCAGAAACCGATGGAGATATATCACGAGAGAGACGAAGTAATCGATGCCTCTCGAAATATGCAGCGACCACAGACAGACGTCCCAAGGCTAGAACGATTTTCAATGAAAAATCACAGTTTCCAACATACGCATAGACACAAGTGAAAGAGGTAACTGTTTGCTGTGTATCCGATTTTCAATGGAATCTAATTTGTAAAATTACATAATAGATCCACTGAAAATTAAAAGTGAGAGTGTATATAAAATGCTTTGATACCATGAGGAGAGATAATTGTAAAATATAATAAACACTCTTATTCATTATGATATTATTTACATGTATTTATAGTATCATTTACAATGTCTAATTACTATTCTACCCCTTTATACATTTGTGTAATTATATTAATACTAAATATATTAATAGTTTTACATACATCTATATGAAGAAAAAATATGTATAAATCATAGGGTTAATTGAAATAAAATCCTTATGGTTTTATATTTTTACAAATTGATACTTGTAGTTTTTTTTATTACAAAACAAACCATATAATTAATATTGCAATAGAAAAAAAAAATGATCAACCTCTTAACTTGTTGGTTGAAAGTTTACTTATAACTGTAAAAGTCATGGTTCGAACAAGTGGGTTAGGGGTTTTCTTTTATTTTTAATATAATTTTTCTTTGTTTAATGTAAGTAAATTGTACACGATTTTGAAAAAAAAAATATTATTAGCCATTTTAAATTGTTTTTATCAAATTTAATTGATAACCATATTAAAATAACAAATTTAAGAATTAAGTTATATTTTAAACCACTTTAATCTGGTGATGAGAGAATCAATTGTCAAATAGCATAGCATTTGCATTGGTTGAGGTTCTACTAATTTGATAAGTCATGAAAGCAACTATCAAATTGCAAAAGCAAACATTTTAAATTGATTAAGAGTAAATATATTCCATGATAAATATCAGTAAAATTTTGGAAAGTTTGCGGGGGAAATCACGCTTCACGCCTTAATAATACTCATATGTGGCAGTATCACTAAAAGTAAACCAATGGAAAGATGATGACACAGTAAGAAGAATGAGCGGGGTCACGTCTAAACATTCCCCTGTAAGAAAAATAATAAAAATTTGGATAAGGTTCAAATTTCTAAGCGGGATCTTTCAACGAGTGGTGGAGTGTAGGGTGTTGACATGGACTACACACTTATCTAAAACAAATGATTTTTAAAGTGCTGATGTTTAACGCTTAATTACAATCATATCCTTTGATTTCTTCAAATCTATAATAGCATTAGCATTAGCATTAGCATTAGGCCAGTTGTATTCGAATTTTAATGGGCTGGCCCTATATGACCACATCAATATTCCACAACTTTATTCTTGTAAAAACTTTAAAATGATTTCTTATTATTTTCTATTTTACAATATTAACCTTTCTTTTATCCATTGAATAAGATCAAATTTATTTTTAATGTTTTTTTCTTCTAAAAACATATACTATATCTTTATTGTAAATTACGGATTCATTATATTAAAAACTTTCTGTGTAAAAAAAAATATTCAGTAACAACTCAAAGCTTTGATTTCTATTGTGTTTATATATAAAAGCTGCTGGAGAATTTTTTTTCCCAAGTATATTAATCTAGAATCTAGAAAAAATTGAGTCCAATCTAAATTAATTTCTAAGAATTAAAAAACATAACTAAATACCCCAAATTAAAAAAAAACACCTAACCAATTTTTTTTTAAACTACCAAAAAATAAAATAAAACCCAATAAAAAAATAAAATTAAATGACCTAAGAATCAAATGATATAATCACCAAAATTAAACAATTGTTTGGAAGTTTAGAGGTTAACGAGGATGAGAGTTAATTGAGGTAATGAAATGGAAGGGGAAGTGATAGAAAGAAAAGTTAAATTTTAACTTTGAGAGTTCAAATATACTGGAGGTTAAATTTACTTTACAGAGATAAAAAAAAATTAATGAAATTTACATTACTTCTATCAACCCCTAATTTGGAAGTTAGACTTTGGAGGTTAAAGGAAGTAAGGGGGCGTTTGGTTCACAAGGGGTAAGAGAAAATGAATCAAGAAATGGAAACTAAAGGAAAGAAAATGAATAAGCATTAATTCCCTATGTGTTTGGATATGTTTAGGAAAATGAATGGGGTAAAGGAAATCCAATTCCCTACATGACCTGGGGTAATGAGTTTAACCTAAAGTGGGGTAAACCCATAATCTAAAATGGGTAAAGTGAATGAGTTTTTTCAAAGAGAATGAAACCCTTCCATTCTCATTCCCATTCCTAAAGACACCGAGCCAAATGCCCCCTAAACATTTAATTTCCATTAACCTTCATTTACTCTCCAAAAACTACTTCTAAACAAGGTTAATGTGATATTTTTTTTTTGAAAATGGTTAATGTAATATTTAATTTTTCATTATTCCTATTTACCTCTATTAACTCCCTCCCAAACAGTCCTAATTGTAAAACAAAGAGAAGGGAAGAGTTGATTGAGAAAGCTGAAGGTGAATTGGGGTTTCCAAGCCTTAAAAGCTCAAATACCAATAGACTCTATTCCATTCCATGCCTTAAATTGGAAAAATTACACAGAAATTCATATTTTAAAAACTATTTACAAATATAACAAGTCATTGGATTATATCAAACTAGTAAAATCACTATTTTTAATATATTTTAAAGATTAGAATTTATAAATTAAAAGTCTATAATATATTTTCTAGTGTTTATGATTTATGAATTGGAGTCTAGATTTTTTAAATTATGGTGTAAAATCATAATATATAGAGAATAATGACATAGTAAGAATTAAGTTTGGTGATATGACTTAATTGTAATTTTGTAATATCTATATATTTGACCCAACAATATTTCTATTGTTGTGTGATTGGGCTTTTCCAAGCCTTTTTTTTAAAAGGCTTTTCCAAGCCTTAAAAGCTAAGCGAAGTTGTTTTCTATGTTGCAAAAATGATGACGTTTCGATTTAGGTTTTAATTTTTTTTTCTTTTAAGATGAGGCTCCCAAACTTCTTCTTCCTCAATAAGAATTGGACAAGACTTGCCATGGTTGGAGAGACTTCCAGCCATGGCCAGGGCCGTTCTTGACCTTTTAGAAGTTCAGAGCGAGATGATAATTTGGACCTCCATATATACATTTTATTTTTTTTAAGTTGTAGCCCAAATGATTTTTTATTATTATTACAAAGAATAAGGTACAAATTTAGTTATATGGTTATTAGGAGAGAACAATCATCATTCATGCATAAAATAGTATAACTTTAAGCTTAATGTTTATCAATTGGTACAGTTTCGAGCTTAATTGATAAAAATGAGGTTTTTTTTATATGTAATTTCTTGTTCTATCCTCGCTCCAACCTCCACTGTTCTGGTCACTCAATATGGTTTGAAGTTGCACATTTCATGTTAATGAAAAGAACTCATTTTTAATCAACTAGACTTGAAATTGCACCAACTCTAAAGGTTATTTAAAATTGCAATATTTTCTACATAAAAGCTAAATTGGTAGTGCAGTAGTAGCGAGTATACTAACTCGAATTATTTATGTACTAAAATAACAAGTATCTATGTCATGTAAAATTGAAACAAGTAAATAAATATAGGCCACTGAACTTTACCTGTTTTAAGGATCAAGCTCCCGATCGATTATTTTTTCACATTGAGCCCTTTATCATTGATTTTGTTATGGATTTGGCCATTATTTAACTTTTCCGTCGAGTTTAGTAGATGAGAAGATCGATTTGGCAATTCTAAAGTCAAATAAGGGCATAATCCATAATAGAATCAATGATCAATGATTCAATGTGGAAAAATAAATGATCAGAGGCTTAATCCTTAAAACAACCAAAATTCAGAGTTTAATTATGTTTTTTGTTATAAATATATTATTTTTCATATTGAATATGTATATTGTGTCACACCCGATGCCGATTGAGGTCGTCTAGGGTCGGGTGTGACAGTTTGGTATCAGAGCTCTAGGTTAAATTCTTCGGACCTAAGGTTGATAGTAATTGAGGAATATGAATATTTGGTGATAGCTAAGAAATAATCGATAGTAATTGAGGAATATGGATATTTGATGCAAGATAAGAAATAATTTGAAATTTTTCGAGGATTGCGTAACTAGCTAATGAGGGGTAGACATGAGATTTGATGGTTAGTAAAATATTGGATGTATGAAAATTAGTAAATTATTTGATATTTGGCGACATGGGTTACATACATGATATTAAGTAGGGGTGCACACAAAAATCCGCAAAACCGAACAACCGAAAAACCAAACCGAAACCAAACCGAAAATAAGGTTAACCGAAACCGATGGACTAGTGTACGGTTTTTAATTTTAAAAATAGTGGTTAATGGTTACGGTTACGGTTTTCACATTCTAAAAACCGCGGTTAACCGAAACCGACCGAATTCAATTAAATATATAAAAATATATTTATTTATATTTATACATAATTAAACATTATCCCACTTAAAATAAATATAGGGATCGATAGTAAAATTTAATAAGAAACACTAATTATTTTCGGTGATTAAGACTCAATGATGGAATATTTCATCCCAAATGTCGTGTACTATCAAATTTGTCATAAAGTAGATAATTAGTGAAATTAATGTAAATGGATAGGGCTTAGTTGGTAAAGCATGGATGATAAGAATTCTAGTCCAAAAAACATAGTAATTTAATGCCTTAAAGAGTTGTAAGGGAAAAATCTAGTGTCCAATCCATAGTCCACACGTACATAATGCACACATATCTCTCTTTGTTGTTAATCTCTTCAACTCGCCATTAACCCGTCGTTCCACTCACAATAAAAATTAAAAGCTTTATTATTATTATTATTTTATTTACTAATGGTTAGAAACCGAAATAAAAGGTTAACCGACCGAAATAATTGGTTAACCGATTAGTGGTTAACCGAATTTAGTGGACTAGTGTATGGTTAGTATTTTCAAAAAACCGATAAAATGGTTAACCGACCGAATTAACCTTAATGGACTGGTTAACCGACCACGTGCACCCCTAATATTAAGTATGACTTGGAGTTGATTGAGCTAGAGATAATAGAGAATTGTCTATATAGGTGTTGCAGGAGAATCAGATTCGTATCTGAATCTTATGATGCATTTTTCGACCAGATATAGGCCGAATCTATCATGGAGTCCTAAATGAAAGTTCTTTATTATTATCTTACGTTTCCAGGGGGTTTTGAATCGCCTTAATCGGACTCCGTATGAAAAAGTTATGCTGGAAACGACATATGTTGGCCATTTTAGCTTTAAACCAGAATTTGGTTTTTGTTTTGATTTTTCTCCTTAGTATGACTTGGAATTGATATTTGAGAGTTTAATAGTGGCTGAAAAATATACGTATCTCACATGTGAAGTAAGGTTAGGAGACATTGAAATGATATGATGAGTTTTGAAGATAATATATATATGATTAAGAAAGCGAAAATGTGGAGATATCAATTAATTGTTTTGGAAGTTGATTAATAATCGGGAGATTATAACATGAATTTAGTGTATTATAGAATCTTAAGTTGAATAAATGAGATCTGAAATTTAAATTACTATTGTATTGGTGAACTTTATCGGGTTTGAGGTTTAGAATTATTGAGTGTTATATTAATGATGTTTAAAGAGATACCAATGTTAGTGATGAATGAGAAGTAAAGTGTGAGAATATATTAGATGTTTGAGAAAATAATTAAGATATGAATTTTGAGGACAAATTTTTCTGATTTTAAGCACAGTTTGAGGTATGAAATTAAGAGATAAATATGATATAGATATTATTTGGAGTTTGGAAGGTACTCTATATTTCTTGATTATATAGTTTGGAGAGATGGTTGAAGTTTATTTGGTTGGATTGATGGTATATATAGTGGTGATTATATAAAAAAAATATAGCATATTAGCTCAATTGATTTTAAAGAGTCAAATGGAGAATTATAAGAGTGATGTCGATATTAAGATTTTATGAAATGACTCTTATTGATAGGAAATTGTATCATCATAATGAGGTTTATATTGGTGATGTTGATGTTGATGTTGATGTTTATGTTTATGAAATGACTCTTATAAGAGTGATGGTGATGTTGATGCTAATGATTGAAGATTATAATATACATAATAATTGGAGTGAAAAAAATTATAGATTTAAGTATTATTATGATGAAATATGATTATAGGTGTATGATGTTTATTGATTCAAAATATAATATCGTACATATTAGCGGTTCAAAAGTGATATTTTTGAAGTCTATAGAACTTGGAGATAGGTGAAATATAAATCAATTGTGATTTAAATTTATTAAAGTAAGATTTGGTGTATGTTAGGAAGATATGAATGATATTTGAGTTTTATTGTGGATTATGGTGATGGAATTAACTAGGTTGAAATTGAAAGTTACTAAGAGTTATGTATAAATAATTGGTACAGTGATGTGGATATGGATAAAGGATGGGGTTAATGGAAGGAAACATTAGAATTTGTGGTCTTATGATGATTATGAGGAGTCTTGATAATTTGAAATAATTTTGTGATCTTGGAGATTATTTGAGGCAGAAAATTTAGATTAGAGAACGTGAATTTCGAGGACGAAATTTCTTAAGGTGGGGAGAATTGTCACGTCCGTGACTAAATTTCTAGAATTTATATTTTGATATTAGTATATATGATAATTATTGCGTGTGTGAAGTTAATTTGGTACTATAGAAAAAGTTTGGAGTTAATTTGAGGGTTTTATGTGTAAAGTAAAAGTTTAGAATAATTTTTAAAAGATTATAAAAAATGGAGGATCAAACATGATATTTGCCAAACTTTTTGGCAAATATTCCAGAGAATTGAGAATATCCGATGATGATGATCATCTATATCTATATATTTTCTTTTCTTTTTCAATTATTTTTTCAGTTTTCTCTGAACCGTTTTTCCACCGTTTCTTTGATTTACGGATATTCGATCGTCCGAATCACTCAAAATTTAAAATATAACATCCTTATGTATAGATCTAAGTCCTAACCAAAGAGTTTTTGAGTTTCGGCAACGTTTGGAGTGAAATGTCTTAGACAGAGTTTAGAGGCGAATTGAACGGGTTTGTGGTATCCAATTAATAGCCAAGGTAAGTAACTATCAACTATATTTTGAGTTTTATGGATATAGATATATATATAATCAAAGAAGTTTCAGAAATTGATATTTTAGGGTTATGCAGGAATTTTGTAAATTGGGGGTTTTCACGATTTTGTTTTTTTATGTTGAAATTATGGTTCAAATGAAGCCATTGACTATGCTTATATGTGAATTTCAGATTTTACTTAATTATATTGATTTAAGGTTTCATTTGGTTGATTTACATATGTATTTTTAAGGTTTAATTTGGTTGATTTACATATGTACATATATGTTTTTGGTTTCAAGATATATCTATATTGAACAAAATGAATTTGATGATTTCTTACGAATTGTTTTTGGATTGAGAAATCTGTTGCGGTTATTGTTGTTATTATTTTGGATTGAAGTCCAAATATGATTTTTATGATACAAAAGGGCTAATTGAAGCCAAATGATTTATGGTTATGAAATAGTTTGGAATTTGATTGTGAAAGGAAATTTGAGCACGTTATGATTTTATGCTTTTATATCCCTCGAGAGTTATTCGGATCGGTGGTTTTATATTTGAAGACCATGTTCAGTGAGGGACATGGCCTGTGTACACAGTGTGAAAGACCTATTGGGTATGGCAAAGAAGTGTCGGGTAAGACCATATGGGATAGGCAATGTTAAGAGACGCCTCGATTATATATGTGGTTATGGATTGATACTTAAGGGGAGAAACTCGAGGATGGATACAATGTTTTAAGTTCATTTGGATTATGCTTTCGGTTATGATTGATTTTGATATAAGGTTTTACGTTTGATTAAATACGAGTTGGTTTGATAAAACACTTATTTGACTACAATATTTTATAAGGTTTTGAACTCAAGAATATATACAAGATTATATATTTTTATGGTTTTGGTTTACTACTTTGACTATATTATGAACTTAAGTTTTGAGTATATTTTATAAGGTTTTGATTAAATCTCTTATTAAATGTATATATGTAGCTATGTTAAGTAAAGTTGGTTTTTTATGGCTGATAGTTTCTTACTGAGATTTTTGTCTCACGTTTTTAAATGTTTTTAATGTTTTTAGGTGAGAAAGTACAGGATATAGAGAAGGTTACCGACCGTTTAGGCGAGATTTGAAAGTTGGCTGCTTATTGTTAGAATTATGGTTAGAATTTTGGTATTGCAATTGTAATATTATGATATTGGGATAAATTGGAGACTCCTAAGTATTGATTATGATCTTACTATTTCACACCCGATGCCGATTGAGGTCGTCTAGGGTCGGGTGTGACAGTTGATAATTAAATTTAAGAAAAAAAATTGAAATGAGATAATAATTTTTTTTAGAAAAGATTAAATGGTTATTTTTCTTGTTGAATACATAAATAAATTGATAATTTTGATTTAATAAAACAAAAAAAATGATAGTTATAAAATGGGGTAGGAAATGAAAAAATATTTGATAATGGATAATTTAAAAAAACAAAAAGAAAAATGATAGCGATAAAATGAGGTGGAAAGGGAAAAATATTTGATAATAATAGAAATGAGGAGAAGGAGGGCAATTCTAAAGTCAAATAATGGTCAAATCCATAACAAAATCAATGATTAAGGGCTCAATATGAAAAAATAAATGATCAGAAACTTGATCCTTAAAACAATCAAAATTCAGAGTTTAATTATGATAGGGATAAAATGGGGTGGAAAGGGAAAATATTTGATAATAATAAAAATGAGTAGAAGGAGGTTTGAACCTCAAACCACAAGCTTAATTAGAATTACAAGTCACTTATTTATACCAATTGAACCAATTGATTTTTATGTTGTCTATTACATCTCGGTTTTATATATGTACAATATAAAATATTTATTTGGGCCCCCTTAATATTATGGGCCCTGGACGGACGCCCCTCATTTCATAGTCCAGGGTCAGCCCTGACCATGACAAACATAGGATAGAGTCCATCAAAACCATCATTTCATGGGGTTTTCAGCAGATCGGTTGATTCTGTAGGGCTCCACTCCTGTTCTGATTTGGAGCGCAAACGAGCCGAACCAAGACCGAATAGGGACATGTTTGGTTCGAGAAGTGTGGAAATCGGGTCGGTTTGAGCTCGAAGCTCGCCAAGTCTGAAATTTTGGAGCTCGTCAAACGGCTCATTTTAGTTTTTTTTTTAAAACAGTTTTGAATCTGCTTAATTATACTTGATTAACATTTTATTATCTAAACTTAGTCTTCTAATAAAGTGGTAGCCGACAGTAGCAAACAGTGTAATGAACAAAGAAATTTGGGGTTTTGTTGATTAGGTTGGCGAAATGTGAGTTCGTCGTCGGTTGTATTCTTCACCATCTTTTAATTTCCAGGTGACTTGGTGCTATATATTTTGAATTTCAAACAACACATAGTTTTATGGACTAGAGCTGAAGGCCAATTTGAGTTTTGTACCAAATATTTATGTGCATTTCGAAGTTACTAATTAAAAAACTAATAAAAAATAAAAATATTTAAATTAAAAAATAAAAACCAATAATATATATATAATATTAATAAAAAGACTCTCGAACCTGCTCACAAAGAGTTCGACCTTTCTTTTTAGTCAATGCTAAAAGGTCTTCGAAACTATGAATCACACTCCTCGCACGGACGGTAGCCTGCTTAGTTGACCTACTCTACTCGCTTAACCTTTCTTCTCTTTTCGCTCCGGTCTTCTTAGAGTTAGTCTCCTCTTTCTAGTACTGATCTAGGTATTCACACTGACCGTTAGTGGGTTCTGGGCTAATACATAACTGGGTATGTATTCGATGAATGGGAACTAGTTGAAGCAGCCCTAGGCTAGAGCATTCGAACCGAATCCAAGTAAGCTCAGACTCGGTTTATTAACGATTGAGCTGAGCCCAATCGATCCGAACTTTGACCGATCGAGCTTTGACTGAGCCGAGCTCAAACAGTTTGAGAACTGGTGGTATAAATAGATAGAGAAAATAAGAAAAACAGCTATGCAGCCCCCTTTCTCCTCCTTATATACATCTCCCTCTTCCTCAGTCCAAATGACCGTTCTTAGTTCGCATTTCTTCTCCCGACTAATCTCGGCGTAGTTGATTCATAATAATACGAAGATTGTGGTTTCTGTTGTTTCGATGTTCTTTCACTGCAATCAACTCAACGAATTTCTACGCTACAAAAGGTAACCCGATAACCCAAATTCAGTTCGTTTATATATGTGTTATAAACCTTCATTGGTACCAGAGTCGCATATCTCGTGTTCTATCAGTTTTGATTCATGGATATAAAGAAAAAGCGTAGTTTTTGCATGCTACGATTGATGTATATATATTTGAACTATGTTTATTTGGCATGTCGATGTGTTTTTTTGTGCTGTTTTTTTTTTGAAAAACGGTCCTAGAAACATATAGAATAGTGTGTTTTCGGGATTTAGGGTTTTCTAATTCGAAATAGTGCAAGTTCTAGTCTAAACTGAGAGAGTGTGCCTCAAACCCTAGTTTCTATTTGTCGTATAATGAACTTCACCAACATGACCACAGACTGAAAAAATCCTAAATCAGAACAAGTTTCAGAGGCAACAGACCACGCGTCGCCTATAGATCCCACATGATATAATTAGGTGTCTGCCACATGTCGCATGCACCAATCACGTTGGGACACATGGAAATCTGCGGTCAATCCAAGTGTGCCACGTAGCACATATGGATCCCACGCATCGAGTGTGTGGAGGTGCCCTACGATGGTCGTTTGGTCTCCAATTTTTTCGATGGTCTATCTTTGCAAATTTTTATGATTGGTTATGTATTTTGTTTAATTTTTAGATAGAAGAATATTTAGTTATTTATTTTTGAAATATTCTACAATCATTTTAAATTATGGTCTTTTACATGAAAATCATATATAATAATAAGGGCAAAGTACGAAAAAAAAAATGCTCGTGGTTTATCTTATTTGCAAATAGAGGTCCGTGGTTTAAAAGTTTGCAAACAGCGGTATGTGGTATGTTTTTTTTACAAAATAAAGTATTTAAAATTAAACTTTTAAGTAATTGATGACAATAAGAGCATTTTTTAATTTTTTTCAATTATATTTATATATTGACAAAACACAGATCCCAAAATCAAATTAAAACGGTATAAAATGAATTTAAATATCAATTTAGTTCATAAACTGTCAGATTAGTAAAAAACGTAAAATTCCACTATATTATTTATTGTTCCGATTTAGTAAGTTGTTTTTTTCGGAGGTTATGTTTTGCTGATATGTAATAATAAATTTTTTTAAGATAAAAATATCTTTAATTGTGATCAGAACTTAATTACGTAATTGTAATACTTTGTTTTGTAAATAAAACATACCACAAATATTTATTTGTAAACTTTTAAACCACATACATCTGTTTGCAAAATGGGCAAACCACAAGCATTTTTTTTCATACTTTTCCCTAATACTAATATTTATATTTTATCGACATTGGTAATTTAATTCCGAACATATCAAGACTATCAATTTTTATCTTACAAATATCAAAGTAGTTTCCTATGTAATGGCAGCCGAAGGTGGGTTTTTTTTTTTTTAACTGCCACAAAATATTGGGATTTGAAATAATTCAAATAAGTAAATGGCAAAATTGTAGATAATTTTTTAAACTTGAATTTCCTTATAAATTTCCGTTTAAATTAACATAATTATTTTAATTGTCCAAATTATGAAATTTTTAATAAAAATTTCAGAATATTAGAAATATTCTTTGGGAAATTATATATGGATTGAAAATATGGTTTTGATTATATATGTTAATTATTTGTATAGTACAATGAACAATGCTTGTACTTTTGCATACACTTGTATAAATCATCCAAATTAATTGGATTTCCACATCAATTAGTTAAGTTGAAGAATCTATTAAGAAAATTTGACGGTTCCAAATTAGATAGAAGAATTAACTGGAATCGTACTTCATATTATGAAAATTCTAAAAAACTATTGTATCTTAAGTCCGATGAAAGAGTCTTAAATAGGGGAATGCCGACTGAAACTCTTCTTTTTTTATCCAAAAAAGTAATTTTTAATGAAAATTGAATTAATTAAAATGTGTTTTGATCAATAAGAGATATTCGTATATATATTAATTTTTTTATTATTTATAATATGTTGCGATATTTTTTTATTATTCGTATAATATGTTGCGATAATAACCAAAACATCTATTTTTTTACAATAAAATTACTCATTTTTCATAAAATGGTACATCATAAAAAAAATATTTCAAAATTACTTTGACATTTTCTCCTTGCTTCTCAAATAATATCACAGTATAGGTTGGAAGAATTAAAGTAGGCATAACTTGAAGGTATAATTGGGTTGAATGGATATCAAATGGGCCCAAACAAGTGTTACAATTTTGTAGATAGGCCTAAGCTACTTAATATAAGCCCATACATTTTTATTTTTTATCTTTTTTCTGTTAATAATATAAATAATTTTTTCAGATGTGCATATATTTTTTGCAAATATATAAAAAATGTTTAAAGTATAAAAAATTAAAATAAATAGGAAGCAAATATATTTTTTTTTTTGAAAGAAGGAAGCAAATATTCTTTTATATGCATATAAAACAAGCAACAGCTTTCCCGTCCTATAAATATAATATAAATAGCAGACTTCCATTAATAATAATAATAAAAAATCTTCCCCAAAAAATAAAATAAATGACAATGAAAACGAAGCCGTTCCTCTCTCCGAACGACTTCGTTTTTGTAATTAATATATTGACGCTCCTTCATTAAATGTAATCCTTTCCAAATAATTCCATTCACTAATCCTCACGATTTTCTTCATTTGATAATTAATACTCCATTAATCTCATGGGTCCTACAATTTTATCACTCTCTTTTATATCTATCCAAATTTAATTTTAACATTTTACAAATGTAAATATATCTTAATTATGATACGCATAATAATTATAGAATCAACTATTAATTATTTGTATATTGTTGATTTATTTTGCTTCTACTCAGCCTAAATGAAAAAAAACATGGTCGAATCTGGTAGTGATGTAATTAATACCTTGCAGAGGAAGATTGATGAGATCTATGTTAAAGTCTTATTTTATGGATTATATTACTTAAATTTAAAATTATTTAACGTACCATTATTTGAGTTTAAAATTACTCTAAATTAGAAATGTTAAAGACAAAAAAATTATGAATTTGAACTTAATAATGGAATTGCAATGGAGATTTCACAATGCAATGGTGCAATTTATTAAAAATAATTTCAATAAAAAATGTAAAATCTTATTAATGGATGTTATAGAAGTTAAAATACATAAATTTCAAAATATAATTTGAAAATATTTTCTTATTGTTAATGATAATTAGTAGAAGTTAGTTTATTTTCTTTCGAAATAGTTATCAATAATCGTTTCTTAATTTATTTCTCAATACTACCAAACATCTATATTTTACGGTGAAAAAAAAAAACTCTAAAGGCGAACATAGACTCAATATATTTAAGCAAACTTTAATTGGGTAAATAACACGGATAACTACTCAATTTTGTTTTTACTATACCAAATGAGCATAACTCAATTGCTATGTCTCTAGTTTCAGATTTGGGAGGTTGTGGGTTCGAAACCTATCGTCTTATAAAAAGTATAAAAGAAAAACTTTGTTTTTACTAATATTATGGTTACAACTTCAAAATTTAACATAAAAGTTAAAAAGCTTTTCCATTTACTAATTGTTGGGGGTAAATGTAATTTTTATATTTATTTACATTTTTACCATAGGTTATAATTATAACCTAAGTTTGCTAATTTTTTCATTTATTCGTATACAAACCATAGGTTATAATTATAACCTATAGTTTGTCATTTTTATCATTTTGATGTAAAAAATAAAGGAAATAAAAAAAATAAAAGGAATACAAAATAAGGGAAATAAAAAATATAAAATAAAAAAGAAATAATCAAAAGAAGAGAAGAAAGTGGGTTAGTGGGTGACAAAGTGGAAAATGCCACTAAACTAACTTTCTTAATGCAGGAAATACAAAATAGGCCACTGATCACTTTTGATTAAATTTTTCGGGGAGCTAAACGTTCAAGAACTTCAAAAGTGAGCTTAGATCCAGAAAATAGATGTCCACAACTTTCTAAATCCATCTTCAACAGCACCATAGGACGGACACAGAGAGAGCATGAATTTTACGAAGTCAGCTGCAGAAACACAAGCAATTTCGGGTCAACTTACACAAGCCAAGTTGAGGCCTAAAAATGAGGAAGCACTACTCCATTTTGTGCTTAGTGGAGTTATGGCATGAGTAGTGGGTAAGTGGGTGCAAATTCATTCTACAAATAACCTTTCTTCTTCTTCATTCAATCCGCCCCCCAATAATCAATACAAAAACTAATATCAATACCAAAATAATGAATCCAATACAACAATACACAACACTTATCAATACAATTCTCAAATATATTCAGCCTATTCATATATTTCTAGCCAAATTCGGTCCCAATTCGGTCCATATTCATCACTAAACACAATTCTTAAGCTTCCGAGCCAATTTCAATCATTAATCCTTGATTCTTATCAACAATTTTAGCTACAATCGCTACAATTTCAAGCTTTCGTTCATCAAACTGAACATCAATTTACATCAGCCCCCTTTTTGCCCGATTTTAGCCGCTAAAATCGTCCTTCTCGGTCCCTGATTCAGCATAATTGGTTCTTTTCCGATCAAACACAAATCCGATTCGTTTTTCCTATTCAAGTTCACATCCAAATACTCAATTTCCTAGCCAAAATATCAATTTTATCACAGCAATCCCAATTTCCAAATATTCAAGCCCAATCAATTAAGCCCACTAAACACGCATTTTACTCAAGTCAAGCATCGGTCTTGGGATAACGACCTCAGGCAGACACAAAGTTTCAACGCGACGTTTCGACACAACGACTCACCGCTTCGGTTAATTTATTTCAATTGTTTATTTCAATCTCAATTATAATCATATTTATTTCTTTGACATTGTGGATATTCAATTTGCTATTTGTCTTGGCTGTATTTATTCCTATTCGGTTTATTGTAACCCAAAACTCTCATTTTAAAGTAAATATAAAGAAAAATTCCCAAATCCTTGTGTTTGCTTTATTATTCTTATATTTTTAATTACTGAAAACTATTGGTCCAATTCTAGTTAAAGTTGTGCTGACGGCAACTAGGAACCCAGGGAAACATTTTCACAATCCTTGCTTTTCCCGTACAATTGTTTGATTATTAGTTAGTTATCTATTAGACACAGACGCATATCTATTAAAAACCGTTTTCTTAAACGTAGGTTAAGAACCTAATTCTCTGGCACGTCTGCATTTTCCCACACAAGTCAAGGTTGCAAAGGGAATATTTTTGTTACTAAAAAATATCGCCAACACTAATATAAAAGTCACTCAAACTTGATCACTCTAATAGTAGGTAATCATCAATTGTAGACTTTATAAAAATTAGTATATTCTAAGCAACTTTAATTCTTGAACCTTTTCGTTTTGAGGTCATTTATTAGACATTATTGAGTTATGAAAAAAAAGTTACGAAAATGGTGATCTTGCAAGTTTAAGAGTTAACATATCCCGAGCCTATGAACTTGGCCAAAAAAAATTGATTAGTTAATAAACTTTAACGGTATTTCTAGTCTCATAAACTTGTTTACAATGAACTATTGACCCTTAAACTTGTTTAAAATAATACATTCACTATTTGGAAATGGTTACAATGACCTGTTAGTGACGCCTAAACTCTTTTAAAGTGATACATGTTTTAATTTGTCAAAATTTCTCATTGTTGTGCAACGTGGATTTAGGAGGGTAATTAAACAGTTTAAGCAAGTTGATGAGGCTAACGAGACACTCTTAAAGTTCAAGCAGACAATTGGTTTTTTTTACCAATTTCATATAGCTTTGATTATGCATTAAGCACAACCTGAATTTTTGGGCTTTGATTATTGATAACTCGGGGAAAAAACCTTGATCGGAGCACTTCCCTGTGAGGCGCCGTTGGGATCGGCCGGGGACACTCCGATGCCAAAGTCAGTAATATTTCTGAGAATAAACTGTAAGCACAAAAGTAGAGAATCAATAAGTGTACCTTTGATCCTAGGAAGCTGGGGTATTTATATAGGTTTCTGTAACCTTCAGCATTAATGGGGAAGCAGGTGAAGAGTTGTGTCATTACTCATCTTTAATTGCTATCAATTCTCCATTAATCCCAGCATTTAGCATTGAAACCCTTAGAGTTGAGGTATTCGAACAGTCAAGTCTTTATTCCCCTTTAATGGCTATTAATTGCCATTTAATTGTATTTATTCCCATTCATGGATGGTAATAAAGGCGCCTTTTCATATTCTTTGATCCGTCAAGGCGTATGTACGCTCTCCTTGAGAGCTATGACGGGTCTCCACTACTCGCTCTCATCGGGCGTATCTTGTTATGGCGTATCTCGCCATGGTCCATGTGGCGTGACATAATGCTAGAGACTCCTTCCTTTTTCTCATTATTTGCATATTCGCCCCTGCATTAATTATCACTAATTCCATATTAATCATGCATAAATATCTCTTTTAGAATGAATAATGGTTTGCCATTATTTCTATTAATTTTCCCTTATTCCTTATTCAAGAATAATTTGGGTTGTTATCAGAAGCCCCCCCTAAAGGTATAAAAAGCTCTTTAGGGCTGTCTAAATGGTGTTTTATTTTTCTATCTTGGAGTAAAGTGGACCCGCCCTAGATGGGGGATCATATATGGAAATGATGCGCCTTTTGGGGCTTCCTTATGCGGGATCTTATGAACAAGATCCGCCCTATGTGGGATCATATATGGATATGATGCACTTATAGGGGCTTTTGCTTCCTTGTGGATAGGTGGCCAACCGTATCCATTGTTATCCTCTAGGGGCTTCTTGAGAGTTATATTTCCTTTAGAAATGGAATAACCCGCCCTTTATGGGACCATTTGTTCCTACCGCATAGGATTATGATTCGCCTTAGGGACTTCTTTTCTTCAGTTCTGCCATATTGAGGAGAATGACCCGCCCTTAGGGATCAGTAACAATGATCAGCCATTTAGGGACTTTTGTGCACTTTGTTATTTCTATGATGAAGACGTGAATTCATTACTTTGATGAAGACGAGGCTTCATTGTTTGGAGATGAAGACGAGGCTTCATTACTTGGATGAAGACGAGGCTTCATTACTTGGATGAAGACGAGGCTTCATTATTTGGAGATGAAGACAAGGCTTCATTACTTGGATGAAGACGAGGCTTCATTACTTGGATGAACCCTTTGCTTTTCAGAACTATTTTTACTAATGCATTATATCTTTTAGCAAGTAACTTTTTAAAATCTGGTTTAGGATTTCTCCGATTATTTAGGGTAGGTGGCCAGCCGTACCCCAATGTGTGAACCTTTGTGAAGGTTAGAAGCTTTTATTCCTGGTGAGGAAGTTAAGCTGCCTTAGGCGATCGATTTGCTTCCTATCTTTGAGGTGAATCGATCCGCCGCCAGGTCTTGAGACTCTTCTTTGGGAAGAGTATTTGAGAGTGTAAAGTTCTCACGTCTGAGAAATGTTTTAACTCTGTCTCTGACGGCAATCAATTGTTTCCTATCTTTGAGGTAGATCGATCTGCCGCTGAGATTATTGTCCGATTGTTTGTAAAACTTAAGTACAATTGTTTTAATCCTTATGGTCGCCATTTACTTTTACGTTTGCGTAAGTAAATATATAAGTTTGTAGGATTTAATATGGAGTAGGTGGCCAGCCATACTCCGTTGTGCGAACCTTTGTGAAGGTTTGAAGCTGTTCTATTCCTTCTAGAGGAAGTAAAGCTGCCTAGGGGATCAACTTGCTACCTATCTTTGAGGTGAAGCGATCCGCCCGTAGGACTTGTGAACCCTTCTTTGGGAAGGGAGTGAGAGAGTGTAAAGTCCTTGCGTCCAAGGAATGTTTTAACTCTTTCTCGAATGGTGATCATCTAAAGATGGATCCGCCCATGAGAGTGTTCTCCTATCTTTGAGGAGAAAGTTGAGGGTGTAATGATCTCATGTTTGAGACGATTTTAACCCGCTTTTGATGGTGGTCAATCCTTTTCCTATCTTTGAGGAGAGAGTTGAGCTCATTTGAAAGCTCCTGAGGGTCTGTGCTTCTTATCTTTGTGGAAAGGGGATCCGCCCGTGATGGGATCAATTGTCCTATCTTTGAGGTAATTGATCCGCCTGTGGAACTTTTCATTCGCCAGCCACTGGGCGTATATCAGCACTAAAAGCTAGGCAAATGAATATAAGAAGTATGGCGAGAAAGAATAAATTATAAAATGTAGGATACTATAACAGTTTAATGCACATATAAGAATATGTAAAAATACTGATTTTTAGGCCCATAGTTCCGTCTTTTCTGAGCAACTAGAACTGCATCCTCAATGATGTTTAACTTATGAGTAATCACATCTGGGCTTACTCCTGTGGGGATCTCATTCTCCTATGTAAATATGCTTTCAGATTCAATGAGAACTTTTTTAACATCCTCTTTGATCTCAAGTTTTAATCTTTTAGCGATCCGCACCCACTTTCCATCAGCAATAAGGAGCGTTTCTGTGTCGCCCAAAGCTGTAGTGACAAGTTAATATTTCTCACATTCGTCCTCTTTGGATTATGGGCGGATTGATAGTGACGCCGAGTATAAGTCTCTTTAGCCACCTTTTGGTTCCCGCTAATCATTACTCCTCCTTTATTGGTGGGAATGTACATTGTCAGACGACGGATGGAAATTAGGGCTGCAACCTCTGGCCCTTGGTCTGGATAGTGTGACCCGTCACTCCAATGATGTCAACAATGGTTGTTTCTATTTGGATCGGATCAACCTTTAGTTTGGCAAATGCACATTTGGTGATGACATTGCGAGAACTGCCCGTGTCTTTACTTGCTTTATTTTATCTCCCATCCTTGAATCGCCATTGTTACTACCAATGCATCTGCATGTGGAGAGATTACTGGACCTGTTTCTGCAAAAGGATCAATGGAGGGATGTTTTATCTAGAGCGGATATTTTTGCTTTTTCCACGGGTGGCTGATACACTGGTCCATCTGCTATGACATTAATGACACTTTTGAATTTATTTTTGGGATCTGTCTTCTGCTTGTCATCTTGTTATTTGTTATTCTGGACAAAGCTATCTAGTTTGCCAGCTCCCAGCAAGCTTCAGTGTGGTGGCCAACCTGTAGTACGCTTTGGCGTTTCTTCCAACGGTTACATGCTCCCCTCCTTTGGGTTCGGGATATGTAATGTCCCGCTTATATTGAATCTTTTCTTTTATATTGTGGCAAGTTGGAAGCTTTAAACATTCTGTCCGCTTCGTACCCCAGGATCCGTGCTGTGAATGGCGAATTCATGTTAACTTGATGGCGTACCTTTCTGCATTGTTCTCTTGTCTATATAGAGCGGTATGCACTCGTCTTTCAATCTCATCATCCGTGTGTTCAATGTTGAATCATGATGGTGAAGCCGACTCTTGATTCTGATCTCGATCATGTTGAGGTTATGCCTGGAGCTATGGTTTAACGCGGATGGATGTTGTCACAACCGTGGGAGCCATTTTATCTAGCTTCGAATATCTTGTCTCTGCATCCTTCAACATTTTGCTAACATAATAGATGGAGAACTGCTGACCTTCTTCTTCTTGAATAACCACGGTGCACATAGCTTTATCCATGACAGATTGATACAAATGCAGGTCTCCCCTTCAGATTGGTCTGCTCATCAAGGGTGGTTCTGCTAGGAATTGTTTTATACCTTGATATGCTTATTGACAATATTTCTAGTAGGATGATCCACCCGTTCAACCTCTGGATCTTTCTCACCCATAGTGGGGCTTTCATTTAGGCGCTCTTTTCACCTTTTTCCTCGCAGGGCTTTTTACTTTATCTGGATTTGCTCTAACTCCTTTTTTGCTAATGACATAGTCAAGGAATTTTTCTGAAGTGACTCTGAATATACACTTCTCTGGATTGAGCTTTATTTTTCATGCTAGTGTTTGGCACTGGTTGCATTATTAGCAATTCCCTTGTACCTGTGGGTTAGCACTGAAAGAACTCCAGAAGTGGGGCATACCCTGTCCATTATTAAAAGATTGTGGTAGGCATAAAAGCTATATTCACTTACCTTGGGGATCAATGGCTTGATCCATGAAATTGACTTCATAGTGAAAGACTATTTGCATTGACCTTTGTTGGCAAATATCATGTACGATGCAATGTCTCTTTATGGAATTCTTAGTTCATCTTGGAATAAATTTAGTAATTCCTTTACGTTGGTCCCTAACTCTAGAATGAACTTAGTCAAAGGATAAAACCGAGTAAATATTATATGTCAAACAAATTCATAATAGAATTTTAATTGTGCTTGTTTTAATAATAATATCACGTATAACGGTCATAACCATAAAGATTGCTACTGCACATGAATATCATAATGAATTCTTAATAAATAACCATAATGAGAATGGTTTAAGAATAATGTCCTTTTGTATTTCAATGCGCATTAATATCCAAGATAGCATATTTATTTTAAACGTCATAAAAGTTATGACATACTATATTGGGTAAGATATCTTACATAGTTGCTATTTACTTGCAATTAATATTGTGCATCCATATATTAATGGCATTCAGAGATCATTAAAGGCTCATTTGAATGAGGTGTAATTAAAGAAAGGTAAGTGATGATTTAATAATATAGTTATATATAAAATTACTCTTATATCATTTCATTTGTACGAATAAAATAAAAGAGAAAGGGTAATTTGGAAGAAAAATACATGTACCATGATTCTCCTCCAATTTAGAGTGTAAGGAAAATTACTCTAAATCCACTCTCACCTACCTTCACATACAATCCTCCAATCTTTAAGGAATTCTCATGTATATCCTAAGAATTTTGCATAAATTAATGTTCTGATCCGAAACCGACACTTGCACTATTTTGTAGTTAGCTCAGGACATGAAAGTTTTGTTTATCCAATTTGGTAATTCATCAGCCCATAATGGCCTTAATAGTTAGGAACAATTACAGGATAATTACAAATAGACTCAATATTTTCAAGTCTCTTGTGTTGGTAACAGAAATTCTAACAATGTCAAATAAACAGTTTTTATATGAATAGACACATCCTTGTAAAAAATGGAATGAAATAACTGTTTGACAAAACAATATTAAAAAATATGAATTTCTGATATTAAAGGTACTATATAGGAGAAAAGCCATATATAGATAGTGAATTGTACAAGGAAAAACCAAATATGATTTTTTTTGTAATTTCTTCTAATAGTTATATGCATGTTCATCCAAAAGACCGACCAGATCTAAATCATTTGTAATTACATGAGCCCTTTTATGATATTTTAATATCAAATGACAAAATCACATTGAATGGATGGATTTTTTTGTAAATCCCAAGATTACGGATCTTATACATGCATTTGTACTAATTCAATGATAATATCCTATTATACTTGTCATGCATAAAAATATGAGAGCATAGTAAGCATGCAAGATTTAATGAAAGATTTGTGTCAATGACTTCATCTTTCACAATTTATTAAATTTATCATAATAACATGTAATGATATTCATAGCACTTTATCAGAGTGAGGGATCTCAATTTTCTTTAATTAAAAATGGAATAAGAAAGGGGAGGAAACTTATCTTTTTCATCATAAAATTCCAGATTTAATGTAGAAAACTCTTTCTCACCAATATATGGAGAACTGTATCTTTGGATAGATTTGTTGTACTGATTGAGCCAAAGTTTGAGATTGTGATTTATATTATGTATTAAGCACTATATGGAATTTTGGGCTTTTCCTTTTGAGTTCGATGATGTTAATAAAATAAAGTTAAGTGATTTTTATGTTAAGTATTGAAGTTGAGTGCGATAATGTTAGTAAAGTGTAATTTAACCAACTTTAATTATAAAAGGGTAAAATGAAATCAAATAAATAAAGTGATTAATGATGAGTTGTTATTTGGAAAATGCATCCTATCTTTGAAGATCCTTAAGATATAGGTGAGTGTTACTCTAGTCCTTTTGTTGGGGTAGTGTAGGACCATATGAAACTAGAAAATGAGGTCACTATATTTCCAATAATTTACAAAATGCCAAAATGGTCATCAGAATTTGCAGTTGCCTTTCTTTTTTGGGATCTTTTTCTATATATATAATCTTTCAAATAAAGATAAACAAATTAAAATTTGATTCCACATTTTCAGACATTTTATAGAAAAACAATTTCGATTAAAAATTGGTTGGATCATCAATGTAACGACCCGGTCCGGAGTGGGTGGCGCCGGGGTAGAAGGCCTGAGCAAGGAGCGGCCCTAAGGGATGGCGATGGGGGCAGGAATGAACTGAATCCCACATCGGAAATGGAGAGGAAGTGATTGGGGCTTATTAGTAAGATGAAAATCCAATACATGCAGACGCGTTTTAAAGCCGTGAGGCCCAATGTGTTGGAATTGGGCCAGAGCGGACAATATCTACATGGTATTGGACCAGGGTGTTACAATTGGTATCAGAGCCGACTCTCCACGTACGATGTGTGGTTCGGGGACGAACCAGGCGGAAGCTGGTGGGCCTGTAACGACCCGGTCCGGAGTGGGTGGCGCCGGGGTAGAAGGCCTGAGCAAGGAGCGGCCCTAAGGGATGGCGATGGGGGCAGGAATGAACTGAATCTCACATCGGAAATGGAAAGGAAGTGATTGGGGCTTATTAGTAAGATGAGAATCCAATACATGCAGACGCGTTTTAAAGCCGTGAGGCCCAATGTGTTGGAATTGGGCCAGAGCGGACAATATCTACATGGTATTGGACCAGGGTGTTACAATCAATATGTACACTTTTCTGGCTGATAATTATTAAAATGTTATAGAAAAAAAAAACATGCTTAAAATATGAACTGATAATAATTAATTATCCGATTCACTTTTTAAACTTTTATTTGGATGGAAATTCACATTTTTTTTTTAACTTTGAAGATGTTTTTATTAATTTTTTCAATAACTATTAGCTCTCAAATTTATTTAAGGTGTGAAAGTGGTTATAATAATTTATTAATCTTCTGAACTTGTTTAAAGTTATATACGTTGATGCGGGGCATCTCCTTGGAGGATCGGGTCCGGACGAGGGAAGTCGGAGGAAAAACCAAGCACGAGCAACAAGCGAGTAAAGAGGCTAAAACAGTGCCACACAGCAACTCAGGCACGCTCCGCTTGAGTGAAAGCACGCTCCGCGTGAAGGAAGGTTGATCCGAAGAAACGTCCAGGAGGTCATCTACGCGGGGCTTGGATTGGGCACGCTCCGCTTGGCTTGGGCACGGGAAAGCACGCTCCGCATGAATGGAGGATTGATCCAGAGAAAAGTCCACAGACCAATCCACGCGGGGCTTGGATTTGGGCACGCTCCGCTTGGAATTAGGCACACTCTGCGTCCGTTCATTTTAAGGAACTTGCCACATACTCCAGCTTCCTCATTAATTACAATCCTGCCACTCCTTATTTACAACCTCTGCCACTCCCTAATTACAACTCTACCACTCCTATATTTACACCTATACCACCCCTTTATATTTAACATAATTTACCCTTATCTTGTTATTTTAATTAGTTATGTTCTTTACCTTTTATTGTAATTTGGTAATTAGGTTTTAGATGATATAAATTCATCTATTTCTTTGTAATTCCTTAACTTTTGATCAATCAAATTAATCATCTTCTTCAAGAAGCTTTTGTTAAGGTTTTCACCTTCAACAATGTGAATTTCATTATTCCTATGAATTTAGTCCATAAAACCGGGATTAACTCCTTCTAGTTTAGCTAGAGAAAAAATATCTTTGTTAGTTTACGATTAAAACTCTCAGACAATTTCGATCCGTATAATATGTTTCATTCCGTTTCTTTACCGGAAAATTTTAGATTAGTAAAAAAATATATGAATAAAATAAGAAAATATTTTACTATTTTAAAAAGAGTAAAACATTTTACTAAACTATTTGGAATCATATATTCCATTTTTTCTTATCTTTTAAAAACAATAACCATCCATTATCATCCATTAATTTTTTTTTATTTTTCGGTGTTATAGTCAAACACCAGAAAATATTTCCTATAGTTTTTTTATTTAATATTTTTTGGTAAACAAACGGGATAAAAATTATTCAAATCTTTTATTGTTCTACTTAAAGAGCTACTAATGAAATATTTTAAATAAATTAAAAAAAAACTAATAAAATATTGTGATGAATTGGATAATCTTAAATAAATAGAACAACTCTTTATATATTAAGCTCAAACAAACAATATTTCAAACAGGCTGGGTGGCGCCCAGACGTACCATCATCTTACTTGTGATAATTTAATCAAATTTCATGTTCTTCTTGAGAATAAAATTTTGAAAGCCTATTTCATGGGTATGCATAGAACACTGAATTCCCCTCATGACATGTTGCACTATTTATTAAGTGCTAGTATAATTCCCCTCTATCACCCTTTTTATTTCTAATATGCTCGGAAGGATTATCGGTCCTCCTTTCTGATTGCGACCGTGTTGGTAGAATTCATGGGTGTCAGGTTGCTAGGTCTGCCTCTCGGATCTCCCACCTCTTTTTTGCTGACGACTGCATGTTATTTTTCAGAGCTAATCAAGTGGAGGCAGCGTCTATTCAACTATGTCTTCGAATCTATGAGGGTGCATCGGGTCAGCTTGTAAATTTCCAGAAATCGGCGATTCAGTTCAGCAGCAATTCGACCCCTTTTTTGCGAGATCAGTGAAGGAGGTGTTGGGGGTTCAAGAGGTGGATGATCACGGGCTGTACCTTGGTGCTCCTATAGCGGTAGGTAGGAGCAAGACGGTGACGTTTAGCTTTCTAAAAGACCGTATCAGAGCTCGGATTACAAATTGGAAAGAAAAATCCCTATCACGGGCGGGGAAGGAGATTCTCATTAAAGCGGTAATTCAAGCAATCCCTACTTATATTATGAGTATTTTCTTCATGCCGGATCAGTTCTGTTCTGATGTAGATAGTATTACGAGTCGGTTCTAGTGGAACAATTCGAACCTCGAGGGCCGTGGGATTTTTTGGATAAATTGGAAAAAAATGTGTACAGCCAAGGTGGTTGGGGGTAGGGGTTTTCCTGAGTTGAGAAGCTTCAATCTTGCTTTATTGGCCAAACAGAGCTGGCGAATTCTACAGGCTCCTACTTCCCTTGTTACCCGTATTTTAAAAGCACGGTATTTTTCTTCCGGCTCGATTCTGTCCGCGGTTGTGGGACATAACCCGTCATATGTTTGGCGAAGTATACTTAGAGGGAGGGATGTACTCATGAAAGGTCTTAGAAGGAAGATTGGAAACGGGTCTTCAACTGATATTTGGTCTTCTGCTTGGCTACCCGACCAGTTAAATCCGTTCCCGGTAAGTACCCCTGATCTAACAGTGGGGGATGGGACTGTGAGATCACTTCTTACGAGTGAGGGCAATTGGAACGAGGACATATTAAAATCAGTGTTCAATCAGAGGGATCAGCGACTTATTAGAGCAATTCCGAGGAGGAATTTATTGGTTGAAGATGGATGGATGTGGGTAGGAGAGAGGAATGGGGAATTTTCTGTTAAGAGCTGTTATAGGTTGGCTAGGGAGGAGCTTTTAACGCCGGTAATTCAGCCCGATGTTAACTGGAAGGCCTTGTGGAGTTCGGCAATCGCACCAAAAGTGAAGGACTTTGTTTGGCGTCTTGTTTCGCGGTGCCTTCCTACGATGGCGAATTTAGTTTGGAGACATAGCAACTTAGCTAATTTCTGTCCGATTTGCAAGCTACCCGGGGAAGATGAATTTTACGCCTTCTTTAAATGCAGAACTGTTGTGGCTGTTTGGCGTCATTTTTATAAGGATGACCGGATGCTTGGCGTCAATTCGTGCCTTGATTGGATGATCGAATGCATTGGTGGCAGGGACAAACAGCTGTTGTATGAGTCGGCGTGGGTGATGTGGGCCATCTGGCGGAACCGGAATAAGGTCGTGTGGCAAGGGACAACGGAATCTGCCGAACAAGTTTGTGAAGCAGCTATATCAGCAAAAGGAGAATGGGAAAATGCTGTACTCACAAGAATGCGATCTGCGGACAGACCGAGGCCATCTGATATGCATTGGCTTCGTCCGGTTGAAGGTATGCTCGCTTGCAACGTTGATGCAGGGGTTTTTTCAAGCGAGGGATATTGCTCTTATGGTTTTTTTATCCGCAACTGGCTCGGCGAATGCTCCCTGGCGGTGAACGGTAAGTTGGATAGTCCCTACGAGCCGATCATTGCTGAAGCGATGGCTGTCCGCGAAGCGTTATCCTGGCTAAAACAGAACAACTTGAGTAATGTGGAGATCCGTTCTGATTGTCTTTCGGTGGTACAAGCAATTAACAAGCCAACGTTACAGCTTTCGTATCTTTCTGAAGTAATTTTTGAATGTAATTGTTTACTACGAGCATTGATTAATGTCTCAATTTCCATTGTTAAACGATCAGCGAATTCGGCGGCTCATTTTTTAGCCCGAGCTGTCGAATCAGATTCTGGTCGGGGTGAATGGGTGGCTCCGCCTCCTTTTCTTTCTGTTATTCTTTTTTCTGATTCTTAATAAAAGGTAACTGTTCTTTTCAAAAAAAAAAAGTGCTAGTATAATTTAATTAATATATTTATAGTACCTAAAAACAAAAATTTAATTACAACATCTAGCTTTTTGTAAAACCTTAATATAGTGTAAAAACGAGAGATAAACAAATATATATGGACTAAATGTTTATGTTTTTTATTAATGTATGTAGTATTAATGTAATTACACAATGTATAAAGGGGTAGAATAGTAATTAGACATTATAAATGACACTATAAATACATGTAAATAATGTCATAATGAATAAGAGTGTTTCATTATATTTCACATTTGTGTCTAATTCCACATGGTATCAGAGCAAATTCTTTCACACTCTCAAGCTTTATTAGAATATTCATCTTTTGTTAGGAACTGATTTTGTAATTTTACATTACATACTTAGTAAATGGCGACACAGGTGTATTGAAAAACTGATTTTTTTCTTTTCCTAGAACAGAGCAGAGCAGGTGTATTGAAAACTGATTTTTCTTCTCTCTCTCATCACGTTTCACGTCGGTGTCTATGGGCTGCTTTCCTGGTTTGCTGTGTTTTTTCGAGAATCATCTTCTTGTTTTTATCTCATTTCAACAGCTGTATCTTCCTTCTACTATTGGTTCAGTTCGAATCTATTTCTTTTTCTAATTTTCATCGCAGATCGATATTGCGCCGGTTGTGCGATCATTTTTTTTTTCTAGACTTCATTCTGATCGGTTTCTTCAGATTACAAATCGATTTCTTGTCCAACCTTAATCTTCATCGTTTCCTTTGATTTTGGATCGATTTGTGCTGGATTTCATTTGAATTTCATCTGTATTTCTGGATTTCATCGGTTAAATCGGTTTTGCTCGATTTCATCATTTCCTTCGGTTTTGCTGGATTTCATCTAATCCATTTCTTTTGTCTGGATTTCATCTACTTTCTGCTGATCTTCATATCATCTGGATCTCTCTAATTCAATTGAAATGACAGAACCTGGATTTATCGATTTTGAAGTTTCTTCCGACTCTTCTCCATCTCCATCAGCAATGGCTAAATCGTCGACATCTCCACCGGAGTTACTCTTACCGGAATTGCTTGTTACTGCTCCGGTTCCTCCAGCAAACAGACGTGTAACTTTTGGCCAGCCACAAACCATGGACTCTCATTCACCTACTGGTGTATTACACATATCTCAACTGAACTCCAAGGTACATGGGTCTAATTTTTCTGATTAAGCTCTATCTCCTACACCATTACATGATATGAATAATATACGTTTTCGTGACGGAAATACTTCTAGACATCGATCTTGACATCGATCTTCTTATGTTCAAGATGATCTGATAATCCAGGTACTGTGCTTGTTACAGTTCCTTTGAATGGTTCTAATTACGTCACTTGGAGGAGAGCTATGTTATTGGCTCTCTCCACTAAGGAGAAACTTGATTTTGTGCTTAGTGATGACTTCACTCCTAGCAAAACCTCACCAGACTTTCATAAATGGCAGCTGGCTGACTGTATGGTAATGTCCTGGATCTTAAATGCAATTTCTAAAGATCTAACAGATGCTTTTGTGTTCTCTTCTTCTGCTAGAACACTCTGGAACGAACTTGAACAACGTTTTGGAGGCTCAAATGGTCCTCTTCTTTACCAACTGAAAAGGGAGATTAATGCCTGTAGACAGGGAAATCTATCAATTGCACTATATTTTACTAAACTTAAACGTTTATGGGATGAGTTAGCCTACCTATGTCCTGTTTTTGTGTGTTCATGTGAAGCTTCTCACATCTGTACTTGTTCAGTTATGCAGAAGATGACTGAATCACATAATACAGATAAGCTAGTGCAATTTCTTATGGGCCTTCACTCTGACTATTCTCCTGTTATACATCAATTGCTGCTATTAGATCCTTTACCAAGTTTACACAAAGCTTATTCAATGTTGCAAAATGTTGAGAAACAAAGGGAGGTCAATTCTAATCATGTTCAATTGGAGATTGCTGCTCTTGCTACAAAATCCTCTGTTCCTACTACATCTAGTAACTTACATGGTCAGAAAAGAGATTCAAGCAACAAGGCTGATAGGTTTTGTACTCATTGCAACAAGCCCGGTCACGAGAAGGATTCCTGTTTCAAACTTCATGGGTTTCCTGAATGGTTTCAGGAGTTTAAAAAGAAGAAGAACAAGAACTCTAAGACTCGTGCTAATCATGTTTCAATTCCAGGCGATACACCTTTGGACGGATCTGACTCTGAAAATAAGGAAAACATGTCTTCTAACTATACAATGCCTCATGGCTTTGCCCAACTGGTTCAGACTGAAGTTCAAAGAGTTATGAAGAACAAAAACCTCTTATCATTTGGTGATGAATATCCAGCAAACTCCTCAATGCCTTTGGCAAACTTTTCAGGTTTTGCAGGTATATCTTCTAATTCACAATTAAATTCCACTTATTCTTCCAAATCTACTTCTCCTGTTTGGATTATAGATACTGGAGCTACATCACATATGTGTAATATGCTTAACATTTTTACTTCTATTACTTCTATTACTTCTAATAATTGGGTTCATTTACCAGATGGATCCAAAAATAAAATTACACATGTTGGTTCCATTACCATAAATTCTGATTTTATACTTCAGAATGTTTTACATATCCCTACTTTTACTCATAACTTGTTATCGGTTGGACGTTTAATACATGATTCTCATTTCGTTCTCCATTTTTTCCCTCATTTTTGCTTATTTCAGGCCCCTCGGTCTGATCATGCTGTTGCTGTCGGTTTCTTTCAAAGAGGCTTATACTACCTTACAGCTCAATCTTTTGATCCTACTACTATAGCCACTTATGTTTGTAATAAAGTTGACAATACTCCATCTATTTTTCCTACTTTACCAATTACTAATGTTGTTCATGACAATGATTCTGTTTTTTTGTGGCATCATCGACTAGGGCATGCTTCGACATCCAAGTTAGCACATATTTCTGTTGTTCCTCCTATTTCACATACTATGTCATGTAATATTTGCTCTATGGCTAAACAACACAGTCTTTCTTTTTCCCGTACTGCTATATCTACTACTTTACCTTTTCAATTGTTACATATGGACCTTTGGGGACCTTATAAATTAGCTACCCTTACGGGCGCTAAATATTTTCTGTCCATTGTTGATAATTACACACGTGCTACTTGGACTATTCTTTTAAGTGATAAAAGCCAAGTTTTTAGTGCCATTAAGTCATTTGTTGTCTTAATTGAAAATCAATTCAACACCAAAATTAAACAAATTCGGACCGATCACGGAACAGAGTTTCTTAATCACAATTGCCAAGATTTTTTTTCAAATCAAGGAATTTTTCATCAGAAATCTGCGGTTTATACCCCTCAACAAAATGGGATTGTTGAACGTAAACATAAACATCTACTTGAAATAACACGTGCATTATTATTTCACGCATCCCTTCCTAAAAAGTTTTGGGGTGAAGCACTTTTAACCGCTACTTATCTCATTAATCTACTACCAACTCCATTATTGGATTGGAAATCTCCTTACGAAAAATTACATGGCACAAAACCGAATTATTCTTTTCTTAAGGTTTTTGGTTGTCATTGCTTTGTTTCTAATCTTCAACCATCCCGTGATAAATTGGATCCTCGTGCATTTCCCGGTATTTTTGTCGGTTACGCCTTGGATCATAAAGCATATAAAATTTATAATCTTCAAACACATAAAATCATTATCTCCCGTGATGTTGTGTTCAATGAAAATTTTTTCCCACATGCTTCAACTCCTAATTCAAAACCTATACAAGTTGAATCTACCACATTTCCGGTTACCAATATTATACCTTGTATACCATCTAATATTACCACCATAACAATTCCTAGTACCAATCCGTCCCCTACACCTATCAATTCATCACCCACTATTCCTCCCATTGAGACCACCATTTTACCATCTGATGTCTCTCCTCCTAATTGTCCATCTATTTCCTCTCCTCGTCCTTTATCTCCTCCCAATTCTACATCTATTCAACCCATTATTTCTCCTTCACAAAATTTGGAGCCACATAATTCTCCTACTCTTCCACGACGTTCTCACTTTGGAAGACCAATTAAAACCCCATCATGGCTTCAAGATTTTGATACAACTTCCCCTAATTCCTCTTCTCATGTTTCTTCTTCTCCTGTTTTAATTTTACCTCCTTTTAGTCAACCACATTCTGCTTTTATTTCCACACCACACACATCTATTGAACCTACCAGTTACAAACAGGCTGCTTCTAATCCACAATGGCTTCAAGCTATGGATGATGAATTAAAAGCATTAGAAGAAAATAATACTTGGGATATTACCTTTTTACCTCGTGGAAAGAAAGCTATTTCCACTCGTTGGATCTTTCGAATTAAACATAAACCTGATGGATCAATTGATCGATATAAAGCCCGTTTAGTGGCTCGTGGTTATAATCAAATTCAAGGTATTGATTATTTAGAGAGTTTTTCTCCGGTAGCCAAAGTTGTCACCGTTCGATTCATGATTGACATTGCTGCCGCCAAAGCTTGGCCCATTCATCAAATTGATATAAATAATGCCTATCTCCACGGTTTCGTGGATGAAGACATCTACCTCCATCCTCCAGATGGATATCTAAAGGTTAAACCTGGCCAAGTATGTAAACTCCATAAATCTCTCTACGGCCTTAAACAAGCGGGTCGTCAATGGAATAAGGAATTCACATCTCAGATTCTCGCTTTCGGTTTTACCCAAGCTTCTTGTGATCATTGCTTATTCACTTATACCCAAACGGATATTTTCATTGTACTTATCGTTTACGTTGACGATATACTTATTACCGGTAACTCCGAGGAGGTAATTTGTCACGTAAAAGATCACTTACATTCCCTTTTTACTATTAAGGATATTGGTCCTGCTAAATACTTCTTAGAGATTGAACTTGCTCGGGATAAAACGGGCATATTTTTATCCCAACAAAAATATATTTCCGACTTGCTTTCTGATACGGGTTTAGCTTCCGCTCACTCTTCTCCATGTCCAATGCAATCTTGTACTAATTTGTACCCCTCTCTTGGCACACCCATTCCCGCTCCCGATCAGTATCGAAAGCTTGTTGGACGACTACTTTATTTAAATTTTACTCGCCCTGACATTGGTTTTGCAGTTCAACAGCTTAGTCAGTTTATGCACCAACCATGTTCTCATCACCTTGAGGCATTATTCTATCTTTTGCGTTACCTCAAAGGCACACTTCATTATGGTTTATTCTATGGCGTCAATTCGGATTTTCGACTCACAGCTTATTGTGATGCCGATTGGGGCAGGTGCAAAGAAACACGCAGATCCATCGGTGGTTACTGCATTTTTTTCGGAAAAGCTCTCATTTCCTGGAAGGCAAAGAAACAACCTACGGTTAGTAAATCTTCCGCTGAAGCTGAATATCGTAGTATGGCAACCACCAGTTGTGAACTTAAATGGATCTCTTATTTATTTCGCGAATTTCAAATGTCGCTTCCCTTACCTATACAACTACATTGTGATAGTCAAGCCGCTATTCACATTGCTTCTAATCCGGTCTTTCATGAACGAACCAAACATTTGGATATCGATTGTCATCTTGCTCGTGATCACATTACTTCTGGTTTTCTTTCTACCTCACATGTTTCTACCAAACTTCAACTCGCTGATTTGCTTACAAAACCTTTATCCGCAGCGACGCTTCATTTCTTTCTTCCCAAACTGGGTCTCGTTTCCTCACAGCCTCCAGTTTGAGGAGGGGGTATTAATGTATGTAGTATTAATGTAATTACACAATGTATAAAGGGGTAGAATAGTAATTAGACATTATAAATGACACTATAAATACATGTAAATAATGTCATAATGAATAAGAGTGTTTCATTATATTTCACATTTGTGTCTAATTCCACATTTTTATTCAATTTCAATTGATGGTTATATTATATAGCCTTTATAAAATAGAAAGAGAGAAAAGTTACTATGTCTTCCTTACTGATTCTGCTTCCTAACTGTTTTCGATGATCTGAGATGACAACAAATGGTCAGAAAATAGGGACGAAGTTCCGACAAACCTTTTTCGATACCTAAGTCAGAATGATACTTAAGAAAGTACAAAATGAGTTTGAAAGCAATTGAATAGCAGAGAGAGAGTATTGAGAATGACGTCGTGAGACCCTGATTCCCGAGCTATTTATAAGCAATTCAGTTACTTACGCGGAGTTTGTGTTATTTATACGTGGCAACTCCTTATTGGGTTTAGACCCTATCTTTCCTATTATTCCGTATTAAGTGGGAGCTGGAAGCGTGCCTTTGGGATTCAGGACAATTACAAGTCCATGTTAGGAGTGTGCATCGGTTTGGTCAAACTGCATACCGAACCGAACCGATTAAATTTGGTTTTTGTTTCGGTTTTTTCTTACATTTCAGTTCAGCGTTGGTCTTATTTTTTTGTGCATTTCAGTATTCGATTCGGTTTGACAAAAAATGTAAAAAAACCGAACCGCACCGAATTACACATATTCTATATTATATATATATATATATTCAAATTTACAAGTTTATTTTTTTTAATGATTGTTGAGATAATAAGCTAATATTAATATATTTTCAAAGTATTTCAATTTTTTTTATTATTGAGGCAAATTTAATGATGAAATTTAATGATTTTTATTTATTATTTTTATTTTTTAATTAAATTCGGTTTGTTTGGTTTAAAACCGAACAAAACCGAATTCGGTTTGGTTATATTTCGGTTTTATATGTTATTCGGTGTCGGTGTGAATTATTTTAGTAATTTCGGTATTCGGTTTTTTCGGTTTGGTTTTGAACTGATGCACACCCCTAGTCCACGTGTCTGCCTAGGCAGCTCCCAATGAAGCTTTCTTCGATGTTAAGTCTTCTCACTTCAACTCTTTATAGGCATTAATAAACTTAGGCTCAAATGCTAGATTCAGACCTTAAGTTATTGCATAAGCGTTTCAGGCTCATTCATTTGCTATTGTATCAAATGTCTCCCCCCCCAAAAAAAGATGCTAGAAAGTCCTTTAGGTATTCTTCTATTTGATGGAAACATCACTCCTTAGGCACGCCTGACATTAATGACATCATCTTAACGCCACACACAACCGTTTCCCTTAAATCTCAACTTCTTCCGTTTTCCTGCTCTTGCAAATCCACCATTTATAGACTTATAAGTTCATTTGCTTTTCTTTTCTCTTTTTATTCCTTTATTTTCTTTATTTGAATGACTCCTAAATCTTTAAAAACCGGTTAGAAGAAAGTTCGCCAACCAAAACCTGTTAATGTTGAGAAAGTTGTGAAACCTCGCAAGATGAATCCCATTCTAAGTATTGAGGATGAGCATACTTGGCTCCGGAGAATGGCCATCTCCCTTCCTCAAAGTAATGAGAGGGCTCATCTTCCCCCATCCTCAATAAAACTAGGTATTTTTACTCAGTACTTAGAATGGGAGATGAGATTTCCTCTTTCCAAAGGTGTAGTGGCTGTTGTGAATGAGTTCGCTTTGTGCCGAAAGCATGGCTTGAACTTCTTAGTTTGAACAAAGTTTACGAAGATCTAATTGTTGAATTGACCAGACCATTATTTTAGAACTTCTGGAGTCCCACAAAAAAGACATGTGAGGATATGGTTTAGTGGACGCTTTCTTCTCGAAGACGACGCATCTTGAATGAGAAAGTCCAAAGCGTGAAAGACTTTAAACTGAAGTGGTTTTGGGTGGAACCAAATAGAGTTGATCTAAATAATCCATATGTTCGAGGATTTCCTTTTGTCACAAAATGGAATGAAACTCCCACTCTGAAGTCCTCCTAGATATCCAATAGAGTGCTAAGCCCCGAAGAACAAGTGGGAGCTGAAAGGATTAGTGCATACACAATTCGGTGGAAGTATCAGGACATGATAGAAGTGAACCAAACTGGTGGATACACTAGCTTTTTTTTTTTAGCAAAACCAAAGGAAATGCGTATCCAGGATTTGACAGATTTGTCTATGTAGAAGGTGACTTTCTTTTCATTCTTATAATTTTTGTTTCCTTTTTTTTTTTTTTTTTTTGATGTAGGTGATTCTGAACATTATCTACTCTTTGTGATCAAATCGCAGCTCACCTTAAGAAGTTGAAAACCGAACAGGCAGCGACAAACCGTTTAGCTGGCCAAGCTGTGGATAAAGAGACGAACGCTTTAAAGCCAACTATAAGTATGAAAATGAGCAACCAAACACCCGTAAACTTATTAAGAATTATCCAATCGAAATATTAGATTATCATAATATAATATGATTAATCGAATTGAATAGAGTAATTAATATTAGTTTAGATAGTGATAATCTAAAGAGATCACGTTAAACATTGTTTAAGATAATAATGTTCTGTTTTGAGGGGAATTTGACAAAGGAATTAGGTGGGAAGGTTACATTGACATTCACGTTCAACCTCCCTAATTCATTAACATCACAATTGACTTCCAATCACCCAATCACTACTTCATCATCTTCTTAATATTATTATTATTTTTACAATTAATATTATTATATTTCGTACGTCCAAAAAATTGTGCTCTAAGAAATATAGGTTTGATAGGGCATGGTCAATAAAAGTTTGTTGAAAGTGTAAATTGTAATCCAATCAAACCATCCCTCGTGTTGATTTAGTAAGTTACGGATACTTACGATTAGATTTAGATTTATTAGAATTTTATTTTAAAATGATTTTAATCCTTGGCTTAAAATTTTAATAAATGTAGATCTAATAGTAAGTAATCAAATTTATTTAATTTTATAAGATGCGCTTTTTGGCCAAAATTTATACGAATATTAAGAAAATTGAAAATTAAGGTTTTAAAAAAAGAAATCTAATTACACCAACTAAAAAGAAAAAAAAATTAAGACTTGAGATTGTTAGTTCTGTTATCCTTCCGGCTTAAAATAATTTATTAACTAATTTAGATCTATTTTTATGTAAAATAATCAAATAAATATATATAGTAGCCACTGCTGTCAGCGGTGGATACACTCACGAATCAAAAAAAATATATATAGTATTTATTTATAACTAATTATGCTACTAGTGAAATAATATACTATTAGTATTTGATAATAGAGAATTTCTATATATTCTTAAGTAATATATCCTATTAATCAACTTGTATCATTTGTACACTTATATTTTTAATGTCAACCATCTCTCAATGAACTAGCATGCATCTCCCTTTTAATTGGTTGGATATATTAATCTATGAGTGTAATAGAGGGTCTCTTGATAATTGAGACAATTGAATCTATGTGATAGTACTCTGATGTCGGTGAGAACTTCTTCGATGCCAAAAGTAAGGCAAGATAAGGATCAAGGCGAGGTCGTTGACCAACAAACTCACTCTGATGCCTAATTTAGCAGAGTTTATGATGAGAGCACTAAGCAATTGAGAGTATATTGCAATAGATGTATATATGTACCTTGATTATGAAGTCACATTCGATTTATAAGGAGCCATGAGTAAAAAGGTATTCAACATTGATATTCACCTTATATTCCTTAAAGGACGACTGTTGGCTTCTAACTGGTGGACTTATTTTAGGTAGGTGGTAATATACCCGAACTGGGATTCTTTAATCTTAGGCATGAATCAAGGGTCCTAATCCGAAGAGGATTCAGAGCATGTCCCATTGATCCATGTGTTTTGAGGGATATTTATTCCTTTATAGTTTGATCTGATGGTCTTCCTTGTTTTGGACATCCCTGTTTGCTAAGATGAGGATACATGTATCCTGGTATTATTCACATAATATCAGATGTCCCTTCTTTAGTTCTTGAAGTTCTTTAGGGCTTCGGTTGCAAGATGTTATGTGGGACTTTGTTACAACACTTGAGGAATGGTTCGACATTCCGTAGATGTTGAATCACTCGAATATTCCATTTAGAAGGGTTCAAAATTCATTGTGTCGTACTTAGTCTTTTTATCTCATGTGTAGACGGGACATCACGTCACGTGGTCTCAGAACAACTTCATCCCTAGTAGTCGTGCAATCCCCCTTGTAGGCATCATTCCCACCATTTCTTCACTCCACGGGATGTATCAAACATGCCTCTAGGTGCTTAACCTAGATGAATTTAGGCGAAAAGGCATTGTGAGTTCCAAGGAGCAACACTAGAGGGTTTTCATTAAAGGTGAAGTTTCACCCATCCTCCAGGAAATCTCTATAAAAGGAGATCCAAACCGGTGAATTTCCTTTTTTGACTTCTACATTCCTTCAATACATTTGCCTTTCCACCATTTTTTCTAGAAATTTGTAAGTTTTTATTCTCTCATGGTTTTTTCTTTTTGTGTATGAAAATTTTGAGGCGAAAGAATTCTCACAACCCACAAATGTTCATCATCATTGATCCATCTTCCTCAAGCGACACTAAAATTATGGCTCCCCAAAAACATACTAAAGAAGGCACCGATAAAGGCAAGAAAGTGGTAACAGAGAAGAAGCAAAACACTAAAGCCTAGGTGCAATGTTCTATTTTGGCGACACCCCAACTGGTAGGTTTCTCTTGAAAATATCTAAAACTTGATTGAATGGAGATTCATCTGCTTGACCCTGGTCAACGCATCAACGATAGACTCAAGAAGGAGTTTATGTTCAGCTGATGATCTACAATATGCCATTTCCCCTTCCTAGCCCACTATAGCAGTTTTGGAAGAGTTTCACATGCGTCCATGCGAGCTATCACCTAAGTGGGTTAGAGTTGCTTGTCTTGAACAAGCTCTTCTCATATATGTTTGACTCTAAATGGAGAAATTCTTTGTTAATTTTGAAACCCCATAAAGAGGAGGGGGCAACATGTATGATGTTGGACTATGGGGGATCAATCCTTAAGATTCCGGAGACCTGCTTTATTGTCTGACAAAGTAGACATTGTTAAGGGTTTTAAGGAATTGTTTTGCTGGGGTCGAAAAGGATTTTCCCTAACAGCCCGTACTCAGAAGGCTTCCTTTTTAAGACCAATTAGAACCTAGATCCTACTAACAATGATATATAAGAATATCCACGAGCCTTAACCTTAGAGGAGGAAAGGTCTGTGAGGGAAATTGTGGCCTTTCCCAACTTTTAGCGTTTGACTAATATGCTAAAGATGATGGATGAATGGCGTCTTTGTACTGTGCAAGATGAAGATGGGATCTTCTATTTGGTCGGAGAAGATTGCTATGAATAAATCCTTGAAAGTGATTCTCTATTTTAACTTTGTTTTTTCTTTTATTTTTTAGGTGAACGAATGACTTCTAATATGAGTGCTCGTGCTTGCATGATAGTGATGCAAAGATAAGGTGGAGCTTTTAGTCGCAATGCTGAACATTAGAGTCTCTGCAGCTTAAAATGTGGTTGGAAATCTACTGCCAAAGTGTCCACTACCCTTTCTTCCACCTCTAGAGGGTCGAACCTTGAGAAGTCCCTTACTTTGCCTAAAGTAGAAAAATATGTGACACTCCTAGAGGATCTTTGGACCTGACCAAAGGAATTTTGGCTATTAAGATTCATTCTCAGGATGGTGATTTTGTATGGTCCAATGATATTCCTTCAATGAAGGTTGGTGTTTAAAGTGAAACAGGTGTAGTAGCATCTCAGGCGCATGTTGGGTAGGGCTGTGCATTATGCGGTTTGAAACCGCAAAACCGAACCGAACCGACACTGTTCGGTTTTTCGGTTCGGTTTTATTATTATACGGTTCGGATTTGGTATGTTATTTTGGTGAATATCGGTTTTCAGTTCGGTTCGGTTCGGTTTCTAATAAAAACTGAAATAACCGAACCGTACCGATTAGTTGCTACTATGTTGTATAAAACATGTATAGTTGGAAAAAAAATTACAATCCTTCCTAAATTTATACACACCACCTATCTAATTTTTGAATTTATGATTCTAAAAAAAACATTTAATATAACCATTAAATTCTAATCTAACATCTATTTACCTTAAGTTTGAATTTAATATAACCATTAAATTCTAATCTAACACCTATTTACCTTAAAAAAACATTTAATATAACTATTAGTATATGAATTAAAGCTCTGTGAGTTTTAGATTATTTGTAAAGTTTTATATAATTCGGTTAATTCGGGAAAAACCGAACCGAACCGAAAAAATCGGTTCGGTTTATATTCTTACGTCGGTTCAGTTCGGTACAAGATTTTTAGATATTTCGGTATTCGGTAAATTTGGTTCGGTTCGGTTCGGTTTTAAACCGATGCACAGCCCTAATGTTGGGTCCCAACTCCCTATGGTGCCATCCGAGGTCTTAATTTTTTACTTAACCGAGTTGAGACGATCGTTGTACCGCTTCCTGCCCCCTTAAACGTATCTCATCTTTAAATCAAGGCCCTTAACTCCATTCCTTATTCTTTTGGATCTTCTAAAGGTACAAAGAAAAAGTTTGGTCATCAGTCAGTTGACTTCTTGATGACCCCTCATTCTTCCATTGTTCTAAGGGTAGGGGTCTCGAAGAGGAAATTTTTCGAGGTGGAGACCTCAGAAAAACCACAGGTTCATGCCAAAAGGCCAAAGGTCAATGTTACTGAAAAAGTTAAGTACCTAGTGGACGGCTCTTTCGTTGCTATAGGGTTGAGTGGTGTAGAGTTGTCCTTCTTCAAGGAGTATGACACTACCAAGGTAAACCTCTTATCCTCATATTTCTAAATTCAGTTTTTTTTTATTACCGGTGACTTTCTGAGATTGTTTTCCAGCTTTGTGAGTGTGAATATGGTCTGAATGTTACATTTCGAAACCCACATTTGGCCTATCACTTAGTTCATCTTGCTCTAGTTCCCGAAGAACAAACTTAGTTTGAAAAGTTGGCAATTTAGAAGATTATGTACTTGGCTATTTCCCGCGCTGGTTAGATATCCTTTCCTCTTCTAATTTTTACTGTAATATTATAAGCTTTCCTCTTTGTTGACTTTGGTTCTTCATCAAGGTATTTCTGCCACACTAGAGGCCTTCCACCAACTCTAAAGTGTTGCCCAATGCTCCCAATATCTGGTAAGAAGCATATCTCCTCGGTTTAATTTTCTCGAAGAGGATATGCTTCCATAACAAATAATAGGTAAAACAAATGGGTCATATCTGGTTTGTATATGTAGCGAGTTTTCTGAGATCTTCTTAATTAAACCGGATGTCCGGAATAAGCTTTTAGAATCTCTCCATCCCGATTATGAAAGTTCAATTTTATTCTAAGCAACATTAGAATAAAATTGAACTTTCATAATTGGGATGGAGAGATTCTAAAAGCTTACTCCGAACATCCGGTTTAGTTAAGAAGATCTTAGCAAACTCGCTACATGTACAAACAAGATATGACCCGTTTGTTTGACCTATTATTTGTTGTTTGCTGTTACGGGTTGCTATTGGAAAAAGCCAAAAATTTATTGTCCTAAAAATAGACTCTAGCAAGTGCACTAGGTACAAGTAATATCTCAATAAGTAAAGTATCGTTCTCCTCATGGATTGATAAATAATTTTAACAGAAAAACCTTATAGAACAGGGTGTTCGGAGTAATAGTGACTCCTTTCTTTTAGTTGGAAGTATGGTTCATGTGATTTGATTAGAATAAGACCAAAGTAACTGATCTTCAGAAAGTGCGTTCAGAAATGTATGATTTATCACGATAAAAAGGGGGAACAAGCTAAGCCTAGCATGAACATGGAGCTTGCAATATAACTTTTGCCTATTTATTCATGAATGTAATATGATGTGGTCAAGGTCTCTGCTTTAGGCTCACTCAAGTCAACTCTCGTGTGTTATTGAGATTCTAAGATTTACTACACATTCAAGCATCCCCAAATGTGTTTCTTCCTTGCATTAAACAATAAGCAACATTTCATTTACAGAAAACCCTTGATATAAAACCATTATATTTCTATTTCTGATTTTACATGTTCAATGATAGATACGTGAATATGAAAGCAGTCTCCCATCATTCATAAACACTAAGATAACAGTTAATAAACTATACATGAAAAGCATCATTAAACACCCAAAATATAAACCACATTCATTCATAAATAAGCTAAGAAAACTTACAACTCCAGCCCTTAGCTAGCTTAGCTCATTCAATCGACTACTCACTCATAGTACAGAGTGAACAGCCACAAAATATGCAATAACTCCTCATCAATAGAGTTAGGTTAAAATATCCGAGAGTTATCCTTCAAGAGACGAAGTTTTGGCTCTCAAAATGATCCAAAAAGGTACCCCTTCCCTCCTCCTACTCGTCCGCTATTAATAAGGAGGAAAGATACAAAATAGAAAAAGATTATTACAAAAGTAGATTGTTCAGAAAAAGTAAAATTGTCCTTCATAAATCAGTATTGACTTTAGACAATTGAACACTCAAGGTCCTGAACTTTTCATCATGTTGCTGACCATCCCTAGTACCGCCTCCTTGTTCTGCCATCCTCAGCGCTTCTCGCCTTTACCCTTCAGTCCGACGGGTCTTCTTCTACTTTTCTCCTGCAAAACAGGCTGAAAGATAGATGTTTCGTCTTGTCATTTAAAGATCTGCACAAAAAGCCTTTTAGCCCACATTTTATATATTTAATTAGCCCAAGTAGCCCATTTTTATTGAAATATGGTATGGTTCTTAGGGCCAAGTATGAACCCATCACTTCACTGCTTCTCCAAAAAAGCATGGATTCTTTGCTTTTGTAAAATTGCTACTTTTCAAGTGTAAAAAGACAAACATGAGATTAATAACGAAACACCTAGAACTCTTTCTTTTAAAGTGAAAAAGCAAATAGAAATATGAAAATGAGCAACAAAACACTCTAATATAATTTTATATTTCTTGCTGTCCCAAATAATTATTACGGAGATATAAAAAAATAATCTTATTCCATAGTACTCCCATGCAAATTGTGGAGTAATATTTATTATTTTTCAAGAATTATTAGATTAAGGATATTTCATACTTCCTATGCAAATTAATAAGTTCACATGGGGTTTAAATGTTGTTCTGACCAACAACCCATGACCTCCTAAATCTTTATTGGAAGCTGAGGAATTATTTTGAATAAAATGCTTTGTGATTAAACTGAATTTGAACCAATTAATATACACTAGTTATGATTTCATTTTAGTAATTCACAATTTGCACATGTTTATATCACAAAATTGATTTTAAAATTATAGTGGGTTAATCAAATAAGATTTAAAATTATCACTAACTATCTGGTGTTACGGTATACGTTTAGCAAGAGAACTTTATATCGAATCCTCAAAATAAGAATGCAGGTGTGATTAAATTATTTAGTGAAAGAACTTTATATTTCAAAAGAAACTTATCCAACTGAAATTTAGATTAATATAGACTATCGACCTAAAATACCAAATAGTTAGACCAAAATAAGATTTGAAATTTTACCATACTCTTTCAATAATGGTTAAATTTATAACTTAGCACGAACGGAAACAGTTTATCTTATAAGTAGATCAATGGATCTATGTGATTGCAATAAAAGAAAAGATTCACATCCGAATGTTCAGATCGGCTTAAATGATGATGATTGGATTGCAGATGCTTTTCTACAGATTTGAATTTATAAGAAATGTATATTTTCTTGTTCTTTAATGTTTTTAATACCTTTTATTATTATTTTTACTCTTTGTAGTCATTTTAGTGCATTTATGGTTTTTGTCAGGTTTTATTCCTTACGTTTTTTTTACTATACTTGCTTGTTCATCTGTTAAAAATATAAACGTTTCCATCCAATAAAAGAACAGTAAAAAAATTGACTGTATTAAGAATTAAGGGTTAATTGGTTTTGAAGTTGTTAGATATATTTAGTCAGTGATTTTCACTTGATCAGTGACTGACCAAGTGAATTTAGTTAGTCACCATTAGATCTAGACTTATTAAAAGCATATGGTGGAGATTAAAACAATCATATTACTTAGATTTACACCTTCTAGATCTAACGGTGACTGACCAAGTGAAAACTACTAATATTTAGTTTAGTCCAAATTAAATTTTAACATCAATTTAATCATGAGCAATATTTAATAAATTAATCTAAATACAATTAATTTTTATATCTAAAAATTTGTCAAACTAATTTATTAAATATTACAAATTTAAGTATTAAGTTAGTAATACATAAACTTCGTTAGGTTAAAGTAACAAACTTTTGCATCCAAATTGACCCTTTAATTCGTATATTCCTAATATAAGAGCAGTGAAAAGTCAGTGGTAATCTTGTAATATACTACAATAGGGAGACCCAAAAGATAGAAACTTCACAAAACTCTAACGTTAAAACGTTTTCAACTTGTCGTGTCCCTGTTAAGCTTTTGGTTTTACTTTGTATCCGTTAAGACCACTCTGTTTTCCTACGCTCTTGCATTCTTCTACTTTCAAATTCTCTCAATTTTCTTGCCAACCAAACACATTTTCTTCAAGTTTATACAATCAATTTCACTTCTCGCCGGAAACCACCCATGTCGGTCTCCGGCGGCTCCGACAATTCTAGTAGCAATTCTTTGACACATAAGCTTACTTCAAAAACATCATTTCTCAATTTAAAGCTTTACATTATAATCCCAATCATATCCATATGTCTGCTCTTACTTTTCCTTCTCATTTTCCTCTGTATCCGTTTACGTCGAACCTCAAGGAGACGCAGAAAAGTTCTCGAGAAACGGAGCTCCGGTCTGATCCCATTAGTGTCGAAAGAAATTTTAGAAATCAAAGCTTTGGATCGGAGAGAGAATAAGAATAACGAGAAAGAGGAGATCAGAATTGGAAATGTAGACATAATAAAGAAGAATGAGATTGAGACTACTGTTATTGATGTTCAGATCGGAGAAGAAGGAAAGCCGCTCAGGAAGAAGAAGAGCGGAGAAAGTGATGACGTGTCTTGTAGCACGAGTAGTGACGTGTCTTCAGTCGAGATGCAACAGAATATAGGGTGGGGCCGGTGGTACAGCTTGAAGGAGCTGGAGGTTGCGACTTGTGGATTCGCGGAGGAGAATGTGATCGGTGAAGGAGGATACGGTGTCGTTTACAGAGGCATATTGGAGGATGGTTCCGTTGTCGCTGTCAAGAATTTACTCAATAACAAGTAAGAAATTTTTTTCCGTTTGTTTCTCGGGATAATAATAATTAATTTTCCCGAGAAAACCGTTCTTTGATGACATTTAGCTGTCAAATTAGTCAATTTTAATACAATTGTACAAGTAATGATCTGAATAGAGATCATATGGTGCCCCAGTGTCGGTGACAGATGGGCTTTGTTCTTTAGTTCTTTCTCTTTAGTCCTTTTTCATATTTATTATTTCCATTTATCCTTGCTTTTTCAACTTTTGATTTTTTCTATTTCTTTTTAACATTATCTCGTTTTTACTTTCAAGACTTTAAAAAATCATCTTCATAATGATGTTGCATGGATCATGGATACTCCGCTTTAGTAGTGAAATAACGTTTTTGTGTCCGTGTCGATGTCCGATGTCGGGTCTTAAGAATTAGAATGCTGATATTTGAAAAGCTGTGAATTTTCAGGGGTCAAGCAGAGAAGGAGTTCAGGGTGGAAGTGGAAGCCATTGGAAAAGTAAGGCATAAAAACTTGGTGGGTCTAATTGGTTATTGTGCAGAAGGTGCCCGTAGGATGCTTGTTTACGAATATATTGATAACGGCAATTTAGAGCAATGGTTACATGGTGATGTAGGCCCTATTAGCCCCCTAACCTGGGACATTCGAATGAAGATTGTCATTGGAACCGCAAAAGGGTACATTTTTCTTCTTTCATATACATATATTCAAAATATACCTTAGACCAAGTCATTCCAGATGTGGAATTCATTTCATTCCTATCGGTATACCACGCCCTTCAGCATCAAGTCGTTACGGGCTCACCAGCTTTCGATTAGCTTGTCTCCGAACTAACATACTCTCTGGAGAATCGGATTTGATACCAATTAAATTGCATGTTCTAGAATTAGTCCACTTTGTCCCAAGACCCATTCTTTGGACCGGACAGTTTTAAAACGCATTTACATATTCAAGAAAATACACTATATTGATAAAGTTCAGGTAGATTCAGCTCAGTTAGATTTCCATTAGTCCTCCAAATACACTATATTGATAGAGGCTCATTGCTCAGACTTTCTATTCAATAGCTTGGATGAACTTGATAAAAATATTCATTGACTTTTTGATCAAAAATTGTCATATCAGCATTTTGTAACACTGTTAACAGTTTGGACTGCTTTTGTTAAAGTAACGTACCACAAGGTATCCTCTTTGCAAATTTTTAAACTACATTGAAAACGGTCCAAACCCCATAGTTTATTTTTTTACTTTCCCCATTAATTTATTCTCCTTACTTTGTATAACTTATAGCTTGGATGAACTTGATAGTTATATCAAAACAACTATAGATTGTAGTTGTTGATGGCTGAGAATTTCATGGAACTTCATTTCAGTTTCTCTTGCATCTGTTTTTTTTCCCTGAGCTGTTATGGTTTCTATCTATGCTTCAGGTTAGCCTATTTGCACGAAGGTTTAGAACCTAAAGTTGTGCACCGTGATGTAAAATCCAGTAACATACTTCTGGATAAAAAATGGAATGCGAAGGTCTCAGATTTTGGACTAGCCAAGCTTTTAGGTTCCGAATCGAGCTATGTTACGACGCGCGTTATGGGAACATTCGGGTTGGTACTTTCTCCAATTCCTGCATCAATTTTCAATAGCTAAAACATAATGACTCACTGATGAATTTATTGTCATTTTGATCCAGATATGTGTCTCCAGATTATGCAAGCACAGGCATGCTCAACGAAGGCAGCGATGTATACAGTTTCGGCATTCTTCTTATGGAGATGATAACAGGAAGGAGCCCAATTGATTACTCTAGACCAGCTGGAGAGGTAACTTTCGGAGTGTCTATTGTGTTTTGCATATCATTGCTATAAAATGTACTTAAACTGGTATTGTTTCAGATGAATTTGGTTGACTGGTTTAAAGGAATGGTAGCTAGTCGGCGTGGAGAAGAGGTTTTGGATCCGTTAATAAACGTTCAGCCTCCTTCAAGAGCTCTCAAAAGAGCCTTATTGATTTGTCTTCGATGTATAGATCTCGATGCCTATAAACGACCAAAGATGGGGCAAGTTGTTCATATGCTGGAAGCGGATGACTTTCCTTTTCGTACTGTAAGTCCTCTTTGCCTAGTGTCCGTTTTGAAGTTATTTAGATGTGTATTCGAAGTGATGGAAAGCGAACATCCAATGATTCTAGCGCTGATGCAACCATTTTTCTGATATTATGCAGGAAGCTAGATCAATTAAAGAGAAAAATCTTCCCCCTTCTCATGCAACCATTTCCAGCAAAGTTCAAAGCAAAAATGCAGGAGGCAACGACGTAGAGAGACCGAGGGGAAGATAAGATGATTGCTGCAAGTCTAAAGATTGAACATTTTCGGAAATGGAATCTATTTTTAGCATAGCTCTTTCATTTATATAGTAATATAAAAAAATGTTCCATGTTCATATGTTACATTCATCCAACATTTTGATACCTACATTGTAGTAGATATAGTTTAAAAATGAGCCTTGTAAATACGCATATCTGAAACATGAACCTATTATCTTTGTATATCGTCTTTGAAACATTTCTGTTCGGGGTGTAGTCACAGTTAAGGCTTCTCATCCGATTTCTGAAAACTCAGTCCGCATTACCAATTAAGTGATACCTGCCTGTCTCTGAAATGAGGGTGCAGGCACACTTGTCTTTGAAGACAATTTGACAGTTAGGAATGAATTGATATGACATAGCTTTGCTTATGGTAGAAGTTGCAGACATAAAAGAGATGTCTGCTTTTTTAAAGGGAGAAAGAAAAACTGAAAAAAGGAAACCTTCAAAATTCAGTCATTTCCAATTTTCAAACCAATTCCTTTCATGAAATTTTTGACTTTTGATGATAAATGGTAGTTGGTGCACCGACGGATCCGAATCACCCATTGATAGTTGGAAAAATGCCACATAATTCTATTAGGTAAATTATACATGTGGTGTACAACTTTTATCATTTTTCACATTTTGATATACAACTTTTGTCAATTTTCACATTTTGTTGTACAACCTTCAATTTTGCACATGTACAACATTCTAGTGACCTCCCGTTGAAGTTTATAGCTCTTAATTATGACCGGTTAATGCAAATTCAACATGCCATGTCAGCAATTTGACCTCTATAAAAGTCAAAATTGCTGACGTGACGCATTGACTTTGCATTGACCTGTCAACTTTTGGCTTTTAAGGAGGACAAATTACTGACGTGTGCACGTTGACTTCGTGTTGACGGTCACAGTTACTAGTTGTACACTTTAGTGAGAGGTCACCAAAAGATTATGCACTTTTATGTGCAAAATTAAAAGTTGTATACCAAAATGTGAAATATGACAAATTTTGTACACCACGTATGTAATTTACTCTTGTTTTATTTATTTTAGGAATAAAGTCTAAATTTATCCCAATTATTTTTTAAGAAGTGCATATTTATCTCTAATGTATGAAATTATGCAATTTTACTTTTAACGTTTTCAAACAAGATAAATTTTAAATTTCCTTTAGAGTGTTGTTTATTGTTATTTGACTCGTTATTTAATTATCAGGTATGATCTTTCAAACATCATATTACATTATGTGGTAAGTTCTTGTGCAATTTAGGCATGCCTCTCCCACAAGTGATATTGATATAGGTGAGATCAGATGATAGTGTGCATGTGCATCAAAAGAATTGGGTGTTGTTGCTGTCATTGCATTGCATTGCATGCTGACATAATTTCCATGTTGGATGCCTATAAATAAATAGATGCCATTTATTTTACTTGAAGACCTTTCTTTGTTTTATTATTACTTTTTGTAACTTTTTATTTAAAGCACAACTACTTCAACTTCAACATCAATATATCTGATTCAGAACTGTCAAATACCACAACATCACAAGTGAACTACAAGCAACTCCCTTTACAAAAGATCCCTCCTTAACAAGTAAAACCTCAATCTCATTTACATACTTATTTGGGATAAGGTTATCATTTCACATTAGCCTCAAGTCATTTTGGACCGGCTCGGGTTCATAGGCAGAGGCAATGAGTCACGGGATGCTCGCGTTAACAGATCTGAACAAGATATGCGTGTTTACCGAAGAAATCTAACCAAAGGTTAGACAAATTACAAGAATGGAAAGATTGAATTACAGAGAATGAAGGAATTAAGAAATGAAATCTTGAGAGTATAAAGATGACAATAATCGATACCTTATACCTAGCAGCTAGTCTGCTATTTATACAGCCTAAAAACTAAAAACTAACCGTTGAGTAAAACGGTAGAAACTACTGCGTTTTGTCTAATACCCCCCCTCAAGCTGTAGTGTATACAGATAAAACACTAAGCTTGCTGAGATTGAGTTGGAACAACTTTGGTGAAAGTGGTTTGGTGAATATATCAGCAACTTGGTTGATTGAAGAAACTGGGATTGGCTTAATAACTCCTTGCACCAGCTTTTCCCGAACAAAGTGACAATCTAATTCGATGTGCTTTGTTCGCTCGTGGAATGTTGAATTATTTGTAAGATAGATGGCAGATAAATTATCACAGTAGAGAGGCACTGGTACTTTAGCAGACAATCTTAAGCTTTGAAAGACATATAGCAGCCATTGTACTTCTGCTGCAGCAGATGACATTGATCTGTATTCGGCCTCTGTTGAAGAGCGTGAAACAGTAGCTTGCTTTTTGCTCTTCCAAGAAATGAGAGATTGACCCAAAAACACACAGTATCCTGTGACACTCCTTCTTGTATCTACACATGTGGCCCAGTCAGCATCTGAGAAGGCCTGTAAGTGCTGAGACTGCGTTTTGGCTGGATAAAACAATCCCTGACCAGGATTGCCTTTGATGTAATGCAGAACATGTTGATCAGCTTTAAGGTGGATAACAGTTGGTGCTGAAAGAAACTGGCTAAGGGTATTGACAGCAAAGGTGATGTCTAGTCTGGTATTGGTTAAGTAAACCAATCTACCAATGAGCCTTCTATACACAGTAGGATCAGGCAACGGAATTCCTTGATCTTTAGAAAACCTTGCAGTAGGATCCATGGGAGTAGAAACTGGTTTTGCCCCTAACAGACCTGCATCTTCCAACAGTTCTAAAGCATACTTTCTTTGAGATATGTTAATGCCCTTTGATGTTCGAGCTATCTCAAAGCCAAGAAAAAATTTTAAAGTTCCCAAATCCTTAATACGAAATTCATTATCCAAAGATGTCTTAATAGAATCTATTTCATTAATATCAGTACCAGTTAATATAATATCATCTACGTATACAAGTAGAACAGTAACAAGATTTAATCTATGTTTTATGAACAAAGAATGATCTGAAACACACTGTTCATAACCATGTAAAACCAGAAAATTGGATAGTCTAGCAAACCATTGCCTACTAGCTTGTTTTAGACCATACAAAGATCTTTGAAGTTTACATACCATATCAGCATGAGGTAAAGAAATTCCAGGAGGAGGTTTCATATAAATTTCTTCATGCAATTCTCCATGAAGAAAAGCATTATTAACATCACATTGATATAAACCCCAACCTTGTAAAGCCGCTATTGCTAAAATTAATCTAACAGTAGTTAATTTAACTACTGGTGAAAAAGTATCAAGGTAATCTATACCTTCCACTTGAGTATATCCCTTAGCAACAAGCCTAGCTTTGTATCGTTCTAAAGTACCATCACTTTTAAGTTTGACTTTAAAAACAAAACCACAATTAATTGGTATCTTACCTGGAGGTAAATTAACTAGTGTCCATGTTTGATTGGCTTCTAAAGCCTCTAATTCTTTTGTCATTGCTTCCCTCCAACATTGATGTTTCACTGCTTCTTTGTAACTCTTAGGTTCAGGAATGATAGTTAAATTGAGAACATAAGACTTATGAACAGGACCTAAGTGTGAATAACTAATGACTGCTGACAAAGGATGCTGTACAGATTTCTGTATCATAGGTTCAGCACTAACCTGGTGACAATGATAGTCTACTAAATAAGAAGGTGTCACTCTCACTCTAGTAGACTTTCTTATACTTGGTTCAGGTGTGGCTTGGCTTTCTACAGTTGTCATTCTTAGGTCAGATTGACTATTCTCAACAGACTCATCAGTATTCGCAAAATCTGTAGATTGAATAGTAGTTATTGGTTCACTGTTTATCACTTCATTACTATGAAGTTGATCACTGATTTCAGATTCCCTAGTAATCCCTTCAACACTAGGTATAGACTGTTCATGAACTAAGTCAAGTGGTTGGTCATAATCTAATTCTATAGATTCATTAGGAAAAGTTCCATTTTCTCCTGTAAAATCATTATAAAGAGATAACGACGCTAAACATTCTTGACTTAAAGTTTGAAAGTCTATTAAAGGAGGATGAACATTAGTGGATGCATAAGGGAAAATATGTTCAGCAAACTTCACATCTCTAGAGACCGTGTAAGTATGTGTTATAAGATTGTATACCCTATAACCTTTAACTTGAGATTTAAAACCCACAAAGATACAAGGTATTCCTCTAGGATCCATTTTATTCCTACCCTGTTTAAAATTGACTACATACACTAAACTACCAAAAACTTTCAAGTTCATATAGTCAACATGTTTGTTATACAAAACAGAAAAAGGAGTCCTATTGTTTAAAACTGGAGTAGGCATTATGTTAATCAAATATGCAGCATGTAACACACAATCCCCCCAGAAGGTTAAAGGTAAAGATGCTTGAAATCTTAAAGACCTAGCAACAGATAACAAGTGCTGATGTTTCCTTTCCACTATACTATTTTGTTGAGGAGTATATGGACAAGAAAGTTGATGTAAAATACCTTTTGTATGACACAGTGTTCCTAATGCTAACTCGGGTGCATTATCACTTCTAATGGTCGTGATTTTCACAAAAAAATGTGTTTCTACAAAATTATAAAAACCTTCAAAGCATTTAGGTGCTTGTGCCTTATTTTTTAACAAGTATATCCATGTAAAACGACTAAAATCATCAATGATAGTCAAAAAATTCTTATAACCCTGCTCAGTTTCAGTGGAGAAAGGTCCCCAAACATCAAGATGAACAAGTTCAAAAACTGAAGTAGTCTGTGTTATACTAACAGGAAAAGAAAGCCTCTTCAGCTTAGCTAGAGGGCAGATATTACAATCAAAATGTGAATGAGATGTCTCCTTCACAGTTATTGGTAAATCATGCAACAAACTAAATTTGGAAATAGGAAAATGCCCTAATCTATAATGCCACAACTGTTCATTAGTAAAATGATGTGACTTAGGCTTAATGGATGTAGAAATTGCTCCCACAGTTGACTGCTTAGGAGATGCTTTATTATGCTTTTCATGTGGAATGATGTATAATCCTTTGTAATATCTAGCTGAACCAATCGTCAGCTGTTGATTGGTGTCCTGAATATTACAAATATCAGAATCAAATAAGCATTTTACATGTGAATGTGATGCTAATTTGCTTACTGACATAATATTGAAAGTAAAAGAAGGTAGATAGAAAACATTCTTTAAGTATAAGCGATCATTAACCTGAACATCCCCTATTTTAGTAACCGTAAGCTGTTGATTATTAGGAAATTTCACAACTATATTATGAGTATCATGCACCGTATGAAAGTAATCTAGATTATTAACAATGTGGTCAGTAGCCCCACTATCTAGAATCCAACCATGTTGCATAATATCCATAGAATCTTTCATGATATTATTAATAACAGGGATAGAAATACCTGGATTGATAACACTTCCAATGACATGAGAATGTCCTGATTTTGTTGTTCCCTGTGATGGATTATCCAGCATATTCATCAGCCTATTATATTGGTCCTTGGATAAAGTGATACCAGAAATAAGTTCTTGAGGATTTGTAGAAGCAACTGCTTGACTGTCTACAGGAAAATTCTCAGCAGCAACATGATCTGTAGTATTATCACCACTACTAGAACCTACTCCTTTCTTCTTTGTGAACTTAAAACCAGCAGAAAATCCATGTTTTTTGTAACACTGATCAATTATATGCCCAGGTTTGTCACAGTGACTACATTTGGGACCTTTTTTCTTATTGTCATAAAACTGACCCCTAGCCAAATTCACAGATGACTCAGTAGAAACACTTCCTATATTCTGTCTCTCTTGTTGCAAAATTAAAGAAAGTGTATTAGTGATATCTGGCATGGGTTTCATCAAGAAAATCTGTGACCTAACATTTGCAAATTCAGAGTTTAAACCTTTGAGAAACCTAATGACTTGATCCTCTTCTTGATAATTCTTCATCTTAGTTAAGAGTGTTGAACACTTGCACACAGGATCGCAATTACAAACATAAAGTGGCCTGTAATTGATTAGTTCCTCCCACAAAATCATCTGCTCAGTGTAGTAATCTGTTACAGAAAGAGATCCTTGATTGAAAGAATATAATTCTTCCTGTAACTCAGAGATCTTGAGGGAATCAGCTTGTGCAAAATGTTTTTTCAAATTATTCCAAACATCAAGAGCAGATTCAAACCATTGAACACTTTTGGCTATAGAAGGAGTAACTGACCTTGTTATCCATGAGAAAATCATGGTATTACATCTATCCCATGCAGGTCGATTCTGAATTCTAATTGAAGATAGCGGCATCGATCCATCGATAAAACTGATTTTATTTTTTGCACGAAGAGCCCTCTGAAATTCACGGCTCCATGAATGATAATTGTTTCCATTCAAAACCTGCGCTACAAGAACCAATGAAGGATTCTCTCCTAGATGTAAATAGTAGCAACTAGCCGGATTCAAAGATGGATCCACAAACCCTTGATTTGAAGAATTTCCTCCATGAGAAGTCTGATTTAATGGATTCTGAGTACCTGTTTCAGTTTTGTTTGCCATTGTTCAAGCTTGAACACCAAAAGTACAAATAACTGAACAAGACGAAAGAAGATTTGTGAAAGAATTTTTTTGCAAATAATTGCAAAAGAATGAATCGATCGTTGACAAAACGATCGAGAGGTGGAGAAATTGCAGTAATGCGATTTCTGATTCAAAGATTTCAGTAAAACAATCTCAATAGAATTGAGATTTAGCACAGAAGCGGCTCTGATACCATAACAGATCTGAACAAGATATGCGTGTTTACTGAAGAAATCTAACCAAAGGTTAGACAAATTACAAGAATTGAAAGATTGAATTACAGAGAATGAAGGAATTAAGAAATGAAATCTTGAGAGTATAAAGATGACAATAATCGATACCTTATACCTAGCAGCTAGTCTGCTATTTATACAGCCTAAAAACTAAAAATTAACCGTTGAGTAAAACGGTAGAAACTACTGCGTTTTGTCTAATAGTATAACATAATTGAGGAATGAGAATAAACAACGAGTGCAATGAATATCATAACCGTTGTTAGTTACATTGGGATGATAACATGGTATATATATATATAACCATCGTCATAATGGCTATATTTCTAAATTTATGTCTAATTATAATTTAACCCAATTTTTCTTTCTTATTTCTATTATATCCCTCAAACTGGAAGATGTAGAAAGTAGACCTATTATTTGTGTCATTTCTCTGACAAAGGTTTTGTAAAAAATATCCGCTAGCAGTTTATTCCGTTTTGATAGATAACAATCTCACAACACGTGCCAATATCTTCTCTCTTGAAAAATGGTAATCTACTTCAATATGTTTTATTCGCTCATAGAATAATGGATTATGAGCAAGATAAACAACTGAGTTATTATCACAGAACAATTTAACCTCATTAGTCTGCTGAAATCTTAAATTGTATACTATTGTTATTGTAATTCACATGTTGTACAAGCCAAAGCTATGCACTCTACTTCTGGGGAACTTTGCGAAACCTCTTGCAATTTTTCTTTTATTTTCCATGAAAATCAATGACCTCTGTAGAAAAATCGTATAACTAATAACCAATCTTCATCTATTTGGACATTCTTCACAGTCTGAATCACTGTAACCTTGTAATTTAATTTCTGATTTTGAAGAATAGAACAATCTCTGAGCTAATGCTCCTTTGGTATATCTAAAAATTTCAAGGCTGCTTGATGATGTATATCTGTCGACTTATCAAGAAACTGGCTCAATTGGTTAACATCATATGTTATATACATTCTCGTCACTGTTAAGTAAATCACTTTTCATATTAATCTTTTATACATTGTTTTATCTTCAAGTCAACATTTAATGACTTACTAGCTAATAGACCAACAACATCCTTCAATAACTTGAGTGTATACTTTCATTGATTCTAAAATATCCCTAGTTTGCTTGTTGCAACTTCAATCCCCATAAATAATTTCAAGGTTACTAAATCCTTTATCTTAAACTTTATTATCCAAATTAGCCTTTATTGAAGCAATTTCTTCTAAATTATTACCAGTTAAGATAATATCATCAATGTATATTAGTAGACAAGATATCTTACCATTCGACTACTTGACAAATAATAATTGATTAAAAGGTGATTGTTTGTATCCAAATTGACATAAGGATTGTGTAAGCTTGGCATTCCACTAGTGGCTAGCTTGCTTGAGGCCACAAAGTGATTTGGTGAACCTACATACCATATTCTTTTTCTATATCTTGAAACCTTATGGAAAAACCATATATACCTCTTTTGTATAAATTATACAATTAATCTGCCATTACAACATATTGTTTTGATTATATGATTTAGTTTAATGTTAGATGAACCAACAATTTCTTATGTGTTTTTTTTTTTGTCATGGATGCAGATTGACTTCACTTCACATATTATGACGGTCTTCTTGAATCTTAAGGTATGTGTACTTATTGAAAACTTGATATGCTCGACCCTTAACCTTCGACACTGCTATTAGTATGCTTCACAACTTGAGTTGAAGTGCATATTATGAAGTTCCTATTTTACTTGTGATTAATGGCTTCCCTTTGATGAATAAATTTTGTTTTTCAGTATGTTTAGAGCAAATAGGTCTAGTGATACAAATTAATATTGATGCAGAAAAAAAAGTACAAGAAGATAGGAAGAGTTATAACTTTAAAATAGAAATCGATAGAACCGATAGAACCCAAAGATTAAGTGTTAGAAATTTTTCGCTCTGTTATTGTTTTCATTGTCAAAAGGAAACCTGATAACATCGTGATATTAACCCAAGGACTAAAAGGGATATTCACCTCAGGAACGCCGCGTAGTGATCCCCAAAGGGGAGCTGGCAGGCGGATCTGTTCTGAGAGATCCGCTGGCGGACCTATGAGGCGAATCTCTTCATTCACCTGATTCGCCACTATAACGGCTGGCCGCCGACTCGGCCATAAAGATCATTAATGAGTAATCAATTAGCTAACTGCCAGGTTAGAGATAACTCGTAACCGCCATTAATAGAGCATTAATGGAGACCTTCTAGTTACCTGAAGGTTACAACTTCACAGCTATATATAGCCTGATTCCCTAGGTTATCAAGGTACACATTCTTACAACCTTTGTCAATTCAGTTTGTTTCCTTGAATCATCTTACTGACTTTGGCATCGGAGCTTCCCCCCGTCGAACCCAACGACGCCCCCACAAGGACGGACGTTGACCAGAATTTCGCTACCTGTTATCAATTGGTGCGGTGAACGTGGAATCCTTGACCAAACAAAGGGTTTTTCATTCACACTAAAAAACTATGACAAACGGAGATCAAAATCCCTCCTCAGGGATTGAAACACCATTAGTTACACCATCTAGTGCTGGCCGCACTGATTCTACAGCTCCTGCAACGCACGTCGAAAATAGTATGCCTCTAGATGCTTTCATCAATATGTGTGCCCAAGCAATTGGAGAACGATTTGGAACCGGGACAGGGAATCGCCTGCGGTCATTTATGACCCTCCCTCCACATTGGAGCATGGCGTCCACATCGGCCGTATCATCTTGGCCTTTGTTAAGCTTTGGACCGGGCGCCCAAAGTTCTTCATTCCTCTAAGCTCACAACACGGATTCTATGATAACCACCACAACGTCGACTGGCGAACGGCAAATCAATCGTGAGTTATTTCCTGATGGCGCTGAAGGAAGTCAAAGAAATAATTCATCCTTACCGGGTGGATCCGCGGGACCTTGATTAAATCTGGACGGACCCAATATCCCCAGGCGTCCACGAACGAATCTTCCCCCTGGCGGATCCAAAGGGCGAACACACAAAAAGCACAGAAAGGAGAAAGGCAGGCGGTCCAGGTCACCTTCGCCCCGACGACCGAGATCCTCCCATCGTGGTAGATCGCCCCCATCTACTGGTCGTGGACGGAGTAAAAGGCCAAAAGAGACACCCCATCCAAGTGGACCACCACCACCACCTTCGGGAACTGTTGGACACATCCCGTTAGGAAGCCAGGGAGGGGGAAACGGGCCGGCTCCCCCTGGCGGAGGAGGCGGAAGTGGAGGTGGCGGAGGAGGAGGTAGTGGAGGAGGTGGCGGACGCGGTAATGGGGGAGGGCGTTCGCCATCAGATCCATCGTCTGATTCAAGTTCTTCTTCTTCTTCTTCTCCAAGCAGATCGCCACGAAGAGGTCGTCCAAGGGCGGATCCAGAAAATTTTGATGATAGAGTTAGGGCCTTGGTGCTCCGTATGAATGAAGAAATTGCTAGGCATAACCCGTTCGCCAATAGGGATTCGCCTTTCGCAGCTTGGATTGAGGCGGAGGAAACAGACAGAGCTTTTAAAATTCCCAATCTTGCAATATACACAGGAAGTGACAATCCAGAAGCTCACGTTAGAAAATATCGAATAATGCTTAGGCTCAACCGTGCCACCGAGCCCGTGCTCTGCAAAATGTTTGTTACCACGCTGGGGGGCCCAGCCTATTTATGGTTTCAATCTTTACCTCCAGGTTTGATAAATAGCTTTGATCAATTGAGCAGGGAATTTTACGCTAAGTTCGCAGGCTGTATTCCTCCAGTAGTGAAATCTGGGAAGCTTTTTGAGTTAAAGCAGAAGGCGAATGAATCCCTTCGGGAGTATGTGGACACTTTCAACCAGTTGTGCATACAAATCGTTGATGTGGACATCTCCATAGCTGTGGAATGTTTCGTAAGAAATACCACCTGTAAGAGTTTGCAGGAAGATCTCATTCGAAAGAAACCCACCAGCATGGCAGAGTTGATGGAGCGTTGTAAAGATTTCATAGAAGTGGATGACATTCGCCGAGGTTCACCATCATCGCCGAAAAGGGACAAAGGCGAATCTCGTCCCCGAGATAGAGACAGGGACAAGCGTCAGGACTCTTCCTCTAGAAACCGGCGAAGAGATTCTAAGAGCAAATCAACATTTGTCACCTCTTTCACACCTCTCAATGGTTCTAAAAGTGAAGTCCTTATGTGGATCGAGAACAGTCAACACAAACGGAGCATTTCATACCCCGAACCGAAGGGAGGGGAGTACACCAATAATGGTAAAAATCCTAAAAACTATTGTAAATATCACAGGAAAAATGGCCACGACACTGACGCATGCTGGGAGTTAGCCCGAGAGATCGAGCGTCTCATAGAGAGGGGCAAATTGGATCGGTTCATCCAAACTGAAGGCAAAAAAGGAGATGGTGATAGACCCAAGGAGGACCCAAAGAAGAAAGGAAAGGGTACCATCAATGTCATAGCAGGCGGACCTGGATACCAGCCAATGCTAAAAAAGGCAAGGACTGCCGCCCTTGACAGGACGTCGTTAAATCGCCCCTTTTCCGATGTAGGTCCTGAGATATCTCCCCATGCGGATGCACTGGTTGTCACTATGATGGTGGAAGGCTGGGAGATGAAAAGAGTAATGATTGATACTGGGAGTTCATGCAATGTCATCACCAGAGGAGCTTTCGCCAAACTCATGATTGATCTCGTTCAAGTAGAACCAACTGTGGTCGATATCTTGGGAGTGACGGGACATACTATCCAAACAAAAGGCCAAGTCACTCTGGATTGTGAGCTTACAGACGATGATCAAGTCTGGAAGGGTGATCTGGAATTTTCTATCTTGGATGGTCAGTTAGCTTACAATATCATCCTCGGACGGCCCTTTATCTCCGAAGTTGCAGCCCTTATCTCCATACGCCACTTAATACTTTACATTCCCACGGCCAAGGGAGGTGTAATGATCAGAGGTAGCCAAAAGGTGGCCCAGGAGACATATTCGGCATCACTAATGATTCGCCCACAATCTAAGGAGGAAGATGAAGAGGAGCGCGTCACAATGGCCTTGGGCGAGACCGAAATGTACCTTATGGCGGATGAAAAGCAGGTGCGAATGGCTAAAGGGCTCAAAGGCGAAATTAAAAATGCAATCACCAAAGTGCTCTGTGAGGCGGAAGATGTCTTCGCATGGAAGGATGAAATTCTCCCAGGAATCAGTCCAGACGTGATCACTCACAAGCTCAACATTCATAAAGATGCAGTTCCCGTGGCTCAGAAGCGGAGAAATCATGGCCCGGAAAGGCAGAAGGTGATAGAAGAAGAGATCACCAAGCTCCAACGGGCGGACGCCATTGAGGAAGTGCTTTACACACAGTGGTTGGCGAACGTCGTTTTGGTGAAAAAAGCAGGCGGATCTTACCGCATGTGCATCGACTTTACGGATCTCAACAAAGCTTGCCCCAAAGAAAACTATCCTTTGCCATGTATTGACATGCTTGTAGACGGAACCGCCGGTCACGCCATGTACTCCTTTACTGATGTGAAGTCAAGTTATCATCAGATCCCCATGGAGCCCTCAGATAGAATCAAGACCTCGTTCGTAACACACCAAGCCACTTATTGTTTCAAAGTTATGCCCTTTGGGCTTAAGAACGCGGGTGCAACTTATCAGAGGATGATGAACAAGATATTCGCGGATAGTAAAAGGGATAACTATTCTGTCTATGTGGATGACATGATCATCAAAAGTACGACCATAGAAAAGCATGCGGATGATATAAAGGAGGTACTGGACGTACTCCGACGCCAAAACATTAAGCTGAACCCGGAGAAGTGCACTTTTGGTGCGACGTATGGAAAATTCTTAGGGTTCATGATCAGCGAAAAAGGAGTTAGCTCAAATCCTGACAAGGTTAAGGCTGTCCTAGAAATGCAAGCACCACGGAATATCAGAGAAGTACAACGCCTTAATGGGCGTATCATTGCCTTGGGCAGGTTTATCTCTTGTTCAGCTCGCAGATGTCAGCCCTTTTACGAGGTCATTAAGAAGCAAAAGGCATTCGAGTGGAATGAGGATTGTGAAAGAGCCTTCGAAGGAATCAGGCGGTTCCTCACGGATCCACCCATGATGAGTCGACCTTTGAAAGGAGAGGACCTCTACATATATGTATCAGTTACGGATAAAGCCGTGTGCACGGTCATGATACGAGAGGAGGATGGCCAGCAATTTCCGATTTATTATGTGAGCAAGATTCTGAAAGACGCTGAAACCAGATATTCCAAACTTGATAAAATGGCGCTGGCTGTTTTCACCACGGCAATCCGCCTTAGGCAATATTTTCAGGTGCATACTGTAGTGGTTCGAACAAATATACCAATGAGAAAGGTGTTGCAGAAACCAGACACTTCGGGAAGATTGATGGAATGGGCAATCCGCCTGGGCGAATTTGATGTAAGATATGAAAGCAGGTCAGCTTTAAAGAGTCAGGTTCTGGCAGACTTTGTGAATGAATTCACTGATGAAGGGATGGATCATCCCAAGCCTCCAATAGAGGAATGGACAATGTACATCGACGGCGCTTCCTCGGCGGATGGAGCTGGTGTAGGCGTTGTGATCAAGGGTCCCCAATACATAAAATTACGGTACGTAGCAAAATTAAATTTCCATGCAACTAATAATGCTGCTGAATATGAAGCTCTGATATTGGGATTACGCCTACTCAAAGAAATCACTCCTGAGCGGATTGTGATCTATAGTGATTCCAAGCTAATGGTCAACCAAGTAATCAAGAATTACGAGGTGAAAGACGAGGTTCTGGCCAAATACGTAGCAAAAGTCAAAAAATTGCTGGATCACCTTGAGACTAAAGAAACTAAATGGGAACTAATTCATGTACCAAGGGAGTCCAACACAGAGGCGGATCATTTGGCCAAAATGGCCTCTTGCGAGGAAAACTGGACAGATCCGGATTGTCCCTTCGAAGTTAAAATAGCTCCAGCCTTCACCTCAGAAGAAGTATCCCTACTCACAACAGTAGAAGATGATTGGAGATCGGTCATCCGCCAATATCTGCTAAATGGAACCTTACCTGAGGACAAAGAAGAGGCACAGCGGATAGTTAGGAGAGCGGCTTATTTCTCCATGATCAATGATGGCCTTTACAGAAAATCCTTTAGCCATCCCTGGTTGAAGTGCATTCTGTCGGAAGAAGGACAACAAATCCTCAAAGAGCTACATGAGGGATCATGTGGGGCTCACGAAGCATCCACCACCATCTTGAATAAATCCAGGTTAGCGGGTTTCTACTGGCCCACGGCAGAATTGGATGCCCAAAAGTTGGTAGAATCTTGTCACAGTTGCCAGATTCATACGAATGAATCATATACTGCCAAACATATCCAGAGGCCGATCATAGAAGGACGGCCATTCGCCCTTTGGGGAATAGACATCGTTGGCCCATTTCCTCCGACTCGCCGACAAAGGAGGTACGTGGTAGTGGCAGTAGACCATTTCACCAAGTGGGTAAAAGCCGAAGCTGTTTCCTCCATCACTGCAGAACGAATGGTGGAATTCGTCAAAGACAACATCGTGGGAAGATACGGTGTTCCACATACCATCATCACCGATAATGGAACACAGTTCAACTGTGACGAATTCAAGGCTTTTTGTGAAGGGTTGGGCATCCTGAACAGATTTGCCTCCGTTTATTATCCCCAGTCCAACGGGATGACTGAAGTTACCAATCAGACGATCGTAAAGGGGATAAAGAAGAGATTGGGAGAGCATGACAAGAAGTGGGCGGACCAGCGGACAAGCGTTCTATGGGCTTATCACACCACCCCAAGGACGGCCACAGGGGAAACACCATTCGCCCTATCTCATGGTGTTGAAGCCGTGATCCCAGTCGAAATACAGGTCCCCAGTGATAGAGTGGCCTTTTATTGTGAAGAGGACAACGGTAAACGGCTAAGGGAGCATCTAGATCAGATAGAAGATCGCAGGGACCAATCCTATGTACGCATGGCGGCATATAAACATCGGATCGTAGCTTACCATGATAAAAACGCCAAGCTTGTGGATCTAAATGTGGGTGATCTTGTGCTCCGAAAGGCTGACAAAGCCCAGTCTCGAGAAGGTAAGGGCAAGTTAGGGCTCAACTGGACGGGTCCATATCAGATAGTGGACAAAATTGGATTCGCCACATTTAAAATCCAAGACATGGAGGGCAACACACTGCCACATACATGGAACCTCCAAAATCTCCGCAAATATTTTGTCAGAAAATGAAGTGTACACACGGTATTGAGTACTCTTTTTCCTTTAATAAGCTTTTTTCCCATGTGGTTTTTCTTATTAAAGGTTTTAACGAGGCTCACCTATAAGACCTACTTGCTGTAATAAAGCATTTCTCCCATTAATAAACATCATTTGTTCTATTATCTATATTCTTTTTAAAGTTTATTGCAGCAATATCAATATTCTAGTCTTAAAAAGAAAGGGGGCATCCAATGCTCTCCACATTTACAACGTATCGCTATCTTATAGCTACTTTCTTTTCGCCTTAAAGACATAAGAACATCAATCTTATGGGCGGATCCGTCTCTAAGCGGATCCCAATCTCCAATAGAGTTAAAACGATCCTTGGACGCAAGGTCTTTACACTCTCTTATCCTTCCCAGAGAAGGATTCACAAGTCCTACGGGCGGATCACTTCACCTTAAAGATAGGTAGCAAATTGATCCCCTGGGCAGCTTTACTTCCTCTAGAAGGAATAGAACAGCTTCTAACCTTCACAAAGGTTCATACAATGGAGTATGGCTGGCCACCTACTCCAAATCCTAGATGCCTATATATATTTCCTTACGCAAACGTAAAGGTAAAATAACATAGCTTCCATAAAGGATTAAAGCAAATTGTACTTAAAAGCGTTTTTACAATGTCACAAATAAAAACAAACTAAGTAACAATGGGAGCATCCTCCTTCGCGCTTTCCTTGCTCACGGCGCTTGCTTGGGGATCTTCCTTCTCCACATCCACAGATACGCCAGCCGGAGATACCTCCTTATCCACAGAGGATGTGGGGCCAAGGGGAAGAGTCTGGTCAAGAATCGGACCTTCATCCGCCTTAGGGGGCACCTCCTCAAGCTCATCTAACGTGACAGTAGTGGACGGCTTGGTTTCCTCCATAGGCCCCTTCATCCATCTCCGAACATAATCACGGAGGTACTCCTTAGCATCTGACATTTTGTCAAATTTCGCCAAATCCTCTGGTTCGGGGACGGCGAATTGCGGATCTGTGAAATTAGTCTCAGGATGCGCCAGCGAGAAGTACGCCATGAGCATTTCGCCGTAATAAAAGGCTTGCTCACATATTCAGCTTCTCCAAGGGCGTCCTCGTGGCTTTTGACATCAGACACTATCTTTACCTTTAACTTCTCAATTTCTGCGTCCCTAAGAACCAAGGCGGCTCTGGCGGAAGCAAGGTTGGCATTAGCGGAAGCGAGGTTTGCATTAACAGAAACAATATTCGCATTGGCTTCCGCTACCTCTTTCTCTAACTTCTCGATGGTTGCCTTATCCGCCACATTTTGGAGGAGTTCTGTTTCCATGGTACGTATGCGAGAATACAACTGTCAAAACAAACAATTCAGTCAAAAAGTAAAAGGGAATGAAGGACCAATATTTTCCGCAAAACGAAATCCGTGCTAAAGGAACTCACCATGAGGAGCTCCGTTTTCCCCTTTTGCGCATGAATGGAACCAGGAATCTGGTTATGGTTCCTCTGCACTTCGCCCACCTGACCCAGGGCCTCATCCAAATCATTTAGAATGGATTCATTCTCGAAAGAACCTTGGGCTCCAAATTTGGCGGACCAGTATCCACCAATATCGGGCTTCGCCGTCTACACAAACGTTCGAGGGTCAGAACTCAAATCCAAAACTTGATGAACAAATAAAGATCAAAGGTAACCTACCTGTGCAATCTCCCCAGCAGGCTTGGCGGACCTCAGGGCATCCGCCATAAGCTTAAGACCTCCAGTGGTGTTAGGCTTCCTCCTCTTTAGTGGCGGCTCAACCACTGTTTTTGCAGGACGTTTTCCAGTATCCGCTTGAGGATTCGCCGCTTTATCTTTCTTGCGTGCTTCAGCCTCCAGAAACTTCTTACGTTTCTCTGCAAGAGCGTGATTGGCCTTAGATAAACCCCTGCCAAAGAAAACATTAAAGTAATCAAAGTTCACGAAGAAATGAAAGGTACCTTGGTCAAATTGCGTAATCTTTGAGTAAATGAATTGATCCCCTTCCCGGCGAATCAATGGAATATCACTCATCATGAAAGCTAAGGCATCTGCATATGTCCATGCATCCGCCTTGATCTGCTTCATGAGCTCCGCCACCTTCTCATCACTATCCGTTAAAATTCGCATATCGCCCGCCATATGTAACGACCTGGGATTCCAAAATGAAGGAAAACCCAGTGGTTCGCCATCTTTTATCTTCACGTAGAAGAACCTCTCATCCCAGCAATGAACATTGGACATTTTGTCACTAAAGGGCGAATACACTCCGAATTTGGCGAACGAAAGATAGGATTCGGACTTCCGTTTTGATGGTTTGTGAAAAGCTCTAAAGATACGACCCGTATATACTACTCCTAAATTTGAGGCGAGGTAGCAGTCTAAAGCGATATCCAACCAGCAGTTGGGATGTAGCTGGCTAACCGTGATGTCAAAGTAGGAGAGGATGTCCGCCATCATCTTTGGAAGAGGAAGTCGGAATCCTCTCTCCACGTGACTATAGTATACTGTAAGGAAACCGATAGGCGGACAGGAAGGACGTTGATGAGATGCAGCCAGCTGAGTCTCATAGTTCTTGATCTAGGGGAAGCGATTCGCCAGATCCACTAGATCCGCAGCGCTCATACGAGACGGAGTAGACTTCGCTCGGGGATTCTTTTTCTTAGGAGGAATTGAAGAAGAGGCCATTGTCCCCAGAAACCACCTAGATGCACCGGCCGGAACGGCGCCGGAGACAGAAGTAAAAAGAGTCAGGTTCCTAGTGGAACGAGTTTGGTAATGATTACGCGCCGAGTTACTAAACCCAGCTAAATCAGAGTTAATCGTGCCCTCGGAAGAAGAAGAGTTCTCCGATGACGAAGTAGTCCAACTAAAGTTGACTTCTATTTCGGGAGAAGAGGTTGAATTAAAAAGTTCTGAAGTTGATCTAGAAGATAAAGACGAACTTCTAAACATCCAGAGAAAAGTTAAACAAAAGAAAATAAACTTACATGAGAAATCGGAAGATTGGTGCGAAACTCTGAAAAATTCCTGGAAAAAGCTTCAAGCAATAGAGAAAAAACGAAGAAGTGAAGAAGAAAGGGAAAGCGAGAGAGGAAGAAGAAAGTTTTCTCCTTCCTAGGACAGTGTGTCCACTACACGTGTCATTCATCCATTAGCATTGAACAGTGTGCTCATTAATGCAAGTGTTTATGACGACGCGTGGAAGATCAAAAGCCCTAAAGGACTTTAAGGGCATTTTGGGGGGGCTTCTGATAACATCGTGATATTAACCTAAGGACTAAAAGGGATATTCACCTCAGGAACGCCACGTAGTGATCCCCAAAGGGGAGCTGGCAGGCGGATCTCCACGGATCTGTTCTGAGAGATCCGCTGGCGGACCTATGAGGCGAATCTCTTCATTCACCTGATTCGCCACTATAACGGCTGACCGCCGACTCGGCCATAAAGATCATTAATGAGTAATCAATTAGCTAACTACCAGGTTAGAGATAACTCGTAACCGCCATTAATAGAGCATTAATGGAGACCTTCTAGTTACCTGAAGGTTACAACTTCATAGCTATATATAGCCTGATTCCCTAGGTTATCAAGGTACACATTCTTACAGCCTTTGTCAATTCAGTTTGTTTCCTTGAATCATCTTACTGACTTTGGCATCGGAGCTTCCCCCCGTCGAACCCAACGATGCCCCCACAGGGACGGACGTTGACCAGAATTTCGCTACATGTTATCAATTGGTGCGGTGAGCGTGGAATCCTTGACCAAACAAAAGGTTTTTCGTTCACACTAAAAAACTATGACAAACGGAGATCAAAATCCCTCCTCAGGGATTGAAACACCATTAGTTACACCATCTAGTGCTGGCCGCACTGATTCTACTGCTCCTGCAATGCACATCAAAAATAGTATGCCTCCAGATGCTTTCATCAATATGTGTGCCCAAGCAATTGGAGAACGGTTTGGAACCGAGACAGGGAATCGCATGCGGTCATTTATGACCCTCCCTCCACATTGGAGCATGGCGTCCACATCGGCCGTATCATCTTAGCCTTTGTTAAGCTTTGGACCGGGCGCCCAAAGTTCTTCATTCCTCCAAGCTCACAACACGGATTCTATGATAACCACCACAACGTCGACTGGCGAACGGCAAATCAATCGTGAGTTATTTCCTGATGGCGCTGAAGGAAGTCAAAGAAATAATTCATCCTTACCGGTTGGATCCGCGGGACCTGGATTAAATCTGGACGGACCCAATATCCCCAGGCGTCCACAAACGAATCTTCCCCCTGGCGGATCCAAAGGGCGAACACACAAAAAGCACAGAAAGGAGAAATGCAGGCGGTCCAGGTCACCTTCGCCCCGACGACCGAGATCCTCCCATCGTGGTAGATCGCCCCCATCTACTGGTCGTGGACGGAGTAAAAGGCTAAAAGAGACACCCCATCCAAGTGGACCACCACCACCACCTTCGGGAACTGTTGGACACATCCCGTTAGGAAGCCAGGGAGGGGGAAACGGGCCGGCTGCCCCTGGCGAAGGAGGCGGAGGTGGAGGTGGCAGAGGAGGAGGTAGTGGAGGAGGTGGCGGATACAGTAATGGGGGAGGGCGTTCTCCATCAGATCCATCGTCTGATTCAAGTTCTTCTTCTTCTTCTCCAAGCAGATCGCCACGAAGAGGTCGTCCAAGGGTGGATCCAGAAAATTTTGATGATAGAGTTAGGGCCTTGGTGCTCCGTATGAATGAAGAAAATGCTAGGCATAACCCGTTCGCCAATAGGGATTCGCCTTTCACAGCTTGGATTGAGGCGGAGGAAACAAACCGAGCTTTTAAAATTCCCAATCTTGCAATATACATAGGAAGTGACAATCCAGAAGCTCACGTTAGAAAATATTGAATACTGCTTAGGCTCAACCGTGCCACCGAGCCCGTGCCCTGCAAAATGTTTGTTACCACACTGGGGGGCCCAGCCTATTTGTGGTTTCAATCTTTACCTCCAGGTTCGATAAACAGCTTTGATCAATTGAGCAGGGAATTTTGCGCTAAGTTCGCAGGCTGTATTCCTCCAGTAGTGAAATCTGGGAAGCTTTTTGAGTTAAAGCAGAAGGCGAATGAATCCCTTCGGGAGTATGTGGACACTTTCAACCAGTTGTGCATACAAATCGTTGATGTGGACATCTCCGTAGCTGTGGAATGTTTCGTAAGAAATACCACCTGTAAGAGTTTGCAGGAAGATCTCATTCGAAAGAAACCCACCAGCATGGCAGAGTTGATGGAGCGTTGTAAAGATTTCATAGAAGTGGATGACATTCGCCGAGGTTCACCATCATCGCCGAAAAGGGACAAAGGCGAATCTCGTCCCCGAGATAGAGACAGGGACAAGCGTCAGGACTCTTCCTCTAGAAACCGGTGAAGAGATTCTAAGAGCAAATCAACATTTGTCACCTCTTTCACACCTCTCAATGCTTCTAAAAGTGAAGTCCTTATGTGGATCGAGAACAGTCAACACAAATGGAGCATTTCATACCCCGAACCGAAGGGAGGAGAGTACACCAATAATGGTAAAAATCCTAAAAACTATTGTAAATATCATAGGAAAAATGGCCACGACACTGACGCATGCTGGGAGTTAGCCCGAGAGATCGAGCGTCTCATAGAGAGGGGCAAATTTGATCGGTTCATCCAAACTGAAGGCAAAAAAGGAGATGGTGATAGACCCAAGGAGGACCCAAAGAAGAAAGGAAAGGGTACCATCAATGTCATAGCAGGCGGACCTGGATACCAGCCAATGCTATAAAAGGCAAGGACTGCCGCCCTAGACATGACGTCGTTAAATCGCCCCTTTTCCGATGTAGGTCCTGAGATATCTCCCCATGCGGATGCACTGGTTGTCACTATGATGGTGGAAGGTTGGGAGATGAAAAGAGTAATGATTGATACTGGGAGTTCATGCAATGTCATCACCAGAGGAGCTTTCGCCAAACTCATGATTGATCCCGTTCAAGTAGAACCAACTGTGGTCGATATTTTGGGAGTGACGGGACATACTATCCAAACAAAAGGCCAAGTCACTCTGGATTGTGAGCTTACAGATGATGATCAAGTCTGGAAGGGTGATCTGGAATTTTCTATCTTGGATGGTCAGTTAGCTTACAATATCATCCTCGGACGGCCCTTTATCTCCGAAGTTGCAGCCCTTATCTCCATACGCCACTTAATACTTTACATTCCCACGGCCAAGGGAGGTGTAATGATCAGAGGTAGCCAAAAGGTGGCCCAGGAGACATATTCGGTATCACTAATGATTCGCCCACAATCTAATGAGGAAGATGAAGAGGAGCGCGTCACAATGGCCTTGGGCGAGATCGAAATGTACCTTATGGCGAATGAAAAGCAGGTAGGAATGGCTAAAGGGCTCAAAGGCGAAATTAAAAATGCAATCACCAAAGTGCTCTGTGAGGCGGAAGATGTCTTCGCATGGAAGGATGAAATTCTCCCAGGAATCAGTCCAGACGTGATCACTCACAAGCTCAACATTCATAAAGATGCAGTTCCCGTGGCTCAGAAGCGGAGAAATCATGGCCCGGAAAGGCAGAAGGTGATAGAAGAAGAGATCACCAAGCTCCAGCGGGCGGACGCCATTGAGGAAGTGCTTTACACACAGTGGTTAGCGAACGTCGTTTGGTGAAAAAAGCAGGCGGATCTTACCGCATGTGCATCGACTTTACGGATCTCAACAAAGCTTGCCCCAAAGACAACTATCCTTTGCCATGTATTGACATGCTTGTAGACGGAACCGCCGGTCACGCCATGTACTCCTTTACTGATGTGAAGTCAAGTTATCATCAGATCCCCATGGAGCCCTCAGATAGAATCAAGACCTCGTTCGTAACACACCAAGCCACTTATTGTTTCAAAGTTATGCCCTTTGGGCTTAAGAACGCGGGTGCAACTTATCAGAGGATGATGAACAAGATATTCGCGGATAGTAAAGGGGATAACTATTCTGTCTATATGGATGACATGATCATTAAAAGTACGACCATAGAAAAGCATGCGGATGTTATAAAGGAGGTACTGGACGTACTCCGACGCCACAACATTAAGCTGAACCCGGAGAAGTGCACTTTTGGTGTGACGTATGGAAAATTCTTAGGGTTCATGATCAGCGAAAAAGGAGTTAGCCCAAATCCTGACAAGGTTAAGGCTGTCCTAGAAATGCAAGCACCACAGAATATCAGAGAAGTACAACGCCTTAATGGGCGTATCATTGCCTTGGGCAGGTTTATCTCTTGTTCAGCTCGCAGATGTCAGCCCTTTTACGAGGTCATTAAGAAGCAAAAGGCATTCGAATGGAATGAGGATTGTGAAAGAGCCTTCGAAGGAATCAAGCGGTTCCTCACGGAGCCACCCATGATGAGTCGACCTTTGAAAGGAGAGGACCTCTACATGTATGTATCAGTTACGGATAAAGCCGTGTGCACGGTCATGATACGAAAGGAGGATGGCCAGCAATTTCCGATTTATTATGTGAGCAAGATTCTGAAAGACGCTGAAACCAGATATTCCAAACTTGATAAAATGGCGCTGGCTGTTGTCACCACGGCAATCCGCCTTAGGCAATATTTTCAGGCGCATACTGTAGTGGTTCGAACAAATATACCAATGAGAAAGGTGTTGCAGAAACCAGACACTTCGGGAAGATTGATGGAATGGGCAATCCGCCTGGGCGAATTTGATGTAAGATATGAAAGCAGGTCAGCTTTAAAGAGTCAGGTTTTGGCAGACTTTGTGAATGAATTCACTGATGAAGGGATGGATCATCCCAAGCCTCCAATAGAGGAATGGACAATGTACACCGACGGCGCTTCCTCAGCGGATGGAGCTGGTGTAGGCGTTGTGATCAAGGGTCCCCAATACATAAAATTACGGTACGTAGCAAAATTAAATTTCCATGCAACTAATAATGCTGCTGAATATGAAGCTCTGATATTAGGATTACGCCTACTCAAAGAAATCACTCCTGAGCGGATTGTGATCTATAGTGATTCCAAGCTAATGGTCAACCAAGTAATCAAGAATTACGAGGTGAAAGACGAGGTTCTGGCCAAATACGTAGCAAAAGTCAAAAAATTGTTGGATCACCTTGAGACTAAAGAAACTAAATGGGAACTGATTCATGTACCAAGGGAGTCCAACACAGAGGCGGATCATTTGGCCAAAATGGCCTCTTGCGAGGAAAACTGGACAGATCCGGATTGTCCCTTCGAAGTTAAAATAGCTCCAGCCTTCACCTCAGAAGAAGTATCCCTACTCACAACAGTAGAAGATGATTGGAGATCGGTCATCCGCCAATATCTGCTAAATGGAACCTTACATGAGGACAAAGAAGAGGCACGACGGATAGTTAGGAGAGCGGCTTATTTCTCCATGATCAATGATGGCCTTTACAGAAAATCCTTTAGCCATCCCTGGTTGAAGTGCATTCTGCTGGAAGAAGGACAACAAATCCTCAAAGAGCTACATGAGGGATCATGTGGGGCTCACGAAGCATCCACCACCATCTTGAATAAATCCAGGTTAGCGGGTTTCTACTGGCCCACGGCAGAATTGGATGCCCAAAAGTTGGTAGAATCTTGTCACAGTTGCCAGATTCATACGAATGAATCATATACTGCCAAACATATCCAGAGGCCCATCATAGAAGGACGGCCATTCGCCCTCTGGGGAATAGACATCGTTGGCCCATTTCCTCCGACTCGCCGACAGAGGAGGTACGTGGTAGTGGCAGTAGACCATTTCACCAAGTGGGTAAAAGCCGAAGCTGTTTCCTCCATCACTGCAGAACGAATGGTGGAATTCGTCAAAGACAACATCGTGGGAAGATACGGTGTTCCACATACCATCATCACCGATAATGGAACACAGTTCAACTGTGACGAATTCAAGGCTTTTTGTGAAGGGTTGGGCATCCTGAACAGATTTGCCTCCGTTTATTATCCCCAGTCCAACGGGATGACTGAAGTTACCAATCGGACGATCGTAAAGGGGATAAAGAAGAGATTGGGAGAGCATGACAAGAAGTGGGCGGACCTACTGACAAGCGTTCTATGGGCTTATCGCACCACCCCAAGGACGGCCACAGGGGAAACACCATTCGCCCTATCTCATGGTGTTGAAGCCGTGATCCCAGTCGAAATACAGGTCCCCAGTGATAGAGTGGCCTTTTATTGTGAAGAGGACAACGGTAAACGGCTAAGGGAGCATCTAGATCAGATAGAAGATCGCAGGGACCAATCCTATGTACGCATAGCGGCATATAAACAGCGGATCGCAGCTTACCATGATAAAAACGCCAAGCTTGTGGATCTAAATGTGGGTGATCTTGTGCTCCGAAAGGCTGACAAAGCCCAGTCTCGAGAAGGTAAGGGCAAGTTAGGGCTCAACTGGACGGGTCCATATCAGATAGTGGACAAAATTGGATTCGCCACATTTAAAATCCAAGACATGGAGGGCAACACACTACCACGCACATGGAACCTCCAAAATCTCCGCAAATATTTTGTCAGAAAATGAAGTGTACACACGGTCTTGAGTACTCTTTTTCCTTTAATAAGCTTTTTTCCCATGTGGTTTTTCTTATTAAAGGTTTTAACGAGGCTCACCTATAAGACCTACTTGCTGTAATAAAGCATTTCTCCCATTAATAAACATCATTTGTTCTATTATCTATATTCTTTTTAAAGTTTATTGCAGTAATATCAATATTCCAGTCTTAAAAAGAAAGGGGGCATCAATGGAATATCATTTGTTCTATTATCAAGTGTTAGAATTTTTTCGCTCTGTTATTGTTTTCATTGTCAAAAGGAAACCAAACCACCTTTCTTCTTTCTTTTGTACCATCAATGGAATATAATATATGGTTTCCTATGTTTGTGTTTTTTATTTTTTCTTCTTTAATCATCTTATCTGATTTTAGTTTGTCGATCTGTAAAAGAATTCTGTGTTTGCTTGCATATTTTCTTTATTTTTTTGAAATTGAATATTAGATACTAACTTCTATTAATTGTGATACTTTGATGTGATATTTAGAGCAAATGCTCATATGTGAATAACTATTTCCTCAGGTTACAAGTTCTTAATTCTGGTCAGAGAAGATTAGCGGATGAAAATGCTCAGTTGTTCATGTTTTCTAAGGAATTTCTATGTTCCTTTTTTTTATTAAAATGGTTGATAATGTTATTAGGTATGGAGAGAAAACTCAGGAAGTAACAATATTGGATGATTGGGAATGCCCCAAGTGTAGGGGGCATTTGCAATTGCAGCTTGTGCATGTAAGTTGTCTTTTTTTTATTTTAATCCAACTGTTATTTGCAGCTTGTCAAGTGTTGTTGGCCAACCTCATAATACAAATTGTTTCAGGAAGAAAAGAGGCTGACACCTAATAAAAAAATGTAATGTTTAGATCTTGTTACCTAATAGCTTGAATTTTGAAGTTAATTTGAATGTCTATAATGATATGTGAATTTCGTTGAACAAATTCTAAGTCTCAACACTAATAGCTAAAAAGTTGCATGGTTTATAAAGATAATATATATTGATTGGTCTCTCAAATTAAGATGCATGACTTTTTTTTGAAATTATCCCTCAATTACCATACTTATATATTTGTTAGTTGATGGTACAAATTATTCAATGGTATTCTTGTGTGGATTTTGCTGAGATAGTTTAAATTCTTTATTATATTCTTGAATTATTTATATATATATATATATATATATGGATAAGATGCCAAAATAGGTCTAACGTTTTTAGGTAAGTATCAATTTAAGCTTCACATACAAAAATAGCACTAATGCATGCTTAAAGTTTAAAAAAGAGTACCAATTTAGGCTCGATAACGAAATGTGACACGACATTCATATTTATCCGTTAAGTTCTGGTTTCTCTCTCCAAAACGGGGTAGGATCCACTCGGGAAGTTTCACTTTTTTTTACATACTCAGTTTGTTGCGTTCTTGCTTAGTAGAAGCGTCCTGTAGTAAGAGGAGTGGTTATGAACCATGTAGACCATCCCCATGGGGGTGGTGAAGGGAGGGTTATCTTAATGGAGTAATATGAATAACGTCTCACGTTTCGTTATCAATGGCTAAATTGGTACATTTTTTAAACGTTAATCTTATATTGGTGCTATTTTGTATGTAGAGCCTAAATTAATACTTTTCCAAAAACCTTAGGCCTACTTTTATATATATATATATATAAGAGTTCCCTTCAATCCAAATAAATTAATAAAAAAAACACACAAATTTTAAATTTTTTGGGAAATAAAATAAATATTTTAAAATTTATGGTCGAAAAATTAATTTAGCAACGAGAAATGTTGTTGCAAAACATAAAATTTTACAACAATGACATGTGTTGTTGCTAAACGTCAAAATGTATAGCAACTATAGATATTGTTGCGAAAAATCAAAATGTATAACAACGTTAAAACTTGTTGCGAAAGGTTACAATATATTGTAACACCATTGTTGTTGCAAATGCCAAATTTCATTCTTCCCTACACAGCCTAAATTCAGCAACAACTAACTTTTAGCAACAAGAGTGTTGTTGCCAAACATATATTTTTTGCAATGATCAGAAAGTCGTTACGGAAACCTTTAGTAACGGAATGTATCATAACAAGCAAATGTTGTTGCAAAAAAATCAATTTCGTTGCTAAAAATATTATTCGCAACAACATGCTTCGTTGGTAAAAATCAAATTTCTTGTAGACGTACTTATTGATATGTTAGGTTCAACTTGTTTTGAAAAATTGAGTGAATAATGCTTTTGATCAACAAAAAAAGCTTATCATAAGATAAAAAAAATATGTTATTGGTACGTACAAGATTTATGAACTATAGGCAATTGGCTTTCATAGTAATTAATGATTTCAAACATACTTATGGATTTTCCCTAACCAAGCATCGACATAAGGGTGTTTGAAATAAATTTGGTAGTTTTTAGCCGGAGTTACTATTTTCTTAAGGAAAACCATTTTCTCTAGTTATCTTTATTACACATAACATACATCTATTAGTCCATAGAAGTTAACACAGGGATCCAAAATCCTACCCTTTCCACTCATTTCATTAAACAAATCAATTGCTAGTTTACTTTAATAGTTTATTAATTCATTAGTTTAAACACAATGCAAATCACCAAATTGATACCTTGGATAATATATAATTCGAGTATGAGTAGGAAAATAAATTATAGTCCTTGTGGGATCGATATTGTTATTCAGAACTTTATTACTTGATGCGATAGGGTTCATTTGTTCTTAAACTCGTTATACATTTTAAGCCTATCAAATACCCTCATAATATCCTTCCAATATCTCAAATAAGCATATGCATTGATCCATTGGCTACATCAACATACATTGAATCATATTTGTATCCCAGATCCATACACTCCTCCAAACGGGATATCAACATTTGGCGCAATCATCTGGTCAACCCTGCATCAATCATCGTCTAATCCGAGCGAATGTCTTTTGAACGATGTTGACCATGCTTCAATAACCAAGAAAAGGCACCGGTGTGTGGATACAACGAAACAAAATATATACATAATTATTCAAATTATAGTCGTATTAATTAACTCACATTGAAAGTGAATACATATCTCTCTCTCGAGGTATTTAGGTCTAATATCTAGGATAGTGAACCATATAACATCTATCTGATATAAAATTTCTTTCACAATCCTAGTATTTTTGGCATCGGTCGTCGCTTTCCACTCCCCATCTCCTCCTTCAGCCTTTGATCAATTGGATTACCCAGTCCTATGTAGTAGGAACTTCAATTGTCGACCTCGTTTTTTTATCCATTTTCTTTATCTTTTTTGGCTTCATTGCAGCATAAGAAGTGTAAGGGGACTTTAATTTCCAGCCTCGTTTCTTTATCCGACATTGTTGTTCTTGTGTAACAGCCTTGATGATAGACATGTTGAGGCTAAATGATAGGAGTAATGACTGTTCATCTCATTATTCGTCTCCCTTTTCTGTTTTAACCTATCAATAAGGTTATACCATATATAATTACAAGTCAAATAATAAATAGAAACATCAATAAATATAAATGGCATTATATATATCTCAACACCATCTGCTCTCGAACCTTGTAAAGTGCGCACCTTATCCTCTAATATCTCAACACAAGACCCCAAATCAGAATCCTTTCAGGTGCACACGTCTCTCTAATTCGAAAACTCGAGCACCTAATTCATCAAATTGAGTAGACAAATTGGTATCCATCACCGTAAATTTCCCTTTGCACCACTCTTAGTGCTCGAGTAACAACATCTTGATTAAGAAATTGCATTATAGAATGCCCGAGATTCCCGAGGAGAATCATCACAGTCATCGGGACCATTATCCCCACCATCGTGCTCATTTCTCTCATCATCCCTGTTATCTTGCTCCTTAGCCTCATCATCTTGCTCCTTTCTCTCATCATTCTCGCTATCTTGCTCCTTAGCCTCATCATCCCGAACAATAACAAATCCCAAAAATAACTTATCATAATCAAACTCATGACCCTCAATATGGTAACTGAGCAACTTATACCAAGCGGTATTAGTCTCAGCATCTTCCACAATAAGTTTAGGTTATAGAGGAAAAGCATCCTAGAAATCACAAATGGATAGATAATAATTAATATGATTTCAAAATCGATTATGACAATTTAAATGTATATTTTCTCACCTTAATCATATCGTGCACTTGAGGAAATGTCGAGACTTTAGCCATTTTCCATCTAAGCACGCGTGGTGGGAGACAATTTGGTTTCTTCACGTAGTATGTCTCCATTATCTTCCAAAGCTCAAATATCCAAATCTATACAAAAAAGACAAACAAGTAAGCAAACTATATTTTTACAATTACTACATAAACAATATATAATATAATTCATACCTCGACTACGTGTGCTAACCCTCCTAGTTGATATTTAGTAGGAGCATTTTTTTCTCTAGACTCAATGGCTTTCCATCTTTTAGAGATAGCTCTCGCCATGGTCTTGTGCGTCTCATACCAAGCCACCTCTCCCCATGGGAATACATCAAACAAAATGGGATAATCAGCAAACACTAACCAATCATTATTCACCAACCTAGTTTTCTCGGCGATGATCAAACAACGATATATGAAATACAACATCGCAATACTAACGACTTCGCCATCATTCTTCTTGCTCTGGTCGGTATTTACGAACACTTCACATATGTGATGGTGAGTTATGCGATATATTCTTTTGAAGTACTTGATGATTATTTCTTTTTTATTTAGCTTTTTAAACCTCTTCACCATCTCATCTAGACCACCAAACTGCAAGCCAGAGATAAGCCCGAACTCTCAATACCCAAACCTCATTTCAAATCCTCTAATAGAGAACCACATCTCATTTCAACTATTGTCTTTTTGCATATTTCTTCATGGCGCTGCTTTTTGGACCGACCTTTCCTGGTTTTGAGGACTCATGGAGTGTCGACGATCTCCCTTTGTTGCTTTAACTAGAGCCTCGGCTGCATGACTAAGTGTTAGGCCTTCCCTCATTTTCCTATAAGATGGGGGCGGTGAACTTTTTAGAGTGATTTTTTCATATTTCGTACACTCATGGTGGGACTGCCCATGGTCTTCGGTAATCTCTATCCTTAGAACATTTGATCCTTGCTTCAAACGAAGTCTCTTTTCGATATGGCTGCCATCCGAAGGTATTTTATCTTCCAAACAGGTTATCCCCCACTCCCCCGGAGCGTGAGCTCTCGATTTTTGGTAGGTGATAGCTCCCTATTTTATAGAGTTTTTAGGATTAATTTAGATTGTTTTAATTAGCTTTTAGTTAAGTTTTTGTATTAATTTGGTAGTTTTTAGTTAAATTTAGTATTTTCCATTATTTATGGCATTATCAGTGTTTTCAGGGATTTCCAAGGACTATTCGAGCATTTCTGAACCAGACCAAAGCCAATTGGAGCATTTCTGGACTATTCAATGACCATCAAAGCACTTTTAGGATTCAACAGGGACCATTAGAGCATCTTTTGGAAGCCCATGGACCTAAACAGATAAAAGCCGGAGCAAAATCGCCCCAATTGGGACCTGTCTCGTCAAGACACCCCTTATCTCGACGAGTTGAGGCGAGGAAAGGTGCACCAGCACCTTCCCCTTGCTGAAATCCACGGATTTGGGCTCTAGAGTCCACTAAAACACTATGTAATTGTCTATTTTGCCCTTGTGACATTAGAGTTTTCTCCTTAACTCTATAAATAGGGAGAGATCTCACCTGTATCAGGAGAGCCTTCACAATGTAGATAATTAAATTTAGCTTTTAGTTTAACTTTATTTTCCAACTTTCTAGATTAGATTTATTTCTGTTTTGTCTTTTCTTTTGAAGAACAATTAATGGGAGAAGCGATTGATCTTCTATTTTATAAATCGGAATCGACAAAGCGGGTTTTAGATTTCTATCTCTCCCTCTTATCTTTTACTTTTATAATCTATTGAAGATGTTTTCCATTATTCCTTTACTCGCTATTATCTGATTAAGTTTGTCTATGAACTAATCCCCATCCAATTTGAGATGGGGATGAGATTGATTATATGATTATGTATGATTAGGGACCTAGGGCTTATGTGTTTATCTTTAATTGATCAGATTATACATGCTTAATGCCTTGAAATTGCCAGAAATAGGATTATTGCTAGAATGCGACTCGATGACGATCAACTAGCCTGTTTTGTATATATGTTTGTGCCAAATGCCTATAACCTGAAAAAGATAGGATTATAGATAGATAAGAACCTAAATATGAAATTAACTATGCTGAACTTGTATGATCCCACCTCGCTAGAGACCACTAGGAGCGCGGCTTCGTGATTGGGCTATGGCTTTAGTCTTAATTGTCAAGGAACCTACTGCTTTACATACCTTATGTTATATGCCTAATCAAGCCGTTAGCTGAATGCATGTGAATAGGTTAGATAAATCTTGATCACATTTGTCTTTCTTATTAGGGCAATTACCATCAATTATTGGTAAAACACAAGTCTGAACTCTCTAAACCCATACATAGGATTTAATCAAAGGATTCCTCATCCTAGATTGTGCCATCCGTTAATCCACCTTCTACCCTATTAATTGTTCACTTTATTTTGTTATGTTATAGTTTTAATTCATTTAGTTAATTATTCAAAACCCAAACAATTATTCAACCCTCTAAATAATTAGATTATCCTAGGTAGATTTACTAATTATAACAAATAGTCTTTATGGTTCGATCTCGTGCTTAGCACATTACTACTTGTTGCGATAGGATACACTTGTCCTATTAACTGCCTTATATTTTGCGAGCATCAGTAGGACCTTCGAGGGAGTTTTGAATTCCCTGCTTTGATGGGTGCCTCTAGTCCCACGGACTTCCAAAAAGGTATGCCTTTGCCCGAACCCTCTATTTTTAAGGACCCTACGGGTTCGGCTCACATCCATTCCTCTTGCTGATCTTCAATGTTGGGCCTCAAACCTAATGAGGTCTGATGGGTCCATCGGGCCCACCACTGGCTACCTCAAGCGACCACCATGCCCTTTATTATAGGTATCCACCAGGCTAACTACAAGATGGATAATGCTCCTGCCAATTCGGATAGGAATGGTTTTCCTATCATTGCATCATACGGGAGTTTAACATATACTACGAAGAATTCTGCTTTACTCTCCCACCTAGGTCTTGACTCGCCAATCTCTACTTCCGAACAGATGATGCCCACCAAGGGGATTGTGTGGCCACCGACTCCTCTAAAGGTGGCATGTCTGTACCAATTTTTCTCTTTTGATGCCTAAATCCTCAAATGCACTCCGAGTTATGATATTGACAGAGCTACTGGTGTCAATGAAGGCTATTTCAATTGTGCAGCCATTAATTAATATCTTAATCATGAAAGCATCATTATACTCCTCCTTGAGTCTGTTTTTGGAACTGTTGAATAAATCTGAATGTTGCTCCTTGGTTCAGATGGTAGTACCGCTTGCCTGGCTCCTTATGGCCCGAGGATCTCCTTCCACCATATTTATTACTCCACAGGGGGGTTCAAGTGTCCTTCTTTTTGTCTTTCTCCTTTTTGCACTCGTCTTTAAATTTTATGAGGAAGCGGTCTAACTTGCCACCCTTAACCATCTTATCCAATTCAATAGCCAGTTGTCTACATTCTTTCATCTCATGCCCTTCACTCTTATGAAAGTTATAATATTTTTCGTTACTCTGGCCCTTCTTGAGCTTAGTGGGTACTCGATTCACATCTTGTTGTCTTTTTCCCAAAAGAGCATCTCCTTCCGAGGAGCATTAAAGGAGTGTCGTGGCTTATCCCTCTACTCTCATTTTCTTTTTTCTAGGGGGCTTATCACTGCCCGAGGCTTGATCTCTCCAAAGCAATAGGTTCGGCTTGTGCTCATCCCAACGGGTGTAATCTTGAGCTCTCTTCACTAGCTCATGAAGGTCCTTCACTCGAGCAATGATCATGCTTTGCTAAAGTACACGGCTTCAGCAATTGTTGGCTAGGGAATCCATAGCTCCCCCCATATTATATTCTTTGACCTGAATCACCATGGCCTGGAATTTTTCAATGAACTGGGCCAAAGTCTCCCCCTCGTTATGGAATGCTCGATTGAGGTCCAACATAGTCTTTCCCTCTAGAACCGAAGTGATGAAGTGGTCAACGAATGACTCCGCCATTTGGTTAAAGTTGTGGATCGAGTCGGGTAGGAGCTGCTCATACCAAAAGGCTTCTGATTCTTTCAGAGTAGTGGGGAAAATACAGCATAATACAATGTTAGTACCCGTAGTTGCTTTCATTATTCGTTGAAAGTTTTTGACATGGGTGACATGGTCCTCCAATCTTCCGTACTACATGAAGGTTGGAACCCAAAATCCTCAAGGCATGGGCTACCACACAATCTCCTTTGACAAAGGCATGTTTATCTCTACCAAATAATAATACCCGTCTTGAGAGCTGGATTTACACAGAGAATTCTTCTCGAGGAGCTCAAATATATCCTCCTTATTGAGGGGTGCATCGTCTTTGGCCTTCATCTTCTCTAGTGTGGACCTCTTATGGCGATTACTTGGGGGCTTTAATGGGGAACAACATTTGCTTCGCCTGTTGGATCTGTCTTTTTGCTTGTCCTTAGGGTCCTTTCACCCTGTATGGTATCGAGGAGGGCTTTTTGATATGGAATACCTCTGCCTAGGGGACAAGCTTTGGGAATAGGCCCTAAGGATCCTAGTGGATTCCTAATAAATTCTCTTATTCAAGTGGGTTTTCTTCGCTCGTCCCCTTTTGCTTTTCGCAACTGCTACCGAAGATCAGCCATCTCCAGCTCATGCGTTGCTTTTGCATCATCCATCTCCTTTTGCATGGCTGCTAGATTTTAGGAAAATCTTCGAGATACTTCTTCTGTCAGGATTTGGTATTGAGGATCCAATTAAGGTTGTGGCCTCTGTCTGCTGATTGACTTTTTGGTCGTTATTCTAGTGAATCTCTGAGTGAACGGGACTAGATTGAGCCATCACTGAATATTCTGATATACGGTGGATAATCAAAATCCACGCTGTGAGCACGAACCTTTTTCGGCCCTAGTGATTAGTCTATGTTACACTCAAGCTAACAATTTATGTAGGTGGGCTTCACACGACGCACTGTGTGAGATACGAGCTAAGACATTGACCCCATTTTCTGTGTCATTTAGCTTGTTTTACTTATTTTTATCAAATTTTCTTTGATTTATAATTTCTGAGATTTTAAAACACTAGTTGCTAGACTTAGTCTCCGATCGGCTACCCAGTCCCCGATTGGGTACTATGGTCACTAATCACCTTTGACGGTTTTTGTGCAGTTTCCAATCAGTTTTCTAGCAGTTTTTGCCTCTTTCCCACTACTAAAAGAGGAGTAAATTGCCAGACGAAGGGGGAGGTAGTTTTATCACAAAAGAAAAAACCATTTGAGAAAGAAAGAGAAAAATCAAGTGAAATTAAGAAGAAAGTGAGTGAAAAGATGAAGTTTTTACACCATTTCTTGCCAAAACAAGCCATTTTTAGAGGTTCCAACACCCAAACTCAATATATTACAAAGTTATTAGTTGAGAAAACACATTTTCAACAACTATTCCTCACTGATTATCAATTCTGAAATCACTACACTTCCAAAATTGAACTTTTGGGTCAAATTCTCTTCAAAACCAGCGAATTTCGGTTCGAGTTAGTGGAATACCAATTCTGATCATTTTAAATTAGTTGCTGCACAGATCCGGGTTGCTTCTCAAATCATAATCACGCGTACGTCGGCCTACTCCACACTAAAACTGGAAAAGCGTTTCAAAGGTAACTACTGAAAGGTTTTAAAAGTCCATCCCTTATGCTTGCAACCTGTTTTTTCCCTTTTTCTCCTTCTTTCCCTTGTTTTATATTTCTGACACGTAAAATAGAGGATATGCCCGAAAGGTAGTCGTCGATCGAACACATAGTCTTCGATCGGGGACCCTTGTTACCGATCAGGGACCACCCCAGATCAGTAACAGGGAACAGTCGGGCAGATTCATGTTTTTCTATCCGGGTAGTCTAGGTTTCAGTTTTGGTAAATTTATTATTTCTACCTTTTATAAACAAGGATAAAAGCAATCCATGGTAAAAGGGTATTTTAGTCATTTCTATTAAAATCTATTAGATGAGTGGACTAGGCTTCAGAATAATTGCATGTTGACGTGTTAGATCTTAGGAATAAATGAGTCCTACTTGATCGAGCCTGGCGTCATAGTTAAATCCGAAAAACGGGTCCCAATGTCCTGCAGCTAACATTTATTGTCTTACTGATTTAATAGATTTATTTTCATAGGGCTAGATTTGATATATTAGGGCAGAATGGTGCCATTTATGAAATGATGTAATAATTTTACATTTCAATATTTATTTATCGCTTCTGGACGATTAAAACGATATAATTAATCTGGAATAGAAATATAATGATATTTTAATAAAGACAAGTCTACGTGTTTATTAATCAAACTCATGAAGTGTTTAATTCATGAACCTAACTATGAAGAGATGCCATGTTGTGGGCCCGTTTGTCATCTAAATATTTGACATGTTCCCGAGCATCATAAATCAGGTGGCGACTCTGATATAAGTGTTTTAACCCAAAACATGATAAAAGGTTAAGGTATAAATAAAAGAATGCATGCACCGGAAGGGATACGCTAAGCGTCGTCCTTAAAAGTGGTAAGTGACGGTGACATGTAAAAACAGAACTTTACTTATCGAAATCCGCTCCTTCCTCTTGGGAGGGGCGAGAGTAGGGTAGTCGGGTTCCGCGACCGCTCACACATGCTCACTGCACCAATAATAACTTGTTACCTGATCTTGATTACTTGTCCAAATCGTGATGTTGATCTGATGTCGTATTGAGCCTACAAAACAGTATGTAGGTCAAACGGGGCCAAAGTCCAGCAAACCCGCTCCGATGTCTAAGTCAGTTTCTGGTTTAGGGCTGAATGGAAAGGTATGAACTAGTATAGAGATAGTAGTTAACGTATCAAACCTTGTGTCTATATCTGTCTATTTATAGTGTTCGATTAGGTTTAAGGTTGTCACCTTCTTGGGAATTATTACGGAGCTAGGATTCCTAATCCCTTAAGGAGTCAGAATCCTGGGAGGAATCATTTGTCTCGTAGGATTCTAGAAGATCCTTTGACGTCCGGAGGTCAAAACCTCATAAGTCGTGATGGACTGTCGTTCGTTGGGCTTGGATCGTGGTGGTCATCTCTGGGCTGTTGAAATGGATCAGGGGCCGTCTTAGGCGTTGTTTGGGCCATTGTTACGCTTGGGCTTGGGTCACAATGAGGATGGTGATGACATCACGTGTGTGACATCACTTAGCCTGACATCAATACCATTAACACTAACCATAACCAAACATAACACATTGAATTCATGCCCAATCATAACAAATCAAAACTATCTAACATACATAATGAAAAGCCGAAATAGATGGGGCAAACTTACCTTTGATTTGGCGTTATCAAGCTTTTGTCTCTTCTTTCCAGATTTCGCCATGATTCCACCTAAGCTTTGTCACACAAAAAGCAAAGAGAATAAGAGTGATCTTGGGGGCGTTTTAGGGTGAACGCGTATTGGAAGAGTCTAGTTTGATAGCATATGTCTAAATGAGTCTAAAAATATAAATGCGCCTCTCCATGTGCCAGTTTTATAAATTTTTCATTTTTTCATGGCTTTCTAAGAAATGATTAAATAGTATATAATTAGTCTATTGTTAGCAATAAATTAATGGATAAATAATTTATTAATCCTCTCCTTTTTATCTAACAGAATGTTTAGTTCATTTATTTTGAAAAGCATATTATAAGATCCCTATTCTTTGTCACTCTTAACCTTTTGGTCCTTATATATATATTTTTTTAGATTTTTAATCATTATATTCAGTATAAACAGACAGATAAAAAATCACAAAGTAACATAACCACTTTGTATCCAACTATGGTTGTCCTAAAAGTTAAGATACATTTGATTAAATTTCTAAAAAAATAGAAAAAATGACCAAATAGTTAACAGTGATAAAAAAAATTAAAACCTTATAATATATTTTTTAAAATAAAAAGAGTAAACAGTGCATTGGAAAGGTAGGGTTTATCCTAAATTAATCCGCTATGGCACAATACAAATAGATTGATGATAAACGTTCCGACTTTGAATCCATTCAGCAAAATATATTTATCTTGTAGTATGTTTTTTTTTCTTTTAGTGGTTTTCAGTTAAATTAAATCTAAATTTCTTTGATGTATCTAGAAGCTGCCCGAGGTGCGGATTACAGGCGGAAACGGTTTTTCACGCGACCGTAGAGTGTGTGGAGGCAAGACAAATATGGATGCTCACTGAAATTGGAGATATCAGCACACAAGTTAGCACTCTACAAGCGTTCTGGAGATATGTTAAAGGCAGGCACAATAAAGGAACCCTGGAACTGGCGGCAATGTTAATTTGGACCATCTGGAACGACAGAAATGCAATGGTATGGGAGAATCGCACCTCCTCGCCCTCTATTTCCTACTGTAATGCCACGACCCTCCTTAGTAGATGGCGCCAGGCACAAGCAAGAGGCTGCTCGAGTCCAAACCCAAGCGCAGAAGAGAAGTGGAAAAAACCGTCGATGGGACAGGTAAAGCTGAATTTTGACGCAGCGATGTTTCCAAATTCTAGAAGAGCGGGGTATGGGTTCGTGCTGCGAGACCAGGGTGGCAAGTTCCTAGCGGCAGGGAATGGATTATTGGGAACTTCCTTGGATCCATTAGTCGCGGAAGGAATGAGTTGTCGAGAAGCGTTAAGCTGGATAAAATGGGAAGCGGTTCAAAATGTTCAATTAGAATCAGATTCGCAACTCTTGGTGATGGCTATCAATAACCCCATTGAGTTAGTTTCTCCCTTTGACATTCTAGTAGAGGATTGTAAAGCTATGATCTCCGAGCATGAGATTAAGGCTGTCTTATTTACTAAAAGGTTTGCGAACCATGTTGCTCATTTACTAGCCCGGGAAGCAGGTTCAGAGTCTGACAATGAGGTTTGGATAAATGCCCCCTCAATTTATTTGTAACGCGCTTAATTTGGATAATCAATAAATTTACCATTATTGTCAAAAAAAAAATCTAAATTTTTAAAAAATATTAGAGTGGATAAAATCACAAGAGTCGTGACTGACTAAACCATTTATTCTCTTGATTTAGTTAAAAAAGCTTTACTTAATTCTTTTTCAAAAAAAAAAATCTACTTAATTCTATTTACCGCTTCATATAATCTTTACCTGGATTTATGGAGAGAAAAAATTAAGTGTTTTAGTTTTTTTTTTTTAAAAACGATAAATAGTACATGTGTATATATGAGTAATTAAAAAATAAATAATTTATTATTTAAATCTCCATATTTAAAAAAAAACGTGATAAAAGTTTCTATCACTTATCTTTCTCAACTTTTTTTTTTTATCATTCTACCTATTTTTTTTTTTAGATTTTTAATTGTTATATTTGATATAAATAAGCAGACAGAAAATAACAAAATAATAAAGTCATTTTGTATCACACTATGAATGTTCTAAAAGCTAAGTTATGTGATATTGGAATATCATAATATGTTTTACAGAACACAATTAGAAAGGGGGCCGGAGACCGTCAAACCCTCTCTAATGCTTAAATCAGTATGAGAATACCAAGCTTTAGAGAATGAATCACAAGTTTGAGTGTATAGAATTGAGTACCATTCTCTTTGAACCAAACTCATATTTATAATGATCTGAGTCTCAACCTAGATACACGTGTCATTACCGTATTGATCCGGAACCTAAATTCCCTATCCAAATGGACTTAGCGTGTATCTGAGGTTCGAAGCCTCATTTCTTAAATGACACCTTTTGGGGACCCAAGATGGGTCGGCTCAAAAGTAGGCCATGAGCCTTTTAGAACCATCTCGAGGTCCAACTAATTAATATTATTTACCATATCATTATGTTTAGTTAAAAATCTAAAAAAAATAAACAAAATGACCTAACGGTTAATGATGATAAAAGATATAGACTTTTTTTTTTGTAGGAAAGGAAAAGAAAAAACAAACAAAGCCGCCTAACCTGGGATCAACCTGGGAAAGCTGACCCCCACCAAATCATCCAAAATCAGGGACGAAATGAACAACGGAGGAGAAGAAAAGGTTGAGAGGCCCAATATCCTTGTATGACCTTCAACTGCGAGACTGTCCGCTACCCGATTTTGCTCCCTATAAATATGACCGAAGCTAAGAAGATCAAAGGAAGAGCAAATCCTTCTAATTCCTTTGATTAAATTTTGGCTATTTAAGCAAATAGCATTATTCTCCGAGATCATCTTGACCGCTTCAAGGTTATCAGATTCCACTAGAAGCTTCTTCACCCCCAGATTTTTAGCTAGCCTAAGGCCATAAAAAATCCCCCAAAGCTCTGCAGAAAAGGACGAACCCATACCCAAATTCTGAGAGAAACTAGAAACCCAACCACCACCTTCATCTCTCAGAACCCCTCCCGCGGCACTTCTCCCGTCCTTTAGACAAGAGCCATTAGTATTAAGCTTAACCACACCTTCACTAGGCCTACACCAGCCTAAGAGATGGACCTCTTTCCTTTGAATAGCCCTAGACAAAGGATCCTCAACAAAGCTATCAACCAAGGTGCAAATCTTTTTGGAAAAGAAATCAAAAACATTAGGCAAAACAACCGTTTCTCCTCCAAAAATCTCCTCATTTCTCTATTTCCAAATCTGATGACTGACCACCACAAATAAGAGAACACCATGCTTCAAATTAGCCAATAGTTTCCCATTAATCCCATCCACAAACCAATCAAGCCCAGAGTGGGATAAAAACGTAGACAACACCTTTATAGGGAGAACTTTCCTCCAAACCTCTTTACTTTTCGCACAATCTCTAAGAGCATGGCACAAAGTTTCTTCATGACCTCTGCATCTGCCACAAGCTCCAGACTCCACCAAATGCCTCCTTTTCCTATCAGAATTAGTAAGCAATCTATTTTTAACCCCTAGCCACAGGAAGCTTCTAATACGGTAAGGCACTTTTAAGGCCCAAATCGTCTTCCACATCTCAGGGTGCGAAGTATCCAACTCCTGAAAGAAAGCCTGAAAAGCCGATTTACAAGAAAAAGCCTTGTTGTTCATCAAAGACCAACAGTAACTATCCATGTCTTCCTCCTTGCTACTAATCTGAACTCCTCTAATTCTCAGGAGCGATTCCAGACTGAGGTAAGAATCAAACTTAGACCAAATCCACTCCCTCTCAGAATCCACCACATCTGCAATCCTCCAGTTCTGAATTTCAAAAGGCGGTAAAGACTCACAAACCTCTAATAAAGGTTTTTTACCAATCCAAGTATCCTTCCAGAAGCTAATAGATTTACCATTACCCACATTCCACCCAATCCCTGAGCAAAATTCAGCAAATACAGCACTAAGGCCTTTCCAAAGAAAGGAACAATTAACCACTCTATCCTTAGGACCCCCAAAAACCTTATCCTTTCTATATTTACCGCATAATAACTGAACCCAAAGAGCAGAAGGAAGGTGCCACATTTGCCACAGAAGCTTCATTAATAAAACTTTATTATTATCTCTGGCTTTTCTAATGCCCAGACCTCCCATATCCTTAGGTTGACAAACCTCATTCCAAGGCACTAGGTGAATCTTCCTCCCCTCTTCAGCTTCCCCCCACAATAACCGACGATTAATTTTATCAAGATCTTTGAGAACAGGCTCAGGAAGATGACAAGTCTGTATAATGTGATTAGGAGTCACACAATTGACAGACTGAACCAAAGTAAGGCGACCCGCAAGTGAGAGAGTCTTAGCTTTCCAAATGGCACACTTCTTATTGGTTTTATCCAAAATATCCTTAAAATAAGCTTTCGAAACTCTTTAACTATGGAGGGGAATACCCAGATACTTCCCCAGAGAATTAGTCAGAGGAATTCCAGACAAAACACTCAACCTTTTGCAGGCTCCCTGGTTCATATTCTTAGAACATATCTGTTGGAGTTTAGTGTCCTAAAGACAATTGTTTTAGGATATAAATATTAATGAATAAATTGTTTATTTAGTCATTTGTTTAATCAGATATATAGCATTAATATGTAACTATATATAAGGCACAAATCTTTCATAAAGAAAGTAATCCTAAGTTTGTTTAATAATTATAAAGTGTTCATACAAGCATGAGGTGAGACTGTACTTTATAACAAGATCAATAAACTTAAAATCAACCCAAGTCAAGTGATATGTTATAGGGGTTGGCATATCACTGTTGAGACTTGCATGTAACATTGTTTTCTGTCGAGACAGAAAGCTGATCTAATAAGCTTTAGATATAGAGATATCTAGACAGTTACATGGATCCGATGAAGGAGTTCATTAGGATTAGGACCCGACTTGAGATAACAGTATGGATTAATTTATCTAAATGTGTCAACTGTTCATCTCATTGGTATTAGTAGGTATAACTAATCCTCAGACTTAAACATTCATTAATTAGTGATTCTAGATCGTAGAGTGTGATACTTAGATTCTGTGTGAGCACAATCCATTACAGGTGGGAGCCTGGGGTGTGTAAGATCAGGGTTGGGTATCACACAAAGTGGTTGCAGAATAGTTAATGTCAGACTAAGCATTAATCGCTCCTGATAAATGGGAGAACTCTTCGTTATATGTAACCTTGACACGTTCCATGGTTATAAGGAATTGACCAACAGGATATAGTTGATGAAGGATCGTATTATACTGTACCTAATGCAGAAAGGTTAACGTCAGTTATCAACCTGACTTCTTAATTGCTCTGGGGGAATATCATAGGTTCTGCTAGTAACAGCTCGCGATGGTATTCCGTTATATATGTGTTGAAATAATCGTGATGATTTAATTTCAAAAGATATATACGGCTAGTAGCAATAAAGGACCTAATGGGTCGCATATGGGACTTGGAACCAGAGGACGAAAATGTAATTAGTCAAACACTATACATGGGCCGAAATTTATATAGTAATTAGGGATAAATTAATTTGGTTAATAGTTATAATTGGATTATAGTTATAAATTAAATTAATGGATTATGTTTATGTGATAATGTTAATTAGAGATTTTAATGGGAATGAAACTCTAATTAATTATCTCTAATAATAATTAGATTATTAATTTGATTAATAATATTATCTAGATATAATTAGTTATTATTTAGATAATACTGAAGTGTTTATTTAATTATCTAATTAGCAATCCTATTCCGAATGAGATTCTGATTATTTAATTATCTAAAACAACTGGGATTAGGGTTTAGAGAAGTCTATAAATAGACTCCCTAACCCTAGAATTTCGATACACACAAAAGAAGATGAAGAGGAATCGTTCCGTCTCCGTCTCGGCTAATTTACATTCTTTCTAACTCTTTCTTTGATCTCGTATCGATTCCGTTAGAGACAATCATTGCGATTGTTTATTATTAAGGTTGATTACTAATCGGTTATTGTTTTCTGTGTTGAACAAACCATTCGTGGATCTCGGATTTGATAAAAGAAGTTGTGGGCATTTCGTTTGCAACTGTAGATAGAACTTCAGAAAAGGTATTTCCTTCTATCCCTCCTTATATGAAATAACGGTTAACAGATCTTGGAAAAGGGAAATAGATAAAATTTTATTATTCTGCTATGCCTAGGCTTGTCTATTTTCCTTCATTGGTATCAGAGCCTATGTTAATATGTTATTTCATATATGAAAATAAAATTGTTTCGATCAAACTGAATAAATATTTATTGTTAGGTTAATTAATTAATTTGTTAGTTAATTAATCTAAATATAAATAAGTTTTGATTACTTGATAATTAAAACTGATTATGCATAGTTCCTGATTATTTCGGTTGATAATCGTTTAAACTTAACTTAAAGGTTTTATAGTTAGATAATTAAAAACTTTTGTTTTTACTAAATCTAAAAGATAAAACTGATTTCTAATATTCTGAAAATTGTTTTGAAATTATTTTAAAACAATTATATGTATATTAGTATATATTTATTTAAAATTAAAATAAAAATACGAACAACTGTTCGGGGTCGCTGCCGCGAGACAGCAACCCCGAGCGGCTGTCACAGTTGGTTGCTGCCTTGCGCAGCAACCAAACAGCGGGGACGCCGCTGCTGTTACAGCAGCGGCTCCCTGCGTTTTGCTGCTGCCGCAAGGCAGCAGCTTTTACGACGGGTGGGCCGATTAAATCAGCCCGGCCCGATGGGTACCGTTTTAAAATCGTTTTAAACAGGCCCGGATTTTGAATATATATATATATATATACGTTTCAGAATATTAAAAGTTTTGTTTTGATTATCAAAATGAATTTATTTAAAAGTTTGTTTTACCTAAATATTTGATATAAGTAATTCAAAGCGTTAAATGAATTATACGAATTAATTAGGACGTGCATAATGCTATTTTGTACATGTTATATTAATCTAATATGTACTTGCTACAATTTGGTTAGATTGAATATAAAGGGTGCAAAATTGATAAGAATAAAATTGGATGTAAATTTTAAGTTGTTAATTCGATTAACTCAAATATTACATAAATAGTTTGTGTAATCAACCAATTAAATTTAATTTAATTGAGTCTTTGCATGTTTGGCGTTATGGACATATTAGACCCTCTATAATAGTTATTTAGTCTTTTGGTAATTTTTTGAAATAGGGCATGCGAGTCCTGCCTCTCTTACTCTCTATTGTATTTCTCTTCTCATCCAAATCCCTTCAAGTAATTTGAAGTTTCTTAGAATTTGAATATTGTTGTAATTCGAGGCGCCAATGAGAAGATGGGGGACCCAAGAGAAACATGTGATAGTTAATATTTCCCTAAGGTTGACCCTTTATTCCGTTTCTGGCTCAACGGAATAAAACTTAGGATATGTCCATAATTGTCAATGTTGAATGTATGAGTGTCTGATGTATACTAAAGCAAATCAAGACTAAGTTAGATTATGAGACAGTAAAATTAAAATTCCTCACTAATCAAAAGGTTAAGTCAATAAACAAGTTATGTCAGTTGCCCCCCTATTATTATAATTCAGCCGGCGATATCTGGGGACCTTGGGCGACTGAGAGTCTCAGGGCCTGGGGTCTTACGGGTAACACCTGAATTATCGAAAAGTGTTTTCATGAATAAATGAGGTCAATGACTTAAAATGGCTGAGAGTAGTTAGACGAGTCGTCTAGATTATTTAAAGCCGTTGGGCAAAATGGTTGGGATTAATGTCAAAAGCATTAGTTACTATTGTGGTTAGTAACCCAACAAACCTAGGAATCACATGGTTGATGTGATTGATTACATGAATCTACCTATTAAAGGGAGTGAACTTGTTTGAGTCATTCAAGGTAAGCTTCACAAGATAGGATCCTAGCTCACTAAGGAATTTATATTAGATTCTTCGAATTAATATGGAGGGTTATTAATTTGGTAAAATAGTGGGAGCAATTTAAAGTCAATAAAGTCCTACTACTTAAATTGTATAAGAATTAAACAAATGAATAACATTCGTCACCTTTTCTCACTCTCAGGTTATAAATCAAAATCTTACTCTAAACAATCATGTCGAAAACCGATTTAAGAAATATCCTTACCGATAACAAACTAAATGGTTCAAACTTTGCCGACTGGTTTCGTAACCTCAAAATCGTTTTGAAGTTCGAAAAGATTGGGTATGTATTGGATACGTCGATACCCGAGGCTCCGGCTGATGATGCACCCATTGAAGAGATAGATGTTTATCAGAAGCATCGATCTGATGATGAGCATGCAGGATGCATCATACTTGCATCGATGACACCAGAATTGCAAAGGCAGCATGAGGAGATGGATGCCTATTCTATAGTCATGCACTTGAAAGAGCTGTTTGGGAAACAGACTCGCTGTGAACATTTTGAGATATCAAATCTGTTGTTTCATTGCAGGATGCAAGAGGGTACATCTATTATGACACATTGTGTCAAACTGGTTGGCTACATTACCAAACTTTCTAGTATTGGCTTTGCGATGGATCATGAACTAAGTGTCGACTTACTTCTCGCATCCCTCCCATAAAGTTATTCTCAGTTCGTGATGAACTATCAGATGAATGACTTACAGACCTCTCTTGAAGAGCTCGCCAATATGCTCAAGACTGTTGAGCCCAATATGAAGAAAGATAAGGGAATTTCCGCACTTGTCATCGAGGGGTCAAAGAAGAGGAAAGGGAATTTTCCCAATCCTAAATATCCCAAGAAGAACAAGGGAGCCAAGTCAGCCCAAGCCAAAGGGAAGCAAGTTAAGAAGCCCAAAGGGGAATGCCACTTCTGTGGTAAAGACGGGCATTGGAGGAGGAACTGCAAGGAGTACCTAGCTTCTCTCAAGAAGGGAAAGAATGGTGCTTCAACTTCTGGTATGTTCTATATTGAAATTAATTCAATTTCACAGTCTGAATCTTGGGTATTGGATACCGGATGTGGATCTCATATTTGTACGAATATGTAGGAACTAAAACGAACTAAGGACTTGAAGAAAGGAGACATAAATCTGTGAGTTGGAAATGGAGCAAGGGTTGCCGCACTCGCAATTGGAAATTATGTTTTGCGTTTACCATCAGGACTTGTAATAGAATTAAGGAACTGTTTGTATGTTCCAGAGATGTCTCGTAACATTATTTCTATTAGTTGTCTAGTTAATGATGGTTTTCATATTTCAATTAAGAACAATAATTGCGAATTTTATAGAAAAAACGTTTTCTATTTTTCAGGAATATCGTTAAATGGGATTTATATTTTGAATGATGATATTTCTGCTTACACAATTGATACCAAAAGACTTAGGCTAGATAATTCAACTTACTTATGGCATTGTCGTTTAGGCCATATAAACCAGAGACGCATGCTTAAGCTACATCAAGATGGGCTTATAGATTCGATTGATTGTGAATCAATGGGAACGTGTGAGTCGTGTTTAAAAGGTAAAATGACAAAGACACCCTTTAGCAATAAAGGTCAGCATGTATCAGACACTCTAAGATTGATACATTCAGATGTATGTGGTCCTATGTCAGTCCAAGCAAGAGGAGGATTCAGATACTTCATTAGCTTCATAGATGATCATACTAAATATGGTTATATCTATTTGATGAAGCACAAGTCAGAAGCTTTTGAGAAGTTCAAATGATTTAAGAATGAAGTTGAAAATCAAACTGGAAAGACTATTAAAATACTTCGATCTGATCGAGGTGGAGAATATCTTTTAGAAGAGTTTATGAATTATCTAAATGAATATGGAATATGCTCACAATGGACACCTCCTTACACACCACAACACAATGGTGTATCAGAGAGGAGAAATCGAACCTTATTAGATATGGTACGATCCATGATGAGCACCGCATCTCTTCCAAAGACATTCTGGGGCTATGCCTTGGAAACTGATCTATTTACCTTGAATCGAGTACCCACCAAATCCGCCAGTGCCACTCCATTCGAACTGTTCATTGGAAAGAAGCTCGTTTTCTCTTTCATGAGAATATGGGGATGTTCAGCATATGTTAAAAGAATAGTGTCAGATAAGTTGGATTCTAAATCTGATAAATGCTTCTTCATTGGATATCCTAAGGAAACCATAGGATATTACTTTTATCATCTGGATGACCAGAAAGTAATTGTATCCAGGAATGCAGTGTTTCTGGAGAAAGAGTTTCTAGAGGAAACACAGAATGGAAGTATAGTCGAACTTGAGGAAGTTCAAAATGAAACACATGCTGAGACATCGAAAGAGGAAGTTGAACCCGAACCTGTTTCACTAGATGAAGCACAAGTGTTATATCCCACACGTAGGTCTCAGAGAGTTCGTGAGCTCCCAGTTAGATATGGTTTTCTAGTGGGAGATAACAAACTGGTTCCCGTGTTAGACGACGAACCTGAAACCTATGAAGAAGCTCTTGCTAGTCTAGAATCTAAAGCATGGCTCGAGGCCATGAATTCTGAAATGGACTCCATGTATACCACCCAAGTGTGGACTTTGGTTGATCCACCTGAAGGGATAAAACCCATTGGGTGCAGGTGGATCTTCAAGAGGAAGACAAACATGGATGGAAAGGTTAGTACCTACAAAGCTAAGTTGGTAGCGAAAGGATATCGTCAAAAGCAAGGAGTTGACTATGACAAGACTTTCTCTCCTATTGCCATGTTCAAATCCATCAGAATATTGCTTGCAATTGCCGCTCATTTTGATTATGAAATTTGGCAAATGGATGTGAAAACAGCTTTCCTAAATGGAAACCTGCTTGAGGATGTATACATGATGCAACCTAAAGGTTTCGCGTTGAAGGATGTGACTAAGGTTTGCAAACTTCAAAGGTCCATTTATGGACTCAAGCAAGCATCTAGAAGCTGGAACAAACGTTTTGATGAAACCATAAAACAATTTAGTTTTGAACAAAACTCTAAAGAGGCTTGTGTTTACAAGAAGATAAGTGAGAGCTCAGTCATTTTCTTAGTACTATATGTCGACGATATACTACTCATGGGAAACGATGTTGCAATGTTGCAAACGGTAAAAGTTTGGTTATCTGGTAATTTCTCCATGAAAGACTTAGGAGAAGCAGCTTACGTCTTGGGGATTAAGATCTATAGGGATAGATCAAGAAGACTGCTTGGACTATCCCAGTCTACATATATTGACAAAGTCCTAAAGCATTTTGACATGCATGAATCGAAAAGGGGTAACTTGCCAATGGTCCATGGTGTCAAGTTATCAAATGATCAATGTCCTAAAACGGACGATGATAAGAAACGCATGGCTGTAATACCTTACTCCAGTGTGGTTGGTTCGATCATGTATGACATGCTTTGCACTAGACCTGATGTGGCGTTCGCATTGAGTATGACGAGCCGCTATCAAGGGAATCCAGGATTTGATCACTGGATTGCTGTCAAGAACATAGTTAAGTACCTTAAAAAGACTAAAGATATGTTCCTCTTATATGGACACGGAGAATTGAAAATTGAAGGATATTCAGATGCTAGCCATCTGACTGATGAAAATGATTACATATCCCAATCAGGATACCGGTTTATCTTGAATGGAGGTTCAGTTAGTTGGAAGAGTTCCAAGCAAGGAAGCGTTGCTTTCTCGTTGACTGAATCAAAGTACATCGCAGCTGCAGAAGCGGCAAAGGAGGCAGTTTAGATTAGGAAGTTCATAACAGAACTAAGAGTGGTGCCCAACATTGTAAATCCCATTACTTTGTACTGTGATAACAATGGAGCCATTGCACAAGCAAAGGAACCACAGTCTCATAATGCATCCAAGCATTACCTTAAGCGATATCATCTCATTAGGGAGATTATAGCCAGGGGAGATGTGAGAATAGAAAAGGTGCCTACTGAGGACAACGTTGCAGATCCCTTGACCAAGCCATTACCACAAAGAGCTCATGATAGACATCTTGGTTCTTCTGGTATTAGTTACAAGAACAATTGGCTTTAGTCCAAGTGGGAGAATGTTGGAGTTTAGTGTCCTAAAGACAATTGTTTTAGGATATAAATATTAATGAATAAATTGTTTATTTAGTCATTTGTTTAATCAGATATATAGCATTAATATGTAACTATATATAAGGCACAAATCTTTCATAAAGAAAGTAATCCTAAGTTTGTTTAATAATTATAAAGTGTTCATACAAGCATGAGGTGAGACTGTACTTTATACAAGATCAATAAACTTAAAATCAACCCAAGTCAAGTGATATGTTATAGGGGTTGGCATATCACTGTTGAGACTTGCATGTAACAGTGTTTTTTGTCGAGACAGAAAGCTGATCTCACAAGCTTTAGATATAGAGATATCTAGACAGTTACATGGATCCGGTGAAGGAGTTCATTAGGATTGGGACCCGACTTGAGATAACAGTATGGATTAATTTATCTAAATGTGTCAACGGTTCATCTCATTGGTATTAGTAGGTATAACTAATCCTCAGACTTAAACATTCATTAATTAGTGATTCTGGATCGTAGAGTGTGATACTTAGATTCTGTGCGAGCACGATCCATTACAGGTGGGAGTCTGGGGTGTGTAAGAGCAGGGTTGGGTATCACACAAAGTGGTTGCAGAATAGTTAATGTCAGACTAAGCATTCATCGCTCCTGATAAATGGGAGATATATCCAAATGGCCGCTTGTGGTGAATTAACTGAATTCCTTGCAAGGTGATAAAGTTAAGAGTAGAAATAGAAATTTCACTTAACTTATCTTTCAGAGTGAATTCAACCTGTACAAGTAAAACGGACTCTTCGTTATATGTAACCTTGACACGTTCCATAGTTATAAGGAATTGACCAACAGGATATAGTTGACGAAGGATCGTATTATATTGTACCTAATGCAGAAAGGTTAACGTCAGTTATCAACCTGACTTCTTAATTGCTCTGGGGGAATATCATAGGTTCTGCTAGTAACAGCTCGCGATGGTATTCCGTTATATATGTGTTGAAATAATCGTGATGATTTAATTTCAAAGGATATATACGGCTAGTAGCAATAAAGGACCTAATGGGTCGCATATGGGACTTAGAACCAGAGGACGAAAATGTAATTAGCCAAACACTATACATGGGCCGAAATTTATATAGTAATTAGGGATAAATTAATTTGATTAATAGTTATAATTGGATTATAGTTATAAATTAAATTAATGGATTATGTGATAATGTTAATTAGAGATTTTAATGGGAATGAAACTCTAATTAATTATCCCTAATAATAATTAGATTATTAATTTGATTAATAATATTATCTAGATATAATTAGTTATTATTTAGATAATAATGAAGTGTTTATTTAATTATCTAATTAGCAATCTTATTCCGAATGAGATTCTGATTATTTAATTATTTAACACAACTGGGATTAGGGTTTAGAGAAGTCTATAAATAGACTCCCTAACCCCAGAATTTCGATACACACAAAAGAAGAGGAAGAGGAATCGTTCCGTCTCCGTCTCGGCTAATTTACATTCTTTCTAACTCTCTCTTTGATCTCGTATCGATTCTGTTAGAGACAATCATTGCGATTGTTTATTTATTAAGGTTGATTACTAATTGGTTATTGTTTTCTGTGTTGAACAAACCATTCGTGGATCTCGGATTTGATAAAAGAAGTTGTGGGCACTTCGTTTGCAACTGTAGATAGAACTTCAGAAAAGGTATTTCCTTCTATCCCTCCTTATATGAAATAACGGTTAACAGATCTTGGAAAAGGGAAATAGATAAAATAGATAAAATTTTATTATTCCGCTATGCCTAGGCTTGTCTATTTTCCTTCAACATCATCCTGGACTTCTGGATATTAAGCTTCTGTCCAGAGGCAGTGCAGAAACAATCAAGAATATCCATAATCACACTTAACTGCTCCTCATTACCTTCCACAAAGATCCAAACATCATCTACAAAGAACAAGTGGGTAACCTGGGGACAGAATTTATTGATGGACACCGGGTGGAATTTCCCATTACCAACAGCATCTTGGATTAGGTGAGTCAATCTTTCCATTGCAATAACAAATAAGAAAGGACTCATTGGGTCCCCTTGACGGATACCCCGGGAAGGAGAAAAACCTTCCGACATATCTCCATTGATCAAGACTTGAAAAACAGGAGAAGAGATACAAACCTTAATTAAACTCCTTCAATTGTCCGGGATCCTTGCCCTCTCCAGACTCTCAAGAAGGAAGCTCCAGTTTATGCGATCATAAGCTTTCTCCAGATCCAACTTTAGAGCCACATTACCTTTCTTCCCCCTTTTGATTTTCATCGAGTGGACCATCTCTTGGGCAATGACTACATTATCCATCATTTGTCTACCCGGAATAAAGCTTCCCTGACTCCGGCTAATGATATCAGGAAGGATACAACGGAGTCTATTGGCCACAATTTTAGTAATAGCTTTATAGAGAACATTACAAAGACTAATAGGCCTCATTTTTAAGAAAGATGAAGGCTTCTCCACTTTAGGAATCAAAACTAGAAGAGTGTTGTTCACAAGCCCAATATCCTGAGAGCCATTAAAAACACCTTTAATAAAGCTATAAATGCCTTCCTTCATAACCTCCCAGTGTTTATGATAAAAACCAGCAGGCAGACCATCAACCCCATGAGCTTTAGTAGCCCCAATACTAAAAATAGCTTGATCTATTTCTTTCTAGGAAATAGGGTGGAAAGCTTCCAGAATTCTATCCTCTCCCAATATGGGAAAGGTAGCTGGTGTATTGAATAGGGACGCTAGCAAGTGTACTAGGTCGTGTGTAATATTGGCAAGACCAAGTGTCGTATTCCACAGGGATTGAACTTAAAACAGGAAGAATAGGTTACGTTAAGTGTTAGATGTAAATTCTGAAGAGTTATAGTGACTTAACTCATAAACAAATATCAAACAGGCAAGGAAAATGTGCAATCAAAATAAATAAACACAAGCCTAACCATGTGCCTAACGAACAACTGTGCCTATCTTTATTAGATGAAGAAGTGAATCAATATTCCTGAGTTGGGTCTTTCCCTCATTGGTCACTAAGGTCAGGTATCCCATTTCCAAAGTTCCTAAGTAAATGATATTAACCAAGTCTCCTTGTGATAAATCAAGAACAAGCATTAGGCCTAGGGGAACATTCGTAAAGAAACCCCAATATGTGGTGGTTTTCATCTCCGTCTACCACAACATATTCCGATTAACTATTTCCATCATATTGGAGCACTCTCATATCATCCTCAATAACTATTAAATAGACTTGATCATAATCTATTCTTTAAGAAACTTAATAACACTCAATCATGGATAAAACACTTCATTCATTTAGATAAAGATACTTACAGTCGCCATTTAAATGGCTGGCTAGGCCTGCTGAAGAACTACTCACCCATTACTATGAGTGAACAGCTTCTTCCCAAAAGCATCATCGTTCCAAAATAAAAGACAAAGAAATTAAAAGCTAAGGGTGGCGCTAAAGCCGAGATCCCTCCTTCCTAAAACATTCTTTCTATTTATACTCTTACATCAACCCTAATTACAAGGGCAAAGAGTCACCAAAAAGGTACAAAACAAGGACAATGTGATCTTCATACACTTGTCGCGAGATGGAGGACTGCCTTACCTTCCACGTCTTTCTCCCTTTCTCTCTCCTGTGACTTGCTCGACCCGCGCTATTATCCGTTTTCTTCCAACTGACCCGATAAAGCTGCATTTTAAGCTGTTCTGTTCTACTGAGAGGCTGTTCTTGAAGATTCCTGCTTTGAACTGTAATTTCTGGCTGTTTTTTCCATTACTGGTTGAAAACTGGTACTTTAAGGCTCTTTTCCATGAATGTTTGTCTTTAAAAGTCTGCTCTTTTCACTCGCATCAAATTACCCCCAACTTAAACTTTTGCTTGTCCTCAAGCAACACATCAAAATTAAATGGAGGAACAGGATGAGACTACATAACAAAAGAACAGCTGAGATCATGCAGTTAATATATCTAGTCATGAAAGAAATTTAGATGATGAAAAGTTAAGCTGAAACATCTCATTAATGACTCCCCTGATAAGAGATCAATTATTTCCTTAGTACTTCTGGGATTTCTCTCACCTTTCACAGTGTTTGCTCTCTATTTAGGGTGTTTAAGTCACTCGACAGCTATGTATACCAAGTTTTAGTTTTGACCTGCCTCCTAGTCCAATAGATACTTGAAAAGAACTCTTGACACCTCGGAATCCTTACAAGGGTGAGGGGTGGTTTGAATGGTGGTTTGATTGGGATGTAAGGTTAGAGTGGTTGTTTTGTGTTTGGCGGATGATTTAGCTTGTGAAGAGCTGGTCGCTTTTTTAGATGGGCTTTCATGTTTGCTTCTGTTTTCTGCTTTATATATATATATATATATTTTCTTTTGATATAAATATTTTGGATAAAGTTGGACAGATTTTCTATTTCACAATGTCCTTCTTGATCTATTATGAGGAAACATGGCCTTTTTCTTTTGATACCAGCTCTCGGTTATTGGTGTTTGGTGTTGAGTATGTGAATGTTCATCCTAATGTGTCAAGATTCAATTCTTTCAACTGAAGGGCGGACGAGGCAAAGTCTCACTTAACTAACGTATACAAAGCTCACTCACAAAAAAATAAAATTGCATACAGTCATGCATAATTTCGGCTCAAGCCTCACCGGTTGTTTGTACTTAGGGTAATACTTGACCTAATCAGGGATATCACAAATTAATTGACCAGCCTTAACTTCTCATCAACAAATCATCAATTCATCATAAGAAAACAACAACAGCATGGTGACTCAGCTATGCTAAGTTTAGTAAAAACATCCCTAATGTGAGAATGGATGGTTGAGTTGCGGGTGAAGCGCACAGGGTGATTGTGGTGTTTGTGCTTTGTTTTTCTTTTTGTGGGGTGGTGCTGAGGTGAAGCGAGGACTAGGCAACTTAAAGTGGGGATAAAATGAATGAGCATGTTAAAGCAATAGTGAACAGTCTAACAGTGTGTTAAGACGCTAGTTTCCTACCCCCAACTTAACAAACACATTGTCCTCAATGGAAAATAATGGGGTAAGAATCAGACGGCAACAAAACAAGCAAAACAGCAGCAGCAGCAGGACGAACAAAGGATAGAGAGAAAGAGAGATACACATTTACACTGTAGGGGATTGGGAGGACTCCGCCTCCACTTCGGCAACTGGTTTTGGAACAAAGGCAGTGGTGCCTGTTTCAACTGGTTCATTGTGGACGGGGCTCTTTTGCGACTTCTGGGATGCATCTGATTGGTGGGGTTTGGATGCAGACTGGGTGTTTCCTTCCAGAATAGTTATTCTAGCACGTAGAATCTCCATTTCTTGCTCATATGTATTGATTCGTTGCTCCATGACACGCATATTGCGAAAGATGGTCTCCATGCTCATTCCAGCGGCAAGGCGGTGGATTTGTTCATTATCAGGTTCTGGTACGGAGCGAATAGGTGTGACATGAATAGGTTCTGGAACAGGCTCTTCGATTCTGCGTCGCTTGGAGGGGCCAACTTGGTCTTTGTCCTTTTTCCGCAGGTGTTCTGCCTCCCGCCAGAGATACCAAACTCCTTTGATATCGCAACATATTTCAATACGTTTCATTACCTGCAAATTCAAAGGATCCATTGCTGGACCAAGGGTGAGTGATGTAGTTATTTTAGGATCGAAAAATCCCAAATTCTGAGCAATGGTGGTGATGAACGGGCCACAGAACAGGCCAGCGACATTCTTCTTCTGTTGTAGGGACGCAATATATTCAGCAAAATAGTATCCAACATTTAATGGTTTCTGATCACGCAAACACGCCAGAGCAAATAGATCAGCGGATGGAACCGTGGCTTGATGGACCCTGCCAAAGAGTGAGCCAGCCAAAATACGGTGTAAATATTTCAAGGAATAGCTCTCGATACCTGAGGCCTTGGAGGAACTAGGATTATACTCGAGATGACCTGTGATGGCATGCCAGAAAGCGTCGGCGTCAAATTCCTCAGGGATCTCCCGGTGGGCCGACTTGTAGGGTTCCTCTTCGATTTTGGTTTGGTCAACCAAGCCAAGGAAAATGTTCATTTTGTTGATGGAGCAGTTCATGTGGTTACCCATAAGACGAAATTGGTAGCGCTTGTGGTGGTTGGGGTCAGTATACTTTGCATCTCTTTGGAATGTGGAAATGAACTCCAGTGTGAGTTCATAATAAGTGCACTCATCAATGGCCAGAAATTTCTCCAGATTGGCACCGGCTATCATTTGCTTGACCTCCGTCGCCAAACCAACTTCTTATAAACTGTCCCAACATATTTGCCTTGTGGAGCACAGTTCCGTATTTTGGAAGGTTTCGTAGTTACTTTGCTCTGTTTCATCGGAGAATGTCAGGAGGTGTTTGGAAATAGCACTGGATGTGTGGGTGCTAGAGCTCACATCGGTTTTCTTTTCTTTGCTTTTGGTCGCAGTAGTCGAACTTGTATTCTTTCTAGCCATGGTGAAGAGATGAAAGGAGGTTACGGAAATGAAGAACTGTGCGTGATGAGGGAAATGTGACTCTTTTATACAAGATGACAGTCAATTGAACCATCGGAGATGAGAGTAACCGTTTGAACCAACCAAATTCCTTATTCCACCACAAGAATAGGGTATGAATTTGCCGTGTTTGGGAAAAGAGGTAAGCACATCAATTCTTGTGACCGTTGTAGGCGTAGGTCTGCCGTCTGACAATGTGGCATTAAAGGACAAGACGGCAGAGGCGGTGAGTGTCTCGTATGTGGTGAGAGTGATGATTTCTTTGCACGTTTCTATGTACTTTGACACCCTTCAAAGCAAAACAAAAGAAAATAGCATAGGAGAAATTGAGAAAGTTAAATGAAATGGACGTAGTAGATAAAAATTGAACGTGGTAAATAAAATTGAAACTACTGAAATTGCAAAATTAAAAACAAGAAATGAGAAAAATAGAAATTGAGATTTATTGACCCCCAACTTTGGAATCATTGTGGGTTGATTAAACGGTGGGTTGTGCCCACAGTGTCGGGGGGTTCATGGGCCAAACAGGGTTTCAGACGTTGCCCATTAACTTTGAATATGTCTCCCTTGGTGTTCTGAATTTCGATTGCCCCATGAGGGAAGATTCGGTATACCGTGAATGGGCCAGACCAGCATGAACGAAGTTTACCAGGGAACAGGCGTAGGCGTGAGTTATATAGGAGTACAGGATCACCTTCTTTAAAGTTCTTGGACTGAATGCGCGAATCATGCCACAGTTTAGTTTTTTCTTTGTATTTGATGGCATTTTCGTAGGCGAATAAGCGGAATTCATCCATTTCATTTAACTGGGCGCACCTGTTTAACTTGACATCCTGATCATCAAAATTTAAAAATGTTAGTGCCCAGTATGCTATATGTTCTAATTCAACAGGGAGGTGGCATGCTTTTCCAAACAGGAGCCGGAAGGGAGACATTCCTATAGGTATTTTATAGGTTGTTCGGTATGCCCACAGTGCATTATCGAGTTTTAGAGACCAGTCTTTTCTTGAAGAATTGACTGTTTTCTCTAAAATTCGCTTCAGCTCTCTGTTGGATAATTCCACTTGACCACTCGTTTGAGGGTGGTAAGGTGTAGCTATACGATGTGTGATGCCATATTTCTGAAGTAGTTTCTCAAATATTTTGTTACAAAAGTGAGTACCTTTATCGCTTATAATGGCCCTTGGTACTCCGAATCTTGTAAACAATTGTTTCAAAAACTTTAGCACTACCTTGGCATCATTCGAGGGACATGCACGGGCCTCCACCCACTTACTCACATAATCTACAGCGACCAGGATGTATTGATTTCCGAAAGACATGGGAAACGGTCCCATGAAGTCGATGCCTCATACATCAAAGATCTCGCATACAACAATGTTGTTTAAAGGCATGGCGTTTCGGGCAGAGATGTTGCCTGTTCATTGATAGTCATCGCATCGTTGAACATAGGGTTGTGCATCCTTGTATATGGTGGGCCAGAAGAAACCTGCTTGAAACACTTTTGCAGCTGTTCGATTAGCGCCAAAGTGGCCACCTGATTCCGCGGCGTGACATTTTTGTAAGATGTCCATTCCTTCTTCGTTGGTTACGCATCTTCGCAGGATCTGGTATGCACATAATTTAAACAGATAAGGTTCCTCCCAAATGTAATATTTTAGATCAGAATAAAACTTTCGTTTTTTATTAGTGGAGTTGCGATATCGGCAAACCAGGGAATCGTGGAAATCGCAAACAGTTTCTCGTCTGGAAACTGGTCGAGAATGTCTGGTTGTTCAATTTCAGTAGTGGCTTGGATTCTGGACAGGTGATCAGCTGCTAGATTTTCCGATCCTTTTTTATCCTTGATCTCTAAGTCAAACTCTTGTAAGAGGAGCAACCATCGTATTAGTCTTGGTTTGGCGTCCTTCTTTGCAAACAGGTATTTCAATGCAGAATGGTCAGTGTAAACCGTTACTCTGAAAAGCACAAGATAAGGGCGAAATTTATCGAATGCATAGACTACATCCAGCAGTTCTTTTTCTGTGGTCGTGTAATTCTGTTGAGCTTCATTCAGAGTTTTGCTGGCATAGTGTATGGGCTTAAACTGCTTGTGAATTCGTTGTCCAGGAACAGCCCCTACACTGAGATCACTAGCATCGCACATGAGTTCGAATGGTGCGTCCCAGTCTGGTGCAGTGAGTATAGGTGCATTAGTCAAAAGATTTTTGATATGTTCGAATGCCTGGTTGCACTCGTCGGTGAAATTGAAATCAGCTTCTTTGTTTAACAATGCTGATAACAACCCAAATTATTCTTGAATAAAGAATAAGGGAAAATTAATAGAAATAATGGCAAACCATTATTCCTTCTAAAAGAGATATTTATGCATGATTAATATGGAATTAATGACAATTATTGCAGGATTAATGCAGGGGTGAATATGCAAATAATGGAGAAAATGAAGGAGTTTCTAGCATTATGCCACACCACATGGACCATGGCGAGATACGCCATAACGAGATACGCCCGATGAGAGCGAGTAGTGGAGACCCGCCATAGCTCTCAAGGAGAGCGTACATACGCCTTGACGGATCTAAGAATACCAAAAGACGCCTTTATTAACATCCATGAATGGGAATAAATACAATTAAATGGTAATTAATATCCATTAAAGGGAAATAAAGACTTGACTGTTCGAATACCTCAACTCTGATGGTTTCGATGCTAAATGCTGGGATTAATGGAGAATTGATAGCAATCAAAGATGAGTAATGACACGACTCTTCACCTGCTTCCCCATTAATGCTGAAGGTTACAGAAACCTATATAAATACCCCAGCTTCCTAGGATCAAAGGTACACTTATTGATTCTCTACTTTTGTGCTTACAGTTTATTCTCAGAAATATTACTGACTTTGGCATCGGAGTGTCCCCAGCCGATCCCAACGGCGCCTCACAGGGAAGTGCTCCGATCAAGGATTTTTTCACAAGTTATCAAATGCGGAGAGTGGCTGTGCAATTTTTGAAAAGTCCTTGATGAATCTTCTGTAGAAACCAGCGTGTCCCAAGAAGCTTCGAATATCCTTGACTGTTTTGGGCGCAGGTAGTTTCTTGATTACTTCCACTTTAGCTTGGTCGACTTCCAGCCCCTTGCTTGATATTTTATGTCCGAGTACAATGCCTTCTGTTACCACGAAATGGCATTTCTCCCAATTTAAGACCAACTGTGTCTCTGTGCATCTTTCTAGAACAGCTTCCAGATTCTGCAAACAGGCGTCGAATGATGCTCCGTATACAGAAAAATCATCCATGAATATTTCCACAGTTTTCTTGATCATATCATGGAATATGGCCATCATACATCTCTGAAATGTTGCTGGAGCGTTGCACAATCCAAATGGCATGCGTTTATATGCAAAAGTCCCATATGGACAAGTAAACGTGGTCTTTTCTTGGTCTTTGGTACAAATATGAATCTGGTTGTAACCTGAATACTCATCCAAGAAACAATAGAATTGATAACCAGCTAGTCTTTCTAGCATCTGATCGATGAAAGGCAAGGGGAAATGATCCTTCCTTGTTGCTTCGTTCAGCTTCCTGTAGTCAATACACACTCGCCATCCTGTGATTGTTCTGGTGGGGATGAGTTCATCCTTATCATTTCTGACCACGGTAGTTCCCCCTTTCTTGGGAACAACTTGAATAGGGCTGGTCCACACACTATCTGAAATAGAATAAATGATTTCTGCCTCGATAAGCTTAATCACTTCTGCTTTTACGACTTCTTTCATGTGTGGATTAAGTCTCCTTTGCGGTTGTACAGTTGGTCGATGATTCTCTTCCATCAAGATCTTATGCATACAGATGGTTGGGCTGATTCCCTTTATATCTTCTATTTTCCATGTTAGAGCCGTCTTATGCCTTCTTAAGATGGTGAGCAGTTGTTCCTTCTGATCTTTTATCAGTGTTGCCGAGATAATTACAGGTCTACTGTTTGGTGGATCTAGGAATGCGTATTCCAGATGCTCGGGCAGTTGTTTCAATTCAAGGTGTTCTTCTTTATTTCCCTTGTCGATGCCTATCTCAGGAGGGGTATCTTGCTTCTCTTCATTGTTGTTTGTTTCTGGTTCGGAGTCAAACAACTGTTCCTCTTTTTTACGCTTCTGTGCGTCGATTTGTTCCTACAAGAAAAGATTGTCATCCTTTGTATCCATGAAATAGTATGAGTCGTCAGATGTTGGTGCATGGTGAATAGCTTCATGCATTTTAAACACTACTGTTAGACGAGGTGCCGCGGCCTAATCTCCCGGGCGGACTGGGGGGTGGACAACCTCATGGCGACGTAAGCGGTGATTGGCGCCGAAAGCAACCAATCGTGGAATCAAGCTGCTCGGCAGGACCGGAGCTCGGAGATATGGAAGAGTCGCCACCCACGAATGGGAAAATGAACACCGATCCCTTGCGGGAGACCGGTGTGGGTTCGAGAAACTTAGGTACGAGCCGAGAAGGCTAGCTTCTTTCCGGAGAAAGGCTACTAGGCACCCCGACATCGCCCGGTTATGAACCACCGGCCTCCTACTCAGCATGTTAGGCGATAACGGACTAATCGTATACTTCTTTAAGTTTAAAATTCATTTGAAACCCTTTTCTTTCTCTTTTTTGAAACCGTTTTGAGCATATATTATTGAAAAGCCATATTAGTAAAGAATCACCCATTTATGTTATACATACACAGAGAGGGGGGAGAAAGAAGTGATTTATTTACAACCGTATTTAAAAGTCATGTCGTGTGTTTATTCTACACTAACTTGTTCCCCCAAAACGAGTTTATTTACATGGTTCGCACCTTAATCGCCGTTGGAACGATTTAGGTGCGTTTTAAAACCCCGTTTGATGAAGTTTACCCGAATCGCCGTTGGAACGACTCGAGTGTTTGAGAACATTGAGATAAAAAAAACCTTTGATGAGAAAACGTGGTTAAACATACAAGTCAATTTTATTTTGTACAAATCATTTAAGAAAACGATTCAAAACTCTATTATTTACAATGAAAACGATTTTAATTACAAGGCTCGCTTAATCCGTCGTTTGGAACGGACTAAGGTTTTAAAGCATGATATTTTAAGAAACGATTTGAAATGTCAAGAAAACACTATTTATTTATATTAAGAACCTTTAAAAAACCTTTTAGTTTAAATAATTAAATTGAAAACTCTTTTTGTGATTTATTTTCCCCCTTTTTCCTTAATGGATTCTCTACTTATTACAATTACAATAATAAACCCCTTTAAACTAATATTCACACTCAAATAATACTTATTTGGAACATGGACCCATGAATGGGCCAAAAGAATAAAGAAAATAATTTAGACATATATATATATACATTTAAATCAAAAAAGGAAGATATGAAAGTAAGAGTTAACACAAAAGAAACTATATGTATATGAAAATAATAGGTACAACACATTTATATAAAAAAAATGTGAAAATAATAAGTAAATCTTATGAATAAGAAAATGACATTTACCCAAAAGTAATTTCATTCAATAATCAACAAAATAACCCAAATATCCCAACACTATATATATATACATAACTAATATATTTTTAAATACCAAAAATAACATATACTAATGTCTATCAATTATTTCTCAAAATATCAAATAACTATCATTTAAAACATAGCCTAAATTAATAAAAAGGAAATACATATATATAATTATACTTATATTTAGAAAATAGTATAAAAAATGGTATACAAATATCATCAAATAATTATATATGCTAAAGGTCCAAAATAATTTGAAAAACATATGTTACATAATTATACATATATATTAAAGATTAAAAGCTTAAAAGTTAGGAAAAAGGGACTGAAATGGCATTTTTTACGTTTTGGCAGATTTACCGACGGAAAATCCGTCGGTAAACAGCTTTTAGTGACAGAATAGGTAAATTACAGCAGCACTCCTAAATGTTTCCAGATTTATTCAAAAGCTTTAAACTAAATCTAATTCAATCGTTTTGGATTTCCGAACTACCCAAGATGGATCATAGTCGAAAACGGAAGTTCCTAAACGACGTTTTTTATTTCAAAACATTATTTAGAAATTTCTTTTAAATTAAAAACTTATAATTACAACGTTTTCGATACCCGAACTACCTTTTTATCGGATCACGGTTCGTATTGGGATATCAAAACGAGGTTTTTTATTTTAAAACAAAACCGAATTTTATTCAACACGAGATAAAAATTAAATAAATACGCTAATTAAATAAAATGTGACAACATAAATAAATAACTAAATCAATAAAAACTATAACATAAAAATAAATAGGAGAGTAAGATAAATAAAATAAAATAAAAGAGAGTCTAGTCCTCGGATAATACCTTAAATTCGGTATCTGACAGTCGAAGCCGATTGATTCCACGAACCACGATCTTCCGTTTTTAATGAAAATTTAGTAAAAATTGAACTTTAGGAAATTTGGAATTTTTGAGGAAAAAAAAAATATTTTTCTCAAAAAAATCACTCTCTCTCTCTAAAAATGTTTAGAGTGAGAAAGCTATCCAAAAAATCCCCTCCTCCCCTATTTATGGGGATCCGTGCCTTTTATAGGCAAACGGGTCCCCGGACCAATGGGCGACGCCCAAAGGAAATTGGGCGTCGCCCATTGGGGTTGGGCGGCCGCCCAACCTTGTGTTGGGCTACCGCCCAACGGCGTTGGGCGAGCGTCCAACGCAAGGTTGGCCTCCCGCGCCCGACCTTCATCGGGCGTTCGCCCAACGGTCGTCGGGCGTGCGCACCCCGCGGCCGCCGAGCGCGCGTTCCGCGCCGCCGGACGCTCACACGTCGCGGCCGCCGAACGCGCGCTTCGCACTACCGGACGCGTGCGCTCAGCGGCCCACGAGAGTGCGCACCGTGCCACCGGACTCGGGCATTGCTCGGACGTCGAGAGCGTGCCACTCGCGGTGCGTCCGACGGACGCCGAGCGCACGTCCCGTGCCGCCGATTTTCCTTCGCTTATTATCCTTTATATATTTTTTCAAAACTTCCGGAATCAATCGCTTCAACCGTCTGGTTTTCAGGTTTTCGTCACAGGTCCTCCGACTCGGTGTCTACAACTACTTTCATTATTTATTTTCAGAATGAGATGTCCCTTATTCACAATATCCATTATGATAAAGTCAACAGGTAAGATGAAATTTCCCACCTTAACCAAAACATCTTTGATTATACCCTTAGAGTAGCGAATTGATCGATCTGCTAGTTGAACCGTGACCTTAGTTGGTCTTGGTTCTCCTAGGCCTAATTGCATGTAGATTGAGTATGGCATAAGGTTAATGCTGGCTCCTAAATCACACAAAGCATTTTGGATGGTAAGTGTTCCTATCGAACAGGGTATAGAAAAACTCCTTGGATCTTTGAGCTTCTTTGGAATTTGTTGTTTGGCTTGCAGGATGGATGAGCTGTCCCTGTTCGATGAATGGTATGTTAATGTGCAGCTTCGTCAATTGATCAAGGAAGCTCTTATGTCTCTTCTCACAATTCTGCTGCTTCAGCCTTTCAGGGTACGGAACTCTTGATTCATATTGGGGTGCACTTGGTTCATGTTCCATCAACTGTTTATCTTTCCTGTGTTGGGAAACAGGTGGTCGGTCCTTAGAGCTTGCTCCTTCGGTAGTAAGTTTCACCGTGTGGTCCGGTACTTCCTTTCCTCCCCTCAGGATAATTGCATTGACTCCTTCTTTTGGATTGGTTACTGTGTTGCTTGGAAGTGCGCCTTTTTCCTTTGAAGCTATGAGTGTAGCAAATTGTTGCATTTGGGTCTCAAGATTCTTGATAGATGATTGTGTCTGCTTCATGAATTGCATCATCATGGATTCTAAATCCGGCTTTCCTTCTTGTGGAGTGTTTGATTGGCGTTGATATTGTTGATTAGATAAATTGCCTTGTTGTGGTGGATATGCTGGTCATGAATTTTCTTGTCTATAAGGCTGCTGCATCGCTGGTTGCCTCTGATTATCTTGCCAAGAAAAATTCGGATGACTTCTCCACCCTAGATTGTATGTGTTCGAATAGGGGTTCGGTGGTTAGCGAGCAATAAAATCACACTATTCTTGCATTGATGCGCCTGGTTTAGTTCCGGGACAATCTATTGGTCGATGAGGCCCGCTGCAGAAGTCACAGCCATTAGGTGATAAGGTTTCCATCGGAGCCGAGGGTTGCGTGTTTAAGAGTTGTGTGTTCATTGCTGAAACATTCATCTTTCACATTGTTTTGACCAGCTATTCCATTTGTGAAGATAGTTTGCTGATCGCCTCGCTGTTTGCGGAATTCATGATTCTCTTGCTGTCAGCTCTTACCGAATGCCAGTTGTAACTAGTGTTGACCACTCTCTCTATTAATTTGTACAAAGCTTGAGGTTCCAGTTCCTCCGGATTTCCATTGGCAACTGATTCAATTTGTATCTTGTAGGCATTGGTCACTCCATTATAAAAGTTCTGCACCTGCATCCACATAGGTATGCCATGATTCGGCACTCTTCGCAATAATTCTTTACATCTTTCCCACGCTTCAGATAGTGATTCATCCTCTTCTTGAACAAAGTGTGAAACCTCATTCCTCAACTTGATTGCCTGTCTAGGCGGGAAATATTTCATCAGAAATAGGGTAGCCATTTCCTCCCAGGTCGTGATAGATCCTGGTTGTAAGTTCTTCAACTAGTTCTTTGCCTTATCTTTCAAAGAGAAGGGAAACAGCTTGAGCCGCATGACCTCGTCATCGTCATTTCTATGGGATCGAAAAGTGTTGCACATTGTGATGAAATCTTGAATATGGGCATTAGGATCTTCATTTGGATATCCCCCAAACTGCACAGCTGTTTGTAACATCTGAATCATCGGGGCTTTCACTTCGAACATGCGATTCCCATCGTTTGGTATGATAATGCATGACGAATGCCCTTCGGTGGATGGTCTGGAGTAATCCTTCATCCTCAACCTCGGGTTGACATTATTGTTGTTATTTTCATTTTCACCATGACCTTCCTCATGGTTCTCACCGTGTCCTGGACCAGGTATCTCGACTTCACGTTCCATTCTGTTGCGTCGAGCTTGTCTAAACAGTCTTCTTCTTCTATACGTTCTTTCTATTTCAACGTCTATAGGAAGGATATGAACACGTGCTCTTCGCATACAAAACTAACAATCGAAATGCACAAACTGGACAAACAGGTGGTTATCAGGTAACAAAATAAGCATACAAATTCTTCGATATTTCAGTTTAAACAATCCCCGGCAACGGCGCCAAAAACTTGGTGTATTGAATAAGGACGCTAGCAAGTGTACTAGGTCGTGTGTAATATTGTCAAGACCAAGTGTCGTATTCAACAGGGATTGAACTTAAAACATGAAGAATAGGTTACCTTAAGTGTTAGATGTAAATTCTGAAGAGTGATAGTGATTTAACTCATAAACAAATATCAAACAGGCAAGTAAAATGTGCAATCAAAATAAACAAACTCAAGCCTAACCATGCGCCTAACAAACAACTGTGCCTATCTTTATTAGATGAAGAAGTGAATCAATATTCCTGAGTTGGGTCTTTCCCTCATTGGTCACTAAGGTCAGGTATCCCATTTCCAAAGTTCCTAAGTAAATGATATTAACCAAGTCTCCTTGTGATAAATCAAGAACAAGCATTAGGCCTAGGGGAACATTCGTAAAGAAACCCCAATATGTGGTGGTTTTCATCTCCGTCTACCACAACATATGCCGATTAACTATTTCCATCATATCGGAGCACTCTTGTGTCATCCTCAATAACTATTAAATATACTTGATCATAATCTATTCTTTAAGAAACTTAATAACACTCAATCATGGATAAAACACTTCATTCATTTAGATAAAGATACTTACAGTCGCCGTTTAAATGGCTGGCTAGGCCTGCTGAAGAACTACTCACCCATTACTATGAGTGAACAGCTTCTTCCCAAAAGCATCATCGTTCCAAAATAAAAGACAAAGAAATTAAAAGCTAAGGGTGGCGCTAAAGCCGAGATCCCTCCTTCCTAAAACATTCTTTCTATTTATACTCTTACATCAACCCTAATTACAAGGGCAAAGAGTCACTAAAAAGGTACAAAACAAGGACAATGTGATCTTCATACACTTGGCGCGAGATGGAGGACTGTCTTGCCTTCCACGTCTTTCTCCCTTTCTCTCTCCTGTGACTTGCTCGACCCGCGCTATTATCCGTTTTCTTCCAACTGACCCGATAAAGCTGTATTTTAAGCTGTTCTGTTCTACTGAGAGGCTGTTCTTGAAGATTCCTGCTTTGAACTGTAATTTCTGGCTGTTTTTTCCATTACTGGTTGAAAACTGGTACTTTAAGGCTCTTTTCCATGAATGCTTGTCTTCAAAAGTCTGCTCTTTTCACTCGCATCAGTAGCAACAGACTGAGCCTTATCCAGATCAACTAGTTCCTCTTTAAAAAGGTCTTTATAGAAGTTAAGGGCCAAGTGACGAATATCTTCATCCTCATAAACCCATTATCCATTTGAGTCTTTAATAGCATCAACCTATTGTTCTGTCTTCTAATAACAGTAGAGAGATGAAAATACCTGGTATTCTGATCCCCATCTTTGATCCAGGCTTTCCAAGATTTCTGAAACCAAAGAAACTCTTCCTGTCTAAGCATAGCTTCCAATTCCTTCTGAAGGGTTCTGAGGAGACCATCCAGACTATGATCGAAACTAACCTCCAACCTACGATGAATGCCCTCAATTCTATTCAATAATTTATTCTTTCTCCTAATAATATGACCAAAGACATTTTTATTCCACCCCAGAACATGCTTTTTGAAGCCCTTAGCAGCTTGTAAGACATTAGAGTGAGGCTTCCAATTGTCTTGAACAAAGTCTTTAAACTCAGGATGAGATTCCCAAGCCACCTGATACCTAAACGGTCTCTCCCCCCTAGGCCGATTGCCTTTCACCATCCTGACTAAGATAGGACAGTGATCTGAATGCCTGAAGGGCAGATTTAACACAGACACTTCAGAAAATCTAGTTTGAGCTGAAACATTAGCATAAACTTTGTCCAAACGAACAAAGGTACTGTTACACTTCCAAGTAAACTTATGACCAGCGGCACCCAAATCAGAAAGCCCATATAAATCCATACTATGCTTATGATTGAGGCAACGATTAACATAGTGATTCCCACCCCCTCTCTGATCACTCATAAGGGCAATATCATTAAAATCACCAGCCACAAACCAAGAATCAGTCATACTAACACTCATAGAGTAAAGAACCTCCCACAGCCGTTTTCGATTAGCCAGGACATGATCAGCATACACCCAGGTAATGAAGAAAGGTTTATTGCCAGAAAAGCTAACTTTACTATGAATAAACTGTTTATCCATACTAACAATATCGAAATGAACTCGATCTGTCTTCCAGAAAAGCCAAATCCCACCAGCCCAGCCAGTAGCCTCCGATATAACACAATTCCAGTTCCTAAACTTTTTAACCACCTCATCTGCTTTAACTCCACTAATCTTAGTTTCCATTAAAACAAAACAAGAATGAGGACAACTGAACCCACCCACAACCCTAAACTAGGTATTTATTAGGTGCTCCTGAGAGCCTTACCGAGGTACCAGTAGGTCCCCTCTTATCAGACGAAACCATAGAACTATGGACAATTTTCTGTTTACCCTTAGGCTTTTTCATGCTAGTTTTGTTAACACCCATAACCTTCCCAATACTAGGTTCACCACAGTAATTAGGAATACTAACCTCATTTAACTTCACCTTCCCTTGAGAAGCCTGAGCTTGGGATCCAATCTGGGCTTCTCCTTTGGAAACAAAAAGGGGATTAATAGTCTCAACCACCTTATTTGATGGTTCAGCAGATTCTAAGCCTGGCATGCTTAGCTCAATGTGTTCGTCATCCTAGTCAGATTCTTGGACCTCCTCAATAGTCAGAGCCCCAAATCTGGACCGTGAAATGATGACCGAAGTAACCCCAGAATCCACACTAATTTTAGGGCAAGGCTTCTCATTGACAACAGGATTAGCAATAGGATGGGCCAGAGTAGACTCGATATTAATGTCAGGGGGACGATTCTGAACAACAGATGGTCGTGTCCTTCGTCTAGCTGACCTCTTAGCAACTATCCAGGGGCCAAAATTCCCCCCATCTCCTTGGATCCCTTCAACTCTTCCATTAACACCCTCAATTACCTCTTCTAACACCTTCTCCCTCTTAGGGCATCCCTCATAAGTATAACCATACATACCACATTCAAAACAAATATTATGTAAACCTTCATACTCAATAAAGTAAACCTTATTATGAACACAGAATTTTGACAATAGGGGTTTAGCAAGGTCAATATCAATACATACCCTTGCAAACTTACCTCTAATAGCCCCAATGGTAGTTTTGTCCACATGGTGGACCTTCCCAACAAAACCGCCTATCTTATTAAGAAAAACTTCATTATAATATTCGATTGGTAGGCCTGGAAACCTAACCCACGTTAAAATTCTGTTTACCGAGCAATCATGTGGATTAAAATTGGGAACCCATGGCCTTAAGGCCAGAACATGATTAGAAATAATGTACGGCCCCCCATTAATCACGACATTATAATCCTCAACCCGAGTAAATTTAATACTATAGTAGTCATTTTCTAAGTCAGTAATACTAACTTTTCCCTTTTTCGCCCACTGAGCCTGGATCCTCTGAGCGAAATAGTTAAAACTAATTCTTTTTCCAAGAACCGTTACTATTAAAGAAATCCTCCACTTATCCCTAAGAGCACGCTTGTCAGCTGAGGAAAGTCGGATCAAAGGACACGAAGGATCATCCTGATCTCCATCCTCTTCGTCAGAATCAGAAAATACTTCTTCCGAATCTCCCTCCATAATAACTTCATTTACACAAGGCTCCTCCTCGACCACTCCCATGATCGTATCCTTCCAAGAATTTCTCCCAATACCAAGGTCAGTCTTATTTTTATTCGCCAAATCTCCTAAAGACCTAGGAGACACAATTCCACCGGCCGGGATCACGGAGGCAGCCGCGCCCCCTAGATTTTGGCCTCCGCCCGCCTGGACCAGGCCAGTGCTCACTGAAGCCCCGCCCCCTGCTTAGACAGCGCACGCAGAGACGGTAGTCCCGCCCCTAAGACCCCCTACTCCGTCCGGCACACCACCGCCCGCCTGGCACAGAACATCCCCCATCCTCAAAACCGCACCAGCCGTGCCCAGCAGATCCGCAGGAGTCGCCTCCCTGTCGCTTGCCTCCGTACCTCCGCTAATTCCTAGCCCTCGCCTCTCACCTTCCTGCCAAGCCAAACGATGGCCTATCTCACCTTCTACCCTAAATCTGCCCAAATCAGGAGCGACTCCCAGCCCCTCCCCAACACCTGCCGACACCAACCCGACCACCTCTGGCCCCTCGCCCTTCACTCCCTCCCTTCCCTCCGACTCAGATGGCTCCGCCGCCGCCAGGCCCGGGCCAACAAAAGACCGAGGAGACACGGATCTCCGATTCCCCTGAACCCCCGATCCGTCAACCTCCTCCCAAGCCCCGCGCTCCCCGCCTATCCCTAAACCCGCCCGCCCCGACGCCGCCTGCGCCAGCCCCCCATCGGACCGTGACCGGTCCCTGCTCCTCATCCGAACAACGATCAAATCCCGCAAACGCCGCACGATCGCAAGAGAGAGAAAATCGCACGATCGCCTCTCTAAAAGATATAGCCTTTATAATGTGTTTTTTAAAATAAAACGATTAAATAACGTGTAACGTAAAAATGTGAAGACTAATAAATTATTTATCCTTAAAAAATTAAGAATCCAAAAGTATACTAGAGGTGCACCAACATGTATCTTAAATTTCATATATAGTGAGAAAACAATATTAGCAGTGGTTGAACTATTTTTAGCACAGTAAAATCTTTTTCTCCAACAAATGAATTTTTATAAACTATTGAAAAGTAGATGAAAAGTTTATACATTATTATGAAGGATTATCATGTAAGAAGACAGAAAATCCATATAGAAAGATATCTGTCAAATAGAGAAATCGAAAAGTAAACGATAAATAAAAAGAAAAAGGATAAATGTTTTATTGAAAAAATAGAAATAACATAAAGAAAAAAACCTAGATGCTTATCCAGAGGCTAAAAGTTCAAACCTAGATGAAGAAAGATGATTTCTTTTATGGTAGGTTGTTATTCTTTGAGCTGTGAATTAAATGTTATAGTTGTCACCTTACGTTTATGCTTGGAGTAATAAATTTTTTGAAACCAATTGAAGTTTATAATTTCAAAGAAAGAAACTAGTAAAAAATTTTCACAAAAAATGAAAGCTTATTATAAATAATCTTTTATATATTTATTTTATAATTTTAAAGCAATATATATATTTTGATTCACATAGCCGGCTTTAAAGAAACCGGTTTAGATATCTGCCTAGAGCCTTCAATGTAGAAAGGAAGTTCTAATCCCACATTTGTTTCAATTATAACGCAATAATTTTTAAGATCTAAATTGTTAGAAAATAGGATAAGGTGTAAAAATATTACTAATGTTTACAATCAAGAACAATTTTATTTCTAACGTTTAAATGATGTAATTTTATCCCTAACACTCGCAAGTTGAGTCAATTTTAAATATTATTATAAAATACATATATTTTATACTTTATTCTGCACCAATTATCAGTTGTATCTAAAAAAAGATTTCATATTTTTTTACTATATAATTTAATAATAAATTAGAGATTAATATTTATAAATTCGGTGAAATATTTGAATTTTTTGTCCAACTCGTATAAAAGATAATATATTTTTTAAAATTTAATTTTTTTTAACGTCTAACCATATATTTATAATTGATTACTAATAAGTGAAAAAATAATGACATGATTCATAACCGAGAAATCAGTTTGATGAATTATTTCTCAAATTGACCGAACTTGTCAAAGTTATGAGTAAAATTGCTATTGGCTACAACTTTAGGGGTAAAATTGTGTCATTTTAGACGTTATGGGTAAAATTGCTCCTAGCTGTAAAAGTTAGGGGTATCCATATATCTATAAATAATTATTAGCCCGTATATTATTTACATATAGAACACAAATGCAGTCTGCTAAAATGGAATCGAAAATTGACAACAATCAATGTTTTTTTTTTCCGAATCACCGTCTCTCACAGTAATAGAACGATACGGGGGCTCCATAATTTATTTTATATTTTCTCTTTTAACAATAAGGATAAAGTACAAAAACAAATCGAGATTTTTTCGATTTGCACCCTGTGATTTAAAAACTTACAAATAAGGATCTGCGGTTTGTACATATTACAATTAAAGGATTTGAGTGAATTTTTGGGTCAGAGAATACTATGTTTTAGTTATGCTAACATTGAGATTTATTCCGGATACCATGATCCATTAATATATGGGATAAATGTATAATAGCGAGTAGGGCTGTAATCGAGCCGAGCTTTGGCATGTTCAAGCTCGGCTCGCTATAAAATTAACGAGCTCGAGCTCAAACCGAGCTTGCTATAAAATTAACGAGTCGGGCCCGAGCCAAGGTTTGACTTGTTAACGAGCTTGAGCCGAGCTTCGAGCTTGAGCCGAGCTTCGAGCTTGTTTCGAGCCCAAAATCCTCTTTTGGATTTGGTTCATTAAGAAAATTATCTAACAATGAATTATTTGTGAGTAAATTGTTAATTATATTTGTGAAGTTTGCTCGTAGATGACTCTTTAATTGTGTACATAAACAAGCTCACAAGCAAAGTTTGTGAATAAATAAATAAGATGCTTACAAATAGTTCGTCTATTACTCATTTATTATGTTTGTGAACGAACTCATCTAATAGCAAATGAAATAATATTAAGTTTAGATATTTGTGAACTAACACAAAACTATATAGTTTTCTACAAAACTAAAATTTGTTCATAAATGTTCTAATCGAGCCTGCTCGCGAGCTTTCGAGCCGAGCTTTGGCCTGCTCAAGCTTGGCTCGTTTACGAACCGAGCTAGTAAATCGTGTTAACGAGCGGTTCGTTTACAAATAGAGTAGAGTCGAGCCGAGCTTTTATCGAGCCGATCACCGAGCCGCTCATGAGCGGCTCTATTCATTTACAGCCCTAATAACGAGGAAATAATAGGGATCTACAAACAAGATAATCTTATCTCAATAGAAGATCCATGTCCATAGATCCTATCACGTAAGATACGCCATCTAGAAGATACATCCAAAGCAATGCATGTTTAGACCCCACAGAGAGACTCACTGAAGGATCCCTCATTCTCTAAGAAGGATGTTCAGTGTCATATCTCATTTAGGCGGTTAAGAGGAACTCCAAAAGACGCCTTGATATCTTCTCCAAAGAAGTAAATGCGCTTAAATAGAAATTAACATCCATTAATAGGACTAATGACAAGATTGCTTTATTAATGTTCAATTAATGTTAAAGAGTTACGAAATAGAGTATATATATCCTAACATCGGAATGATTCAGGTATGCTGGCTGCCTCCTCCCAAGCCTTTGTTAATATTAGCTATCACTTTCCAAATATCATACTAACTTTATCATCGGTGTGTGTCCCCAGCCGAGCCCAACAACACTTCTCAGGGAAAGAATTTCGTCCAAGCACCAATAGTCGCTCAAAGAAGGCTTCACCAACTATGAGGTGGAAAATATTTAGGAAAGTATATAAATGTAATAAAGTTAGAAAATATAATTAGGTACAATCCTTACCGGCATAACGGGCACCGGTGCACTAATGGGGAGGCTTGGTTGACCCATAGGAAGAACAGATCCCACCTGAAGATCAGAGCCCTTTAAGGAAGGTTGAGATCCGCAAGCAACATGATCACCTGAAGATAAGCTTGCGGGTTTAGATTTTTTAGGGGGGAGCGTCTCCTCAGTGGAGGAAGAAGAGCGTTTGCCTTTCTGTTTTTCTGAGCCTTTTTCTCCCGTAGTTGCTTCTTTTTCTCTACAAAGATAGGGGCCATATTGTCAGCATCCATGCAAAGGGAGAAGAGAGATGTTATTAGAAACAACAAAAGAAAACAAAATAATTACCTTCAACAAAAAAAATCAATTTGGGATGTTTTGGAATATAGTCGCATAAAAATTAGACTTAAAGCAGGGTTGGAAGGAAGTGAACAAATTTTTGGAAAATGACAGCTCAAAAACACTATGTTATTGGTTAGAAAACTGAATTTTTGACAAATTTTGAAGGCTCAAAAGTATGAGATTCTAGATTGATCTTGAAGAAATAAAAAAATAAGAATTAAAGATGGCTATATGGTCAAATTTTAGAGCTAAAGAACACTAAAATCAGAGTAGTATAAGACATGTAAAAAATCAGGCAAAGTAGGCTGATCAGAATAGTTTGCTAAGAAACAAAAACTTAAGTTAAATGATGATTTGAAGTTGGAAATAAAGGAAGCGCAAAATTGGCTATTAAACGAGACTTAAAAAGGGCAGATATTTGGTTTGATAGAGTTGTGTTTCATGTTGTTGGTTTGTTAGTTGATTGATTGGGGTTGTAGAAGGAAGACAGTGTCTTCTATTTATAGGAAAAATGAGCTTGGTGAGTAGGGCTGTAAATGAACAGAGCCGCTCATGAGCAGCTCGGTGATCGGCTCGATAAAAGCTCGGCTCGACTCGGCTCGATTTGTAAACGAGCCGCTCGTGAACACGATTTATTGGCTCGGTTCGTAAACGAGCCAAGCTTGAGCAGGCCAAAGCTCGGCTCGAAAGCTCACGAGCAGGCTCGATTAGAACATTTATGAACAAATTTTAGTTTTGTAGAAAACTATATAGTTTTGTGTTAGTTCACAAATATCTAAACTTAATATTATTTCATTTGCTATTAGATGAGTTCGTTCACAAACATAATAAATGAGTAATAGACGAACTATTTGTAAGCATCTTATTTATTTATTCACAAACTTTGCTTGTGAGCTTGTTTATGTACACAATTAAAGAGTTATTTGCGAGCAAACTTCACAAATATAATTAACAATTTACTCACAAACAATTCATGGTTAGATAATTTTCTTAATGAACCAAGTCCAAAAGAGGATTTTGGGCTCGAAACAAGCTCGAAACTCGGCTCAAGCTCGTTGAGCAAGCCAAAGCTCGGCTCGGGCTCGGCTCGTTAATTTTATAGCAAGCTCGGCTTGGGCTCGAGCTCGTTAATTTTATAGCGAGCCGAGCTTGAACAGGCCAAAGCTCGGCTCGGCTCGGCTCGGCTCGATTACAGCCCTATTGGTGAGCAAGAAAATCAACTTCCACTAACTCAAATCTCCTTGATAATTAGCTACCTTCACTCTCCACTAACTTAATTAACACTAAGCTCTGTTTACAAGAGAAAAATGGCCAAAAAGTATGGAAAGTGGCTGCAAAAATGCCTTGGAAATAGCTAAAATGCCTTATGTATTTTCTGCATCAACTTCGAAAATTCATATCTTTTTAACCACTAATTGGTTGGAGATCCATGAGAAATCCTTGTAAACCTTGAGATGTCTAGTTTTAGGATTACATGGTCTCAATCCAAGATTCCGGTGTTTGATGCCTCGAAAAAATTGTCAAAGTGATGGGCTGCACTTAGCTTAAAAATAGGAACTAAACTAAACTTTATAACTTTTTTCCTTTTTATTATTTTTCCTTTTTATTATTTGTTTTTCTTTTATATTTGAATTTCATTTTTATTTTGTGAATAAAACCATATGAAAAAAAACACCATATGCTTTTAATATGTGTAAATTGAAAATTTAAAACCACCCCAACAAACGCAAATTAAAAAAATATATATAAAATTAGCGAGTTTTTTTTATGGAATGAAGTTAGGGAGTGAAACCTGTAAATTAGCCAGAAGGAAAAAGATCAAATAGCTTTAAGTTCTCCTTCTTCAGGTAAACTTATATTACATAAATGTGTATATAATATTACATATTCTTTTACATAAGAAAACATCTATAGAGCAGAAGTAGGTTTGCATATCATGTTAGTGCATGCCCTATTCTCAAGATGTTGTAATCTTATTATTATTAATATAATGACATTCTTACCAAAAAAAAAAAATTAATATAATGACATTAATCTTTCGTTTACATTTTAGCTTCTGCAACGTATTAATTGAAAGAGTATCCGAGTATAGGGATTTGTACATGTTTGGAGGGTTGAAGACCCAAACAAGTGAAACCATGTGGCAACAAAATACTATACTAAAGCATCCCTAGTTTGTTGTCATCGTGGGAACGATGATGAACAAAAGTCTGGTATGGTTATTGGTAGTGTTGGTGTTTCACAAGTCATAGACATGGAGTGCCAAACCAAGAATATAATAGCTTAGAGGTAGGGTAATCGTAGGTGTTGCCAATCCCAAACTCTTACCCGTTTATTTTTTAATTACCCGTACCCATCTCATTACCCTAATGGCTATACTTTTTACATCCCATACTCGTCCCATTTAATTAGCGGGTGCTCGTGGGTACCTTTATCTGTTAAGAATCAATACATAAAATAAAAAATATTACAAATTTAACAAAGTATAAATTTAATAAATCATCCATCTAAAAATTGAACAAATTGGACCTTAAGCAATAAAAATAAAGTGTTTAATGGTATCACTCAATGGTTGAAGAACAAATATTGGGGTTTGAAACCCACATCTTACATCTAAAAAACAATAACATTTTTTAATATATAAAAGATTCATGATGGGTGATGGATATCGGGTACCTTGGGGGGTATTCCCTTACCCATCATGGGTAATGGTTTTGATCCCATACCCGTCTCATACTCTTTTATACAGGGTACAAGTAGTCTCATTAGGGTCTGGTAGTTCAGGGTACCCACTGGTACAGTACCCGTTGTCATCCCTACTTACAGGATAGTAAGCGTTGGATTGATCTGCTTATGAGAACATCACATGGTCAAGTGTCATGAATGGTTCTCATGTAATTCTTATAATGGATTCTTTAGACACGAAATCACTATGGAACCTATATGAGACACAACATACTTTTTTTATCGCCTAACGGGCCAATAACTTGGTGCTAAGTATAGGCTAGCCATGTATGTTCCGAATCATACTGAGGGACCATTAGTGTAGTGAATGGATTACTACTCTCCTAATCCAATAGAGGATATCATATGCCACTTGATAGATGAGATTGAGAAGTGTACGACGTACCCAAATAAGACAATTTGGTAACTGTTCATTTGAAGCTTATCGGTTCACTGGGGAAAAGAGGAACGTATTAACATATAAAGAGGGTGATAAGGACCGTGCCTATTGTTAGATATCCATTAGTAAAGGAACACAATAAGGTTGCTATTAGGTTCTTGTAATAAAAAGAGTTATACTATTCAATATGGACGATCCCAATGGCTTTCTAAAGTGCATTTTGATTTATGGGACGACAGATGGAATTGGGTCCTGATAACTTGTGAAAAAGTCCTTGATCGGAACACTTCCCTGTGAGGCGCCGTTGGGATCGGTCGGGGACACTCTGATGCCTAAGTCAGTAATATTCTTGAGAGAATAAACTGTAATCACAAAAGTAGGGTTAGAATAATGTGTGTACCTTTTGACATCGTACTACAGGGGTATTTATATAGGTTTGAGTGATAACCGTAATAACCCATCTTTGATGTCTTTAATGAAAAGTAATACCTTTTTAATGTATTTTAACTCTGGCTATAACCTCTGAGCTTTTAAAGCCTTTAAGGTATCATTAATGCTTATTTAATGATAGTGAGCTCGTCGTATACCCGCTTAGCTCCTTATCCTAGCGGGTCGTCATGTGGGGCAGATCCCATATCCTTCTTCTTGGCGGATCTCGGGATGGACCCACGGTGTGCCACCATATTTCCAGCTGTACGTCATATATACCCAAGAGGCGAATCTCATATTATCATTTTTCCTTTTTGGTCCTTCTCTTGGGGGAATATTTTTAACGTGATCCTTCATGTTTTATGGCGGATGTTATCAGGTCCATTACCAGTTTTGAATAGACCTACAAGATCGCACACTAAAGGAATCAATACGAGAATTTCGGAAGCAAATATAATAGTTATATTTATTCTGAATATAAAAAAATATAAATTTATGCAATAGGTTGTGGCTGATTTAATTGGATTAAAGTCAGACCAAACCCATTTCCAGTTGGACTTGATTAAAGACCCACACAGTGAATATAAATTAATATTAGATATTAATTTGCATAAATTAATTTTAGCATATAATTTTTATATGTAAGATTAATTTTGATTATGTAAATTTAATTTTGTATCATGAATATAAATTAATTAGATTAATTTATATTAGATTTTACAGAAATTAATTCGTAAGAAAAAGAAAAGATAATGGGTAGTTATTTTGAAAAAAACTACCCACTCTTCCTTTTTCTTCTACATAATTCAACCCTTTTTTCTCTCTTTCTATAAGTTTTACCTCGAGCTAAACTTACTCTATTTATACTGATATTGAGCTGTAGAAGACGGTTACAAACTGTATAGCAGAGTGGGTCATGTGTCTCCTGTTGATAGGAGAGAGTGAGCCCAGATATTGAGGCCTCACTCATGGCCATTTGGCCCCTAATTCTCAAGATCAATAGTGATTATGGAAACTATAGGATTCTTGACTGAATCTAGCAAGGCTTCTCAATTTATGCATCTAATACATAATCGTTTTGCTATTATTTTAGACAAGGAGATTGATGCGCGTTTTACGTATACGTGCATGTGAAGGCAAGTGTACCTTAGTCGTGTATCAAGTAATAAAGTGAAAGTAGAGTATCGTTCCCACGAGGATGGTGATTATAAGTACTAATCTTTTGCTCACTATCTATTATTTAAACAACCGAAATGTAGAGTTTGTTGGACAACCAAGCTAAGACTTAATTAAAAAGTGAGATGAAAATTGTACAAAATTAGATGAGAGAATACTTATAATGAAAGAAACTAAGGCTTCTAGTTTCACTTAACCTCTTTGCTTGGTAATAACACTTAACCCCTTTTAAGTTGTTTTATCCTTAAATTAAGATGACGATTTTTCTTATTAACTAATAATTCTCGAGATTGGTTCTAAACTCTCGACTAATTACTTTCCCTTGGTCCGGCTCAAGTAATTAATCTAGAGAAGCATTAAGTTTTCTTAGTTCCAAACCTTCGATTTATTACTTTCCCTTGGTCCGGCTCAAGTAATAAATCTAAGATTTGTAATAAGATTTAATCTAACCCCTTTTAACCTACTTTACCTTGGTCCGGCTAAAGTGATTACTTAAGATTCAAGAAAAACCGCTCGAGTAATTAGTTCTAAACTTTCGATTAATTACTTTCCCTTGGTCCGGCTCAAGTAATTAATCCAAAGAAGCATTAAGTTTTCTTATTTCCAAACCTTCGATTTATTACTTTCCCTTGGTCCGGCTCAAGTAATAAATCTAAGATTTGTAATAAGATTCATGAAAAACCTTGGAAAACCAATAAGCCACACTAAATGGTCATTAGGTCCAACTTATGAATTTCGATTAATCAATTTAATCACGATCAATATAAACGATTAATTATACCCAAGTAGAGAGTTGGCCCATCTCCTACAAGCATTAAGAATCATAAGTTAGTTCTTAAAAAGGATAAAGATAACTTAAATAGGTTAAACGTAATTACCACATAATTAAGGTTAAGATCCGCTTTTAGCCTTAGTTAAGGGGGTTTTAGCCCATGATTAGATTAAAACACATCTTAGAAAGATAGATAATAGAGTTCATATTAATAAAAGAGATTAAAGTTTAGAAGAACCGTAATGACGATTGCCGAACGAACTTCTTCGGTAACTTGAAACTTACTTTTATTAGATGAACTTTTGCACAAACAACACTTTAACAATAATAACAACAATCACAACAACACAAACAACTGATTTTTAAGGAGAAAAATCAGCAAAATAACATTATAGAGGAAGGAATTAAGCCTAAGCTTGGTGTGTCTTCAAATGGCACCCAAGGCTTCCTTTTATAGTAAAATGGCACACATAATTCCAATGACCAAGTCATCCTTATGGCCTCCCACTCCTTATCATCTGAATTTGGCATTTAAGAGAGCATGGAGGAAGATTTTAATAATTTAGGAGTTGAAATGTGTAAAGATGTGAAAGGAATCTTAGGCTTCAACATATTCATCAACTTTGGATAATTTTCTGGGCCTGATGCACTTCGAATTTGGAGATGATTATTATCAGTCATTTGTTCATCTTTCTCTTAGCTTTCCAACGCATTTTGAATCGCCTCAATCCGAGTCCGTATGAGGGAGATAAGTTGAAAATACGAAAATGTGTCAAATCTGTCCCAATGTGAACAATTGGACTTTATCTTATAGCACCTATCCGCGACGAAGTGCACGCTGGGTGTCGCTAAAATTCCTTTTTTCTGGTCCCTTTTACTCCCGAGTTGCCGCCTTAAGCCCCGACTTGGTTATTTGTGCCGAAAACTTTGCGAAAGTGCCTAGAAAACACACAAATTGGCTTAGATACATAAAATGAAGAAAATATACAAAAACCATTATTAAAATTTATTAAAATGGTACAAAATAACTAGTAATTAAATACTAAAAATGCTATAAATTATGACGATAACAGAGATATTACACATTCTATCTTTGGATGGAGGTTCAGGTGTCCATGATTCCACGTTGAAATGTATGTTTGCCTGATATTAGATGTCCCACCCGGCCTAGTTTATCATTCTTTAAGATGAGAAAGCATTAGCTCCGTGAAGCGGTGTACTTGTCAAAGTTCTTAATCTTGATACAAAAGATATATGTTTCAAGAGACATAAAATTCTATGAAAACATATTTCCTTTTCAAAATGTTTCTACACCTCTAAATTCATCTTTACCCAATCAAACTTCTTCTCATAGTCTTTCTACAGATGATGGAATTCTATTTCCTACTATACCTCCATCACCTAATAATACTCATACTCATCCCAAAATTTCTACTTTTTCTCCAAATTCACCTTTACCAAATACTTCAAATCCTTTTATATCTGCTTTACCTTCTACTTATTCTAAATATGCATCTTTTTCTTCTAATCCACCTATTGAATTACCAATCTCTCCTACTATACACCTAATATAACATAATTCCCTAGCCACCAATTAGAAAATCAACTCGTTCCATACATCAACCAGTTTGGATGGATGGCTTTATTGTCAATGCAGCCCATACCAATACTCTTAATTCTCAAGTCAGTTTCAGTCATTATTATTATGATTTTCTCACACACATTACAAAGGTTTTAGAACCTTATACCTATGCTGAAGCACAAAAGGATCCAGTTTGGATTACTGTTATGGATGTTGAGTTATCAGCATTAGAGAAGAATGAAACTTGACAGCTCACAACTCTTTAAACTAGCAAGAATACCATTACATCTAGATGGATTTCCAAAGTTAAGTATAACTCAGATGGATTCATTGAAAGATTCAAAGCCAAACTTGTGGAAAGAGGATATAAGCAACAATATGGAGTTGATTATACTTAGAGCTTTTCTCCAATAACAAAGGTTGTAATAGTTAGTATTTTCTTGCTACTCAACATCAAATGGATAACCAATTTATCAAATAATGCCTATCTTCATGGCTTTGTTGATGAAGAAATCTATTTGAAGCCTCTTGAGGGGTACACAAAAGCTAGCAAAGAATAGGTCTGTAAGCTGAATAAGTCACTTTATGGACTGAAGTAGGCAGGGATACAATGGTATAAAGAATAGAATTTGAGAATGCAATAAGAATAATCTCAAAAGTGCTCTAGAGCTAGTAAGTGTACCCTTAGTCCCACGATGTTGGGGTATTTATATAGATTTTTGTAACCTATAGCATTGATGGTGGAGAAGATGAACATATGTACCTTTATTGTTCATTTAATGCCATTTACTAGCTGTGTAACTGCCTTCAAAAGACGTTTATTCAGTTACACTCTTAAACTCTTCATCATAACTGATGTATAAGGCGTAATGGCGGGATCATAGTCCATCCATCTTTAGCGTATCGTTTGTTGGGGATACGACCATATTCGCCTTGTGTATCCCATTGTAGTGACATGCGGCTGGCTATGATGTTGGCGACCCGTTTACTATTTATATTGTTTCCATAATACTTATTGGATAACATTTCGGATGTTATCACAACTGAAACTGATTTTCTACTTATTGTTATTTATGTTGATGATGCATTAATTACTAGCTCTTCTGAAGAACTTATTTCGAAAGTGAAAAGGGAACTGGATAAAGCATTCACCATTAAAGATCTTGTTTATGCTCGATTCTTATTAGGTGTGGAACTAGCAAGATTTGGTGAGGATTTGTTTTTGTCTCAACAAAAATACATTTCTAAGCTTATAGCAGATGCATGATTGTTACAAGAAAAAGTTGTCCAAAGTCCAATGCCTAAATGTCTTTTGTTTGGTAATGCTTCAGAACTTTACTCTTTTGTAGGAAGATTACTATATCTGGGTTTCATATGAGATCAAATACCTCATATAACTCAACAATGAGCCAGTTTATGAATGCTCTTTCAGAAGTTCATATGTTGATTGCGTTACATGTCCTAAAGCATCTCAAAGGAAACTTGGGGCTATTTTATATGAAAGATATAGCTATTGTGACTCGGATTGGGGGAGATGCAAAATTACTAGAAAATCGGTGACTGGTTATTGTTTCTTGGAAATCAAAGAAACAATCAACTATTAGCCGCTTATTTACATAAGCAGAATATAGAGCTGTGGCAACTACATTGTGTGAGCTAAAATGGTTGAGCTTTCTATTAGGTGAATTCAGAATTGAAGTTACATTGCATATTCCTATGCATTATGATAACTAATTTGCTATATACATAGTAACAAATCCTGTCTTTCATGAACAAACAAAGCACATTGACATAGATTGTCACATTATGCGTGAACAATATGTCATTGGTTTTACTGTGACTCCGTATGTGCATACCGATGCAATTAGAAGATTTCTTAACTAAGCCTTTTACTAGTTCTTTTATGGCTTCAATGTTATACAAGCTTGGAATACGTTTTGCAGATTCTCAAGCTAGGGAGGGGAGTGTAGAGAATAAAATAGAATTCTCATTACTATAGTAGTTCAAGGAGTTTTGTGTATTTGTGTATATTGTGCTGATGTGGCATATAAGCTACCTATATATATATATATATATATATATATATATATATATATAATGTAACCGTTACTTGAATCAATAAGATGAGATATTCAATTTCTTCTCCTATCCTCTGTTTCCATCTATACAAGAAATAGTGACAGGGCTAGGAAGTTGGAGACTCGTTTAGCCTCGACGTGTTGCTTAATCCATGATTATCAAAGGAGTTGGCTTCCGGGCGTCGTGTTTAACATCTGCTCGGCTTTTATGTCGGAGTTGTAAGGCTTATATTATGGGTTATTCCTTATTTGGAATAACGTTCATCGACATGTGATTGTCGAAATGGATTCCAAAGTTGTTTTGGGTTTTATAAATGACAATTCTGTGATTCATCATTCGTGTTCGTGGTTTCATTCTTTCATGAAAGGAAACAGAGTAGCTCATTGATTAACGGATTTTTGCATAATCTTTTTTTGTTGGGTCATCACGAATGTCATTTACATCTTACATACATCTAAAATAGCTTTTCGAGGATCGGATTTCGATTAGCTTTTGAGTTTTTATTTTTTCTATGTTTGCAAGTTAAATTAAAGCAAATTCAGTACTAAAAATGAGGTTGTCTCCATTTCCTCTCCACTTCTTTGAGTTTTATAAATGTAACCCGCCAAAAATTCCAAAATTACATATGCACACAGCCGAATCTCACTCTCCCACCCTTTTTTTTCGCCTGTGGCAAATATAACAGCTAAAAGAGAGAAAAACATTCCCCCTTCAAATCCACACTTATCAATTTTCCTTCAGATCTGCTCCACAACACAGCTATACCCTAATAGAGAGAGGAAGAACCGGGACAGCGGAAGGGGTTCGGCTCAAGCCATGGATGAGAAGCTGATATGCAGGTTGGAATCTGCGGTGGTGCGATTGGAGGCGATATCCACATTGGGGATCACCACGCGTGATGTGTTGGACTTTGCCGGAGGTGATGCCAGCGGAGCAGCATCGGATCCGTCGATTATTGCGTTCGACGATCTGATGACGGAGTACTTTGGTAAGGTTTCTGGTGCTGCTCAGAAGATTGGAGGTCCGGTTTTGGATGCTACAAAGATTGTCCAAGAAGCTTTCAACGCTCTCAAGGAGCTGCTGATTAAGGCTAAGCAAACTCAGGCACTGGTTTTTTCTTTAGATATTCATTTCTGCTATCCGGATTTTTTTGTGCAACTTTGATTCTAATGTTGCTTCCATTTTGAGGAAAAATCATTAATGAATTTGGCGCATCCTTTTGATCGTGTAATTATGGATATCAAACCTTAAATTGTCATATATATGGTCTAATTTAGGTTATAAGCTTTAAAGAGATAAGCTGAACTACCTCACTAGATCACGAAGCAGATGTGGTTTATGGAATATCAGTACAGTTTAGGTGGATTCCACATTTATAACACGGGTTTGGCAATTCGGTTCTTCTATTAGGATTCAGGAGCCTTCCCAGTTGGGGAGGACTTAGCTTCGAGCCTAGTGGATGAGTACACTTATGGGCTTGGCACTATATCCAACCCTAAACCTTAAGGGTTGATGGAAAGGTTGTCTGGGTTTCCCACGTGGAAGGAGCGGGTGTTTGGTTTATAAGTTTGAGCCGTGAGGGAGAAACATCATCCTTTGAGCTAGCTTTTGGGGTGAGAAGTCCCAAAGCACCCAACACTGGTATGAGAGCCCATGGTTACAACATCTCCATCCTATTAGGGTAGAAAGTAGAAACACGATGTGGGCATTGGTCTTAAATTTGATTTTCACCTTTTGTGATCATTGTGGAAACTGAAGTTTGATGATATTAACCTTTTTTATTTTGACGGTGCAGAAACCTAATGCTGCAGGGCTTGCTGGATTTCTCAAGCCACTGAACGATGTGATACTTAAAGCAAATGCAATGACAGAGGGAAGGAGATCTGATTTTTTTAACCACTTGAAGTCTGCTGCAGACAGCCTGACAGCTTTGGCATGGATTGCCTATACAGGAAAAGATTGTGGTAAGCAAAATCTGCAGTTAATTTTTATATTCAAATGGTAGCATTTAATCCTTGATTTTATGGTTTTAATTCGGATGGTTGGTTTTTGTTATCTTAGGTATGAGCATGCCTATTGCACATGTTGAAGAAAGTTGGCAAATGGCTGAATTTTACAACAATAAGGTTCCTTAATTTTACTTTAGAAAGCTGTTATCTAGTGCATATTTGTTTTACTTTAGACGGAGTAAGCAACTATGACTGAGTACATAAGTATTCTTCCAAATCTTTTCTTTTATTCTTTGAAGTTTGTATGACTATCATACTACGTAAAATCCTTGAGCAGCTAATGTCAGTCTTGATATTATATTCTTTGCATTAGTAATACTCAACAAGGGCTAGAGCTTTATTAACTGTTGACCTTGATTAAATTCAATTTTAATATACTAAAATTGAAACTAGTCAAGGTGTATGTGGAAAATCAAGATTTCTGTTGCCATGCTCTTTACTTAGTGTATTAATGTTGTTTTATTTTTGCTGACACTGTCAATGCAACATTCAGATTCTTGTAGAGTACAGAAGCAAAGACCCGAATCATGTTGAGTGGGCCAAAGCATTGAAGGAGCTTTACCTACCAGGTTTGAGGGAATATGTCAAGAGTCATTTCCCCTTGGGTCTGACATGGGGTACTGCTGCTAAAGCACCAATTTCTGCTTCATCTAGAGCTCTTGCACCAAGTACTCCTGCTCCTCCTCCTCCACCATCAGCTTCTCTCTTCAGTGCTGAATCATCCAAACCTTCATCATCAAAACCAAAAGAAGGGATGTCTGCTGTTTTCCAAGAAATAAACTCAAAGTCTGTGGCTTCAGGTAGATTTTTTTCCAGATTAAACAAAATCCTTCCGCTTTGCTCCCAGATCATATGATGGGATGTTCTGATGTCCCTTTCTTGTTTCCTAGGTCTTAAAAAGGTCACTGATGATATGAAGACCAAGAACCGTGCTGATAGAACCGGTGTCGTGGGTGCTGGTGGAAAGGAAGGACATACTGCTTCGGCTGCATTCTCCAAGTCTGGACCTCCAAAATTTGAGCTTCAAATGGGTCGCAAGTGAGAATTCACTATGTCTATATTCTGGTTTAATATTCTTTTGAGCTGTTGAATTGATGTGTGATTTCGTTTGTCTTTGACTATGTTTTCTTACAGGTGGATTGTTGAGAATCAAGTTGGAAGAAAGAATTTAGTAATTGAAGAGTGTGATGCAAGACAGTCTGTGTATATTTTTGGATGCAAAGATTCTGTTTTACAGATTCAAGGTAACCTTTTCATGTCTAATAAACATGCTTAATTTTTTTCTCTAGTTATTCTAAGCATATATAACGTTGCAGAACTCTGAACTTCCAAACTAGAAGTATTTAAATTTAACTGAAAACTCTTAAAAAAAAAAATAAAATAACTGAAAACTATGAATTAGAGGCGACTGCCTAATATGAAGAAATAAACATGAAACAAATGGCCGTGCTTGTTCCAAAATAGAAAGATACTCTAAAACCCTAGTAAATTATAAAATTAAATTATGCTTTCAAGTTTCCTGCTATGAAATACAATTTTTGGAGGCCCTTTTCTCCAAGATGGGCAGGGACTTAGCTTCCTTTATGCCTGCAACCTAATTATGGTTTTGACAATTTGCAGGGAAAGTGAACAATATAACAGTTGACAAATGCACAAAGATGGGAGTTGTATTTGAGGTTAGTATGGAATATCTAAATAGATTCTACCAAAAATATATGGAAATGGAAGATGCTGCTGTGGTAGAATTGACTTGCTGATGGCTCATTCAAAAATAATAACTTTATAACAGGATGTTGTGGCTGCTTGCGAGATTGTAAATTGCAGTGGCGTTGAGGTGCAATGCCAGGTATGTATTTATTTTAGTCCTTGTGCAGCATCCCTGAATATGTCTAGAAGATTCTAGGATATCAAATCATATTTGTTTATTGCTATTGAATGACTCTCAAATAAATAGGCAATTTTTCTTAGTGTTAGATTTACGAAACTGGTGCTGCATTACAGGGTTCAGCTCCAACGATATCCGTGGACAACACATCGGGCTGCCAATTGTATTTGAGCCAGTATTCTTTGGAATCGTCTATAACGACAGCTAAGTCTAGTGAGATCAATGTTTTGGTACCCGGTGCACAACCTAATGGTGATTTGGTAAGTTTCAAATTCCGCAAGTAACTTCTCAACAATCTAGCTTGTCTATTTTCCCCTTCTCATTTCTAAATCCTGATTTACCATTCTTATGAAGAGGGCATTGTGGCTGGATGAGTTGGTTGGATTAATTAGTAATCTTCTTTTATTTCCTCTAGACAGTACAGTTACCATATTCATATATTCATTTTCAAGCATTTCTTCCTATTATTTCTTTTGAATGCTGAACATTCCATTGAGAAAGTTTACATTGGAAAAAAGTTTCTAAATATTGAAAGATGCCTAGGTGCATTAATACCCTTGGGACTGCACCTGAATGTAGAAATCTTGGATGCTAATGTAAGCAGTATGCCAATATGTAGATGATGTTCACTCAACATAATAATAATTTGGATTAAAATTTTAGAGATTCCTTAGTGCCTGCAACTTACGTCATTTTGATCTCACAAAATGAGACATCTCCATGTTTGAAATGTATGTTTAGGATGTGCATCTGAGGCATTCAACCCATACAGAGATCAGCATAGCCCGTGACAGTGTGAAACCATCTTTTGTTATGTATGTCATCTGGGGGGATTAATTTTGTGAAATTTAAGAGGTTAGATAGATGGTTTGGGGTTCTATCCATCTTTAGCATCTCTGAGCTGCAAATGGGATGCTTATACCTTGTGCAATCTATGCACATGTTTAACTCTCCAAAATAGATTAATTAATCCTTTGCTATACTTGCTGGTTGGTCTTTTAACATTTCTGGACTGGACCTGATATTGAAGTTGTCTACTGTGATTCTGTGAACTCCTAAATTTTTGGTCATATGCTATCCTTTAAAGTGACTTGCTCGTCACACTGATGCTTACATCTATAAGCTATCTTGTTTTCTCATATGCACGCGTGCCATATCTGAGTCTTGTGCACATTGTATGACAGTTGTGGCCATGGATATTCTCAATGGTTGCAAATGAGCTGAGTCACAAGTCTAGCTTTACTCATCAATTAAATAAACTTTCACTTCATGCTCTAGCATCACTTATCAATGAAATTTAATTTATAATTTACACTCCGGCATAAATTACTTATCAATGAAATGAACTTGAAATTCATGTCTGGCATCATTCATCAATGAAATAAATAAACTGAAATTCATGTCTGGCATCATTCATCAATGAAATAAATAAACTTTTGAACTTAACATAGGCTTTACTCACTTATTAATAATAATTTCATGTACATTTATGCATTATGCAAATTTTCTTTTCAAATAATATGTAATAAATTTATGTACGAGTTCACATATGAACAACCTAAATGGAAGATTGCCATCTCCTCCCTCTGTGGCCTTGAGGCTTTCCTTACCCCTCCTCCCCCTAAACCTTTTTTTTACCAAAAAAAAAGGGAAAAGAAGATTGCCATCTCAAGGTTTTGATCTTGGCATATTAAATATAAAGAACAATATCAAGGAAGCCTTATTAAGTTGCTCCTAGTAATAAAAAAGCACACCTGTAGTCAATTTAAGGTGGGGAGGATCATGGTTCGGTAAGCAGATGCTTCATCTTTTGTCTTTGTCAAAAGATGCTCCAAGTAGCTCCATAGTTAGTGCCTTTGTGAAGTTTGGGAACTACTTGCTTTGTCAGGCTACTCATAGACTTGTTGATTCTGTTTGTGTTAGGTTTATGATGTTTGTGCTACTCTAATAAAAAAAACTGTTTATTCGTTAGTCACATGAAGCATGTTGTAGATCAATTTCAGAAAAGTCTTCCATGGTTATTTTCCAGCAGGGTTGCCAATTTTTGACAGGACAACATGATTTATAGAGATAACTTACTTGACATGACCCGTTTAATCATGTGAAATATATAGATCACATAATATGATTATGACACAATAACCTGTTTTGACACCCCTACTTTCCAGCAATGTTGTATTGCTAAATTTTGTGGACTATAAAAATACTAAATGCATTTGAGTTTGTTTTGTAGGTGGAGCATGCCTTGCCACAACAGTATATTCACGCTTATAAGGATGGTCGCTTTGAAACGACCCCAGTCTCTCATTCTGGAGCTTAATCGAGTTCTTTTCCCCTCCCCCAACCAGGTTACCTTCTTTATTTTTTCTTCTCTTTCTAGGACCACAGGGCGGCTTCAACATTTCTATATTTTAATTGCTTGATTCAATTTTCTGTTAATATATGATTGTTATGCAATAATTATGCTATTGGTTTTATTCTCATATTTATTTCTTGGGTGTAATCAATTATTGGAATTTTGTGCATGATTTTTGTTGTTGTTTTTGTTTTTAGTTGTGTGTCCTGCTGTGAATGTTTTTTCTGACTGCGATTGTGTTGTAATCAGATCAGATCAAAGTTTTGTATTATTATTGCTTAATGAAACCGTTTTCCCCCCTCTTAACCTGTGACGTTATTGAATATCGATGAAGCAACATGAACTGAAACAACAATGTTCACATGGATCTTAATGACCAAGTAAATTTGGTCATTCACTGTTAGATAGTATATGTTTATTAAATCTAAGTCTTACACTGTTTTGAATCTCCACCTTATGATTCTAATAAGCCTAGATCTAAAAGAACCAAATTCTACATATGATCATTAAGGTCTATCTGATCTTTAAAATTTGGGTTGACGTTAAATTTTAAATAGAACCTGATGTCGTGCGCGCACACCAGAAAGGTGTGGATAAATGATAACAGCTGCTATTCCCAAACCAATCTTTAGTCTCAACTTTAGTCTTATTTTCCTCATGGCCCTTTATCTTCAAAGTGAATATAAAAATTCCTGAATTTTACTTCTACTAACGTTTAATTCTTTACTACTACCTATTGTATTTTAAACCACTTTCCTTCTTGAATTTTTTGGTATTGAGCTCATTTAGGCATTGTTTAGTTAGGGGGAGAAAATGATATAGAGAATGCTAGAAAAAGGTGATTTGGAAAATGAGAAATGTGTTTTTAGACAACTTTTTAATTCTTGAACCTTTTAATTTTGAGGTTGTCAATAATTATTTTGAATTATTTACTTCCGTGAGAGATTTTATGTTAGTAAAGGACAAAGTGTGACTTTTATGTTGGTTTTGAAGTCATAGTTGTATTGAAAGTTAAGTTCAAGTTGAGAGGTCATATGTAAGATCCTCATATGTTATGTGGAATTAATTATTAAGTCGTTTACTGCCTTTTGAATAATTTTGAGTCTGTTAGGAGAGAGTTTCGAGGCATAACGACTATAAGCCACCTCAGATGTATGAATGCAAATATGCTGAATCAATACAACTTATCCTCTTCCTCCTTAGTTTTCTCTATGTTTCTTATTCCTTTCCCTAGTTCATCTTTTCCGGGTACTGTTTGGTATCAGGGTGTTGATCCTCACCTTACCCATACACCTTCCTGCCATATCCAAACCTGCAACAATGGCAGAGAACACTCGTTCTCTGGATTAAAAAAAATCGGGAAAGCATAAAATCCATGGTGGAAAATATGCTGTTGGAAAATAATAAGAAGCAAGAGCATATGTTTATAGAATCATAACCAAACAACAGAGCACTAAATGATTGATGAACTCAAAAGTTTGATTTCCACCATGAACAAAAAAGTCTCTTCATCCCATCCGAAAACTAATCCCTCTATTAACTTGAACCCACATGAAGCTGAACACCAGTTGTATATGCTTTCCACTCATTTCATTAAGGCCGAGTTTCCACAGTTCAGTGAGACAAGCTTGGAAGGATGGTTTTTTCATTGTGATAATTTTTTTTTTCAAATCGATCTCACTTCGCTCAACTTCAGGATTAAGTTGGCTTTTCTCCACCTTGTAGGAAAAGCTTTAGAATGACGGTAGTCTCATCTGCAAAGCATGGGGCAATTAGAAGATTCACCCTAGGATGAGTATGCTAAGAATATGCTAAGGCAGTGGAGGGGAGATTTGGAGAAAGGATTTATGAAGATCCAATGGTAGATCTTAAGCGCTTAATGCAAACTGAATCCTTGCTTCTTGCTTGAACCCATGGAAGCATTTGATGTTTGCTCCCATTAGGTTTACCCTGTAAGGGGAGAATGTGCTTAGCTGTTTCCTAAGTGGGTTGAAGGATGAAATCAACTATCCTTTACAAATATTAGGGCTTAAAACATTGCAGCGAGCGTATGCAATGGCCAGGACGCATGATGCTTGTTTGTTATTTGAATGCTACGAAATATGGTAGATAAGATTTATGAAGATCCAACGGTAGATCTCAAGTGCTTAATGCAAGCTGGATTATTGCTTGAACACATGGAAGCATTTGATGCTTGCTTTCATAAGGTTTACCCTGTCAGATGATAATGTGCTTAGCTGTTTCCTAAATGGGTTGAAGGATGAAATCAACTATCCTTTACAAATATTAGGGCTTAAAAAATTGCAGGAAGTGTATGCGCTGGCCAGAATGCATTATGCTTATTTGTTATTTGAATGCTACTAAATATGGTAGAACCTAGCAGAACAAAGCACTAACTTCCTACACCTCTCCAACTGTGACCTCTCAAAAGCCACCACTATGGCTTACACCAAACGTCCTAAAACTACTAACCAATCACCCTTACTCAAACCCAAACACTAGACCCAACAACCAGCTAGTTACGAAACCTCCAACTTCAACCAGAATAAGGAGGCTCCATGATGCATAGTTAGCAGATAAGAGAGCTAAGAATTTGTGCTTTTAGTGTGATTAGAAGTTCATCTCTGGCCATCAATGTAAGAAGAAGTACATGCACATGAAAATGGTGCAAAAAAGCCATGAACAAAAGAACACAAAAGTAGATATGGGTGCCATAGAGGGTTTAACTGAGTCTCCCACCATTTCCTTGTGTGCTATGGGTGGCCTGCAAGAGTCAACACCCCGAACTATAAGGCTAGTTGGCAGCTACAAACGCAAAAGGTAGCACCCACAACTTCATTCATATGACTTTAGCTAACGAGTTGGGTTGTAAACTGAAGGCCATTGAGCCAGTTATAATTACAATAGCTAATGGCCAAAAGATGGTATGTCAATATATATGTGAAAACTTTAATTCGCACGTACATATGTATGAATTTATAACAACCTTCTTGGTTATGAACTTGGGAGGGTGTTAGGTGGTCCTAAGAGTGTAGTAATTAGTATCCTTAGGGGATATCACTTGGAATTTATGACATTCAAGATAGGTGACAATGGGAATCACTTGAAAGGAATTGCAAATTCTTTAGTAAAAGTTATTAAACATCTTAAGGATGTTGAGTAAAGTTAGTTGAGAGTGAGCCAATTGAACCTTTTATATTTCCTTGTGAACTTGTACCACTTATGAATGAATTCCACTTTCTCTTCAACAAAATCACAACCTTTCCCCCACAAAGATCCTATAACCATCAAATTCCCTTATTGAAGGTACCTCACCCATCAATGTCAAACCTTATAGACATTCATCTCTCTAGAAAGATGTCATCGAAAACATGGTGCAAGACTTGCTTGAGAATGGAACCATTTAGCATAGCATAAGTCCATATTATTCCCATGTGGCGTTAGTTAAGAGAAAGAAAAGATAACGCTTGTGTATTGACTACAAGCATTGACTATAGGGAACTAAATAACAAGATAATTAAGGACATGTTTCCAATACCCGTGATTGAAGAACTTTTGGATGAGCTTCATGATGATGCAGTTTTTCTAAAATTGATTTGACCTTTGTATATTATGAAATCAAAATGCACCCAATAGATATCCACAAGAATACATTCATGACTCATAAGGGCCATTATAAATTTATTATGATGTTTTTTGGCCTCACAAGTACACCGTCAACCTTCCAAAGATTAATGAACGAAATCTTTAAACCTTGTCTGAAGAGGTGTTAGTCTTCTTCGATAACAGTCTAGTGTACAGTAGGGATATGGAGACTCATACAGAATACTTAAAGTTTGTATTTCTAACACCGCAACAACATCAACTGATGGCCAAGAAAAGTAAATACACCTTTGGTAGCAACTTTGTAGAGTACCTAGGCTATATAATTCACAAAGGAAGAGTATCAATTGATCCTAAGAAGATTGAAGCAGTTTTGAAATGGCCAATCCCTGTTACCCTCAAACAACTTTAAGGATTTCTAAGGCTTGCAGGCTACTATATGAGGTTTATCCTGCAAAATATGGGGTTATTAGTAAGCCATTAAGAAATCTATTGAAGAAGGATAACTTTAAATGGACTTATCAGGCTCAATGGGCTTTCGAGTCTCTAAAAATTGCTCCTACTTCGACTTTGGTGTTAGCTCTCCCTTCTCCATCTAGATAGTTCATCATTGAGACAAATGCGTGTGAGGTGGGAATTAGGACATTGTTAATGCGAGACTCTCATCCAATTGCCTACATTTGCAAGGCATTGGTTCCTAGGCACCGAAGCTTACCAGTTTATGAGGAGTTATTGGTTGTTGCCTATGTAGTGAAAAAATATGACCATTACCTTGTTCACAGACACTTTCTAGTCAAAATCGATCATAGGAGCTAGAAAGTTTTTGCTGGAACAAAGGATTACTACTACTCATCAACATAATATATAGCTAAGTTGTTTGGCTATGATTTCGACCTTTCCTGTAAGAATGGAAGAGAGAATGTTGCTGCAGATGCATTGTCAAGACTACCATGACTACCATCTGCTGAATTGCCTGCTCTTACACTTTGTACTCCAATTTGTAGTTTGTTACCGAAAGTTGAAGCAAGTCGGGCTTAAGATGCAAGTTTACATGCTATCATTCAGGAAGTTTAACAAGGGAATTCTCACAAGGGACTTTATACACGGAAAATTTCATAGTTAAGGAGGAAAGGAAGATTGGTCGTAGGTAACGATACGTAGCTGAAGACTAAGCTATTGCATTGATGCATGATTCATTGTTGGGAGGTCACTTGGGAGTTCAAGCCACTTACAAAAGGCTGCAGCTCCTCTTTCATTTGGAATGACATGGAAAAGGATGTGCGAAACTTCATCAGGAATTGCACCATTTGTCAAACTAGCGAACTTGAGAATGTATCTACCCATGGACTCTTACAACTAGTACAAATTCTGGACAACATTTGGAGTGATGTGATTACAGACTTTATTTAAGGGTGCCTAAGTTCGGAGGAAAGGAAATTATTCTAATAGTCGTAGATAGTCTGAGCAAATATGCACATTTTCTGAGCATGAGCCATCCCTATACAACTGCCACAGTAGCTCAGATATTACTAGATAACATCTTCAAGTTATATGGCCTACCTACTTCAATAGTCAGTGATTCGATTTTCATTAGTTCTTTATGGGTGGAACTTTTCAAACTACAAGGAGTAGAGTCGTTGAGGTGTACTGTCTATCATCCTTAGATCGACAACCAAACTGAGGTGGTGAATAGGTTGGGAACTTATCTAAGGTGTATGACACATGGAAATCCTAAGCAATGGGTTAAGTGGTTACCCTTGGCTGAATGGTGGTATAACACCAGCTTCCTAATGCAACACCAACGACTCCATTCGAGATTGTTTATGGCATGCCACCACTAAGTCATATTCCCTACTTTCTAGGTGATTCTGTAATTGAATCTAGGGACCAACTCCTTAAAGATGGAGAAATGGCTATGCAAATCATGAAGTATCAATTGTAGAGAGATCAACATAGGATGAAACAATGTCAAACTTACACATGACAGACATGGTGTTTAACATAGAAGACTGGGTTTTTGTTAAGTTTCAACCCTATAGGCAACAAAGTACAGTTCATTGCCGAAACTATCTCCTTTGTACTTTGTTCCATATGCAGTAAAAGACATGATATCGAATATAACTTATAAGCTCAAGTTGCCTGCTGGCTCATTAATTCACCATGTGTTCCATAAGAAGACAATGTCTACTAAACTCTGATTTCAACTTAACTTCCCAGCCACGATGATGCAGAGCTAGTGCTAATTGCAGTTTTAGATTGGAAGATGGTAAAGAGAGGGAACCTGGCAGCTACCAAGGTCCTCATCCAATGGTTTGGTAGACCTCGTGAAGACTCCACTTGGGAATTTGCTTTCTGTCTAACAACGATTTCCAGGATTCATGATTGTTGAACCTTAAGGATAAGGCTCCAAGGAGGACGAATTGTTATATGGAATTAAAGCATCTCAAAGAGACTCTTAGTACGCTCTCTAAAAACAATATAAATAAATGAATCTTAGTTATTTAAGAGTGATTAAGACATATCATCTCCAACAATACTCTTTATATTCACTCATTATTTATTATTTTATTATTAAAATTATTAATTATTGTTATACTTACCAATAGTGAGAGGAGACTCCTTAATAATAAATTATAAATAAAAAATGAATCAAGGAGATACTAATAGGTGGAGAGAGACTCTCTATTAATAGAGGTGATGAAAAAGCTATTAGTGGTTTGAGGAGCCACTAAGAGGATTTTGAAGCTGATCTTTAAGTTTTCTTCCTTAAATTTTAACTTAGGAGCCAAATTAAGAAGCTGTTGGAGATACTCTTAATTGTTAGGTTGTTTAATGTTGAGTAGATGTGGTAAAAATACACATGATCTGATTACACGATATGAAATTGATACACAATTTTAGTGCTTGAATTTAGCTTAGTAGGTAACGTTTTATTTTTGGGTTGACACGAAATTGACACACAAATTTTTGGGTTGCGTTAGGTTGATATGCTAACCCGAAAATGACAAGTGTATTTAAAATTATTGTTATATTATGTCACTTTATTAATAAAGATAATAAAAGTGTTGGAAATTGGTGCATGTATGTTTTATGTGCATATTAAATCAATCATTTATATCAAGAAGATGGAGAATTATGCTTTGAACCTAGTCAAAAATTTAAAAGATCATATTGATCTCTACAACCTTATTAATTGAAGATGGAGTTTACGAAGCATCACACCATTTGGTATGGTTCTTTATTTCCTATAAATAGAGGCTCCATATTCCTGGAGAAACATAGAGTTGCAAAAAGGCAGTGAGTGTTTGCTTAGAAGTATTACTGGGATTCTCATTCTACGCACTTATGCAAATTGTGTATGATCAAAACTGAGTAGGGTGTACTTGGGTTTTGGGTTGTGAGTGAGTGATTGAGTGTTGTAATATTTGTACTCCATTCTCATATAGTGCAAAGAGCTTCTTGCAGCAGCTCTAAGTTTTAGCCACTGTTATGTGGTGAACCTTATACAAATTATTGTGTTCTTTCTTGTTTGTTTATTTCCTATATTCCGTGTTTTATTTCCGCGTTTTTACCGTTGTGTCTTGGAAGAGGAATTTGGTACTGTGATCGTTTTTTATAAATTCCTAACAACTGGTATTAGAGCTATCTGGTTTGGACAATGGCAGGGTTAGACGGAATAAGTTCTGGAATAAGCAAGTTTGATAGAACTGACTTTTCATTCTAGAGATTACAGATTATAGACTATCTGTATAGCAAAAAGCTGCACTTGCTGCTTTCAGAAGTGAAACCAGCAGACATGAGCCAAGAGGATTGGGAACTTCTCAATCGAGAAGTGTTGGGCGTAATCAGATTGACGCTAACACGGAATATCGCTCATAACGCAGCAGAAACCAAGTCAACAGCCGAAATGATGAGACTTTTATCAGATATGTACGAGAATCCTTCCGCAAATAACAAGCTACATCTGATGAAAAAGTTATTCAATTTAAGAATGGGTGATAATGCCTCAGTTGCAGAACATATAAATGAGTTCAATACCATTGTTACTCAACTAACGTCTGTTGATATTACATTTGATGATAAGGTACATGCTTTAATTCTTTTGGCTTCATTACCTAATAGTTGGGAGCCTATGAGGGCTGCGGTTAGTAATTCTGTTGGCAAGGGAAAATTGTCATTTAATGATGTCAGGGATCGAATTCTTGTTGAAAAAGTGTGAAGGATTGATTCTAGTGAAGGTACATCGACAAGTTATGCATTAAATGTTGAAAATAGAGGTAGAAGCAATGAAAGGAATTCTAACCGAGGATGAGGTAGATCGAAATCGAGGAATGGTAGATCCAAATCAATAAATGGATGGAAATTGGAGTGCTGGAATTGTGGAAAGCCCGGACATGTAAAGGCTAAATGCAGACTTCCAAATAAGGAAGACAATAAGAAAGCTGCAAATGTAGTAGCCGATGAGGTACAAGATGCCTTACTTTTATCTATTGATTGTTCCATTGAATCTTGGGTATTAGACTCAGGTGCTTCTTTTCATACGACATCAAACCGTGAAATCATGGAGAACTATTCAGTTGGAAACTACAGGAAGGTGTATCTCGCAAATGGTGAGCCATTGGAAATAGCCGGAATTGGTGATGTTCGTTTGAAGTTAGAAAATGGAATGGCGTGGAAAATCAACCAAGTAAGACATGTGCCTAGGTTGACAAAGAGCCTTATTTCAGTTGGACAGCTTGATGAAGAAGGTCACAGTGTGCACTTTACTAATGGATCTTGGAAATTCAGCAAAGGAGCAATCGTTGTTGCTCGAGGTAATAAAACTCGTACTTTGTACATGACCACTAATTGCAAAGATACTTTGGCAGCTATTGATGCAGGTGTAAACTCAAGTCTATGGCACTGTAGACTTGGTCACATGAGTGAGAAAGGGATGAAGTTGATGCTATCAAAAAGTAAACTCCCTGACTTGAAAGGTGTAGAACATTGCATATGTGAAAGCTTCATCTTTGGCAAACAGAAAAAGGTGAGTTTCTCTTGAATGGTGGAAGAAAGCCTAGAGAAACAAAGTTGGAGCTGGTTCACACAGACGTTTGGGGGCCATCTCCTGTGCCATCCCTTGGAGGTTCAAAATACTTACATTCATAGATAACTCAAGCAGAAAGGTATGGGTTTACTTCCTCAAAAATAAATCTGATGTGTTTGATACCTTCAGGAAATGGAAAGCTTTAGTAGAAAATGAGACGAATTTGAAGGTGAAGTGCCTGAGATCTGATAATGGTGGAGAATATGAAAATAGTGAATTCAAGAAGTACTGTGCACAGATGGGCATCAAGATGAATAGAACACTGAATGAACGTGCCAGAAGTATGAGGTTGCATGCATGTTTGCCAAAATACTTTTGGGCAGATGCAGCTAACACTGCAGCTTACTTGATAAACAGAGGTCCCTCAAGTCCGCTTGATTTTGAGATACCGGAAGAAGTATGGAGTGGGAAAGAGGTAAACCTTTCTTTTCTGGAAGTGTTTGGTTGTTTATCTTATGTTCATGTGGATTCTGCAAATAGGTTTAAGCTTGATGCTAAATCAAAGAAGTGTTATTTTATTGGCTATAATGAAATTGAGTTTGGTTATCGCTTTTGGGATAATGAAAATCGGAAGATTATAAGGAGCGAGGATGTGATCTTCAATGAGCAAGTCTTGTACAAGGATAGCTTGGCAAAAGCTGTATAAACTGATTCTGAAGTTAAAAAGTCAGAAATAATTCTCCTTGAAATTCAAGTTAATTTGCCAAGGCAAGAAAATGAAGAGGTGATCATAGAAGAGGAGCCACGTACTCCTGAGGTTACCTTAAGAAGAACTTCCAGAACCATTAGACCACCTCAGAGGTATTCTCCTGCACTTAATTACATTTTATTGACTGACAAAGGTGAGCCAGAAACCTTTGATGAGGCAGTACATGTGGATGATTCTAGCAAGTGTGAGTTAGCCATGAAAGAAGAAATGAATTCTCTGATGTCTAATCATACGTGGAAGTTGACAGAACTACCACCAGGAAAGAAAGCCTTACAAAACAGATGGTTATTTCGGTTGAAAGACGAACAGGATGGTTCTACAAGGTACAAGGAAAGGCTTATTGTAAAAGGATATTAGCAAAAGGAAGGTGTTGACTTCAAAGAAATCTTTGCTCCAGTGGCGAAGCTGAACACAATCAGACTTGTGCTTTATCTTGTAGCAAAAGAAGATCTGTACCTGGAACAAATGGATGTGAAGACGACATTTCTTCATGGTGAACTAGAAGAAGAGATTTACATGAAGCAATCACAAGGTTTCGAAGTGCATGGCCGTGATACGATGGTAAGCAAACTGCAAAAAAGCCTTTATGGGCTTAAACAAGCTCCGAGACAGTGGTATAAGAAGTTTGACGGTTTTATGATTGATAATGGTTGCCTGAGATGTCAAGCTGATCACTGTTGTTATATTAAAAATTCTGAAAGTCATTACACAATTTTGTTATTGTATGTAGATGACATGTTAATTGCAGGGGCAGATAAGAAGGAAATTGACAAGTTAAAAAGGAAGATGTCAGAAACATTTGCCATGAAGGATTTGGGAGCTGCAAAGAAAATCCTTGGAATGAAAATCTCAAGAGATAGGGTGCAAGATACTTTATCTCAAGAAGAGTATGTGAAGAAAGTTTTGCGCAGATTCAATATGGATGGTGCAAAACCTGTCAGTACACCACTGGCTTGTCACTTCAAATTATGCAAAGAACAGTCACCCTCAACACAAGAAGAGAGAGCTCATATGGCAAAGGTTCCCTATGCCTCCACTATTGGAAGTCTCATGTATGCTATGGTAGGCACAAGGCCGGATTTAGCCCATGGAGTGGGAGTTGTGAGCAGATACATGAGTAATCTAGGGAAACAACATTGGGAAGCAGTGAAATGGATTTTGAGGTACTTGAAAGGTACTTCTGGTTATTGTCTATGTTTCAAGAAATCAGATATAGGTCTGGAAGGTTACGCGGATGCAGATATGGCTGGTGATTTAGATAGCAGAAAAAGTACTTCTGGTGGTGTTTTCACACTTGGTGGCACAGCTGTGAGTTGGTTCTCAAAACTACAGAAGATAGTTGCTCTATCAACCACGGAAGCAGAGTATGTTGCTATTACGGAAGCTAGTAAGGAGATGATTTGGTTACAATCATTTCTTGAAGAGTTGGGGCAGAAATATGAGACAAATATTTTACATTGCGACAGTCAAAGTGCTATGCATTTAGCAAAGAATCTAACTTTTCATGGAAGAACAAAGCACATTCAGGTGCGATACCATTTTATTAGATCAGCATTAGAAGATGGAGCTTTGATGCTCGATAAGATTCTTGGAAGTAAGAATCCTGCTGATATGCTAACAAAGACAGTGACTGTTGAGAAGTTGAAGCTGTGCACAACTTCGGTTGGCCTCAATGCATGAAGATGTTGTTTGAGCTACTGCTTTGATTCGTTGACTTTGAATTGAAGTTGATGTGAAGACTAATTGAAATAAGTCTTCAAGTGAGAAATTGTTGGAAATTGGTGCATGTATGTTTTTATGTGCATATTAAATGAAGCATTTATATCAAGAAGATGGAGGATTATGCTTTGAACCTAGTCAAGAATTTAAATGGTCATCTTGATCTCTACAACCTTATTAATTGAAGGTGGAGTTTACGAAGCATTACACCCTTTGGTATGGTTTTTTATTTCCTACAAATAGAGGCTCCATATTCCTGGAGAAACATAGAGTTGCAAAAAGGCTGTGAATGTTTGCTTAGAAGTATTACTGGAATTCTCATTCTACACACTTGTGCAAATTGTGTGTGATCAAAACTGAGTAGGATGTACTTGGGTTTTGGGTTGTGAGTGAGTGATTGAATGTTGTAATATTTGTACTCCATTCTCCTATAGTGCAAAGAGCTTCTTGCAGTAGCTCCAAGGATTAGCCACTGTTATGTGGTGAACCTTATAAAAATTATTGTGTTCTTTCTTGTTTGTTTATTTTCTGTATTCCGTGTTTTATTTTCACGTTTTGCCGTTGTGTTCTAGAAGAGGAATTTGGTAGTGTGATCGTTTTTTATAAATTCCTAACAAAAAGTATAAATATTACTTGCAAATATGATTCGAATCTCCTAAATTATTATAAACACATTACGTTACTCTCTAACATAATATTAGTGCACTTTTCAATGGTTAGTGTTAACATATTAATCTAAAAATTACATAAAGTTTTTAAATATAGTATCATACCTTCTTATATTTTTAAAAGTTATATACATAACAAAATTACACGTAATCCGAAAGCATGACATGAAATCGACACTAATCCGAACATGTTAACACGATTGTGATACACAAGTTTTTGGATTGGGTTTGAGTTTACTCTTTTTAACACTAACCTGAAAATGACATGACACGAATACGACTTGAACACGATAATTTTCAAGTCTAGTGTTGAGTCGACGTTTATGGGCTGGATCAGACCAGGTCCGAGACATGCTTAATTGGGCTTGGCATTTATTTACTTTGTCCAAGTCTAGCCCAATCCACATTATGTTCACATTGGATTTGAGCTGGGCAGCGATGAGTTAAAAGAAACTAATTTTCGAGCCTAGCCAGCCTAACTTGCTCAAATAATATATATTAAAAACAAAAATACAATTAAAATTTATTTAATTAATGAATGAGAAAATTTTGTTTCATTGTACTGGTGAAACTTAAATTTATATGCATTTTTAGTTTTAATAAAACTAATTTTATCATAAATTAATAATCTAAATTGCTTTCTTAAAAAAAAATCTAAATCGCTAAAAAAAACACAAGATTTTAATAATTGAAAATCTAATAAAACATATCCATTGTTACTTCATATATATATATATGGTGGCGGATCAGATTTGCTCGTGTTTTCGAAACAAATTCTAAACCCAATCCATTTTATGTGCGGGTTTATATTCGGGCTAGATTAGATCAAATGTTGAGTATACATATCCAAGCATAATCCATAGAGGGTGATCTTGGGCGGACTAATGGGTTTATAAACAAGTCTAATATTGAGGAGTCTCCGTTTTAAATAATTTGGAATCTGTTAGTAACGATCACAACTTTATTAGCCTTTTGTTCGTGTTGCAATTTCTGTTATGGGAGAGTTTTGAGGCATTACAACTATAAACTACTTCAACTCTACGAATGCAAATATGCTCATGCTGAACGAATAGAATATATCTTTTTCCTTCCTAATTTTCTCTCTACTTCTTCTCCCCTCTCATAGTTAGAGGGCGTTTGGTTACTTACTTTTTTTTATCTCATGTTTGCATTTTCACTTTAAAAGATAGAGCTTTAGTTGTTTGGTTAGACACCTTTTATTTGCCTTTTAGAGCAGAAAACTAGTTTTTTTTATAAAAGCATAAAATCACTGCTTTTTGTAAAAGTAGTATTTTTGAAAGGTAAACAGGAACAATAAACAGCAAACAACAAATAGCTAAACGGGCCTTAATCTTTTGCTAGTACTATCATCTTTCTATTCTAAGACCCTGATTGATAATGACTTTTATCACTTAAAATTAATACATTAAATACTTATTAGTTTTAAACTTGTTTGATAACACAACTTTAAATATTTCAATTAAGTTAGAGAATCACTTATTTTAGTAAGTCAAAATATTTAATTTAAAATTTTATGTTGAACATTATTAACTAATATTTTTAAGTTCAGTACTTATCAAACATTTATATCATTTAATACTTTCAGCATTTATAATATTTAGTACTTAAAATTCAGTACTTATTTATTCAGCATTTAATTTTAAGTTTTATCAAACACCACCTAATATTTTACTTGAACTTTCTAATATTAAGTCTTTAATTTTTCAAATAGACATATCAAACTTATGATCTTGAAGTTTTACCCATTTTTGCACATTGAAAGCTTAATATATCTATTTGAAAGAAGTTAGAATTAATCTATGAAAATTGGAAAGAATAGAGCTTAAATATACTTTTTATATTTGTATTCTTTTAGTTTCATTTATTTCCATGTCAAATTTTTTTTTATTATCAATATATTGCATGTTATAAGTGTTAATGGTTATCTAGTCTAATTTAAAATCTAACTCAATTTTCGCTATTTAGATTTGTTTAGAAAAATTATTTTCCATAAAATATAATTTTTTTATTTTCTAAAATCAAATATTTTATTTAAATAAACAACCATCTTTATTCCTATTCAAAGTTTATGAATGTAGAATTGAATTATTTCAAAATCTATAAAATGGATAAAATATATTAGTTTATAATTAATGATTATTAATTGATAAAAAAGTAATCAACCTCTCTAAAATAGCCTAGCCGCTCTATGTTCAAGGTTCAAGGAAGAATAAAGTCCGTCTTCCTTTCTCCTCTCATCTCTTTGTCTATCTCCACACTTGAGTTTCTTTTCTTTGTTAGGAGTTTCATGTTGTTTGTAATCCATATATCTCATCGAATTTCTTTTACGTTTAATTTACACATGTTATTTATGATTTTTTATTTATATTTTTTAGTTCAGCACGAGCGGAAGTGTTTTATCTTGTACATAGATTACTAGATCTACATGGTCATAGTAGGAAGGATTCAAATCCTATTTTTCAAAAGGACTTAAATGATGAAGATTGAATTACATATGTTTTTCTACGAATTTGAATTTATGGGAAGTATGTGATTTTTAGTTTTTTTTTTTTTTTTTATAGTTTTCCTTTTATGGTTTTTATTGACTTTTATGGTATTTTTTATTCCCTTCGTGGATTTTGTATCAATTTTAGTCTGGATTTGTGTGAGATTTTATTCTTCTATATTTTTTTTATTATATTTTTTCTTCTTTAATGGAATGATATACTACCCCCGTTTCATATTACATGTCTTTTTAGAGATTCTTCTTTGTTTCATAATACATGTCATTTTAATGATCAGTACACGTTCAATCATCTTTTTTTCTGCTATAAAACGTGGATTTATAGAAATTAATTAGAATAATGGACTTATTATAGCATAAATAAATATTGGAATCAATAAATAAGGGGTAACAATATCTTTTTTCTAATATCCTTAATTTCTGTACAACTCTCTAAAAAGTCATGTAATATAAAACGGAGGGAGTATTATTCTAAAAATCATGAAAAAGATAATTAAGAATAAAATTATTTTTCTATTTGAATCAATTTTTTTAATTATTGAGGTCAATTTAGAAAAAAATAGATAAACAATTTTTTTTTGTTGTTCAAGTCTTTACTCTTATTAGTTATTTTTTTATTAAGTTTTTGTTCTTTCAAATTGATATATTAAATCATAGATTTTTTATTTTTACGCTCTTTATTGACTATTCTTTATTTACGAATCAAGCTTCTAAATCATGTTCGTGAGCAATTCCTTTATAAATCTAGCTGAGTCAAATCAAAATTTTATCACACCAGCCACCAAACCGCTTATAAGCGGTATTTACAGCTCTACATATGAGTTATGGACAAGTCGCAAATCCAATTTAAGTTATCTTAACCTGTGGGGTTGCATCATTTTCACCCATTATACCTCGAGTAAGTTTGGAAAACTAGATCCGAGAGATAAAATATGTATCTTTATTGATTTTTAAGAAATTTGACTAATTGTGCTTGTTTTCTATAACATGATACGTTGATTTTGATGATGTGACATAACGTGTTGACTTGTTAATATGTTGATTTTTGTAATATGATATAAGGAAATATTGATTTTTTTTTTATAATGTAACATGTTAATTTAATGATTTGATATGTTGACTCCATAACATTGTAAACAATGTTAGTTTTTTTTAAAGAAAATACCTACTTACATATCCATAAAATTAAAAGGGTTTTTTTTTTCACTTTTCCTTAAAAAATTATATAGTATATGTATATGAACAACTTAGTTGTTTGATAAATAATATTTCACATTTAGGGTTGTTTGTTTGCTCATTTTCATATTTTTGTTTGCCTTTTCACTTTAAAATGAAGAGTTTTAGGTGTTTGATTAGTGACCTCTATTTGTCTTTTTACACCTGAAAAGTAGCATTAGGTGTTTGGTTCGTCACCTCCTATTTGCCTCTTACATCTGAAAAGCAACCTTTTACAAAAGCAAAGAATCTCTGCTTTTTAGAAAATTAGATTTTTCTAACAGCAAACAACAAATCGTAACAGCAAGCAATAACATCAAACAACAACAACAAACAGTAGGTAAAACAAATGTGCCTTAATTTTTTTTTAATAGTTATCTGCAAATTTGGAATGACATAAATTAAGGGGGTGTTTGGTTGCTTCTTTTCAGGTTCCTTTTGCCTTTTCACTTCAAAAGGGAGAGTTTTAGGTGTTTGGTTAGTAACCTCCTGTTTGCCTTTTACAATTGAAAAGCAGCATTAGGTGTTTGGTTAGTGGTCTTCTGTTTGCCTTTTACACCCGAAAAGCAGTATTTTACAAAAGCAGAGAATCTCTGCTTTTTGGAAAAGCAGCTTTTTCCAACAGCAAACCGTAACAGCAACAGCAAAATCAAATCGTAACAACAAACTGTAACAGTAAACAACAAACAGCAACAAACAGTAGATAAAACAAACGTACCCTGAAAATTGTGGACACCAATAGTTTTAAACATGATAGTAATAATTCAACTGAGGAAAACAGTTTCGTATTTGATAAAATTTGCTGACGTAGCAATAAAATTATTAATTTTGGAGTGTGACAAACAAGTGAGTCATAAAGTAATTTGATTGAAATTTCCTATTGTTTAGATATGAGAATAAGGTCTCAAGAAATACAGTTGAAATTAATTAATGTGAAAACAAAGAAGAAGAGAAAGGAAGGACAGGTGGGGCCTTTTGAAAGCAACTTTTTGGAGACCTCTAAACAAAAAATTATGCTTTCCACCCTCATATCCTTCTAAAGTAAACTTACTTTTATCTTTGCTCAATACATCGAGACTCTTGAAAATTTGATTTACTATCTGGATTTCAAGTGATTTATTTATTATTTTAATTTGTTTAAATGTACACCGTAGATCTATATTTGGAGGCATTTAATGTATCAAGCCATAAAATGTTGGTCTTTGCCACAATATATTTTTTCCCTCAAGATTAAAGCCGATTGAGAGTTTTAATCGTAAACTCATAAAGAATGTAAATCTTCTCTAGTTAAACTAGAAGGTTGGATAAATCCAAGGATAGAAATCCAAGCTCCAATGGAGGCTTATATTGTTTAATTCATAAAAAATTCTTGAACATTACAAAAAGAAAGGTTTAATTCCATCTAAACATGGGAGAAAAGACTAAAAGCCCTTGAATAAGGTTTTTAGTAAAACATATGAACAAGGGTAAGATGGGAAGGGAAAGAAATAATGACAGTCTAGTAAATTGTGAGTGATGGCAAAACAGTAATTAAACAAGAGTAGAAATGGTCCCCCAATGGTGAGAACTTGGAGGAGAAGTATTCTCCAGCTTAGCACGCCCCGCGTGTTTGAGCTTCTGACCTTGGTGACACTCATTGATGGACCTCATGCGTGGCGTCTTCGAGATTACGCCCTGCGTAGTTGAGCCCCTGGACTTGGTGGCTCTGTTGGTTGGGATCCACGCGTGGCGTCCTTAAGCGTACGCCCCGCGTACTTGACCTACTGGACTGGTTTCTTCTCGGATGTCGAATCCACACCCCGCGCGCATAAAGGCACGCCTCGCGCCCCTGAGCTCCTGGACAATTCTTCGGAAACGGGACTCGTCAAGCCTCACGTCTTAGTGAGCACGCCACGCGTGCTTGGCTGGTCACCCCGGATTTCGTTGTTCTCGTCTCGTGGGTCCGGGCTCGGACTTAGGGAAGAGATGCCCTCATCATTCTCCCCTTCTTTGAAAAAATCGGACTCCGCCTCCGATGCCTTGGTTGGCAACGTTCCTTCCGGTTTCCACAAGCTAAGGTCCTGCACATTAAAAGAAGAAGACATCTTCCCAAGCCAATTAGGAAGGGTTAGTTGGTAGGTATTGGCACTAATCTTCTTGGCAACCCGGTAGGGACCATATTTCCTCAGCCTCAACTTGCTACTGTTGGCGTGCATGAGCCGCTCCTTTCCCAAATATACCATCACCTCATCCCCAACCTCAAACTGCACATCCCGCCGGTACTCGTCAACCTTGGCCTTGACCTTGTTATTTTTCTCTTCAATGCTATGCTGGACTTCTTGGTGCATTTGATGGTAGTCGGTGGCCAAGTTGTGGACTGCTATACTCTTCTTCTCCTCCTTTGGAACCTCTCCCAAATCAAGTGAGTGGTTGGGTGCCTTGGTGTACACGACCTCGAAAGGTGACCTCCTGGTGGTGGAACTCACAGCGGAGTTGTAAGCAAACTCGGCTTATGCAATCACATAATCCCACATCTTGGATTTGTCCCGACACTTGCTCCTCAATAGGTTTCCCAAAGTCTAGTTTACCGATTCAGTTTGCCCGTCCGTTTGTGGGTGAGCCGTGGTACTTGATAGGGGTCAAAAACCCCTATCTTTTAGTACGGTTTTATGGACTATTTTGTATCTTTTATTTTCTTTTTATTTACTTTAATAACAAGTTATTATTGTTTTGTCAATTTTAGGTTTTTAAATTACTTTTTAACTTTTTATTAAATATTCCTAACTTTTGTCAAGTATTTTGTCACTTTTAATAAATTAATCTCTATATGTTATTTTGAGCTTTATCTGTACCCAAAATTAAGAAATTAAACTACCAAAAATAAATCAAATTTAACTTGGTGATTAAAAAATGATTTTTGGTATGATAATTAATTAATTTTGGGTGAATTATCTAAATAATATTTTATGAGATTATGTGCAGATTTTTAGAGATAAATGTGGAGATTTTTAAGGATCAGAATCAAGGACCCACTCGGCGCATCAAATGCAAATAAAAGTCATACAAAATATTTTGGCAGATTTTTAGGGATTATCTTTGGGCTTTTTGTATTTAAATAATTAGATTTTTTATTCCAAAAAATAAATTAGTTTTTATTAGATAATAATTGGAGAGTTATTTTTCCATTAGAATAGCTCTTTACTAATTAGTCTTTCATTAGGAAAGCTTTTTATTAATTAGTCTTTTATTAGAAATAGGTTTTATTAATTAGTTTTTCATTAGGAATAAGTTTTAGTTTTTCATTATAAATAGTTCCATTTGTTAGGAATTATTAACATCTTTCATTATTGTAATTTTCTTAGCTTTCCCCCTTGAAAAATCCTCTCCACCTCCTCAATCTCCTTCAACCTCCATTGAAGAACTTCCGAAGCTCCATCCACCGAGGATTATTCAAGGTCCGTCCTTAAGTCCTAGGAAGCCGGCTGCAGGGTAGACAGGTTCCCTGAAAGGGATTTTCTTATCTCCTTTCATCTAATTATGTTTGTACCCTTTGATATAGTCTATGAATCCTAGGCTAATTGTATCCCATGACAATGTTCTTCATCTTTAATAATATTTTAGCTCTTATTTTGTTCTATGATTTATCTATTTAATCTTTGTCTTACGCTTTATTTAAGGGTAAATAATTATAGGATCCTTATGTTTTTACTTAACATACTAGTAAGTCCATCATATTATTATAAGGTCCTTAAGTTTTATCTTAATCAATTCTTTAGTCCTTCCATTTATTTTTATAAATGAAAGTCCAAAATTACCCCTAGTTATATACATAAAAAAATTATCTTTTAGTTTCAAATTTAATCTAATTAATTTTAATGAAGTTTTTGAACTACATATACACCGAAATTAATATACTTGAAGAAAAAATGTATTATTAATTTTCTTAAATTGTAATTATTTTTTTTTTGTTTATTTTCTAATATAATATCTTTAAACTAACATTATATATTATTATAAATTTGTTAAAAATCATATTTTTTTTTCTTCATTCGGTAAAATTTATTAGAATTTTAAAAACTTTTTACAATGATAGTTTACTCCTATTTTAATAATTTTTGAAATATTTTTCATTCATTTGTTTAGTCAATAAATTTTACGTTATTAAATTAAAGTTCTATAATTATATAAAAATTAATAAATGAATTACTTTATATTGGAGTTTATATTGGAGAGATTGTAATTATGTAGGGAAAAAAAAGAAACTATATAGAAAATAGGAAAAATATATGTTTTATTATTAAAACATAAAATAGAGGGTAATTTTGGTATTTTAAAATTTACTTTGCATAGTTTGACCATTAACCCAAGCATAAGGACTAAGGAGTTAACAAAAACAAAAACTGGAGAACTATATAATTATTTCTAAAAACATAGGGACTAAGTAATATATTAGGTAAAAACACATGGACCTTATAATTATTTACCCTTTATTTAATTGGTTTAACTCATTCAAAAGCCCCAAAATCTAGTTGACACATATTGTGAGCTGAATCTGACCTAGTCAGAGCCTAGGAGATTGACGACCTCTTAGTTGATTAAGCCCAAATTGCTGAGCCTTAGACCTAGTTTCGGCCTTACAAGAGAATCACGCACTAGGGACTTCAGGAGGGTAAGTAGGGTTAATCGCCTTAAATAAAAGTGACTTAGATTAGGTTTTTAATCAATTGACCTAATAATATATCTTCATTATTATCGTTCATACCATGTTCCTTCGGGTAATTGCATTAGTGAAAGATCACCTAGGAGTAGTTTAACTTAATTAGGAGTAGAATAACTTAGTTAGGTGTAGAATAACTTAGCTAGGAATAGAGTAATTCAACTAGGAGTAGATTAACTTAAACAAAAACCAACTCAAAACCCACACAGCCTAGATAACACCTGAGACCAAGTAGCTCGATACTTGCAGGAATAAATCTTGTGGATTCGATACATGGACTTTCCAGATTTTATTACTTGATAACGACGGGATACACTTATCCCTTAGTGAGCCTTCTTTACGGGAGGCGCATCAGTACTAAACTTCAAGGCGGTTCCAAGAATAGCCCACAAAGTCCGCCAAAAAAGACTAACAAACTTCGTGTCTCTATCTCTCCATCTTCTTTCCCCTAGTGTAGATCCTCGTCTTACCCTCTTCAAGAAATGGTCTAACTTTCCCTAAGCCGTCAAATTTTCCAGCTCCGAGATAAGTTGCATGCAGTCTTTTGTATCATGACCTTATTGTTATAAAGTTGCAGAAAGTTCCATTACTACGAGCAGTGGATTTCTTCATCTTACGAGGATAGGTGATGAGTAAGGCTCTGTTCTTTATCACTTAATTTCAGTAACAATCAGTTCAGTTCAATTCAGTTCAGTTCAGTTCAGTTCAATTCAATTCAATTCAGTTCAGTTCAATTCAGTTCAGCATTCAGTTTCAGCATTCAGTTTCAGCATCCAGTTTCAGCATTCAGTTTCAGTATTCAGTAATTTATCATTATTTATTATATTATCATTATTTATATATAATTTATTATAATTATTATTATTATTTATCTATAATTTATCATTATTTATTATTATTATTATTTATAGTTTATCATTATCTATAAATTAGATAAAAGTCAAGAAATGATAGTTTATTAAAGTATATATGGTTTAATAAAAAAAAAAAAAAACTAAAGTATGCATCCATATTTAAAAATTAGGAATTGCATCAATATTATGAATTATTTCTCAAATTTATCCAATTTATCAATATTATGGATAAAATTCCACCATTTTAGACGTTAGAGGTAAAATTACTTCTGACCCAAAACGTTATTTTTGCACTTTAACTCTTAATTAAAATAAAAAGTTAAGAGTTTGTATTCATATGAAGATTTATATTTAATTTCATAGGCTTTAAATTATATATAAATTTGTGTTTGTATGTAATTTGTATTTTTAATTTAAATTAGACTTATTTTTATTTAATTTCATAGGCTTTTATCGAGCCAAGATTTTATCATCCCGGGCTTTTATTTGATATTTAATTTAGTTTTATCTTTAATAATATATTTATTTATTATTAATATTATTAAATTTATTAGAACCATTATTATTATTATTATAAGTTCATTAATGTCCAATATTATCATGAAAATTATTTTAAAGTCTAATATCATCATTATTGTTAAGTTCGGTTAAGTTCGGTAGCATTCAGTTAAGTTCAGTAACATTCAGTTAAGTTCAGTATTCAGTTAAATTCAGTTCAGTATTCAGCAGTATTCAGTTCAGTTCAGTTCAATTCAATTCAGTTCAGTTCAATTCAGTTCAATTCAGTTCAGTTCAGTTCAGTTTTTTTCAACGATAAAGAACAAAGCCTAACTTACTTTTCTTCACCCAATATAAGACATCATCTAAGGGAGAATTTAGGGAGATTGGTGATATTCCCAGGTGCTCCTAAGACTTTTTCCTCTCATGGTCTCTTTTCTCTTCTTTGATCTGGTCGGGGAAATTTTCTCATTTAGTAAAGGGTTTAGTCTGTGAGCCTCCCACCCGCACCAGTCTCTAGCATGGGTCATAAGATATTTGAAGGTTTGAGTTTGATAATGGTTAGCTTTCGGGATAGCTCTCTACTAAAGCATTTAGCTGCTATGATGTCGACCACCCTTTCAATGTTTAACACCTTAACCTGGATGGCCTTTCCACGCAGTCTTTGACAGTTTCCTTCTCATGCTGGACCAGGTATTGAGATCCTGCATGATCTTCCTTTCTAGGATGGATGTGACGAAGTGATTAGCAAAAAGCCTAAGCATCTGTTTAAAGTTGGTGATGGTCTCGTTCCCTAATGATTCATAGCAGTAAGAAGTAGCACCTTTAAGGGTGGTAGGGATTATGCAGCACATGACATCGTTCGTTGTTGTGGTAGTGTCCATGGTTCGCCTAAAGTTCTTCACATGAGTAGTGGGGTCACTTGTCCCATCGTGCTCCTTTAGTAGTGGGTATTTGAACTCTCAGGGCATTAGTTCGCTCATGATTTTCTTGCACATAGCTATTTCTACTTCTATGATGTCAGGATGCTCGACATCAATCCCTGCCTCGGTAATGGTGCTCCTGACCTTGTCAAGCTCTTTTTGCATTGAGTCGAGTTTAGCCTTGACGTCCTCATCTTTTATCAAGAGGTCTCTTTCTTTTAGGGCCCAACATTCTCGGGTTTCGGGTTTGACCATTCTTTCTTGGTTGACCGACCAAGATTCTACCAATTGCCAATGAGTCTGCCTAGGGTTGGAGTCTGGTGTCCTCCTATTTGGGGAGGGTCATTTTCATTCTCTTACCTGAACTGATCTCATAGGGGCATTGGTCCATTTCTCTTATGTTGCACGGAGGAGGAATCCGGGTTTGGTGGCGCTATGCCAGAGAGACTCCTTTCCCCTTAGATTGGGTGTCCATATCTTTCCTTTGTTTCTTCAAAGAGCTATCATAACGGTGGTAATAACTTCGGACAGTGTGGTGCCTGGTCAAGCAGTTGGTGTTTTTAGGTTTATTCATGTATCTGAATGTTTCTTCTACTACTACTACTACCAGTTTTTCTTTCACTTCTGCCATTTGGATGGCGTGCTCCTGTCTCATGATGCTAACGACCTATTGGATACAGTCTAAGTTTTCTGCTAAGCGCCTTATGCTCGCGCCTAAGAGCCTTTATTATGAGGGCTCTAAGGCTTATCCTTCTTCCACCATTTCCAAGATTAGTTTGTTATTAACCTGAAGATTTCGATGTGCTTCTTCTTCCATGTTTCTCTATATCTCTGTTGTGGGGGTGTGCATTGGTAGAAGGGATTTTCTGATAGAACTGCTTAAGCGATCCATCGTTGTATAAGTCTACGACCATTGCACAAATTTGACATGGTTGAATCCTGTAAATCCATGTGTCAATCTGCGATTGCACTAGAAGTAAGGCTAGGGAGGCATTTACATGACGAACCTGCTCCGATGCCTAAGTCAATTCTTGGATAAAATCGGAGGATGATCACATTCACTAATATGAAGCTATAATGTAAAATATGTTATGGACCTGTTTACCTCGAGCTGAGCTTACTCTATTTATACTATTGTTGAGCTGTAGAATTTGGTTATGGATCACGGAGCGTGGCGGGTCTCTTGTTGATAGGAGAGTGCGAGCGGAACCTACTATCCTACAAGGACATTTGGCCTGTGATTCACAAGACGAGAGTAATTATGGCAACAATTGGATTCTTGACTAGGTCTTGCGAGACTTCTCAAGTAAAGTTTCTAATACGTAGTCGTGTTTTAATAATGAGGAGTTTTATATTCTATCTTTTGGAAGGTAGATTCAGGTGTCTGTAAATCCACATAGCAAGTTTATATTTATCTGATATCAGATGTCCCTCTGGGTTTAATTTATCGTTCTTTAGGATGAATAAAAAACATTAGTTTGGGAAGCTCTATCCTTCAACGCGGCACGTCGTGGTTTTTAACATCATTACATATTTTTCCTCTCATTGCTAACGGTTGAATACTCAGACCATCCATTTGTTAAATTTTAAAAGGCTTAATACTCATCCAGCCCTCTTAACTTGTCCAAATTGGTCATTTTACCCCTCCAACTTATCGAATGACCTATTTACCCATTTAACTCAATAAAAATGGTATTTCTCACCCCCTTAACTTGTCCAAATTGGTCATTTTATCCCTCCACAACTCATCGAATGTTCTATTTACCCCCTTAACTTCATAAAAGTGGTATTATTTACCCTTTTATAGTGCAAAATTAATAGGACTTATTCAAATGAGTTTGATTTTTTTTAATATCAACTTTTTATTTTGTTTTAATTTGATAATTATATTGATCCTTCATGTGTTTATTACATAATAATATTATATTACAATAATTAGATAATCAAAATTTAACTAACAAAAAAAAGTTGAAAAGGAAAAGAATGAATAAAAGATACAAATAACAAGAACATTAATATAAACAAGTTAAAGACATTATATGTAGGGATAATGTACCAAAATAGACCTATGGTTTTTGGGAAAGTATCAATTTAGGCCTCGATAATGGATTGTAAAGGGTGAGAAATACCACTTTTATGGAGTTAAAGGGGTAAATAGGACATTCTATAAGTTAGGGGTAAATGGACAAATTAATGGGTGAAAAATACCACGGGCAGTCGAGCAAAGTAAGAGAGGCGGGTTTGAGCAGGTTCGGGCCCATCTCGCTCACAGCTTGTTATGGCGAGAGGTATCCGACTCAACACAATCAGTCACTGAATAGGGCTTCGGTTTCAACAGCATCGTAGCATTTGATATGGCGTTTTTTATGGAGTTAATGAGGTAAATAAAATATTCGATGAGTTAAGAAGGTAAAATGATCAATTTGCACGAGTTAAAAAGACTAGATAAACATTAGACCATTTTAAAACATGAGATTATATTGCAAATAGAGGAAACCACATCATTTATTTTTATATTTTAACCTAAATTAATAAATAATTCAAGAACTAGCACATGGACTAGATATAACATAATAGTACTTTTTATTATGTTCATGAATCAGATTCGAATTAAAATAATTCTTTCAAAATAAATACTACTTAATGATGATCCTTGAAAATAATAAACTTTAAATTTTTCTTCAAACGTTACACAGAAAAGAAAAGAATTTGTTTTTTTTTTTATAGAAGAAAAGAATTTTCTTGAGTCTCCTTTCTTTAAGTCTTCTTAGTACCGTTATACTCACTCCACCAGGAAAAGAATTTTCCAGTTGTAGATTCATTCCATATATTCATCATCTTCCTTCCAATTTCACTTCAACATCAAGAACAAGAACACCATCAACAAAAACGATGCCGTTTTCATCATCACCCATCTTTCTCTTTCTCTGTTTCCTCTTCCTTCACTCCTCCATCTTCGCCAGTAAGTTCCTTTCTTCTTCCTTTCTCTCTCTTTTCACAATTCATCTTTTTCTAATTTCTTTCCAATTTCCGATTCAGGCTCCCAGTCTTATATCGGTATTAACTATGGTTTAGTCGCCGATAACCTCCCCTCACCGGATGCCACCGCAAAGCTTTTGCAATCTACGGCTATACAGAAAGTTAGACTCTACGGAGCCGATCCAGGAGTTCTTAAATCTTTTGCTAATACTAAAATCGGAATCGTAATCGGAGCTGCCAATGGCGATATTCCTGCTCTCGCTTCCGATCCCAACTCCGCGACTCAGTGGATCAATGCTAATGTCTTGCCTTATTACCCAGCTACCAATATCATTCTCATCACTATCGGCAACGAGGTTATAATTGAATTAATCTCCATTTCACCCAAAATTAAACTTCGATTTAGGAAATTAATCTTATTATTAATTTGAATTGACAGGTTTTGCTATCTGGAGATCAAAATTTGATATCTCAGCTCTTACCGGCAATGAAAAATATGGCAAATGCACTTAACTCGGTCTCACTCGGCGGAAAGATCAAGGTCTCCACTGTGCATTCCATGGCAGTCTTATCTCAGTCCGACCCGCCATCAACCGGGTTATTTAACCCGTCTTATCAAGATACCATGAAAGGATTATTGCAGTTCCAGAAAGATAATGGGTCACCTCTTGCAATCAATCCATACCCGTTTTTCGCTTACCAGAGTGACCCGAGACCCGAGACATTGGCCTTTTGCCTCTTTCAGCCTAACGCGGGACGAGTCGACTCGGGGAATGGGATCGTGTACATGAACATGTTTGACGCGCAGGTATGGATATAAAATTATTAATTTCGTTTTTAGGAGTAAATGCAAATATAATATAATTAATGGGAGAAAAATAAACTAAAACGAACATATGCTTGTGTCATACGTTAGAAATGGTAAGAAAGACTGACGTCTAACTTCCTTTTTCTTTAAGTATTCTAGATTCTAACCTTTATTTTATTTTATTAAACATAGTTAAGGAATAAAAAGTCAATAATTTAATATTATGTTACACAATTAACTAATAAAAAATAAAACTATATAATTAATTATTTATTTTTTAGTGTATTAAATAATTAATTGCATGCAGGGGCGGAACCAGGGGGGGTTGGCCGGGGCTCCGGCCCCGGCCGGCCACGCGAGAATTGAGAAATTTTTTTTTTTTAGTAATTGTGTCTCGTAATATTTTGGAGAGAATTATATTGACTCTATGTAGTATTATATCAATGTTTAAAGGTAGATGAGATGGTTAAGGATCCTTGCTTTTATTTGAGAGGTCCTGTGTTCGATTCCCTTCAACCTCATTTTATTTAAAAAAAATTTTATTTTTAAATGAACTCTTTATTTTTATTTTTATAACACTTTTGAATTCATTTTTAATATATCTTTACCATTAAAAAAATAAACATATTTAATATTCAATTAGTTCAATGCTAGTTTTTAATGCGTTGAAGGCTAAAAAAATTTTGCCCACTGAACTTTGAAAATTTACCGTCAACCGCACAGTTAATTCCGATTTTTTTTTAACGTTTTGAATTTTTTTTTTATTGATGTGTTTGAGCCCCGGGTCATTCGAGCTCCTGGTTCCGCCACTGATTGCATGACATTAAATTGTTGGTTTGATGCATGGAGGCTACTTTTTTTTTTACTACCCTCTTAATGTAATAAAATTTCAACATGGTGTAATAAAATTTTAAAAGGGAGTTGGGTGTTATTTTTGGTTATATTTAATTGTTTTGGAATTTTCTCAAAACAAGACTTTTTGTGAATCATTTTTCAACTAATAATTATTGCATAGATAGAGTGAGAACATGCTATCTTTATTCGAGATAATGGGGCCATCAGTAGGTCATTGTCTTATGGAGTAATTTTATAGAAAAAACGTAACCAGATCCCTGATTTTTTTTATTTGGACCTGATCTTAAAGAAAAGTTAGCTTGAAAATAAATCACAGAGTTAATAGAGTATTATTTATTTCACTTGCTTTCGATTTTGATTTTTTTCGTGTTTGAAAGCATTTTTTATATGTCTGATGGTCTGTGGGAAAATTGTAAAAATATGATTTCAAACTATAAATGATATAATTTGAAATAACATCTTTTTAACTGAACTAATGTTCACAAACATCTAATTTGACAAGCAATTACTTAATACGGTCGGTGCTTTTAATATATTCAAAATGCATAATAATGAATTCCTAAGGAAGTAAAGTGCACGCATTTGCTGATGAAAAAACAATAAATAGTACATTTGGAACTAATTTTTACGTGTTTTCTTTTTAATGAGCACTAGATTGATGTGACCTATATGCCATATCACAAGCTGGCCATCATTCTTCCAAAATTGTAAGGGTGTGGAAAATAAAAACAAACTTTTCTTGTTTCAGGGACCACCATGTTCTGAATTTATATCCTTAATTATGGCTAATATCATTACTCTAATTAGATTGAGATTTAATTATTTTATATATAATTACAACCATAGTTATTAAAGGCGCACTAAAGCACAAGGGGTCCTGGAGCCTTGGCGCAAGGTGCAACTTAAGGCGCGCCCAAGCAACTCGAGACGCATACAAAAAAATATCATAAATTCATAATACTAGTCACAAATAATTACAAATAGTCAAATAACAACAATAAAACCATAAAAATGCATGAGTTAAGTTCTAGTTAACTACTAAGACATAAGTTAAAACTGTCGATCTTTGTCTATCCTTGCTTTTCTTTTCTTTTCTGAACTTAAAAAACCCTAAAATACCCTAACCATAAAATATCCTCAAAACCCGAAATACCCTCAACCCTAAAATACCCTAAATTACCCTAAGGTAGCTGAGGCGCGCGCCTTGCGCCTGGCTTAAGGCGCACCAAGGCGCACTAAGGTGCGCGCCTGACTGACCGCGCCCGCCTTTGGGCTCCAGAGGCGCTAAGGCTGGAGCCTTGGCCGAGGCGCGCCTCAGGCTCGCCTTTAATAACTATGATTACAACAATTAAATACCACTATTTATTTCAAAATTAATGAAAACAAATGGATGTTTATTAAAACGAGTTGCCGTGTCATAATCGTGTCGATTTTGTAAATTGTGTTGTTGTTTCAAAAATTGACAGTCTTAATGCTCGTTTATAGGTGGATGCTGTTCGGTCCGCCTTGAATGCGATGGGATTCAAGGATGTTGAGATATTGGTTGCTGAGACAGGTTGGCCTTACAAAGGAGACAACAATGAAGTAGGGCCTAGTGTGGAGAATGCAAGAGCTTACAATGGCAATTTGATTGCTCATCTTAGATCCTTGGTTGGAACTCCTTTAATGCCTGGAAAATCTGTTGATACTTACCTCTTTGCTATCTATGATGAGGATTTGAAACCCGGACCTTCTTCCGAAAGAGCTTTCGGCCTTTTCAAATCCGATCTTTCTATGACTTATGATGTCGGTCTTTCTAAGAACATCCCAGTAAGACAAATCTAGATTTCAACCGATGGTTTTTCTGAAAATTTTATCATGTCTTATGGATTTGAATTATGGCATTGTAATCAGACTCCATCGAGCCCGAAGACTCCAGCGTCTCCATCTCCGTCCGGGAAACCATCAACGTCGGGTTGGTGTATGCCCAAGGCAGGCGTTCCTGATGCTCAATTGCAGGCGAGTCTTGACTATGCTTGTGGTCAAGGTGTAGATTGCAGTCCGATTCAGCCTGGAGGTGCCTGTTTCGAGCCGAACACTTTGCAATCACATGCTGCTTATGCTATGAATGTTTACTACCAAAGTTCTGATAAGAATCCTTGGAATTGTGATTTCTCATCGACAGCTTCGCTCACGTCGAACAATCCCAGTAATCTTTCTTTTAACTTGAGCTTCTTTATTATCTTTCTTCTTTCTTTTTATATGCATTTTCTGAAATGGAACAGTGGACATGTGTTGAGGTTGTGAATGAACAATATTGAGCACAATTATATGTTGATGAAAGTTTAGTTCGTTTTATACGAGTCATATCACCTTTAGTTAGACTTGTTCACGGGTTCGGGAGCCTGATCACCCTGGCTCGGCCTATCATTTAACAACGCGTGTTTGATCATGCATTTTGTATGTCCGAGCCAGGTTATTGAGTGTTTAAATGACGGCCTGGACCCGAGTATTATCATTTGTTTGTGGTGGTTATCTGAAAATGATGTTTGATCCAATGTAGGTTATAATAACTGCATCTACCCAGGAGGAAGTAGCTGAAGTAAAAGAGAGAAATAAGGTGTGAATAGTTAAATAAAATTAAGAAGATTCATTGTATAGTCAGTCCTCTTTTGATTTATACATTCATTCTGCCAAAATTGGCTATTATGTTAGGTTCTAATTTTTTATTATCTAATTAAGTTGCCATTATGCACAAATCTATTATTCAGATTTTGTTTTTTTTTGTTTTTTTTTTTTTTTTATGTTTCTCCCTTGAGCAGCCTCCATTATTTTAGCATGTGATGTTTTTTTTATAGGGTTAATATGTATATTTGCCCCTATATTATTACGGATAAACAAATATACCCTTATATCAAATAAATCCATAAAACTATCCCTAAAATTTTCAGAAACCTGCAATTATACCCTAAACTAACAGATCTGTTAACGGTGTTCACATCAAATCTTTTTATATCTATCAAATTTCAGATTCATCAAACTCAAACTAATAAAACTTATTAAAATAATAAAACAGAAAGTAAAAACTAATAAAACTTATTAAAATAACAGCTCTTTTGTCGCCCCACACCAAAAGCTAGCTTTTTGGCTTCCCTCTCCATCATCTTCACAACAATGTTTTTACCTACTAGAACATATCTATTGTTGACTTGAGCATTCACTTCAAAAGCAAAATATTACCAGGTTTTTATTTCTTGAAGCAAAGTATTACATGTTTTTATTTCTTGAAGCTGTACCTTCCTCACCATGACTCATTGTTTGGATCTGTTCCTTGGAAGGTTTAACAATTGCTCATTGCTTTTGCTTGAATTAGATACAGAATTTCAATGTTAAACCAAAACAATAAATAGCTTATTTTTACCACACGACTTTCAGTTGTACCTTCCACCACCTGCTGATCGGAATGTCTGCTGATCATTTTCATTTTCATCCGGTGAGATAATTGGAAGATTTGAAATATCAAGAAGTGGTGAATCTCCGGTGGCGGAGAAACTCCATCCAAGAATGTAATGAGAGCTTGCCTTTTCTTTTTTTCCCCTGTGGAAACTTACATGGTCTCTTTAAGAATCAGAGTTAGATCGCCTTGATCCCGACATGATTTCCGTTTCTATCAGAGGTTTTGTTGAAGCCACGGACTATATCGAATTCGACTGTCAATAGATGGTTGTTGGAAGGTTGTGAATTGGTGGAAGCATTGAAAAGGCCGAGATATTGTTGGGCTTGAGCTCCGGGAATGTTGAGGGAGATAAGGCGAAGGCAAGGCAGAAATCGCCTTTGCCGGCAAGCTAAACAGAGACCATCGGTGTTAGATGGAAATGGTTGTTTTATGAATCTGAAGTTTGATGGAGATAAGAAGGTTTGATGTCAACGTCGTTTAGCAGATCTGTTAGATTAGGGTATAATTGTAAGTTTGTGGAAAATATAGGGATAGTTTTATGGGTTTATTTGATGTAAGGGCATATCTGTTTATCCGTGATAATACAAGGGCAAATATGTGTATTAACCATTTTTTATATTAATAATATTTTATGTAATAAATTTGCCTATAAAATTTATTATCAAAATATGAAATTAATAATGCATTTTTTTTTTTAGAAATGCAAACATTATTCAAGAAAAAAAAATTAAAATTCATGTAAATTATCAATATATATTTAATTAATTATTAAAGAATCTAAATTAAAAATGTTTATGTAATAATTCCTCTTTCTGCTAACAAAATTGAAATTTGAACAAAGAGCAAAAACCATCGCAAACTATATCAACCATATCAATAGAACTAGACTTGGGTCCTGTTCTTTATCACTTAATTTCAGTAACAATCAGTTCAATTCAGTTCAGTTCAGTTCAGTTCAGCATTCAGTTTCAGCATTCAGTTTCAGCATCCAGTTTCAGCATTCAGTTTCAGTATTCAGTAATTTATCATTATTTATTATATTATTATTATTTATATATAATTTATTATAATTATTTTTATTATTTATCTATAATTTATCATTATTTATTATTATTATTATTTATAGTTTATCATTATCTATAAATTAGATAAAAGTCAAGAAATGATAGTTTATTAAAGTATATATGGTTTAATAAAAAAAAAAACCTAAAGTATGCATCCATGTTTAAAAATTAGGAATTGCATCCATATTATGAATTATTTCTCAAATTTATCCAATTTATCAATGTTAGGGATAAAATTCCACCATTTTAGACGTTAGAGGTAAAATGACTTCTGACCCAAAACGTTATTTTTTCACTTTAACCCTTAATTAAAATAAAAAGTTAAGACTTTGTATTCATATGAAGATTTGTATTTAATTTCATAGGCTTTAAATTATATATAAATTTGTGTTTGTATGTAATTTGTATTTTTATTTAATTTCATAGGCTTTTATCGAGCCAAGATTTTATTATCCCGGGCTTTTATTTGATATTCAATTTAGTTTTATCTTTAATAATATATTTATTTATTATTGATATTATTAAATTTATTAGAACCATTATTATTATTATAAGTTCATTAATGTCCAATATTATCATGAAAATTATTTTAAAGTCTAATATCATCATTATTGTTAAGTTCGGTTAAGTTCGGTAGCATTCAGTTAAGTTCAGTATTCAGTAGTATTCAGTTAAATTCAGTTCAGTATTCAGCAGTATTCAGTTCAGTTCAGTTCAATTCAATTCAGTTCAGTTCAGTTCAATTCAGTTCAGTTCAGTTCAGTTTTTTTCATCGATAAAGAACAGAGCCTTAGGCCCTGTTCTTTATCACTTAATTTCAGTAACAATCAGTTCAGTTCAGTTCAATTCAGTTCAGTTCAGTATTCAGTTTCAGTATTCAGTTTCAGCATTCAGTTTCAGCATTCAGTAATTTATCATTATTTATTATAATTATTATTATTATTATTATTTATCTATAATTTATCATTATTTATTATTATTATATATTATTATTATTATTATTATTTATACTTTATCATTATCTATAAATTAGATAAAAGTCAAGAAATGATAGTTTATTAAAGTATATATCGTTTAATAAAAAAAAATTAAAACTAAAGTATGCATCCATATTTAAAAATTAGGAATTGCATTCATATTATGAATTATTTCTAAAATTTACCGAATTTATCAATGTTAGGAATAAAATTGCACTATTTTAGATGTTAGGGGTAAAATTACTCCTGACCCAAAACGTTATGTTTGCACTTTAACCCTTAATTAGAATAAAAAGTTAAGAGTTTATATTCATATGAAAATTTGTATTTAATTTCATAGGCTTTAAATTATATGTAAATTTGTGTTTGTATGTAATTTGTATTTTTAATTTAAATTAGACTCATTTTTATTTAATTTCATAGGCTTTTATCGAGTTAAGATTTTATCAACCCGAGCTTTTATTTGATATTCAATTTAGTTTTATCTTTAATAATATATTTATTTATTATTGATATTATTAAATTTATTAGAACCATTATTATTATTATTATTATTATAAGTTTATTAATGTCCAATATTATCATTAAAATTATTTTAAAGTCTAATATCATCATTATTGTTAAGTTCGGTTAAGTTCGGTATAATTCAATTAAGGCTCTGTTCTTTATTACTGAAAAAAACTGAACTGAACTGAATGCTACTGAACTGAACTGAACTGAACTGAATGATACCGAACTTAACCGAATTTAATCGAACGTAACAATAATGATGATATTAGACTTTAAAATAATTTAATGATAATATTGGACATTAATAAGCTTATAATAATAATAATAATAATAATAATAATAATAATAATAATAATAATAATATTTCTACCAAAAAAAAATAATATCAATAATAAATAAACATATTATTAAAGATTAAACTAAATTAAATATCAAATAAAATCTAGGCTCGATAAAATCCTATGACATTAAATAAAAATGAGTCTAATTTAAATTAAAAATATAAATTACATACAAACACAAATTTATATATAATTTAAAGCCTATGAAATTAAATACAAATTTTTATATGAATACACACTCTTAACTTTTTATTACAATTAAGTATTAAGGTACAAAAATACCTTTAACGTTTTGGGTCCGGGGTTATTTTACTCCTAACGTCTAAATATGAATTTTCATATGAATACAAAATCTTGACTCAATTTATCAATGTTAAGGGTAAAATTGCTATTGGCTTCTAATATTAGGGATAAAATTGCACTATTTGAGATATTAAGGTAGTTGAGCCAGTTAATTTTTTAGAGCATTGTAATGTAAACGTATTAATATAATATTTATTTACTTTTCGCAAAATTTGCAAATAAGTTGCACCAAATAATTATAATTATAATAAATAATGATAATATATATAATGACAAAACATAAATTATATATAAATATAATTATAATGAAAATAGATAAATTAATATATAATAAATTATAATAATTATAATAAATTGCTGAAATTATAAATAAATAATGATAATAATAATAAATTATATATAAATAATAATAATATATAATAATTATAATAAATAATGATAAATTATTGAATACTGAAACTGAATACTGAACTGAACTGAACTGAACTGAACTGATTACTACTGAACTGAACTGATTGTTACTGAAATTAAGTAATAAAGAACAGGGCCTAAGTTCAGTAACATTCAGTTAAATTCAGTTCAGTTCAGTTCAGTTCAATTCAGTATTCAGTAGCATTCAGTTCAGTTCAGTTCAGTTCAGTTCAGTTCAATTCAGTTCAGTTTTTTTCAGCGATAAAGAACAGAGCCTTAAGCCCTGTTCTTTTTGACTGAAATTAAATTAAATTAACTTAACTGAAATTAAATTAACTGAACTAAACTGAAGTGAACTGAATGCTACTGAACTGAACTTAACTGCACCAAATAATTATAATTATAATAAATTATATATAATGATATATTTTATATATAAATAATTATAATTACAATAAATAATGATAAATTTTATATATATAATAATAAATTATATATAAAATATTATAATTATAATAAAAAATAAAAAAGTTATATATATATAAAATTATAAATTATATATCAATTATAATAAATAATAATACATTATTTATAAATAATGATGAACTATATATAAATAATACTAAATTATATTAAATTATATATAAATACTTATAATTATAATAAATAATGATGAATTATATATAAATAATACTAAATTATAAATTATATATAAATAACAATAAATTATATATAAATAATTATAATTATAATAAATAATGATAATTATTGAAATTAAATTAACTGAACTGAACTGAAATTGAACTTAACTTAACTGAACTGAATTTACTTATGCTGAAATTAAGTCAAAAAGAACAGGCCTTACTGAGTTGGCCAAGGAATCCAACAAAAATTTACATGAGGCCCAGCACGGCCCAAATCTACCAAAACTTAACTTGTCTATTTCTAAAGTGGGACTGGGTTAGAAATAGGATGGTATAATCCATACTATTAGTATTAATTATCAAATTTATATTTTTATATATTAAATATTTATGTTTAAGTATATATATTTTTTATATAAATTTGTAGGTCAACTTATTTGAATTGGATTTAAAATTTAATTTTTCTGACCAAATTAACATCGGTTTAGGTTGGGTTAAGACTGAGCAGTTTTAAGCAAAGCTCGTTGGATCCGGTTCAGACTGATCCATGAACAACTAACCCGTATCATTTATGGGTTGTCAAAGTTGGGTTGATAATGTTATAATTGGGTTTCAATCCAATGCATCTAAGGATATGTTATAGATGGATTGTAGTCGAATGGATGGCCTGAATTTTTAGCAGATTTGATGGGTCGAACTATGCAGATTTAATTGGTTGGATAGATTATATAACAAATTATTTTGATTATTATTTTTTATTATTTTTTTTACCTTTTTATTTAGTTTTTTTTCTTAAACATATATATATTTTTTTATTGATGAGCCACTATTAGGCAATATATAACATTACATACGAAATAAAAGCTCAGAACACTATGATAAATCACAGGACATGTAGAGAAAAGAGAAGACTGGGCAAACACAAAAACCAACTCATCATCTTTTCGTCTAACGAACCCAACGTAGTAAAATTCATTTTGATGGAGAAGAGCCCGACACCTACTAATGACATCCCCAAACTCAGACCGATAATCACTAGTAGTAAGAATATCGTCAACCACTACCTTAGCATCTGACTCAAAGGTAACATACTGCAAACTGATACGTCTAAAACTAACGCTAAAGACTCACTAAGGCTAAGTGTACTCGTCATTATTAAGTAATAATGTGGGTGCAAGTCCAAGTATTAAATCCATGAGATTTATACCACAATTATCAAACTATTCTAATTAATGTTACTTAAGCGACTATTAACTTTTGGTTTTGTTGTCAAGTATTTAACTACTCCTACTCTTAATAGGTGAGACAAATTTGCAAATAACCATTATAGATGGAAATGAATAAGTTTATCATACAAAAGATAGCAATTCAATCAATTGAACAAGAAACACTTAAACATGCAAGGATGATTAAAATTTAGCCTATCAATCCCGTGAAAGGCTTAGCTCGGAATTCCCTAGTTACAGGTGAGACTAACTCAATATGGTTCAGAAATTAGCGCCTATAACTCATGGTGTTGTCAATACCTACAATCCCCGGTATGTCAATTCGGTAGGGTTGCACCTATATAAACTCTAGTGGATTTTGGTATTGTGATAACCCAATTTCAATCAATCAAAGCAAGAATAATAGAAAGCAAACTTAATAAGAATGAAAACTAAAATTTCATATAAATAATCCGTGGAACTTGTTTAATGATTACAACCAAATCAGATTTATAGAAAGGCCACAACTAAGTTAGCAAAATAAAAGAGAAGAAGTTCCAGCCTTTTTAGACTAGCTAACCTGGACTCAAGTCGTCGTTTCTGACTTCGAGGAGGAACTCTCAAACTTGGTGATCAATGGAGGAATGGTGATTTTTCCATGATGAAGAATGCAAGAGCACGCTTTCTATGAAAGGGGGAAGGAAAAGTAATTGCTAAAATTCTGAATAATTTAGAAAAAGAAAATCCAAGGTCATTTTAGAAGAAAATTACAAGCCTAAGGAGTATAAAGATAAATAAAAAAAGTACCTAAAAGTACGAAAATTTAAGTGATGGAAAATGGTAAGCATTGTGTGCTAGCAAGCAGCACAACGTGCTAGCCGGTTGATGGAGAGCTTCCCGCATCTAGATCTCAGCATGACATGTTGGATGTAACAACATGATATGTTGGCAGGCAGTATGTGCAGTCGTTTTTCTCATTGGCAAAAACGACATGTTGGTTTATAGCTCGACGTGCTATCATGTTGCTAGAAAGTTCTTGAGCACATTCTCCTTGATTGCCTCATATCCATTCCTTAACTGAAAAATCTTGCGGAATTCCATGACAAACCATCATCTTAGCTGCCACAAAACTTCCTATAGAATCGTAGAATACAGCTCCAAGGATGTACTGAGACGTGGCCATGAAAATTGTGACATCTGTATTACATTTCAAAACCCAAGAGGGAGGAATATGCCACACAAAAAAGCCATTAGAGGTGTGAGAAGGAGCTGCTAAATGTTTCATGTGCTTCACCCGGGTCCAGTCGCACAAAGTATCCACCACAACATAATAAATCTGCCCCAGAGGAATAATTATATTCTCCCACTACTTCTCATTAAGGTGACAAGAAAGACTATAAAACCATGATAATTTTTCTAGCAACCACCTTAGAAAAACTCGACAGCAAAGTGAAGAAGATCTCAACAAAGCTCTCTATCATTGTTGCCTTTTTTTCAAATTAATCCCAACAGTCCAACCTCTTCCAAGACTTGCTTAGAAACAATGCATTCAATAAAGAGGCGCCACAAATCCTCGATGTCATTATGACAGAAAACACAAGAATTAAGAAATTTGTCTGATTAAAAAAACAATTCCGAGTCAACCTCCATGAAACAAATGCACTTTAAATGTTACCGCAGTCCTCAATATTCGTTTCCATTCCATTGGAACATAAAGATTCTTTGTCGGTTCCAGAGACATATCAAGACCATAAGCACTTTTGAAAATCAACTGCTAAAGCTTTTTTCGAGACCAAGCCTTTTCTTTACTTTGAGAACCAACTTGCTCCTAATAGCTTTTCATCCCTCTGGTATATCAATTAATTGCCAAACATGGTTAGATCTCATGCAAGCCATTTCCTCTTCCATTTTGTTAATCCATTTGTGTTTTTTAGGTCATCATAAAGCCTCTTTAATATTTCTAGGCTCTCTGTCATTCTTGTGGAGTGACTAAAAGAGTCGTTCCTTCGATATCAGATCGATGATGTTTAACTTTTTGTCTTTTAGTATGATGCAGTTCGAATCTTGATATATATATATATATATATATATATATATACATATATATATATACATATATATACATCATATTTTATATATTAATCATAATTCAAAATTCTCAGTGGAGTTAAGAATCATACTCCCACTCAAGATATGATCTAGTTCATTTGAATCATTTTGAGGTACTATACCATGTTCTTATTCCTCAAACTTTCTCCCACTCAAATGGAGAGATCCATTCGAGTTTAGTTCCTTAAACAAAGTGACATCATGGTGAACTTCCATTAACTTAAGGAACTCATTCTCTAAGAAGACAATGTCTCGTGATTTGAATTATGTCACTCACTCTTCATACGTCTACGTATCTTATAAAGATAATCTTTTCACCTCGCATACCTAGTTTCCCAAACCTGCTCGAGGTATCCTGAGCAAAAACGATTCAACACCATGGTTTCAGATGACTTAAATCGGGTTTGCGACTTGTCCATAACTCATATAGACTAGAGATGAAACTTCGAAGGAACTCGATTAAGGACATAAGTGGTTGTGCAAGGCATCTCCCTGATAGAAAATGCATAGACTATATAAAAAAAATAGTTCAATTCTCCTATCGACAACATCATTTTGTTAGGGAGTACGCAATATTGACAACAGATGTTCAATTCATTTTTCATCACATAAAACTTTGAATTACTTTGAATGTTATTCTCGACCGTAGTCGGTTCTCAAAGCTTTAATTTTTTCTATCTAAGTGATTTTCCATAAGGTTTCTGAACTTTCTAAAGCAGTTTAAGGCTTCACACTTTTGAGTAATCAAATAGACGTGACCATACATGTTATATTCATCAATGAAATTAGTGAATTGGTAGGCCCCATTTCTAGCCCTTATGTCCATTGAACCATAAACATCTAAGTGAATTAATTGCAAAGCATATTCAACTCTAGTAGCTTCCAAAACGGCAATCTAAACATATTTCCCTTAACACATGATTCAAAAGAAGGTAATGCAAATTTATTTAAACTACGTAACCAATAAATGCTCTTTGGCTAACCAACTCATTTGATCTTTGCCAATGTGGTTAGTGTAGTATGCCATAACAAAATATATTTTTCACACACAAAAGTAGTAGTATTATGAGAAAAATAACTATTATTATAATTGATCAAATTAATATCCAACCAGTTAAACCATTCAAAATGTAACCAAAACCATAGTAGGTTTCACCCAAACACAATCTTAAATTGTTATGTTTAAAATAGTAGTTGAACCACAGGTTCAACAAAGTTGTTACAAAAACTAGATTCCTTAGAATCTTGGGAGAAAAAAGGACATCATGTAAAAGAAGAGTTTGACCACCATGTAGAGTTAATATATTGAGCGATTTCCGCAAGTGCACGGTTTCGCTTGTAGTAATAAAAAGATATCGATCCCATAGGGAACGTTTTTCAATAAAAACTTATTTATGTGTAGATTAAATACGACTTAAGGTTTATATAAATAGATAATCGTTATTTGAAATTGGTTTTGAAATTGATAGAATAAGAATTAGGGTAGAATATGTAGAATGTTAGAAATCAATTCTGTTTTGAGTATGAATTTACAAAACAGAAACGTTTAGTGCTTAGAAAAAGAGAATAAATGTATTCGTTCGCATTAAGCAAAGAAAACAACTTTAAACTTTGTATAAATTATGAAAATGTAATAACGTAAACTCCTTCAATTACAGGGCTTTGAACCGCAGACAATCCTCCTACGGCCGGGTTAGATTGATACCTTAACCAAATTAGTACTTATATGCATAAGAATTAATTTGCCTAAGTGTTCAACAAAGTTTCCTTGTAAAGATAGTGAATTCAACTACGTATTAATGAAAACACCATAACTCACTTCGGATCAATTACAGAAGTGCTACATAAAAATTTATTGAATTGCATGAACTTTATTAGATGAAGTATGAATTTGATACAAGTTTATAGAGAACAGAAAGCATGGAAGCATTCAAAACGACATTCAAGTTCCAGGTCATCAATCCTTTCCTCAAACCTCGTTAGAGTTTGTCAGGCTTCGGGGTCGAATCCGCTACTTAATCTTCTCGCTGAATTTTCGGAATAGAGACGGGTACTTCTACTACCAAAATTTAAACTAATATAAACTGATCTTAATCTAAATCTAAATGCTAATGTGTTTGTAATTATTTGATAAACAATGTGTGTACATCATATTGCTTTTTACAAAATCGAACTTCTAACTCTAAATTGCTTAACTCAGAATTTCTGCATTAATTCTGTACTAAATCTTCTCTTCAATATTTCATCATATCAACTCTGAAATCAACTCTTTATTTATAGATGTTGAGGAGTCGAGTCTAAGGAACGTGTCTGCTGCGAAGAGACGTTCTTATCCAATCGAACGGACGCGTATCTTTGAAAACGAACAAGTGTATATTGGGCTGCCTGAAAATCTGAACTTACCGAGAATATAAATTCTCGGCCGAGAATAGAGAAACAGTTTTTCAGCCTTTGAACGAAAGGGGGAAGTATCTGGACGAGGCGTGTCGCGATCAAGAATGGAGGATTCTCGGTCGCGACACGGGTGATTATTCTCCGTTTCTGACTTCGTCCTCATCCTCGTTCCGGTGCGTTTGATTTTCGTCGTCTTTGACTCCTTTTGTAGGGTTTTTCCTTCGTTTTTGACCTCTTTTCGTTCCTATTTGGATTTTACCAAATATTTAGGCACCATGCCTGAAAGAAACATATTCGGACGTAAAAGTACTCTAAATAGATATAAACAGCACGAATTCATAGCAAAACTGATGTAAATATTAATGATATTTTAGGTATATTTTGGGCTTAACAAATCTCCACACTTAATGTTTTGCTAATCCCGAGCAAAATTTCACTGAATTTATTCTTTAACTAATCTCTTAATGAAAATAAAACATATATCTTTGTATTTCTTTTTAAATTAGTTAAGCCGAAAAGACTAACTTCGCATGGCAAATTTATACGCAAAATATCAAACTAACTAGTATAAAGGCGATATATCATTCGTCTTGTATTTCAATTTTAAATTGAAGTATTCGGGACGATATAAGCACGCATGTTATTGAGTCTTTCGTCTCAGGGCATTTCAAAGCACAAAATTTCATTTCCCAGACCTAAACTATTACATTAAATGAGTAAGTATTTGGGTTAATTTATTTGCTTAGTTACGTCCGAGATAAGGGTGGTCTCGATCGTAGCTTTATATGTATTTATTTGCTTTGTGTTTGCTTAAGAGGTACCGACCATGCCATGGGTGGACGCAATCGTTACTTTAAACTTAAACACGCTTAATTTTTGTTTTTAAACTTTAACGTTCCTTCCATACCTCGATTGTGATAAGGTTGGTCGCAATCGTGGCCAAAAGTAAACGGTACTTAATTTTCTTCCCTTTCATACCTCGATTGTGATAAGGTTGGTCTCAATCGTGGCCAAAAGTTAAGAATATGACTACTTGATTTTATGAAATTAAAATTGTAACTTGGGAAAAAGAAAAATAACACATTCATCCTATATTGACTTAAAAATTCAACATGTATTATGGCTAAAGTTTCCTTAAAAACTTCAATTGGTGTTAATGTAAGACGAAAATCAAATCGAGCTAAAGTTATTAGTTCAATTTAATGCCTATAAACCTAATTGAAAATTCAAAATAAGATTTATTGTATCATGAGTTTCATGATATAAAATAGAGATTTGAAATAAAGAATTTATTTACTTAAATACATTCACTCGAGACGTTTTTACTTAAAATCGTATCGAAGATTACTAAAAAATGTTGCCCGTATAGAAATATTATTTCTAACGATAAAGATGACCTAAAATAATCATAAGTTAAATATATTTTAAACATATGAAAAATAATGTAAAAAAAATAATGTTTATATAAAATAATATCATTTTTGAAAAAAATGTTGCAAAATGTGTTGCATTTGCATAAAGCGATTGTTGCACATTGATTGAATAATGTTAAAAATGTTGCTTAAAAGTTATTTCGTTGCATTAAGTCGTAATAAAAATTAAATGATAAATGCAATATCTCCTCCCACACTTAATTTGGACCATGTCCTCATTGGTGCAAAAATTGATAAAACACGAAAAATATACGAAATAACACAAATGAACATTAAATAGAAAAATAAAAGCATTCATCATAATTGAAATAGAACTGTACCAAACAAAATGAAAATAGAAACATTGTACCAAACATAATTAAAAACAACAAAACAAAGTGAAAGAAAAGATAAAACCTAAATATTGGAAGGTGAATCCGATGGAGATGGTGAAGTTTCAACGTTTTGTCGACGGAAGAACGAAAGCATCCGACGACGTGTGGACTTGTGCTCCCTCCTCAAGTTGTTGAGATTGTCATTCATCACCATGTTGTTCTCAACCAAATCATCAATTCTTAAATTCATTTGTCGATTATGCGAATTGATTTGGTTCAAAATCCGCCGTAAATCAATCGGATCATCTCCTTGTTGTGATTGGGCTTGGGGTTGTGCTTGTGGTGCATCCGTCGCTTCCTCCTCCTCGCCGCCTTCTTCGGTACCTAAAAATTGGGAACTCGAAGCTCCTCCTCCAATATTACCACGAAGATGGGCAATACGTGACTCATAAGAAACAAAAACTGGAGGAACTGAAGTAAGCAATAAGTGAGCTCGCTCAAGAGCCGAAATATTCAAAAGAGGAATATATCCATGGTAGGAAGACATATCATAATCGGCCAATTCTCCACGTGCACCCAAAACTATAGCGGTAATAAAATTACCTAGAGGGACTTGAATGGTGTGAGCCCTCGAAGCACGATACAAATTATCAAATAGCATACCAATGCTATCAACCCTCAAACCTTTCAACAAGCAATCAATAACAAACAAATCCCAAACTTGAATCTTGGAGCTCTCAACCCTACCAAACAACGAAAACTCAAAAATTTGTGAAAGAAAAACAAACAATTGTCATTAATCATCTTGCTTGAAGTGTTTTTCGAATTAAAATAGTCTTGACCCGAAAGAGTATTCCAAATGGTATCATTATCAAAATCCTTTGGCTTGTCAAAGAAATCACTTGTAGGGAAACCAAACATATTTCCCATTGCTTCATAACCAATGGTGTAAGTCACACCATTATTTCTAAAAGAGATGGAAGTCTTCTTCTTATTAATTTTCAAAGTAACCAAAAACTCCACAATGTATTCCGTAATGCTAGGAAATCTCATTGGAACAAAAGTTTGCCAACCTAAAGTATCAAGGTAAGCATTAATCCGAGTAGAGAAGTTTAACTCTCTTACCGAATCAAAATCAAGGAAGTGCATGTCCACAAACTCCCTCTTCGAATTTGAAAAATGTGTGAAGCGAGCTGCCTCTTTCTCGAAAGATATGTCAAAATAAGCTCAGCAACGAAGACGAAGACAATTCACCTCCGTAATCTTAGTGCGATTGGCGGAAACCTTGGTTCTAGGCATGATGGTTGGTGTTAGGGTTTGAAAATAGAGAAGAAGAGATGTAGAGAGAATAGCAAAAGGTTGAAGAAGAGTTGGGAATGGTAAGGGTTAATTGAATGAAATAGAAGGTAGATGAAGGGGTAATTGATTGTGAATAGTAATGAATAAATTGGGAAGAGTAAAAGTAGTGTATTGGGAAGAGTTTAGAGTGAGGGATTGGGTAAAAATTGAGGTGATTTAATGTTTGTGTAAGGAGTAGGTATATATAGGGTTGAATAGAGTGAATTATAGCTAGATAAGGAATAGGAATAGGCTAATTTTTGTGCCAAAATCGGACTCCACCGGCCATATAACACGCGTGTCGCGACCGAGAATCCGGATTCTCGGTCGCGGCACGGCAAATTCAGAGAGAAATCTCTCTGAAATTTACATGCTCTTGCTGATCTTACTGAAAATATTTAATTCTCGGCCGAGATTCGGCCCCTGGTGGCTGAAATTCGTGTGTTTTAACTCCATTCGTGTAATTTTCTGGGTAATTATGACCTGAAACTAATTAAAACTGTACTTGTACTTAAAAAAAGCATTAAATACAAGGAAAACCAATGGTTTATCCTTATTAATTGGAAAATAATGAGACATGAATGTCTTAATGAGTTTTAATGAATCATTAATGTATATTAAAACATATAAGTTAAATGAATCATCTTAAATGTAATTAAATGTAAATTTATGTATGTAGTAATTCATTGTTTATATCCTGAAACTGTTAAGTTTGATACAGATACAGAAATTAATCAAAATAAGTTCAACTGATATAAGTGATAATCATTATATAAGATCATATAAGTTCATTAAAATCATTATCATGTTCATTAAGATCATTAGCATGTTTATATGAGTAGAATGTACTAACATGAAATGGATTTAATAAAGATTTGATGGATTATCATATAGAAATTGGAATTAATATAAACCAGAATCAAACTAAGAAATGAACTAAAATGAATTGAAATTTTATTGAATAACATATATGTACAAGAATCAAAACATAATTACAAAGAAAAAAAAATTTAATATAAACAAAACACAAATATTTACAAACTCAAAATCAAAACAAACTAAACTAATCTAAATACTCATCCCTATGAATTGGGATTCGCATGGCCCTGTAACGTTCTAGTTTTAACTGCACGAAAGTTTGCCGTTCTGGTGCAGAAAGAAAACGCGGGCATGTCCTAAAGATACGTCTCACGAGGCCTTCACTTTCCAAGAACTCATAGTCCAATGTTGGAAAGTATTCAGCATCGCTCCAAGGAACAGAAATAGTCCCCTTGGCCTCGAGAATTATCCCACATATGATATTGCCGAAACCAATCTTCTTATCCTTGGATCGAGAAGCGGCAATAAGACCTTCCATCAAAATTTTGGAGGTATCAACTGTATTGCCTTGGAAAATATCTCCAAGGACATATAAGTCCGTGTCTTTAACAACACTGCTAAACGTGCATCCGAACAAACTGTGACACAGAAATTTATGTAAATATAACATCAAATTGGAGTTGATGGATTGGTTGTAGGCGAGACGAGGATTGGAACGCCAAAATCCTGCTAACATTCTCCAAATGTCACGGGATGTCATATCTCTGCCAGGACGATGTATAGTTGTATCCCTTGGGGGAAAACCAAACCAGGCATGTAATTCAGGGTATCCAAATGTAAAGGTTTTACCATCTCTATGAAAACTGAGACGCACCCGTCGCTTGTTCACGAAGCGTACTGTACAGAAACATTAGAGAATCCAGTCTCCAATAATAGGAAACCTCATATCGGCGAACTTGGTCCACCCTAATTTCTCTAGATAGCGATTCATATCATCGCTGATGCCGAGTTCATTATTTAAGAACTCATCTATATACAGCATGCCAACAAAAAATTTGTAGCGATGTTGGTAATATCTTCGTCCTTCATCATGATTGTATATAGGAAATGGCGCACCGTAGCGTTCTGACAAGTCAGGATGCTTATTGCGTGAAGCGGCAATCTTCTTGGAAGATTTATGCTTAGTTGGCATGGTGTTTGGAGGAACAAAAGGTTTCTAGAACTTTGTTTGAAAATGGTATTTAGAATATCAGAATTTTGTCTGACAGAGATGAATAGAAAAGTAAGTAACAGAAATCTGAACCTCTTGAATTTATTTATAGGGATCATAGGACGAAATAATGTGTCTTTTTAATGCGAAAAAACATAAAATCAGACCTCTTGGAGTTGAAGAAACTCAATTTTTCGAGTGTGAATAGCTGTGTCTGTAAGAGGAAGAAGAAGCAAGGCTGATAGGTGCCAAAAACACCCGTGTCGCGACCGAGAATCCTGATTCTCGGTCGCGACACGCTGATTTCCTTAGGGAGATCATGCGTCGGAACCCTAATTTTCTGATTCTCGGCCGAGAATATAAATTCTCGGTGAGATCAGAAAATCTCTTACCTTCTTGGACAATTCTGAAAATACAAATTCTCAACTGAGAATCCTGGATTCTCGATCGAGAATTGCTAATTTCTTCTGATTCGAACTATTTACCTAAAATCTGACTAAAAACATGACTTAAATATATTTTTATGCATTTTTAACTTGATATAAATTCATCTAAAAAAACTAAAAATCATAAAAATGTGTAAAAATAAAATAAAATAAAATAAAAGAAAAGAAAAACTAAGAATTTAAACAAAAACAAAATAAAAGAAGTACATGAAAATTAACGAATTAATCTTCATGGAATCTTGTTATGGACTTAAGTTTCTTAATTAGAGCATTTTCATAATAGATTTTGCATCTATTACCGTTAACCTTAAAGCGAACTCCGTTAGGTCCTTCAAGTTCTAAAGATCCATAGTCGAATGTTTTAACGACTAAATATGGTCCTGTCCATCTAGACTTAAGTTTACCTGGAAATAATCGGAGTCGTGAATTAAATAACAACACCTTATCTCCAACGCTAAAGCTTTTGACTTTAATTTTGGCATCGTGCCATTTTTTTTACTTTCTTTTTATATATTTTTGCATTTTCGTAAGATAAATGTCGTAATTCATCCAACTCATTCAAGTCGAGCAAACGTTTCTTACCTGCTTGTTGAAAATCATAGTTAAGTGCTTTAATAGCCCAATAAGCTTTATGTTCTACTGGAAAATGACATGCTTTCCCATACACTAATCGGTATGGTGTCATTCCTATTGGTGTTTTAAATGTAGTATGGTATGCCCATAACGCATTGTTAAGTTTACTAGACCAATCTCTCCTTGAAGACGAAATTGTTTTCTCTAGAATCCATTTGACTTCTCTATTTGATATCTCCGCTTGACCATTCGATTGAGGATGGTATGGCGTAGATACGTGGTGGTGTACTCCATATTTTCTCATAAGTGATTCAAAACTACGGTTTATGAAATGGGTACCTCCATCACTTATCACAACTCTTGGGAATCCAAATCTACAAAATATATTATCAAGAAATTCAAGGATAACTTTAGAATCATTCGTCGGGGTTGCAATTGCTTCAACCCACTTTGAAACATAATCTACGGCTACTAAAATATAAGTTTTACCAAAAGAAGGGGGAAAAGGTCCCATGAAATCGATTCCCCACACGTCGAAGACTTCAACTTCTAACATGTTCGTGAGAGGCATCTCATCTTTCCTTCCTAAATTCCCGGTTCTTTGACATTTGTCACACCGAATAACAAACGAACGAACGTCCTTAAACAATGTAGGCCAAAAGAATCCACATTCTAATATCCTAGCTACTGTTTTACTAACGTCGTTATGCCCTCCATAAGAGCTTGAATGACATTCTGACATTATAGAACAGTATTCATTTTTGCTAACGCATCTCCTAATCATACCATCACCACAAGTTTTGAACAAGAAGGGATCTTCCCAAAAATACTGTCTAACATCGGAAAAGAATTTTTTCTTTTGCTGGAAACTTAATCCTTCTGGAACAATATTAACTGCGAGATAATTTGCTATATCCACATACCATGGTGACATGACACTTTTTATCTGATAGAGATATTCATCAGGGAAATCATCTCGTATACCGATAGTCTCACCTATAGGACCATTTTCATCTTCAAGTCTTGATAGATGATCGGCGACAAGGTTTTCTACTCCCTTTTATCTTTAATTTCTATATCAAATTCTTGTAATAACAAAACCCATCTAATCAGACGCGATTTTGCATCTTTTTTAGCAAATAAATACCTTAAAGTTGAGTGGTCGGTATATATAATAACTTTAGATCCTAGCAAGTACGACCTAAACTTATCACATGCAAAAACTACCGCTAGCATTTCTTGTTCGGTTGTGGTGTAATTTAATTGAGCACCGGACAAAGTGTGACTGGCATAATAAATAACATGAAGCTTCTTATCCTTCATTTGACCTAAAACACATCCTACGGCTAAGTCACTTGCATCACACATGATTTCAAAAGGTAAATCCCAATCGGGTTTAGCAATTATGGGTGCACTGACTAAAGCTGTCTTCAATGTTTCGAAAGCTTTAACACAATCTTCATTAAAATCAAAGGTTGAGTCTTTCATAAGTAAGTTAGTAAGTGGTTTGGAAATTATAGAAAAGTTTTTAATAAATCGTCTGTAAAAACCTGCATGTCCTAAAAATGACCGTACTCCCTTAACAGTAGTTGGAGGAGGTAATTTTTCTATCACTGAAGTTTTTGCTCTATCCACTTCTAATCCTTTTTCAGATATTTTATAACCTAAAACAATTCCTTCGTCAACCATGAAATGACATTTTTCCCAGTTTAACACTAAATTCGTCTCTTCACATCTAGACAAAAATTTATCTAAATTTCCTAAACATGCATCGAAAGAATATCCATAAACTGAAAAATCATCCATAAAAACTTCCATGATATCTTCAATGAAATCGTTAAAAATTGCAGTCATACAACGTTGAAATGTTGCTGGTGCATTACATAGACCAAAGTGCATTCTCCTATATGCAAAGGTTCCATAAGGACATGTGAAGGTTGTTTTATCTTGGTCATCCGGGTAAATATAAATTTGAAAGAATCCAGAATAACCATCTAGAAAACAATAGAAAGCATGACCGGCTATCCTTTCGATCATTTGATCAATGAAAGGTAGAGGAAAATGATCTTTCCTGGTTGCTTTGTTTAGGTTCCTATAATCTATACAAACCCTCCAACCGGTGGTGGTTCGCGTAGGTATTAATTCACATTCGTCATTCCTTACAACAGTTATGCCTCCCTTTTTAGGTACACAATGGATTGGACTAACCCATTCACTATCCGAGATAGGATAAATGATTCCATTGTCTAAAAGTTTAGTAATATCATTTTTGACTACTTCTTTCATGTTCGGATTTAAGTGTCTTTGCCTATCTGCTTTAGGTGGCTTATCTTCTTCTAAGTGAATTCTGTGCATTACAATACTAGGATTAATTCCTTTCAAGTCTGAAATTTGCCATCCCATACTTCCTATCCTATTTCTAACAACTTCTTTCAATTTTTCTTCTTGATCTTTTGTTAACTTGTTAGAGATAATTATACGTAGAGAATCGCCTTCACCTAAGAAAGCGTACCTCAAATGGTCTGGTAACTCTTTAAGTTCTAATTTAGGGGGTATTACAATTGAAGACGGAACTAGTCCATCTTCTCGAATCAAAGGCTCTGGGTCCTTATCTTCTAATTCTTCTCCCATTATAGGCTCTATTACTTCTTCTTTTTGAATAATGTCATTGACACATTCTTCAACTAAGTCAAGTTTCTTACAAGCGAAATCCTCCATAGGATATTTCATTGCTTTGTTCATATTAAACTCGATCTTATCTTCTCCTATCCTTAAAACTACTTTCCCTTCCGACACATCAACTAGAGCACATCCCATGTTCATAAACGGTCTACCAAAAATTAGTGGACAATTAACGTCATATGCAAAGTCTAATATAACGAAATCGGTAGGAAAAATAAATTTGTCAACTTTAACTAAAACGTCTTCAATTATACCATATGTTCTTTTAGTGGTTTGATCTGCTAATTGCAAAACCATATTGGTACGTTTGATATCTTCTTCTAAACCTAACTTGTTAAAAATAAACAACGGCATTAAGTTTATACTTGCTCCTAAATCACAAAAACAACTTGGGAATTCAATATCTCCCAACTTACACAGAATAGTAAAACATCCGGGATCTTTGAGTTTAGTAGGCAAATTGCTCGACACTATTGAACTACAGTCTTCAGTTAGCGAAATGGACGAAATTCCTTCCCAACTAATTTTCTTCGAAATTAAATCCTTTAAGAACTTACCATAGTTAGGAATTTGCGTAATCGCATCCATAAACGTTAAATTTATGTGCAAATTTTTAAGTTTGTCCAAAAATGTTAAAAGTTGTTTGTCATAGTCCTTATTTCAGACTTTGTGTGAAAAAGGTGGTTTGGGTACAAAAGTTTTTGTACTTGAGTCAATTGGTGAACTTTTTGTGTTTAATGTATCTTCTTTGGATTTTGGTAAATCAGTTCTTGGTAAAGCCGAATCTCCGGGCATTTCCGGACCTAAGTAATTTTTCCCTAAACGAAGAGTGATAGCCTTTACATACTCTTTCAGATTTTCCTCCGTATGGCTGGGAAGACTTCCCTCTTTTCGGGATGGAATTGATTTAGCAATTTGTCCAATTTGAACCTCCAAATTATGGATGCTAGATGAGTGGTTTTTAATAAGCTGATCGAATTTATTTTCGATCCGTTTAAAACCATCGTCGTGATTACTTATTTTTCCACCGATAGCATCTATGAATTTGTCGATTTTAGAAGATAAAGTGTTAATCGTATCTCTTGATTGATTTTGATAATTATTGGTATGATTTTGATTAGCATTGACATTATTATTATTATCTCTCCAGTTGAAGTTAGGATGATTCCTCTATCCAGGATTATAGGTATTAGAATAAGGATTATTAGTTTGGTTTTGCCCTTGGACAAAATTTACGTATTCAATCTCGCTCATACCTTCATAATCCACATCTGTTTGGATTGGATTACCAGTAGCATCGCATGGTGCCATAAACCTATCAATTTTGTGCGATAAGGCAGAAAATTGGGCTTGTAACATCGCAACTGGATCAAGATTCACTATACCTTTAACTGATGATGTGTTTGAGGATGATGGTTTCGCCACTGGTATATGTCCACGTTCCGCGGGCCACATACTGCTGTTGATTGCCATTTCCTCCAAAAGTTCTTTTGCTTGGGCTGATGTCTTCTTCATAAATAACCCTTCCGACATGGCATCTAATGAACCTCTAGTTGTAGGATTTAATCCATTATAAAATGTTTGCATTAAAAGTGCATCGGGCAATTGGTGGTGTGGGCATAAACGTTGAAGTTCTTTAAAACGTTCCCAAGCCTCATAAAGAGTTTCACTATCATTTTGAGAAAAAGATGTTAACTCTTTTATGACTCTTGCGGTTTTTGCTAAAGGAAAATATTTTGATAAAAACGCTTGGGCTAGTTGGTCCCAAGTTTCAAATGTTGCGCCTAGCATAGAAGTTAACCACTCTTTGGCTCTGTCCTTCAAAGTGAAAGGAAAGAGGCGAAGTTTGATTGCTTCGGCAGTCACATCATTTATTTTAAAGTGTCACAAATTTCAAGGAAATTTGTCAAATGGGTGTTAGGATTTTCGTTAGGTAACCCATAAAATGTTACATTATTTTACAACATATTAAGCAATGCGGGCTTAATTTCAAATTGGTTTGCATTTATTTAGGGTCTAACTATGCTATTGGTTACACCGGCCACTCTTGGCCTAGCGTAATCCATAAGTGTTGCCATATTTTCTGGCTCGGTATTTGTTTTTAATGGAGTTTTGTTTTTGTTTTTCTTGTTTTTCTTGTTCTTTTTAATGGTTTTTTCAATTTCTGGGTCTATAGGGTCTGGTGCAATGCGTGAACTTCGAGAACTGCGCATGAACTTGAAATTTACATGAACCGAAACTACCTTCAAAACAGAATTTGAAAAATAAATATGTTAGTAAATTAAAATTTATAAATTATAAAAGTTAAAATAAGTATGTATAAACCTAGATTCGAAATAAAACACGAAAAATCTAAATTTTTGTTAAAAAATTTGGCGTTCCCCGGCAACGGCGCCAAAAACTTGTTGAGCGATTTCCGCAAGTGCACGGTTTCGCTTGTAGTAATAAAAAGATATCGATCCCACATGGAACGTTTTTCAACAAAAACTTATTTATGTGTAGATTAATTACGACTTAAGGTTTATATAAATAGATAATCGTTATTTGAAATTGGTTTTGAAATTGATAGAATAAGAATTATGGTAGAATATGTAGAATGTTAGAAATCAATTCTGTTTTGAGTATGAATTTACAAAACAGAAACGTTTAGTGCTTAGAAAAAGAGAATAAATGTATTCGTTCGCATTAAGCAAAGAAAACAACATTAAACTTTGTATAAATTATGAAAATGTAATAACGTAAACTCCTTCAATTACAGGGCTTTGAACCGCAGACAATCCTCCTACGGTCGGGTTAGATTGCTACCTTAACCAAATTAGTACTTATATGCATAAGAATTAATTTGCCTAAGTGTTCAACAAAGTTTCCTTGTAAAGATATTGAATTCAACTACGTATTAATGAAAACACCAGAACTCACTTCGGATCAATTACAGAAGTGCTATATAAAAATTTATTGAATTGTATGAACTTTATTAGATGGAGTATGAATTTGATACAAGTTTACAGAGAACAGAAAGCATGGAAGCATTCAAAACGACATTCAAGTTCCAGGTCGTCAATCCTTTCCTCAAACCTCGTTAGAGTTTGTCAGGCTCCGGGGTCGAATCCGTTACTTAATCTTCTCGCTGAATCTTCGGAATAGAGACGGGTACTTCTATTACCAAAATGTAAACTAATATAAACTGATCTTAATCTAAATCTAAATGCTACTGTGTTTGTAATTATTTGATAAACAATGCGTGTACATCATATTGCTTTTTACAAAATCGAACTTCTAACTCTGAATTGCTTAACTTAGAATTTCTGCATTAATTCTGTACTAAATCTTCTCTTCAATATTTCATCATATCAACTCTGAAATCAACTCTTTATTTATAGATGTTGAGGAGTCGAGTCTAAGGAACGTGTCTTCTGTGAAGAGACGTTCTTATCCAATCGAACAGACACGTATCTTTGAAAACGAACAAGTGTATATTGGGCTGCCTGAAAATCTGAACTTACCGAGAATATAAATTCTCAGCCGAGAATGGAGAAACAGTTTTTTCAGCCTTTGAACGAAAGGGGGAAGTATCTGGGCGACGCGTGTCGCGGTCGAGAATGGAAGATTCTCGGTCGCGACACGGGTGATTATTCTCCGTTTCTGACTTCGTCCTCGTCCTCGTTCCGGTGCGTTTGATTTTCGTCGTCTTTGACTCCTTTTGTAGGGTTTTCCTTCGTTTTTTACCTCTTTTCGTTCCTATTTGGATTTTACCAAATATTTAGATACCTTGCATGAAAGAAACATATTCGGACGTAAAAGTACTCTAAATAGATATAAACAACACGAATTCATAGCAAAACTGATGTAAATATTAATGATATTTTAGGTATATTTTGGGCTTAACAATACATATTATGATCACTCGCACTTCAACTCTTGAGTGGTCTCCTACATAGGTCCACGTTGATCCGATTGGGATTCATCACAACTCGATGAAGGCTTCTCGATCCTTTGTTAAGTGGTCCATTTCACCTGAATAAAAAATCCATATAGTGTTGAATTTTGTTAGAAGAACAATACTTGATACATATAGTTCACTTGAATGTACCTTAGGGGAAATGCAATCTTTTGTATAACGCCCTTTGAGTTGGTAGTTGAAACACTTCACATATGAGATGTTTGGTTTCTTCCCATTCTTTGGCATGTTGTTCCTTTTCTATTACAACTTCTTAGGATCCTTAGCATTCTTTTTACCTTTTTCCAACGGAGTGCTCGCACTTCTTGCATTGACTATTAGAATGGTTACTAATTGCACATGAACTAGCATAATGAGCCTCAACATTGACCTTAATTGATATAAGATGGTGCTCCTCAAGTTCAAGGTGGTGAACAACAATATCAAAGGCTGTGACATCTTCGGAGTGGGTGAATTTTCATATGCTATCAACTGTTCGGTAAATAGTTGATAACAACTTCGACTTCTAGTCACATGTCAACTTGTGACCAACATCACTAAGCTCACTGATCATGTTCGACATCTCCCTTAGATGCTTATTCATAGTGTGATCATATCACTTCTTATATAAAACTCGATTGTCAGAGAACAGAGCTTACTCAGAGACACACATCTGGACTTGTCCTTCAAATTGGCCTATAGATCATTTGAGTTCTCACACTTACAAAACTACTTAGTGAGGTCATCATTAATCACACTAAACATGATGATGTAGGCGGTGGAATCCTTTTTCTTCCAAGCCATATAAGAATTTTTGTTCCTTTGCGATGATGGCTAACTCCCACTTCAGATTCAGTCATGATTATTTCTAAAGGTTTGAGGTCCTCTTGCTCTTTCGAAATGTATTTGATCTCAATACTCAATACCTCACAGTTATACTTATTCAACTTTAGGTCTGTGTTAAGTTCACCAATGATAGATTTTCTAGTTGAAGCCACTGTTGAAAATTGATCTACAATGAAATTTTAATTGCTTGACTTAGTAAGAAGTTAGATTCAACATACATGTTATATAATGGATAATTCATTTTTAAATTTTAAAATTACATTAACAAAATAATAATAATATTTTTTCAAAAAAAAAACAAAATAATAATAATATAATTATAAATTAGTTTTTTCAAATATAATTCTTTTCCATTCAACCTTTGATTTTAATGAAGATTGCATTAAAGCTTTTGAGACATTGAAAACCGCCTTAGTTAGTGCACCTATAATTGCTAAACCCGATTGGGATTTACCTTTTGAAATTATGTGCGATGCAAGTGACTTAGCCGTAAGATGTGTATTAGGTCAAAGGAAGGATAAGAAACTTCATGTTATTTATTATGCAAGTCACACATTGTCCGGTGCACAGTTGAATTACACGAGAACCGAAAAAGAAATGTTAGCGGTAGTTTTTGCATGTGATAAGTTTAGGTCGTATCTGTTAGGATCTAAAGTTATTATATATACCGACCACACTGCTTTAAGGTATCTATTTGCTAAGAAAGATGCAAAACCGCGTCTTATTAGATGGGTCTTGTTATTACAAGAATTTGACATTGAAATTAAAGACAAAAAGGAAGTAGAAAACCTTGTCGCCGATCATCTATCAAGACTTGAAGATGAAAACGGTCCTATCGGTGAAACAATCGGTATACGAGATGATTTCCCTGATGAATATCTCTATCAGATAAAAAGTGTCATGTCACCATGGTATGCGGATATAGCCAATTATCTCGCAGCTTGTATTGTCCCAGAAGGATTAAACTCCCAACAAAAGAAGAAATTCTTTTTCGATGTTAAGATGTATTTTTGGGAAGATCTCTTCTTGTTCAAAACATGTCGTGATGGTATAATTAGGAGATGCGTTAGTGAAGCTGAATACGAGTCTATAATGTCAGAATGTCATTCAAGTTCTTATGGAGGGCATAACGGCGTTAGTAAAACAGTAGCTAGGATATTAGAAAGTGGATTCTTTTGGCCTACATTGTTTAAAGACGTTCGTTCGTTTATTAGTCGGTGTGACAAATGTCAAAGAACCGGGAATTTTGAAAGGAAAGATGAGATGCCTCTCACAAACATGTTAGAAGTTGAAGTCTTCGACGTGTGGGGGATCGATTTCATGGGAACTTTTCCCCCTTCTTTTGGTAAAACTTACATCTTAGTAGCCGTAGATTATGTTTCAAAGTGGGTTGAAGCAATTGCGACCCCGACGAATGATGCTAAGGTTGTAGTTAAGTTTCTTGATGACATATTTTGTAGATTTGGAGTCCCTAGAGTCATGATAAGTGATGGAGGTACCCATTTCATAAACCGAAGTTTTGAATCGCTTATGAGAAAGTATGGAGTACACCACCACGTATTGATAGGCGTGGCGCCTAGTGTAGAGCTTTTCCAATGATGACTAAATGTGTATTGCGGTGAATGTACTATAAATATGGATGTGATCTTTCCAAATGCTCTATCTTTACTAGACGTCACTACTTAGGGGCAAGTGTACCCCGTCGTATCAAGTAATAATCCAGTTAATACCGGGTATCGAATCCACGGGATTTATAATTACAAGTATTAGACGACTCGGTTTCGTATGTTATTTAAGCGGTGATTACTTTGGGGTAAAGTAAGACGCAACTACACACTATTCCTAACTATTGGCGACACCGATTTATGTAGCTAAAACCCTATGAAGTAGGATGAATAACGATAAGTTATAACCATGATAAATAACGACTCTAAATGTATACAGATAATAATTTACTCTTGTAAAGACGACTAAGTGTAGTAGGACCGACCCGTGAAGCACTTAGACTACGTGATTCCTAGTCAAGGCGTGTCTAATGCGGGGGAATTAGAAACTAGGGCCCGTAAGTTCCGTGGCTTGTCAATTCCTACGGTTTCCGGTTTGTCACTTCCGGTAAGGCAACACCTATATAACTCCCTAAGGATAGCCCGAATGGCGGCGGAAATCGCGTTCTCCTACACAATAATCAATTACAAATATCAAAACAAGTAATAAACATTAACACGTAAAGGGAAATAGAGATTATGAATCATAAATTATAAATATGGAAAGTGAATAGATGAAATACACCCAAGCCTAGTACATATGAAGAGTACAAGCTAATTAGCGGGTAAAAAGGGAGAATCCACCCTTGGAACTAGCTAACCAGACTCAAGGCCGTCTCCTAGGTCGTGGAGGTGGAACTCTCGAGCTTGGTGACGAGTGGTGGAACGGAACTTCAATGGAACGCCGGAACAACCGAACAAGCTCTCGAGGGGGAGAGTTTAACTACAAAATCTGAATCTAAATTACAACAATCAAAAAGAGTATAGTTTTTGCTCTCTAGTGTGTAAATTGGTCTCAAATGAAGTTTAAGAGCTTCCTATTTATAAACATCAAGCAAGGGCAATGTTGTAACTTCACAAAGCACAAGTATGGAGCAACATTATTTGGTGCAGAAATCCCATGATACGCCCCGCGTAAGGTGGTCTACGCCCCGCGTAAATGCCCAGTCCGTCAGAAATCTCTTGCATGTGGACCAATTCTGTGTCTTGTTGTGTCAAGCACGCCCTGCGTAGCTAAAGTACGCCCCGCGTGTTTGAGTCTCTGAAGTTTTATTGCTTGAATTGGAGCTTTTACGCCGTGCGTAGCTTAAGCACGCCCCGCATAAATGAGTCTCTGAGTTTTTATCATTGAGGAATTGCCTGGCACGCCCCGCGTGTATGGTGATACGCCTCACGTACAAAGAGTTGACTCAAAGAGACAGTGCAGTCTGACTTTCAGGATTAGGCCAATTATTTTCGACATGTGTCATACGCCCCGCGTATGCTGAGTCAATTCCACATGGCGTCTGCGGATAAGGCAATAATTGCTGACACCATGTTTCACGCCCCGCGTAAAGGCTGATACGCCCCGCGTATTTGAGTAGATTTTTTGCTCCTTGCTCGTACCTGAAATACAAATCTTGCGGGCCGAGTTAGCTTGACGTTTTTATTTCCTAAACTAATCAAAAACACGGAAAATTAACTGAAAGTACGAAATTTATTTTCATTTCTTTATTTTATCAAAACGCTTTATTTTTGTAATTAAACTTATTTATTTTATCCAAAATCAACCCGTAAATCACGCTAAAAGATAGGGGTAAAATACCCCTATCAAACCTCCTCGGACTTTAAAGTTTTACTTGTCCTCAAGTAAAAGAAATCGAAAGACAAGGGATTGAGAAAATTAAGAAATAAACCGAAGGTTGGTTTTGCCAAGTGCGTGATTTCAAAGTTATGATTTTATGCAAAGGTTTCGGTAAGTGCCTACGCAAACAATTGAGTACGAAACTTGTTTGAAACCTCCATGATCAAGATTAATAGGCAATATTAACGGGGGTTGATTATCTTTTGAGAACCCGATAGTACCTCACCAAGGGATTTCGCTCTTACGCTCAATTTTAGGTGGGTCGGTGTTTTAGCACTGTTCTTTGCACTTACTCGAGATCATGTCGAATTTGCATTTTCATCCGGGTTTTTCCTCCTAAAATATGGTTAGGCAACATTAAAAATGAACCCGGAGGGGGGTTGTAATGTGGGTGGCTTCTTTAGTGGTTAGTTTAAAGAAACTCTGGTTCAAAAAATACCGTTTTGTGATTGCACCGTGTTTTTGTTTATTTCGGCCTTGGCAAATTTTATAAAATATACTTTAAAATTGCTCGGGTGGAGCTTGAGAATGCCTTTTTATTTTTATCGTACCTTTTGTTTTGATAGAGGCACAAAAACAATATTTCGAAGGCTTATGGTGCTCGTTTTTTAAGGCCGTGACTTTTTCCGAGTGATTTGGGTGCAAATTGATTTTTGTCGGTATTCGAACGAGAGGAAAAAGGGTTAAATGTTAAAAGGGTATTAACAAAAAGGTTGGTTAATAGGCTTGAAGGGGTTTCCTAATGTTCAATGAAAACGAGAAAAATAAATTAAGAAAAATTAGCCTAAGTGGGTTCGGTTTATCATCTATTGCCTTTTTACCAAAAATAAGTGTACTTAACCCGGTATTGGATGCAAATTCTATGAGTCGAGTGAAGTCAAAGCTCTCGAAAAATTCTGAAAGAATTAGAGTTCTCGTACGAACTCCTTTAGGCTCAAAAATACCTCACAAAGATTCGGGTTTAAATTGTGTACTATCAAGTCTTCGCTAATTTCTCAACTATCCCGTTTTTATTGCCTTTTCAAAGTTCATTATGGAGATAACATTCGGGTTAAGAATCAATGTCTTAGTTTAGTACTAACCTAAGCTTTGCACAAATTCCCTAATTTCAAAATCAAGACTAAAATTCCTTAATTAGATCATCCCCTTGTGTCGACGTCTTTTATTTTTGATGACAAATAACGGAACTTTAATTAATTTTCGAAGGAGGGATAGCGTGTCGGGAAAGATTTAAAAGAGTCAATAAAGTAGTTTAATTATTTTGTTGGTTATAAAATTTTTTTATTATTATTTTTGTTTTTGGTAGTGCAAAACAAACGTTAAGTGCGGGATTGCACGTCCCTCCGCGTTATTTAAAATGACGCCTGTTCCAAGGGCGTCGTAAAAAGAAGTTAAGACAAAAACAAAAATAAAGGTAAGGAGGGAAAAGAAGACCCTTAGTGGTCAGGGGCCCTACGCAAGGCGTGCCCAGGGGGGCGCCCCGCGTAGGGTGGCGTTTTTATCTCTTTTTGAGTCAGAGACTCAAATACGTGAGGCGCAGAAAGAGGGCGCCTCGCGTGTCTGAGTTCTTGAACTTGGGAACCACGGAAAGGTACCCATACGCGGGGCGTAATAGGGGGGTACGCCCTGCGTGAAAGGTGCCCCTTGCATTATTTGGGATCAGAGGCACAAAGACGCGGGGCGTGCATAGAGAGACGCCCCGCGTAATATGTTGGATTATAATTGGGATTTGGCTTTCCGTGGCTGTGAAGCGAAATGAAGAAAACAAGGAAAATTGAATAGATATATACAGGGGGTTTGAGAGCATCAAACCAGCGCTACATTTATAGTCGGAGTAGCTCGACTTTCCTTGGTGATGTGCAAGCTTACGGTGGTGCGAGGAGTGTGGTTTCGCTTTGTTGTGGAAAAATGCCGCCGCGGTATATCTTTAGACGGTGGCCATTGACCCGGAGGGTTGCATTGTCGGGACTTTGGATTTCAATTGCTCCGGAGGAGTGCACATTGATGACGGTGTATGGTCCCGACCACCGACTTTTTAATTTTCCGGGGAATAGCCGGAGGCGAGAGTTGTAGAGGAGAACTTGACCCCCCTTGTTGAACTCCCGAACTTGGATGTGCTTGTGGTGCCACCGTTTTGTACGTTCCTTGTAAAGTTTGGCATTTTTGTACGACCCTAAGCGAAGTTCATCAAGAGTATTGAGCTGGAGGAGCCAGTGTTCTCCTGTAGCCTGCATGTCAAAATTTAAAAATTTTAGCGCCCAATATGCTTTATGTTCTAATTCCACGGGCAAATGGCACGACTTTCCAAAAACTAGACGATAAGGGGACATCCCGATGGGCGTTTTAAACGCCGTGCGGTAAGCCCAAAGAGCATCATCGAGCTTCAAGCTCCAGTCTTTCCTAGAGGAGTTAACCGTTTTTTCTAAAATGCGTTTTAGCTCTCGGTTAGAAACCTCAACTTGCCCACTAGTTTGCGGGTGGTAGGGTGTAGAGACTCGGTGTGCAACCCCATACTTAAGTAAGAGTTGATCAAATTGTCGGTTGCAAAAGTGGGAACCCCCGTCGCTAATGATAGTTCGAGGGGTCCCGAACCGAGTAAAAATGTTTTTCTTTATAAATTTCCCTACCGCCTTAGAGTCGTTTGAAGGTAAGGCAACGACCTCTACCCATTTGGAGACATAGTCAACCGCTACAAGAATGTAAGCGTTGTTATGCGACTTAGGGAAAGGTCCCATGAAGTCTATACCCCACACGTCAAAAAGTTCGCAAACTAGGATTCCTTGTTGGAGCATTTCATGTTTTCGGGAAATGTTCCCGCTCCTTTGACAATCGTCACATGATTTGACAAAGTCTTGGGAATCTTTGGACAAAGTAGGCCAATAAAACCCACATTGTAAGACTTTTGCCATAGTCCGACTAGGGCCAAAGTGCCCCCCCGGCTCTTGGGTATGACACATATGTAGCACATGATTAACCTCTTCTTCCGGTATACACCTACGAATAATGTTATTAGCACATGATTTGAACAGATAGGGTTCTTCCCAAAAATAGTGCTTAGCATCGTGAAAGAATTTCTTACGCTGCTCGTATGTAAGGTGCGGGGGAAGAATATTACCGGCTTTGTAGTTTGCCATATCGGCATACCAAGGTAAAGATGTTACCGCGTAGAGTGCTTCGTCGGGAAAGGTCTCCTTAATCTCAATAATTTCCGAAGATTCGTCTTGCTTGCCTTGTAAGCGAGAGAGATAGTCGGCCACAACATTCTCTACTCCTTTTTTTATCTTTGATCTCGATGTCGAATTCTTGTAGGAGTAGGATCCACCGTATCAAGCGTGGTTTGGCGTCCTGCTTAGTCATCAAGTACTTGAGAGCTGCGTGGTCAGTGTATACGATAATTTTGGATAACACAAGATATGATCTAAATTTATCGAAAGCAAAAACAACGGCAAGCATCTCCTTTTCCGTGATGGAATAGTTTTGTTGGGCCTCATTGAGCGTTTTGCTCGCATAATAGATAGGGCGAAAGAGTTTATCCACCCGTTGGCCCAAACAAGCACCTACAGCCAAATCACTCTTATCACACATTAGTTCAAAGGGGAGGTTCCAATCGGGTTTCACCATGATAGGTGCATTAACTAGTTTTTCCTTTAGCGTATTAAATGCAAGTAAACATTCGGGGGAAAAACTAAATTCCGCATCCTTTGCAAGGAGTTGGGTCAAGGGGGTTGCTATCTTAGAGAAATCCTTGATGAATCGTCTATAGAACCCCGCATGACCCAAGAAACTCCGAATTCCCTTAACGTTGATTGGTGGAGGTAGTTTTTCAATTACCTCAATCTTGGCCGGATCGACCTCGATCCCCTCCCCGGACACCTTGTGTCCCAAAACAATGCAATCTTGAACCATAAATTGACATTTTTCCCAACTAAGCGCAAGGTTAGTGTCTTCGCAACGTTGGAGGACTTTATCAAGATTACCTAAACAAATCTCAAAGGACGACCCAAAAACAGAAAAATCGTCCATGAAGACTTCCATGAAATCCTCAATCATTTCGGAGAATATAGCCGTCATGCACCTTTGAAAGGTGGCGGGGGCGTTACAAAGCCCAAACGGCATCCGCCTATATGCAAATGTCCCATACGGACAAGTGAATGTCGTCTTTTCTTGATCCGAAAGATCGACGGGAATTTGCATATAACCGGATAAGCCATCGAGGGTGCAAAAGAATTTATGACCCGCCATTCTTTCCAACATTTGGTCGATGAATGGCAAGGGAAAATGATCTTTTCGAGTGGCTTCGTTAAGTTTCCTATAATCAATGCATACTCGCCACCCGGTTACTTTCCGTGTGGGGATTAATTCCCCTTAATCATTTTCCGTCACCGTAGTGCCCCCCTTTTTGGGAACGCATTGGACCGGACTAACCTATGGAATATTGGAGATAGGGAAGATTATACCTGCGTCGAGGAGTTTGATTACCTCGGTCTTCACTACCTCTTTCATATTGGGGTTAAGTCGCCGTTGCGGCTGCACGAAGGGCTTGACTTTATCCTCCATAAAGATGCGGTCTGTGCAAATGGTGGGGCTGATCCCCTTAATGTCGTGAATAGTCCACCCAAATGTGCCCTTGTGTTTTTGTAACACTGCAATTAATGCTTCCTCCATTTCCGCTATCAAAAGCGAAGAAATAACAACCGGTAAGAAATTGGGAGGTTGTAAAAATACGTATTTTAAATTAGGAAGCAAGGGTTTAAGTTCCAAAGTTGGAGGTTCCTCAAGAGAGGTCTTCGGCTTTGCTTTGCTATCCCGGTCCAAACCCTCGAACCGGCTCCTTGCCAACAGACATTGTTCTATTTCGGAGGAGTATTCAAATGGCTTGTTCAATGGCTCCTCATCCAAATGCTCAATACCGTCGAATTCCGAAGAGGTTCCCGCAGAAGACCTATCACAAAAATCCTCAACAAAAAGATCAATAGAGTCTATGGAACTTAAAAAATTGCAATCCTCCATGGTGTTAGACGGGAATTTCATGGAGTTGTACACGTTAAACTCTACCTCTTCGTCTTGCAACCGTAGGATAAGTTTACCTTCGTGGACGTCAATGAGAGTCCTACCTGTTGCAAGAAATGGTCGTCCTAGGACGATTGGTACAGTATCGTCTTCCGCCATATCAAGCACGACAAAATCGGCGGGGAAAATGAACCTATCCACTTTCACTAAGACATCCTCCACAACCCCTTTTGGCCGGGTAATGGATCTATCGGCCAGCTGGAGCGTCATATTTACGCTTTGGTTCTCCCAAGCCGAGCTTCCTAAACACAGATAAAGGCATTAGATTGATGCTAGCACCCAAATCACATAAAGCTCTCCTAAACTCAACATTACCAATCGTGCAAGGGATAGAAAAACTACCTAAATCCTTGAGTTTAGGTGGGAGTTTGTTCGTTATAATCGCGGAGCATTCCTCCGTGAGCGCTACCGTCTCATTATAATCCAACTTCCTCTTTTTGGCGAGGATTTCTGTAAGAAACTTCGCATATGTAGGCATTTGTTCCAATGCTTCCGCAAGTGGAATGTTAATGTGAAGTTTCTTAAAAATTTCCAAAAACTTGCCGTATTGGTGGTCCAATTTTTCCTTTTTAAGTCGTTGTGGAAAAGGGAGCTTCGGTAGGTAAGCTCCAATTGGATCACACACATTTTTATTCTTATCCAAGGAAGTCGCGGGTTTTGGATCCGAACCGGGGTTGCTTACCACTTCCGGTTCATTACTTACCCGTGGAGCGGGTGGAGTCGCCTTTAGAACCGGTGGTTCCAAACCCTTACCACTACGGAGAGTTATTGCTTGTGCGGTCTCCCAATCTTTTGGTCTCGGGTTTTGTTCGGTGTTAATCGGGGGAGACCCATGTTGTCTCCCTTGTCGTTGGCGACTTAATTGGGCCACTTGCTGTCCCAAGTCCCTGCAAAATGCTTCATTGTTAGCAAGACGAGAAGATATTTCTTTAAGGAGATCAATTACCATTGCGTCTTGTGCATTGCTAGGAGGTTGTGATTTTTGCCCTCCTTGGACATGAGGAAATTGGCCGAACCCTTGTTCCATAAATTTACCATGGGGTTCGGATGGGGGCTTCAATACATTCTGCTTGCTATCATAAGAGGAAATCGGGTGTTGAGGCCTCCATCCGTTATTATTATTGTTATGGTGGTGATAAGAATGTGTGTTAGGATAGGAGTTGTAATGAGAATTATACCTTTGTTGTCCCCCTACATAACTTATGCTTTCGGTGTCGCCGGCAAAAGGGCTTCCGGCTTGACAATCCTTACTTTGGTGGTCACCACCACAATGAGAGCATACTAGGACTTGTGCTGAATTCTGGAGGCTCATTTACGCCATTAAAACGTCCAGCTTCTTATTCATTTCAATCATGAAGATTGTGGGAGCCTCGTCTTCTACGGCAAAGGTTTGATGTTGCGAGGGTCCGGCAAGCCGATCTTCTTGCCATTGGACGCTTTTCCTAGCTAATTCGTGAATGAGCTCATACGCCTCACTTGCCGATTTGCGAAACAAATCCCCACCTGCGGCAGAATCAACGGTTGCACGATTAGTAGGTGTTAAACCATGATAAAAGGTACTTACTAGATCATGCTTAGGGATATCGTGATGGGGACAGCTTCGGAGCAACTTTCGGAACCTAGCCCAAGCTGAGTGGAGGGCCTCGTATCCAAGTTGCCGAAAGGAAGTGATATCTTTTCTCAACTTAACCGTTTTAGAGGGCGGGAAGTAGTAAGATAGGAACTCCTTCTCAAGTTCCTTCCAAGAGGTGATCGATCCCACCTCTAACGAGTGCAACCATTCCAATGCCTGCCCTGTCAAAGAGAAAGGAAATAGTTTTAGTTGGACGGCCTCAACCGGAACACCGTTTTGCCGCGAAGTTTCGGCACACATAAGAAATTTATCAAGGTGTTCGTTAGGGTTTTCATGGGGTTCCCCTCCGAATTGACCGAGTTGTTAGATTAATTGGATCATGCTAGTCTTTATTTCAAATATGTGTCGGTCGGAATGGTGGGGGCAACGATTCCATGGCGGATTTGAGGGCGATGTGGAGCAAGAATCTCCAACATCGAACGCGTGTCGTTGCCTTCACCATTACGGTCGTTATTCACGGGTTGTTCCGGCACCCTCTGGTTGAACTCGGGCTGGTTAGCTTCATTGTTGAGATTTTCCATTCTTTCTCTACGTAACCTACAAAGAGTACGTTCAATTTCGAGATCAATAGGTACGAGAGAATCACTCTTAGATCGGGTGTGCATAAAGTAAAACAAGTATAAAAGAATTATCAACACGAAAGAATAATGTTAGTAAAAGCATATATAAACAATTTATACAAAAAGAATGCTTAAACTAACAATGAAACGTTTTTGTCTAATATTGTAGGAGATTATAAATCTCCGGCAACGGCGCCAAAAACTTGATAGGCGTGGCGCCTAGTGTAGAGCTTTTCCAATGATGACTAAATGTGTATTGCGGTGAATGTGCTATAAATATGGATGTGATCTTTCCAAATGCTCTATCTTTACTAGACGTCACTACTTAGGGGCAAGTGTACCCCGTCGTATCAAGTAATAATCCGGTTAAGACCGGGTATCGAATCCACGGGATTTATAATTACAAGTATTAGACGACTCGGTTTCGTATGTTATTTAAGCGGTGATTACTTTGGGGTAAAGTAAGACGCAACTACACACTATTCCTAACTATTAACGACACCGATTTATGTAGCTAAAACCCTATGAAGTAGGATGAATATCGATAAGTTATAACCATGATAAATAACGACTCTAAATGTATACGGATAATAATTTACTCTTGTAAAGACGACTAAGTGTAGTAGGATCGACCCGTGAAGCACTTAGACTACGTGATTCCTAGTCAAGGCGTGTCTAATGCGGGGGAATTAGAAACTAGGGCCCGTAAGTTCCGTGGCTTGTCAATTCCTACGGTTTTCGGTTTGTCACTTCCGGTAAGGCAACACCTATATAACTCCCTAAGGATAGCCCGAATGGCGGCGGAAATCGCGTTCTCCTACACAATAATCAATTACAAATATCAAAACAAGTAATAAACATTAACATGTAAAGGGAAATAGAGATTATGAATCATAAAGTATAAATATGGAAAGTGAATAGATGAAATACAACCAAGCCTAGTACATAGGAAGAGTACAAGCTAATTAGCGGGTAAAAAGGGAGAATCCGCCCTTGGAACTAGCTAACCGGACTCAAGGCCGTCTCCTAGGTCGTGGAGGTGGAACTCTCGAGCTTGGTGACGAGTGGTGGAACGGAATTTCAATGGAACGCCGGAACAACCGAACAAGCTCTCGAGAGGGAGAGTTTAACTACAAAATCTGAATCTAAATTACAACAATAAAAAAGAGTATAGTTTTTGCTCTCTAGTGTGTAAATTGGTCTCAAATGAAGTTCAAGAGCTTCCTATTTATAAACATCAAGCAAGGGCAATGTTGTAACTTCACAAAGCACAAGTATGGAGCAACATTATTTGGTGCAGAAATCCCATGATACGCCCCGCGTAAGGTGGTCTACGCCCCGTGTATATGCCCAGTCCATCAAAAATCTCCTGCATGTGGACCAATTCCGTGTCTTGTTGTCTCAAGCACGCCCTGCGTAGCTAAAGTACGCCCCGCGTGTTTGAGTCTCTGAAGTTTTATTGCTTGAATTGGAGCTTTTACGCCGTGCGTAGCTGAAGCACGCCCCGCGTAAATGAGTCTCTGAGTTTTTATCATTGAGGAATTGCCTGGCACGCCCCGCGTGTATGGTGATACGCCTCGCGTACAAAGAGTTGACTCAAGGAGACAGTGCAGTCTGACTTTCAGGATTAGGCCAATTATTTCCGACATGTGTCATACGCTCCGCGTAGGGTGGCATACGCCCCGCGTATGCTGAGTCAATTCCACATGGCGTCTGCGGATAAGGCAATAATTGCTGACACCATGTTTCACGCCCCGCGTAAAGGCTGATACGCCCCGCGTATTTGAGTAGATTTTTTGCTCCTTGCTCGTACCTGAAATACAAATCTTACGGGCCGAGTTAGCTTGACGTTTTTATTTCCTAAACTAATAAAAAACACGAAAAATTAACTGAAAGTACGAAATTTATTTTCATTTCTTTATTTTATCAAAACGCTTTATTTTTGTAATTAAACTTATTTATTTTATCCAAAATCAACCCGTAAATCACGCTAAAAGATAGGGGTAAAATACCCCTATCACGTATCTACGCCATGCCATCCTCAATCGAATGGTCAAGCGGAGATATCAAATAGAGAACTCAAGTGGATACTAGAGAAAACAGTTTCGTCTTCGAGAAGAGACTGGTCTAGTAAACTTAACAATGCGTTATGGGCATACCGTACTGCATTTAAAACACCTATAGGAATGGCACCGTACCGACTTGTGTATGGAAAAGCTTGTCATTTACTAGTAGAATTAGAACATAAAGCTTATTGGGCTATTAGAGCTCTTAATTATGATTTGCAAAAAGCGGGAAAGAAGCGTTTGTTCGACTTAAACGAGTTGGATGAATTACGCCATCTATCTTACGAAAATGCAAAGATATATAAAGAGAAAGTGAAGAAATGGCACGATGCAAAAATTAGAGTCAAAAGCTTTAATGTTGGAGACAAGGTATTGCTATTTAATTCTCGACTCAGATTATTTCCAGGTAAGCTTAAGTCTAGGTGGTCAGGACCATTTTTAGTCGTTAAATCTTTCGACTATGGATCCTTAGAACTTGAAGGATCTAATGGAATTCGTTTTAAAGTTAATGGTAATAGATGCAAAATTTATTATGAAAACGCTTCAATTAAGGAAATTAAGTTTGTGGAAGAATTTTATGAAGATTAATTCATTAATTTTCATACATTTTCTTGTTTAGCTTTTATTTAGTTTTAATTTAACTTTTATTTTTAATTTAATTTTGCTTTATTTATTTTTACACATTTTATTTTTATGATTTTTAGTTTTTAGACAAGTGTATATCAAGTTTAAAATGCATAAAAATATATTTAAGTCATGTTTTTAATTAGTTTTTAGGTAATTAATGTGAAATGGAGAAAATTCAAAAATATCGGTTGAGATTCAGGACTTCAATTTTTTCAGGGAAGGTAAGCAACATTTCTGATCTTACCGAGATTAATTGAATCTCGGTCGAGATTCGTGGAATAAGGTTACGACGCCCATTTCCCTTTGGGAAATTGTAACATCCGTAATTTTATAGAGTATTTTTTTATAAAATAAAAATCATAACATATACTGTAATTATGACATTACAAAATAAAATTTACAAATTTTTATGATGTCGACCCATTTTTTTTTTTGTAAAAAAGGAAAGGAAAGCAAAGCAAAACAAGCAACTACACCGGGATTAGCCTAGGAAAGCTAACCCCAATCATATCCTCTAAAAGAAGAGGAGAAAGAGCGATAGGGGGAACGGTAAGGGTAGAAACACCTAACACCCCCTCATGGCCTGCCGCCGCCAAGTGATCTGCAACACGGTTCTGCTCCCGGAAAAAGTGGCTGAACTCAAGGATATCAAATGAGGGGCTAAGCCTCTTAATAGCTTTAATAAGGTTGCGGCTATGAAGACCCATGGCATGACTACCCAAAATCATATTGATGGCCTCCAAGTTATCTGACTCCACAGAAAGCCTCTTAACATCCAGCCTAATCGCCAGTTGGATCCTAGAGAGAATGCCCCAGAGCTCCGTAGAGAAGGAAGAACCCAAACCCAAATTCTGGGTAAACCCAGAAAGCCAGGCGCCTCCCGCATCCCTAAGAACACCTCCGGCAGCAATCTTACCATTACTGAGGCAGGAACCATCAGTATTCAGCTTCACAACCCCCTCTCTCGGCCTGCTCCAGCTCACGAGGTGGACATCACTACTCGGGAAAGATCTGGCAAGGGACTCACCTTTGAAACTATCAATAATAGAGGAGAGTTTCTTCAAGAAGAACTCAGCTAAGTTAGGCAAAAGCACAACTTTATTATCAAAAATCTCATCGTTCCTCCATTTCCACACTTGATGACAGATAATGACAAAGAAAATGTCCCCATGCTCCATATAAGACAATAACTTTCCCCTAATACCATCTGAGAACCAGTCGTTCACAGAATGGGACATGAAGGAAGAGAAAGTATGATGAGGGAGAATTTTCTTCCAAACCTCTTCACTCTTAGGGCAATCCCTAAGAGCGTGGCACAACGATTCAACATGGCCTCTACATCTACCGCAAGCTCCAGAGGTCGCCAAATGCCTTCTGTATCTATCTGAGTTAGTAAGTAATTTGTCTTTAACGCCCAACCACAGGAAGCTCCTCATGCGGTAGGGGATTTTAAGGGACCAAATGGTCTTCCAAATATCCGAGGGATTATCAGTCCTGTTAAGGGAAAAAGCTTCAAAGGCAGATTTGCAAGAATAGACTCCATTGTTAGTCAGCGCCCAGCAATGCTTATCCATGTCTTCCTCTTGATTACTCACCTTCACTCCTCTAATTCTAAGGAGAGTCTCAAGGCTAAAGAAAGAATCAAATTTAGGCCAAACCCAGTCCCCTTCAGAGTCCACCACATCGGCTAACCTCCAGTTTTGGATATCACTAGGCGGGGGGGAAGTGCACACATCCACTAAAGGTTTATCCCCAATCCAGGTATCAAACCAGAAGCTTATGGACTTACCATTACCCACATCCAGACCAACCCCCGAGCAAAACTCAGCAAAAACGGTGCTAAGCCCTTTTCAGAGGAAGGAACAATTGATAACTCTCTCTTTCGGGCCCCCAAAGATCTTATCTTTTCGATACTTACCACAAAGAAGGCGAACCCAGAGAGAGGAGGGGCATTGCCACATACGCCAACCATAAATTATTATTATTATTTATAACTGAATGCATTTTAATTTTAATTTTAATATTATTATTATTATTATTATTAAAATTATAATTAAAAAGGCGAATGAGGAGAATAGGTTTGGGGGGCAGAATAAAACAATTTCATCTTTCTCAGTCCGCCGCAGTTTTGATTTCTTCCCTTTTCACTCTAATTTCATTCATAACTCCTCATTCCGGCTAGCTTTTAGAACAAAAATTATACCATTAAATTCCTTGCTTCGTGAGGAACATTTCAAGACCACTATTGATATTTTTCTGAGCAAAAAGTATAGTGACCGGAGCGGGTATTTTCACCGGAAAAGTGTTAGATCTCGACTTTTTAGACGGTTTTCGTAGTGAAAGGGATGTACTTTTGGACTCCCCTGATTGTTAGCTATCCTATGGTAGTCTCGGTTTGCGATTCCGACATCTCCGACGAACTTTCGGCGGCCGACCACCGCACTCCGAGAAGCCAGCAACGGGTCAATTAAAACGCAAATAATTTGATTAGCTTTTTGGGACGAGAGGTAAACTTAATTGCTTATGTTTATATATATATATATATATATATATATATATATATATTTATGTGTATGCATATATATATTTATGTGTATGCATATTGGTATGTTGCCGTAGAATAATTAAATATATGTTGAGTATTTGATTATCATTTAATTGGTACTTGATTTATATATATATATATATATATATATGGTGATTTGAGATTGAAGTTTCAAATGTTCTCTGTATGGTTGAATTTATTGATATAATGTTTTGATTCTTTTGAGATCGTGTTGCTTATGTATTTACCTATTGAGGTAATTAGCTGTGAAATTATACCATGTTAGAATGGGAATGCATATGAGTTCAGAAGATTCAGAATTATGAAATTGTGTTGGTTTATATCTGAGTTAGTAGAAAACATAAATAGTTAGCTTGAGTGAGTATATTCAATGGTCTGGAGGTTTGTTGATAACTATGATCACAGGCACCTGGGTAGGGTGTTATTGAGCTTGTACTGTGTCCTGAAACTGGGGACGATAGCAGTACCGTATTATTGAAATAATCATTATGAGGTTGAAAGGGTACGTATAGCGTACGCCTACGTTGGAATATTGTTAACCATGAGACCATTGAGTATATTTCACTTAGGTCTAGCTGGGCCTTTAAAAATAAAGATAATAAATTATAATTTTGTTGTTTCAGATAAATCGAGTCACATACGAGATGATACGTTTATATCTTATTCTTGATTGATTGATGGTTGATTGTTTGATTTACTAAATGTTAAGTTAAGATGCATGAAATTAATTAATTAATTAATTATATATATATATATATATATATATATATATATATATATATATGTTTATTGAGTAGGCATCTCACCCCTTGCCACGTTGAAATTTTCAAGCTAGGTTCAGAGGTTCATCTATTTGCTAGATTTTCAGGTTTACCCAGCATTCAGGCTGGCCAGCACAAGCGTCTCATTCTCATTAGAAATTTTATGGACATTATTAGGATTTAATGTATTGTTGAAGTGGATTACTTTGTTTAGATTAAGTGAATTTTTATTGATCGATTACATTGTTTTATTGGTTATTGAACCTTTTGAATATTGATTTTTGATAGACAATAATAAATAAGGAGGCTTTATTTGATTATGTTGTTGTTTGCATGCAATTATGATAATTCCTTGGATTTCTGTGTGTTTTCAATGTGACCCAGAACGGAGGTTATAGAAATGGCGTGTCGCGACCGAGATACACCAATCTCGGTCGCGACACGGGTGCTTTCTGCACCTGTCAGCCTTATTTTCTTCTTCTTCTTGCAACCTTTGCTGCTCCAACTAAAAAATCTATGTCTTTCTAAGTCCAAAAGGTATAATTTTACACCTTTTCGCAACCAACAGACACATTAATTCATACTAATTACCCTATAAATAATAAGAGAAGACCAGAACAATTTTACTTACTATTCTTTTCATCTCTATCAGACAAAATTATGTTTTCTTCAACCATTTTTGTAAAAGTTCCAAAGACTTTTCTTTTAATCAAAAGCCATGACTACCAAGAATAAATCTTCAAAGAAGATTACTGCTGCACATAATAAGTGTCCTGACATGTCAGAACGCTACGGTGCACCATTTCCAATTTACAACCATGATGAAGGATGGCGATATTATCAATTCCGTTATGCTATGTTTGTAGGAATGCTGTACATGGATGAGTTCTTGAACGATGAACTCGGAGTAAGCGATGATATGGATCGCTACTTGAGGAATTTAGGATGGTCCAAATTTGCCTACATGAGATTTCTAATAATTGGAGATTGGATTCTTGAATTTCTCTATACAGTACGCTTCGTGAACAAGCGTCGTGTTCATCTAAGTTTCCGCAAGGATGGTGAAACTTTCACCTTCGGTTACCCTGAATTACATGCCTGGTTTGGTTTCCCGCTAAGGGATACAACCAATTATCATCTTAGCAGAGATATGACATCCAGAGACATTTGGAGGATGTTAACTGGTTTCTGGCATTTCAACCCGAGTCTCGCCTACAACAAGTGAATCAATTCCAATTCTATGCTTTACTTGCACAAGTTCCTGTGTCATAGTTTGTTTGGACGAACTGGAAGCAGTATGGTCCAAGACAAGGACTTATATGTCTTAGGCGACATCTTTCAAAGCAACACCGTCAATTCTTCCAAAATATTGATGGAAGGTCTTGTAGCCGCTTCTCGATCCAAGGATAAGAAGATTGGATATGGGAATATCATCTGTGGCATAATTATCGGGGCCAAAGGAGCAAGTTCTGTTCCTTGGACTGATGTTGAACCCTTCCCGGTAATGGATTATGAATTTTTGGAAAGTGAGGGCCTCGTGAAGCGCATTTTTAGGGTTGGCCCACGATTTCTTTCTACGGAAAAGAGACAGATCTTTGTGCAAGCGAAGATTGATCGTTATCGGGCTATGCAAATCCCAATTCAACGGGATGAGATTTTAGTTTAGATTTGATTTGATTTTCATTTGTTTGTTTTTGTATATAGATTTGTTTTTAATTTTCCTTGTACATATGTTCTTGTTAATTTATGTAAATATGTGTTATGCAATAAAACTTCAACTCATTTCATTTCATAATTTTAATTTTTCATTCTGGTTTATGTCTGTTCAGATTTTTACACTGTTAGCACATGAATCTGTATGAATAAATTTAATCCTAATAAATTATAATCATTGTTAACTATTGAACATGATAATGACTTTCATTTTAATGAAATCATTAGGTTTACTTTTTTTTATTATGAACTTATATGAACTTATGTCGTGTTCATTATTCCATATGTCCGTATGAACTTATCAAAATGAAATAATATAACTGTTCATATAAATCTGTCTCCGATTTAATTAATTTGCTTAACGTTTTAATGTTTAAGATTTAACATGAATAAATGCCTCAATGAACTTACATTAATGTACCATAATTAATTACTTCTTAGAAATTCAATGCTTATTCATTTAACCTATGTGAATTAATGCACATTAATGAACATTAATTAAGGCATTTCATGTTTCATTACTCCAAATTAATAAGGATAAACTTTGGTTTACCTTATATTTAATGTTTTAATTTGTGTTTTTAAGTTCAGGTACACATTCACTTAATTCCAAGACATATTTACCCAGAAAATTGCACAAAACGGAGTTACTACGCGCGTTATTCAGTAGCCAGGTGCCGAATCTCGGTCGAGATTATATAATCTCGGTAAGATCAGCGAAATCGTCAGTTTTCAAGAGAGATTTTCTCTCTGAAAATAGCGTGTCGTGACCGAGATTCCGGAATCTCGGTCGCGACACGCGACCTGTATGGCTGGTGGAGTCCTGATTTTTGCACAATTTTTGGTCTTTTCTTATTCCTACACAAACTCCAAACACCTATATTCATCCTATATATATCTACCCCTTACACAAACATCAAATCACCTCCAATTTTACCCAATCCCTCACTCTAAACTCTTCCCAATACACTACCTTTTGTTCTTCCCCATTAATTCTTTCCCTATTCACAATCAATTACCCTTTACTCTACCTTCTCTCTTTCATTCATTCACCATCTTAGTGGTCATACGGGAGGAGGAGCCTCTAGTTCACAAAATGTAGGTACCGAAGAAGGCGGTGAGGAGGAAGCAGAAGAGGAAGTGACGCATGATGTACCACAAGCACCACCACAAGCACAAGCGCCTCATGATGATGATCCTATTGATTTGAGGATGATTTGGAACCAAATGAATGACCATAATCGGCAATTGAATTTGCGATTAGACGACATGGTTGAAAGCAACAATGTGATGAACACCAATCTCAACACTATGCGGAGGGAGCACAAGTCCACTAGGCATCAGATGTTATCCTTTTTCCACCGACAAACTGTTGAAACTTCACCATCTCCACCGGATTCACCATCTCATTCTTAGGTTTTATCTACTCTTTTTATCATTTATCTTGTTATTTTTCAATTTAAGTTTAGTACAATTTTATAATTCCTATTATGTTTAGTACAATCTATTTTTCCTTTTTATATTATGTTGGATGCTCTTTCCTTTACTAATTTTATCTATTTTAATTCGTATGCTTTATTTTCGTCTACTTTTTTGTGTTTTATCAATTTTTGCACCAATGAGAACATGGTCCAAATTAAGTGTGGGAGGAGGTATTACATATATCATTTTATTTTAGTATGAATGAATGTAACAAATAAAGATAAAATGACATCCATTTTTACCATATAAATTTTTAAGCAACATTTACCAATTGCAACAATTGTTTTATGCAAATGCAACACATTTTGCAACAATTTTTCAGACAATAACATTTTTAATATAAACATTTGTTTTATAAAACCTTACAGTATTTTTCATATGTTTATGATTATTTTTAGGTTATCATTATCGATAGAAAAGACAATTTCTATACGGGCAATATATATATTTTTAAAACCTTTTATAAATCTCCAAAACGATTTTAAAGTAAAAACGTCTCGAGTGAATGTATTTAAGTAAAAAAAAAATCTTTATTCTTAATCTCTATCTTATATCATGAAATTCATGATAAAATAAATCTTATTTTAAATTTTCAATTAGGTTTATAGGCATTAAATTGAACTAACAATTGTTAGCTCGGTTTGATTTTCGTCTTACATTAACACCAATTGAAGTTTTTAAGGAAACTTTAGCCATAATACATGTTGAACTTTAAGTCAATATAGGATGAATGTGCTATTTTTCTTTTTCCCAATTTACATTTTCATTTTATAATTCATGTTAATAAAATCAATTAGTCGTATTCTTAACTTTTGGTCACGATTGAGACCAACCTTATCACAATCGAGGTATGAAAGGGAAGAAAAATTAAGTAAACGATATTTTGGCCACGATTGCGACCACCCTTATCACAATCGAGGTATGGAAGGAACGTTAAAATTAAAGCAAAAATTAAGCGTGTTTAAAGTTTAAAGTAATAATTGCGTCCACCCATGGCATGGTCGGTACCTCTTAAGCAACACAAATAAAATGCATATAAAGTTACGATCAAGACCACCCTTATCTCGGGCGTAACTAAGCAAATAAATTAACCCAAGTCCTTAATTCATTTAATATAATTCATATAATAGTTTAGGTTTGGGAAATGAAATTTTGTGCTTTGAAATGCCTTAAGACGAAAGACTCAATAACATGCGTGTTTATATCGTCCCGAATACTTCAAATTTAAAATTGAAATACAAGATGAATGATATATCGCATTTATACTAGTTAGTTTGATATTTTGCGTATAAATTTGCCATGCGAAGTTAATCTTTTCGGCTTAACTAATTTAAAAAGAAATACAAAGATATATGTTTTATTTTTCATAAAGAGATTAGTTAAAGGATAAATTCAGTGAAATTTTGCTCTGGACTATCAAAAGATTAAGTGTGGAGATTTGTTAAGACCAAAATATACCTAAAATATCATTACCATTCACTACAAGAAAAACAAAAGTTAATGACTAATTTTAATGACCTAATGAAATCAGTCATTAATTAAATACTAAAATTAGTCCTTAATAATATTGTTGGTTGGTATTTCTATGGAAACATGGGCCCAGCTTTAATCCACACAATAGCCACTACGTTTAATCTTTAAAGACCATAGTTTTAGTCAGTAAATTTATTCAATTAATTTTTTTTAAACAAATTATTTATTAATATTAAAAACAATTTAAGACATTACAGACTGTAAAGGAAAAGACACTAATGCCCAAGAGATCCCCTTTTCTAATCTACTCATTCAACTCGTTCTCTCTCTCCAACCCTAATTCTCGATCCCCTCTTCTAATCTCCCTCACTCGCTTCTTGTGGCTAGATTCGTCCGCTCAATCCCCTCTTCTAATCTCCCTCACTCGCTTGTTGCTGGCTTGTGCGACTGCAACTGCTGGAGACTGTGGCTGCTCACAGTAGAGGAGGGCGAGCGAATGATTAGGGTTTCAGACTGCGCATTTGAGATTAGAGAGCTGATGAGGCTTCAAGGGGACAGTGGCCAAAAAGATGAGTTTCCGGCAACGTAACACGAGCAAGATGAGTTGAGTTACTGTTATTCTTATTTTCTTTCTCTCTTCTCTTTCATTTTCTGGTCTTTGTGTCATTTGTTTTTTCTTACATATCTCAAATTGAATTCAAGTGGCCAAGAAGAAGATCAGGGAGTATAGTTCCAAAAGACTTCTCACATTAGCACTTGAAGCATCTTTCCACAATCAATCTCAAGATCTGCTCTGCTCTGCTCTGGTATGTTTTTTTTGTGTGTGAAAACCCTGCATATATTCTTTATTGGTAACTCATGATACTTGTGTCTTTCCTGGCTGCTTGATGCTTATTAATTAATTGTTGTTATATTGTTTGAAATAATCTTAAATTAACTGGGAAAGCATGATCCATATTGTCTAGCCTTATGGAGGTAGGTGGTATTTTGTATATCTAAGATTTAAAGTTTTGGTTAAAGTTTTGAATTAATACGTAAAAAAGTGTCTACCCTTGTGGAGGTAGCTAGCCTTGGGATCTTGATTCCAAATATAATTGACTGAATGTAAAATAGTCCACATATGATGAAATTGCATTATTGTTTTTGTGCAACAGAATTGCAAATATAGTGTGTGTGTAACATAAACGAAAATATAGCATGTATGAATTTTCATTTTTATTTGGCTATTATTATTCCCTTCATTTGTTTTCTTTCTTATACAATTGGGAAATTTCTTGTCTACACTCTGTTTTATTTGAGTAAGCAATTCATTGATCTTTCTCATATTGTTGTTTGTTTTTTGTGTTAACAACGAGCAAACCATGACATTACTAACAATTTGCTTATGCTCACCTAAAACATGCCGAAGTTTCTAAATGTACAAGGAACCTTGCGCTGCGAATCAAGCTATATTAGTTTCAGGACATGCAGGTTAGTTTTCTGGAATCTATGTTTGGTCCTAATCTGGAATCTTAGTAGTATTAGTTGACACATCCTTTTTAATCTTGCAGAACTTTACCAGCAAATGCTTGCCAATGCCTTAGCTCATTACTTCGGAAAGAAAGTGCGTCTAGTAGATGTTGTTGATTTCTCTCTTAATGTGAGCTCTTTCTTGCAGTTGCAAAGTCTTTAAATTCTTTTTTTCGTGCTCTAATATGAAATTTTTTATTTGTTGCAGATTCAAGATAAATATAGAACTGCAATGAAAGAAGCAGTAAGTCTTTACGGAAGATATAGAATAGGGAGTTGAAGGTACATAATATTTATTCCTTTTTTTCATGTTTCATCGGTCAAATGTTTGTGTGATTCTGCTTGCATATTAGAGTTTATGGGTGTTGTGGCCTTTCAGATGATTACAAGTTTGGTAGGCCATTAATCATAAAGAGCTGGAACAGAACTTGATTGAGAGGTCTTGAAGCTCAAAAAGCTAACATTTCTGTCGGAAGGGTTGATGCTTGGATTCTTCGTACCACTCTTGGTCCTAATAAACTTCTTGTTTTGTTTACTATTTAGTTCAAGTGCTCTGTGCTCTAATTCTAAATTGTTATTTCCTTTATTCCACTATGTTTAGTATTTTATAAATTTTATGTTTGTTAATGCGCCGTGTGTTGCTTTGGCATGCGCCATCGTCGTGCGACATGGCTCAGGACGATGAGAGTAAAAATAATTTAATATAGAATATGAAAAATTCAAGAACTTAGCTATATATTTTAGCATGTTGCGTAATTTATCATCACTATTTGATTTTCCTTTTTTTTCCTCTGTTCAAACCTATGTTGCTTATTAATAAAGGATATTGTGTCTGCCGGGTGCGCCAAAGATTAAAATGCTCTCGAACTTTAAATTATGCTACTCATTTCTATCAGATGTTGTTCACTATAAAAAAGGAGCTGAATTTAAAAAAAAAGATGAATTAAGTTTTCAAATTATGGTACTGCATACTTGTTGCTTACACATAATGATGGTATCTATGTGATTTTCTCGCTCTTTTTATGTTCTGATTTCTTAATTTCTCACTTTATTTTTAAACTTTTGTTCAGGAACTATGTATATTGGTGGATTACTACTTGGACTATATAAACATAAATGCTCTATCTACTTCTCAGCAGGTATGCTCTGTGCCTGACTTTTCACTTTTTCATATTTAAAAATAGGATCAAACTTGAAATGTGTATCTGAGTAATTTTGTTTAATGGATGAATATAACGTTATATTGTTGAATTTCACACCTAATATGAAGAATTCGATTTAAATTAGATGCCCCACAGCCAATTTAAGCATATATGATGTTATATTTTCTAGGTGTCAATCATTATCATATATGATGTTATGTTCTAATTAATCCTCCATCTAGTATTCATCTATGCAACTTACTTACCTGATTGGTTGTTATTGTCACATATTTGCAGCATTTTGCCAATTTAAGCATGTTCGTTTAATTATATTTTAACTAGTTTTGGCATTTTCATGTATTCATATACTGATGTGTTAGTCTATGGATGTTTTTCTCCTACATCAGTTCATAAGTAATGGAGATCCTAGCTTTTAATTGAAGGAGACATTAATTTGTCAATTACTTAGTTCATGTAAATTTTGATAATTATAGTTTTTTATCTTGCAGTCCATTTCTCCATATTGTGGGACATTACATGCCAACGTAAATAGAGAAGAATGGCGAGAATGGTTATTGGGTATAGAGAAGAATGAGACTCCAACTATTGGTCCATGGTGTTATTGGGTATAGAGAAGAATGAGACTCCAGCTATTGGTCTGATGGTATTTGACACTGATCATCATTTATAGATTTTTGTTTCTTATTTATATATTTTTAAGCAAGTTATATTGTTGAGCAAATTTTGTAAATTAGAAAGAGATGTGATATAAATTTCAATAGTTTTATTATGCTTTAGACATTTATGTTAAGTTATTTTCTCAATTGGGAATGAGTTCTCTTCAATCCAAAATTAACTCTGTTTTTGTGCAAATTAATTATTATCAACAAATAAGAAAGAAGCCAGTTTAGCGACGGAATATTTCGTCGTAAATACGTCAATTCTGTCGGTAAGGTCAAGGTTGGAACTAATCCGAAGCGAGGTTACTGACTGCATTTTCCTGGTTTGCGACTGAATATTTTGTCGTAACATAGTTTACGACTATGAGATGTTCGTCGCAAACTTCGCGACCAAATCAAGCAAATCGTCGGTAACTCGCGTTACCAACAGGTTGTTAGTGACAAAATAGTTTCCATCGTTAACTCATGATTTTCAGTCAGTAAACGTGTTTAGGGACTGAATTGCGACTGAATTTTCAGTCCCTAACGACTGATTTTCTTGTAGTGATTTACATCAGTTTTGCTACGAATTTGTGTTGTTTATATCTATTTAGAGTACTTTTATGTCTGAATATGTTTCTTTCATGCAATGTACCTAAATATTTGGCAAAATCCAAATAGGAACGAAAAGAGGTCAAAACAAAGGAAAAACCCTACGAAAAGAGTCAAAGACCAAGAAAATCAAACCCACCAAAATAAAGACGGGAAACGAAGTCGATGCCGGGAATAATCACCCGTGTCGCGACCGAGATTCCCTAATCTCGGTCGCGACACGCGTCTCCCAGACGTTTTCCTTTGCGTTTCGAAGGCTGAAATTTTACTCCCCTAATCTCGGTAGAGATTCTGAGATCTCGGTAACATCAGAAATTCTGACAGCTTGTCCTTCACATGTCGAAATTCAAAGAAACGTGTCTGTTCGGGTGGATAGAAATGTCTCTTCACAACGGACACGACCCCTAAACACGACTCTTCAACATCTATAAATAAAGAGTTGATTTCAGAGTTCAAAAATAAATATTGAGAGTTAGATTATTAAGATTAAGTACAGAATTTATGCAGAAATTCTGAGTAAAAAATGATTCAGAGTTAGAGTTCGATTTTGTAAAAACGATATGTTGTACACACATTGTTTATTGAATTAATTCCAAACATAGTAGCAGTTAGATTTAGATTAAGATCTGTTCGAAGATTAGTTTACATTTTGGTAGTAGAAGAACCATCTCTATTTCGAAGATTCAGCGAGAAGATTAAGTAGCGGATTCGACCCCCGAGCCTGACAAACTCTAACGAGGTTTGAGGAAGGATTGACAACCCGGACTCACTAAGTCCTCTTGAATGCTTCCATACTTTTTATTCTCTGTAAACTTGTATCAAATTCACACCTCATCTAATAAAGTTCATTCAATTTAATATAATTTTATGTAGCACTTTGGTAAATGATCCGAAGTGAGTTCTGGTGTTTTCATTAAAACGTAGTTAAATTCAATATCTTTACAAGGAAACTTTGTTGAACACTTAGGCAAATTCATTCTTAAGGACGATATGCTCGTTAAGTCGGCTTATCGGAAATAAGTATTAATTTGGTTAAGGTAGCAATCTTGCCCGACCATAGGAGGATTGTCTGCGGTTCAAAGCCTTTTAATTGAAGGAGTTTACGTTATTACACATTTATAATTTATACAAAGTTTAAAGTTGTTTTCTTTGCTTAATGCAAACGAATACAATTAATCTCTTATTTTAAACACTAAACGTTTCTATTTTGTAATTCGTATTCAAAACAGAATTGATTTCTAACATTCTTCATATATTCTAACCTAATTCTTATTTAATCAATCTCAAAACCAATTTCAAATAACGATTATCTATTTTATAAACCTTAAGTCGTATTTAAACTACATATTAATAAGTTTTTGTGAAAAAACGTTCCATGTGGGATCGATATCTTTTTATTACTACAAGTGAAACCGTGCACTTACGGAAATCGCTCAACATCTAGCTACTGTTTGCTCATTTTCATTTTATTTAACCTTTCAAATAAAAAATAAAATAAAAACTAGAGACTTAACTTGTGCAGCAAAACTAAAAATTTGAGATGATATGTCAATAAAGCTAAAACTAAAACTAAAACTAGATTTTTCCCGGGACATGTCATTTTCACTAAAACCCATAGATTAAGGTAAATAGTCATATGTAAACGTGCTAATAGTTCCGTTTTACGTATAGATCATCTTGTGGGCGGCACTAGTATCAAGATCCTCAAGTTTTATGTTTGTGTATCGTAAAAAAGTGTAAAAAAAACGTCTAAAAAGAGTTGTGGCCTTTCTATGAAAAATGTTGCTGCCTTTTCATCAAGAGAGTTGATATATCTGTAAAAATTAAGTTTTTTTTATCATGGACTTCAGTATGAGAAATGATTTTCGGGGGAAGATCATGTGAAAATTTGAGTTTTCAACCTTGGTTGAAGAACATGTCTGATCGCCCTTAGCAGGATGTTCCCTAGAGGCAATCATCCATCATTTTTAGAAAAGGGAAATTTTCGGCCTTTAATTGCATTTTAGGTTTTAACCCATTTTTAAGTGGGTTACTAAACCCAGCCACTAATTTATACTTCTAGCCTCGTGAATAGACCAAACTACCCTTTGCATTAAATTTAAAAAAAACCCAAAACCTCTCAAGAACCCTATACGATTTTTGCTCAAATCCGGACAAATTAGTGAATCGAATCATGGATGGTAACAAAAGCCGTAAAGGGAAAGCTAAAGTTGTAAAATTTACCGTTTTATTTCGTTGATTTTTACATCGAACTGAAATCTGTGGGGCTTTTTTTGAATTCGCCGGAATCGCAGTCGGGCGTATGAACATCACGCCCGACCTGTGGTTCCGGCGTGAGACAATCACGCCCGACCAGTGGTGCGGGCGTGATAGCCAGTTGCCCGCACCACTGGTCGGGCGTGATTCTCATACGCCTAAACCGCAGGTCGGGCGTGATGCGCTTACGCCCGCACCACTGGTCGGACGTAATGTTCATACGCCCGACCAGTGGTCTTGGCGTGATTCCCTTACGCCCAATGTTTTTTTTATATAAAAATTTACATTATTTACAATTTTATTAATTTAGTGTAATTTTATAATTTTAGTTTAATTTTAGTATAAATTTAGTATAATTTTAGTATAATTTTAGCATAATTTTTACAATTTTATTAGTTTAGTGTAATTTTATAAATTTAGCATAATTTTAGTATAATTTTAGTATAATTTTAGCATAATTTTATAACTTTAGTATAATTTATTATAATTTTATAATTTTAGTTTAATTACAATTATTTACAATTTTATTAATTTAGTAGTATTTTAGCATAATTTTATAACTTTAGTATAATTTACATTATTTACAATTTTATTAATTTAGTGTAATTTATAATTTATATGTTACCATTTTTTATTAACTATATGTAATTTTTTTGTAGACGGAGCGGCCTACTAGGGGTGGGAAATCCATCCCGTCATCTGCTCGTTGTCTAGATATGGACGGCGAGGATGATACACCACGCCATACGAGATTGCGTGGTATTGATATATCCGGTCGTAGACGTAGAGGGGCTGCGACGGACTAGTTGAGGAGGACCGATTGTGGAGCAGCCCGATATTGATGGATCGGAGGGGGCGACAGATTTTGATGACAGAGAGCCTGATAGCGATACTTTTGAGGACTACCTGGATGTGGCAGCCCGTGCAGTGCGACAGTCTGCAGTTGCACGTGATCGCGAGGTTGAGGATAGCGATGAGCAGCCAACCCCGGGGAGACAGCCGACCCCGGGGAGACAGCCGACCCAGCGCGTAGGAGGTCGTTTTGCGAGTACAAGTATTTTTTATAATTTTAGTATAATTTTAGTATATTTTAGTATAATTTTAGTATAATTTTAGTATATTTTAGTATAATTTTAGTATATTTTAGTATAATTTTAGTATTTTAGTATAATTTTAGTATATTTTAGTATTTTAGTATAATTTTAGTATAATTTTAGTATATTTTAGTATAATTTAGTATAATTTTAGTATTTTAGTATATTTTAGTATTTTAGTATAATTTTAGTATATTTTAGTATAATTTTAGTATTTTAGTATAATTTTAGTATATTTTAGTATAATTTTAGTATAATTTTAGTATTTTAGTATAATTTTAGTATATTTTAGTATAATTTAGTATAATTTTAGTATAATTTTAGTATATTTTAGTATTTTAGTATAATTTTAGTATATTTAAGTATAATTTAGTATAATTTTAGTATTTTAGTATAATTTTAGTATTTTAGTATAATTTTAGTATAATTTTATAACTTTCAGGGACAAGCAAATGTCCCAAAGTTAGTGAGGACGAGAGCTGGCTAGTTACTGGATCGGTGGATGGTGGCCCCGTTGATGGTTCTGTGATTCCTAGTTTTCTAGGACATGATGCCTCACAGATATTGGGAGGAGAGATTCGGTCGTTTCTGACATGCTACAACAGATCATCAGCATGCCGAGATTTGTGTCAGTGGTTTTCTGGTGCGTCACCCGAGGTAAGAATAATATAGTGTGTCAACATTTATTGTAATTTGTATTTTTAACTATAAACATAAAAAACATTCAGTAATTGTATAAATTGTATATGTGTCATTTTACAGCTGAAGGAGATGATCGAGAAGACTGGTTTGTCTCACCTTCCATATGCCATGTTTAAGAACCTCGACACTCCGCTGTTGACTGCGTTCGTGGAGCGGTGGCAGCCCGATACGAACTCCTTCCACATGCCATTCGGAGAGATGACTATCCAGCTGCATGATGTGTGACAGATTCTTCGGATCCCGATCGACGGTCCGATGGTGTCCAAGTCTCCCACTACTGATGGGCTTCATGCCATGTGCATAATGATATTTGGGGTGAATCAGGATCAGCTTCTTTTGTCGAGCCGATATTTATGGGGTGGTGGAGGTGTATTTATTCAGGCTGTACACGGGCTTGTCACCCAGGGTAGGGATGACGCTACTCGGGCCACAGCATGGATGTGGCTTATGCTTGGATCCACTCTGTTTGTTGACAAGAGTGGAGATAGGATTAGGGCGGCCCATCTTGCTGAGGTTTATGGCGGTGTCAGCGGGGCAGCTGGACTATCATGGGGGTCTGCTACACTTGCCATGTTGTACCGGCAGCTGGGGATAGCGAGCAGAGGAGACTGTTCAGGTATATGCGGATGTTTGACCCTACTGTAGGCATGGATATACGAGTATTTTCCGGTGTTCCAGCCGCATAGAGGAGCTCACTTGATCCCAGCTGACCATGCCCGTGCACTGAGATGGGAGGTCGGGGTACCAGGCAAGATGACTACCCGACTAGATACCATACGCGGGCAGCTAGACCGTATGACGGCGGCAGAGGTATTTTATAAAATTTTAGAATTAATTTAAGTATTATTTATAGTATATTATTATTTTTTATTGAGTATTATTTTTTTTCAGGTGACGTGGTTGCCTTATGGTCCTGTCCCCGATGATGATCGGCTTCGAGTGTCCTACGCCGGTTGGATACGGTGTAGAGACATCGTCGAGCCGTATATGCCCGATCGAGCGCTGCGACAGGTCGGATATACTCAGCCTATCCCAGCTGAGCGTATTAGACCTGATAAAGCAGTACGGCCATGGAGATCTATAGCGTATAAGCTCACGCATTCCTTAGTCACAGTTGAGGATACCTGGCGGAGATTTCCATCGGCTCGGGGCATTGATCGGAGGAGATGCCGACCAGTTGGATATGATCCCACTGTCTGTGATCCTGCTTATATGGACTGGTATATGCGATATTCGCATCCTCATCTCCTTCATGCACTACAGGCTGGACCGGTACAGCATGCTCGCGCCAACAGCGAATTTGTAAGTTTATTATTATTTAATATTATTATTTAGTATTAGTTTATATTTGTTTAATTTTTAATATTTATTTATTAATTTTTTTTTTTGCAGTGGGTTAGCTAGTTGTGGCGTGTCATCCAACTATCGGCTACCCACCGATCTGACGATGATGCTCCACGCATTAAGAGGGAGATGGATGAGTTTATGGATGTGTGGCGTCGGGCGAGCTAAATTATTGTTGTAGAACTTCATACATTTTAACACTTTTGATATTATATTTACTCTTTTATGTTTATAAATATTTATGTTTATTAATGCTTATTTTAATGTTTATGTTTTTAAATTTTATTTGTTAAAGGGTAATACGAGTTAAAATGCCATAATTTTATTTATTTGTAAACGGATAATTCGAGTTACCAAAATTATGAACTATTTTTTGTGATTTATTCATGCGGGCGTGAGGTAATCACGCCTCACCACACGGTGAGACGTGAGGCTATCACGTCCGCACCTACGGTGAGGCGTGATAGCCTCACGCCTCACCGTGTGGTGAGGCGTGATTACCTCATTCCCCACCACATGGTGAGGCGTGATTACCTCACGCCCGCGTGCCGGGAGAGGTTTTTCCCCCAATTTCCCACCTCAAAGCCTGAAAGGGTACTTTCGTCCTTTCACGGAGCTAGAGGTGGGAAATTAGGGCTGGGTTTAACAACACCCATTTTTAATCTATTTCTTCATGCTTTGTAATGATATACGTATATTATTTGAGAGTAGATGTACACTTTTGTGTAATTATGTCAATAAAAAGATAAAATGGACTCTAAAATGAGCAAGTTTTTTCCTATAAAAATATTTTCACATAGTGAATTACTATACCCAGCCATGAATTCCCACCCCTAGCCCCGTGAAAAGACCGAACTACCCTTTACCTAAAATTTGGAAAAAACACAAAACCTCTCAAACACCCTACACACTCTTTGATCAAATCCGAACTAATTTGCGAACCAAAACATGGAGCGTAACAACAACCGTAAAGGGAAAGCGAAAATGATAAGATTTACAGTTTTTGTTTTTTGATTTAAGCTTAAAAATGGAATTTGTGGGCGATTTTTCAAAAACGCCGGAATCGCAGTCGGGCGTATGAACATCACGCCCGACCTAAGGTTCCGGCGTATGAATATCACGCCCTACCTGTGGATCGGGCGTGATAGCCTCATGCCCGCACCATAGGCCGGGCGTGATATTCATACGTCAGAACCGTAGGTCGGGCGTGATGTTCATACGCCCGAGGGGTTTTTGAATTTTTTTAAAAAAAAAAATTATATTTACATTTTAATTAAATTGTTAAATGTTTAGATTAATTTAGGGTTTAATTTATATGTGAAATTTTGATTTAATTTGATTATAATTTATATGTTAAATTTTTAGATTAATTTAGTGTAATTTTGTAGACGGAGCGGCCTACTATCGGGGGGAAATCTGTCCCGTCATCTGCTCGTCGTCTAGGTATGGATGAGGAGGAGGATACACCACGGCATACGAGAATGCGTGATATTGATATATCGGGTCGTAGGAGGAGAGGGGTTGCGGCGAAGCAGGTGCAGAGGGGTCCGATTGTGGATCAGCCCGATATTCGTGGAGCAGAGGCGGCGACGGATTATGATGACCGAGATCGTGATAGCGATTCTGAGGAGGACTATTTGGATGTGGTAGCCCGAGTACTGCGAGAGTCTGCAGCTCGTGGTGATGGCGAGGGTGAGGATGGCGATGAGTTTGTTAGAACTTATTACATTTTAACACTTTTGATATTATATGTACTCTTTTATGTTTATTAATTTATTTTTTGTTTTATGTTGTTATATTTTATTTGTTAAAGGGTAATCTGAGTTAAAATGCCGTAATTTTTAGTTAAATTTAATTAAATTTTGTAATTTTTCGTTTGTTTAATTTAGTTAAACTAAATTTTTATGTTGTAAATTTTAGTTAAGTTTAGTTGTTGTAAATTTTATTTAGTTTAACTAAATTTTTATTTTGTTAATTTTAGTTAATATTTATTCATGAACTTATATTATTGTTACGGGTTTTAATTAAAATTGTGTAGTTTGAATACGTAACAGGTATTTACGGGTTTAATTGAATAGCTGACTTTTTTTTTTGCCCTCCCGACATGCGGGCGTGTGGCTATCACGCCCCACCATAGGGTCGGGCGTGTGGCTATCATGCCTCACCGTGTGGTCGGGCGTGATAGCCACACGCCCGACCACACGGTGAGGCATGATAGCCACACGCCCATGTGTCGGGAAGGCAAAAAAAGAGGCGTTTTCCACCCAAAACCAATGAAAGAGAATTTTCATCCTTTCACGGGGCTAGGGTGAGAATTTGTGGCTAAGTATAACAACACCCATAAAATAACACATGGATTCTAATTATTTAATAAATGATTTGATGAAATGACGTGATTTAGTTGGTTGTTGACTTATTTATTGCTCGTTTTGGTGTTTTTTAATCAAAGTGAATAAAAAAATAAAGTTAATAAACGATTAAATTCGTCATTTTAATAGTTATTTATCAAATTGGGTTGATAATAAATCGATTATTGGAATTAAGGATTGACTTTTCATAATAAAGATTAATTGAATATTTTAAGTATTTTATACACAAAATAAGTTGATTGGTATTTATTGTGATATTTCGATGATATTTCTAATAATCAGTTAGTCATTAATTATTAATAACCGGTCGATTATTGAAATTAAGAATCAGCTTTACATAATAAATAGTAACAGAGTTGAATGAATCCGTTTACCTCGAGCTGATGAACTTACTCTATTTATACTGATATTGAGTTATAGAAAATTGTTATAGATTATGGAGCAGGATGGGCCACATGTCTCCTGTTGATAAGAGAGAGTGGGGCTGGATATTGGGTTGATATCTCAAGGACACTTGGCCCGTGATTCCCGGAATCAAGTGTGATAATGGATCCTTAACTTAAGTGGTTCTAGCAAGCTTCCCAAGTCATGCTTTTGGTACGCATTGGTTTGGTTGTATTTAGCTAAGGAGACGCTACATATAACATCTTCTATCTTTTGAGGGTATGTTCGGACTTCTCTGCAGTGTCACGTGGCAAAGTTATATTTTCCTGATATCAGATACGACTCATTAAAAAAACATGTAGTCATTCTTGGAGAAAGAGATTCTAAAGTTGATTATGGGTGAACCGTGTTTCGTGTCGTTGTGTCAAAAACACTTCAAACACTATCTACTATTGTTGCATCACTATCTATGAAAGTAAAATGCATATTGAAGCTCCTCTGATATATTTCTGAATTGTATGTTTTTTTTTTTAATTATTTATGTCGAAACGTTTTGTGAAATATTTAAAGAAAAAAAAAACATTACATATTTCATTATATTAAAATGTTTGCGAATGTTTTGTGAATATAATTAGAGTATGAAACGGACAGCCATATATAGAGGGTTTTAATTAAGAGAATGAACATAGAGTCAAATAATTCCCAATAATGATTGAAGAAGTAATTAAACTAATCTCCAGTTTTTAGGAGTATTAATTGTTAAGTAATTTTTGCCCTTTTCCAACACTCATCATCCGTTAATATTCAAACATCCATTAATTAGTGTAGACTGTTTTTTAAATTTCCTAATCACAGGTTTAATATTTCATTGCATTTTTTACTCCATTTTATTATTATTATTATTATAAACCGATATTATCCATTAAACATGATCTGATATTTTTGAAATTTAAACCTGATCTGGTTAATCAGGATTCAGTTCAGGTTAGATATTCCATTATTTAGAAAAAGATCATGTAAGGTTAATATGACCTTGAGACCTTCAATTAAAAAATTATTGCTAATAATACCATTCTATTGCATTGCATATCCGATATACATGTCCCATATCAAAAAGAGACGCAAAAAAAAAAAAAAAAAATGAATTATACTGGAATTAAGTTTCAAAAAGAAAGAAAAAAAAAACTAAAAAGAAAAGGTACAAGTAATTGTATTTACTACAATTTTCTCAAAAAAAAAAAAATTGTATTTACTACTAATTTATGTAATTATTTATTGGGTAAAGTTCAAATAAAACCCCTGTGGTTTCATTAATTTTCAGATAAAGGACTGTGGTTTACTTTTTGTCAAAACGAGGACGGAGGTTTTTAACTTTAACAAAATAAGGACTTTTTCGATTGATACTATTAAAATCACATTTGACGACTTCAAAAATGACATATTTTAAGAACTACTAATATTCTAAGCAACTTTAATTCTTCAACTTTTTTATTTTGAGATTGTTTAGATGATGTTTGGGAAAGAGAGAGAAAGTTAATGTTTAGAGAGAGAAAGTTCCAAAAAAGATGATTTTCGAAAATCGAAAATGTAGTTCCATAGAAAATATGACATTGAACAACTTTAATTCTTGAAAATTTTCATTTTCGGGTCGTTAAACATGGTTTTAATAGCATTAATCCAAGTTTGAAACCTCAATCCTTGTTTTGACAAAAAGTAAACCACAGTCCTTTATCTGAAAATTAGTGAAACCACATGGGTTTTATTTGAACTTTACCCTTATTTATTTACTCAGTTATCTTATGGTGGCCTGTATTTGGACACAAAGTGAAATTCTAAGAGATGCAAACTACTCTACTGATTGTTAGAAGAATTTGAGAGCGTACATTAGGGAAATAGAAAGATATCAAATTTAATTAGTTATTATATGATTCTGGAGTATCTCTTCTTTTCTTTTTTTTTGAACCATGGAGTATCTCTCTTAAATTAAAATAAAATAAAAAATCTTTTTTTTCTCATATCTAAATTAAAAACATTTTAAATCATTTTAATATTTTCTTTTCTCCCTTAAGAAAAAATAAAATCTGACCAATGGTGTGAAATAAGTAAAATTAAGATATATTTCACTATGTAACTTTCTAATTTTTTTTTTTTTGAAATAACATTATAAACTAGAGAGTTTTTAACTTTTATTTCGCATGGAAATTTGAAAATCGGTGATTTTTTTCTAGTAAAAGATGCATATAATTTTTTTATGTTGGCATAAAAAAAATTTATTTGGTAATATCAAAATTGAAAGGAGATTTTTATCTAACCACTTTTATTTATTTAAGTGATTTTTTTTTTCCAGATTTTAACAGACTACTCCAAATGGTTAATTTTACTCAAACTTTTTTCCCTTTTAATAGGAAAAAATAAATTTATATATCTTGAGTATCATTTTATTTTATATTTTTATTCCAATTTTTTTAAATGAAATTATATTAGAGAATATTTTTTAGACAATTTTTTTTTTTTTACCATGTAACAACTTAACCGTAATATCTTTTAAAGATATTGAAATTCACACAACATTTTGTTCTAAAAAAATTATAAATATTCAAAGAGTTAAAACTAAAAAAAAAAACCGTTTATCCTACATTAAAAACAAAAAGAAAATCAATAAAATCAGAAAAGAATGCTGTAGAAGAAATAAAAATATACTATAATTTAGTTACAGAGAAAAGAAAAAATCCTTTAAATTTCAAAATCGAAAGTCGTTATCATATCAAAATTATAAGAATCAATCTCCTTTGGAAATTCATAACTACCCAAACACCATCTCTTCTTCTTCTTTATTAGTATCTTCTTGAAAACCCTAACCACCCCACGCACCCCATTAACAACATGACCAAGAATCAAGACGCCATGAACACCAATGATCCCGATTCTAGAAAGAGGAAAGGTGTCACTAACAGCAATGGCGTTGATCATGATGATTCCTCTGATTTCCTTGCTCTTAAACTAGCTTTTCCTTATAGCGATAATGACAAAGCCAAAACCCCCGCTGAAGATGGATTCATCCCACCATCTCCCCAAGTTCCTATTCGTCCTCCTCCTGAAGGTGAATTCATCCCACCATCTCCCCAATTTCCTCTTCGTCCACCTCCTGAAGGTGAATTCATCCATCAACAACTGCAATCTGGAACCCTAATTGCTCCCTCTCCTCTTTTCCAAGCTCCACCGGTGGGAGGAGATACACTTAAACTTAATCATCCGTCGTCGGCGTTGGCGTCGGGGTCGGGGTCGGCGTCTTCGTCGACTCAACACACTCATCGTTCTTCTCGCCAGCGTGTTCGACGGACTGTTGAAGACAACAAGCCTTTTCCTCCTCCGTTCCCTTGGGCGTCGGATAAGAGAGCGATCGTTCGTAACATTCAAGAATTGGCGGAGAGAAAGATTGAAACCATCACTGGTTTAGTCCAGTGCAGAAGATGCGAGAAACAGTATGAGATCGGGTATAATCTGAAAGAGAAGTTCTATGAAGTAGCTTCGTTTATCGCTGCTAACAAGGATTCGATGCATGATAGGGCTCCTGCTGTTTGGATGAGTCCGGTTTTGCCTACCTGCAAATTCTGCGAGCAAGAAAACAGCGTGAAACCGGTGATTTCTGAGAAGAAGAAAACGATTAATTGGCTGTTCTTGCTGCTGGGACAGATGCTGGGATGCTGTACTCTGGATCAACTGAAATATTTTTGTAAGCACACAGAGAATCATAGAACCGGGGCTAAAGATCGCGTTCTTTATCTTACTTATCTTGGATTGTGCAAGCAGGTTGATTCCAGTGGCCCATTCTACTTGTAGCATGGCAAGTTTGAGTGTTTGTTTGGTATTATGGTTAGTTTTTCTTATGCGTTAAGTTTCTACTAGTTTTTGATTTTTGCAGCAAGATTTTCTTTTCTGTATCCTTAAGATTTAAGTTTTCTCAGGAATTGGAATGTTTATACCAATTCAAGATTTTCTTTTCTGTAATGGGTAGGTATAGAAAGATTTTATGACACTCATTATGAACTCCAGTTGCTCGATGATTTGCGCCACTGGAAATATGTGTGTCAATGACGATCTTTCTGGTTGTTTTTTTTTGTCATATTCAGGGATTTAACGCATAAATGGATTGCTTTTTTTTTTTTGTTTTTGTGAGATTTTGTTTTAAGATGCTTATAATTAATAAGTAATCTACATGAATGGGTGTTATTGTTTGTTGCTTCAGGTGGTGAGGCATTCATATTGATTTGGGAATAATTTGCAAAATCTATATGATTGGGTTGGTTTATGTTAAAATATGTAATCTTACAATATTCATATTGTTAATAATAATAAGGAACCTTTGATATAAGACCAACAAATTAGGATCTATGCTATTTGTCCGTTAAAGAATGCACCATATTCTCTAACATACCTCTAATTACAAATTTTTCTATGCAACATATTTTCCTTAAGTGGAATTTCTATATATGTTACTCTATTAATTATTATACTCCTTTAAGTTTGAGCCGGTTTAGAGTAGATTGTGAACTTATAACACATCTTGAAATCGATCTTTGAAAAGCGCTTTCATGAGAATATCGACCACTTAATCCATTGTAGAACATAATGAACATGTATTAGACCTTTAGAAATATGATCTCAAACAAAGAAATCAACTTTTATGTACTTGCTCATTTGATAAAAAATATGGTTGATTGTAACATATGTGGCAAACAAGTTGTCATAAAAGAGGTGAGGTGACTTAAGACAAAAAATTATAACCTTACGAAATAGAATTTACTACCAACTAACCTTTAAGGCTTCATTTATCGAGGTTTGGTAATCGGCTCTAGTGGAAGATTGAGCCACTAAGTGTTGTTTGTTGAAAGTCTATGAAATCAAATTACGTCAAACATTCATAGCATATGAAAATGAAATGAGGACCAATGATGAAAGAAGATATCACAGTTCTTGGTGCATTGAAGATAATACAACAAGCGCTTAACGCCATGGCAATGGACATTAGTAAGAACATGTATAAAATATGTCACACTTAATGATAAGTACTGTAAGCTACCTAAATTCATATGGTATTGATTCGAGTCAGGATGAGGTTCCCCCTATCCTAAACTAAACTCTTCATTGGCACACATTGGAGTCGAAATGCCTTTGCAATTGGGCATAATAGTGAAATCCAATAGTTCATTCATTCCAAATAGTAAAAAAGGTTGAAGCTTCTTGACTAAGGATCACATGATGATTGTGAAGATCCAATCAACAATATAATCGAAGCTACGACCTTTACATTTCTGTCCATATTTAGTTAACGAATCTGGATTGCTGTTTTTTTGAAACCTTTCCGCGTATAATGGTTTTATGATATCCGTTATTTTGAGAATGTTGGACTCAATTCTCACATCTATCATGGCATTTGTGGATGATATTTTACATTTATTCCTTAACAATAGGGGCTTCACGATATCCCATGTTTTGATCCAGTCTGGTGAGCCATCGATCATTAGATCTTAGACCTAAAGCTTTGTGCATCATGACCTCTTAAATGAGATTCAGCAAAGTTTTATCAAGTGGCTTTTCTTGTGTTTGAGGGACCTAGATCCATTTGAATAGTGGTGATGATTATGTGGTGAGTGTTTGGAATGAAGGTACATTTGGTGATACGGGTTGCGTTGCCTTCCATCGATCTACATATGGTTCCTACCTGCTGAGACTTCGAAGATAGATTTCTGGCAAGAGAGGACGATGTGATGTGATGTCCAATAGAACCCCAATAGAGTCTTGTCTGTCCGGGGGCCTATTGGTTTCTCTTTCCACACTCAAGTTTGCCCTCACAACCTCCATTTTGAAGCACATTCGTCTTTGAGGATATTTATCAACTTCTAGACCGAATCTAGGTTGTAAACGAGTTGATTGATTATTCCATCCATGAATTTTTATTGCTCTGGATCTAGAGAGCCTAAACATGTCTCTATTCGCCAGTCGAACTCTAAAATGGCTAGAAGGGGTTTCATTATGTTGTCATTTGCGTCCACTAGTTCTCTATTTCTTACGGGTTGTGTTGAGGTTGAAGAAATATCGGAGGGTGGTAAGATGATGAAGTTATTCAGCTGAGTGACCGCGTAGATTTTTCAGGTTTTGCTTTCTCTTTTTATTTTCTTTCCATCTTTGATTTCACTCTCAGCAGTTTAGTCTCACTTGGTGAGGCATTCGTTCGACCTCGAAGTACAGAAAGTCTCCGTCTAGTAGATGGTGAATTTTATTATTCTTTAAAAAAAGATTTTGGAATAATTTCCAAAATCTTTATAATTGAGTTCATTTATTTTATCCCGGACAAAATACGCAATCTTACAATAAAAGAAGTATTCAATTTTTTATTATCTTATCTGTGATATGTGTCCTTTAAAGACCGCAACTTAGGGTAGATACACACGCAAAGTATTAGGGTTAAAAGTCAACCCTAAAAGCATATCCTTTAACATAGTTTCTAATTACATTAAACTCATTTAGGTGATTGATTTGTTAGTTTCATTAAACGGTTTACGAACCAAGCAACTCACTTGCTTGCTATTAATTAGTTCTGTGTTTGAATTTGGTGTGTTGAGAAATGTTCCACCTCTGTTTTGGATAAGGATATATAAGTTTCCTTTTCTTTATAAAAAAATCTAGACAAAGTACGTAGTTTTTGAAAAGCATGTGGCACAAACGTATTGGCTAGTTTAACTAATAAATCTAAAATACTTGACTCCGAAATGTCGATTCATAATAAGATACCTTTTGACACTCGACTTCGAAGCACATACAATATATGTCATATTCGTAATAGATCGTACTAAAAAACTATTATAATAAGCCCGCATTATGTATATATAATACATGTTATACGTTGTAAGCTTCTTAAAAGGCGAGTTACAAAACAACTATGTAATTATAACTAGTGTTGGAGCTCGTTACAAATTTATTTGTAATGTCTATACTTGTAACAAACTTTTCATACAAATAACCATTATTTATAGATACTGTCTTTTTCTCGAAGTTTCTTATCGCTTTCTTTAATAAGTGAAAGTTGTTTTATTTGAGAAATAATTCAATAAAAAAAATTCATTTTAAATATTAAACTTCTTTTTAATATGTTTGAAAATACGATTTATTGGAATTTAAATTAAAATTGACTTTGAATTATATAAGAGATAGAATGCAAGTTTTGGTTGTAATTTAGAAGATGAGGATGAGGATGAGGTTTTAAAGATTAGGATCATTTGTTTTCAAATTATCTTAAGATTTGTATTATGATTGAATAACATGACTTGCATTTGGGCTATTTTGCTCCAAACTGAATTTATGCTTATCGTTATATATATATATATATATATATATAACAATAGTTTTTATACCTTTTAGGATTATTTTATTACATTTGAGGTAAAATTAAAATATTAATCAGAACATTTGAGATAATGCATAAAATAAATTCATTTTTTTTATTAACAATAATATTAGTATATTTTTACATCAATGATACGATAATTGCATTGTTTTTAGTTTACAGAAAAATAAAATCTAGCTAACTCTGAATCTTAATGATAAGAAAACTAACCATATTACCAAACACTCCCTAAACTACTGACAATTTCAATCTTATATTTTTTTTTTTGTAAAACAAGAAGGAGATATTTTTTTAGGCAAAAAATATAATTAAACCCCTGAATTTTACATTTTAAGGATCAAGTTTCTGATCAATTATTTTTCCACATTGAGCATTTGATCATTGATTTTGTTATGGATTTAGCCCGTATTTAGTTTTTTCGTCGAGTTTAGAAGAGGAGAGGATCGATTTGGTGATTCTAATGTTGAAAATCACAAAATAGAAGTGGAGAAAATCGTGTTTCGAAGAATATACTGAAAATTAATTTCTATAATTTCATTTTAGTTTTTAATTTTTATCTCTCCTAGTCAAACCATTCTTATTTTTATTTGTCAATGTCAACAAGTCGAATGACCCTAACGATGTATGCAGTCCAAACTCGATAAAAAAAAAGTCAAATAAAGACCTAATTCATAGTAAAATTAATGATCAAGGACTCAATATGAAAAAATAATGATCATTGGTTTAATTCTTAAAACAGCCAAAGTTCACGGATTTAATAATGCTTTTTGTTTTTTTTTTCCCTAATAGAAATACTACTTTTGTTTCTTAAAATTTCCACTATTATTATTGCTAGAGATATTCTTGGTCAACAAGTGATCATGTTAAATAAAGAAAGCTAATAAAAAGATTATTTATGATTGACTAAACTATTGACTTTTAGAGGATGTTTTTACAACTTAGAGAAACACTCCTAAAATTTAGAAGTAAAATTGCTATTCTTTATTAACATTAAAGTAAAATTGCATCATTTTAAACGTTAGAGATAAAACTGCTTCAAAATATAAACGTTATGAGTATTTTTTATATTTTTTTTAATGTTTCCGCTACTTTTACACTCTCAAATTCTAGTAAGTAGTTTGCATTTGTTAGAATTCCGTCCAATAGTTGAGTCAATAATTACATAATTAAATTAGTTATAATCCTTTAATTAGAAGTCTCAAATGCTTATTACTTGCCAGGAGCTTACATGATTGTTTTTAATAATGGAATATTTAAAATAATTAATCAGATCATGTTTGATGCGATATGGGCTACAAATACGCCAACTATAATTTCGTGCAGTTATAATAATAAATATATTTAAAAAAAAAATCAACAAATTAAAGATGGGATTAAATTTGAAGTTTAAAATGGAGTCATGCCCTTATCTTCATTAATGGATGTTGAATATTGATGATCTTATTTGCTGATGACAAGAATAACTTAACTCAATGTTGATACTCCCATATTCGTATTACATTTTGTCTTTTTTCATGTTAAAAAATGTTTTATAAAATTTTAACTACTAACCATCCACAACCATAAATAGAAACATATGAATCAAATATTTTTTTAAGTTCATATTACACTGTGGTTAATAACTTGATCTTTGGACTAAAAATCATTTTTCTTTGGCGGCACCGTAATTGAGAGTCCCATTTGATATACCAATTTGTTGTGGTATTTTTAATGCCTACGCTTAGGAAAATTAGATCAATGGTAACTTTAGCTATTAACCTTCCATTTTTTATGTTATGTTGTTGGTTATGCTTGCTACCATTATTCGGTGAAACAACCAAATATTTGGTTAGTATAAGTGCACTGTTAACAAAATTGAATTTATTATAACTTAAGTTGTTGACTTGTGGAAATTTAGAAACAACTATAATACCAAGGTGAAAAGAATTCACGAATCTCCATTAAATGGAATTCTCCTCCTTTTGTTTGGATTAAGTTTAAATCCAATAGGTCTTCCAATAGAAATCTAGACAACACATGGGCTGACAATGATTTAGAAGCAATAATGGTGTTTGAATTCATGGCTTCAAAACTAGTCTAGGCACTTATTCATATTTTCCATCAAAAAATTAGGGCCTAGCTTACTTTATATTGATAATTTTGAAGGTGAGAGTAATTTTTAAAATCCAGATCATTAGGGTTGGAAATTTGTTTTTTTAGTTTCCAGCGGGTTAAAACAACGTTGTTTTGATGTGTTGGCTAAAACATTACAAGTGTCAAAGTAAAAGGAATAGACATATTTAATTTTCTATTATTTCAATGCTAGTTTTTAAAAAATTATAACATTTTGACATTTTATTTTATTTTATTTTAATTTTAATTTTTTTATATTTTCATAAAATAAAATTTAATTTAGAAATTAATTTAATTGAGTTTCAAAAATAGAAAATTAATTTTTAAATGGAAAAGACATAATAAAAATGAGTTCAAAAGTGTTATAAAAATAAAGAGTCCATTTCAATTAATTAATAATAGTAACATACTTTTATAATTATTAAAAAATAAAGTTCAAATAAATTAAAAAAATTCTAAAATAAAATGAGATTGGTGGGGATTATTAATGCTATGACGTCTTGAATATGAATTATGCATCTTAAACCATCTTGTCTATCTTAAAATATTGTAATGATACTATATAGAGACTATATAAACTAATATTAGGGGGCTACAAGGGGCCGAATTATCGATACTCAAGGATGGAGTCAATGGTCGGCAATCCTAGGCTGGCTCCGCCCCTGGTTAGTTAAAATATGAGAAACACTATTAAGAAAATTGAATGTAATACAAAAGAAAAAAAAAAAAAGGATAACTAAAACAAAGATTTAATTGTTTAAATCAAGATAGTTGAATTTATTGCATTCCCTTTGTATGAGTTTTGACTTTCTATTTTGTTTTGCAGGAAAAACAACATTCATTAGTGAATTGACTTCTAATTGGTTGGTATAGTATCATATTCATTATTTCAACTTGAATGGAAGTTCTGTTGCTTTTGAGGTACGTGGATGAAATATTTCTCTATTATTGACTATTCGTATTAATTCTATGAGACTTGTTTTAATTTGAATTTATCCAGGTTAATGGAATCTCATTATAATTATGTCAATGATTTTTTTTTTGTTTTCCTTTTATCATTATTTCGGAAGAAGTAACTTAAGTATCTCATATCATGATTTGTATCTCACGATTGCAGGAGAAACCCCGTAGAGCATTCTTTACTTGATTAATGTAAAAGGATTACCTCTTAATCACGTCAAGAGCCACTTGCATGTCCAGGGGGGCAGTGGGGCAGTTGTCCCCATTGACATTTGTATTTTTTTTAAAATCCAGGTATTAATTTGAAGTTTTAGTGCTTTGTTCCTGAGGTTTAAAGTTTATTGGTTTTATAATTGAGGATGAAGAATGATTTTAAATTTAAGATTTTATTTTTATTTTTTTTATTTCTGTTTTAAAGCAAAACAACATCGTTTTATTTAATTAGAACTATGTCGTTTTATTTACAACAAAAGTAAAAAGTAAATATTTAAATGTAAAACTAAATAGGTTCTAATCCCTGCAAAAAAAAAAAGTTCTAAAACAAACCATCGGTCTCTCTTACTCTCTTTAATCTATTTAGTTCTTCTTCCTCGATTCCCCTTTCTTCTTAAGTCTAAATTGAAATCTCTAATCCTAAGTAAGATTAAATCAAAATCGACAGCCAATCCCTCCGTAATTGGATCGTTGGTCCAGCACTCCATCTAGCTCCTCTCTGCTTTGGTATTTTTTTTGCTCCTACTTCAATTTTGATTTGATATTTCTGCTACTATTTTACTTGAACTTGAGCTTTGATCCCTGGTTTTCTATAATTATTATTTTTTGGATAAGAATTATTTTAGTCGTATTGTTACCTCCATGGGGGAGAAATCCTGAATTCGCCCTTGTGCATGTCTATTTTGGATCTATATTCTGAAATATATTTTCAATTGTTAACAGATCAGAATGAAAAGAAAATGGACATTTCCTTTGAGACACTAACTTTATCAATGTAGGATATATAATAGATAGTGAAGGATTACAACTACAAGATCATATCGTAACTAGAATCGAAAATTTTAAAGAAAAATTAGATACTAAGAAAGAAGTCCAACAATTTCTAGGAATAATAAATTATGCATCAGATTATATAAAAGACTTACCAAAATTACGACAACCCTTGCAAGAGCTAATTAAGAAACATAAAGTATTTGAATGGACGACAACTCATACTGATACTATAAGAAAAATAAAAGAAGCAGTAAAAGTTCTCCCAAAATTAAGACTACCTAAAGATAATGATCAATTAGAATTATATACAGATGCTAGTGATATCGGGTGGGGAGCAGTACTCATCGCATATAGAAAAGAAGATATAGACAAAGAAACTCCTTTAATATGTGGCTATAGATCAGGAACTTGGAAACCCTCAGAGAAAAATTATCATATCAATGAAAAAGAATTACTAGCTGTTAAAAATGGAATTAAAGGATTTAGGTATCATTTGTTACCCATAGAATTTATCATAAGAACAGATAATACACAAGTAGGAGCATTTATCAGAAATAAAATAGATCCCCTACCAGAACTGAACAAAAGAAGGCATTGGCAAAGTTTTTTCAATTGCTATAATTTTGTTGTTAAACCTATCTCTGGAAAACGAAATATCTTAGCTGATTTTTTGAGCAGGAATGGAGATAATGATCCAGCGAATATCAGAAATCAGAAATCAGAACCGCCAGATGCTGGCAATGATCAGAAATCATGAGAACTTTCTGGACAACCTTGAGGAAGAACTCAAGAAACTCCAGTCTCAGAACAATCAGAATATACGAACCATGACTCCTAGATCATCTTATGAGTTGTTAGGAGATCTTCATAAGAAGCCAATTGAGCTGCCAACTTCATCTAGTGGACTCTCAGGAGCCACCACCTTGAACCATTCTAAGCTGATTAATCAGAACTCATCAGAAATCACAACCTCCCAGGTTATACAATTCCCTCCAGAAATGACAGAAGCATATAAGAATATCATGAAATTTTTTACATATAAGAAGAGTCAAACCGTATATAGAACCATTAAGATGACCAAATACCCTAGGTATATATGCTCAGAAGACTGCAGTCCAGATGTTGTTCAGAAACTATTTCGATATGGATTTCTGGACAAAGTCATGACTGATGAGAGCCTTAATAGTGTTTCAAAACTCCCATCTATCATACCCAGATTCATTGACGAACTTGGATTAAAATTTGGAAGAGGAATATTTTGTGTTCAAATTTTTGATGCTGCTATGGACTTAGAAGGGAAACCGATAATAATTGCTCAGATTTTTAAGACTGGTAGAAACACTAAGATTGATGTAGATAATTCTGACCATCAATGGGACATTCCATGCAAATTAGAAAATTTTAAATCTTGGTTAGGAGAAAAACGAGCACATGGAATCCATACGATCAAATGTAGACTCGAAGACTATATTAGAAATAAAAAGGTGGCTATAATAGCCAGATCGAATCATGGAGAAGTTGAAGAAATGATAACTATCAACTATTTAATGGAAATGGGTGATGAAACGAGTCAACAAATTTTGATAGAAATGCATACGAAATTGATGGATAAGAAATATAAACATAGTTCAGATACATTAGCCCATTATGAATCTATATATGGCCCAAGAAAATCATGTTTAATTAGAATTGAGCCCATAAGACCTGAGCCCATGAATATTGACTCCATAAGGCCCAAAGAAGAAGCCCATCCAGGAAAAGAGGAGGATCCATTTATTTAGAAAATGAGATAAAAATGGATAAGAAAAATAAGAAATATAAGAACGAGGTGTCAATACCTAAAGAAAAGGTGGCAATAAGATCAACACGTGGCAAGACATGAAGATATGAAGAGACATGTGTCCAAAGAAGAAGCATGAGGTGGAAACATTAGAGATTAGTGGCAAGATGTAAAGCTTGAGGTGGAAGAGCAAAATAAGAAGCATTCGACACGTGTAACCTAAAAGTTTGTACTTTTAACTTTTGTGATGATGTAATCTCCTTTTTAGTAATTTCACCTTTGATCTTCTACCTATATAAGGAGAAGACATATGATGTATGAGATATAACTTGCTTTGAGCAATAAAAGCTTTCTTTCTCTCTATATCCATGGCTTTCTAAACTTCCCCTTTTAGCATCCATAGTTGTTAACTACTTAAGTTTAACTTCCGTATAGCATATTAGTTTAAAAAGATCCAGAGTTATAAAGCAACAATAGTTAGCCTTCAGACGAATCCAAGAGGTGTGTAGAGATGCTGGAACACAGCCATAACCCATGATGATGATGAGAGGGTGTCAGGCAGAGTTCAGAAGTCTCCACTGAGGATTGCTTTGAAAGGTATACTAGAGTTCCTCTATAACTCTTGTTCTAATTAAATTAATTTGTTATCATTAGTTACACTTAAAGGTTTAATATATTATGGATGTTAAATTTCATTTAACAATGTTTACTTCAGCAGTCGTTTGTCTTCCTACCCTTTTTAGGGTCATAAGAGCGATCCTGCACACATTATACACATCAGAAAAAACGGTTCACATAAAATGGTATCAGAGCCTTAAAAGGATCTCACAAATAGTTAGAACTTTTTGAAATCACTATGTCATCTTCATATACCAGTATGTTTGCATCACAGCTTAATATTCATAGGAAAGCAGTTGACAAAATTACAAGCGGCATAATTGAATTAGATTTAAGCAATAGTTTAGAAATTTCTATTCTATTAGGCAAATTAATTATATTATTAGAATATTACCAACATCTCCTTAATATAGGAACTAGTGATCTAAATAGGCATATAATGTTAATAAGAAAAGTAGAAATGATTAAATGCCTAATTAATTTCACAATCGTGATTTTTCAGAATTATACACACTAGATAATGGATATACCAGTTGAAAGTCTTAGGATTATTGCTGAAAAACCATTAATTTATAATCAGGATATCAATCAACATATTATAAGTTGTAGAAGAGCATTACAAATTATGGAATTAAAAGATAGACAATTAGAAGTAGCACAAGGTGCTTTAGATGCTAAGCGTATTGAAAAGATAAAATTACAAAAAAGAGTTTTTGACTTAGAAGATGAAGTAAAACGATTAGAAGAAAAACATAGAGAGCAAGAAGAGACAATAGAAATTCAAAAACAAATAATTACTGAAAGTTACAGACATATTCAAGCTTTAATCAATGGAAGAGAATAAAGAAATAACAGAACAAACCCATACAGAAAATACTAATATCTACTATCAAATAGATACTTATGAAGGTGGTATAACTCAAACTTTAAGTTTTAAACCAGATATTTATCAGAAAATACAAGATGAAACTGAAGAGCTATCTGTAAATAAGATATTTAAAACAAAATGGTTTGAGAGAAATAAAAATATACGATATATTGTTCAGAAGCATGAGAATATTATAGATACAACTACTATAAATGGTAGAGCAAAGATAAATTTAATAACAAATGACGTAATAAAAAGAGAATTATCCAAATTATCACATAAAGAAGCAAAGAAATATAGGAATATTTACTTTGGAGGAATAGAATTCACTATAAAAGCATATTTTCAGAAAAATATCGATACTCCTATTCAAATATATGTATTAGATGATAGAATATTAGATAATATCCAAGATGCCTTAATAGCAGTAGTAAGAGGAAACTTAATTTATCAGAAACTTAAATTCACAATTCAACCAGATTTTAGTATCTCATTAGAAGATAAACATAAAGATCTAGCTTTAACACTCTATTATAAATTAGAAGGAATAAGAATGCCCCCAGGAAGTAAAGTAATTAGTATAGAAACAAAAATGATATATGCCCTTACAGGTACTCATCATATCAGAAAACAAAATGATAGGGATATATTAGTACCAAAATTATATCAGGAAATATTAGAACCACTAGAACATAAGGAAAATTCCATCATAACAATACCAGACGAAATATGTATAGATTTTAATTCTAGAAAACTACAACCAATCCAGAAATTATTACCTAGGATAGAAGGAGGAAGGTTAAGTTTTAAGAAAGAAATAATAAGACAACCGAGAACATTAGATTTATTACATACATATTATGAAGATAAGTTACGAATAAAAGTAATATTATTTAATGAGCTACGAGCAACTGACTGTATAGCTGAAATTAATACAGGAACCAAAAGTTTAGTACATATTAGCCAAATAAATGAAAATAAATGTGAACTAATCGAACCACAAACTTATAACTGTCCAAATAGTACAAGAGAAATAATCATAACTAAAAGCATAAGAATTAGATTTAAAATTCAAGATCTAGAATATGAGATAATTGTAGGAGTAACAGAATATGATAGTACATATGCACTATTATTAGGATACGACTTTTTAAATAAAATAAAATATAAGATAAATAATGAAGGAATTACGATAGAGGACCAAAACAAAATACGGTATATAAATAAAATATGAACATACGACAACAACTTGATAAAAAAGCGAAAAAATAATAAAAACTATTATGGCAGAGACAATCATAGAATCTCAAATAAAATATTTAGAAATTGAATCTAAACAACAGAGACTAGAATGTGAAATCAAACAATTAAACTCTTTATTAGAACCACCTAAGAAAGAATGGATCAAACTTGAAGACAGATGGATAAAAAGAATCTACAAAGATGAGTGATCCTAACCAAAAATTGGACCAAATATGGATAGAGATTGTAGCAAAAGAACAATTAAAGAATACTCTTAGTTTAATACAAGAAAACCATATTCAAATCCAAGAAATGATAACACATTAATTAACAAAACTGTGGAATACATCGGAAATACCAACGTTTAAGATAATTTTGGAAAAATTAAACATGTTAGTAGCTAATATAGACAAAAGAAAAAGACCCATAGAAGAAAGCTGTAGCATTACCTCAGGAGAAAATCTAAACATTACTATAACACACCCTAAAACTCCAGAAATAGTACCCATAGATGCTTGGAGACGAAGCAAGGACCCAATAATGATGGATATAAGTGAAATAAAACCTAAAATCCCTACAACCGTAAATAAAACCTTAGATCTGTTAACCGATTTACACAAAAAAGGACAATTCTAATCTAATGGCCGAACAAGAACATAGTGTAATAACATTTCTTAAAAATCACGCCCAAGAAATTATTGAAAAGGAAAAATACAAATATGAACCGCTAAAAAACAGCAAACTCAAAGACAATGATGCTAAACCATCCAATGTAGACGTAAGCACCGAAGCCGAATACCTTCAACTAAAAATCGAAAAACAACATAAAGAAATCAAAGACCTACAAAAAGAAAACATAAAATTAGTCATAAATTCGAGTACAGAATGGGTCGAAAAATATAAAAAATATAAACACAAATTTAAAAATACTAAAAAAGAATTAAAAGAAACAAAGCTAGAATTAAAACAAACAAAAACAGAGCTAATCCACATTACAGATGAATTAAAAGACTTAAAGGAAGAAGTAAGAGTCTTAAGAACAATGGTTAAAGAAGTAAAAGGGAAAACTATTCACATCAGTAACAGTAGTAGTGATAGTTCAGATAGTTCAGATATTCAAAGTGAAAATAAACTAAAAATCATTGGGTATATAGAAGAAGAAAATAAAGATGAAACAAAATTAATAGAAGAAAATCATCAAATAATGAAAGCATTAGAACAAATGAAGAACATTAATGCAATAATAGAAGAAGAACCAGAAAGTGATATAGAAAACAACGAATACAACAACAAATACACTAGGTATGAAGAATCAGATATAGGATCAGAAAATATAGTAAACGAAGATGCCGATAATTATCCAGAAGAAGAAATGATAGACCCCAATTTAGACGTAGTAACTAAAAGAGTACCTACGATTCCACAACATATACCTATAGGCCAACAAGGAGACTTTAAAGAATTTATAGGATCTATGTCTCAAGGATTAAATCCAAATGGATATTTTTTAGACTTAGATAATGTCTATGATGAACAAGAAATAAGTAGACGAATAAATGATTGGAATTTAGGAATGTACATAGCCTTAATGAATTCATCTCACACTGAAAATTTAGATTATATGTATGACCTAATCTCTAAAACAATGATAGGAAAAGTAGGATTTTGGATGGAATCTATAACTCATCAGTTAAGACCACAAATAGAAGCTTGTGCTCATGATTGGAAATCAATGTTATTATTATTCGATATGGTATTAAAAAGAGAATTTTTAGGAGAAAGATGGTTAGTGGCTAGAGAAACAGTATTTGCTGAAAGAAAAGCTGAAATAATAATGAATTTGAATAACATGAAATGTTGTAAAATTAGTAAATTACCAGAATATACTATCAGTTTTACTAAGTTCTTTTATGAAGCTAGGTTTTTACCACAAGAAGGATTGATATACCAACAACTATATTATGACCACTTACCAAACCCATACAACGTAGAAGTTTCAAAAGAATATACTCAATTAGAACCAAAAGAAAATACATTAGGAGAAAGAATTAGAGTACTACGAGCTTATCTTATGCGAAAATGTGAAGAATATAGAGTTCAACAAAAGGTTAAAAAGGATAAGAAACTCGGGTTACGAGAAATATGTGGATTCCCGGAAAAACGGTTAGTTTTTGGTTGTGATGATAAAGTTAGGAGAAAATATAGACGATATACTCCTAATCGCACTTATAGACATAATCCGACATATAAGAAGTCTTATACTAACAAGTATGATAATGGACGATTTCGACGAAAACGATTTAGACGATATAAAAATAATCCCGAAAATCGGAACAGATTTAGATATAAACGAAAATTTAGGAAAAGACGAGAAAGACCACTAAGGGATAAAAATACTAAATTTACAGAATGTAAATGTTGGAATTGTAATGAGAAAGGACATTATGCTAATAAATGCCCTAAATTAAAACAAAAAGGTGTCAAATATATAGGAACAACAGAATTTATAATGAGTCTAGAACAAATAAGAGCCAGCGATGATAAATGGCATAAAGAAGATGAATTTTATATTACTGAAACAGAAGGTGAGAACTCAGAAGAATTAGAACCAATAGAATATGAAGATAGTGAAACTAATAACTAATGGTAGCCATATATGTAGAAGCACCGGTAGAATATAAACCTAATAAGATGATAAAACGCCGCATATTTATAGATAGTGGAGCTGATATATGTTTAGCGAAGCAAGATGTACTAGTTCCCCATAAATGGAAAAGATCTAAAGGACATAAGGTCAGAGTTACAGGATTTAATGAACAAATGAAAGAATTAGATATTATAGCCGAAAATATGAGATTAATACTTAACAAGACAATCTTTCGATTACCCATAATTTATCAAGAAAATAATATGAAACAACATATATTATTAGGAAATAATTTCCTTGATTTCTTTAAAGTCCAGCTAATCAAACCTGAAACCATAAGTCTTTTAACTCCTTGTAATAAATGGATTATCCTTAAACGCGTCCTACCTTTATATCCACTCACAATACATAATATCAAAACAAACAGAGATACTAATTTAGAACTTTTAAAACAAACATATTTAGACCATTTAAAGATCAACTTTGGAGAAAACCCTATAACGTTGTGGGAAAAAGAAAAGATATATGCTAAGATAGAACTCATAAACCCTAATGATGTTGTTCGCACTAGACCAATAAGATATAGTCCTGATGATCAAAAGGAATTTGAAATACAAATAAAAGAATTATTAGACTTAAAATTAATTCAAGAAAGTAAAAACCCTCATAGTAGCCCGGCATTCTTAGTAAGAAAACATAGCGAACAAAAGAGAGGCAAAGCAAGAATGGTAATAGATTATCGAGAACTAAATAAGAAAACGATTTTTGATGGATATTTTTTACCTTATAAGAGAAATTTAATTAATAGATTATCAGGAAAAAAGTGGTTTAGTAAATTTGATTGTAAAAGTGGCTTTTGGCAAATTAAGCTTACTAAAGAATCAAGACCTTTAACAGCATTTAGTGCACCACAAGGACATTATGAATGGATTGTGTTACCTTTTGGTTTGAAAAATGCACCCCAGATATTTCAACGACGAATGGATACGATATTTAGAAAATTAAATGACTTCTGTGTAGTTTATGTCGATGATATATTAATCTACAGTAATAATATAGCAGACCATTTACAGCACCTAGATGTATTTATAAAAACAGTACGACAACATGGAATCCTTTTATCTGAAAAGAAATCAGAAATCTTTAAAAATAAAATAGAATATTTTCTTGTTTTATTGTTTAAATTATTTGGTTCTAGTTATATTTTCTATTTACTCTGTAAACTAAATCTTTTGTTTTATTTGTTTACTTTTCCAGATCTTATATTTGATTACTTAATTTTATGGTTATACATATCTATTATTTTCTTTAATACGTTTTAATATATACATAAATACAAGAGTTCCCTTCAATCCAAATAAATTGACTATATCTTTTACAAAAATTCAATTCATTTTTTTAATTTTCGAAACTAATCACCGACAGAACGTTGGTGAAATATCTGTTTGAACATATCACTGGCCAAACTTGGGTCAAAAATTATCGGTCGGCGTTTCAAATTCACCAGCGGAATTCTCCGACCCAAGTTGGGTCAGAATTCTCTAACGGATCCAAAATCGTGGTCGGTTTGTGTGAGCAGTGAGCTTTTTACCAGCGGATCTTTATTCGATGTAATCAGTCGGAGATGATGATCTCCGACGGATTTATGTGCATCACCGACGGTTTTTTCCGTCGGCGATTCATGTTTTTCTTATATTGATTATTAAATAATTGAAATTTGAAAAAATATATATAACTACCTTTAATTTTGATATTTTCCATCATTAATATAAAATTTTAATATTGGGTAATATATAATCGAGAGTTGCTCCATGGTTAATAATAATTTTTAATGGTGGGTTTTTAAAGATGTGATGAGAGTATTTTCCATCGTTAATTCTAATTTTTAATGTTGGATTTTTAATGATGTAATGAGAATTTTTGCATCATTAATACTAAATTTTTTTTAAAAAGAAGGATAATTGTTTCATTAATAGAAAAAATAGTATATTTCGACATAAGTAATTAAAAAATTACAATCTAGAAGTTTGAATCTATATCTTCAATATCATAGATCGTGATAGAGCAATAAAAGGCAGTTCTTGAAACTGTTTTTGACACAACAACGAGAAACATACTCCATCTAGAATGGCTTCATATTTTTATTCTCTGGCAATGACTTCATGAAGACAAAACTCTTGTGTTTTTCCATGAAGAAAAACATAATAACACTCATATAGAGAGACATACCACAACCACCTATAAAGACAGAAAAAACAAAGAACAAAGTACGAGATCTACTATAGTATATCAATAAAAAAATTATTTAATAAAGAAAAACAAAGCAAGTTAGGGGTTTAGCTTTCGGTTAAAAGTTAGAAGAAAACCCCAAAACCTGAATGAAGATTGACGTTTCTTGACCGTTAGGTTTTCCTATTTTTTAATAAATAATTTTTAATCATTGGAAATATTTATAATGAGATGTTTTTTAATCATTACAAATATATTTAATGAGGGGTTTTAAATCATTATCGTTACCACAAATTGACACATAAGCATAAATGCTAACGTGACCTAACACGAAAAATCACATATCCAAGTCAATAATTACCTCTTTCTTTTCTTTTTTGTATTCTCAGAAGATTTATCATATTAATTAATTAGTATGACCCGTTGATATCTCTTATCTGTTTCCTTTTTTCATATTACAACTATTTTTTTACTTTTCTTTCTTCTTAAAGACTTTATTTCTAATCTTATATACTCACTACATCTACTATGTCTCTTCCCCTTTCATAAACCGAAGTTACAATCGTAATACAGGTACATATTTAATAAAAAAGAATTATGGCTGAAATTGACTTCTTTCTTTCCTTTTTCTTCTTTCAATGATTGAGATTTTAATAGAAACATCATTTTGACTGCAGAGAAAAGAGAACAAAGTAAGTTATTTCTCTATTTTCTTTTTATCCTTACCTTTTCACATGTTTTATGGGTTCATAGAGTCTTCTTGTTGTTCCTTATCATGTTTTCTTTTACTAGATTCAAGTCTTCGATGTTTTTGCTTTTACCTCTCCCATTTGATAGATCTAGCAAACTAAGATGTCTTTCCTTTGTTTGCATTGTCTCATTTGTTCCATATTGTAATTCCTTTCTCATTTATTTATTATTGTAGTGTTTTTCATATGCAACTCACTTCAAATATATACGTGATTTTATTACAATTTAACAAGCTAAGTTACTTCTTAATTTGGATTACATATAGACACACAGGCAAAATCAAACTTGTCCTCAAGTGTTTCATTTGAATTTGCCAATCATATACACATCTGTTTCTTAGCCTCTATTTTAAAATAGATGTAATAATACAATTAGAAAAATCACATATGAGCCACCCGATTTAGAAGGGTAGCTTGCCGGAAGATTGAAGACCAAGAGTTTAAAGCCTTGTCAATACGTTCCTCCACGACGTTAGGAGTGGCCTTGCTCTGCTCTCAAGTTAAAAAGTAACCGATAAGAGGAAGATCAACAAAATTACAGTAAAAAATAGCCTTTCAAAAGTTTCTAAATAAACACTCCGAATATTTCCACCTTACTCTTTTTATCATCTGATCGTTAAATTCTAGTATCATGAAACACCAAGAAACCCAAGTAAATCTCAAGAAGCTTTTCTATTATGACTTATATAAGACTTAATCATCTCACACAATATAGTAACCAGTCTAGGACTAGTTTGGTGTTGCTATGAAGTTCTAAAAATCAAGAAATTATATATATATATATATATATATATATATATATATATAAATATTATATTAAAACTTATAATTTAATAATTGTTGTTTGCTGGAAACAAATATAATATTAATATAAACAAATATTGTTGTTTTAATGAGTATGTTTTATGATTTTTTTTTGCGAATGAATTAATATAAATAAATATTATTTAGGTTTTGTTTTTTTAGATTTTGTAGTTTTGTTTTTTGAAGAAATTTAAGATTTTGTATTTATAATTATTGTTGCTTTTTAAATAATTGTTGTTAATTCTTTAAAATTAAATAACATTGTTTTATTAATTTTTATTATAGATTATTGATGATAATAATATATGTAAAAAATAAAATATTAATAAAATTGTTATGTAGAGTGGAATATAGTAGAGAATATTTTATTTGACGTAATAAATAGTGTAGTGGGTTGGAGGACGCACATATTCTAGGTCGTTTCTGCAGAGGAACCACTTGAAGAGAAGATGGCTTGATAATAGTCGTGGATGTGGCTTGCCAAACTGGAATTCCAATCTAGCCATTCCCCACAATCGTTCAATAATCGCTAGATAATATTCTTCTTCCGTCGGCTAGAGGCCGCTGCATGACAATATTTTGAATTTAAGTCGCCAGAGCTAAGCCACAATTGACGGGAACGTTGCCTCCAGAATGTCTCACGCTGATTCAGCAACGTTTCAAGCCTCTCCCTCACAGATAGCACTCGTTCCTGCAACGTATCACTGAGCGGATTTGTATTTGTGGATCTTGTTGTGGCAGTTTCTCATCTCATTCCAGAATCGGCGATGTAACTGATCTCCCCAATTAAACAAAGCCGAGCCACACAGCTTCTGTCAAACCACAATATCTGTACTTTCCGTGCTCTCACATGCTCCCCTCACTTAGTCCCGCAGTCCCTCCTCGAGATACCAAGAATTCTCGAATCGGAATTCTCGGTGTTTAAAGCCACTCTGATTTCGAATAGTTAAATCAATTGCGACATGGTCCGAGGCACTAGCATCCTTATGGACGGCTTCGGCATCAGGAAATAATGTCAACCAATCAGACGACGCAAAAACCCAGTCTAATTTCTCCTTAATATATCTTGAGGACCCTCTACTTCTTTCCCATGTAAACATGTGGCCTTTAGTTTTAACCTCAAATAATTCACACTGATCAATAACATTACCAAATCCACTCAGCAGTGATGGGGAATGAGGGTTACCTCCACGTTTATCTGCAGCTGACAACATATCATTAAAGTCACCAATTATGACCCACGGGAGTGAGCTAAATTTTTTTAGACGTTGTAAAATATCCCAAGACTCTCTTTGATGGGCCCTCTCATGATAGCCATAGAAACCGGTCAATTCATACTCCGTCAAACCTCGTATAGTCACACTAATATCAATGAAATTAGCTGAAAAGCGTAGTAACTTGGTCGAATCCCGCTGTTTCCATGAAAGAGCTAGGCCGCCTCCATTGTTAATAGGGGGCACAAAAAACAATCCATCAAAAGCAATTTTCTTCTTTAATACTTCAACTTTCGCTTGATTACACTTAACTTCGATTAGAAAGATAAACTCCGGGTGAAATCTAGACACAAGGTCCAGCAGCATACGGACTGTCCGGGGATTGCCCATGCCCCGGCAGTTCCAGCTTATAGTGCTCATTGATTCATGCGGTTCTGAACATTAGCACCCGCATTGCTTGTAAAGTTCTTGATATCTTTGTTTTCAATGACATTTGTATCCCCCATCTCCGCACCTCCCCCGTCTTCCTTCTTACGTCTCTTGACCTCAACCTGCTAGCTGTATATTCTCTTTATTGCCCTCTTTAGCTGAATTTCCAATCTTATTCCCCCCCCCCCCCCCACCTTGGCTGGATCCCCTATCACTTCCTCCTGCTATTTGCGTATTGTGGCCAGTCCCGGAAGTCATTCTAGCTTCTGGTATATATGTCGCTGGAGGGGTAGAGAGCAAAAAGCGCAACTACGTAGGAGTTTGGGATCTATGTGGGACTGCCCTTAACCAGGCCCTGTAAGGTCGCACGACGGTAGCTGGATCAGGCTCATCTAGAAGCTTGGAATAGAATCTCTCTGGATGACCTATACAGCCACAAAAGAAACAGAAAATTGGCAGTCTCTCGTATCGGAATAGGATCCAGGAGAATACCCCACCTGCCTTGCCAATCTGCATCTTCCGCTTTAAAGGCTTAGAGACGTCAATCCTTACTCTCACACGCATATAGGTCCTTAGCTCCCTGATAAAATTATTAGGATCAACCTCCACAAACGACCCTAGAAAGTTACCCATGCTCACAGCAACACGTTCCGACATAAAACCTGAAGGGAGGTCAGACACCTGTACCCAAAAGCATCCATGATGTAGATTCACAGTGAATGAATTTTGGTCCTTGCCAACATAGCATGGATGTTCGCCACTTACCCTTCATCGCTAACCAATCTTTAAAAAAAAAAAATAATATCTAAATTTGATACAACTTTCAAATATTCGGAGTAAAACTGCTCTTAACTGTAACGTTATTGGTAAAATTGCGCCATTTTAAACGCTAAGAATAAAATTCTTCATACATATAAACGTTAATTTATTTTTGCACCTTATCCCAAACAATTATTTTTTAATCTCTTAAAAATAATATTTTTGATCTAATTGGCGGTGGAGCAGGGTCGTCTTCTTCATCCGCGACGGCGACAGGCCAATAAATAAAGTGCTGATTTGGAGAGGAGATAAAGAACGCAACAGGCCAATAAATAAAGTGCAGGGTCTATTCGTTCCTGTTAAAAAAAAAAGCCTTAAAACCCTGGCCCTCTCGCTTCCACATCCCTCCTCGCTCTGTCCTGTCCCTTGCTCGGACATTACCAGCCACCAGTTCTCGTCTTCACCACTAGTGCTGAGCGATCCTCTCCGGCGTCCTTTCTCGCCCCCAGTCTCCAGTCGCCTCTCACATCCTCACTAGGTTAGCTTCTTAGCTTGAATTATTCAGTTTCAAATTGGGTTGTGTTTTAATCTTCCTTTATTTGGGAAATTAATTTAGGTTTGACTTCAATTAATAAGAAACTAGTTGTACGGTATTAGAAACTACTTATGGTCAGAATGTTATCTTATTTTAGACATTGATCTGCAGTCAAAATATGGATGCAGAATATACATTTGTACTTTGAATTTGAAATGTATGTATTAGCCGAACTTGTTAATCGAAAGCTCCTGTTATTCCTGTTGAATTGATCTGGAATCGATTTTCTGAAATGTTAGAATTGGATTGTCCCAAATTTTTGAGACAATGGAAATCCTCGATTTACAATTCAATGTAGAAGATTCTCAAATATCATAATTGAACAAAACTCTGCCCAGAACTAGATATCGTGTGTGTGGCTGTGCGCGCTATCAAGGGCTTCTTCGTCTCTCTGCTCGTCTTCTTCTCCAGCCCTTCATAAACTTTTTTTTTTATGATATTCTAGGCAGAGTGGAACCTCATCATACTTCGAATTTGTCGTTTCAAAAGTTCACTATTTTCATGGGTCTTCAGATTGTGTTTTCTTTGTTGTATATCTATACTGTTTGTTGCGTAGCTTAGAATTAACTCACATGGTTGGATGAACTTAATAAGGTTTGAGAAATTCTGTTTTCAGTAAATCCTTAATGTGAAACTACCCTATATATATATACAAATTTTAAGCTCTTAACACAAGGAGAAACTTCACTGTTCATTCTAATTGATCTGCTTGCTTATGATGACTGCAATATCTGTACAAACCTATGTTGCACTGAAACGGAAACGCATACGGAAACTGAAATGGAAACGCATACGGAAACTGAAACGGAAACGATAATGGGAAACCTAATTTCTGAAAAACATAGGAAACCGAAACGTGGGGGAAACTATGTAAATATTAAAAATATAGGGGCATATTTATAAATATTAAAAATATAATAATGCATTAAATAAAAACACGATTGAAGAACAAGATGAAGAAAGTCCAAGCTCAATCAATATTCAAGAGATAAGGATTATAGGAGAAAGAAATATGGATAAGTTCTTTAAATTGAAGGATACAAGGAAGTAATTATCTCTCAAATAGAACTGCAAAATAGAAAGTTTGAATTTCCAAAATTTTAATCGAAATAGGTAGGGAGAACCATTTAAAAACTGAGAGACATGTTTCATATTTTTGGTAATTACGGAAACGTGCCCGGAAACGTTTCGTATCAGTTTCCGAGAGTTTCCGTTTCCCACATCTACCGGAAACGGGGAAACGCTTGTCATGAAGAGTTTCCGTGAATTATAGGTACAAACATAGCTTTAATATATCATAGAATATGTTCTTCTGAATTGAATTAAGATTCAAATGAGAAATTTCTGTTATTTTTTGTTTAATTTGGACACCCAATTCATTGGGAACACGAGTTTGTGTGAGTGTGTATCTTATTGGATTTAAGTTCATGCAATTATTATTGAGTCTCAGTGGTTTCCTTAGAAGCACAAGTAGGCTGCTGCCAAAACATTGTAGACTCTGTAAACAAGTTTTGTTAAATCTCAGTTCATACAGTTATTTCCAAGTCTCAGTTGTTTGCTTTGTATAATAGAGCACAAGTTGGCTTTTGATGGACAACATCGTAGACTCTTTAAACAATGCATATCAAGATTTCGTAGCTGCAGCAGCTAGCGTACTTGAGACTAAGGATGTTGCTGTTGGCCAGAAAACAGTAGCCACAGATACTGCATTGGAAAATTTTAAGCAGAAGTGGGAGCTGTTTAGGGTGGCATGTGATCAAGCTGAGGAGTTTGTTGAATCTGTGAAGCAAAGGATAGGATCAGAATGTTTAGTAGATGAGGCCACTGGATCTGTTACAGCGAAGTCGACAACAGGCCTGCCTCCTATTAGTGCTGTTAGGTTAGAGCAGATGAGTAAAGCTGTGCGATGGCTTGTTATAGAGCTACAGCATGGTTCTGGAGCAGCTGGAGGTGCAGCTTCGCATGCCCACTCTTCTGCTCCTTTTGATGCCCGGTTTTCTGAGGATGCACCTCAATAGGTTTGTCTACATTTACAAATTGTATTTGCTTGTTTGACCACATAATATTGGTAGAGACATTTGGGATATTAGTTAGCATTTGCAGTTGCGCAAAATCCCATTTCTTTAATTCCTTAATCCTATAGCGAGATGATGTTTTCTCAGAGGTGCTACAACTCGGTTATTTAGAACTGTAATATGCATCTATTACTAACTTATCTGTCATATGTGCATCTACATCTGAAATTTTTGGGTGCCATGCCTTGAGTCTGTCGGTACTAAGTGTAGAACATGCCAATTAATCCTGTATATGTGATGCTTCAGATAGAGGGCGAGCCTTGGCGCAACGGTAAAACGTTGTTGTCGTGTGACCGAAGGTCACGGGTTTGAGTCTTAGGAGCGGCCTCTTGCCAAAAAAAAAAAAAAATTGGCAAGGGAAGGCTTGCCCCCGATACACCCTTGTGGTGGGACCCCTCCCCGGACCCTCGCTTAGCGGGGACGCGTAACGCACCGGGCCGCCCTTTTATGTGATGCTTCAGATGTCTTAGGTCTCTAATGATCTAGACAATACTAATGATGGGGTCTTCAAGAACTCTTAAATGGTCACATCAAAATTTTCTTTTTCCCCCTTCTTTTTTTTTTGGTGCCGCAAGCTACTTTATTTCTACATTGCTGTCACTTGAATTTTCAAAGATTTATGATTAAATTTTTCTTACTACCTTTTTGTGTTCCTGTTAAATTTAACATATGTTTCACATAATGTTTTTTTTTTTTCCCATTTTTGACTGAATCGTAGTAATGTATCTATTGAAAACTTAAAAGTATTCTCAAATCAAATATAAGTTCATTTACTTGTCCAATTAAAAGTAATGCAGCTCAATGATTTTCATGGTGGATGCAACCTATGAGGGAAGTATCTGTGTTTTTCTTGTTATTCAAATAGTCTTCTTTATGCGATGTGGTTCTGATGCCTGTTTTTTATATTTTGTTTCAGAATGTTAGTTTGTATTTGGCGGGTAGAATTGATGTAAATTCTATGAAGAATGAGGTGAGTGGAATAGTTTATACCTGATTTGTTGGCATTTTGTATGTATATACGTATGCATAGTGGCGGAGCGAGGTTTCGGTCCGAAACCTCGGAGGCACGATCATGTATTAAAAAAAAATTAAATGCTATTTAAACATATTTATATATAAAAAAACAATACAAAATGCGAGTATATAGTTTTTTTTTACCTATACTAAGAAAATTAATGCCTAGTTAAAAAAAAAAAAATAATGTCTAACACGAGACAATTTACCTATTTGAAATGTCATGTTCTGAAAATGTTGTACAATCACTTCATTTTTTATATCGATAAAAATTCTTTTTTCAACGTAACAAATCAGACAATCTGCGAGAAAGTCATCACACATCTTATTGCGCAAATCAATCTTAATAAATTTCATTGTAGAAAAAGATCTTTCAACAGAAACTGTTACAACGGGTAAGATTGAAATCAACTCAATACGTTGATATGTTAAAGAAAAAAGAGAGTGATACTGATCTCAGCCATTTTCATTGTAAGAACTCCAATGTATTTTCTAATCTAGGGTTATGGAGGTATATAAGCCTCTTATTTTGTAAAGGAAGACAACTTTTATCAATCAAACATATTTTCTTTTTCTATTGGAGGCTAAGGTTCATACCTTGTTGGGATTATTTCCTTGTACTTTAGTTAGAAAAGAGTATTATCTTTGTTGGTTTACGATAAAAAATTTCAATATCGCTACGATCCGTATCAGTTGGTATCAGAACCGATTGTTTTTCTAACACGAGACTTTTCTGACAATGGTTCAACCGCGAATACCATAAGAAACAATGGAAGCAGTTGACAATAAGATTGTGGACTTGAGTATTGAAGTGAGGGAGAAACACCGGGTGTTTAAAAGAGAAAATGAGGGCCACCATGGAAAGATTGGGAGTACATCTCTTTGATACCATCCAACAAGCCTTGGGGTCATCCAAGAAGGAATTAGGAAGGCCTTATTCCACGATCACAATAACTGTTGGTCCCTTGTTTAGTTGCAAGTATAGTTCCAAGGGCGGGTTAGGAACTATTTAAACTTTTTAACAATTAGGGCAGACTTCTTTTTCTAAGGAAAAAGGTTTGAACAGCAGCGCTGAGTAAACACAAGATACTGGCTTAGTCAACTGGTGACTAGGTCAGTTTCTCAGCTTGAGTCAGGAAATAGCACTTAGAGTCTATTCCTGAGCTCTTACGTTTAATGCGCACAACTCAACTAGACCTCTTTACTTGGTCAGTTTTTGATTATTTAAGCAAGCAATATAAATAAGGAGTTAAAGGTTTAGAAATACTTCACTCAGCAGATTTATCCAGGTTCGGCTTCTTCTAAGCCTACGTCCTGTCCCCGGAACACGTTCCGAGATTTCAAATCCTCTACTGAGCTCTTTAAAGGTAGAGCCTCAAACCTTTTACAATATCAGCAATTGAGTATGACAAGAGTACCTTCCTCTATACTTCTACTCAATCCTAATCTCTCGCTGAGTACTTAAAACCGAGTACTCAACCTCTCCTTTCTATCTCTAGAAATGATAAGTGTTTTGTCCTAATACAAAGATGTGCTAAGACACTTTAGACGATTTACAATCACTCTAGACTTTTACACAGATATGAGAAATGTAGTGTAAGAATTTTGCTTTGCTTCTTGCTTGCAGAACTTGTAGAGATTTGGTCAACGTAATGGCTTGATCAAGTTCTGTATGTTGTGAAGCTTGTGATGGCACTATTTATAGAGATGTCTGGGTCGTCGGTCATTTCGAATTTCGAAATAACCGTTGGAGGGAAACGGCTATGTGTCGTTGTCATCCTGACTTGCACAGAGCTCTCGGCCAATCACAATCATGTATCTTATGTCCTTGGTCAGCTCAGTAGATGGTCTCTCCTTTTATGGTAAGGTCAACTGGACAGCATACTGTGTCGTCTGAACTTTGCCAAAAGAGGAAACACTTTGTCTGGAAGTTTTCCTTTGCCAGCTGCTGTTTTGTACGCTTTGTCGAGACTACTCAGCAGCTTCATCTTGAAGTTGTTCCCGAAGGTCTTCTAGATCCTTCCGTTTGCTGAGTTGCGATTTCATTCAAAACGGCAACGTCTTGACATACGCGGGCCGAGTGTACTGAGTTGTTTGACATGGGCCTTGGATTCCGTATTGGGCCTGGGCCTTTTGATTCTTATGTCTTATAACATTTTAACTCAACATTGAACAGACACATTAGTAGAAATAAATCAAAGCATTTAAACTTAGTGTGTTTAGAATATGTATTTTAATTATACTTAAACAATTTTGTCAAATCAAAATTATGTGAAAAGGTGTTTCAACAAACTCCCCCATTTTGATGTGGGCAAAACTATTCAGCAAGGAACTCAGTATGAGCTCCCCCATGATAGTTGACCTAGTATAATTTAGCAGACTCCCCCGTAAGGGTTGAGCTATTGACTTAGTTTTACTTAAAACATTTAAGGGTTTAAATGAGTAAGTCTAAGGTCAGTTTTCAGATATAGGTCAGCTATATCACATATTCTATTTACTCAGTGTTAAGCGGAAGTTTTAGACATATAGAGCGCGCTGAGTAATTTGTTGTTCAATGAGTTCTTATCAGAATGTTTCATAAGTACATAGGTTAATGTCAAACATGTTATCAGCATATCATTTAGTCAATAAATATTATACGTATTAAACATAGCTGATATAGATGAAGATACATAACAACTCAGTACTTAATAGCATATATCATAACTCGGTATTTGAATAAGAAAAGTAAGTATGATATATATTGAAAGAAGTCAGCAAGTACATAGTAAAAGAAATAAACTAGACAAATAGATTACACTGGTATGGCCTAAGTTATGCTAGCCTATCTATTTCTTTTTCTTGCCCTGTGACTGACTTCGCTCGTACTGACGTCGCTCATGCTGAGCCCTAGCAGCTTGCGCTTTCTCCCCCATTTTGTCAACTTCAGGGAGCTTGAACGCATCGGTTAAGACAGCGCGAGTCAGTTCTTGTGAAAGCTCTTTTAGCTTGTCAGCACTATCGTTGACGCCATCAAAAATGGCAACTCCATCAGCTGATACTTCGACTGGTACTCGAAGATCAGCAGCACTGAGCATATTGATGCTGAACGCTTGAGCTTTGGCTTGCCAGATGAAAGCTTCAGAGAGGCCAGCAAAGACTTGGTGGAAAGTCTTCAAGAGGGCTGAGTCATAATGATGACGCTGGATATTATTATGACGGGTGTGGTTGAAAGATTGCTGTGCGAGAGACAACAACTCATTCTGCTTCAACGCGTCAGTATCCATCTCTTGCTTGTTGAGGTTAAGTAGCCTGATGGCCTCACCGATTTGCTCGACTGAGCACTGACTATAGGACACCATTTGCTCATTGGTCTTAAGTTGCTCAGTATGAAGCTGGGCAAAAAGCATTTTGAGTTCTGAGGAAGTGGCGTAGTCAGTGTTTACAGCAGACAACTTCTGAACTTGCTGATGGAGAGAGTTCAGATGTTGAATTGTTGACAGTTGTATCTCTGCCAACTTGGCAAGTGAATCCTGCTTAGCTTGCTGAGCTTGGAAGGACAAGACCACATTCAGCAGATCCTTGAGTCCCTTAACTTCGTTGAGAAGCTGAGTGACCTGGGAGAGTTGAGTTGTCTCAGGAATTGAAGATCCAGCAGCAGGCGAAGCGGAATGTTGAAGATCGTGGATAAGTGCTTGCACTGAGTCAATGAGCTTTTGGCCGGACTCAGTGGCATCCCGATGTACATCAGTATGACCAGAAGAAAGTGGAGTGAAGGGAGTACCCTGGTCAGTGACTGGATGAGTTGGCTCAATCTGCACTTGAGTTGGAGGAATTGTTGATTGATCAGCAGAGAGGTTTGTTGTAGAAGTAATAACCCGAACACTGTCTGTGCTGACGGCGGAAGGATGGGGAGTCAGCACCATGCTTGAGGAGACAGCATGAGCAGTGGTCGGTTCAACCTGACTAGTTGAAGTGGTTGAAGTATGATGATCAGCATGTTCCTGTTGAGAAGAAACAGAGGCTTGTTTTTCTAACAGCATGGAGGAAGTTGAAGTGGATTGCCGCTTGAAGAATGTCACTTTGACAGTAGAAGGGTCCTTTGTTGTCTTGGAGAGGACAAGTTCAGGAATAGATGGTGATTGCACAGGAGGTTCACTGACCATCTTCTCACTGGCCTTAACCAGCTTTCGCCTTCTTCGTGGTGGAGTGAAAGTAGGAGCATCTTCTTCTGAGTGAGTAGGAGTAGGTTCCTTTTCCTCAGTATGGGTCTGGTCAGCTTGATCAACTTGCTCAACTCCAGCAGCTAACTCAGTGTCAGTTTGCACATTTCCACCAGCTAACCCAGTGTTAGCATCCTCAGCTTCAATTTCGCTGGCAGTTTCTTCTGAATCCTCATCGTCATCCTGACCGCTGGTTTCTTCTTCTTCCTCTTCCTCCTCAGTACTATCTCCGTCAAGTTCTTCTTCAACTTGGGAGATGAAGTGGTCATCTAACTGGACCTCAATTTCCTCAGCATCAGTACCTTGGCATTGAGTGAAATGAGAATCACTCGGTATAATAAAATCGGTCGGCATGACGTCCAGAGGTGCTAGTGTTGAAGTCTTTGGCTTCTTCTGAGGTAGCTCAGCAGCTTCCTCAGTGCCAGGCTCATCTTGCCTGCTTCTCTTCTCAGCTGACTTTCCAGCTGACCTCTGCCTCTTTGCCGGAGACTCAACATTCGGTGACTCAGTAGATTTTCTCTTGCGAGAAGCTGGGGCCTTAGTTCTTCGCCTTTTCTTAGGCTCAGCAACAGTTTCCTCAGTTTGGCCAGCTTGGCCAGCAGCAGCAGCTTTTCCTTTCTTTAAGGGCTGCCCAAATTTCAGTGCCCTCAGTGAGGCAGCTGTGATCTCGGTTCCTTTGAAAGATTCCTCACCTTCGAGGTCAATCTTGTGGTCGATGAGGATCATGGTGATGATTGACCCCAACCTCAGTGTACCAGTGCTGCGTAGAAACCCAGCAATGAGAAAAACTGGTAAGTTGATGGGGGTGTATGTCAGCATGTGCCATATGAAACACTGTTCAAAGTTGGTTGCTGATGTAGTGCAGTTTATCTTGGGGTAAATGAAATAGCTCAGCAGGTAGTGGGCCATCTTCTGGTGCTGTCCCATTGAAAATGTTGAGATCTCTCCTGAGTGACCCTCAGGTTTGCAGAAGGTATGGACGTAGTCGGTTTTGTCCTGATCACCAGACTTCCTCAGCCTTACTCCCTTAGTTTTGAGCTGGAGGAGATTTCCTATGTACAGAGGGTTGATGAAGATGGTTTTCCCTCTTACTTCGGTGCTTAGGTAGTCGGCGGAGTCACTGGCAACCTTGAGGTTGTGGTAAAACTCCCTTACCAGGTCAGGATATGTCTCATCTCTGACCGAGAACAGCCCAGTCCATTCGTTCTTAGAAATCCATTCGGCAAATGGCTGTTCATGTTGCACGAAATGCTCAGAGACCCATCTGGAGGGCTCAACCTTCCATTCGCGGACATTTTCGAAGACCTTGGAGTAGGTCCTGATCTTAACAGCTTTCCCTTTGCCAGAAGTTTGGCCAGTTTTACCCTTGCTCGGTGTAGAAGGGTTTTGTGAAGGTTCATCGGAGCTGGACTTTTGGTGGCCGGAACCGGAGACGTTGAAAGATAACTTAGTCATTTTTAGAAGATGGGAAACTTAGAGAAATTTGAGAGAGGAGAAGTTCTAAGTGATTTCTTTGCCTCTAGAATTGATTAAGTGTAAAGAATAAAAGATGGGGAAATACCCATAATTTATAGACGAAATGAACGGTGTGGATCTTAATCGAATCCATGTGTCAGTTTTGCCTTGGGATCATGTACCGACAACGATCCTGGCATTTATGACACATAACGGCGAATACGTCATTCTAGGCTATACGCGTGCTTTGCATTTATGCTAACGGATTAATCACTCAGTATTTAGAATGTCAAGCATTTGATATTCTGAGTGGTCAGTGTAGTATTTAAGGATGATTTTAAGTTCAAGTTCTAAACTAATTTACTCAGTGTGCAAGTTTACTCAGTATTGTATATTCAGTCAGTTTCGATGAGTTACTCAGCAAACAATAAATCATTCAGCATGTAATTCACTCATCATTCATATTCATTTAGCACAGGAGTTTACTGAAGAGGATTAAACATACCAATTGCTTCTCTCAGTATGCTGAACTGCTCACGGGCCAGTGGCTTCGTGAAGATATCCGCAAGCTGTTCGTCCGTTGGGACAAAAGTCAGCTTGATCTCACCCTTGAGTACATGGTCTCTAATGAAGTGATGTCTGATGCTGACATGCTTCATTCTACTGTGTTGAATTGGGTTCTTGGTAAGATCAATTGCACTTTTGTTGTCACATTTGACTTCAATTGTCTTCGTTTGAACACCATAATCTTCAAGTTGTTGCTTGATCCATAGGACTTGAGCAACACAATGACCAACAGCAATGCTCAGAGACGCATGGCTCAGCAAGTTCGTCAGCCATGAAGCATATCTTCGCTGACTCGGTGGCCTCAGTTTCTGTGGATGAAGACTCATCGTTGTCGCTCCAAGTAGCCACCATTGCTTTCTTCCCACTTTTCTTGTCTTTCCTCAGCGTGGGGCAGTTTGACTTAATATGGCCAGTTTGATGGCACTCAAAGCATGTAATGGGCTTTGAGCTGTCCTTTCTGTATTTGCTGTCACTTGAGTCAGCCTTATACTTATCAAACTTTCTGTAAGGCTTTTTAGAGTATTTGTCACTCTTCTTGAATAGCCTTTTCATCTTCCTTGTGAACATAGCCATCTCCTCATCATCAGTTGAACTCCCGTCAGTGGAGTCAGCTTTCATGACAAGTGACTTCTGCTTCTTGTCTTCAGATTTTTCCTTCACCTCAAAGTTTTTCATGGATATCTCATGGGTCAGCAATGAACCGATGAGTTCGTCATATTTGTAGGTGGTTAAATCCTGAGCTTCCTCAACTGCTGTCTTCTTTGCTTTCCAGTCTTTAGGAAGAGTCCTGAGAATCTTTTTGACTTGTTCTTCCTCAGTGAAGATTTTCCCAAGTCTCTTGAGCTCATTAATGATGTTGGTAAACCTTGCATTCATGTCTGAAATGCCCTCATCATTGTTCATCTCGAACAGCTCGTACAGTCTCATCTGCTGATTCACCTTGGATTCTTTTACTTTATTTGTTCCCTCGTAGGTGACTTTCAGCTTTCTCCAGATCTCTTGTGCCGACTCACAACCTGAGATTTTATTATATTCTGCAGCATCGAGCGCACAGTGAAGCATATTGATAGCCGAAGCATGGTTTTGGAGCTTCTTAAGATCATCCTCTGTCCATTTGGCCTCAGCTTTTACAACTGTTTGGCCAGCCACAACCTCGACAGGTACAAATGGGCCTTGGACTATAGATAGCCAGGCACTCATGTTTGTAGCCTGAATGAAGTTCTTCATCCTATTCTTCCAGAAGGTATAGTTTGACCCGAAGAATAGGGGAGGCCTAGTAATGGACAGCCCCTCAGGCAGTATTTGAGTTGTTTGGTTTCCAGGGAGAAACACAGTGCTGTTTTCGCCCATGGTAGGGATCAGCTCAAGGTTGTTAGACCTTTTAGAGTGAGCTTTTAGAGCTCTGATACCACTTGTTGGTCCCTTGTTTAGTTGCAAGTATAGTTCCAAGGGGGGGGGGGGTTAGGAACTATTTAAACTTTTTAACAATTAGGGCAGACTTCTTTTTCTAAGGAAAAAGGTTTGAACAGCAGCGCTGAGTAAACAGCAAGATACTGGCTTAGTCAACTGGTGACTAGGTCAGTTTCTCAGCTTGAGTCAGGAAATAGCACTTAGAGTCTATTCCTGAGCTCTTACGTTTAATGCGCACAACTCAACTTGACCTCTTTACTTGGTCAGTTTTTGATTATTTAAGCAAGCAATATAAATAAGGAGTTAAAGGTTTAGAAATACTTCACTCAGCAGATTTATCCAGGTTCGGCTTCTTCTAAGCCTACGTCCTGTCCCCGGAACACGTTCCGAGATTTCAAATCCTCTACTGAGCTCTTTAAAGGTAGAGCCTCAAACCTTTTACAATATCAGCAATTGAGTATGACAAGAGTACCTTCCTCTATACTTCTACTCAATCCTAATCTCTCGCTGAGTACTTAAAACCGAGTACTCAGCCTCTCCTTTCTATCTCTAGAAATGATAAGTGTTTTGTCCTAATACAAAGATGTGCTAAGACACTTTAGACGATTTACAATCACTCTAGACTTTTACACAGATATGAGAAATGTAGTGTAAGAATTTTGCTTTGCTTCTTGCTTGCAGAACTTGTAGAGATTTGGTCAGCGTAATGGCTTGATCAAGTTCTGTATGTTGTGAAGCTTGTGATGGCACTATTTATAGAGATGTCTGGGTCGTCGGTCATTTCGAATTTCGAAATAACCGTTGGAGGGAAACGGCTATGTGTCGTTGTCATCCTGACTTGCACAGAGCTCTCGGCCAATCACAATCGTGTATCTTCTGTCCTTGGTCAACTCAGCAGATGGTCTCTCCTTTTATGGTAAGGTCAACTGGACAGCATACTGTGTCGTCTGAACTTTGCCAAAAGAGGAAACACTTTGTCGTGAAGTTTTCCTTTGCCAGCTGCTGTTTTGTATGCTTTGTCGAGACTACTCAGCAGCTTCATCTTGAAGTTGTTCCCGAAGGTCTTCTAGATCCTTCCGTTTGCTGAGTTGCGATTTCATTCAAAACGGCAACGTCTTGACATACGCGGGCCGAGTGTACTGAGTTGTTTGACATGGGCCTTGGATTCCGTATTGGGCCTGGGCCTTTGATTCTTATGTCTTATAACATTTTAACTCAACATTGAACAAACACATTAGTAGAAATAAATCAAAGCATTTAAACTTAGTGTGTTTAGAATATGTATTTTAATTATACTTAAACAATTTTGTCAAATCAAAATTATGTGGAAAGGTGTTTCAACAATAACCACCACAGTCACGACCATCACCTCCAAGTAGGAGGAATCTGGTTCTATTGAATCTGATCCGAATCAAGGGGGTCGAGACCTTATGAGGTAAGAAGGCCTAATTATCTCTTAGTAAATGATAATGACAGTGATATCAATGAATTTGAGAATAATGTGGAGCATGTTTGAGCGTAATGATTATGGGTATAAAGATGTTGGGTTTGGGGGGAGAAATCCCTTTGGTGGGAATGAGTATGCTAGGAATGCACATGAAGGTAACTTTGATAGGACGATGCATTCAAGTTGAAGGTGGACTTGTCCGCTTTTGGGGTGAGTTGGACATTAAGGGTTTTATATTGGTTGTCGGAGGTAGAGCGTTTATTTGAATATGTAGGTATTTCGAAACAGAGGAAAGTTTGGTTGGTTGCTTATCGGTTGAAGGGAAGAGCTTCAGTTTAGTGGGATCCATTGAGAGAAAAACGAAGAAGGGGTGGTAGGGAGCTGATTAGATCTTGGATTCAGATTAAGGCGATGTTGAGGGAGCGGTTTTTTCCGTCGGATGATGAGCATGCTATTTACAGTTCTTATCGTGGTTGTTCATAAGGAACCAAAGCGTTCATGAGTACACCTCCGAGTTCTTAAGGCTATCGACAAGGGCTAACTTGTTGAAAACCGAGAGCTAAAACACCTCGAGGTACTTGGAAGGTTTACGATACAATATCCAAGATTGTATATGAATTCAGATGGTTATCCAGGTATAAGATGCTCAAAAATTGGCATTAAAGGTGGAGTCTCAGTTGGGTGTGAGTAGTCAGGATAGTTATCGTCAACCCATGGGAGAGAGTTCGTCTTTGGGAAAGGAAGTACTGGCAGCGATGGTAAGGGGAAGCACGTAGCGAGTTTAAGTGGGGTGAAGGCTCTAAATGTGAGTAAAGCATGAACCAGGGATGTGAGGCCATTTAGGGGAGCACTACCACCTTCGAGAGGCAATAATCCATATGCTAAGCCGACACCTTTCAATTACTTTAGGTGCAATGAATCGGGGCGTCGCCCCAATGAATGCCCTAAGAGGAGAAGCGCGAATATAGTGGAGTGCTATGAGGAAGATTATGAAGATGGTGTGTATTGCGGGTTGGTTGATGACGAGGATGACATATAATGTGATGAGACTCATAGCGTCCATGTGGTGAGGAGATTGATTCTATCGAACCAGTTTGAGGAGGACTAACAACAACAATTTTGGACTAGTTTTTAAGTGCAAGGGGAAAGATATAATGTGATCACTGATAGTAATAGCCAAGAAAACATCATCAACAATGTCGTCGTCGAGAATTCAGGCTGATTATAGAGGCACATCCTAGCCCATACAGTGTGGGGTGGATTAAGAACATGGAAAGGCTAAGAGTCGCTCAACGATGCAAGGTGCCCATTGTCATTGGGGATTATGAAGATGAGGTCCATTACGACGTATTGGGCATGGATGCATGTCGCATGCTCTTGGGAAGGCCTTGGTAATATGACAGAGATGTTATTTATGTCGGGAGGCGGAACACTTCCGAGTTTATGAAGGAAGGGGTAAAGTACATTCTCACCCCTATAATGAGAGAGCCTAATACGAAGAAGAAGGTGACTTTAATTATATGTTCGACCCATAAGTCGTTCATAAGTGAGTGTGAAGAAAGCCAACTTGTTTATCTAGTGATGGTGAAGGCAAGTGGGGGAATGAAGAAGAAGAGCGAGAAATGCTGAATGAAGTTAGTGTTATGCTTGAAAAGTACCAATACTTGTTTCCCAAAGAGCTTCCACACGGGTTACCACCTTTGAGGGACATTCAACATCATATTGACTTGGTGCCTGGAGCTAGTATACTGAGCCTCCCTCACTACCGGATGAGCCCAAATGAGAGTGAGATCATGAAGGTGAAAGTGGAAGAACTTGTGGAGATGGGGTATGTTAGATAGAGCATGAGTCTGTGTGCAGTTTTGACCTTACTCACCCAAAAAAAAGACGGCTCATGGAGAATGTGCATTGATAGTCGAGCTATCAACAAAATAACCATTCGGTATAAGTTCACGATCCTTCCGCTCAATGACATGTTGGACCAGTTGAGTGGTTCATAGGTATTCTCTAAAATCGACTTACGAAGTGGGTACCATCCGATTCAGATTAGAGGCGGGGATGAGTGGAAGACAACTTTGAAGATTAGAGACATGTTGTATGAGTGGCTAGTGATGCCATTCATTATGACGAATGCTTTGAGTACCTTCATGTGGTTGATGAACTAAGTATTGCATCCGGTAATCAGAAAGTTTCGTGGTGGTTTACTTTGATGGCATCCTCATCCATACCCAAACCCTTGAAGATCATATTGAGTACTTGAGGATTGTACTCGACTTAAAACACCAGTTATATGCAAACACCAAGAAGTGTGACTTCTTCACGGAGAGCTTAGTATTCCTTGGGTATATAGTGAGCAGAGAAGGTATATGGGTAGATAAAGAAAAATTTCGGGCTATCCGAGAATGGCCGACACCTCGAAATGTGGGGGATATTCACAATTTTCATGTGTTGGCAACGTTCTACCGGAGGTTCATCCAGAACTTCAGCTCCATTATGGCACCCCTTTATCGAATGCTTGAAGAAGGGAAGATGATTTGAATGGGAAGATGAGCAAAAGGGCATTTTTGCACTCATTAAAGAGAAGTTGAGTACGCCTCTGGTTTTCGGCCTTTCCGGACTTGGAGAAGCTCTTTGAGGTAGAATGTGATGCTAGCAGTGTTGGTGTTAGGGGATTCCTAATACAAGAGAAAAGGTTGATTGCCTACTTTACTGAGAAGCTATGTGCTTCGAGACAGAAATGGGCCACATATGATAGAGAGTTCTATTCCATATGTCATGGACACAACCTCGCTCTATCTATCGACCGCGTGGCACTAGTAATTTATCCTTGATTACTAGTCAGCCTTAACCTTGACTTGCTTAGCTAGCATGCTAAGCAATGATACACATCAGAATAACTAAGATCTTGCACAAAGTCTATGTGAGGAATACACTCTTTATTGCTAAAAGAATGGTTTACAAAGGTTAGCTTACAAAGAATCTCACAAGGCACTCAACTTGTCAAGTATGCTTGCAAATGAGGCCCAATGTCCTATTTATAGACTAAACACCCCACCTAGGAAGTTTTTGGATAATTACAAGCAAACAAAACCTAGAAAAATCTAGAGAAAGAAGAGTTGGGGCAGTTCTGGACGCCCCCTAGAAGTTTCTGGTCCATTCTGGCCCGTTCTGACACACTTTTGGTCCGTCTAGCAGACTCTGGGCTTGTGATTTGCTGAACAAAGGTTAAATGGGTAGAGTCTCTTGCAGCTTCCAGATTCTTCTCGAAGCTCTTGGCAGCTTCTGGGCATGCTGCTCACTTCCCCGCCAAACTGAGGTTCATTTTCACAGTTCTTTGGGTCTGCTGCCCAGTCTGGCTCGCACGCGGGCCCGTTGGATCTGACATGGGTTCATGGACTTCCACCATGGCAATTTTTCTTGCCCTTAATATTTTTACCGCACTTCCCAAATATCATAAGTCTATAATGTTCCCAAGGATCCACATACCAAATATGAAGACATTTGGAATCCTCTAACACTCATTGTGGAAGGCGAGACATAACCAAAAGCATACGAAATATTAGCCAATCAGATGCCAACACGTGGAAAGCTACTCATCAGTATGTACCTTTCATTTATCTTTAAATATCGATTCCTAAAGAGGCACAAGGTATGTAATCAATTTTGTCTTTACTCTGCTTTCAAGTCTTACTTACTTCCTTCTTAGTAAAATCACTAACTTAAGCTTTGGAGAAGTGATGTCGTACATCGGTCCCTCTCTAACAGTTTGTTCATTCTCTTCACTCTAGTCTAGTTTGATCAGCCTATTTTGTATATTGAAGAACATCAGTTATAAAGAAATTACTGTCACTTGTCATCATGCTCAGTCAGTAAGAAATTGGCTTCACCTTGGGGGATCAATCTAGTACCGTCTACCTGCTTGTGAACATATCTTGATCGTTTCCGTGCTAGAAAAGCAAGGAGTAAGAAGCAAACAAAAAGATAAAGGACCTTGGACTCGACCATGCTCTAGAAAAAAATGTTAGTTCTTCGTTGCCTTATCCCACACCACCAATGGTTAATTAGATCGGTAGGATTCAATTGAAAACCATAGTCCCTAGAAGCCCACTTTTATTCCTTTCAGTCTATCCATCCCTTTATCCACTTTCGAACCCATGGTTGTCTTAGAGGGCGACGAGGACTTAGGGCTCATGTTTCCCCACAAACTAGGCTTTACACTTTGCCTGGTTTGAGAGAATGTAGAACATTCACGAAATAAACACATACATTAGGAGACGATAAGAACTTCACTAGCCTTAAAAGACTATACTAGGTATGTAGGTGGTTTCTAATAATAGAAATGAGTATTTCTGGATTCAGAATTGAACACATAGAGCTGACTTAGGCAATAGAAAACTCGATCCTCCTCACGAGCACTAGATGTTTAGCTCTTCCTAATCATGGTGTTCCAAACATGGTGTAGTTAGGACTCTATGGGAACAGACATTATTCTCCTACTTTTATAAAGCCCTGCCTCTATTGGAATTATTTCTTAAATAAGATACGAATCAGTTTATTTTTATCTTCACTCCTGTATAAATGATCTTACTCTTGCAAAAAGGTACTTCATAATACTTATACAATTTCTACTTTATTTTTATGACACTTTTTTGTTATTAGATTCTTTAGATTATAACCGACTTGAGTTTAGGTAATTCGAAACTTCACCGACCTTTATGTCTATCTTGTAGGATTGAGAAGAAGCTCTCCACAAAATATTCCTTGTACCTAGCTGAATCTTCACAACGGATTTTACCCTAAGTTATCACGATTTCCTCCACAATGTTTACTCTTTTCCCCACACATTTCACATATGTCTAGTACATGTCCTTATTTTGATGTGGAGCCTTACTCTAGTTCTCCTTTTATATCACGATCCTTTCACTTCTATCAATGGTGGAGCTTCATTAGGGTAGGGGAGGCCCATAACCCCACTTACGATCTTACTTATTTACCTCAAAGAAAGAAAGTCATTTCTACTAAATGTATTTCCTATTTATTATGTGAATTTTGTATTTTTCTTTCCTTAAAGCATCTCCAATGAAGTACAATGAACCATTCATTATACTCTTTTATTAAACTCTTTTCCATTTAAGTGAATTTAATATATTGAGCACTTATCAACCACTCAATGTTTATTGATTTTTTTGATTATTTTTATATATTTTTAAAATAAGATGATATGTTTAATTAATTGATGTATCTTTTGTAATTGGTGGATCTATTATGATTGAGTGGTAATAGAGTTTAACCATTGAAATTAGATAAAAATGAAATTTATTGAATGAATGATGTGACATGTATATTGAATGGTTGTAAGCATGGACAATTGGACTCACCATTATGATAGTGAATTAGTTAATCATATCATGACTTATCATGTTTTTTCACAAATGCAATAATATTTTGAACAGCGATGGTCATACCTCATATTATTTTTTTTGTTAAATGCAATAATATTTTGAATAGCGATGGTCATATCTCATATTATTTTTTTGTTTTATTTTGAAACTGTACAAATGTTTACTAAATTACAACTCGGTTGATATCCTTACCAAACTCTTATTTGCTCATTCACTCTTGTTTTTTTAAGTGGATTGATATTCGTCGCCCCTATTTTTCTTACCGTCGCCTCCTGTTTGACATTTTTGCCCTTTTCATTTTTCATTCAAAAAATGAAATTCTCTCAATCCCGAAGAACAAAACGAAGAAAAATCATGCCTCCAAAACAATGAAAAATACTTGAACATCTAAGTTTCGTATTAACCAATAATCTGAAATTTAACGAATTTAACTTGAAACGAACTTTTTTTTCCGTTGAATTTACTCTAAACGGGTAGCCCATACGGTCCGGTCCATGGACCGACCGTATGAACTACCAGTTTTGCCTAGGCAAAATTGGGTAGCCTACCCCTTTTTACCTAAAAATCGGGTAGCCTACCCGTTTTGCCTAGGTAAAAAGGGGTAGGCTACCCGATTTTGCCTAGGCAAAACTGGTAGGCTACCCGTTTTCCTTTAGAAAAACGGATTTATTTTTTTTAATTATAATAAATATTAATTATAGATAAATTATGTATTGATTTGATAGAAAAAACGTATAGATAAATTATTGATTGGAAATAAAAAAAATACGGTATTGAAGTGTCCAATTAATTTTTATTTGGTAAATTATATTTATTTACCTTTTAGAACGTAAATTTAATTATAAGTAAATTATGTATTGACTGGATAGAAAAAACGTATATATAAATTATTGATTGGAAATAAAAAAAATACGTAATAACGCGTGCAATTAATTTTTATTTGTTAATTTATATTTATTTATCTTTTAGAACGTAAATTCAGTTATTGATAAATTATGTATTGATTGGATAGAAAAACATATAGATAAATTGGAAATAAAAAATACGTATTGAGGCGTCCAATTAATTTTTAATATTTATTATAATTAAAAAAAATAAATCCGTTTTTCTAAAGGAAAACGGGTAGCCTACCAGTTTTGCCTAGGCAAAATCGGATAGCCTACCCCTTTTTACCTAGGCAAAATCGGGTAGGCTACCCGATTTTGCCTAGGCAAAACTGGTAGTTCATACGGTTGGTCCATGGACCGGACCGTATGGGCTACCCGTTTAGAGTAAATTCAACGAAAAAAAAAGTTCATTTCAAGTTAAATTCGTTAAATTTCAGATTATTGGTTAATATGAAACTTAGATGTTCAAGTATTTTTCATTATTTTGGAGGCATGATTTTTCTTCGTTTTGTTCTTCGGGGTTGAGAGAATTTCATTTTTTTTGAATGAAAAATGAAAAGGGCAAAAATGTCAAACAGGAGGCAGCGGTAAGGAAAATAGGGGCGACGAATAGCAAAATCCTTTTTTTTATTGATCTTGTTTCTTTTAACCTGGATGTTAGAGTGTATATTCTTTCCTTCCTTATTTATTGAAAAAAGGGAGTAATTTAGTTACTAGATTAATTTAGTCTAAAATCAATTAATTTAGTCTAAAATCAAGTTCGGATATCAATTTGGCCCTTTAATTTGGATTAATCTCTTATTTAGAGTAATTTTTTTGTAAAAAATTACCCTAATAGATCTGGTTGGGAAATTTTTTCCCAAAAGGGACTGTTTCCCAACCAGAGTTTAAATTTAATAATATTTTAATATTAAATTCCCTTAATAGGGATTCCTCTCAAGAATGGGTAGTGGCTTCACGCCACTACCCATATAAATGTTTTTTTTTAATTTATTTATATTATATTATATTTTAAAAATAAAGACTTGTTTGACTGTTATTTAGCCACATCGGACCTTCCAAGTAAGTCCAAATTGACATTCATTAAAAAAAGTGACACGTGTCACATAATCATCAATCATATATAGACACATGTTAAATAAGGGTCAAATTAGCCCTTTAATTTGACATGAATGGTCAATTTAAATCTAAATCAATTTTTGGGTATCAATTCAGTTTTTAAAATTGGTATTGAGGGTCAAATTAACTCGTGATCAAATCAGTCCTGAAAGAATAATATATTTTTGATATCCAAACTTTATCATGTTTACATTTGATACTTGATCAATTTTTATACTTAAAAGGTGTTGAAATGAAACCGTAATAACAAATGAAATCTCTAAAAATCCATCAAAATAAGAGTATAAGTCATGAATAATTAATTCTGATAGAAACTCCTCGAAACAGAATAATTTTTTAACACCCTTAAAATAGTATTAGTTATTATGCATCGGCATATAACCTTTTTGAAATCATGAATGTTGTACGAAGTTTATTCTTTTATTTCTTTTAAATAATTGTTTTTTTCAAATTTTTGGTTAATGAAATAATAATATTAAGAACAACATATGATACAAATAAATTTCGGATATATTTTATTTATAAAGAAAACATACCCAATTTTGATAAGAATAAATTGAATTATTTATAATATTAATCTTATTAATTTTTTTTTGCTAATGAAATAAGTCTATTAAGTGATAAAATGTGAGAAAAATAAATAAAAGTCAAAACTACACTGATATAAGAAGTTTGTAAAAGTCCATTGAAATAGGAGTATGAGCCACAAACAATTAAATCTGATGGAAACTCTTCGAAACAGAGATAAAAAAATCTCACTAAACCCCTCAAAATAGTATTAGTGCATCGATATTTTGCACTGACGCATAAAGTAATTTGCCGAGGCCAAAACGCTATGCAGTTGCATAGAATATAATAGTTTTTAAGTATAAAAATAAATTTTAGATGTCAAAATATAAACATAATAAAGTTCGGATATTAAACATATATTATACTTTCAAGGTTAATTTGATCATGGATTAATTTGACCCTCCATGCTAACTTTAAGAATTGAGTTGATACACAGAGATTGATTTGAACTAAATTGACTTTTTATGCCAACTTGAAGGATCAATTAGACTCTTTATTCACCACATGTTATTTTAGAATAATTTAAGTCAAATTAAGATCCAAATTTAATTTTAGGCCTAAACTGTATGCAGCCCTCTGAACTTGTCACTTTTAGTCATGTTGCCCCCTGAACTTATGGGACGACCCATTTGCCCTTTCAACTATTTAAAAGTGGTATTAGCAACCCTCTGTTTTTATTATAAAGGAAACAATTATGACATGTTCTCATTGCAAGCACCAAAGTCATAATAAAAAAGGTTGTGCACTACTAAAACAAGCTGCAAATCAGGTTAGTATAGACAATACACAAGTTCTCTTGTAAAAATTGCATATAGGGTTGTGTATCACTAAAACAAGCTGCAAATAAAGTTACATATATGCAGGCTAGTTCCAATACTTCCATGAACACTTGTACTAATGTTGGAACTTCGTTTTGTTTCCGTTATAATGAAAAATAGAGGGTTGCTGATACCACTTTTAAATAGTTGAGGGAGCAAATAGGTAGTCCCATAAGTTCAGGGAGCTGCATATGGTTTAGGCCTTAATTTTAAACTAAATTAATCCTACTAACGAATTTTAAAAACTTGTAGATGATAGTATGTTGTTTTTTAAAGCAACTGAAGCTGAGTGTCGGGTGGTGGCCAACATTCTTCAGTCTTATGTCGGGTCAACCAGTTAACTGTCAGAAGTCTGGCATTTTCTTCAGTGCTAATATTTCTATTGAGTGTCAGGAGTTGGTGAAAGGAATTTTGGGGATTCACATTCTTTTTGGCACGGGTAGGTATTTGGGGCTCCTTTCTCTAATTGGAAGGTCTAAAAAAAGCTATTTTTAGCTTTTTAAAAGAGAGGTTGCTTAAAACATTCAAATGTTGGTCTTATCGTTTCCTATCCAATGCTGGTAAAGAGGTTTTATTAAAATCTATAGCTCAATCCCTTCCTATGTTTTGTATGAATACTTTTATGTTACCTAAGTCTTTATGTGATGAGCTACGGAAAATGATGACTTCCTTTTGGTTGGGAACGAAGGAGAATGGAGCTAGGGGAATTCACTGGTGTAGTTGGGACAAGTTGTGTGTCGGGAAGGATAAGGGTGGGTTGGGGTTCAGAAATCTCCATGATTTTAATCTTGCTCTCAATAGGGAAACATGATGGAAGCTGCTTGAGAATCCTATGTCGCTTGTGAGCCGTTTATTCAAAGCTAAATATTATTCTCACACGTCTTTTTTATCTTCTCGGTTGGGTAATAACCCAAGTTTAGTTTGGAGAAGTATTTGGTGTTCTTTGCAAGTCATTAAAGATGGAGTAAGGTGGAGAATTGGGCGGGGTGATCAGATTTCCATTTGGAAAGATCCTTGGCTTTTTAATGATGAGAAGAGAATGATCGAGTCAGCTTGCACGGAAGAGAATCAGCTTGCGGTTGTGTCAGATCTCTTTATTCTAGGTACCCGTCTTTAGGATAGGGGAAAGATTGAGCGATGGTTCGACCCAGGGGAAAGAGAGTGTATTCTTAACATGGTGGTGCCGTTCAGCAATAGAGATGACTCGATTCTATGGAATTTTAATTCTAATGGATCTTATTCGGTCAAATCAGGATATAGGAGGTTAGCTTCTCTCCACTCGGATACTGTACAACATTTGGGATGGCAGAAGATTTGGAGGCTAGATATTCCACCTAAAATTCGTCTATTCTTGTGGAGGTTTTGTGCTAGAGTTTTGCCTTTGCGGCTTCGTCTGTCACATAGGCGAATTCCGATCCCAATTGATTGTGTGGTGTGTAAGGCTAAGGTTGAGCATGGATGACATTTGTTCGCGGGATGTGAGTTTGCTAGAGTGTGCTGGTAGAAGGCGGGGCTTACGGGTCCAGGGGTCAAGTGGGAGTGGGTGGAGGATTGGGCTCTAGAAATGGTTAGGACGGCTTCCGCAGATTTGGTGGTTAAGATAGTTGCTTTGCTTTGGGCTATTTAGGAAAATAGAAACATGACTCTTTGGAATTCCCAAGGTGAAGGCGTTGAGGGGTGGTTCGGCGGGCAAATGTGATGGTGGCGGAATAGCAGTTAGCCAATACTAGAGTCGACAAGGAGGGGAAGAGACCTGGAAGTGCGATTGAGGGTCAATGGTAGAGGCCGCCGGTGGGATTTGCTAAGTGCAACGTGGATACATCTTTATTCGCAGACGTGGAGCGGTATGGCAGGGACGGTCCTCAGAGATTATCCGGGTAAGTTTTTGGCTTGCTTTAGTAGTGTTGGGAGCAGGTGTTATTTATGTTCCTCTTGCTAAAACTATTGCAGTTAAGAGTGCTTTGGATTGGTGTGAGTCTAAGCACTTTAGTAATGTGATCTTTGAGAGCGATGCGAAGGTTGTTACAGACAATTTACTTAGTACTGTTTCAGATCGTTCAGAGGTGGGAATGGTTATTGATGATATCAGACAGATTCTACTTAGACGTCCAGATTATTCTATGACCTTCATCTCGAGATTAGCGAATGGAACAGCTCATGCTATGGCTAGACATGCTCGATCCAATGCTAGTTTCTTTAGTGATTTTTCTGTCTCTGATTTCTTGGTTTCTATAATTTGTAATGAATTTTGTTTGATTTCTTAATAAAAAAAAAACTAAATTGATAGTTAATTCATTATTTATTTTTACATCTCCACTCATTTAGTTGGTGGTAAACGGGTTAGATGTTATAGTTTTAGACATGCATTTATAGTGGTACAGCTGTTAAGAAGAATTCATTATTTCCATTACTCTCATCAATCATAGAGATTCAATCAATTGTGCGGACTACACAACCAAATAATCTTTTTTTTTTCTTTTTTAATAACAAAAGTTTAGGCAACGAGGGTATCTTTAGTGCACGGTTATAGAAAGTTTTAGGGCTTGTTTGGTTCAGCTGTTAGCTAATAGCTGTTGCGGTTGCTGTTAGCTGTTTGTAGTTCCAGTAAGCTGTTAGCTATTTGTTATTAGCTGTTTAATTACTAGTGTTTGGTAAAATTATATTGAACTGTTGCTGTTCGGATTTAAAATGTCTAAAATGGACATGTTTTAAATTAATCAACGATGAAATTGTAAAAGGAAAAATGTGAAAAAATACCCATAACATTTACAATTAGGAATAATTTTACTCTTAATGTCTAAAATTGTGCAATTTTACCCATAACGCTGACAGTTAAAAGCAATTTTACCCCTTACATTGGCAATTTGGGTCGATTTCAGAAATTATTAGAAAACATAGATATTTTATTTCTTATTATACAGCAATTGCACACAACAGTGGTTCTAAAAAAGAGATTTCATTTTTTTTTTGTGATTTAATAATAAAATTAAAAATTGATATTTATAAATTCGATTAATTATTGGAATTTTTTTCCAACTCGTACAAAAGGCAATATTTTTTTTTTCTTCAACAAAATTCACGTCTAATCATATGTTTGTGATCTGTTACTAACGATGATAAAATCGTGCACATGTGAAGTGTAGATGACAATATTCATAACCAAGAAGACAGTTTAATAAATTATTTCTCAAATTGACCCAACTTGTCAATGTTATAGGTAAAATTGCTTTTGGCTGCCACAATTAGAGGTACAATTGCACAATTTTAGACGTTAAGGGTAAAATTGCTCATAGCTATAAATGTTGGGGGTATTTTGCACCCTATCTTGTTATAAAATAAAAAATGTGTTACACAAATTAATAAAAATAATCTATATAAAAAATAAAAAATTTATTGAACGCAACAAAACCTTGTTTTTCCGGTAATTATATTGTAGAAATATAAATAATGTTAAAAAATAAACATATTTTGTGGAAATAAGAAGGATAATTCTGTCAATAACAACTAACTACTAACAGATGTTTATGAAAAGCTCCAAATATGAGCTTTTCGTGAAACGCTGCAGTTTTCAGAGAAAATGCTAAACGCTGCGGTTAGATAAACCTAACCAAACGCTATATTTTTTGCGGTTTGGAGTGAAACGCTAAACGCTCCTCCGAAAAGCTGAAACAAACACCCTCTTAATGTAAGGTAGTGTTTAATATAACTAATTGAACTTTAAGTGTTGAATATGCTAAATGCTGAAAGCACTGATTGATATTATAATTGCTTGATAAATATAAAAAATAAGTACTGAATTTAAAACATTAATTGATAATGTTGAATTTAAAATTTAAAATTAAATATTTTCACTTAACAAAATAAATAAGTGATTTTGTGACTTAGCATGAATATTTAAGTTATGTTGTCAAATAAAGTTAAAACCAGTCTTAATTTTAAGTGCCGAAAGTCACTATCAAACAGGGTCTAAATGGTGTACTAACAAACATCAATTATTTTCCATGGTGGGTCCAACAATCTTTTTTTTTTGTAGAAAAAAATTGGTTTTTTTACATGAATATCACAATTAAATTGTATCGTCAAACTTAATTATAAATATATCACTATTATATATATATATATATATATATATCAAATAAAGTAAGATTTTATGGTCTAATTTAAAAATTCTAGAGTTTAATTCATAAATTCTAAATACTAAAATATATATCATAGACTTTTAATTTATAAACTGTGTTCTTTGAAATATATTAAAAATAATGATTTTACTAGTTTGATATAATTCAAATTATTATTTAACATAATTATAGTTATGTTTTTAAAAGTGATTTTTATGTAAGTTTAGATAAAAGTAAACCTACCATTCTCAAGATCAGAGTAAACTACATATTTCGAAAGGATTTAAAGTGAAATGACAGAAAAAATAATCAAATATTAAGGCTATGTTTGGGAATTAGCTGTTAGCTGATTACATTAGCTGATTTGACTATCTGATTTGACTAGCTGTTTGTGTAGACCTGTTTGGTAAAAATTAGCTGATTGACAATAGCGGTTTGTGCAAAAAGACGAATAAGGACATTTCTTTTATTAATACATAAAAATATATTTAAAATAATTAGGGTTAAAGAAGTCCATTCATTTTAATATTGCAAAACGCTAATTGAAAAAGCTCATTTTAGGAGCTTTTTCTAAAGGGAAAAGTACAAAAATAAACCTTGTGGTTTGGCCCATTTTCGAACGGCACCTCTGTGGTTTAAAAGTTTGCAAGTTGGTACCATGAACTTCATTCCGTTAGCAAACATATACCAAATTGACTAACGGTGTTAAAAGTCAAAAGAAAAAGAGTTAATTTGGTCCTTATATTTATTTATTTTATAAATTAACTCCCTTATTATCTAATTATCACAAATAAACCCCAAAATAAAAAATAAAAATCAAATACACCATCTTTTCCATCTTTTCCATCTCTTTAATTTTTAATTTTTATTCTTCTTTATCTCTCCTCTTTGTTAATTTCTCTCTCTAAAATCAATTAAATTTCTCCCTCTAAAAAAGAAACAATATCTCCAAATCAATATCAAGTCTTCTAAGATTTCAAGCATGAGTCACATTAACATTTCCTTACTGTTGGCATAATTTTAGAAATCAAGTACACAGATCATAACTCTCGTAAATTAAAATTCACACACAAAGTTTGAAATAAAATTAAAGTACTTACCCCCATTCTTTTGCCCTTCCCTCCAGCCAACAAAACGATTGAAACACTCTTCTCTTTAACAGTTTCAGAGCTCTGACACATGAACAAAACACAGATTTATAAACAATTAACCTCAGGCAAAATGCAAATACACATAGAAAAGAAAAGCACTTACATTTTCAATTTTTGTTGAGCATTTAATGGTGGAAGTAGCAATTCCGGGAAGCTTTTGGACCTAAGAGATTTTATGTCCTGAAAACAAACAAAAACCCAGATTCAATCCGGAAAAATCAAAACGAACTCTAATCAATAACAGAAATAGAATTAGAAGGTGTTTGCTTGCCTTGTGGGAATTTAGAGTGAGAGGGGAAGTGAAAAGAATTGGGTGGAATTAGAGTAAGATTAGGAGATGGAAACAAGGAATTAGAAGAAGTAGAAACAGAGGAAAGATTCATGTGAAGTAAATGATAACCCAGTTTTCCCCTCCAACTTCCTCGATGTTTTCCTCGATGTTTTCTTCAATTGATCACACATAAAGAGAGAGAGGAAGAAGAAAGTAAAAATGGATTTTTTGGAGATGTGAATGACTACAGACAAAAAATTTAGCAGACCTTGGACTGTTTTCTTTTGGAAATATTAATGTTACTCAAGTTTGAAATCGTAGAAGACTTGCTATTGATTTGGAAAGATTGTTTTTTTCTAGAGAGAGAAATTCAATTGATTTTAGAGAGAGAAATTAACAAAGAGGAGAGAGAAGAGAAAGAAAGAAGAACAAAAATAAGAAATTAAAGAGATGGAGAAGATGGTGTATTTGATTTTTAATTTTTATTTTGGGATTTATTTGTGATAATTAGATAATAAGGGGGTTCATTTATAAAATAAATAAATATAAGGACCAAATCAACTCTTTTCCCTTTAATGCCGTTAGTCAATTTGATATATATTTGCTAACGGAATGAAGTTCATAGTACCAACTTGCAAACTTTTAAACCACAGAGGTGCAGTTCGAAAATGGGCCAAACCACAAGGTTTATTTTTGTATTTTTCCTTTTTCTAAATTAGCGTTTTCATCCCAAAACTCCCTCTCAAACCTCTCTCCACCAAATACTCCAATCAGCGGTTTCAGTAGTCAAACCGCTAAAGTTGGTCAAAACTGCTCTTTTTATCCCAAAACGCTCTTTATTAAACATGACCTAAATCTAATAAGCAGAGATTTAACTCCTTATTACTTCTTGGGTTGAGCGATTTATTGATGTCTTAGAACAAAAGAGAAGATGAATTATATTGTAAGTGATTATTACATGATTGATGAGAAAAGTATCAGAATATACACAATGACGTAAATATACTTTTATGATATCAGAGTCATCAATTTTAATATTAGGTCATCCTATCATTATTTACTTTACTCTTCAGCATCAGCTGCCCATGCATCATTAACTATTTTACGTTGTTTGATTAGACCATTTTCATCCTTTTATTTTTATTTTTATTTTTTTTAAAATCTTCATTCATTATTGTTAGAAATTGAGATTATATTGGCAACGGGAGAATCTTTATTCATTAGACCATTTTCATCCTTTTCGAGCTTTGATTAATATTGAATAGGCAACGGAAGAATCTTTTACAATTACAAACTTGTATTACCAGTCATGCTTTTCTCACACCAAAGTTATTTGGGAGGAAGAACAATTAATCCACGAACTAACAACGAAGTCTCACAAACTATAAAGAGGGGTGTGGCGCCGAAAATAGAGAAAGATTTTTCTCTTTTCTGTTTATTGTTCATTCATTGTTTATTATGTTTGATCTAGCCTTTTGTTTAGCAGTTTGACCTTCCTCGGGTTCTACCAGTGCATTATCCAAGGGCTCGAGGACATTATGTTCTTCTAGCACATAGGCAACCTTGATGCTTTAGGCATCATAGTTATTTCCATTCAACTTGAGATCTTTGTTCAATTTAGCAATGATTGGTTTGGATGTAGTTATTGTTATAATAAATTGATCTTCATTTAATTGCACACATTAATAGGGAGTTATCTCTATCAATGCGTCTAGATTCTCTATGCAACTTATACCTAATCAACAAAACTTCTCACTACATTTAAATTCGAAAAAAAGACCTAACAAGGCTCTAATCACCCTCCATTCTCTAATGGCCACCTTTACTAATTAGACATATTTATGCGTTAAGAATGATATTTTATGGATTAACTTGCAGCATATATAAGATCAATATTAATTCTATTAATCTATGTTCAGTTATCTAAGTAATAATTTCTGCATATAACTAGTATTTAATAACTAAATAATAAATAAATTCATATTTAATATCAGCAAAATTTATTAAGAAAATGAAATAAGAACGATAATTAATATCTCTATCCATAAAACTAATAAAAACTATCTCAAAGTTTCTAATTAACTATTATTGTACCTAACCAACCAAACTATGTTCTAAACAAGTTTTCTTTCTGGTCACAACCATATCTTTCTGACTGTGATGGAGCTTTGAACTTCCCAAATTAGTTCATTTGGGACTTCACCAAACTTTTTCTTGTAACACAAAGTTGCAATTTGCTTTCTAGTTCCATATAGAAATTAGCTTCATGCATAGTTATTTCTAAGCAATTTAAACATTCCATAAAAGTCTGTATAGTTGGCTTATAGCTCATTTTTCTGAACCTCTGGTTTTCCTAAGAGTTGATTATTATTTAGTTCAATTTATATTGAATTGGTTTTCTTAAGGGATATTTAGTTCAATTGATGTTGAATTGGTTTTCTTAAGGGTTTAAGTGCTATTTGGGTTCAATTGATGTTGATTTGAATTTCTTTAAGAGTTTTAATGTTACTTCGGTTCAATTAGTGTTCAAATTGGAATTTGGTTCAATTAGTGTTCCATTGGAATTCTTTAAGGGTTTTAATGTTATTTTGGTTCAATTAGTGTTCAATTGGATTTCTTTAAGGGTTTTAATGATATTTTGGATTTCTTCAGGGGTTCAATTGCTATTTTGGTTCAGTAAATATTGGATTTCGATTTATTGATGATTGTAGTAAAGTTGGATCTATTTGATGAAATTGAAGTTTGGTTGGATTTTGGGTAAAGTTTGTATCCATCAAGAGTAGTCCGGACGGGTGGTTTGATAATTGAAGACCATGTTCAGTGAGGAACATGGCCTGTGTACACAGTCTAAAGACCTAGTCGGGTATTGGCAGCGAAGTGTTGGGTAAGACCAATACGGGATTAGGCATGGTTAAAGAGACGTCTCGATTATGTTTACGTGTTGTGGATCGATTTACAAGGGGATACTCGGTGATGGATACGATATTGAATTTGATTTGAACTTCAGTTTTTAGTAAATGTTTATAAACGAATCATTACATTTTGATTAAGTTTGATTTGAGATTATTGATTAAAATTCTGTTTTAATTTGATGTTGTTTACAAGTTAATAAGTTTAAGGTTTGGTTTGGTTAAATGTTTTCACAAATGTATACATATAGCTATTTTACGTAAAAACTAGTTTTTATAGTTGATAGTTGCTTACTGAGATTTTTGTCTCATATTTTCAAATGTTTTAATGTTTTTAGACGAATAAGTACGAGGTATTGAGGGAAGTGTTCGACACTAGGGCGAGGATTGGATACGACCACGATTGTCCAAGTCGTCTTCTAGGGTATTGCATACCATTTTGTACATGTAGATATAGGCGTTTTTTTTTGTGCTTGTGAATATGTAGGAACTTACGTCACCCATTTTGAATCGAATATAAAGTTGTGGTATGTCGGATTTTGGGTTGAATGTCCAAGTATGGTGTTAATTTGTGAGATTAGGCAAATTAAAAGTTAACAAGTTAGACTTGGAGTAATTTTCTATGTTTCGAACTCGTTTTGGTAAAACACACGAGAAAAGGATTCGTAATTGGAAATTATAAATGATTTTCGACCTTTTACAAATGTAAAAGTATATGTAGAAAATGTTTTTAAGTTCAAACATGATTTGTAATTCTTAACATTTGATTGTGAGATGTTACTTCCGACTCGTTCACGTCTGTGGTAATGTCTCACTGTCATATCTGATTCTATTTTGGATCGGATTTGACACCTCGTGATTGGGTCACCCGGCAACACCTGGTGCCCGCGAACCAATCGCAAAGCCCCGTGTGGTGTGTGGGCAATGAGGTGGCACGTGTGGCCCAAGTGCTGCCTTCCTAACTCTGATTCGTCCTTAAGTTTGTTTCGTCCTAAGGTTTTTGGGTTCTCCAATCACTTTGTGAGGTCAGAATTTTTTAAAGGATAAGATGATTTTTAGATATAGATATATCACATGCATTGTTTGTGAAAGAAATAGTGTTTTAAAGCAGAAAATCAGACTCCTTATCGCAAGAACACTGTATATTGCGATTTTCAGTATATTTTAATGTAAAAACTGTCTACAAAACACGTTTCATAGATAAATTAACCCTAACATATTAATTAATTTTTATATGAATATATTTATTGTTTCGACTATTAATCCTAAATTAATGAACTAGAACACAAGTTCTACTCTGATACAAAGATTTTTACTATCCAAATAATCAGATGGACTCAAATACGGGTTTGAAGCGTACCTTTTGAAGCTTTGATAAATCTTGAGTATGCAGTGGAAGAATCTTTTATAACAACGAACTTGTGTTACCAGTCATGATTTTCCCATATCAAAGTTATTTAGGTGAAAGAACGATTAATCCATGAACTAAGAACGACGTCTCACAGATTAGAAAGAGAGGTGTGACGCTGAAAATAAGGAGATATTTTTCTCTTTTCTATTTATGTTCATTCATTATTTATTATATGATATAGCTATTTATAGGTTGAGCTTTCTTATCCTTCATAGTTCATGTTCATATAATGATTCTAATTCCTAATTAGATTATTATTTCTACTTAATTAATTAGTTAGAATTAATTTAACTAAGAATCATAATTGTCTAATTTTTTAATTAGACAAATATCTGAATCCAATAAGGATTCCACCAAAACCCGACTTTAATCTAGCGAAAATTTCTACGTAACCATTTTACATGAAGTATGTGATAAAGTGATCATCAAATTGCTTTTTTACCTTTATCTATTGAAATTTCCTACCGATTTGTTTTGCGGAATAAATTAAACTTGTATTTAATATTTAAGATTATTAATATATATAAAAAAAATTAGAATTATTAAAAAAGAAAAAAATAATCATAAAAATCAATATTCTTTTTCCTTTTAAACTAACAAATATTAATAATCAACTAAGTTTTATTAATGTAATAACAACCGCATCATATTTTATCAAACAAATTTACATGATTAGCTAACAGTAATAACAGCTACATTCTATTTGCCGCATAGGAACAAACTCAAATTTTCTTTAAAGATTTACAAAATTGTTCCAGCCTGTAGTTTAATCTTTTTAATGAAGATGTACAGATAAAAATAATTCAAGAAAAGGTTATATGACCTTTTTTTCATTATTTTGCTTAGTATATGTAACTGTTTATCATTATTTTTTAAATGTAACTGTTTATTATTATTACTATTACTATTATTATTATTTTAGTAATCTCTAACTTTTTCTAATTATTTTAGCTTATTTTAATATTTGTTTATAACATCTTATTGAACTTTGTGTAAAATAATTGAAAAACATAGTTAGCTACTTTTGAGATTGATACTCGTGGAAACAATGTTCGCATTATGAATTGAGTAACATTTGATTATTCCTCCGTTCTAGTTTGGATTTGGATATCGCCTAGTAAAAAAATTTCCATTTAAAACTATACTTTTAATTGTGTTTTAAAGTTTCTACATATATTAACAAACCTATTAATTAACTTAAAAAGTAATTAAAGATTACCTTATTACCCTCTTATAATTAATGCTTAAATTTCTCTGCAAATTTCTTTCCTTTTATTATATGAGGATAAAGTTGGAAAAAACACATTTAATGCTCCTTGAAAAGTGTAAAACGTCAAATAATTTGAAACAAATTTTTTTTCTCAAAACGACAATTATTATGAAACGGAGGGAGTATAATTTATTAATGTTGGTTTGAGTACTCAATTTCGAATTCGAATCATAATGTAAATCAAAAATCTTAATTAGAAGAGTATCCACCTAAAATATACTTGACAAGTTTCGAATCTAAAAATCAAACAAATTATAAAAATAATTATAATTTTATAAAATGAAAGAAAACATTTAAGAATTTATCAGAGAACATTAATATTTTCTCAAAAAAAATTTAGAGATATTTTTATATTTAATAGTAATTACAAAAAAACATCGAGAACTAATCAAGAAAGTGAAAGACGCAAGCGATGAAAACGAAAGACAAAGGGACGGGCGACGGAAGCGAGAGACATGGAGGGAGACGATCGACGACGAGAACGTGGCCTGAGGGAGCGCGAACGGTCGAGCGGTGGGCCGGAGTGGGCGGCAGCGGTGCGATCTGCCTTGACTGAGGGGAAGGCGCGCGGTGGATCTGCTTTTCCAGTTTCAGAGGCGTGCGACGCCTTGATTGGGATGAGTGAGGCGAGGCCTGAGGCGTCTGGATCCGGCAACGATCCGAGGGTGGGGGAGCCGATCAGGTCAGATCCGGTGGAAGGAAGAAACGGTAAGGAGGCTGGCGGGGTTAAACCGCCAAGGGACGGATCTGCTGTATTGTTGAGCGGCGGATCTGGTGGAATTAGTGGGTCAGGTGTACGGGAAAATCGGCTGTCCGGATCGGCAGTCCTGATGGGCGGACCGGCAGTCCAGTATGGTGGGCCGACATTCCAGGAGGGCGGGCCGGCTGTCCAGGGGGTTGCGGTTCACGATGAATCCATATCCATTTTGAATCTGGGCTCTCGGACATTTGTTGATGCGTTAAATAAAAATTCTATCGAGCAAGGGTTGGGGAAAATCTCCTGGAGAGATACTGTGATGGGGGTGGTCGAGGAAGAACCCGTGTTAGATGAAGAAATTATAGAGGATGAGTCTGAGGAGGTCTATTCTGACTCTGATGTTGAGGTTGGAGAATAGGATGACCAGTTATGTCCTGTGATTCGGCTTTCCTCGGTAGATAAACGCGCCCTCAGATCCAAATGGAAATTAGCTTTAATAGTTATTGTGATTGGTAAAAGGATTAGTTTTAATTATTTTTCTCAGAGAATCCAAGCGCAGTGGGCGAAAAAAGGGAAAGTCACCATTACTGACTTAGAGAATGACTATTATGTTATCAAATTTACTAAGGCGGAGGATTTTAATGTCGTTGTTAATGGTGGCCCTTATATTATCTCTAATCATGTTCTGGCATTAAGGTCATGGGTCCCTAATTTTAATCCTCATGACTGTTCAGTTAATAGGATTCTAACTTGGGAAAGATTCCCGGGTTTACCTATTGAATACTATAATGAAAGATTTCTTAACAAAGTTGGTGGTCTTGTTGGGAAAGTTCACCATGTGGATAAAACCACCATTGGGGCAGTGAGAGGTAAGTTTGCCAGGGTTTGTATTGATATTGATCTTGCTAACCCTCTTTTGTCTAAATTCTGTGTTCAGAATACAGTTTTCTAGATTGAATATGAAGGCATTCATAATATTTGCTATGAGTGTGGTATGTTTGGCCATACTTATGAAGGGTGTCCAAAGAAAGAGAAGCCGGTTGAAGAGGTTATGGTGGCTAATAAAGAAAGAGAAGAGGGGATTCAAGGTGAAGGGATGAACTTTGGCCCCTGGATGCTGGCTAAGAGGTCGGTTAGACGCAGGGCTCGGGCAACTGTTGTTCAAAATCATCCTCCTGACATTAGTAAGGAGATGAATTCTCTCCAGATTGCCCCTAAGATCAAGGAAAGGCCCCCCAATAAGAAGGTTGGTTCTGGTGTTGAAACGGTCCTCGGTTCAGGATCTAGATTCGGGGTCCTGTCTATTGAGGATGCTCATGAATCTGACCACTCAAATGAGCATATGGAGTTAAGCATGCCAGGGTTAGAATTTGCTGAGCCGGAGGCCAATAAATTAGAGACTGTAAACCCTCTGTTTGAGTCCAAAGTTGTTGCCTTGGGGAGCTCCCAGAATCTTGACCCAATTGGGAAAAAGAAGCACAATGAGGTTAGTATCCCGAAAACCTATGTTGATAATTCAAATGGAAAGGCTATGGGGGTCAATAAAATGAATATGAAAAAACCTAAGGGTAATCAGAAAAATAACCATAGCTCTTTGGATGTTTGGGGATAAAAGGGGGCCTGCTGGTACCTCTTTAAGGCTCTCAGGAGCCCCGAATAAATACCTGGTTTAGGGTGTTGGGCTTGTGGTCAGTAGTCTGCCTTTCTGATGGACTGTTTTGTATGGAATGTTAGAGGTGCGGCTAGTAAGGCTACCCGTATCCATGTTAAAGATTTAATTAAACAATTTAATCCTTCTTGTTTTGCATTGCTGGAAACCAAGATCAGTGGTAGTAAAGCAGATGAGGTGGTTAGAAAGTTTAGGAATTAGAATTGTGTCAGATCGGAGGCTACTGGTCGAGCTGGGGGGATTTGGCTCTTCTGAAGCCAGATCGCATTCAAATTGACATTGACAGTATGGATAAACAATTTATTCACAGTAAGGTTATTTATCCTGGTAATAAACCCTTCTTTATCACCTTTGTTTATGCTGATCCTATCATGGCCAATCGTAAAAGGTTGTGGGAGGTCCTGTATACTATGAGTACGAGCATTTTGGATGCTTGGTTTGTGGCTGGGGATTTTAATGATATTGCCCTTATGAGTGATAAAAAAAGGGGGTGGGAACCACTATGTGAACCGCTGTCTCAACCATAAGCAGAATATGGATTTATGTGGGCTTTTTGATCTGGGAGCTGCTGGTCATAGATTTACTTGGAAACGTAATAGTGTTTTTGTTCGGTTGGACAAAGTTTATGCGAATATTGCGGCTATCTATAGATTTCCCGAAGTGAATGTGTTGAATCTCCCTTTCCGTCACTCTGATCATTGTCCTATTTTAGTTAAGTTGGTGAAAAGTCATCGGCCTAAAGGGGACAAACCTTTTAGGTACCAGGTGGCCTGGGAATCTCACCCTGAGTTTAAAAACTTTGTTCAGGACAATTGGCAGCCCCACTCTAATGTTCTCCTTGCTGCTGAGGGGTTTAGAAGGAATGTGCTGGGATGGAATAAAAACATCTTTGGCCACATTATCAGAACAAAGAATAAGCTTTTAAGAAGAATCGAAAGCATTCATCGCAATTTGGAGATTAGATTTGATCATAGTCTGAATAGTCTTCTTAGATCTCTCCAGAACGAGTTGGAAGCTGTGCTGAGGCAGGAAGAGCTTCTTTGGTTTCAGAAATCTAGAAAGGCTTGGATTAAAGATGGAGGTCGTAATACCAGGTTTTTCCACCTTTCTAATATTATAAGAAGACAGAGGAATCAGATCGATGCTATCAAAGACTCAAATGGAGATTGGGCCTATGAGGATGAAGACATTCGTCATTTGGCCCTTAATTTTTATAAAGACTTATTTAAAGAGGAGAATGTGGATCTGGATAAAGCCCTTTCTAGGACTTCATTTCCTAGGTTGGAAGAGGAAACAATTCGAGAAGCTTTCCATCCTATTGACCAGAAAGAGATTGATCTGGCCTTCTCGAGTATTGGAGCTACCAAAGCTCCTGGGATTGATGGTATTCCTGCCAGCTTTTATCACAAGCATTGGGAAACTGTGAAGGAAGGCATTTACAGTTTTGTTAAAGGAGTTTTCAGTGGCTCCAACGATATTAGGCTGGTAAATAAAACCTTTCTGGTCTTGATCCCAAAAGTGGAGAAACCATCCTCCTTTTTACAAATGAGGCCTATTAGTCTTTGTAACGTGTTGTACAAAGCTATTACAAAAATTGTGGCTAATAGACTCTGGTGTATTCTTCCTGAGATTATTAGCCAGAATCAAGGCAGTTTTGTTCCGGGCAGACAGATGATGGATAATGTTGTTATTGCCCAGGAGATGGTTCACTCCATGAAAATTAAGAAGGGTAAGAAAGGTATTGTGGCTCTGAAGTTGGACCTGGGGAAAGCTTATGACCGCTTAAACTGGAGTTTTCTTCTAGATAGTCCGAAGAGAGCTAGTATCCCAGATAGTTGGAGGAGATTGATCGAGGTATGCATTTCTTCTCCTGTTTTTCAGGTTTTGATTAATGGAGATATGTCAGAGGAGTTTACTCCTTCCAGGGGGATCCGTCAAGGGGACCCTATGAGCCCTTTCTTATTTGTTATTGCTATGGAAAGATTGTCTCACCTTATCCAAGAGGCTGTGGGCAATGGGAATTTCCATCCAGTATCCATCAACAAATTCTGTCCTTCAATTACCCATTTGTTCTTCGCAGATGATGTTATGATCTTTGTGGAAGGGAATGAGGAGCAAATTGGTGTGGTTATGGATATCCTTAACTGTTGCTGCGCCGCTTCTGGCCAGAAGATCAATATCCAAAAATCATGGATGTTATGTTCTAAAAACATAAGTAAGGGTGTCTGCAAAAGGCTAAGTGAATTATCTGGTATTCCTCTGACTAATTCTTTGGGTAAGTATCTGGGGGTTCCCCTCCATAATGACAGAGTCTCCAAAGCCTCATTTAAAGAGACTCTGGACAAGACTAATGGAAAATGTGCCAGTTGAAAAGCTAAAACTCTTTCTCTTGCGGGTCGTCTTACTTTGATTCAGTCTGCCAATTGTGCGGCTCCTAATCATATTATGCAAGCTTGTAGATTGCCTGAGCCTATTCTTAATGATCTTGATAAAATCAATCGGCGTTTCCTTTGGAGGGACTCTGCGGAGGGGAAAAAGATCCACCTTGTCTCTTGGAAGGAGGTTTGCCAACCTAAAAACATGGGAGGCCTGGGGATAAGACAAGCCAATGACAATAACAAAGTTTTATTAATGAAGCTTCCGTGGAGAATGTGGCAACTCACCTCTTCTCTTTGGGTTCGTCTTCTTTGTGGGAAATATAGAAAAGATAAGATTTTTGGGGGCCCCAAGGAGAGAGTTGCTAATTGTTCTTTTCTTTGGAAATGCCTTAGTAATGTGTTTTCAAAGTTTTGCTCTGGGATAGGTTGGGAGGTGGGAAATGGTAAGACCATCAGCTTCTGGAGTGACATCTGGATTGGAGACAAATCTTTATTAGAAGTGTGTAGCTCCCCGCCGCCTAGTAATATCCACAATTGGAGGATCGCCGATGTGGTAGATTCAGAGGGGGATTGGATTTGGTCTAAATTTGACTCTTATTTCAGTCTGGATACGCTCCTGAGGATTAGAGGGGTTAAGATAAGTAACAAGGAGGAAGATAGGGATAGTCATTGTTGGGCTTTGTCAAACAATGGGTCTTATACCTGTAAATCTGCCTTTGAGACTTTCAACCAAAATGGGACGGGTCCTCACTCTGAAGTTTGGAAAATCATTTGGGCCTTAAAAATTTCTTACCGCATTAGGAGCTTTCTGTGGCTTGGTGTTAAGGATAGGTTGCTCACTAATTCGGATAGAAATAGAAGGCATCTGGTGGATTCAGGTGCTTGCAGCAGATGCATAGGGGATGTTTAAACTATTTGCCATGCTCTTAGGGACTGTACTAGGAGTAAACAGGTGTGGAGAAAAGTTCTCCCTCACCACCTACTTTCTACTTTCTTGGCTCACTCTCATCATGTCTGGTTTATTGATGGAGTTAGTGGAAAGTTATTGGCTAACCTTGAGCATGGTGATATTTTCTTTGCTATTGTTTGTCACCAGATTTGGAAGTGGAGGAATGAGGAGATTTTTGAAAAGAAAATTATTTCTATTCCTAATTTAGTTGAGTTCTTCTCGGAAAAATTATTCAATATTACTGATAGCTTCAAAGGAGATTCTCTTGCTAGGTCGACCTAGAAGAAGACTGTCCACCTCCTTGGTTAGAACAGGCCTAGAGAAGGGGTGGTGAAATTAAACACGGATGGTTCTTGCCTTAAAGATAGTAAGATTGCTGCAGGAGGTGTTCTGAGAGATGATGGGGGCGCCTGGCTGTCTGGGTTTGCTCATAATCTGGGTTTGGGTTCATCCTTTTCGGCTGAGCTTTGGGGGATTTTTTCTGACCTTAAACTTGCCAAGAGTCTGGGTTTGAAGAAGTTGATTGTAGAATCAGACAATCTTGAGGCTATCAAAATGATTTCCGGTAATAATGCTATTTGTTTAAATAGCCAAAATCTAATCAAAGGTATTAGAAGGTTCTGCTCTTCCTTTGATTTCATGAAATTCAGCCATATCTTCAGAGAACAGAACCGGGTTGCGGATCGTTTGGCGCCTGCTGGTCATGAGGGGATGTTGGGCGTCACGATCTTTTCTTATCCTCCTGTTTATCTTTCTTCTCTTCTTTTTGAAGATGTGGTGGGAGTTAGCTTCCCTAGGCTAATCCCAGGCTAGGTTTTTGGTTTTTCTTTTTCTTTTTCTGTTCCTACAAAAAAAAAATAGTAATTACAAAAAAATAAATAAAATGTTTGGTATTTTTGAAATAATATTAGATCTTTTTTTTAGAAATGCTTGTAATTTCATTAGATAAAACATGAAGAAGTACAACAAGTAAAATCTAAGGAAAAAAACCTCACATTATTACAGACTAAAGCAAATACAATATATATTTAAAGTTAATTAGGTTTTTTTCATAAAAAAAAATTTAATTAACCTTTTAATATGTTAAAATCATTAATTAAATCTCTCCTGCATATTAAAACAGTCAATCGATTGAAATGAAATAAAATTTATTCAATTATTTTATATTTTCGATTTGGTTTTGATCATGGTATCTTAAATTTTATTTTGCTTAAATCAGAATAATGATTTTTAATGGTGGAACAGAATATATTTACATTGGCGAATACATGATTACTCAGTTGGGGGGTCGATTTTACACGTACGTTCGGGATTTTTAATTTTTTTTTTTTGCTAAGGGCTATCAATCTGGAACTGGAATTGGTAGCTTTGCTTATGGATAAACGAAATCCACTGATTGAACTTGCTTTTTTTATTTTTGTATATATGCGTGTTATAATTTGAATGGTCAATAACCAATTTTAAGTATTAATGTACCATTTCTCAAAATTAAGCTAGATTTCGTTTAATAGTCCTAACATGTAAAACAAATGGATTTAGGGATGGCTGAACATGTAAAAAAATAAAAAAAAATTGATTTCAGATGACCTATCAGGTAAAAAAATATAATAATTTGGATTTAAGGAGGCTTATGAGGCCAAAAAAATTAGAAATTTTGATTTATGGGGCCCTAACATGCCAAAAAAAATAGAAATTTGGATTTAGAGAGTACCTAATAAGTCCAATATATTGAAATTTTGAATTTTGTACAATACTAACACGTAATGAGATATATTTAACAAAAATAAGAAAATAATTTTTTTAATGGAAAAGACATAATAAAAATGAGTTTAAAAGTGTTATGAAAATAAATAAATTAATTAATACTGATAATATAGTTTTATAATTATTGAAAAATAAAATTTAAATAAATAAACACTTTCTAAAATAAATTAGGGTTTGAGGGAATTGAACCTAGGACCTTTAAAAAAAAAGCAAGTGTTTTTAACTATCTCACCTACCTTTAAACAGTAAAATATTACTACATAGAATCTATATAGACTACTATTAAGGGGGCCGAAACTACTCGTAAGAATGGTAGTTCCGGCGGCCGGAGAGGCCCACCCCTGTCTTCGCCCTCGTATATTTATATATGTCGTAAATCTACAAGATTATTTTTATATTTAATTATTAACTTTTGCATTTCCAATAAAAAAAGTACAAATTTTTTAGTGTTTCCATTGGAGTGTTTATAATATAAAGGGGATTTTTTTTTTCCTAAACCAATTTGAGACCAACAAAAAGATAAAAATAAACGAAAAAAAATAAAATAATTAGTTTAAAAAAAAACCCAGATAGAATTGCATTAAACCAAATCTAAGTACAAAGTATGAAGAATGAAATCAGAATGATCAAACCACCACTCTTTATGTTCTGGCATAGAATAAGATACTCTTGTCAACAAGTGAACAACCATATTTATAGAACGGCCAACAAATTTGGCATGTACGTAGTAAAAGAAAGTAAAAGAGAATTACAATCATTAAGAATCAGGCCATAAAATGTACAAAAATAAATTCTCCACAACCGTCGCAGCATCAGACTCAATAGTGCATCCATCTATCCCCAAATTCTTCAATCAACTAAGCTCTTCTTTAATGCCAACAACCTTGCCAGAAATTTACCAGATAAAAGCATGGTGAACGCTTTCAAGAAAGCAGAACCACACCAATACCCAACAAGCATGTAACAGGAATAATAGAGATATCAACATTTAGCTTCAGCTGCAACCCTGATTGACCAACATAGCTAAATTGAAATCCCTAAATATTGAAATCCAATCTACGAGCAGACTTTGGAAGACACATTCTGTCCCAACTAAACATCTGATTCCTTTTCGGTTCGTGCACCACTAAAACGCATTAAACATACATTAAATCTCATTAGAAATACTAATGGGCAAGTTTCTAAAAAAACTTTAGTCAATGACTAATTGTTATTTGTTAATCAACAAATTGGTATATAAATTCAATTAAAATATATATTATACTATTTTAAAAATAATAATATAAAATTATTTAATATAGAAAAACACGTATATTTGTAATAGGTTTAAATCACTATTTGGCCTCTAATCTATCTAAAATTTTATCATTTGGCCATTGGTCTATTATTTGGTCACATTTGACCTCTGATCTATCCCAAATTGGTGAACTTTCATCCAATTTGGATTCAAACTTAACCGAATCATTATCTCATTGATAAGTAACGATATTTTGACACTTGAACTTAATAGATTTTAGTTTAAGATTTGTTTTTTATTTTTTTTTATTTTTTAATCTAATTAATTATTTCCACATAATATGAAAAAAAAACTTTAAGAAATATCACGTTTCAAAGTTTAAGTGTCAAAATATCGTTACTTATCAATGAGATAATGATTCGGTTAAGTTTGAATCCAAATTGGGTGAAAGTTCACCAATTTGGAATAGATCAAGGGCAAAATATAATCAAATAATAGATCAGAAGCCAAATGACACAATTTTGAATAGTTCATAGGCCAAATAATACTTTAAGCCTTTGTAATATATATCAAACATAACATTTCAACAAAAATATTAATAAAACAACTCAAAAGTAAATTATAATAAAGTAAAATAAATTCTTAATAAAAAATGCTTTTGCTCATCATTACTTACGCGGCCTAGGCGGAGCTTATGCGACTAAAAATCTCATAGAATCCAAAACAATGTCTAGAGGGACTAATCAAAGAAAATCGAAAAGGATTCTCAATTTTGAGTGTCTGTACAGTCTAGACGACCTTGGTTTTCAACAGTAATAGTTGGTAACAAGAACACATTCATGGCATAAGTTGGAATTGCTTAAGCGATAGTTATGAGAAGGATCTCTTTACCCGCGCGAGAGAGAATTTTAAAATGTCAAACATATAATCGACTCCATTTTTGTCGTTGATGAAGCTAAAGACCTCTCTCTTCTCCTGACCATAAGAGAAGAAAGGTTGAGATACAATAATACTTCAAATTGGAACCTTCGTATTACGACTAAAAATAACAGCAGACTAATGGAAATTAATCATTTGACCAGACCTCAGTTCATATTCATTTAACACACCTTGCACAATAAGGTACTCCTCGATTGTTGCTCGAAAAAAACAGGTAGCGGTCATCTGAAAAAAAAAAAAACAAAAAAAAGCTTAATACATCATTTACCCTTTGAACTTGTCCAAAAAGTTTGATTGGCTCCCTGAACTTGCATAAAATATTCAGTTAGCCCTCTGAACTTGCTTAAAATGTAATCAATTGATCACTCGGTCGCAAAAAAAAGTAAGTTAAATGCGGAAGATGTATTGTACGAGTCTTAAAAAATGTAAAATGACCAAAATCGGGGTATACAGTTCTAATATTAGAGAAGCCAAGTTGTATAATTGAGTAAGTAATAACTTCATTTTCAATTTATTTTTTAATTATGTAATAATATTCTAAGATGCGTGGAATACATCTTCCGCATTTAATTTACTTTTTTGCGACCGAATGATCAATTGATTACATTTTAATGCAAGTTCAGGGGGCTAGCTGAATATTTTATGTAAGTTTAGGGGGGTTTTCGAGACCCTTTGAAAGTTCAGGAGGCCAATCAAACTTCTTGGACAAGTTCAGGGGCAAATGATGTATTAAGCAAAAAAAAATGACAATAAGGTCCCAAGAGCAACACGACTACCATGCCATAAACAACTTCTCTCTTTCTCTCGAATTAAATTTATAATTAATATCAATGGTGGAAAACTTCATGTAAATCAAGATTATTGAACAGATAGATAAGAGATAATAAATGAAAATATATATGTCTGTTTGGTAAAGAGTTTTTTGGGGGTAAAATTAGAAGTTTGAGTCACTTTATAGGTTTTGACTAGTCAAATCTCTAACAGTGGTGTTTGGTGAGTTTATTGGATCCAAAAAGCTAATTTTAAAAAAGCTCCTAAATAAGTTTTTTCAATTAAATTATGGGTAAATTTCAAAAAAAACCCCTGTGGTTTCACTTTTTTGCCAAAAAAGGACTGTGGTTTTTTTCGTTTCAAATACAGGATTGTGGTTTATTCCGTTACACTATTTACGGATTTGGTGAAGATGCCGTTAATTTGCTGACGTGGCTGAAGGGCAATTATGGGTTTTTAAAAAAATTGGGATAAATTTTTTTTAAAAAAACCCAGTGGTTTCACTTTTTTGCAGAAAAAGGATTGTGGTTTTTTTCTTTTCAAATACAGGACTGTGATTTATTCCATTACACTATTTACGGATTTGGTGAAGATGTCGTTTATTTGCAGACGTGGCTGAAGGGCAAATATGAGTTTTTTAAAAAAATTGACTATAAAAGGCCTTGAACAACCATGTGAGATTGCGCTCATGTGAGATTTTATAGTCAATATTGTAGCCACAAAATAGTTATAAAAAATTCATCGGTAAATATTGTAGACCCAAAATAGTATAAAAAATTTATTGATCAATTTTTTTAAAAATCCATATTTACTCTTCACCCACGTTAGCAAATAAACGACATCTTCACCAAATCCGTAAATAGTGTCAAGAATAAATCACAGTCCTGTATTTGAAAAGAAAAAAAACCATAGTCCTTTTTCTGCAAAAAAAAGTGAAACCACAGGTTTTTTTTTTTAAATTTACCCTAATTTTTTTAAAAACCCATAATTGCCCTTCAGCCACGTCAGCAAATTAACGGCATCTTCACCAAATCCGTAAATAGTGTAACGGAATAAACCACAGTCCTGTATTTGAAACGAAAAAAACCACAGTCCTTTTTTGGCAAAAAAGTGAAACCACAGGGGTTTTTTTTGAAATTTACCCTTAAATTATTGCTACATTCATTTTGAATGATATTTTTACCCTTATTTATTACTATTTAACCCCAAATAAAGACTTTACTATGTCCTTATTTGTCATTTTATACAAATAGCTATTAACAATCAGCTAAACTTTACCAAACAAGTTTACACAATAAGCTAGTCAAATCAACTAACCAAAAAAGTAATCAGCTAACTGTTATTTACCAAACACACGACCATAATATAATATTTTTAAAAAAATAATAGATTAATCAAGAGAAATTATTATACTTTTCAAAGGAGAAATTATTATACCAAGTCATTAATATGACATGTTTTATACAATTTTTCTATGCATTCATGAATGCATAATATCCATTAAAATATAGGGATATGCATTTCTCAAAATGGGTGATTATTTTAGTGGGTTACTAAACCCAGCCATTAATTTATACTTCTAGCTCCGGGAATAGACCAAACTACCCTTTGCACTAAATTTGAAAAAACCCAAAACCTCTCAAGAACCCTATACGATTTTTGCTCAAATCTGAACAAATTAGTGAACTGAATCATGGATGGTGACAAAGGCCGTAAAAGGGAAAGCTAAAATGGTAAGATTTACCGTTTTATTTCGTTGATTTTTACATCGAACTGAAATCTGTGAGGCTTTTTTTGAATTCACCGGAATCGCAGTCGGGCGTATGAGCATCACGCCCGACCTGTGGTTCCGGCGTGAGACAATCACACCCGACCAGTGGTGCGGGCGTGATAGCCACATGCCCGCACCACTGGTTGGGCGTGATTGTCTCACGCCGGAACCACAGGTCGGGCGTGATGCTCATACGCCCGAACCACTGGTCGGGCGTAATGTTCATACGCCCGACCAGTGGTCTTGGCGTGATTCCCTTATGCCCAAGGTTTTTTTTTATAAAAATTTACATTATTTACAATTTTATTAATTTAGTGTAATTTTTTAATTTTAGTATAATTTTAGCATAATTTTTACAATTTTATTAATTTAGTGTAATTTTATAAATTTAGTATAAATTTAGTATAATTTTAGCATAATTTTATAACTTTAGTATAATTTATTATAATTTTAGTATAATTACAATTATTTACAATTTTATTAATTTAGTAGTATTTTAGCATAATTTTATAACTTTAGTATAATTTACATTATTTAAAATTTTATTAATTTAGTGTAATTTATAATTTATATGTTACCATTTTTTATTAACTATATGTAATTTTTTTGGTAGACGGAGCGGTCTACTAGGGGTGGGAAATTCATCCCGTCATCTGCTCGTCGTCTAGATATGAACGGCGAGGATGATACACCACGTCATATGAGATTGCGTGGTATTGATATATCTGAGCGTAGGCGTAGAGGGGCTGCGAGGGACCAGTTGAGGAGGGGACCGATTGTGGAGCAGCCCGATATTGATGGATCGGAGGGGGCGACAAATTTTGATGACAAAGAGCTTGATAGCGATACTTTTGAGGACTACCTGGATGTGGCAGTCCGGGCAGCGCGACAGTCTGCAGTTGCACGTGATCGCGAGGTTGAGGATAGCGATGAGCAGCCGATCCCGGGGAGACAGCCAACCCAGCGCGTAGGAGGTCGTTTTGCGAGTACAGGTATTTTTTATAATTTTAGTATATTTTAGTATAATTTTAGTATTTTAGTATAATTTTAGTATAATTTTAGTATATTAGTATAATTTTAGTATATTTTAGTATAATTTTAGTATAATTTTAGTATTTTAGTATAATCTTAGTATTTAAGTATAATTTTAGTATATTTTAGTATAATTTTAGTATTTTAGTATAATTTTAGTATATTTTAGTATAATTTTAGTATAATTTTAGTATTTTAGTATAATTTTAGTATAATTTAGTATAATTTTAGTATAATTTTATAACTTTCAGGGACAAGCAAACGTCCCAGAGCTAGTGAGGACGAGAGCTGGCTAGTTACTGGACCGGTGGATGGTGGCCCCGTTGATGGTTCCGTGATTCCTAGTTTTCTAGGACATGTTGCCTCACGGATGCTAGGAGGAGAGATTCGGTCGTTTCTGACATGAAACAACAGATCATCAGCATGCCGAGATTTGTGTCAGTGATTTTCTGGTGCGTTACCCGAGGTAAGAATAATATAGTGTGTCAACATTTATTGTAATTTGTAATTCAGTAATTGTATAAATTGTATATGTGTCATTTTACAGCTGAAGGAGATGATCGAGAAGACTGGTTTGTCTCACCTTCCACATGCCATGTTTAAGAACCTCGACACTCCGCTGTTGACTGCGTTCGTGGAGCGGTGGCAGCCCGATACGAACTCCTTCCACATGCCGTTCGGGGAGATGACTATCCAACTGCATGATGTGTGGCAGATTCTTCGGATCCCGATCGACGGTCCGATGGTTTCCGAGTCTTCCACTATTGACGGGCTTCATGCCATGTGCATGATGATGTTTGGGGTGAATCAGGATTAGCTTCTGTTGCCGGGCCGACATTTATGGGGTGGTGGAGGTGTATTTGTTCAGGCTGTACACGGGCTTGTCATCGAGGGTAGGGATGACGCTACTCGGACCACAGTGTGGATGTGGCTTATGCTTGGATCCACTCTGTTTGTTGACAAGAGTGGAGATAGGATTAGGCCAGCCCATCTTGTTGAGGTTTACGGCGGTGTCAGCGAGGCAGCTGGACTATCATGGGGGTCTGCTACACTTGCCATGTTGTATCGGCAGCTGGGGATAGCGAGCAGAGGAGACTGTTCAGGTATATACGGATGTTTGACCCTACTACCGGCATGGATATACGAGTATTTTCTGGTGTTCCGGCCGCATAGAGGAGCTCACTTGATCCCAGCTAACCATGCCCGTGCACTAAGATGGGAGGTCGGGGTACCAGGCAAGATGACCACCCGACTAGATACCATACGCGGACAGCTGGACCGTATGACGGCGGCAGAGGTATTTTATAAAATTTTAGAATTAATTTAAGTATTATTTATAGTATATTATTATTTTTTATTGAGTATTATTTTTTTCAGGTGACGTGGTTGCCTTATGGTCCTGTCCCCGATGATGACCTGCTTCGAATGTCCTACGCCGGTTGGATACGGTGTAGAGACATCATCGAGCCGTATATGCCCGATCGAGCGCTGCGACAGGTCGGATATACTCAGCCTATCCCAGCTGAGCGTATTAGACCTGATAAAGCAGTACGACCATGAAGATCTATAACGTATAAGCTCACGCATTCCTTAGTCACAGTTGAGGAGACGTGACGAAGATTTCCATCAGCTCGGGGCATTGATCGGAGGAGATGCCGACCAGTTGGATACGATCCCACTACCTGTGATCCTGCTTATATGGACTGGTATATGCGATATTCGCATCCTCATCTCCTTCATGCACCACAGGCTGGACCGATACAGCATGCTCGCGCCAACAGCGAATTTGTAAGTTTATTATTATTTAATATTATTATTTAGTATTAGTTTATATGTGTTTAATTTTTAATATTTATTTATTAATTTTTTTGCAGTGGGTTAGCTGGCTGTGGCGTGTCACCCAACTATCGGCTACCCACCGATCTGACGAGGATGCTCTACGCATTAAGAGGGAGATGGATGAGTGGCGTTGGGCGAGCTAAATTATTGTTGTAGAACTTCATACATTTTAACACTTTTGATATTATATTTACTCTTTTATGTTTATAAATGTTTATGTTTTTAAATTTTATTTGTTAAAGGCTAATACGAGTTAAAATGCCATAATTTTATTTGTAAACGGATAATTCGAGTTACCACAATTATGAACTATTTTTTTGTGATTTATTCATGCGGGCGTGAGGTAATCACGCCTCACCACACGGTGAGGCGTGAGGCTATCACGTCCGCACCTACGGTGAAGCTGTTGTGGACATCGGTGCACTACCAATCCTTATTCTAACGATGGGTTTTCCGATGCCAATGAGCAGAAGCCGAATCAATCAATTCAATGGAGAAAATCAACATGATTCCAACAATGGGAAGGTAAATTCTCCTCATAGAGTTTTCTTTGTTAGATAGACTTGATAGACATTGTTTGATGAATAAATTGTAGTCTTGCGGCCTGCTATTATTTTGTTGCAAACAGAATAGCGGCTATAAGCCAACTTTACAATTTCAAATTAAAATTGCTATGCATTATATCAAATACAGATTGCCTACATCATATGGTTGATGCTCTCTCAGTTCCCAAAGGGTGGGATAGAATTTCTTGAGGTATTTTCCATTGATGAACCTCTTATGTGGCTCCCCTTGCAAGCTGGCTAACCAATAAGAGTTTCCTTTTAGAACTTGGAAGACTTTGAATGGTCCTTCCCAATTTGGAGACCATTTTCCATATGCTCTATCTTTACTCCCAACTGGTAAGATAAGTTTCCAAACCATGTCTCCTTCTTCAAAGGTCTTTTTCTTCACTCTCTTATTATATGCTTTGGTTACTTTCTTTTTTTGGGCGATCATTCGATCAAGTGCTTGCATTCTAGCTTCATCAGATTCTTCAAGTTCCATCATCATAGCTTTTGTGTATTCTGCTGGAGTAAGTTCATTTTGTATGGCTACTCTGAGGGACGGTACTACTACCTCCAGGAAGCACGTAATCATGTCCATATGTTAACGAGAAAGAACTGATGCCTGTGGCACTCTTTTTTGATGTTCTGTATGCCCATGAAGTTTCTGAAAGTAAGACATGCCATTCCCTAGGATTATCTTCGATCATCTTTTCAAGGATGTTGATGAGAACTTTGTTGGAGGCCTCAGCTTGACCATTAGCTTGTGGATAATGAGGAGTAGAGTGCACCAACTTGATTCCATAATCTTCCATAAAGTCTTTCATCTCTTCTCCGGTCTGGTCCACTTTCTTCATTGGTAATGCCTCCACCCATTTTGTGAAGTAGTCTGTTGCCACGATCATAAAGTTGTGCCCTTTTGATGATGCAGGATAAATTTTCCCTATCAAATCAATTGCCTATCCTTTGAAGGGCCATGGCTTGACGACTGTGTACATCTCATCCATAAGCCACTTCATCTTGATGCCTGCCTGATGAGCTCCACATACTCCTTTATGGACTTGTTTCATAACTTCCATGTTGTCTGGAAATCCTAAGCATTTCAGCAAAAGTCCATCTACATTTTTGCGGTACAAGTCACCTTCCATCGATAAGAAGTTCAATGCTTTAATCTTGAGGGAATAAGGTACTCGTCTTCCTGGGTTCGAAAGATACTCCTTGATGGGACTCCTCTAGTCGCTAGCTAGATTGACATCTGTATTGAATGTCTCCACTTGAATTCCTCTCTCCATTATGGAAGGATGTCTGAGTTTTTTGATCATTATCAATTTATGGGTGAGTTCTTCTGACATTTTTAAACCAGAGGCTATTAGAGCTAGCTCATTAGCCTCCCAGTTCATCTCCCTAGGAACATAAAGAAAAGAGAAGTCATTAAATTCCTGTAATAGTTGAACAGCGGCTGTATAATATGGAGCCAAGCTGAGACTAGTGCATTTGTATTTTCCTGATAGTTGCCTCAGCACGAGTTGGGAATCCCCTTGAATCAAGACCTCATCTGCTCCTAACTCCCTTAGGATCTCTAGGCCAATGACCGCAACTTCATATTCCGCCTGATTGTTCGTACATTTGAAATCCAGGTTGAAAGACATTGTTGTTTTGGTTCCCATGGGGGATATAATGACTACTCCTGCTCCTGCAGATGTCTCGGTGCTAGATCCATCAAATTACAAAATCCAGCGGGATTTTTCAATACTGAAGATTGGTAGATCTTGATCTATTTCATCCTTCATATCAAGACAAGGGTGATCTGCAAGGAAATCTGCAACTTCTTACCCCTTCACTGATTTTTGAGGATAGTACATCAGAGTAAACTCTGCCAAAGCCAGCGACCACTTTCCAATCCTCCCAGTTATGAGCGGTTTATTCAACATGTACTTAATCAAGTTTGTCTGAGACACCACCAACACCCTTGCCCAATCATATAATGCCGCATTTTGGTACAAGCAAAATACAATGTAAGGCAGAGTTTCTCGATTGGTGAATATTTTACCTCAGTTGCATTCAAGAATCTACTCAAATAATATATTGCCTGCTCATATCCTTTGGAATTGTTTTGTGCTAACAAGCATCCAATGGAATCATGAACGACAGATAGATAAAGTTTTAGAGGTACACCTGGCCTTGGCGGCATAAGTACAAGAGGTTTGCATAGATACTCTAGAAGGCTTGCTGATGGTGTTCCTCCCATTTGAATTCATCTTCCTTCTTTAATCGCAGCAAATCAGAAAATGTTAGATTTTCCAGCCAAATTGGAGATGAACCTCCTGAGATAATTCACTTTCCCCAAGAACTGTTGAAGCTCCTTTTTTGTTTGAGGGGATTTGGACTCCATGATCACCTTGGCTTTGTTATGATCTATCTCCACGCCTCTTTGGTGCACCAGGAACCCAAGGAAGTTTCTATCTTTCACCCCAAAAGCACACTTGAGGGGATTGAGTTTTAGTTGATGCTCCCCCATCCTTTGAAAACCACATCCCAGTTCATCTATATGCTCCATTTCTTTTTTGGACTTTATAACGATGTCATCAATGTAAACCTCAAGATGTTTTCCAATCATATCATGGAAAATGGCTGTCACATCCGACCCTAAACGACCTCAATCGGCATCGGACGTGAAATAGAAAGATCATAATCAACACTTAATAGTCTCCAAATATCATAAATATCACTTTTCTAGGTATTCCTCTTAAATGCATATTCTAAACAAATCCATATTCCTATTACATTAAAACCTCAATATATTTACAAACTTCCTCATATTACAATTAAATACTAAAGTTCTAATAATAATTCTAACAATAAGCAACAACTTCTGATCCTCGCCTAATCGGTCGGTAACCTTCTCTCTATCATGTACTTTCTCACCTAAAAACATTAAAACATTTTAAAAGGTGAGACAAAAATCTCAGTAAGCAACTATCAACTACATAAAATACTTATACTCAAATTAATATATATATATATATATATATATATATCATTATTTTCCAAAACATGACATATAAAAGTAACATTCTTAAAACTGAACCATTTATCAATTAAAACACTTGAAATGTTACCTTTACCAAAAACTTATACTAAAAATATTATATGCTTGTGCTCAAATATCATTTCTCAAAATTATCGCAATTTGCCAAAAACGAAGGTCACTGTATCAAAGTATTTAATACAAAACTTGTGTTCAAAATAGCTATATATATATATATATATATATTTATTTATTTATTTAAAATCTCAACTATATAAAATAAATAGGTTTGCAATTAACCATTTACTCAAATTGACCGTAAATCAATAAATACTTCATAAATCGTATTTCAATAAATACTTCATAAACTGTATCTCAATAAACACTTCATAAACTGTATCTTAATAAAATACTTCATAAACTGTATCTCAATAAATAGTTCATCAACTGTATATCATTAAATACTTTATAGACCGTATCCATCTGAGAGATGATCCTCGTATGTATCCATCCCCACAATATAATAGAATCGAGATATCTCATAATTTGCCTATCCCGCATGGTCTTACTCAACACTTCTTTGCCATACCCGATAGGTCTTTCAACTGTGTACACAGACCGTATCTCTCACTAAATACAGACTTTAATTAAAGCCACCTATCCGGATTACTCTTGATGGATACTAAAAATATTATAATTTCATAATATACCTTAAAATCAGAAATATATATATGAAATATTTATATATATATATATATATATATATAAAACTCATAAATCAACATCATAGAGTTTCTCAATACCTTTACTCAATCCATTTCCAAATATTCAATCATAAATCATTATGGTACTAAAATCACCAATAAATAATTTAAAAATATACTTATCAATAACTTCAATTTCTTAAAAATGTATAAATGATCATATATAAACTTTATTTCAATAAATCACAAATTCATCAAAATTACTACTTTAACAATCTTTAATTAAAACTAAAATAAAATTTAAGAAATAAATTTATAGAAAATCACTTAATATATACATATACCATTGTTCATAAATCAATCATCAATAAAGTTTCTCAACACATTTTTCTTTAAATTCTACTCCTCAAAATATCAAATCTTTCACAACTATTAATCAAATATACTAAGTTCATCAAAACAAAACCCAAATCATGTATATATAAATATATATTCTAGGTTGAAATTGGCATGCAAATACATATAATTACTTAAACTTAACTTTAAACTAATTAAGTTTGCATGCAAAGATATATATGTGCACATTCTTAAACATAGTTTAAAATCATATTAAAACTAAATCATAAAAACCTCATTTAATCAAATGCATGGTAAAAACTCCTCAAAAATATCAATTTATGGAAAATATGGAGTGATATATATACATAAAAACTTAAAAGGGTAGTTGATAGTTACTTACTTCGCAAGGATTTGAAGAAAACTCTAACTAAACACCAAATTCGCCTTAGAATCTGTTTAGCTCGAACTCCTTCTAGAAATATCAAAATCAAAATCCCTCCGGTCAGAACTTAGAAATATGTCTCTAGAAGCTACAGTTTAAATTTCACGACGATCCAACGGTTGAATCTCCGGAAAACATGCTTCGTAAATATTGAGGGTATTATGGGAAAATCACATAAAAATAGTCTAAATATGTAGTAGGTTGAGTAAATAGATTAAATATGTAAATGAATCTCCCATTTGACCCAATTTTATAATTTACCCTAATATTTATTAGTAAATAATAGGGTAAATTCCAAAAAAAAAACCCCTGTGGTTTGATGTTGTTCCAAAAAAACCCTTTTGGTTTGTTATTACAAAAAAAGGACTGTGGTTTGCGCCGTTACCCCGAAAAACGGAAATGGGCTTAACACCGTTAATTTGCTGACGTGGCACAGGGGTAGAGTTGGAAATTCGAATTTTTATTTTATTTATTTTATTTATTTATTTTTTCTCTCTCCTCTTCTTCTCCTTCCTCCTTCTCCTTCTTCTTCTTCTTCTTCTTCTTCTTCTTCTTCCTTCTTCTTCTTCTCTCCTCCTTCTTCTTCCTTCTTCTTCTACCTTTTTTTTTTCTTTTTTTTTTAAGTTTCGAAAATTTCCAGATTTCCGACGGAAATCTGGAAATTTCCGTCGGAAATCTGGAAAATTTCCAGATTTCTGGAAAATCTGGAAAATTTTTCAGATTTCAGGAGAAATCTTCTCTTTCTTTTTTGTCAAGCTCTTCGGTCCGTAATTCATGCTTCCACTAATTCATTATTTTTTCTGTTTCCTTTCTTTCCTTCTTCCCTTTCGTTTCTTCTTTCTCCTTTTTTATTCTTTCCCAATTCATCATAGCCTCCTTTCTTTCCTTCTTCATTGATTTCATTTCTTCTTTCTCCCTTTTTTATTCTTTCCCAATTAGATTATATTTATTCCATAGGATATAGGATGGATTTCCAGATTTCAGGAGAAATCTGGAAATTTCCAAAATCTGGATTTCAGATTTCGGAAATTTCCAGATTTCTTCGGAAATCGGAAATTTAAAAAAAAAAAAGAATGGAAGAAAAAAAAAGAAGAAGGAGGAGGAAGAAGAGGAGAGGAAGAAGAAGGAAGAAGAAGAAGGAGGGGGAAGGAGAAGAAGGAAGAAGAAGAAGGAGGAGGAGGAGAAGGAGAAGGAGGAAGGAGAAGAAGAGGAGAGAGAAAAAAATAAAAAAATAAAAAAATAAAAAAAAATTCGAATTTCCAACTCTACCTCTGTGCCACGTCAGCAAATTAACGGTGTTAAGCCCATTTCCGTTTTTCGGGTAACGGCGCAAACCACAGTCCTTTTTTTTTGTAATAATAAACCACAAGGGTTTTTTTTGGAACAACATCAAACCACAGGGGTTTTTTTGGAATTTACCCTAAATAATAAGTAAACCATACTTATTGTGAGTGCTCTAAACCTTTCAGATCAAACATAGTAAAAATGTTAACTTGTATGATCTCACATTTTTCTATGAGATAATGGTAAGGTTTCCTAAAATTATTATTTTCCAATCCCAACTAAGAGCATCTCCAACAGCCTCTTAAATTGGCTCTTAAGTTAAAATTTAAGGAGGGAGAATAAAAAATCAGCTCCAACAGCCTCTTAGTGGCTCCTCAAATCACTAAGAGCCTCATTATTCTCTCTATTAATAGAGAGCATCTCTCCACCTCTTAGTGCCTCCTAACTTCATTTTTTATTAATAATTTATTATTGATGAGTCGCTCTCCTCACACTATTGGTAATATAACAATAAATAATAATCTTAATAATAAAATAATAGATAAGGAGTGAATATAAGGAGCATTGTTGGAGATGATATATCTTAGTCACACTTAAATCACTAAGAGTCAATTATTTATATTATTTTTAGAGAGTGCACTAAGAGTCTCTTGGAGATGCTCTAAGGCCTTGTTTGATAATACAATTTATCACTTAAATTAAAATATTAAGCACTTATTTAATTTAAGTATGTTTGATGATGGTTATTTCTCCACCACTTAAATTAGTCAATTAAGTTAAAAATCACTTATTTTGATAAGTCAAAATATTTAACTTAACATTTTAAGTTAAACATTATAACTAATATTTTTATATTCAACACTTATTTTTAGTATCAAACAGTTACATCATTAATATTTTCAGCACTTATAATATTCATCACTTAAAATTCAGTACTTATTTTTTCAGCACTTAATTTTCAGTTTTATCAAACAATACTTAAGTTTGAAGAGAAGAAAATTTATCTTATTTATTACTTCTCATTAAATTTATGAGGTATGGTATATCTACCTTAATTTAACTTTATTAACTTTGATTTATTCCAATTCTTAACTATATTAATTTGGATTAAATCTCTCATAAGTTTGAATAAGAGACAAATAATAAAATAAAGTTGAGGACATCATATTTTCTTCAATTTGAAATGTTCAAAATTTTCAGAATAAAGAAAAATAGAAGCTACCTCCTCTTCTTCCTCACAATTAGCGACGACGATGGATATTGTATCTACGGATATCCGATACTATCTGATTCTGGGACTATATATATTCTATATAAAAGGGTATGGGTTCAAAACCATTATATGTGACAGGTATGAAACCATCCCCTAAGGTATTCGGTATCTGTCATAAATCTTTTATATATTTAAAAATATCATTGTTTTTAGATGTAAGATATGAGATTAAAACTTCAACCTTTTTTTCTTCAACCATTAAGCTAATTTATTCTTATTGGTTAAAATTCAATTTGTTCAATTTTAGATGAATGATTTATTGAATTTATATGTCGTTAAACTTGTAATTTTTTTTTGTTTTATATCTTGATTCTTAATAGGTAAGAGCACATGATAGATACCCACCCGTAATAAATGAGATGAATACAAAATACAAAACATATTTTCATTAAGGTAATGGAATGGATACGAATAATTGATAAATAAACGGATAAGGGTTTGAAATTGAAACTACTCAAATTTATCCTAACGGTTGTCATCCCCTGCTCACTGTATAAACCCCATTCCCATACACAACAAGCAAAATTAAACACGAAAATAATAAAATAAGATTAAAAAAAGGAACTTTTGTTTTTTTTTTTTTTTACTTTCCTTCATTTATTTCTTTTTGCTTGCTTTTTTTGATAATCATTTCAAAAATTTCCTTTTTAATAACTGATTTTTTCTGTGTTTTAAGGGCTTTCTAAATCCTCATCGCTGAAACTCCTAAGAGTTCTACAAATTTCATTGTTTTTTTCATAATTAATTTTTACTTAAATTGAGGGGTTCCCCTCTTCTTTATTTTGATTTGTTACAGCATTCTTTATTTCCTTTTGCACCGGTAGAATAATGGATGAGACGTGTGTAGTTCAGAGAGCTCCCTGTTGGATTAATCAGGTGACTTCTTCAGCTATTTTTGGGCATATTCCGTTGTTAATTTCAGGAATTCGAGAAATATGTTTCAATTTTGTATTCCTCATGTACTGGGAGGGAATATTGGGGTTATTCTTTGAGGTTCATGATTAAAGCAATAAGGTAGTTCCAGTTCCTCCATTTTCAATTGTGCTTTTCTAAATTGATCAACTTTATTTCTTCCTCTTCTTTTCTTTCAATTCGTTGGAGTTGTTCAACTCTTTCAGGAGGCTATAGTTTGTGAAATTAAGAGATAATTTGCAGATTAAGTTTGTTAATTGTGAATTATTTGTTGTATGCCTAACTTAATTGAGAATGGAGAATATGCTTGCTGTTGAGAAAATTCATTTGCTACTGCTTCTGCCATATCCTTTTGTTCTACTAAGTTAAGTATTAAGTTTTTAAGGGTGTATGCAGATTTGTGATCACGGCCTTCGATTTCTGTGGCTTTTTGTTCATGTCCTCATCAGCATATGGAATCATGTAGTTGGGTTAGTTAAAGTGGTTGAAAGCTATCTAATCTCTAGTGGAATATTGAGACGCTACAAAACATTTGATGTTACAAAGCTTAAGTACCTTGCCATTGTGGTAGAAAGCAAGGATGCTCATCAACTTTCTGAAGTTCTGCAGCTTTTGAAGTGGCTGGAAGCTATTGGTGTCAAACATCTATGCCTCTATGATTCAGAAGGTAAGGATACTCAACACCTATTAAGTCTGCTCAGAATTAGGGCTGTCAATTTCTAACACCACAATATGATTTACAGAGACAACCCGCTTAACACTATTACCATTTCTATCATATATAATCATGTAGAATGTTAGATGACATAAGACATGATAACTCATTTTGACACCTCTACTGGGAATGTTCTTTTTTTTTTTTCCATTACTGATCGGGACTGATGTTTTTAACTCTTAACAATTTTGGATGTTTTTCTTTTCTTCTTTTTCTCCTCTAGGAGTTCTGAAGAAATCCAAGAAATTTATTGTACAGAACTTGAAAAATGCCATATTGTTTGAGGTAGCATCTTCTATCCGTGTGATATTGCTATTTTTCTTTCACTTTACTGGTCATGGACAGATTTACTCTTGTAGGACGATGCCTGATTGGTAATTTATTGTGTCATCGGCAGATTGACTTCAATAAATGCTTTTTTTGAGGTGTGATAAAAAAATGTTAACCAACAAGTTTTGATTCGTAAAGAAACCATTTACTTGATTAGGAATGACAGAAAGTTTATGCAGTGAATTCTATTTCATTCTGATCTTCAATATATGTATAGCTTTCTTTCATATTCCTTATCTGATAGAGAATAGTCTAGTCCGTAGTAGGAATAGACTGGAAGGGGTGAGGTGTATGGGATAAGGGCATTTCGGGTATAAGATGTTAGTACGGACTAGACTATTCTCTATCATTATCATTGACATGAGTTTACCTATTAAAACGCCTAGGAATCCTGTTAATCTGATGCTTCAGACTCGATGCTCATATGAAACAATGTGACAGAAGCATCATTTTAAGTATTTGAGTTCAATTATTTCAGTGGATAGCAGCAATACCTGACTTCTTGCTGAACTTACTGTTTGGTACCGCAGGAAGCAGTTGATAACAAATTGCCTCCAAACAAGAAATGTATGGTTCTGGAATTTGCTTCTATTTCTGATGGCAAGGAAGCAATAACCAAGGCAGCTAACCTACTCTTTATGAAATATTTGAAGTTGCATAACAATGGCGTACAGCCGGAAGAGCAATTCTTCACAGAAGCTCAGTTGGATGAGGCTGTCAAAGATTTAGGTTTGTTTAATTTCTCAGTTCATTTCAATGATTGAAGAACATGATGTGTTTTCAGATACTGATTTTATACATAAATGGAATTGACATTCTTGTACTATTAGGTCACAAAGGGCCAGAACCTGATCTGTTATTAGTTTATGGTCCTGTAAGATGCCATCTAGGTTTTCCGGCATGGAGACTTCGATATACTGAGATAGTGTAAGTGTTCTAACTCAATAGGTGATAAAGTTAACTACATTTTTAACTGCATATTTCGTCTGATTCTTTTATTTATCTTCCCTAAATTGCTATGCGAATTCATCAAACTGTAATGTGATCTTTCTGCTTGTGGTGCTTATAAGTTGAACTCAAGGGGTTCGATGGACTACTGAAATATGAAACTGTATCAGCAGAAAAACGTGTCATTACGGTGTCACTGCTAGGTGATTAGTCGACGGAGTTTCAGATGATAATTAGTTTGTTATTGTTATTTAGGCAAGTGACTGCTAAAGAGCAAGACTTAGCTCATTTTTATTTAGCAGATTATGTTGAAACTCAGAACAGTCTGCCCCTTAATGTTGCATCTGCTCCTTGATCAATAATCAAACTGTTTCCTAGAATTTCTCCATTGAGAATGCAATATTTGAGGAGCTATCTTTTACAGCCTTGCATATCTGTCTGCAACTTCACTCTTATTGACATATTCGCTTTCCACGGCCTAAAATACTGTCTGTTTTGTCGTTGGCGTTGGCAGACACATGGGCCCCTTGAAGTCAAGGACATACGGCGCGCTAATTAAGGCCATTTACAAGTTCACAACGGTGCGCCAAAACTATGGTAATCTTTTATCATTATTATTACTGTAATAATTGTTGTTCTTTTTAATCATTGAGCTAACTATCCAGAAAGTATAGCTTTCGGAAGTTCAGTAAGCATTTAAATCAGACATGTTTTAATTTCTGATAATCTTTTCATACTACAGTTGATGATAATGTGTTTAGAACATTCAATGATAGAATGTAAATTTGTGCTTTTACAGGTCAATAATTGGCCACTCTCAAAATGGAAAAGTGCAAAATTGGTGCAGAGTGTGAGTTAGATCTGTAATTTTCATATTATAAGCATATTCTTGTCAAAATCAATTCAGTTAGATTCCTTTGTTTTGGCTGAATTGGTTATAATAAGATTTTCTGTTTTCATCTTTCTCCTTTTAAATGTATCTGGTGACAACTTATGATGTATTGCAAAATATAATTTAATGTAATTCTTATGTTTGGTTTGCTAAGAGGTGTACATGGACATTTAACTAGTCTATTAGTTAAAAAAATTCTAATCAGTTAGTTAGATTAGAATTAGGTAACTGTAAACCGGTTACCCTATTAGTTAGTCGGTGAACCTATATTTTGGTCGGATAATTATTAATAACTTTTCATAGAACAAATAATTTATGTTCCTCAATTATTCACTTTAATTTTTTTTAAATAAAGCATATATATAAATTATATGTATGAATCAGTTTAATTGAAAAGAGCATTTAAATATTTGTAACTAAAAAAGCTATATATAATTGATTAAAATTTTTAATTGTGATGAATTATCAGTTTTTAAAATGAAAAACTATTCCGCATTTGGAATTCCTAATTCGGTAAACTAAAAATGCAAATAATGTAACATGATAGAATTTACAAATATAATTACAATATATGATTTGTCCTTGTTGATAGTGGTTGAATTGAATGACTAAAAGTTACAAAATGAATATGTATATATACATCTTGTTGAAATTTTCAGACAATTGACAGATTCTGCATGATAAAAGAAGTGGATTGCTAAATACCGTTTCTTTTTGCTAGTTACCGTCCCCATTTGAACTTTTTTGCCCTTTTTCATAATTATGATTCAAAACTGAAAATTCTCTCTCCAAAATCACAAATCCAAACAACAATAATTGAAAAATTATGAAAATAATTGATGTGTGACAATATGAGAACCCCAGAAATGGCTGATTACGAATCGGAAACATTAATCATAGACGAAAAAGGTGGTTAATGTTCATACTTTATACAAGTGCCTCCAATCATTTAATCATAATACTTTTTTCTTCTCTCCAAAAATGTGATGTGATGCTCCAAATCATTTTTTTTTTAAAAAGGAAGAGATAATAAGTGCCTCTAAACAATTATAACTGTAATTTGTTTAGAAAAAAAGAATTGTGGGTGAAAATGTAATTACAATTGGCATCAACATGAAGGACATCTAATTTCACAACAAAATACTCTGTATCCCCAACACTCCAACACTACTCAACCATCTAATCTGAGAAATTGCTTGTTCAATATTCAGTTTCCAGTATTCCATCAATCAGCCCGAACTCCATAGCCTGCACGGAAACCACATTCTCATGATTAATAATTGCATACAATTAGTTGAATGGAAACCTGAAACTCAAGATAATTAAAGCATCTCATGGACATATAATACTGCAATGAACTTATCATGTTTTACCAAGTCATTTTATTCAAACCTATAAACTTGAATGGCTGAAGATGGATATTTCTCATGGCTGGCCAAACTACAGCAGCTCAATGACTGATTACGATTCTCGATAATTAGGTTCTAAGTTCAAATCAGTAGGTTCTAACCTCGGGGTACTACGGAAGTACATCGAGAGCTTGCTTGGATTTAAGCAGTTTATAATTGATTTAAACACAAATGGTTCCCATTGAAGAAGAAAAAAATCACTTGTAAATGAACTATCACAATAGGAACAAAAAAGAACTGAGTAAAAATTCACTAGTTTTAGACTTTTAGTCAAGTCAAAATGGTTTTGCTGGTTTAGTATTCACATGCAAATTCTATTAATTTTATTAGAATTTTAATCCATGTATGACCAAATCAACAAAATAAAATATGCAGAATTCCCAACAAATTTTTAGGCAAACCAGATGTGAAGTGTTGATATACAAATGAAGTCCACGAAATATTATGGATTCATTTCTACCCAACAACTCTTTTTGAATTATTGCTAAGTTTGTGTTTCAGATGATTTCTTAATTTCATTTTTCTATTCTTTAAAACCCATGATATTCGAAAATGTATTTCCCCCAAGGAAATTGATGCTAGAGATCCATGGCTTCAATAATAGAGAGAGACAAGTCAAGCTCACATACCTCTGAGGTAGATAAGAAACGATCCCTCTCGGTATATACTTGCACTTTCTCAAGAGGCTGGCCAGTAAATACAGAGTACATTTTATCAATTTTCTGCAAGAGAGCAAGTGTATATTAAATATTTGATGTCAAAACAGCACCAGAATATGTATTCTGCACTGAGCAAAGTGCTCATCAGTTGATATCATGAGAGCTGTAAGTTGTTAGCATACAGGTTATGGGGAGTCACGTATAATGTGTCAACAGTTACCACAGAAAAAGAAAAAAGGAACGAGGTATTAGTTCTTTGAATCTGCAACGCTTTATCTGGACATAGACTTAATGTTGCTAGTCTACCTACTCTATAAAGAAGCTGATACAAATCATTTCCATGAAGATAAATCACTTATTACCAAAGGCCTTTAGCCTGGCAGAGTAGACAATATAAGAGCCTTGTCTACTAACAATTTCCAAGCCCTAACTTAAATTTCATAAGCAGACCAAAATCAATATAAAAAAAAATAAAAAACTCTATATCTTTAACTGTTTCAACCAGATTATCAAGTGAACAGAACCAGTTCATTGATACGGAGATTGCAATTAGACTAAATGAGAAAAAGAGACTGACATGGCGAGATTGAACTGCTTCATTTACTTGGCGTCTCACATCCTCAACATGGCCCTACAAGCAAAAATGGATAAACATTATTATTCATTCATAAATAAGTAGACCAACTCATGTGGGAAATGATGGCAATAATTCCTAAACTAGTAAAACATCAATTTATATCCTGGCCAGTAGACATCCAAAGTGTTGCATTGAAACAAATGGAATGGCAAATTGTAGTACAAACCATATGCAAAGCATACTAATTAAGAAAGGCATACTAGCCAGATCAGACTATTGAACATTCACCATTATGGGGTAATTTAGAATTCAACTAACCAGAACAAGGGAACATCCTTTAATAGGCTATGGCAGAAAGCAAGCTCATATGTGTAAAAGAAAACTAGCCATGAATGTGTCAGGAGTAGTACTCTGACCGATAGATTTAGGAAGAGAATGTAGGAATTAAGGCTTTGATTGGATGGAGGGTTGGGAGGGTTAATAAAGGAAGGTTTGGGAAGGGAAATGAATGGTTTGAGTAGGAAAGGGATTGACCTTACCCTTGTTTGGGAGGAAGGTATGGTTTATCAGGGTTAATAACTTAATACCCTTACCTTGTTTGGTTTGAACAATCCATAATGGGATGATAAATAATAAAATTACCTAAATGTCCATCTTATGAAAGAGAGAATAAGATTTTGGAGGGTTTATGAGGGGCATACCTTTACCCATCTAATTACCCTCCTTCGGAAGGCGGGTATTAAAGGCGCAAGGGGGGTCCTGGAGACTTGGCGCAAGGCGCAACTTAAGGGGCGCGCCCGAGCGACTCGAGGCGCACAATTTTTTTTATCATAAATTCATAATACTAGTCACAAATAATTACAAATAGTCAAATAACAACAATAAAACCATAAAATGCATGAGTTAAGTTCTAGTTAACTACTAAGGCATGACTAAAAACGGTCAATCTTTGTCTGTCCCTGCTTTTCTTTTATTTTCTGAACTTAAAAAACCCTAAAATACCCTAAATACCCTCAACCCTAAAACACCCTAAATAAACCTAAGGTAGCCGAGGCGCGCGCCCGCCTTTGGGCTCCAGAGGCGCTAAGGCTGGAGCCTTAGCCGAGGCGCGCCTTTAATAACAAGGAGTCCTTCCAAACAACGGTTATCATTAACACTTACTAACCCTTTATGAATCCCTCCCAACCCTCCATCCAATCACACCCTAAGAAGGAAAGAATAAAAGTACTGCTAACGTGGCAGCAGTTACACAACTAACAGCGGTAAATAGCTACAGTTGTATAACAACCTGCTAACAAACTTCTAAAGCAAATAACAACTTAGGCTTTGATTGGATGAAGGTTTGGAGGGGTTAGAAAGGGTTTAACAAAGGTTTTGACAATTTGCTCTTGACCCTTCCTAACATCTCCAAGCACTACATCCAATTAAGAGCATCTCCAAGAGACTCTTAGTTCACTCTCTAAATATAATATAAACAATTGACTCTTAGTACATATCATCTCCAAGAACACTACTTATTTATTATTTTATCATTAAAATTATTAAGTATTGTTATATTTAAAGTGACTCTTCAATAATAAATTATTAATAAAAAATGAAATAAGGAGGGAACTAGGAGTGGAGAGAGGCTCCTCAATAATAGAGAGGATGATGAGGCTCTTAGTGATTTGAGAAGTCACTAAGAGGCTGTTGGAGTTGGTTTTTAATTTTCTCTCCTCAAATTTTAACTTAAGAGCCCACCTAAAAGCATGTTGGAGATGCTCTAAAGCCTTGAAGAAATGACAAAATAACAACTTAACACATATCAACCTATGAATCCCTTTGTTATTATTCTGACGCTGATATGTGACAGAATGACTAGTCATTCGTGTTTGTTTCAGCCCAACATCCAATAATGAACAAGGGAGAAATTACTTTTAAATGATAAAATAATCCTAAATTTTAATGTTAAGTCAAGCATACAAAATTATTGATCAACATTTCAATGTAAACAAATTGCCTTCTCTTTAAATAATTTACCGAAGACAACAAAGTTCAGAGGTACAGCATCGGGTAGTGTTTCTGCATTTACCCCTTTATTTATGCCTCATACCGTTACATTTTACTAAAGCAAACTACACAAGAAGCATTTAACTACTAACATTTCCAGCAGAATTTTGTTTAATTATTACTTTAGGAGGACAAGGAAGAGAGAGAATAGTTCAATGCTTTGATGGAGTTCCACTCATACCACTTTAAAATTCTTCAAATTGTATCACATTAATTATTGCATTTCTACAATAGTGCAGCAAGAGGCTTATTGGATTCCCAAATTGGCTCATATTCACACCCAGCAGTTATTTTTTCAAAAAAGTAAATTAATTTGGAAGTAGATATTACCCCACAACCACCCTGCGGCTGATGAATCATAATGCGCGCATTAGGCATTGCATATCGCATTCCCTTCTCTCCAGCAGAAAGAAGAAGTGCTCCTTGGCTTGCAGCTACTCCAAAACATACAGTGCCAACTTTTGGCTTTATCTGAGAATGTTATGAGCTGTTAATTCTTGCAGCACAAGAATAAATAAGAGCAATGTAAATTATAAAGATTGAAAATGCAATGTTCAAACATGCATATCAACATTCTAGAGAAAGTGATGGTTAATTGACTGACTGTGACACCACATACTTCCAACGTTCATATACGAATTCACTGACATGAACTTCTCAGATGAAACTGCTTATCTTCAATTAATTATAGAGCGCAATTATGTGATTTCTAAAAGGGAAGATAAATCACAGATAGAGTTTTCACCACCTCTTGTAGGTTCATCATCTATTAAAGAGTACTACCATAATAATTTTATATATGCCAAGCATATCCAATACTAAGAAATCATAGGAGAAAGAAAGATGGAGTAACAAGTCAAATACAAAATTACCCAGGACATGCAATCATAAATTGCCAACACGGAGTATGTGCTTCCACCAGGGCAGTTCAGATACATCTGAAAAGATTCAGAGCACATTCGTAAAAAGGAAAAAATGCAATATTTAGTTCCAGGAGCTCCTCCTAAGCTGATTGCATAAGTGGAAAACAAAGCTGTGAGCAAAAGAACATAAAGCACACCAGAATATCTGCTTTCTCATCAATAGTTGCTAGGGTTACGAGCTGGGATATAACTCGCTGAGCCACCTGTGAATTGATTGCCTGCCCAATGAAGATTATGCGATTCCTAAATAACACAGATGAAAGATCCAAAGGTCCTCCTGGAGTCATCACTGCAGGCATAATGGGTGGATTTCCTTTTTTGGCTTCTATTGTAACATACCTGTATAAAAGAAAAGAAGTTCTCATGAACTCAACGCATCTCATATTAATGAAAACAAAAATCAAGGAATGCGTGAAACACAAACTAATCAATGATGCATCATCAGAAAACAACAATTACATTGTTGCACTGTGCGAACTTAGCATCACTGAAATTCTGTTTTTTTGTTCCATGTCCTCCCCATTATTTCCTATTTATGATAACACCCACTCTACATACAAGTCAAGTTTTGCTGTCTGTTTAGAATTTATTTCATTGAATAATTAACCAAAACATATAAACCTTTTAAAATCACTACATGGCAGCATATTGCAACAAGCATATTCCTATAAAAATGTGTTATATGGATCCTCCATGCTGATAAAGGATGGCTCTTTTCAATTTCATCATCGGAGTTGCTTTTGTACTCTAATATTGATTGTGAATTTCAATCAATCTAGTTGATCTTGTACAAGGAGCAAAAAAACTACCTATTAGCACTCAGTGAGAGCTAACCCCCTTCCCTAGCTCTTGAGCCAAAAAAAGTTCTTATGTATCTTTATATACATATATAATATATTTATCCATTCATTGAAAAAACAAAACTATGTAATGTGGCCTTGGCCTCCGGAGAAAGATTTTCTCTGGCACTGCAATAATAGAAGTGCATTTGACCAGTGCATAGTTATTAAAGGCATGCGGTGCACTAAGGTGAAAGGGGCTCCTGGAGCCATGGCGCATGGCGATGGAGCATGCCAATGCGACACAAGGCGCATGGCGATGGAGCATGCCAATGCGACACAAGGCGCATTAACAAAAATAAAATTTATAAAAACTATAAATGATAGTATTTAAATTATAAGAAATTCTAAATTCTAAATCAAAATGTTACAAATACTAAACCATGACAATTACACATGCATAACAAGTTGTTGAAGTTTGTTAAAGTGTTGTTACTGTATACACGTGCATTAGCATAATAATTGTATACTAGGCGAATATAATTCTGTTTGTATAAACACTGTACAAACATAGTAGTAATTACAGACATAGTGGAATCAATCAAATATCAATTCTCAATTCTGTTTGTAAACGTGCATAATGATTGAATGCAAACACAATTCTATTTGTACAAAACATAGTACAAAGTACAAACATAGTGGAATAAATCAAATATCAATTTAGGATCAGAGCACAGAGCAGTTGAAAGTTCAGCAATTCTCCCCTGGCTGCTTATTTACATATGCTTTGTTTCTTTTTCTCTCGTTACATCATTAGTGTTGTCAGTTGTGCGACTGTCTCTTGCTCTTCCAATTCAAACGTGTATCTTTTGTTTTCTTTCTTTGCTTTTTGTTTATTTTGGACCCTTAAATGTGTCTAATCCAAGGGTGAACATTAAACCTACATTAAAACACTTTCAAAAACCCTAAATACATACATATGCCACAGAGGCGCGCCATGATCTCAAAGAAAGAAATCCTGGAACTACAGATGATGTTATCCTCTCAAAGTTGGTCAATAAAATACAATTTACGCTGACTTCCAAACTGAAGTTTGAGCACCTTTCAAAAGTATTAGTGTGCACAATTTCTTTTCAGTTTCTCTGTTTGTAGATATTAAACAGATAGAATTTCATAGAGACATACCATGGACTTTCAAGTTTGGACATGGGTTAACTCTGTCCAACTTAAACCAGTGAACATTTTAAGTAGTAATCTCTTTGCTAAAAGAATAAAAAATCCATATGAGAAGGGAACATAATGATTCAATTTGTTAGCTGAACAATGCAAATATTTTGGTGTGAATTTGAATGCATTTTTTACACAATAGCCATGAATTAATAAGCAAATTTGCCATAGCCGTTTAAAAGAGCAAGTACAAATCATATGATAGAGAATGCTTGTGAGTGTTGATACTTAATTGATGGAAACAATGGCCACCTTGTTTTCATATTGCCAATTTCACAGGAAAACCTTTCTCCAGAAAAACCATATATTCACAGAATGAGCATCTACAACATACAAATCTAGGAAATCTTGGAAAAACAAACTAAAAGAGGAACTGAAACATATTAGAGCAAAAAGGTGAAAGCAGTAAACCTTTGATTAGCATTATGGGAATCCTTCTCATTGATTCTTAGAGGTAATCCAGCAGTTTTACTTGATAGTCCTGAAATTCAAAAGCAACTGTTCACAGTAATTCAGCTATACACACAAGTATATGTGCCTGGAATGCATCTAGCTGGAAGAACATAACAAGCTATAGAAAAAAGCACACATTCACACAATTCAATGAACTGAGAATTTTGGACTACATGTGAACTGTCGATTGCCAGAGAAAATCAATAGTCAGCGAATAGATGATGTTAAGACATGAAAAACTGATTAATCATCATGCCCATAATCAATCAATAAAAGGTTCAACGATTTAATTCAACTAAAAATGAAAGTATCACCCAATTAGGAACACGATGCCCAATTTAGCATGCTCTTGACACTAATTGTCTTGGAACAAACTGGGTCAATTCGTAATTACATATAGAATCAAAATTAACTAGTGCAAATTCATAAATTCTTAATTGAAAACATTACCATTATCTGAGAAGTCGCTGTAAGGACTGCGCAACGAGGAGACAACTAAACTCGCCGAATTTCTGCAATTATTACAGAGAATGGATAAAGTGAGTAGAAATGAAGAATAGCAACTAAATATTGATGGTAGTACGTGTAATACCTGAAAGATAAGGAAGGGTTTTGGGGGCGACAAGAGATAGAAAAACTAAGAGGCGTTGAAATAGCTGATGCTGCCATTTTTTTTGAATAAGAGAGGAGGGTTGTGAAGGAAGGAGGGCTTTTGGTTCCTTTGAAGCTCTAACTGTAATGCTAGAGCAACTGCTTGACGACTGCTAGAATTATTGTTTTTTTTTTCTTCTGGGTTGCAAAGGTGCATAATATAATTACTGTTTTTTATATTTAATTCAAATTTTTTTTTTTTACTAATTAATTACAACCATATCTTAATTTCTGCAATTAAATTAGACCCCTTACCGAACTCGATTTTTTTGGTTTAAAAAAAAAAAGGAGTTCGGTGGCGGGTCCAGACCATCTAACTTCGTCTTTTATGAGTTGAGTCTAGACATGTATATTTAGTATTTAGTCAAGTCTCGGGAAAACCGAGCATAAGATGGCTTACAGTGCATATGTAAACTATTTTTTTATGCACATGTAAGCTATTAGGTGGATGACCAGAGAGAGCTGGATTTAGAAATTGGTATTTTTAATCTAGTTCAGCCCAGCTTAACCCTGATGTAAATATAGTACGAGTTGGGATGGGTTAGAGTTCGATAAAGTAATTAGATGTCTTATTAGGCTCGGTTCAATTGTACGAACAGATCTAAACTAAAGTAATAACAAGAAGAGGAAATTACATGAAAAACATATTTCATGAACACTTTATAGTTATGACAAATCTTATTTTGAATTTTGTCGATTAGGAAATTATCAATAATTAGTTAATTTGAAGAAGGTTAAAACCCTTATTAAAATTTTAAAAAACGTGTTTTGCTCTGATATTTTCAAAATAAAAATGACAAATATGATCTAATGCATATAAAAGTTAACAATTTGACTAAAAATATAATATTATTTTCAATTTGAATATTGTGTAATTTACCTTTTTATTTTGGGCTTCCTATATGAATATCATGATTAATTACAAAATTACAACTAAATCAGATTATCAAACTTAATTTTGAATATATCATTATTTTCCATATATAACAAATAAAGTATACTTTTACACTCTAATTTAGAAATTCTAAATTCCAATTCATAAATCTTGAACTTTAGATAATATATGTTAGACCCTTAATTTATAAACTTCAAATCTTAAAAGCGCATTGGGGGAGTTAGTCCGGACTAACAAACCTGTTTTGGTTTTCCTTATGGAGACACTATCAAATGAGAATAGAGTTCGTGGGTTAGGGAGGAAGTTGAATTACAAAGGGGTTTTGAGTGTGAATGCAAGAGGAAGAAGTGGGGGTCTTGCTGCGATCTGGAAGGAGGGGGTGGATGTGGAAGTAAAGGGGTATTCTGAGCACCATATTGATCTGGTCATAAAAGACCTGGTAAAGGGAGTCTGGAGATTTGTAGGGTTCTATGGGTATGCGGATAGGAGTAGGCAACGAGAATCGTGGGACCTATTGCGGAGTTTGGCAGGATTGACAACACTCCCGTGGTTAATATTGGGGGATTTTAATTGTATCCTGGGTCCAGAGGAGAAAAGGGGAGGCACGAGCTACCCGGTGGCGCTAAGTAGGGAGTTTGCAAGGGTGGTGGAAGAAAGCGGGCTTATAGAACTTGTGGATGGGGGGAGCCGTTTCACTTGGGAACGAGGTAGAGGTACAGTGGGGTGGGTGAGGGAGAAACTGGATAGGGGGTTTGCAAATGAGGAATGGTTCCTGCAATTCCCAAACTACAAATTGAGGAATGTGGAGTCACCTTATTCGGACCACCTTCCACTTGTGTTGAGGCTTGAGGGGGGTGAGGAGGGGAAGAGGGTAGGGAGCTTTCGATTTGAATACGCTTGGGTCAAGGAACCGGGGTTTAGGGAGGTGGTTGAAGGAAGTTGGGGGGAACAGAGACAAGTAGATATCATGAAAAAATTGGAGGGATGCGTGGATCAATGAAAAAATGGGGTATTGAATATAGGAGGAGGTTCGCGGAAAAGAAATTGGGATTGATGAGGAGGCTGCAGTTTTTAAGGGACAAAGTAGGTCAGCAGTTTGAGGCTCAATACCTGCAAGTAAGAAGGCAATTGAATGTGGTTTTAGAGCAGGAGGAACAATACTGGAAGCAGAGAGCTAAGGTATTTTGGCTGAAGAATGGGGACCAAAACACCAGGTTCTTCCATTCGTGTGTCAAAGCTCGAAGAAAGCAGAATGTGATTTCGGGTATTCTGGATGATAATGGAGTGCAGATTGATGACCCGGGTATGCTGGGTCAACACATTTGTGAGTACTTCAAACACCTTTTCTCTCCATCTATTTTTTAGCAGAATGAAACAGTAAATGTCCTGGATGAAGTGGTAACTGAAGGTATGAACCAAAACCTAATTGCACCATTTAGAATTGAGGAATTCAAAGCAGCAGTTTTTGCCATGCATATTGATAAATCGCCTGGACCAGATGGGCTTAGTCCAGGGTTTTACCAACATTTTTGGGATCTTATTGGGGCAGAAATCTTTAGGTCGTGTGTGGATTGGTTGGAGAAGGCACATTTTCCTGCACACCTAAATGATACGACAATTGTGCTTATTCCAAAAATTGAGGTTCCTGTGACAATCAAGGACCTTAGGCCTATATCCCTGTGTAATGTTTTGTATAAGATAATTGCAAAGGTCTTAGCTAACAGGCTCAAAGCCTATTTACCTGACCTTGTGCATGAGAGCCAATCGGCTTTTGTGCCTGGAAGGTCAATAATTGATAATGTGCAGATTGCTTTTGAAACTATACATCATATGACACGAAGAATAGAGGTAAAGAAGGGGAGATTGCCCTAAAGATTGATATTAGTAAGGCCTATGACAGGGTGGATTGGGGCTTTTTAAAGGCAGTGCTGGAGCGAATGGGGTTTCATGAGAAATGGGTAGGATGGATTATGCTCTGCATCACATCAGTTAATTATAAGGTACTGGTAAACCAGAAGCTGGAGGGACCAATATCACCTGGTAGAGGTCTCAGACAGGGTGATCCCTTGTCACCTTATTTATTTATACTCTGCGCTGAAGTCTTGTCAAAGTTAATTGTCAAAGCTGAGTTGGAAAATAAGATTCAGGGGTGCAGGATCTGCAGAGAGGCGCCATCAATCAGCCACCTCTTCTTTGCAGATGACAGTTTCTTGTTCTTTGGAGCAAGTACTTTACAGGCACAGAACATTGTGGACATTCTTCATGAGTATGAAATGGCTTCGGGCCAGGCAATAAATCTAAGCAAATCAGGAATATTTTTTAGTAGAAACGTCCAGGGAAACCTGCGTGAGGAGATTGGTGCAGTGCTTAATGTCACCCAGCCGCTCGATACGGGCCGATATCTAGGGCTGCTGTCTTTGATTGGCAGATCAAAACGGAATATTTTTTGCATTCCTTATTGACAGGCTCAGAAAAAGATTTGGAAGCTGGGGGTTCAGGTTTCTTTCAAGTGTGGGCAAGGAGGTTTTGTTAAAATCGGTAGCACAGGCTTTACCAACTTTCTGTATGAGTACGTTTTTTATCCCAAAATCCATCTGCGTAGAACTGCAACGTATGATGAATTCGTTCTGGTGGGGAACGAAAGAGGGGGGTAGGAAGAATATGCATTGGTTTGATTGGGCTACTTTGTGTCGTAGGAAAGACCAAGGAGGGTTGGGGTTCAGGGATCTTCACCTATTCAATTTGTCGCTTTTGGGCAAGCAGGGGTGGAAGTTGATCAATAGTCCAAATACTCTGGTTAGTCGATTGTTCAAAGCTAAATATTTTGCTACTGACTGTTTTTTATCCTCCAAATTAGGCAATAATCCTAGTTTTGTTTGGAGAATTATTTGGGGGTCTATTGATTTGTTAAAACAAGGAATAAGATGGAGGGTGGGAGATGGAAAATCAATACATGTTTGGGGGGATCCTTGGGTCCCTTCGTTGCAAAATTATAATATACATTCGTATTATATTGAGGGCATGGAGGGGGTGAAAGTGGCAAAGTTAATGAAGGAAGGGGTAAAGGAATGGGACGTTGAAAAGGTGTATGGCTGTCTAAACGAGGAAGAAGCTAGAGAGGTCTGTGCTATAACGTTGTCAGTAAGGGATACAGAGGATGTTATGATGTGGAATTACACGAAGGATGGGCGTTATTCCTCTAAGTCCGGGTATAGAGCTTTTGAGCAAGTAATCTATGACAGAACACCGATAGAAGGGTGGGGAGGGTTTGGGAATTGTCAATTCCACCTAAATGGAAGGCGTTTGTATAGAAGCTGTGTTCAGGATGCTTACCTACAAGAGCAAATCTGATCAGAAGACATGTTCCGGTGCCTCCTGAATGCACAATTTGCGGAAGGGAGGAGGAAACGTGTCAACATTTATTCTCACTTTGTTCTTTTGCAGTTAATTGTTGGAGAGAAGCGGGCCTTCCTCAACCGGAGGGAGACTATACTACAGCACTACAATGGCTATTAACCGACAATGAAGCTGTTATGGAGAAGCGAGTGATGGTGATATGTTTGATATGGAGGCAAAGGAACAACTACCTATGGAACGAAGAGGAAGTGCCGGCTGCTGAATGTGTGCGAAGAGGGACCCTATATTTGCAAGAGTGGCGGATAGCTGCTCAATCAAACCAGCGGGTTCATAGAGATACAACAGCAGGTAACCACCGTGTTTCTGCAATGGAGAGATCAGATGCGCAAAGGGAGGCTGGGACGCGGTCAGGGGCAAGGTGTGGCGGGCGACAGCTGGTCCAACAGCGCAGCGGCTACGCTTAGGAGGAGGAGGCTGCAAATGAGGCAGAATCTTCAACGAGTGTAGCAGTGGCACTGCAGACCGAGAACGGTAGCAACAGCGTTTCGAGGAGGGAGGGGCCGATCCGTCACAGACCCGTGGCATCTTCAGAAACAAGAAAAAGAGCAGCAAATTTGCGGAAACCGCAACAGGGCTTCATCAAATGTAATATGGACGGGGCACTGTTCAGAAGTCCGAACGAGGGAGGAACGGGGGCTGTGGTTCGTGATGATTCAGGCAACTTCCGTTGTTGTCTGAGCCGTGTGCGGATAGGTACGTTCACCCCTATGTTGATTGAAGCTCTAGCTGTTAGAGATTGTTTAATTTGGCTTGTTGGAACCCCGTGGAAGAAGATTGAGATAGAAACAGATGCAAAAGTAGTAGTTAGTGCAATCCTGAACTGCTCAAACGATCTAACCGAATTCGGATTAGTTGTTCAGGATTGTATAGAGTTGTTAGCAAACAACCGAGAATACTCGGTTTCATATGTTCCTAGATTAGCGAATGGGGCTGCTCATGTAATAGCAAGGTGATAACATCGAGATATTATCCATGGGATCAAAGTGGATATTTACCGAAACGGCAATGTATTGGAAATGTCAGGCAAGCAGTGGCGTATCAAGCAAGTCATCTATGTGGCAGATCTCCTAGATTCCGCCACACGCTATCCGTAGTCAAACCTACACGAGATCCGCCTACGCGTCTCGATCCGCCCGCCCGAGCCGGTTCCCAATAAAGGTAATTAATGAACCGTTAATGAGCTAACAGCCACAGTTAAGAGAGATCTGTAACCGTCATTAATAAGGCATTAATGGAGACTTTCTGGTTACTAGGAGTTACGATCACATGACTATAAATAGCTTGCACCCCAAGCTATTGAGGTACACATTCACTCTCTTCCTTAAACCCTACCTTTGTCAATATAGTTTATTCTCCTTATACCATACTAACCTTGCCATCGGAGCTTCCCCCCGTCGAACCCAACGACGCCCCCACAGGGAAGAGAGTTGATCGGAAATCCATCCCTAGTTATCAATTGGTGCGATGAACGTGGATTCCTAACCTAATAGGGATTTCGTTCACGTTTTAACCATGACAAGCGGAGGATCCAATCCCTCCACAGAAACAGAAACACCATCCATAACACCATCAACTAGTCTCACTATGAACGCTGGTCGCGTTGACCCTGATGCACCCACCGTACATGGAGAGGGGAGCATGTCACCTGACTCTTTTATTGAAGTTTGCGCGGGATCCATCGGAAGAGAGTATGGACCCGCCATGGAAAGTCGGCTAAGGTCTTACATGACAATTCCTCCATTCACCCTCCGTCGTCCTCATCCGGCTCCTACGCCATCACAATGGCAGAATACTCTCATAGGACCCAATGCTCGTGACTCGTCGTTTTTTCTTTCTCACCCTACGGACTCCACAGTTGTTAATCCAGTGCCCGCCAGTAGCCAATCGCCGGTGAATCGAAGGCTGTTTTGGAGATACCGGAAGGGAGTCAAAGGAATGATTCGACTCTTCCTAGGGGCACTGCAAATCCCGGGATCACCATTGGAAGCCAGGAGGGTCGGAGGCACAAGAAGCGTAAAAAGACACATGGAAAGGAGCGCTCTCAATCCCCTTCTCGCCCTAGGCGTAGATCACCATGGCGAGGTAGATGAACCCCTTCGGGAGTATGTGGATAACTTCAACAAATTGTGTATTCGCATCGTTGATGTTGATGTCTCCATGGCAGTAGAAGCGCTGGTGAAAAACACAACATGTAAAAGCTTACAAGAGGATCTAATCAAAAACAAACCGAGGAATATGGCCGAACTGATAGAAAGGTGCAAGGACTTTATGGAGGTTGATGACATCCGCAGAGAATCTATATCTCCACCCAAGAGAGACAAAGGCTAATCTCATCGACGGGACAAGGAAAAACTCCCGAATTCGTCATCCCGGGATAGGCAAAGAGGATCTAGAAACAAATCTGCATACATACCGTCGTTTACACCGTTAAATGCCTCTAAGAGTGAAGTGCTAATGTGGATCGAGAACAGCCAGCACAAACAGAGCATTTCATACCCCAAACCAAAGGGAGGGGAGTACACCAACACGGGGAAAAATCCCAAAAATTATTGCAAGTACCACAAGAGGAATGGTCATGAGACGGATGCATGATGAGAGTTGGCCAGGGAGATAGAAAGGCTTATCGAAAGAGGTAAGTTGGACAGGTTCGTCCAAAATGATAACAGGAAAGGTGACGGTGATAAGCCGAGAGATGATCGGAGAAAGAAGGCGAAGGGAGTCATCAATGTCATAGCGGGCGGACCAGGATATCAACCCGCACTAAAGAAGGCGAAAACCGTTGCTCTCGACAGGATGTCACTCAATCGCCCTTTCGCAGATGTAGGTCCGGAGGTTTCTCCACATGCAGATGCTCTGGTCATCACCATGATGATAGAAGGATGGGAAATGAAAAGAGTAATGATCGACACTGGCAGTTCATGCAACGTCATTACAAGAGGGGCATTCGCCAAACTCAAGATCGATCCTATCTAGGTGGAGACCACCATTGTAGACATCCTGGGAGTAACAGGACACACAATCTAGACGAAAGGGCAGGTAATGCTGGAATGCGAGCTGGCAGATGAAGATCAAGTCTGGAAGGGAGATCTAGAGTTCTCCATTATGGATGGTCAGTTGGCTTATAATGTCATTTTGGGACGGCCTTTCATCTCAGAAGCGGCTGCTCTCATATCCATTCGCCATTTAACCATGTACATCCCTACTGCCAAGGGAGGAGTAATGGTCAAATAGAATCAAAGAGTGGCTCAAGAGACATATTCAGCATCCTTGGCGATTCGCCCGCAATCTAAGGATGGTGAGGAGGAAGAACTTGTCACAATGGCCCTGGGAGATACAGAGATGTTTCTTATGGCAAATGGAAAATAGGTACGAATCGCCCGAGGGCTAAAAGATGAAGTTAAGGCAGATATTACGAAGGTTCTCCTCGAGTCGGAAGATGTCTTCGCATGGAAAGATGAGATCCTCCCTGGCATTAGCCCAGATGTGATCACTCATAAACTCAATATCGCCGAGGACGCGGTCCCGTTAGCACAAAAACGGAGAAATCATGGTCCTGAGAGACAGAAGGTGATTGAGGAAGAGATTTCTAAACTCAAGAAGGCGGACGCCATTGAGGAGGTAATTTATACACAATGGTTAGCAAATGTGGTACTAGTAAAAAAGGCAAGTGGATCATATCGCATGTGTATTGATTTTACAGATCTTAATAAAGCTTGTCCCAAAGACAACTACCCTTTGCCATGTATTGATATTCTAGTAGATGGAACCGCGGGACACGCCATGTATTCCTTTACTGATGTGAAGTCGAGCTATCACCAGATCCCGATGGAGCCATCGGACAGGATCAAAACTTCGTTCGTAACACACCAACCGACCTATTGCTTTAAGGTCATGCCCTTTGGACTAAAAAATGCAGGGGAAACTTACCAACGGATGATGAATAAAATATTTGAAGGGAGAAAAGGCGACAACTTTTCTGTCTATGTAGATGATATGATCATCAAGAGTACCGCCGTGGAGAAGCATGCGGATGACATAAGGGAAGTCCTGGGGGTCCTACGACAGCACAATATCAAAATGAATCCAGAAAAATGCACCTTTGGGGTGACCTATGGAAAATTCCTGGGATTCATGATCAGCCAGAAAGGGGTTAGTCCAAATCCAGACAAGATTCAAACCGTTCTGGATATGAAGACGCCACAAAATGTTAGAGAGGTGCATCGTCTTAACGGGCGTATCATAGCCTTGGGCAGGTTCATTTCATGCTCAGCTCATAGATGCCTACCCTTCTATCAAATGATCAAAAAACAGAAAGCATTCAAGTGGAATGAAGATTGTAAGCAAGCTTTCGAAGGAATCAAACGCTTCCTCACGGAACCTCCCCTGATGAGCAGACCAGTAAAAGGTGAGAATCTTTACATGTATATCTCTATCACAGATAAAGTAGTTAGTACTGTCATGATAAGGGAAGAAGACGGCCAGCAGTATCCGATCTATTATGTGAGCAAAGTTCTAAAAGACGCCGAAACACGATATTCGAAATTGGATAAGATGGCACTGGCCGTTGTCACCACTTCGATTCGCCTTAGAACTTATTTCCAGGCTCATATAGTCATTGTCCACACTAGTATACCCATGAGGAAGGTGCTGCAAAAGCCAGAGACTTCGGGGAGATTGATGGAATGGGCATTTCGCCTAGGTGAGTTTGATGTCCGTTATGAAGGTAGATCTGCTCTGAAAAGCCAAGTCTTGGCAGACTTTGTGAATGAATTCACTGAAGAAGGCGTGAATCTCCCCAAATCTAAAGTTGAAGAATGGACGATGTACACTGATGGGGCTTCTTCTGTTTAGGGTGCAGGGATAGGCATCGTGATCAAAGGGCCGCGTTACATAAAAGTACATTATGCAGCGAAGTTAGACTTTCCCGCAACGAATAATGCAGCAGAGTATGAGGCCTTAATATTGGGGCTACGTCTGTTGAAGGAGATTACACCCGAACGGATCGTGATCTATAGTGATTCCAAGCTCATGGTCAATCAGGTAATCAAAAACTTTGAAGTAAAAGATGACATCTGGGCCAAATATGTAGAAGAGGTCAAAACGCTACTGAGCTACCTTGAGAACAAGGAAACTAAGTGGGAGCTAGTCCATGTGCCTCGGGGATCAAATGTAGAAGCTGACCATCTCGCTAAACTGGCTTCTAGCAAAGAACAATGGGCGGACCTGCAATGCTCGTTCGAAGTCAAAACGGCGCCAGCATTTGTCTCTGAAACTGTATCTCTTTTAACATCAGTTGAAGACGATTGGAGATCACCTATCCGCCAGTATCTTGCAGATGGAACTTTGCCTCAAGACAAAGAAGAAGCTCGGCGGACGGTAAGAAAAGCCGCTTATTTCTCCTTAATAAATGATTGCCTATACGGTAAGACATCCCCGATTGAAGTGTGTCACGACAGAAGAGGGACAACATATCCTCAAAGAGCTACACGAGGGTGCCTGCGGAGCTCATGAAGCGTCCGCCTCCATTCTAAAAAGGTCTAGACTGGCAGGGTTTTATTGGCCCACGGCGGAACTTGAGGCTCAGAGGTTGGTAGAAACCTGTCACAATTGCCAGGTTCATGCAAATGACTCTCACACAGCTAAGAATCTTCAACGGCCCATCATCGAAGGACGACCCTTTGCAGTTTGGGGAATTGACATTGTTGGACCCTTTCCTCCTACCAAAAGACAGAGGAAATATGCTATAGTAGTTGTAGACCACTTTACGAAGTGGGTTGAGGCCGAAGCAGTCTCTTCCATAAGTGCAGAGCGAATGGTCGAGTTTGTTAGAGACAACATAATTGGAAGATTTGGACTTCCCCACACGATTATTACCGACAATGGGATGCAGTTCAATTGCGGCGAGTTCAGAACATTCTGCGAAAGCCAAGGCATTCAAAACAGGTTCGCCTCTGTTTACTACCCCCAATCTAATGGGATGACTGAGGTAACAAATCGAACAATTGTCAAAGGCATAAAAAAAAGACTGGGATAGCATAATAAAAAGTGGGCGTATCACCTCATGAATGTCCTATGGGCATACAGAACCACACCTCAAACTGCGACAGGTGAATCACCGTTCGCCCTCACCTACGGAGTAGAAGCAGTAATTCCCGTTGAGATTCAGGTCCCTAGTGACAGAGTTTTATTCTACTGTGAGGACAGGAACGACCAGAGATTAAGGGAGAGTCTTGACCAATTAGAAACCAGAAGGGAGAAGGCTTATATACGGATGGCCGCCTACAAACAAAGGGTCGCAGCCTATCACAACAAACACGCCAAACTCGTGGACTTAAACCCGGGAGATCTCGTGCTTCGTAAGGCGAACAAGATTCAATCTTTGGAAGGCAAGGGAAAGTTGGGGATCACCTGGACAGGGCCGTATAAAATTATCACCAAAATTGGACCTGCCACTTTCAAGATACAAGATGCGGAGGGAAATACATTGCCACGGACGTGGAACATCCAGAACCTCCGCAAATATTTCGCCAGAAAGTAAAATGTAATCAAGGTCTTGAGTACTCTTTTTCCTTTAGTAAAGTTTTTATCCCATGTGGTTTTTCTTATTAAAGGTTTTAACGAGGCTCACTCATAAGACCAATCCGTTGTAATAAGGCGCATCGCCATTTAATAAAAAGCAATTTTCATCTTGCAAATTATTTCTTTGAGTACTTTTCCTGCAATAATATGAATTTTCCAGAAAAAAAGGAGGGAGGCAACAAACGCATTCCCACAAGTAGGATAATGCTATCATGGCATAACTACTTTCTCCTCAAAGATAGGAGAACAATCTCAGCGGCGGATCAATCTACCTCAAAGATAGGGAGCAAATTGATCCCCGTCAGAGATAGAGTTAAAACATTTCTCAGACGTGAGATCTTTACACCCTCACACACTATTTCCAAAGAAGAGTCCGAAGTCCTAGTGGCGGATCGATTCACCTCAAAGATAGGAAGCCAATCGATCGCCTAAGGCAGCTTAACTTCCTCTAAAGGAATAAAAGCTCCAAGCCTTCACAAAGGCTCACATCCCGGGGTATGGCTGGCCACCTACCTCGAACCAACAAAACCAATCCTAAAACCTATAGACTTACTTGCTGAAAGATATAAAGCGTAAAGTAAAGATAAATGGTTATAACAAGGATTAAAATAAAAATTGTACTTAGTTTACAAACACTAAACATCTACAGGAGCATCCTCCTTAGCATCTTTCTCACCAGATGCGCCCTCCAGAGGGACCTCCTTCTCTACAGAAATGGTTCCTTCCTGAGGAACAGTACAATCAATTATCGGCTCATTCTTCTTATCACCCGCCTCCTGGGATACTTCATCGAGGTCCTCTGGTTCGAGATCAACAAGGGGTTTGCTCTCTTCGGCAGATCCATTCATCACTTTGCAAATATGATCGCGGATGAAGTCCTTGATGTTTGGGATTTTGCGATACTTAAGACAATCCTCCACCTCAGGGACCACATACTCAGGATCCACAAAATCGATCTCAGGATAAGCAAGCTTGACATACGCCATGATCCACTCGCCATAATAGTAAGCTCGTTCCCCTGCCAGGATCTCCGCATTCGATAAGGCAGCCTTGTGATCTTCAGCATCCGCATCTATCTTCTCCTTCAATCTGAGAATCTCAGCATCCTTACTCTCATTAAGAGCAACGACAGAAGCAGCGTTCGTGTTGGCAACGACGACCTCTTTCTCTAGCCTTTTTATGGTCGCCTTGTCTGCCACCCCTTGGAGTAGATCCGCCTCCATACCGCGTACATGCGTGTAGGCCTATCAAAACAAAGGAGGAAGTAAAAACCAAAATCTCCTCAAGAGAGATCACTCTTTCATCCAAAAATGTGAAAAACAAAAGAAAAATTTACCAGAAGGAGATCCCTTTTACTCATCTTGGCATGGGTTGTCCCGGAGAACTTATCCTGGTTCACCTGTACTTCTCCAAGTTGACCAAGGGCCTCATCGAGATCGTTGATAACGGACTCGTTCCTTACGGACCCTTTATCGCCATACTTGGCAAGCCAGTATCCACCTAAGTCAGGCTTCACCACTTGTACAAGAATTAAAAGGTCAAAACTAAGATTCATGGCAGGGAAAGGAGAGATGTTAAGGCAAGCATACCTGTTCCTTCTCCATTATAGGCTTTTCAGCTCTCATGGCATCCGCCATTAACTTTCCTCCACCAGAAGCTGTGGATTTCTTCTTCTTCTACAGGGGAAGATCCGCGACTTCCTCAGCAGGACGCTTTCCAGCACTCTTCTGGGGATCCTCCACCTGCGTATCCTTCTGGGCCTCCAGCTCTTTTTTCTTCTTATACATCTCTACAAGGGTGCGACTGGCCTCAGACAAACCCCTGACAAGGGAACAATAAAATAATCAAAGTTCAAGGAAAAAACAAGGTTACCTCCATCTAGTTGTGTAAACTTCACGTAAGTAATCTTGTCCCCTTCCCGGCGGATCAGGGGGATGTCATTCATCATAAATTCCAAGACGTCAGCGTATGTCCAAGCATCCGCCTTGATGCTTTTCATAAGATCCGCCACTCTCTCCAGCCATGTGCAAAGGTTTGGCATTCCAAACCGACGGAAATCCCAGAGGTTCGCCCTCTTTTATCTTTATAAAGAAAAATCTTTCATCCCAGAGATGGACATTTGACATCTTACCGCAGAAGGGCGAATAAGTCTTGAATTTAGCAAAACTGTAAAAAGACTCGGCCTTTTGTTTCGTTGGTTTGTGAAGAGACCGGAAGATTCGAGGGTTACAGACTACCCCTAGGTTCGAAGCCAAATAACAATCCAGGGCCAAATCTAACCAGCCATTTGGATGCAGCTGGCAGACAGTGATCCCAAAGTATTCCAGGATATCCGCCATCATTTTAGGAAGAGGAAGACGGAATCCCCTCTCCACATGACAACTATAAACGGACAAGTACCCAACGGGCGGACAGGCGGGTCGCTGATGAGCAGCCGCCAACTCGGTCTCATAGTTCTTGATCCAAGGGTAACGATCCGCCAAATTGGCTAGATCCGAAGCGCTCATACGGGACGAAGTAGACTCCGCCCTAGGCAACTTTTTCCTAAATGGAGTTGAAGGAGAAGCCTCCATTCCGGAAAATCTCCTAGAATCTATCGCCGGAACAGTATGGGTTACGACAACGGGAAAGTTCTGAATCCTAACTAAACGAGTTCGATAGCCACTACTCACCGAGTTGCACAACTCGGTTAGGTCACAACTAGCAGTACTTTTGGAGGAATTAGAACTCTCGGAAGAGGTAGTCCAGCTAATTATGGTTTCAGAGGAAGTGGTCAAATTAAAGAGTTCGAGAGTCGACTCAGAGGAGGAACTCCTAAACATCCAGAAAACAAAGCGAAAAGATTCACTTACATGAGAGTTAGAGGCTTTGAAGATTCTGGACTCCGGAAAAAGCTCTGAAAAAAGTCGAAGCAGAATGAAAGAGGAAGACGCAAATGAACTGGAAAGAGAAGAGGGAGACGGAAGAAGGTGTTCGCTCTTCCCTCGAGCAGCGCGCCTATGACACCTGTCACCTAATGTATGGCCTGGAACAGAGTGACCATAAATGCAGTTCATAATGACAGCGTGCGAAGAAGCTCAAAAGCCCTAAAGGACTTCAACGGAACTTAGGGGGGCTTCTGATAACATCGAGATATTATCCATGGGATCAAAGTGGATATTTACCGAAATGGCAACGTATTGGGAATGCCGGGGAAGCAGTGGCGTATCAAGCAAGTCATCTCTGTGGCGGATCTCCTAGATTCCGCCACACGCTATCCGTAGTCAAACCTACACGAGATCTGCCTACGCGTCTCGATCTGCCCGCCCGAGCCGGTTCCCAATAAAGGCAATTAATGAACCGTTAATGAGCTAACAGCCACAGTTAAGAGAGATCCGTAACCGTCATTAATGAGGCATTAATAGAGACTTTCTGGTTACTAGGAGTTACGATCACATGACTATAAATAACTTGCACCCCAAGCTATTGAGGTACACATTCACTCTCTTCCTTAAACCCTACCTTTTTCAATATAGTTTATTCTCCTTATATCATACTAACTTTGGCATCAGAGCTTCCCCCCGTCGAACCCAACGACGCCCCCACAGGAAAGAGAGTTGATCGGAAATCTATCCCTAGTTATCACAAGGCAATCCCGTTCTAATGCTAATTATTATTATTTTCAAATGTAATGCCTCAATGGCTAACAGATGTATTTGAACAGGATCTGTAAACCTGTTCGTTTTAATTGAAAGGTTCAGTTTGATTCAAAAGAAAAAAACTTCAAATTTTAAAATAGATTAAAAGTAATAATTTCATTATGGATAATTTTTCAAATGTAAATTTATCTTTTATTTTCCAGCCTCATACAATATCACACGTAACTGGCCTTTTAACACAAAAGTTAGGAAATTATATATACTTAACATCAACAATGTTTCAATCATATTTTAATCCAATTATTTCCAATGTTACCCCTGTAAATTAGTCCCAATTTTACCCTTTTAATTCGCACCATAAACCACTTTCTTTTTCACTCTTTAGACATCCAACTAATTAGAAGCAAAACAGCATCGTTTTACTCTTACTCTGTGACATGTCGTGATTCAACCTATTTGCTACTTCTTTCTCTCATTTGCCGACCTTCCTTCCTTCTCTCTTCTTCCTTTTCTCTCCAAAAACCCCTTCAAATCTTTGTCTCCACACAAACTATTCTTTGCTTTTTCTTGCGTTCAATTTTTAAGGTGTTACTAAGTTTATTTTATAATATATAAAACCCAATTATAAATTTCACATGTAGGAAGTGCGTCAGACTGAAAATCTGAAGATCAAGTATTCGATCCACATTCACCGCGTTTTATATTATTTTCCTTAATTTTTTCCATTCGTTGTTTCGTTAATATAAAACTGTGAGGTCTAAGGTGTTGAATTTGGGACAGAGCGAGGACATGAATCACTGAATCTCACATCGAAAATTGAGAGGGAGTGACTGATGCTTATTAGTAAGATGAAAATCCAATACATGCAAACGTGTTTTAAAGTCTTGAGGCCCAGTGTATTGGATTTGGGACAAAGCATACAATATCTACATGGTATTGGGTTAGGATGTTGCACATTCTATACTTATAATGTATAGGTTATACATATTTATCAAAGAATATTATAAAATATTGGGATAAGATATAAAAATATTCCAAACGTTCATAGCCAAAAACAATTTCCACTAATATTGGCAGCTAAATTCAATTTTATTCCTAACAGTGACAAGTTGGATCAATCTTTGGTATTATTATAAGACACGTATATTTTTTTGATAACATTCACATGTTATTTCTGAGGCGAAATAGTAAAAACCCACTGATAAAAGGACTTGTTCCTACAAAGCATAAGCACATGTAGTGGGGATAGCTCAGTTGGGAGAGCGTCAGACTGAAGATCTGAAGGTCAGGTGTTCGATCCACCTTCACCGCATTTTATTATATTATTTTCGTTAATTTTTCCATCTATTGTTTCGTTGATATAAAGCCTCCGTTTTGTTAATACAAAGCCCAACTAATTTTTCCGTTCGCCGTTTCGTTATATTATAAGCCCAACTAATTTTTCCGTTCGCCGTTTCGTTAATAATATACAAGGGAAATTTACATAGAAATTCACTTTTGAAAAACTATTTACACCTATGTCAAGTCATAATTTTAAATTATATCAAACTAATAAAATCATTATTTTTAAAAATTAAACTTTATAAAATAGGGGTCTAGAATATATTGTCAAGAGTTTGGAATTTATGAATTGGGTTTAAACTTTATAAATTAGATGTAAAAGCATATTCTATTTGGTATATATATAAAAAATAACATATTGAAAATTAAGTTTGATTATATGATTTAGTTGTAATTTTGTAGTCTATTATGATATTCATGTAAAAAGCCCTTAATACAAGTTTCCTTTCTTAACAAATACTGGGCCCAATATTTTCCTGTAGAAATTTAATGGGCTTTTCTTTCTTCAACCAAACTCATCAATACTTGTATTTTATAAATATCAAAATGATGTAAATTCGATGTACTAGGAATACCACATCTGCTAGTTTTTGGTCTAATGCTGCTATTTTCTATTAGTAAAGACAGTGAATAGATTTGGATACACTAAAATTAACTTTTTTTCTTTTTATTCAATTTAATTGTTGAGATTTAATTATAAAATTATAAAAACTAATTAAGGCAGAAATATGAGTGTATCTCTAATCTCTAAGCCCAAATTCCCCAAAACCACAATTCTTCCCTATTCAACTCGTGCTTTTCTTGCAAATTTAGCAGAGCACAAAAAAAAATGACAAAGCAAATTGAATTTTCGGTCGACTTGTTGTATCGAATATCCAACTATAAATCGAGGGTAAATTCAATGATAAGAAAGTAATTTTGTGTGATCTGAATTTGATCAGGACCGGACCATTTGTAGACCTTAGGTGAAATAAGAACTAAAAGTCCTTTAACAAAAACAATTATATATAAAATTTTAAATTATATTCATATATAAATGATAAATAAATAAAAACATTTCATTAATAATTGTACGGTATATATTATTATGTCCACCAAATACTTTTGTGATACAGATCGGTTTTATCTGAAAGTTTTAATCGTAAACTTACAAAAATATTTCTTCTCTAGCTAAACTAGAAGGAGTGAATCCCAGGTTTTACGGACTAAATCCGTAGGAAATCAAAGATCCCCCATTGTTGAAGGTGAAAACCTTAACAAGCTTCTTGAAGAAGAATTTAATTTGATTGATAAAAAGTTAAAGCATTACAAAGAGAAAGAGATGAATTTATATCATCTCAAAAACCCTAATTGCCAAATTACATAAAGGGCAAATTACATAGCTAATTAAAACATAAAGATAAGGGGTAAATGGGTGAAATATAAAGGGGTGGCATGGATGGTAAATAGGGAGTGACATGGTTGTAATAAGGGCGTGACAAATGTGTAAATAAGGAGTGGCAGGATTGTAAATAAGGAGAAAGCTGGAGTAAGGAGCAAATTCCTTAAGCTGAAGGCACGCGGGGCGTGCCTAATTATACGCGGGGCATGCCTTGGCTGTTGAGCTCTTCTCCGGATCAGTACTCATTATACGCGGGGCGTGCCTAATTGTACGCGGGGCGTGCCTTGGCTGCTGAACTCTTCTCTGGGTCATTTCTTCTTATACGCGGAGCGTGTTTTAACTCTACGCGGAGCGTGCCTGATCCAAGCCCCGCGTGGATGACCTCCTGGACTTTTCTTTAGATCAAACCCTCAAGTACGCGGAGCGTGCCCCACTTATTGTGTGGCACAGTTTTGGCCTCCCTACTCGCTTGTTGCTCGTGCTTGATTCTTCCTCCGACTTCCCTCGTCCAGACCCGACCCTAGGGAAAGATGCCCCGTATCATACACTCTCTCTTAAAAAGAACTTGACCCCAAGTTGCTTGCCATATATTGATGAGACGTGTTCGTTGTGAATGAATCCAAGTCCTCAAATCGAACCAAAGTGTTGTTCGAGATGAATTCAAGAAGTCCACTCCACATATTACCGGACTCACCTTCTCCTCACGAGCTTTTCCCCATATCTCCACAAGTGCCTCACCCCGGACTTCATCTTCCGTGGTACTCATCTCCCCATCTCCACCAATATCGGATGCTCTTCCAACATCGAATGGTATGTCTTGGCGAAGCTTGTCAAACCACTTCCCAATAAATGCTTGGGTGATCTTCCAACGCCCCTCATTTGGTTGCACGGACCACCCATGGATCCTCTTGATCTCCCCATCACGAACTTGAGGAATCAACACACTCTTCTTTCGCTCTTGGCCTACCTTGAATTGAATGTCTCGACGACACGTATCAACCCAATTAGAATCGATCTCACAAATATTCTTCAAAACCCCAACATGATCTTGAGTCGAATATGCCCGGACCTCAATGTACCTCACGCCATCAACCCGGATGCTAGGCTCAATCTTCACTCGCTCATAGCCAACTTCGAATGCCATGTCCCGGTGCCATATATCAACCCAAATTGGAGCGATCCCTTGAGTACTCTTCACAACCCAAACATGATTTTGACTTGAATATGCCCGGACTTTGCTATTATTCACTCCACTAACTCGGCTATCATGCTCAATCTCTCCTTGCCCATGGCCCACATCAAACGGAATATCCCGGCGACACTCGTCAACCCACATCATAGTGAACCCAAGCACACATATAATAGCTCTTCCCTCATCTTGGGTTAACAATCCCGGAACTTCAAGACTTGCCACTTTACTAACTTGGCCATTACTCCCCAAGTCTTGAATTTCTCCTACCTCCTCAACATCTCTCAGGTGGCTATCCCTATTCATCAAAGACTTCATAAACCTCACTCTCCTCATCACAAGATCGCTTTTTATTGACTCCTTATAAGGTTGATGCTTCCTCAACAAGCACACCACATGCCCACACACATTCATGTCAACAAAGCACAACATAGTGAGTTCCGAATTTACCAAGTCTTGACTTCCTTCCATCCTCTCTAGATTCCACGGAAAGCCATTCCCCCTCAGCAAATAATCCCCAAAGCCCACAACAAGATCAACCCTCATGGTCCCATCATAGGAAATGTTTGTTGGTCCCGTATAACGTGACAAGGTTAGTTCCAAGGGGGGGGGGATAGGAACTATTTAAAATTTTGTCCGTTAAGGCTGACTTCTTTTCTTTAAGAAAAGGTTTACACAGCGGTGCTAAGTAGTTTTAAGACACAAGCTTAGTCAACTGGTGACTAAGTTTGTTTCTTTCCTTGAGTCAGGAGATAGCACTTAAGTCTATTCTTGAACTCAGCTTCTTAGTGCACTCAACTCAGCGTGAGTGCGTTACTTAGTCAGTTTTATAGCAAGAAATATATAAAGGAGTTTAAAGGTTAGAAATATGTTATTCAGCAGACATATCCTGGTTCGGCCTCTCCGCCTACGTCCAGTCCCCGGAACTCGTTCCGAGCTTTTTGAATCCTCTACTGAGCTCTTTAAAGGTAGAGCACGAAACCTTTTACAACAGAAGCTGAGTATACAAGAGTACCTTCCTCTATTCCTCTACTCACTCCTATAACTACCGCTGAGTACTATAACCGAGTACTCAACTTCTCCTTTCTATTCTTCTAGAAATGATAAGTGTTTGTCCTAAACAACAATTGCTAAGACATCTTAGATGAATGAAATCACTCTAGACTTTTACACAATGATTGGAATTGGTGTAAGATTTGCTTTGCTTTTCTCACAGAACTTCAAGTATGAATTTGGTCAGCGTTTCGACTTGATTGAAGATCTGCATGGAATGAAGCATTTGAAAGGCCTATTTATAGTGACACTTCAAGCACCGGTGATTTCGAATTTCGAAATAACCGTTGGAGGCTAACGGCTTCCTGTCGCTTTCACTCAAGATGTGCTCAGTGTCGTTGGCCAATGAGATTCTTGTATCTTCTGTCTACGGCAGTGCTCAGCAGCTTTTCGTCAGATGAACAGAATGTTTCGACATTAATAGTAATGTCTTCCAGACAGCTTACTGTGTCTTCTGAGCTTTACCGAAAGTAGAAATACTTTGTCTCTAAGTTGATTCTGTTCTGCTGCTGACTTGTACTTCTTGTCGTTTAACTCAGCAGCTTCATCTTGAAGCAATTGATAGAAGGCTTCTCGATCCTTCTTCATGCTGAGTTAGTGCTTTGCTTAAAACAACTGCGTTTTGTCTTCCTGGGCCGTGAGGTCTTGATCTGTTGACTTGGGCTTGACTTCCTCTTATGGGCCTTTAGGCTTTTTATCTTAATGTCTTATAAATCAAATTAACTCAACATTGAACAAACATATTAGTGTGAATAAATCAAAGCATTTAAATTTAATGTGTTAGAATATTTTTATCATTCACATAAATAATTTTGTCAAATCAAAATCATGTGGAAAGGTGTTTCAACAAACTCCCTCATTTTGATGTTGGCAAAAATATTCAGTAAGGAACTCAGTGTTGAGCTCCCCCATGATAGTTGACCTTGTTTTTCTCAAGATACTCCCCCGTAAGGGTTGAGCTACTGACTTAGTTTTACTTTAAACATTTCAAGGTTTAATCAAGTAAGTCTAAGGTCAGTTTTCAGAAATAGGTCAGCTCATGGAACATATTCTTTTTAACTCAGTTAAGATGAGCGGAAGATTTAGATATCAGAGTACGTTGAGTATTTCTTTATTCAATGAGTTTTAGTTAAGAAGACATATAAAAAGAGGTCAACTTATAGATCAACACAGCAGACAATCATGAAGCAATGTAAGCACATAACACAGTTGATTTAATGAAGATACGTTAAATGTTTAGCACAAAACATAAGTAAGCATCACATAAGATTAGTCAATTTTGAAAAAGGTAGATGGATGCATAGTTTTGGATTAATGGTCAGCACAACAAAATACATCAGGAAAAGAATACTAGTAAAACCAAACTGAATCTAGCAATTCTATCAATTCTAGTCAAGCTATTTTTTCTTGTAGTTGATATGGGCAGAATGCTCTTTGGCTTTTCCCTTTTGTTTCTGCTGACTTCCAGATGCTTCTCCTATATGCTGAGTTCTTTAAGCTTGTTCTTTCTCCCCCGTTTTTCCAGCATCAGGTGGAGGAGGAATGAAGGTATCGTTGAGGGCAGCACGAGTTAACCGTACAGAGAATGCCTTAAGCTTGCACGTGCTTTCATTTATACCATCATAAATAGGAATACCATCATCCAAGACAGAACGGGGAACCCTGGCCGAGGCATTGAGCATACTCAGAATGTATTCTTGAGACTTCCCAACCTAGGTGATACTGTCAGTCATCATGGCATAAGCTTGATGAAACATTTTAAGCAGAGCCGAGTCATAATACTGACGTTGAGCATTCGAATGATGCACATGTTTGAAGATGGATTGGGAGTGTTGCAGAAGCTCATTCGTCTTGAGTTGGTCAGTTTCCATCTCTTCCTTACTCAAGTTGAGTAGACGGACAGCCTCACTAATTTGCTCAATAGAGCATTGGGAGGTGGAAAAGAGTTTCTCGTTGGTTCTGGCTTGCTCAGAGTGAAGCTAGTTGAAGAGTTAATGAACTTCAGCAGAAGTTGCATTCATGGAGTTCGCAGCTGACAGGTTTTGAAATTGACCCTGGAGAGAGTTCATGTGATTGACTATTGTCAGCTGGAGTTCAGCCAGCTTTACTATTGATTCCTGCTTGGGCTGTTGAGACAGGAGTGATGTCATGACACTCAGAAGATCCTTAAGACCTTTGATTTTTGTGAGAAGCTGAGTGACAGAGGAAAGTTGAGTTGGCTCAACAGGAACTGACCCAGCGGCTTCGGCATTGGTTTGATGAAGGTCCTGGAGTAGGGCTTGAGCTGAGTCAATGATTCTTCGACCAGACTCAGTGGCATTCAGATAAGTATAAGATCCATCATTGTTTGGCCCAGTTGCCGGAATATGAGTGGAACCGGATGGAGGAGGTGTTTGGTTCAGTTCATTATTGGAAGTGCCAGTATGATCAGCGGTTAGTCTTGTGTTCAGATTGCCAGCAGAAGCTAACTGGTTGATATTCTGCACTTGAGGATGTGGAAGAGGGTGATCGGCAGAATTATCTACTTGCTCAGAGTCAGGCTGAAGCTGACTGGTTTGAGGAGGTTGAGGAGTTTCAGCACTGACCTGAGCAGGTGTTTCCTTAGCTAGCTCAGTATGTTGAGGAGCAAGAACTTCGAGGATTTGCTCGGTATTATCTTGGCTTAGAGTAGCAATTGAGTCAGCATGTTCCTTAGGTTGAGAAACAGAGGCTTGCTTTTCCTGGTGTTCTCTTGGAGGAGACTCAGTGGGATTTGAGAAGAATTTGAACTGCATATCAGAAAGATCAGTGATTGGATCCCGTAGTGGTGAGTCATCCATAAGGTCAATCACTGGGGATTCATGAGCCTTCTTTTTAAGTCTCCTTAATCTCTTAGTCTTTGGAGGAGAGGGGTCAGCTGGAATAGACTCAAGTGAGTCAGTAGGTGAAGGTACCCCTTGCTCAGCATGGCCCTTTGCTGTTGGCTCAGCTTGTTCTTCAACCAGCTCAGTGTTGGTTGTCTCATGTTGCTCAACATCTGCTGTCTCCTCAGCATCAAACTGACCTCCGAGATTACCCAGTTCTTCTTCAACTTGGTCAGTGGGGGGTTTTCTCAAGATCAATGCATTGACTTCTTATGTAATGTGAGTCTTCAGAGATTAAGACATCAAGTGGGGGTGCATCGATCGGAGTTAACCCAGAAGAGATCTTCTTCTTCTTTCTCAGTGGTTGCTCAGGAGTGTCCTTTTTTTCTTCTTCCTCAGGCTCAGCTTGCCTTTTGAGGTTTTCTGCTGACTTAGGCCCAACCTGAACTTGTTGAACTTGAGGCTTAGTTCCCTTAGACACAAACCCGAATCTTTTTCAGTGGAGCATCAGTGTCTTTGGAAGAGGTTTGAACAGCTTTCCTCTTTCTGTCCTGCTTGTCAGCTTGAGCTTTCCTCACTTTCTTTCCTTCTCTGGTCAGCATCCCCTCTGTTTCCTGAACAGCGGCCCCTTTTCCTTTCTTGGGCTGAATCGGTTGGTCATAGACCAAGCCGAACAATGCAGCTGCGGTAATTTCAGTCCCCCAGACATTAATTTCCTTAACCAAATTCACCTGGTGATCTTCGAGGATTCTGGTAATAAGGGAGCCTAACCTAAGGGTTCCAGTACTTCTTTGAAAACCACCGATCAGAAAGACTAGCATGTTGATCGGATGGTAGGTCAGCATGTGCCAGATGAAGCACTGCTCGAAGTTCGACGCTGGGGAAGTGGAGTTGACCTTTGGAAAGAGGAAGTTGGTCAGTATGTAATGGGCCATCTTTTGATTCTGACCCATGATCGGGAGGTTTGCAGAACTCAGCGGGATAGTCATTTTTTTCGTGGTCACCGGTTTTTTGAAGTTTAGCTCCTTCGGTTTTCAGTTTTAGCAGTTTGGCAAGGTAAGGAGGGTTGATGAAGATATCTTTCCCTTGAACCTTGGTGACCATATAGTCTCGGTTATCATCAGCGGCTCTTAGGTTAGTGTAGAACTCCTTCACTAACTCAGGATAGATGGCTTCTCGAGTCGAGAACAGCTCGGTCTAGCCGTTCTTTGAGATCCACTCATAGAAGGGTTGCTCAGCTTCCACAAAGCCCTTCGAGAACTAGCGGGAGTGGTCAACCTTATATCCCCTTACGCTGTTGTAAACAAGGGAGTAGGTACGTTCCATCGGTTTCTTTCCCTTATCCTGCTTCTGTTTCCCTTTCGAAGAGGTAGCTTGGTCATCTTGGGTTTTCTTGCTCGGGGTAGTGACCTTAGAGTGGTCACACTGACCAGGTTCTTGAGACTTGGTGGGAGTCTCGCTATATTCCTACTGAGCAGGAGATGGAGGGTTTTCATCGGAGCGGTTATCATCGTAACCGGCACCGGAGACATTCTGAGAATCGTTAGACATGATTCTTAGAGAAATTTGAGAAGTTTGGGAATTTTAGAAAAGAGAGGATTTGAATACCAGAAATTTCTGAGCGTAAAGAGGTACAAGTGGGAATTCGTCCACTATTTATAGAGGTGTCGAGTTGATCTGAAGCGTTGAGGTGGCCGTTTGACCTCGAGATACTCAACCGACAAAGATTCTGGCATTTATGACACAATCGGTGCATGTATTTTCTAATTATTGTGCTTACGTCATCCTAGGTGGCTATTTAATTTGCATGTGTAGCATTAATTGTGCAACAGATCTTTACTCAGTGTTAAGAATTCTAAACGTTTAATGTTCTGAGTAGTCAGTTCTACGCAAAGGAATTATTCGTGTGCTTAGTAACTCAGCTTAAGATAACCACTCAGCGTGTAATAGACATTAATTTAGCATAAATCACTCATCATGGTAATCAACTCAGCATGCATATATCACATATTATACTTGGAATTTATTGAAGAGGATTAAACATACCAATGGCTTCTCTAAGTATGTTGAATTGCTCATGAGTCAGTGGCTTTGTGAAGATATCAGCAAGCTGTTCATCCGTTGGGACATAGGTCAGCTTGATCTCTCACTTGAGTACATGGTCTCTGATGAAATGATGTCTTATGCTGACGTGCTTCATCCTGCTGTGCTGGATTGGGTTCTTTGATAGGTCAATGGCACTCTTGTTGTCACATTTGACTTCAATTGTCTTAGTTTGAATGCCATAATCTTCTAGCTGTTGCTTAATCCAGAGGACTTGAGCAACACAGCTTCCAGCAGCAATGTACTCAGCTTCAGTGGTTGACAGGGCTACTGACGACTGCTTCTTACTGAACCAAGACACAAGACAACTTCCAAGGAAGTGACATCCTCCTGAGGTGCTCTTTCGTTTAAGATTGTCTCGTCCGTAGTCAGCGTTAGTGTATCCAATGAGTGTGAAATCATAAGTATTGGGATACCATAAACCTGCATTCACTGAGCCTTGCAAATATCTAAGGATTCTTTTTACAGCTATGTAATGAGATTCCTTAGGGTTAGATTGATATCTAGCACAATAACATATTGAGAACTAAATGTCCGGCCTACTAGTAGTTAAGTAGAGTAGAGAGGCAATCATACCTCGGTACAGTTTGCTGTCTACTGACTTACCATTTTCGTCAGCGCAGAGGACAGTGTCAGTGCCCATAAGGGTAGATATTGACTTGCAGTTCTCAAGTTCATACTTCTTCAATATCTCCTTAGCATACTTAGTTTGACTGATGAAGATGTCATTTTTCCCTTGTTTGATTTGAAGTCCAAGGAAGAAGTTGAGTTCTCCCATCATTGACATTTCAAACTCAGTCTGCATCTGCTTACTAAATTCCTTGAACATGGACTGATTAGTGGCACCAAAAATAATGTCATCAACATATATCTGAGCCAGTAGGGTATCTTTACCCTTCCTCTTAATGAATAAGGTTGTATCAGCTTTACCTCTGACATAATTTCTAGTCAGCAGGAAACTGGTCAGCCTCTCATACCAAGCACGTGGTGCTTGCTTGAGACCATACAAAGCCTTTTTGAGTTTATAAACGTGGTTTGGGAACTTGGGATCCTCAAACCCTGGAGGCTGATTAACATAGACTTCCTCGTTTATAACTCCATTAAGGAATGCACTCTTAACATCCATTTGAAATAATTTAAAGTTCATATAACTTGCATATGCACATAAAATTCTTATAGCCTCTAGCCTTGCCACTGGGGCGAAGGTCTCACCGTAGTCAATACCTTCTTGCTGACTATAGCCTTGAGCTATAAGTCTTGCTTTGTTCCTGACCACGTTCCCTTGTTCATCTAGCTTGTTGCGAAAGACCCATCTTGTTCCTATGGTCTTCTGGCTTCTTGGATTTGGCACTAAGTCCCACACTTCATTTCTTCTGAGCTGATCAAGTTCTTCTTGCATTGCACTCATCCAGAACTCATCGTGCTCAGCTTCAGAGAAGTTCTTTGGTTCCTGAACTGAGACGAATGCTACGTTGCTGAGGTATCTACTGAGTTGATTTCTTATCATCAGGGTGTTTTCAGCAGCATCAAGAATGGCACTCTCTGAGTGTCCTCTTGGTATTCTGATCTCTTTTGGTAGAGTGATGTCTTGAGCTGGTTGTGTTTCAACAATCTCTGCAGGTATAGATTGGTCAGTGAAAACAATTTGAGTTTCGCTTTTACCTTTGGTAAGCCCTTGAGGTAGTGACTCAGCGGCTGTTACTTGGTCAACAGGTGCTGAGTATGGATCATCCTCAGTCAGCTGCTTGTCTTTTCCTGCAGGGTTAGTTTCATCGAACTCAACGTGGACTGACTCTTTTAAGACCTGAGTTCGTTTATTGAAAACTCTATATGCTTTGCTGTTTGTTGAGTAGCCTAAAAAGATAGCTTCATCAGCTTTTGAATCAAACTTAGCAAGGCTGTCTTTAGTATTTAGAATAAAACATTTGCAGCTGAAGGCACGAAAGTATCCAATATTGGGTTTTCGTCCTTTCCAAAGTTCGTAGGGAGTTTTCTTTAATATGGGTCTGATTAGAGCCTTATTAAGTATGTAACACGCTGTGTTGACAGCTTCTCCCCAAAAGTACTTCGGAAGCCTATGCTCACTCAGCACTGTCCTGGCTATTTCAACCAAGGTTCTATTTTTCCTTTCAACTACCCCATTCTATTGAGGCGTTCTAGGAGCAGAAAAATTATGGTCAATGCCGCTGGCTTCACAGAATTCAACAAACTGTTGGTTTTTGAATTCTCCACCATTATCACTTCGGATGTGAGCTAACTTTAGGTCTTTATCATTTTTAAGTTTTCTTACTAATGTTGAAAATGTCTCAAAGGTTTCATCCTTGCTACTCAACAAGATGATCCAAGTGTACTGAGAAAAGTCATCTACAATGACCAAGGATAATCTCCTACCACCCAAGCTCAGCGGCTGGACTGGTCCGAAGAGATCCAAGTGTAGCAACTCGAGTGGACGCTTGGTTGAGACAATGTTTTTACTATGAAAAGATGTTTTAGTTTGTTTTCCAGCCTGACAAGCATTGCATAATTGATCCTTTTCGAACTTAAGTTGTGGCAGTCCCTCAACTAATTGCTTTCTTGCTAATTTGGCCAGGAGATCCATGCTTACATGACCAAGTCTCCTGTGCCATAGCCAGGAATTTTCTTCCTTTGACACTAAGCATACATTTTTCGAAAATTTCTTTTCCAAGTTCAGCATAAAGACATTATCAATACGAGGGGCAGTTAAAATCAATTCATTTGTTTTTCCCTCGAGTATTTTACATCCAGTGTTATCAAATATAACTTTTCTCCCATTATCACATAGCTGAGCTACGCTGAGTAAGTTATATTTAAGTCCATTGACTAGGGAGACTGACTCAATAGTAGGATTACCACCAACGGTTCCTGACCCTACTATCTTACCCTTTTTGTTGTCTCCGAAACTTACGCTTCCACCTCGTTTACGCACAAGTGTGATGAACTGAGTTTCATCACCAGTCATATGCCTTGAGCATGCGCTGTCAATGTACCACATTTTTTACTTCTCAGCACACCTCAGGCTTACCTGCAATATAGCTAGTTATCTTTAGGTACCCAAGTCTTTTTGGGTCCTTGTTTGTTAGGCTCAGCAGGTAAAACATCATATTTAATCTTATGACGACACACTTGGACAATGTGTCCATTTTTCCCACAGAAGTCACAGCTGACCTTCCGTTTGGGATATCTCACTAACTGGTCAGCACCCCAGTGCTGAGCATGCCAACACACCTTTGTGGTGTGTCCTTTCTTCCCACAAAAGTCACAATGGACATTCTGCTGAGGATTCCATCTCTGCTGACCAGTACTTCGGTACTGAGTGTTCAGAGGAATATTTCTTTTATTCGGAATCTTGAGTTGATTCTGAATAGATGTGATGTCCTTTCTCAGTTTCTTAGAATCTGATTGGACCTCTGAGACAAACTTGTGCATAGTTTCTACGTTGCTATGCAAATTTGAGTTGTCTTGGAGGAGATATCGAAGGTCACTCAGTTTGACCTCTTCAATCTCGTCACATCGCCTGCTGAGTGCTCTAACCTTCTTGTTACACTTTTTGATAAGTGTGTAGAGGTCACTCAGGGCATTTATCATTTCATTTTTGAGCAAGGGTAGTGATATTACCTCAGTTGAGTGTGCCTCATCGTCAGATGCAACGGAGGGGTCAGCATGCTCAGAAACACAAGGCTCAGCAAGCTCATCTGCCATGAAGCAGATCTTTGCTGACTCAGTGGCATCAGCTCCTGATGATGATGACTCATCACTATCACTCCAGGTTGCCACCATTGCCTTCTTGCTGTTCCTCTTTTCCTTCCTCAAGGTAGGACAGCTTGATTTGATATGGCCAGTTTGATGACATTCAAAGCATGTGATTGGCTTTGAGCTGTCCTTCTTGTACTTGCTGTCGCTGGACTCAGCTTTGTACTTGTCAAACTTCTTGTAAGGCTTCTTTGAATACTTATCATTCTTTCTGAACAGCCTTTTCATTTTTCTAGTGAACATGGCCATCTCTTCATCGTCTGTTAAGCTCCCGTCAGTGGAGTCAGCTTTCATGACAAGAGACTTTTGCTTCTTGTCCTCACACTTCTCCTTCACCTAAAAATTCTTCATTGAGATCTCATGGGTCAGTAGAGATCCAATGAGTTCATCATACTTGTAGGTGGTCAAGTCTTGAGCTTCCTCAATAGCAGTTTTCTTGGCTTGCCAGCTTTTGGGAAGGCTCCTCAGTATCTTCTTGACTTGCTCTTCCTTAGTAAAGATCTTACCAAGTCTTTTGAGCTCGTTGATTATGTTCGTGAATCTTGAGTTCATTTCAGAGATTCCTTCATCATCATTCATTTCAAACAGCTCATACAACCTCATGTGCTGGTTCACCTTGGACTCCTTAACTTTGTTGGTTCCTTCATAGGTGACCTCCAGTTTCTTCCAGATTTCCTGCGCTGACTCACAACCTGAAATTTTGTTGTACTCTGTAGCATCTAACGCACAGTGAAGCATGTTTATAGCCGAAGCATGATTTTGTAGCTTCTTGAGGTCATCTTCTGTCCACTTAACCTCAGCTTTGACAACCGTTTGGCCGCCAACAGTTTCAACAGGAACAAATGGGCCTTGGACTATAGAAAGCCATGCACTCATATTTGTTGCCTGAATGAAATTTTTCATTCTGTTCTTCCAAAAGGTGTAGTTAGACCCGAAGAACAGAGGAGGCCAAGTAATGGACAGTCCCTCAGGAAGAATCTGAGGTGTCTGATTTCCTGGGAGGAAACGAGTGCTGTTCTTAGCCATTGTGGGGATCAGCTCAAGATAGTTATATCTTGCTCAGTGAGCTTTTAAGCTTTGATACCACTTGTTGGTCCCGTATAACGTGACAAGGTTAGTTCCAGGGGGGGGATATGAACTATTTAAAATTTTGTCCGTTAAGGCTGACTTCTTTTCTTTCAGAAAAGGTTTACACAGCGGCGCTGAGTAGTTTTAAGACACAAGCTTAGTCAACTGGTGACTAAGTTTGTTTCTTTCCTTGAGTCAGGAGATAGCACTTAAGTCTATTCCTGAACTCAGCTTCTTAGTGCACTCAACTCAGCGTGAGTTCGTTACTCAGTCAGTTTTATAGCAAGCAATATATAAAGGAGTTTAAAGGTTAGAAATATGTTACTCAGCAGACATATCCTGGTTCGGCCTCTTCGCCTACGTCCAGTCCCCAGTACTCGTTCCGAGCTTTTTGAATCCTCTATTGAGCTCTTTAAAGGTAGAGCATGAAACCTTTTACAACAGAAGCTGGGTATACAAGAGTACCTTCCTCTATTCCTCTACTCACTCCTATAACTACCACTGAGTACTATAACCGAGTACTCAGCTTCTCCTTTCTATTCTTCTAGAAATGATAAGTGTTTGTCCTAAACAACAATTGCTAAGACACCTTAGATGAATGAAATCACTCTAGACTTTTACACAATGATTGGAATTGGTGTAAGATTTGCTTTGCTTTTCTCACAGAACTTCAAGTATGAATTTGGTCAGCGTTTCAACTTGATTGAAGATCTGCATGGAATGAAGCATTTGTAAGGCCTATTTATAGTGACACTTCAAGCACCGGTGATTTCGAATTTCGAAATAACCATTGGAGGCTAACGGCTTCCTGTCGCTTTCACTCTAGACGTGCTCAGTGTCGTTGGCCAATGAGATTCTTGTATCTTCTGTCTACGGCAGTGCTCAGCAGCTTTTCGTCAGATGAACAGAATGTTTCGACATTAATAGTAATGTCTTCCAGACAGCTTACTATGTCTTCTGAGCTTTACCCAAAGTAGAAATACTTTGTCTCTAAGTTGATTTTGTTCTGCCGCTGACTTGTACTTCTTGTCGTTTAACTCAGCAGCTTCATCTTGAAGCAATTGATAGAAGGCTTCTCGATCCTTCTTCATGCTGAGTTAGTGCTTTGCTTAAAACGACTGCGTTTTATCTTCCTGGGCCGTGAGGTCTTGATCTGTTGACTTGGGCTTGACTTCCTCTTATGGGCCTTTAGGCTTTTTATCTTAATGTCTTATAAATCAAATTAACTCAACATTGAACAAACACATTAGTGTGAATAAATCAAAGCATTTAAATTTAATGTGTTAGAATATTTTTATCATTCACATAAATAATTTTGTCAAATCAAAATCACGTGGAAAGATGTTTCAACAATGTTCTCCCTCAACATAAAGCTCACATTCCTCACAACAAGCTTGCCTCTCATAGGCTTATCATAGGGAAGGTTCTTACTTAACATAGAGTCCACATTCCTCACGACAAGATCATCTCTCATGGGCTCATCATATGGAATGTTCTCCCTCAACATGAAGCTCACACTCCTCAAAACAAGATCACCTCTCATGGGCTCATCATAAAACTGTCATTCCTCATGACAAGATCACTCCTCATGGGCTCATCATAGGAAAGATCCTCCCTCAACATAAAACTCCCATTCCTTATGACAAGATCATCCCTAATGGGCTCCTCATAGGAAAGGTTCTCCCTCAACATACACAACCAAGATTCCAACACATATATTTCAACAAAGCACAAAAGAATAAGTTCAGATTTTATCCAATGAGTGACTCGATTCTCTTGCATGTGGCATGTGCTAGGCATCTCGGTACTATCAATAGGCTTCATAAAGCAACCTTCCTCCTCATCTCTAGAGCTCAACTCACCATTATAGAGCTAGGTGCACTATCTCCCAGATCCAATGCTATGTCTTGTGGTAGCCTTCTTAAAGGTGGAAGCCCTTTAAGTGGCTTGTTGGAAGACACATACTTGTCACCCTCGGACATCGGCTCAACTCCCTCACTCCCAACTTTGCTCTCCCCTTTCTCAACTTCATTCTCCTCTTTGGATCTCAACTCACCATATGTAGTAATAGGTGCACTATCTCCCGGATCCCATGCTATGTCTCGTGGTAGCTTCCTCAAAGGTGGAAGCCCTTTAGGTGGCTCATTGAAAGACACGTGCTTGTCACCCTTAAACTTCGGCTCTACTTCCTCACTTCCAACTTTGTTACCCCCATTCTCAACCTCATTCTCCTCTTTGGATTTGACTTCACTAGGAGAGTGGCTAGCTAACTCATCCATGGAACCCAAGTCAAGATGATTCAATGTATCACCCGTTCCACTAATGCACCCCTTCATACTCAACTCCTGAGTTGGATAATCTTCCAAAGTGGCCTCCGTTTTCGTACTAGGAGAACTCTTCAAAGGTGTAAGGACATATCGGATTCCGCCTTTGCGTATGGTGTAGGTGTTGCTTCTTCCCGCATGTGAGGCATCACAATCAAATTGCCATGGCCTACCAATTAGCACATCACAAGCACCCATCTCCACAACATCACACATAGCTTCATCCCCATAAGCTCCAATAGTGAAAGGAACTTTACACCAATGAGTAACTTGAAGTTTTTCCACCTCGTTGACCCAACCAAGGCGGTAAGGTCTAGGATATGGCTCGGGAACTAACCTAAACTTACTCACGGCGGACCGACTAATGATATTTACTTGGCTTCCTCCGTTGATCACCATCTCACACTTCTTCCCAAGAACTAAGCATCGAGTTCTAAATAATCGATGACATTGGCTAGGCTCCTCTTCACTAGGCATAGGCACCCTAGTCACCAAATACACATTATGATCATTGCCATCATCATCAACCTCATAGGTGTCTTCATACTCAACACTTCCCAACTCTTCCTCATATTGGAACCGATTTTCTTCCTCATCATAAGCATCTTCATTTCGGTCCCACTCTACATTTTCCGCCTCATAGTCATCTCGGAACCGTCCTTCATCATGCTCATAAGTCTCTTCGTTTCGGTTCCACCTAATATTTCCCGACTCATATTCATCTTGGAACCGACCTTTATCATCATCATAAGCTTCTTCGTTTCGGTTCCATTCTACATATCCTAACTCATCATCATGATGGAATCTACCTCCATCATACTCATAGATATCTTCGTTGTAGTTCCGTTCAACCTCCTCCAACTCATCATCATAATAGAATCTACTTTCGTTATCTTCATAAGGAGCCCCGTGTCGATCCCACTTAACACACCGACGCCCATTCTCATCATAGTAGACCCCATCTTTGTCTTCCTCACGAGCGGCCCCATTTTGGTTCCACTCAACTCTTTGACGTTCATCCTCCTCATGGTAAACTCTACCATCTTCATCATAATCAAACTCATATGCACTATGACAAAGTTCACCATCCTCACAGATTTCATATTCGGAAGCGTGCTCTCTCTCTTCAACCTCATCCTCGAATTCGCCTTCATAATAATCACATTCCTCATTTCTTACTAGCTCATTCTCGGATTGGTTCTCCTCTTCATCAATCTCCTCTACTAACTCCTCTTCTTCATGATCATGCTCAAATTCATTTCCCTCTTCATCCACGATCCCTCTTTTCCCATGACCTTTCGTTTCCTCACACTCCTCTTCATAATTCGAACCAACTAATTCACGTGCCAAGTCGTCCGACTCAAAAGACATGCTACAACCCAACATGGTAGAACCACCAACATCTCTCCCATCTCCATAGTCATCAACCTCCACACAACAAGTGGTTTCTTCATCCTTCATAAAGAGATTGACAAGTCCAAACTCACTCTCCCCTTCCTCAAGGATAACACCCCCACTCTCCTCACACATACAAGTAAAGTTATGCTTAAGGGGCATTTCATCAAACACTTGGAGAGCATTACTAGCCACATGGGTTTTCTCAATGTTACTACACACAAATTCAACTTCCCCCATGTTTTCACATACAAGCATCCCTTCCTCCTCATCCACAAATGAATCTAAATCCTCCTCCACAATTTCATTATTAATAAATTCACAAGAAGAATCTAAATCCACTCTATTATCACAAACAACCAAATCCTCACTAATAATAGGCATACCCACTACTTCCACATCAAGAATTCAAAGCTTTGGATTTACCTCTTCAATGTGTAAAGGAGAAAAGATTGGTGATGAATATTTAGGAGGGACTTCAATGGCGGGTTGGGAATCATTTCGGTCTCCTTGTTTGTGACTCTCCAAAGATGCCACAAACTCCCTTGTTAGCTCGTTGAATACCCGAAATTCCTGCTTCCAACTCGCATGATGCCTTCTCATGATGGCTTCGAGATTTTCCAATCCCTTGTTGAAGGTTTCAAGATGTTCCTTTAAGGCTTGTGAATAACTCGGTTGAATCATTGTCGAAAGAAGTCTCCGTTCAAGGAAAACGATCGGCTCTGGTACCAACTGATACAGATCGGTTTTATCTGAAAGTTTTAATCGTAAACTTACAAAGATATTTCTTCTCTAGCTAAACTAGAAGGAGTGAATCCCGGATTTTACGGACTAAATCCGTAGGAAATCAAAGATCCCCCATTGTTGAAGGTGAAAACCTTAACAAGCTTCTTAAAGAAGAATTTAATTTGATTGATAAAAAGTTAAAGCATTACAAAGAGAAATAGATGAATTTATATCATCTCAAAAACCTTAATTGCCAAATTACATAAAGGGCAAATTACATAGCTAATTAAAACATAAAGATAAGGGGTAAATGGGTGAAATATAAAGGGATGGCATGGATGGTAAATAGGGAGTGACATGGTTGTAATAAGGGAGTGACAAAGGTGTAAATAAGGAGTGACAGGATTGTAAATAAGGAGGAAGCTGGAGTAAGGAGCAAGTTCCTTAAGCTGAAGGCACGCGGGGCGTGCCTAATTATACGCGGGGCATGCCTTGGCTGTTGAGCTCTTCTCCGGATCAGTACTCATTATACGCGGGGCGTGCCTAATTGTACGCGGGGCGTGCCTTGGCTGCTGAACTCTTCTCTGGGTCATTTCTTCTTATACGCGGAGCGTGCCTGATCCAAGCCCCGCGTGGATGACCTCCTGGACTTTTCTCTGGATCAAACCCTCAAGTACGTGGAGCGTGTAATAAACCACGCGGAGCGTGCCCCACTTATTGTGTGGCACAGTTTTGGCCTCCATACTCGCTTGTTGCTCGTGCTTGATTCTTCCTCCGACTTCCCTCGTCCGGACCCGACCATAGGGAAAGATGCCCCGCATCATTTTGTTTAAGCAAAATTTAAAAAAAGTTTCATAATTTCTTTGAATTAACCTTTAATTTATATTTAAAAAGTCAATTTGATCACTTTTAAGTTAAAATATAAATTATTTGAGCTTTTTAATACCTAAATGACGTTAGTATATGGATACAAAAAATTATCTATTTTCTCTAAAATATATATATATAAATAAATAAAGAGAGAGATAGAATTTTTTTGGACCCTCCTCCAGTCCTGGCCCTAGACTAGCACACCCTTTACCTATACCTAGGATGGGCCCTAAATTCGATTTAAGTTACGGTTGTTGAATCATCGTAAAAGCCATACTAAGCTCTCTTTTAAACTCCTTCCTAATCTTAAGCTTTCTGTATATGAAAAGGCAAAAAAAAAAAAAATGATGATTACCCTTCATCTTTAATTTTAACACATTAAATTTTCTTTTTTCTTTTACACATTAAATCCCTTGTTTGATTAACAGACCGTCAATGATTTCATTTATATGTGAGTTTTACATTTTACAATAAGGTTTTTACAAATCACAAATATAAATAAAACTGATTTGGAACGGTTAAAAGCGCAGATTTCAAAAATACATATAAAAAGAATCACGTTTCGTTAACTGAATTTTACTTAACCTTTTTTTTTTTTTATCGGAAGCTTAATATGAAAAAAAAAAAACATAAAATATCAAAAGTTTAATGCCTTTGAAATTCCAAACGAGAGACTCAATACACTAAAATTCTGGGAATAATCACCGATTAACAAGATCTGAACTCTAATAAATATTCTATTCACATCAACATCATGATGAACCAAAAACATAATTAGGTACACATAACATAAATTAAAAAAACCCTCCATCAATAAGGCACCCAAACAAGATTATCAGCAGGCAAAAAATGACAAACAGAAGACAACCCAGGCTTAACATTAAGCAAACGAAACGACACATGATTAACATCCCATTTTGAAGTATCCATATGACATATACCAACTGCTTCAACTTTCTCACCATCTTCTTCCCCTCTTAAAACCACCTCAAACACCCTATTATTCCCACTCCCACTCCCACTTCTACTATGACAATAATACACCACATATGGATATGGCATTACATGACAACTTATCATCATCTTCATCCTCATCCTTTTCTCCATTACCTCCACTATTCTATACTTCTGCAACTCTTTCACTTCCTTCCCATAATTTGTACTCAAAGCTCTGAACTCAGTGTCCAATCCGAACGCGCCACGTACGTAATCAAGCATGGATTCTAAACTGGTTACACATAGCTTTGTCTCTTTTTCTATTTTGGGATCTGTTTCGCATTGGTTTAGAGTGTATTCTATGGCTTTGGCTTGGGGGGTGTTTTTGGGGAAAGAGAATAGTTTGAGGAGGTATGGGAGATTTTTTGATGAGAATGGGATTGATTTTGTTTGTTGTCTGGTTAGTAAATGGGGTGTGTTTGTTTTGTTTTTGTTTGGGAAATATATTGGGATTTGTTTTCCTATTTTGAGATCATTTATTGTGAAAAATACATTTACTGATGGATCTATATGATGATCTTCTTCTCTGTGATTTGTTATTCTCCTGGAATTCAAGCCTTTAATGGACTGCAATATAAGTTAAGAGATTGATGAGAAAAATTTAAATTTCATGGAGAAAAATATTAATGAGAGAGAGAAAGATTACCAGGAATACAAGAGAAATACACAGGATGATTCTACAGGAACTAAAATGGATAGCCATCTCTCTTTTTGTTAAAATTTTTGAAATAAGGGGACAATTAAAGCTGGGATGATTATTATTTTATAGCACTTATTCACTATTTTATTCATGTATAGATCATCAGATATTTGTACATATCAAGTCAACTTTGCTTACAGTTGGATTTATAAAAAAAAAAAAAAAAATAGGCTGAATAAATTATTTGCCTCAAAATATTTTAAAATTCAAATTTGTTTTTTTTTTGGTGAAAAAAAAATTGTTATATAAGTGTTTTTTCAGATGGAATTTGAATTTTAAAATAAGTTATGTATTAATTTTAAAATGGATAATTATAGAATTAAAAGTTTTTTTTTTTATGAAAAAGTTACTATAACCAATCAAAATAATAGGTTACTGATATAATGGTTAACCAACATATGTATTTTTTACTTTGTCGAAGTTCATACCAATATGTTAGTTTAAATAAGTTCCACCTTAAGTAGTTTTAGATAGAAATTTTAAATTTCTAATATTTTTTTAGATTAAATTACGCTATGTATTCAGAAAAAACAGGTATTTGTATATTTATATTATTTTGGAGGCATGAGTGAAATCATTTGGGCTTAATTATTATTTTAATTTCAGATTTATAAACTTTTATGTAGATGCTTAATTGACATATAAAAATAAAAATAATTTTATTAAAGTAATTGTGATCAGAAGTCAAAATACATATAAAAATATTTTGGAGAACTGGCGTCTAGTATAATTAATATTTGTGATTGGGTTTTTAACATGACCAACAATACTGTCAGAGAAGCTTCTAATAGAAAATTAAAATGTCAATTTTATATTCTTAAACTCTTAAGTAATTTTTTTTTTCATATGGATCATTATTAAGATAATCATATTATATTTAGGGTTAAGGCATAACTAAAATGTGATATCCTATAAAAAATATTGATAAAATAAAAAAAAAACTAAAGATACCAAATTGAAAAATTGAAGTAGAAAGATCGATTTAATTAATGATATAAGTACATTTATGGGTAAAAAGTAAAAATTGCTTTTTGCCGTTAAATTTGAAAGTGGCTACTTGGTGCGCCAATTACAATAAAGATGGGGGAAGTGGAGTTTGAATTTTATGGATACAAAGAGTTGACAACTATATCCTATCCTATCATCTACTTAACATCAAACATGAAATGCATAATAACTCATAATACTCAAAACCTTCTGTTGAGAATATGGCACGTGTTCAACTTGTGCTCATAACAGACTCCAATTCTAGCGGAAAAATGGGTTGCTAGTCTAACAGCTAATATTGAGCTGTATTTTCATATTTCCTATTATACCCTCGATTGTTGATTATAAATACAGAGACTACAATAATAAAGAGCATCGATTCTTAGTTTCTTTCTTTTAGTTTTACATGATATCAGAGCGGGAAGAAAACTCTTGATTGATCGTATCTGGAATGCGCTCAAAGAAGGAGAAATCAAAGTCTTACGTTGATACGGTGCGAAATTCTACAAGTTTTTCCGAATCAGAAGATTCCGGCGACGCTGACGGTTCCGGCAGTGAAAACTTTGAGCAGTTTTCGGAACAATCTGGAGATCACGTATTACACAATTCAAGTTCAGATCATTCTCAAAACATAGAGATGACAGAAGCAAACAATACACAACAGGTAAACCCTAGCGCTCATAATCCTAGTCTAAACATAGTTTCTACTGTGTTGACAGGGAATAATTTCATTTCGTGGAATCGATCTATATTGTTAGCCTTGAATGCAAAGCGTAAATTGAAATTTATACAATCCGATAGAAAACCTACTGATGAGAAATCTGATGAGTTCTTGAAATGGAGAGAAACTGATGATTTAGTTTTTTCGTGGATTATGAATGGATTATCAAAGGAACTTGCTGATGTGTTTTTATTTGCAAAAACTTCTTATGGATTATAGAAAGAGATAGAACAGAGGTATGGTGAGAGTAAGGGACCTCTAATTTTTCAATTACGCAAAGATATTTGTAGCATGACTCAAGGTAATCTGAGTTTGGTAGATTACTTTAACAAAATCAAAAGGAAGTGGGATGAATATGCAGAAATTCGTCCATTACTTAGTTGAACTTGTGGAGGATCCAGGAAGCAAGCTCAGGATCAACTTGAAGAAGAACAATTAATGCAATTCTTGACAGGATTACATCCAGATTTCGAGAATGTTCGTGAACAAATACTCTTGATAGAGCCTCTACCACCGGTGAACAAGGCTTACTCTATGCTGATGCGAATTGAGAAGCAAAGATTTGTTGTCAAAGAAGTGAAAGATGAATTTGTCAATATGACAACTGGATCTGCACAATATCAGTCAAAGAACAATACTGATTTCGAATATACATGGGTTATTAATTCAGGAGCAACAACTCATATGACATTTGCTGATCATATGATGATCAATGTAAGTATGGCAGATGCAAGTAGGAAAGTTTTTCTACCTACAGGTGATGCACATAAGGTAGTAAAACAAGGAGATATCATATTTGGCAATGGTTTTGTATTGAAGAACGTATTACATATACCAAAGTTTAAATGCAGTTTACTTTCAGTAAGCAAATTATTGAATGATGAAGGAATTGGGATTCAATTCTATGCTAAGCATTGTGTTTTGCAGGACCAAGTCTGTAAGAGGACATTGGCAATTGGATTCCTGGAGAATGGATTATACTACCTTACTGGAAGATCTTTTAATAAAGATGTAATAAATAGTTTCAATGTCAAGTTTGATCATTGTATTTTGAATGTTCAAGAAGGTGTTGCAGATATGATGGCCATTTGGCATCAAAGGTTAGGTCATTTATCTGGGAATAGGATGAAGTATGTGCAAAATATACAAAGTTAGGGGGGAAATCCGGATGTTGACTTTGTACATTGTGATGTTTGCATACGTAGCAAAATGACCAGACAACCATTCTGTAATAGTACTTCAAAATCAATAAAATTGTTTGATTTGGTTCACATGGACGTATGGGGACCATATAAAGTTGTTTCTCTCACTGGTGACAGATTTATATTGACTATTGTGGATGACTTCTCCAGGGTTATGTGGCTCGTTTTGTTCAAAAGTAAGGATCAAGTACCTGAGTTGATTAACAACTTCCTAAAAATGGTGTAGACACAGTATGACACATTAATCAAATGTATCAGGTCAGATAATGGTACTGAATTTGTTGGTCAGGAAACTCAAAATGTTTTGAAAGAATGGGGGATTGTTCATCAGAGAACCTGTATAAATAGTCCACAACAGAATGGGATAGTTAAAAGGAGACATAGAAGTCTTACAACTGTGGCAAGGGCTCTGTTAAAACAAGCAAGTTTGCCTCAAAGGTTTTGGGGGGAAGCAATGTTGCATGCTGCAACGTTGATAAATGTTCATCCAACCAAAGTTCTAGGTTGGAAATCACCTTATCAAGTTCTATATGGGAAGATGCCAGATTATGATAAATTGAAGGTATTTGGTTGTACTGCATTTGCAGCTTATACAAGTGCACAAAAGGGAAAATTTGATGATAGAGTGGTAAAGTGTGTGTATTTAGGAGAATCCTCTGGACAGAAGGGCTGAAAATTGTTCAATATTCAAACATAGAAATTATGTGTTTCGAGAGATGTACACTTTATTGAAAATGAGTTTCATTATTCATCTAACAAATTTCATGTTTTAACAGATACAGAACAAAGATCCATCCCAATACACACAGTTATACCAAATTGTGCAGAAGAGAGTATTATATCGACATATATAGAAAATGCAGTTCTAGATTTACATCAACCTCCTGAAGATCACACCAACAATGAAATAGTGTCAGTCAATTCACAAATGCGGACTCTAGAGCAAAGTGAAGTTCAAAGAGAGCAACATGATGATCTCAATGAACAAGAAGCTGTAGTGCCTAGAAACACACAAGAACCACAATTGAGAAGATCCACTAGACAATGCAAACCACCAACATAGATAACTGATTTTGTGTCCAACAATGCTAGTGAAACTGAAAATTTAGAAGAAAAAGCAAAGAAGAAGATGCCAAGCTATACAATACAACATGCAGCCTTCTTGAGTAGCATTGCAAAAATCCCAGAACCAAGCAGTTACTTAGCAGCTAGCAAGGATCCTAATTGGGTTAAAGCAATGGATCAAGAGTTGAAAGCACTTGAAAGCAATGGAACATGGGAGATGATAAAGCTACCAAAAGGGAAGAAAGCAATTTCATCAATGTGGATCTTCAAAGTGAAATATAAAGCAGATGGAAGTCTGGAGAAATATAAAGCTAGGCTTGTAGCAATGGGTTACAATCAAAGGTGGGGGATAGACTATCATGATAGTTTTTCCCCAGTTGCAAAGGTGGTAACTGTGAGATTCTTACTTGCTATAGCAGTCCATTTTGGTTGGGAAATCTATCAAATAGATGTAAACAATGCATATTTGCATGGTTACATTGAAGATGAGCTCTATATGGAGCCACCTGAAGGATACAGTGCAAAGAAAGGGGAATTTTGCAGACTTGTGAAATCCATTTATGGACTCAAACAAGCTGGAAGGCAGTGGAACAAAGAGTTGACTTACACATTGATGAAATTGGGATTCAACAGATTTGTACATGACTACTGTATGTTCTATAAAACTGAAGGGAATGAATTCACAATGTTAGTTGTGTATGTGGGTGATATCTTATTGACAGGATCATCATTGAAAGTTATTGAAGATGTAAAGCAAGAATTGCACAAGGCCTTTACCATCAAAGACTTGGGAATTGCTAAGTATTTTTTGGGAGTTGAATTATCAAGGTCAGAGGATGGGGTGGTGTTATCTTAACATAAGTACATCAATGATATGATCAAAGAAGCTGGATTAATAGAAGCAGAAGTCGCATATGCTCCTTTACCCGCAGGAGTGGACCTCACTGAAGATAGTCCTGTTATCGATAATTGTGATCGATATAGAAGAATCATTGGGAAGCTTCTTTACCTTGGCATCACCAGGCCTGACATAAGCTATGCAACTCAACAGCTTAGTCAGTTTTTACAACAACCTACTAAAATTCAGTTCAATGCAGCAGTACATGTGTTGAGGTATTTAAAAGGAACAACAACTATGGGGTTGTTTTATCCTACCAGATCAAACTTAAGTATTAAAGCTTTTTGCAATAATGACTATGAAGAGCAGGATAAACAAAGCCAAATGAGAATGACTGCATTCAGTGATGCTGATTGGGCAAGGTGCAAGGAGACAAGAAGGTCAGTTGGAGGTTATTGTGTATTTCTGGGTAATTGTCTTATTTCATGGGAGGCGAAGAAACAACCAACAGTGAGCAAATCTTCGGCTGAAGCAGAGTATAGGGCCATGGCAACCACTTTGTGCGAAGTAAAATGGATCACATACTTACTGACAGGATTAGATATTGAAAAACCAATTCCTTTGTTCTGTGATAACAAAGTTGCAATTCATATTGCAGAAAATCCGGTTTTCCATGAACGGACAAAACATTTGGACATTGATTGTCACATGGTTAGGGAACATTTACAGAGTGAGCTCTTATGTACTACATATATAGCTTCTGAAAACCAGCTAGCTGATGTCTTCACGAAGCCATTAACATTTGGTCAAATGTTACCTATGCTATCGAAGATGGGAATTGTAGAAATGGAACAAGTAAAAGATAGAAAAACAAGTATACAAGTGAAGGATATTTCACACGTGAAGAGGGGGTGTTGAGAATATGGCACGTGTTCAACTTGTGCTCATAACAGACTCCAATTCTAGCGGGAAAATGGGTTGTTAGTCTAACAGCTAATATTGAGCTGTATTTTCATATTTCCTATTATACCCTTGATTGTTGATTATAAATACAGAGACTACAATAATAAAGAGCAGTGATTCTTAGTTTCTTTCTTTTAGTTTTACACCTTTTCATTTCTACTTCACAACAAAGTTTTTGTGACAAAAAGTTTAAGGGGGAGGAGGGTATTTCCTGTCTAAAGAAGCCTTAATGCTACAAAAGAACATACGAGAGCATACGTTATCTATGAAGACTTTAACAATAATAATAATAATAATGAGAATCGAATTCAAGAGTACCACACAAGACATTTCATAAAAGTTTAATGCATATTTATATCTTTAAATTTGACAAATTTTACTTATTGAAACCCTGAACTTTTAAAATAATCTATGACACATCTATAGTTGGTTTTAGAAACCTATCACATACATATAGTTAGCTCATTAGGGCCTCATACATACAAAATCGTTGATTTGGCATCTTTGATAGATGAGATGACATGTGCATGCTATAGAAAAAAAATGCGTGAATTCGTTCTATATGTTGCCTAGTCTGTCAAAAATGACAAATCAACAATTTTATGTGCAGGAGATCCGAATGATCCAACTATAGCACTACAAAAAATTACATCTATACCAACACTTTTTTAAAAGCACTTTTAAAAAGTATCACTACAAAATATCTATTTATTTACTTCAATTTTACACCTCTATAGCTATTTACTTAAATCTAAATAGATTAGTTGAATAATGTACCAGACTCATTATACTTACATTACACTTTACTCATTTGTTGGCTCATCAAAATACAGGTTAAAAGGGCAAAACAATTTATGTTAGGTGGCATCGCATAACTTTTCCTCGACCTTCTCCCTCACCGCTCCTCTATCTTCTCATACTTCACCACTCACCACTCATCGCATGATTTCTTGTTTTAATCACCCCTACCTTTTCTTTATACTTTTGACTCTTTTTAACCATCTTTTTATTATTTTGCCTTATTATTTTTAGTTGTGTTTTATATAATTTTATCCTTTAAGGTTAAAGGTATATAAATTTATCTCTTTGTAAGATACAACCACTTTTATCATCTTTATCAAATCAATTTATGATTTCAAATCACTATTTTCGAATCTTTCACTCTCTAGACAACTACTTTCTTTCTTATAACCAAATTAAAAAATTAAAATTGTTTAGAATATTATTTTCTTTAGCTCTATAATAGAAGGTTACTTATTTTTGAAGAGGTCTTCTTGATCAACCATTGAAATTAGATCTGGGTATGGGCCGGCGAGCCCGCCTGGCCCATCCAGGTCCAGGCCCATTTAACCAGGATTGGACACATGAAATTGGTGTCAGGTCCGGTCCAGTCCAAGTCCGTATAACCCCGCCAGAAACTGGACGGGCTTGGACTATATGAATTTTACATCGGGTCGACCCGATATACTATATATTATAATTTATAAATATAAATTAATTATATTTTTTTATGAGATGATATATATACTTATCTTACCATCATGTTTCGATAGACAATTAGTTTATTAGAATTTTTACAAACTTATTAAGTATTGTGTTGTGTTTACTATTTTTTTATTAAGAAAAGTTGGTGTGACATTTTAATTGTATTTTTTTAATATACAGATGAGCTTGGGATTCATATTTTAGGTCCGAGCCCAGTCCGAATCCGAGTCCAACTCAATTTATTGTGGGCTGAGCTTGAGCTTGTCAGGTTTTATTAAAAGTCCAATAGGCCCGATCCGAGCCTGGTCTATGTCCAAGTCTAATTGAAATGAATAATCATTTTAGTAAAATGAAAAATTCAAAAATCATAAAAATTATTCTTTGAAATTCAGAAACCATAATAAAAATAAAAACATAGTTGAGAAGTCATGAATAGAATTTGCCTGTTTATATGTTAAGCTCTCTATGGCGGTTTTCATCTCGCCAGTTACCATTAGATCTACAATGTGTGAATCTAAGTCTTACGATGTTTTTAATCTACACCACATGATTTTAATAAACTTAAATCTAATAGTAATTGACCAAATTCATTTAGTCAGTCACTTAACCAGATAAAAATTACCGAAGCTTCCCAAGAGTTTTTCGAGACATTCATTTGGAGATGACTAGTAGTAGGTTTTACTTCTCTTCATTTTTCATTATTTTCTTTTTCTAAAAGAAAAACTGGTGCCAAACTTTGACTTCAATTCCATGAAGTAATGATTGATAAGAACAAATTCAAAAAGCTTTGATATATTAAATTGTAGATATGTTAGGTATGGTATCAACTTTCAACAAGTTCAAATGCATGACATTGATTACATGAATTACTAGAACTTTACCCAACTAAAGTTGTAGTCTTTCTAGCTACCATACACTATAAAAGCAAAATTTTGTGATATTGACATGTTTGGAACAAGGGATAAATATTTAGAGCAACTGCTTTTTGCTTTTTCTAAAATTTTCCCAACCATCTATATTTTCCCTGCCAACCCTAGACCTCATTTAGTGCCTTCTTATATACATCATTTTTAGTGCTATAGCATGTGCTTCAAAGATTCTCTATTCCTCCATGCATATTCACCAATTATGCATAAACTGAAAATAGATATATATGTTTGACTTGCCCTGCCAAAAATATGATTTGATTTTTTTCTTTCTCATTATCTTTTACTAAGATTTTCTTTTAGATATAAAATCGTTCTCAAATACCTAGTACTGTTATGAAAGTCATGATTTCGATCTTAAAATTTTGCCATAATCCACTTTGTCATTTAACCCTTTCTATTCTATTCTATTCAGTAGTCAACCTACAAACTCAACAAATGTAACACATCATGCCTCTTTATATGCTTATATGACAATCACAAGGAACTAATGGTCTTCAGGTGGTGAATTTAATTACCAGCACTTTGACACCAACACAAGAACAATCCCTATCACGCCCCTTTACACATGAGGAAATTAAAGCGGCAGTCTATTCCATGCATCCGGATAAAGCCCCGGGTCCCGACGGACTCAATCCTGGCTTTTTTCAACAACACTGGTCAACCATTGGCGATGTCATCTCCTCCTACTGTATTGACTGTCTGAATTCAGGTTCCTTTCCTTCTCAACTGAACTGCACCAATATAGCTCTCATTCCAAAAAAAGCACCCACCGACGGCACTAACGGATCTCAGGCTTATTGCCCTTTGTAATGTCCTGATGAAGATCATAACCAAGGCTGTTGCAAACAGGATCAAACTGCTCTTGAACTCAATTATCTCTCTGGCTTAAAGTGCCTTTGTGCCTCAACGCTCCATCACTGACAATATCATAATCGCGTATGAGGTAGGACACACACTTCAACTCGGTAAAGGCGGGCGTAGAGGCTATGTTGCACTCAAAGTTGACATGTCCAAAGCGTACGACAAAATCGAATGGGACTTCCTCTGAGCAGTCCTTATCCGTATGCGGGTTTAGGGTTTAGGGTTTAGGATGGAGTTGATCATGGTGTTGAAACACCTTTCCACATAATTTTGATTTGACAAAATTGTTTAAGTATAATTAAAATATATTCTAAACACACTAAGTTTAAATGCTTTGATTTATTCTACTAATGTGTTTGTTCAATGTTGAGTTAAATTGTTTATAAGACACAAGATTAAAAGGCCCAAGCCAAATACGGAAGTCAAAGCCCAAGTCAAACAGTTTAAGGCAACTCGGCCCGCGTATGTCAAAACGCTGTCGTTATGTACAAAACGCAGCTCAACAAGAGAAGGATCTAGAAGACCTTCAAGGAATAACTTCGGAACGAAGCTGCTGAGTTGATTCGACAAACAGTACAAGACAGCAGCTGGCTAAGAACAACTTCCAGACAAAGTATTTCTACTTTGGGTAAAGTTCAGAAGACACAGTATGCTGTCTAGTTGACATTACCATAAATGGAGAGACATTCTTCCGAGCTGACCAAAAGCTGGCCGAGGACAGAAGATACTCAAATCTGATTGGCCGAGAGCTCTGAGCAAGTCAGGATGACAACGACAGGAAGCCGTTTCCCTCCAACGGTTATTTCAAAATTCGAAATGAACCGATGCCTCAGACGTCTCTATAAATAGTGCCATCAGTTGCTTCATTCAACAGAGAGAACTTGATCAAGCCATTACGCTGACCAAATTTCTACGCAAAGTTCTCCAAGCAAAAGCAAAGCAATCTTACACTATATTTCATATCTTTTGTGTAAAAGTCTAGAGTGATTATTCAATCATCTAAGGTGTCTTAGCAATCATTGTTTAGGACAAACACTTATCATTTCTAGAGATTAGAAAGGAGAGGCTGAGTACTCGGTTATAGTACTCAGCGAGAGATTAGGATTGAGTAGAGGTATAGAGGAAGGTACTCTTGTTATACTCAGTTGCTAAGATTGTAAAAGGTTTGATGCTCTACCGTTAAAGAGCTCAGTAGAGAATTCGAAATCTCGGAACGTGTTCTGGGGACAGGACGTAGGCTTGGAGGCCGAACCTGGATAAATCTGCTGAGTAACATATTTCTAACCTTTAACTCCTTTATATATTTATTGCTTGCTTAAACAAAAACTGACCAAGTAAAGAGGTCAAGCTGAGTTGTGCGCGTTGAATATCCGAGCTCAGGAATAGACTCTAAGTGCTATCTCCTGACTCAAGTAAAGAAACTGACCTAGTCATTAGTTGACTAAGCCAGTATCTTGCTATTCACTCAGCGCCGCTGTCCAAACCTTTTTCTCACGAAAAAGAAGTCTGCCCTAAGCTTAAATTTTTTAAATAGTTCCTAACCCCCCCTTGGAACTATACTTGTAACGTTATAAGGGACCAACAAGTGGTATCAGAGCTTAAAAGCTCACTGTAAAAGGTTTAACCACCTTGAGCTGATCCCCACTATGGGCGAAAACAGCACTCGGTTTCTCCCAGGAAACCAAACAACTCAGATCTTACCTGAGGGGCTGTCCATTACTCGGCCTCCCCTATTCTTCGAGTCTAACTATACCTTTTGGAAGAATAGGATGAAAAATTTCATTCAGGCTACAAACATGAGTGCCTGGCTATCCATAGTCTAAGGCCCATTTGTACCTGTCGAAGTTGTGGCTGGCCAAACAGTTGTTAAAGCTGAGGCCAAATGGACAGAGGATGATCTCAAGAAGCTACAAAATCATGCTTCGGCTATAAATATGCTTCACTGTGCGCTCGATGATGCAGAATATAATAAAATCTCAGGTTGTGAGTCGGCGCAAGAGATCTGGAAGAAGTTGGAGGTCACCTATGAGGGAACCAATAAAGTAAAGGAGTCCAAGGTGAACCAGCAGATGAGACTGTATGAGCTGTTCGAAATGAACAATGATGAGGGTATATCTGACATGAATGCAAGGTTTACCAACATCATCAATGAGCTCAAGAGACTTGGGAAGATCTTCACTGAGGAAGAACAAGTCAAAAAGATACTCAGTAGTCTTCCTAAAGACTGGCAAGCAAAGAAGACCGCTGTTGAGGAAGCTCAGGACTTAACCACCTACAAATATGATGAACTCATCGGCTCGTTGCTGACCCATGAGATATCAATGAAAAACTTCGAGGTGAAGGAAAAGTTTGAAGACAAGAAGCAGAAATCTCTTGTCATGAAAGCTGACTCCACTGATGGGAGCTCAACAGATGATGAGGAGATGGCTATGTTCACAAGGAAGATGAAAAGGCTGTTCAGAAAGAATGACAAATATTCTAAGAAGCCTTATAGAAAGTTTGATAAGTATAAAGCTGAGTCCAGCGACAGCAAATACAAGAAAGACAACTCAAAGCCCATCACATGCTTTGAATGTCATCAAACTGGCCATATCAAGTCAAGCTGCCCCACGCTAAGGAAGGATAAGAAGAACGGTAAAAAGGCAATGGTGGCTACGACAGTGATGAGTATTCATGTGATGGGCATATCAAGTCAAGCTACCCCACGACAGTGATGAGTCTTCATCAACAGAAGTTGAGGCCACCGAGTCAGCGAAGATTTGCTTCATGGCTGACGAACTTGCTAAGCCATGCGTCTCTGAGCATACTGACCCCTCCATTGCATCTGATGATGAGGAGCAAACAAATGAGGTAATATCACTTTCCCAGCTCAGAAACGAAATGGGTAATGCCCTGAGTGACCTCTATACACTTGTTAAGAAGTGTAATAAGAAAATTAGAGCACTCAGCAGGCGCTGTGACGAGGTTGAAGAGGTCAAGCTAAGTGACCTCAGATTCCTTCTTCAGGACAACTCAACTTTGCATGATAATATGGAGATCATACATAAGTCTGTCTCTGAAGTCCAATCAGATTCAAAGAAACTGAGAAAGGACGTCACAAATATCCAGAACCAACTAAAGGTTCAAAACAAAAGAAATATTCCTCTGAATGCTCAGTACCGAAGTACTGGTCAGCAGAGATGGAATCCCCAGCGGAATGTCCAGTGTGACTTCTGTGGGAAGAAAGGACACACCACAAAGGTGTGCTGGCACGCTCAGCACTGGGGTGCTGACCAGTCAGTGAGAAATCCTAAACGGAAGGTCAGCTGTGACTTCTGTGGAAAGAATGGCCATACTGTCCAAGTATGCCGCCATAAAATAAAATATGATGCTTTACCTGTTGAACCTAACAAGCAAGGACCCAAAAAGAATTGGGTACCTAAAAGTAACTAGTTACAATGCAGGTAAGCCTGAGGTGTGCTGAGAAGTCAAAGATGTGGTATATTGACAGCGCATGCTCGAGGCACATGACTGGTGATGAAACTCAGTTCATCACATTTGAGCGTAAACGAGGAGGAAGTGTAAGTTTTGGAGACAACAAAAAGGGTAAGATAGTAGGGTCAGGAACCATCGGAGGTAATCCTACTATTGAGTCAGTCTCCCTAGTCAGCGAACTCAAATATAACTTACTCAGTGTAGCTCAGCTATGTGACAAAGGGAGAAAAGTTATATTTGATGCTACTAGATGTAAAATATACGAGGGAAAAACAAATGAGTTAATTTTAACTGCCCCTCGGATTGATAATGTCTTTATGCTAGACTTAGAGAAAAAGTTTTCAAAAACTGTATGCTTAGTTTCAAAGGAAGAAAATTTCTGGCTATGGCACAGGAGACTTGGTCATGTAAGCATGGACCTCTTGGCCAAATTAGCAAGAAAGCAATTGGTTGAGGCACTGCCTGAACTTAGATTTGAAAAAGATCAATTATGCCACGCTTGCCAAGCTGGAAAACAAACCAAACAATCTTTTCATAGCAAAAACATTGTCTCAACTAAGCGTCCGTTAGAATTACTACACTTGGATCTCTTCGGTCCAGTCCAGCCGCTGAGTCTGGGTGGAAGAAGATTTTCCTTGGTCATTGTAGATGACTTCTCTCGGTACACTTGGGTCATCTTGCTGAGTAGCAAGGATGAGACCTTTGAGACATTTTCAAATTTGGTTAGAAAACTTGAAAATGATAAAGATCTAAAACTAGCTCACATCCGAAGTGATAATGGTGGAGAATTCAAAAACCAACAGTTTGTTGAATTCTGTGAAGCCAGCGGCATTGACCATAACTTTTCTGCTCCTAGAACGCCTCAACAAAATGGGGTTGTTGAAAGGAAGAACAGAACACTGGTTGAAATAGCCAGGACAATGCTGAGTGAGCATAGGCTTCCAAAGTACTTTTGGGGAGAAGCTGTTAACACAGCATGCTATATTCTTAATAGGGCTCTTGTTAGACCTATACTAAAGAAAACCCCCTATGAGCTTTGGAAAGGACGAAAGCCCAACATTGGATACTTTCGTGCCTTTGGCTGTAAATGTTTTATTTTAAACACTAAAGATAGCCTAGCTAAATTTGACTCAAAAGCTGATGAAGCTATCTTTTTAGGCTACTCAACAAACAGCAAAGCATACAGAGTTTTCAATAAACGAACTCAAGTTTTAGAAGAGTCAGTACATATTGAGTTCGACGAAACTAACCTTGTAGGAAGATATCTACCGCTGACCGAGGATGATCCACACTCAGCACCCGCTGATCAAGATACAGCTGCTGAGTCATTCCCTCAAGGGCTGACCAAAGGTAAAAGTGAACCAAATATTGTTTTCACTGACCAGTCTTCACCTGCAGAGATTATTGAAACACAGACAACACAAGACATCAATCTACCCAAAGAGATAAGGATTCCAAGAGGGCACTCAGAGAGTGCAATCCTTGATGCCGCTGAGAATACCCTGATGACAAGAAACCAACTCAGGAGGTACCTCAGCAATGTAGCCTTCGTCTCAGTTCAGGAACCTAAGAACTTCGCTGATGCTGAGGAAGATGAATTCTAGATGAGCGCAATGCAAGAGGAACTTGATCAATTCAGAAGAAACGATGTATGGGAGCTAGTGCCACATCCAAGGAGTCAGAAGACTGTTGGAACAAGATGGGTCTTCTGCAACAAGCTGGATGAGCAAGGAAACGTAGTCAGGAACAAAGCAAGGCTTGTAGCTCAGGGCTACAGTCAGCAAGAAGGTATTGACTACGGTGAGACCTTTGCCCCAGTGGCAAGGCTAGAGGCTATTAGGATTTTATGTGCATATGCATCTTACATGAACTTTAAACTGTTTCAAATGGATGTTAAGAGTGCATTCCTTAATGGAGTTATAAACGAGGAAGTTTATGTTAATCAACCTCCAGGGTTTGAGGATCCTAAATTCCCAAACCACGTTTATAAACTCAAAAAGTCTCTGTATGGCCTCAAGCAAGCACCACGTGCTTGGTATGAGAGGCTGACCAGTTTCCTGCTGACTAGAAACTATGTCAGGGGTAAAGCTGATACAACCTTATTCATTAAGAGAAAGGGTAAAGATACCCTGCTGGCTCAAATATATGTTGATGATATTATTTTCGGTGCTACTAATGAGTCAATGTGCAAGGAATTTAGCAAGCAAATGCAGACTGAGTTTGAAATGTCTATGATGGGAGAACTCAACTTCTTCCTTGGACTTCAAATCAAACAAGGAAAGAATGACATCTTCATCAGTCAAGCTAAATATGCGAAGGAGATATTGAAGAAATATGATCTTGAAAATTGCAAGCCAATATCCACTCCTATGGGCACTGACACTGTCCTCTGTGCTGACGAGAATGGTAAGTCAGTAGACAGCAAGTTATATCGATGTATGATAGGCTCTCTACTTTACTTAACAGTAAGTAGACCGGACATTCAGTTCTCAGTATGCTATTGTGCTAGATATCAATCTAACCCTAAGGAATCTCATTACATAGTTGTAAAAAGAATCCTTAGATATTTGCAAAGCTCAGTGAACGCAGGTTTATGGTATCCCAACACTCATGGTTTTACACTCGTTGGATACACTGACGCTGACTACGGTCGAGACAAGCTAGAATGGAAAAGCACCTCTGGAGGATGTCATTTCTTAGGAAGCTGTCTTGTATCTTGGTTCAGCAAGAAGCAGGCGTCAGTAGCCTTGTCTACCACTGAAGCTGAGTACATTGCTGCTGGTCATTGTGTTGCTCAAGTCCTATGGATGAAGCAATAGCTTGAAGACTATGGTGTTCAAACAAAGACAATTGAGGTCAAATGCGACAACAAAAGTGCAATTGATCTATCAAAGAACCCAATTCAACACAGCAGAATGAAGCATGTCAGCATAAGGCATCACTTCATTAGAGACCATGTACTCAAAGGTGAGATAAAGCTGACCTACGTCCCAACGGATGAGCAGCTTGCCGATATCTTCACAAAGCCACTAGCTCGTGAACAGTTCAGCATACTGAGAGAAGCCATTGGTATGTTTAATCCTCTTCAGTAAATTCCTGTTCTAAAATATTAATTTATGCTGAGTGAATTACTATGCTGAATGAGTTATGCATGCTGAGTGATTGTTATGCTAAGTACTTAACATATCAATACTGAGTACATATGCACACCGAGTAGTAATTTTCAAACTGAGAAATCATCCTTTCATATACTACTGACCACCCATAATATAAAACGCTTAGTATTCTAAACGTTGAGTGTTAGATCCGTTGCATTAAATGCAAAAGCACGCGAATAGCCACCTAGGATGACGTATGCACCGAATGTGTCATAAAAGCCAGGATCTTTGTCGGTTGACAATCCCAAGGCAAAACTGACACATGGATTCGATAAGATCCACACTTCATCGCTATAAATAATGGGTAAATCCTCATTCTTTATTTTCTTTACACTTACCGAATTCTTTGGCAAAGCATTCTCTCTCTCTCTCTAAGACTCCCAAAGCTTCCCAATCCTCTTTCTGATATAATGACTAGAGTTTCCGTCAACATCTGCGGTGCCGGTCACCCTAAGACCAGCTCCGATGAACCCTCCAGGCAAACTTCTGTGCCTAAAACCACCAAGGTCACTACACCGAACAAAGGCAAAACTGGGCAAGCTACCTCCTCCAAAGGAAAACCGACCAAGGCCAGAACCTATACCAAGGTATTTAAAGACATTAGCGAATGGAAGGTAGACTTCTCACGGTGGGTTTCTGAGACTTTCGTGACATCCGAGCAACCCTTCTGCGAATGGATATCGCAAAATGGATGGACCGAGCTGTTCTCCATTAGGGATCACACCTATCCTGATCTTGTAAGGGAGTTCTACCACAATCTCCGAGTTGCTGATGATAACCAGGACTATCTGGTAACTGTGGTAAAAGAAAAGACCATTTTCATAAACCCTACTTACCTCGCTAACTTGCTGAAGTTGAAGAATGAGGGAACAAAGCTGAGGCGATCTGGAGATCATAAAGGTACTGGGTACGATACCACCTTCTGTAAGCCCGCTGGCCACTCAGGAGAAGTCTTGAGTACCTCAATGGGTCAGCACCAAAAGATGGCTCACTATTTGCTGACCTACTTTATTTATCCCAAGATTAACTGCACCACCTCAGCAACGATTTTTGAGCAATGCTTCATATGGCATATGCTGACGTACAAGTCGATCAATATGCCAGTATTTTTGATTGATGGGTTCATAAGGAGCACTGGAACGCTCAGGCTAGGATCACTCATCACCAGAATCCTCTTAGATCATCAAATTGATCTATCTCAGGAAACTAAGGCTAGAGGATCTGAAATAACAGCTGCTTCGCTGAGGGCTTTGAAGTTCAATCAGCCACTAAAGAAAGGAAAGCTGCTGCTGAACAACAAGCCGAGGAAACAGCTCCAAAGTAAAGCCTAAGGACAACGGCTCCAGCTGCCCGCAAGAGGAAAACTGTTGTGACATCTTCCAAGAAAGCTGAGCCTCAGACCAAGAAGTCAAAGTCAGCTGCTGAACCAGGTCAGGAAAGACCTAAGTCAGCTGAGAAAAGGAGCAGGCAAGAAGAGCCTGAAATTGAGGATGAGCAACCTCAAAATAAGCAGAAGTCTTCTACACTGACTCCCATTGATGCTATTCCTACTGATGTAGTTGTCCCTGGAGACTCTCACTACACACAGTGTCTAGGAACTGTAGCTGAGCATCAAGAAGATGAGGTGCATCTGGACGATCAGTTCATTGCACAAGTTGAGGAAGAGTTAGATGGCGATAGTGAAGAAGATGAAGAATAAGAAGAAGCCAGCGGTCAGGATGACACTGAGGATACTGAGGAAACAGCTAGTGAGGTTGATGCTGAGCCAACCAATACTGGGTTGGCTGCTGGAGATGAACAAGAACCTGACCAACACAATGTTGATCAAGGACAAGAACAAGCTGACCAGCTTAATGCTGATCAAGAGGAAACTTCTCCCTCTCAATCATGAGAGTCTATTCAAGCTGATACTCCTCCTCCTCGCAGAAGAAGACTAGTTAAGGCAAGTCAGAAGTCAGTAATTAACATTCCTGTTCAACCACCAACTGTCCCTGACTTTGTAATTCAGAAGCCGACCCAAGACCCTTCTAAACTGAAGCTGAAATTTTTCAGAAAACAACCAACCACTACTCCATCGGCTTCCCTTGAAAAGCAAGCCTCTGTTTCTTCACCAAAGGAACATGCCGACTTGAATGCTTCCACCAACTCAACAAGTCAAGTTCAGTCAATTCCTATAAATGCTGTCAATACAAGCATTGTGCTGACTCACAACATTCCTGCACCAGTCAGCACAGACAGCATTAGAATTACCTCTTCTCCAATCAACACCTCTGCCAATCAATCAGTTCTACCTGAAACTCAAGTGCAGATTGGAACCACACTTCCAGTCACTGACCATGTGATTCCACTGACTCCTCTTCCAACCGGTCACACTGAGACAACAAGGCAAGTTAATGAAGGCACTCTTAGCTACTTGCATGCTACTGAGTCTGGAAAAAGAATCATTGACTCGGTGCAAACATTGATCAAAGACCTTCATCAATCCACTCAACCTGCTGCTGGATCTTCTACTGCTGAGACAACTCAGCTCTCCCATGTAACCCAGCTTCTCAATGAAGTTAAGGGATTCAAGGACTTGCTGAGTGTCATCGTTACCTTTCAAGCACAGCAAGCTAAGCAGGATTCCATCGCAAAGCTGGCTGACATCCAGCTGACAATAGTTCAACATCTCAACGCTCTTCAAGAACAAGTTCAGACGTTGTCAGCTGAGAACACACGCTATGCAACTTCTGATGAAGTAAAAATGCTCTGAGCAAGTCAGGATGACAACGACAGGAAGCCGTTTCCCTCCAACGGTTATTTCGAAATTCGAAATGAACCTATGCCTCAGACGTCTCTATAAATAGTGCCATCAGTTGCTTCATTCAACAGAGAGAACTTGATCAAGCCATTACGCTGACCAAATTTCTACGCAAAGTTCTCCAAGAAAAAGCAAAGCAATCTTACACTATATTTCATATCTTTTGTGTAAAAGTCTAGAGTGATTATTCAATCATCTAAGGTGTCTTACCAATCATTATTTAGGACAAACACTTATCATTTCTAGAGATTAGAAAGGAGAGGCTGAGTACTCGGTTATAGTACTCAGCGAGAGATTAGGATTGAGTAGAGGTATAGAGGAAGGTACTCTTGTTATACTCAATTGCTAAGATTGTAAAATGTTTGATGCTCTACCGTTAAAGAGCTCAGTAGAGAATTCGAAATCTCGGAACGTGTTCCGGGGACAGGACGTAGGCTTGGAGGCCGAACCTCGATAAATCTGCTGAGTAATATATTTCTAACCTTTAACTCCTTTATATATTTATTGCTTGCTTAAACAAAAAATGACCAAGTAAAGAGGTCAAGCTGAGTTGTGCGCATTGAATATCCGAGCTCAGGAATAGACTCTAAGTGCTATCTCCTGACACAAGTAAAGAAACTGACCTAGTCACTAGTTGACTAAGCCAGTATCTTGCTATTCACTCAGTGCCGCTGTCCAAACCTTTTTCTCATGAAAAAGAAGTCTGCCTTAAGCTTAAATTTTTTAAATAGTTCCTAACCCCCCCTTGGAACTATACTTGTAACGTTATAAGGGACCAACACATGGCATGTGTAACAACGGTTGAGTACCAAATCACTAATCCAAATGCCTCATTCTCCACCTTCAAGCCATCAAGAGGACTCCGACAGGCTGATCCACTGTCTCCATACATGTTTATTCTCTGCACCAAAGTACTAATGGATCTCCTACGTCGTGTGGAAGATGCAGGAAGAATACATGGATGCCAGATATGCAGAGTGGCCCCTTGATATCCCACCTCTTATTTGCTGATGACAGTTATTTCTTTTTCCAGACGACACATGATGAGGATTTACAGATTCAGCAGATTTTCAATGATTATGAAAAAGCATCGGGACAGAAGATAAACTTTGAGAAATCCAAAATCATCTTCAGCTCTAAGGTCACTTAGGAGAGACAAATGGAGTTGGCGCAAGCACGAGGGGTTCAAATAGTTGGTAGTCAGGATACTTATTTGGGCCTGCCATATGCGGTTGGAAGAAGACGCATTGCAACCTTCTCATATGTTATAGATCGGTTGCGTAGGAAGCTAAGAGGCTGGCAAGGTAAAAGAATTTCACAAGGAGGGAAAGAGGTTTTGATTAAAGCGATAGCCCAATCTATACCAGCTTATGCTATACAGGTTTTCTCTCTCCCTAAATATATCTGTGATAGAATTGAAATCCTCCTCAATGGATACTGGTGGGGCAGAGGAGTTAAATGGAAGACGTGGAAACACCCGTGTGTCAGGAAAGCTTGGGGAGGCTTGAATTTCAGACACTTAACAAAATTTAATACCGCCTTCTTGGGAAAGCAAGCCTGGAAATTCCTCACAATGCCAAATATGCTTGTATCCCAATTATTCAAAGCAAAATATTTCCCCAACTTTGAGTTCCGTGAAGCTAGATTGGGTAGCAACCCGAGCGCGGTATGGGCTAGTATCTGCAAATGTCAGGAACTCCTAAGGAACGGTACCAGGAATCAAATTGGAAATGGTGCCAAAACCAGAATCTGGAAAGATCAATGGATAAACTCAGATGTAGGCAGACCGAGCGGCAGCTCCAGTGCAATGGAGGAGTGGACGGTTGATAGACTGATTGCAACAGACAATGGGATATTGACACATTGAATACGTTGTTTTCATCGGAAAATCGGTTGAGCATTTTGCAGATTCCGCTCTCTATTCGTGAAACTAAGGATCAATTGAGTTGGCAGTGGGAAAGGAAAGGAAAATACAGTGTTAAAATGAATTACTATGCTTTGGTGCCGACTCATCCAAAGCCCACAGAGGAGATTTGTCAAGCTCCCTGGAATAAGCTATGGCAGATTTCCTGTCCTCCGAAAATCAAAAACTTCTTATAGCGTGCGACCTGGAATATTCTACCAACCAATGGGAATCTTCGACTCCATCAGATTTGTGTTAATTCTGTCTGCCCTTTCTGCCAGCAAGATGCGGAGTCAATTTCACATATCTTCTTGACATGCCCGCTCACAATCAATACTTGGAATCTTTCATCAAATGCTGCACTTAACCCTAGCGAAATCAACAATTCTTTGATCAATGGTGGACAGCTCAGCTTACAAAGGATGGAGCATCAAAGGCCATGGAATGGGCGACTCTCTTGTGGTTTGTATGGCATGGCAAGAACTGATTGGTCTGGGAACGCAGTTCGTTTCATCCTCCGGACATTGCAAACGAGCGGTCATTTTCTTGGAGAGCTGGAGACGAGCCCAAGACAAAAACGAGAACAACAATACGACAATTGATTTACAATCCAATAGATCTTGGTCTCCCCGATAATTGGGCTTAAAGTAAATTTTGATGCTTCAGTTAGACAAAACGAAGCCAAATTTGGAATCAGAGCTGTTGTGAGAGACGTCCATGGCTCCTTTATTGCGGGAAGATTCAAATATATTATCGGGAATCACTCTCTAGCGATTGATGAAATTGTTTGCATTGAAGGGGATTCACATCTGGTAATCAACGCGTTACGTCAAGAGGAATAAAATGACAATTCAAGTTTTGGTTTAATCCTTGCAGATTGCTTAGCATTAGCACGGACGATTTCGAGCTGTAGTTTCCATTTTGTTTGTAGAGAAGCAAATAATGTCACTGATGAAGCGGCAAAAATAGGCTTTCATACTCCCTCCTTGATTGTAACCAATTCTGCCCCTGATTCTATTGTAAGCCTACTAGCTCATTATTAAATTTATTCAATCATTATTTCATTAAAAAAATATGCTTATATGACATTGATTAGCCTCCTTCAATTCATATTGTGCATCTTATTAGTCCCTCAATTCACCAAGTGTAATGCTTCGTACCTGTTGGGTTTTTATATCTGTTTCAAAACAATGAAAGAAGGATTCATCGGGACGTAAAAGGTGTATTAGAATGGATGGAGAATGTGTTTTGAGAGGTGTACTCAGTGTCATGTAGGCACAAAAGTGGCTAAATGCATGATAATTTTTTAGTTGAAGTGGCTGATAGGTTGGCCACGAAGTAGAGGGGACTAAATGACAAAATGAGACAAATTTAGGGGGAGGCGAGGTATTAAGCCTTTATTATTTTTTTAGAGAAAATGTAGATTTAATTACTCTTAACGTGTTGCTGAACTTTAACCTTTCGAATTAATACCAATTTTTATCTCTGTCCAATTAATAAAAAGTTCAAATGCATTGGTTTAATTGTCACATCGGATATTCTAAACAAGTATGTCGATAAACTGATATAATTTTGTGCATTCTGACTAGTTGTTTGTAATTGCATTAATAACGTAGTAAACAGTTTAACTAGCCTTTTCGGAGTAACATATATGTGGGAACCTTAATTTTTAGCATTGTGATAAGTTGTTTGTAACTCTATTAGTAACACAGTAAATACATAATTTTATGTTTAAAAGTTTTGATATGCTAGTTAAATAACAACTCAGATAATTGTAATCAGTCAAATGGATTACACGAAGATTGTTACTTTCTATTGTTCTGTCAAATGGTTGGTTTATTACTCAGCTTGATGTGTCTAATGTCTTTCTCTATGGATGAAGTTGTATATATGGAACAACCACTTGGTTTGATAAACTCCTAATTTCTTAACCATGTTTGTTGGTCGAAGAAACGCTTGTACAATTTGAAACAGGCTCCACCTATGTGGCATAAATGTCTGTCTACATCTATTATCGATATAGGGTTCAAAAGTTCTAAAGTTGATACCTCATTTTACTATTTTCGAGAAAATAATATTGAACTACATTGCTTACTTTATGTGGGTGATATTCTTGTAACTAATAATAATTGACAACTTATTTTTTGATTGATCAAACAACTTCAGTCGAAATTTGCAGTTAAGGATCTTGGTAAATTATCTTACTTTCTTGGTTTAGAGGCTCATTGAAATTCTGACGTCCTTTCTCTCAATGAACAAAAAATACATTCAACATCTTTTGGATAAATCCACAATATCAGATGCAAAAGCTATCTCTACTCCTGCATGCACTTCTGCTAAACTCCAAACCTAAAATTGGTGAACCTTTGTCTGATCCGACTTTAATCGAAGTATTATGGGTGGTCTTTATATGTCACAATTACAAGGCCTGATATTTCTTACTTAGTGAACAAGGTTAGCCAGTTCATGCACCAACCGACTCTTGATCACTAGAAGGCAGTAAAACGAATTCTTCGCTACCTCCATTCAACATTGACTCATGGCCTTGGATTCGTAAATCCATTGATATTGTGGACATTTCTAATGTCGATTGGGGTGGTGATCCATATGATCGGAAATCAATTTCGGGATATCAAGTATTTGTTGGGCCGAATCAATAAATAAGGAGCAACAATGTCTTTTCTCTAATATTTTTAATTTCTATGCAACTCTCTAAAATGACATGTAATATGAAACGAATGGAGTAAATCTATTGAAAAACTATTCAATCAAACCGTTTATTCTTGTAGCGAAAGAAACTTTTATATATATATATATATATAATGGAGTTGATTTTCAAACCTTTCGACACATTCAGTAATGGGAGATACTATTTGAAGTGATTATGAACTAAGTAAGCACCCAATTAATGATAATTCAGAAAGAAAAATACATTAATTTAATTAAAGTTGTCTTGCCATCTCACATCACATCTATATATTATGATGAAGATCCAACAAGAACTGTACTTGACAGTGTCAAGTTGACACGTTTCTTTTCCATCAAAATAGGATTTCCATTTTTATAATAAATTAACAAGATTTGTGGTCCTCTTTTCTTTTTAAACTAATTTTATTAATCTTGTCTAAGAACTAAATTTAAAAACTTATAAAACTGTATAAATTATTTAAAGAATAATTTTTATTAGCATTTCTAATATATTTTCATTATTCTACCAAAATTCAATCATATCATGTATTCAAATTTTATTAATAAATGAAGCTGTCAACTATTTAATTTAATAACTTGATTGTAATATCATATTATAAAATCAATTGACTCCAAAAATAATATTTATACTATTATCTCTTAAAAATGTTAGCTAATGGCATATAGAGAACAAAGTTAGTATCAATCAGTTTGAAGTTGACTTTTGCAGATGAAGATACCCATGCAAAAAAAAAAAAAAAAAAACCCTTGAGATTGATTTGTGTTTATTCCAAGATCATCCAGAAAAAATGCACAAAATAAATAAACTAATAAAACACTGTATAATAGTATATAATATATAGTTATCATGACATAGATATACACACTTGATAAGAGTTAAAATTTCAATCTAAACTAAATTTAGGATCCGTTTGTTTTATCTACTGTTTGCTGTTTATTGTTACAGTTTGCTGTTTGCTGTTGAAAAAAGCTGCTTTTCCAAAAAGCAGGGATTCTCTGCTTTTGTAAAAGACTGCTTTTTAGGTGTAAAAGGCAAACAGTAGGTCACTAACCAAACACTTAATGCTGCTTTTCAACTGTAAAAGGCAAATAGGAGGAGCCTAACCAAACACCTAAAACTCTGCCTTTTAAAATGAAAAGGCAAACATGAGGTGAAAAGTAGGTAAACAAACACCCCTTAATCAATAAAATATTAATTAAAGATAAATCATTTCATTTAAACTAGCTAATGATATATAAGAATATTATTTATTTCGAATGTTATATTGTGTTGTAATCTATCGATAAAAAAAAAATTAATGAGAAATTGATGTTAAACCACTTCGAATGGTATTATTGAGAGAAATAAAACAATTTTCGCATTCATTTCCTCTAACATGAGCAAAAATTTGATAAACTATTGCCTTTTATAGGGTGTTAATTAATAAGCAATCAGAAAGCTCTTTCACGCGCATGGGGTGAAAATCAAATCCCAAAGGACTTGGAGCCACACCCGCACATCGTGAACGATGCGAGCCCTCTCGAGCGAGACTCCATTTAGCCCAGCCCATAATTTTTTAGTTCTCAAAGGTCAGAATTTGTTTTGACTTCTGAAACTATAGTGGTTATGCAGAGCATGATTACCATTAAAATAAAATTAATTACAGGATTAATATTGTGAATTAGTGTCGAACATTTTTTCCACACCATGCATTATGCCTAGAATGGCTTGTTGTTGTTGTTGTTGTTGTTGTTCTTGTTCAGTTTGATATACAGCGACAGAACACGTAGGCTTACTATGCAATTTTTTCTTGCTCTTTCATGCTCCTCCTCTTCTTTGCTCTTGGTGATAATTCTCTGCACACAGGTAGAATTTGACGAACTTTGTTGTTGTATCCTGAGAGATGATTGCGCTATAGCGAGAACAATCCCTTCCACTGCTTTTATGTTCTTCCAAAGGTTGAAGGTATTATATAATTCTATTAGCCTTTGTAATTTTGATTTATTAATAAGATTACTACTGTTATTTTTGTTTGTTTATTTTAGGAATGTTATTATATGTAACATTTGGTTACATTTTTGCATCCTTTTTCAACATTATTTTTTGAGGTGGAATGAGTTGCTAGTGGAGTTGGAATTGTTAAGGTACTCATACAAGAAAAAAGATCGATTGCTTAATTCAATGTGAAGTTGTGCAAGTAAAGGCAAAGTGGGGCTACTTATGATAAAGAACTCGATTCCATTATGAAAGCATTTGATACATGGGAGAATTACCTCATTGATAAGGAATTCATTCTATACACAAACCATCAGACTTTGAAGTAGTTTAGGAAGTCAAAGGAAGTTGAAGAGTTCTATGAATGTGATGTGGTCTACATTTGCAGATAAGTTCCCTCATAAACTTGTCCACAAATTTGAAACTCATAAAAAAGCATTGGAAGGTCAAAGTCGAAGGGTGAAACTGCGCAGGACCTTATAACCTTAAGGTCGACACTTTGAAGCATCTAAAATACGATTACCAGGGAGATCCGAAATTGGTAACTTCTAGGAGAAGTGTTCGTTCCATGGTCATAAAGGAGAGTTCTACCTAATAATAGATATTTGATAAAAGGTAACCAACTTTGTTTACCAAGTATTACCATCCGAGAAAATGTGATTTCAGGATCTACATGGAGGAAGCTTATCTGGACATTTGATCGAGACAACATTTGAGGCTATGAGCTCTCAATAATTCTAGCCTAACATGAGGAGGGACATACCACACTTAGTGGAGAGATGTTATACCTTCCAAACTACAAAGGGTCATGCTCGAAATGTAGGTTTACACATTTTTTGCCCATTCCAAATTGCTTTTGGGAGGGTCGTCCATGGACTTTGTGTTGGGGTTTTCTAGAACTCAAAGGGGGATGGAAACAATCTTTATAGTTGTGCGTATCTTAGAGATGTTGCATTTCCTCCATTGTAGAAAAACAATTGATGCCTCCACCATTGTAAAGTTGTTCTTTAAAGATTTAGTTTTGCTATATGGGGTTCCCAATAGCATTATTTTAGAAAGAGATACTAAGTTCTTTAGCAATTTTTGGTGTAACTCGAGAGAAATATTTGACTCATCCTTAAAGTTCAGCACCATTTCTCATCTTCAAACTAATGGTCAGATTGAAGTTGTAAGTCGAATACTGAGAAACCTTTTGGGAAAAATTTATACGGATAAGCCGGAGACTTAGGATTTTATGGTTGCTCGTGCTAAGTTAAGTTATAACATGGCGATGTATTCAGCTTTCGAAAAATCATCTTTGAACTTATGTATACCAAGGTTCCAAATGACACCCTAGATCGTGCAAATGTTTCTTCAAGTGTGAAGCTGAATGTCTCAAGTCAAATGTTAGCCCAAAAGATCTAACACATGCATGTGGAAGTATGAGAGAAGCTAGAAAAGAACATTGGAAAGGTAAAAGATAAAGTTGATAAACATTGGAATGATCTATAGTTTAAGGTTGGGGTTGAAGTGTTTATTTGAGCAAAGAACAACATCGCGGGCAGTATACTCAAATCTCAGAAGTATGGAGGGTCGAATGCTATGATGCAGAGCTTGAGAACTAGCTAGAAAATACATCATTGTCTTTTAATGTGAAGGAATTCGTGCCTACAATGCATATGAAGCCCTCGACTAGCCATCAAATAACTTGGGGACCAACTATCTTCAACAGGAGTGACTGATGCATGCATCTTTTATGAGAGATAGAGAGAAAAGGTTGTGAGAGACTTGATCTCTAAACCAAAAAGGAGAAAAGGCAATGTCATGTGACCAATAAATGATTATGGAAGGATCGGTCGGAGTGTTCGAATAATGAAGATTTGGATAAGCATGGAGGGAGGAGGGACCATGTGTTTTGCTTAAGGAAATTCAGACAGTAGTAGATTCTTCTCATAAAAATTGTTAGATATTTTGATCATTTTACTGTTTACTTATCAATAAAATATTCAGATTTTATTGTAAATACTTTTATCCGTGCTAACCAATTATTGTCATTTCATGTTTGTTGCCTAAATTTTAAACGAACCTATAAATATAAAAGTTTGAGTCTTTGTAAACATCATCAATCTTATCATCAATCAAAAACTTATCTTCAAATTCAACATTTGTTTGAAAAATGAGTTTTCTTCTATATCTTTAGAGAGTTTATCCAATTTCTTTAAATTTAGCTTGACAAACTTCATTGGCTTCAGATTAAAACTCTTTTCTGTACTGATTTTAAGACAAAACCTTCAAACAATTCATATCAATTATATAATAATTGATGAGGAAATGTGAAATATGAAAGAGAAAAATATATAGATCCGGATTACAAGTCAAGAGTGTTAAAAAAGTATAGTCTAACACACTTATCTCACACGTACGCATAACATTATATTAATAATTTTGTCTGGTGACACAAATTGAAATGATTATAAAATATTTGAAGATAGGAAGAGTGGAAAATGTTTGAAAAGATATAATAAGAGACTAAAGAATAGTGAAAAGTTACTTAATTGGTGGGGATTGGGGGCATTGACTTTTGCAAAAGAAGGGACAATTTAGGAGGTAGCAGCCAAAAGTATAGGTTGGCACACTTTCTACTAAAGTCAACTATGAATGTGGATCCAAACAAAATTGTCTACCTGTATACAGTAAGTACATCTTCTATTTGATTTCTTTTATGAATGCTATCTTTCTTTTCAAATGTTTTAGGCCATATATGTATTTAGTGTTGATATGGATTTTAATCACTAAATGAATTTGGTTATTCACCATTCACCGTTAGATTTAGATTTATTAAATTTCAGACTTAGTATGTTTTGAATCTGCACCCAAAAATTCTAATAAGTTTATATCTAATGGTGAATTATCAAATACTACATGGTCATTAAGGTTCATGTGATCAAAACCACTTCAATTTTGCATCTCTTTTCTAGTAGATTACGAGTGCTAGGCCTGGAAACAAATACAAATTAAGAAGAAATAATCTTGTAGCTAACAAAAAAATCATGTTGGGATCACTCCAATTTGGGTTGATATATATTGCCGAGACATTTCATTCGAAGTACGCTATGAGCGGAAGAAGATTATGGTGACTCCTCAAATTAGTGATAGGGAGATCAAGAGGATCCGGGGGTGGTCCATTTGACAAAATGTGGGGATTTGGAAGACCATCCAATCAAGTGTTGGGGAGTGGTTTGACAAGCTTTGCCAAGATATATCATTCGATGTCGATAGAGATTGGGAGATGAGTACCACAGAGGATGAGAACCGGCGTGAGGCACTAATTGAGATGTAGGGAAAAGTTCATGAGGAGAATCCGACAATAGGTCGAATGGCCTTATTGAATTCATTTAGAACAACACATTAGTTCGACTTGAGAGCTTGGGGTCCACTCAAAGCTAACACGTTTCATCCATACGTAGCAAGCAACTTGGGGTCAAGTTCTTTTCAAGAGAGAGTGAATGATGCGGAGCATCTCCCTCAAGGATCGAGTCTGGACGAGGGAAGTCGGAGGAGGAACGAAGCACGGACGATCAAGTGAAAAAAGAGGCAAAACAACGCCACACAGCGTGCCAAACATTCCACACGACGTGTGGAATATGATTTGATCTAGGGGAGTGGCACAAGGAGCTAGCATGAAGAAAATACACTCATAGAGTCAAAAACTGACGCACGTGACGTGTCACTTATGTGACACGGCATGTGGGGTGCTCCTGCCTAAAATGGCTGAGTTCTGAGCCCTCTGCGGCATGACTCCATCTTTGGTGATGATGCGATTCTTTTCGGCGACAAAATGTTGATTTTCAGTGACATAATATTGATCTTTAGCGACGATGAATCAGCTTTTCAGTCCAAAAAGGAAAGACACACAATGTTAGGGGACAATGAGACTAAGGCTGCCAATTACTTACATCCTTTAATTACAACTATGTCATTTAACCTTATTGTTTTTACTTTTCATTTAATTTCCTAAATATCATTTTGGCATTTCCTACTCTACTTCTTACCTTTCTTTATTAATTGTAACTCTAGTTAGGTTTTTTTTTTTTTTTTTTTTTTTTGTCTTTTGACATATAAGCTCATATTATTGTAAGGATATTCAACTTTTATCAAATCAATTTATCATCTTATTCATTGAAGCTTGTTAAGGTTTCTAACCTTCAACAATGGGGGAATCTTTGATTTTCCTACGGATTTAGGCGGTAAACCCGGGATTCATTCCTTCTAGTTTAGCTAGAGAAGAACATCTTTATTAGTTTACGATTAAAACTAACACGTCACGATTTAATCTGTATCATATTTTAAAACAATACATTAGCTCAACCAAAAAAAAAAACTAGGGCCAAATGAAGTGTTTTGATATTTATATAAACTTAATTAAGGATTGCAGTAATATACAAGTACACTTGTATAAAAAAACTTTAAGTCAACGACAAAGAATGGGAAATCAGATCTAATATCATTAATTATATTATTTTGTGAAAACAAAGTAATTAACTTAATACTAATTTCACTTCAACTCTATCGTCTACGTATAATTTCTTCTTTTGAAATGTATAGTGAATTAATAGCCGAGGGAAATTAGTTGTTATACACTTTTCAAGTCTCACCTTTAGAAACTATACCTATATATATATATATATAAAGAATTCAAACTAAATTATAAAATATTAAAAAAAAAACTATTGAAATTATCTATGAGTTGGAAACACAAACTACAACTTGAAATTATAAATATTTAGTATTCTCATTGATGTTTACATTTTTCTGATAAAACTCTTCCAATTATCTATGTATTAAAAACCTTCTAAATTGAAATTCTAAATATTTAATTTGTTCGATTAACGTGTTATACATTATATATAAACCATGCATGTCTATGATAATCTTAACCAATTTCAAGTGGTATTATTTCATATTCGTTAACCATGCCTCCAGTTTAAAATTTTATTTGTTGAGAAATTTTATTATACCAAACCCTATTTAGTAATAACCTCCCAATTGTTATACAAATAGCCCGGTCCCAAATATATTCCTATATAGAGGTTTTACTGTACGTATCTAGACTGATTTTGTGTGACTTTTCCAAAATACTCTTAACCTTTCATCTCCTCCTTTCTCCTTGGCGCACAATTTCTCTTCCCTAGGAGATTCTCAGACCTTTGATCTTCATCTCTTCCTTTATATTGCGAAATTTGCACAATTTCTCCGAATCACCATGTCTTTTTCTTCTTCTTATCTTCATCTCTTGATTCTTCATCTTCCTATTGCTAGAAAACTAAGCCATGGTTCTTCAGCTTCATGTTTCTGTTCGTCTCTTGGTTTCTTTCTTCTTGTGCGGATCGAAGAAATCGTTATTCTACGTTATTTTCATCATTTTTTTTGCATGACGGTTTTTATGGTGAAAGGTGGAAAAAATGTAAGTATCTACAGTTTTCTCTTCGTTTCTTCCAGAAAATCACTTTGTGTAATATGGTTTCGCGAAGGTCTGCGAGGAGAAATAGCTTGAAATGTGACGATTTTACTTCGTGAAAACGGATTACGCGAAGTCTGCGAAGAGAAAAGTTCATGATTTTTCCCTTCGCAGACTTCACGAAATCCTCTTTTCGAGAAGTAAAATCATCCTCTTCCTTGCACATTTCTATTCGTAGACTTCGTGAAATCCTCTTTTCGCAAAGTCAAATCGTCTTTTTTCTTCCTAAAACGATTAAATTTTTCTGAAGGTGGTTGAATACATAACATCCATTTTAGGAAGGCGGTGTACTAGAGTGTAGAGGAGATGACTTTCCTTCTAATATAAGGAGAAATTCCCATCAAGATTGGTCACATTTACTTTCAAATGATTTGTTAGGAGTTTATTGTGGTAATCTTGTTGTAAATTTTGATAATGTTATGATTTTAATGCTAGAATCCCTTGCTGTTATGCCTTTTTTGTTATATACCACTTCGCAGATTTCGCAATATGCGAAGTCTGCGAAGATAAAAATGCTTAAAAACACTTTTTTTTATCTTCGCAGACTTCGCATATTACGAAAACTGCGAATTAAAATCATCTACTAAACTAAACATTATCTTCGTAGACTTCGAAAACTGCGAACTCTGCGAAGTCGGACGGGAGGGAGAAAGACGAAAGCCTAAAAATTTTCTAAGTGTTATATATATATATATATTAAGGGTATTTTAGAAAAGTCATGCAAAATCAGTCTACATATATAGTAGGTTAAGTAAATAGGTTAAATATGTAAATGGAGACTATACAATTTTGTAATTTTCTCAAATTAAATATATACGGAATCAGGTACAAATTTTGACTTATAAAAAGTAGATTTAGGGTCTGTTTGTTTTATCTACTGTTTGATGTTGCTGTTTGCTGCTTGATGTTACGGTTTACTGTCGGAAAAAGCTGCTTTTACAAAAAAGCAGAGATTCTTTGCTTTTGTAAAATGCTGCTTTTTTCGGGTGTAAAAGGAAAACATGAGGTCACTAACCAAACACCTACTGCTATTTTTCCAGATGTAAAAGGCAAACAGGAGGTCACTAACCAAACACCTAAAACTCTCATTTTGAAGTGAAAAGGCAAATAGAAGCATGAAAAGGAGCAACCAAATACCCCTTAATCCTTATTAGACATTATAATTTCAAGCCCCATTCATAGAATATAGGTTGTTTTCTATGTGACATTTTTAAGCGTTTTAGCCAACTAATAAAATTTGAACTCGTATATTTTTGTTGACAAAAGAAAATTACTTTTCATTAATGAATTTTAAAATTACACCTTAAATTAAATTTAAAATTGTATACACAAACTATTTCTGTTAGCATAGGAATAAATTTGTGTATCTCCGCATATACTATGAGAAATAGTGTATATTATTAGAGTTATTGTAAGTCTCCCGATTTTATAAATGAAATAGCAGCTAGCTTTGGTGTAACACTAGCTGGACCGACCAGACCAAGTTGGTATTATTTTTTAAAAGAAATAAAAATGCTGTTTTCTAAAGCAAATTAATTAATTAAGGGTTAATTTTAAATAAATCCCTGTTTTTACAGATTGAAACCTATGATTTTTTTTAACAAAACAAATCTGATTGGTATCGTTAATTATTTTGGATTGATTTTATCAAATTTAATGGATAAAAACTTTAAAATGAAAATTTTCAAGAATTAAAACCACGAAATATGTTTTTTTGGCAAAGTCAATCCAAATGCACATTTTTTGCAAAGCCAATCTAAAATGACTAAAGATGTCAATGACATGGTTTATTTTATAATAAAAAACCACAGTTTTCAATTTTTGGTGTTCAAGGAATCTTTCTTAATAGATGAAATGTTTCTATTATAGCAATACATTTGAACTTTTGGCGAAACGATCTAGGCACTGTCTCGGAGAGAGGCTCGGTGAAATAGACATGTCTGTGAAGATGCGGACTACCTGCATCTGGACAGAAAGACCCTATGAACCTTCACTATTCCCTGAGATTGGCTTTGGGCCTTTCTTGCGCAGCTTAGGTGGAAGGCGAAGAAAGCCCCCTTCCGGGAGGGTCCGAGCCATCAGTGAGATACCACTCTGGAAGAGTTAGAATTCTAACCTTGTGTCAGGACCTACGGGTCAAGGGACAGTCTCGGGTAGACAGTTTCTATGAGGCGTAGGCCTCCCAAAAGGTAACGAAGGTGTGCAAAGGTTTCCTCGGACCGGACTGAGATTGGTTATTTTCTATTTCTTTGGATGAAATGTTGACCTGTAAAAACGTGAAATCACTTAGTTTTTAACCTATTAATTAATTAATTAGGTTTTTTTCCGAATGATGTCTGAATGTGGGTAAGTAATGGCACACTAGCATACCACCGACGATGAAGCTTCTATTGTTCTAGGAGCCACTGATTGAGTTGACTCCTCACAAACTAAACTACCCTTTCAACTTTATTAGTATTATGTAAAAATAAAAAAAAAAGTGAAAAGAAACAAAATTAATTTAAAATTTCATAAATATGGTAAGGCAAGAGAAGTATTATATATTATAGTTGCATTAGCCTATAAATGAAGAAGCTGAAGAGAATACCAAATTACAAAAGGAGATCGATATGATGAAGCCCACATTATTATTATGTTTCTTCCTTCTCTTCTCTCTATTCTTTGTGAGTATCCAAACCTATCTAACTCCTTATATTTCTATATTATTATATAATTAGCTCATTAATTTATTTATTTATGCAGCTGAACCATGCAAGAAACGTACCGGAGGATTACTGGAAGAGGGTGGTGAAAAATCAGCCGATGCCGGAAGCAATAAAAGGTCTGTTTGTTGAAGATTCAGATGCTGTCAAAAACACTCATTTTGTTAAAGATTTTGATACTAGGTCTATCGCCGTTATTTACCGGAGCCGGGATACTATTGATGATAAGATCAAACAAGACAAATCACCATAACTTATTAATATTAGTTAAGTATATATATAATATAATACACAGTAATTAATTATTGGCTAGGAAAAGGTATGGATCATCTGATCTGATCTGATCTTCAAGGGCTGAGCTGTATGTTTGTGAAATATATGATCAAGTAGTGTGCTTGTTTGCTATTGTGATTGATGCCTCTTTTTTTTTTTTCTTAATTTGTTTAGAACCTTTTGATGTTCATTAGTTATCCCTGCAAAATCAATACTGGGATTTTAGCCTAGAGAACTTCTAGTTGTGTATCTCAAAATCGATATGAAAAACATTATTGCTAAATTGCTATTTGTATCCATTTGGTTTTGTTTCACACAGTACCATATAAGTGTTTGATTATAATTGAAAAATATGATACTAAAATCAATTAATATCTATCACTCAAATAGGCTATACTAAAATTCCTATTGCCAGTATAGATTTTTGTATTGATGCTAGCATACCATTTCATATTTTATTGGTGTTTACACCATATTTTTAGCATACAACCTTACTATTATTATTATGAATAATCAGTTTGTGGAAACTATATAGAACATCAGTGGGAAAATAAGTGATGGAAACTGGAAGTTAAGAGCAATTATGGAAGTTGTGTTTCAAAATTTGATCCCCGGCCCTATTAGGTTGCCTCCGCCACTAACAATTAGTAACACATACGCCTGTTTATGAACTCGGGTACACGGACCCGCATCTAATGGACTGAATTTAGACAACGGTCAAATACATGAATATCATCGTTAAGTATAAAATTACAATTAAGTCATATCACGAAACTTAATTCTTAATATATTATTATTTTACACCATAATTTAAAATTCTAGACTATAATTCATAAATTATAAACCCTAGAAGATATATTCTAGACTTTTAATTTATAAATTTCAATCCTTAAAATATATTAAAGTACTGATTTGTCATAATCTAAAATTATGATTGATATAGTTGTAAATAGTTTTTAAAAGATGAATTTTTGTGTACTTTTCCCTTTAGACAATAAAAGTGACTTTAGACCCCACTTCATCTAGACCTGCTAAAGCTAATTATTAAACTTATATATTTACAAATTAAATATTATTTTTAAGTATAACTTTTAATTTTCATGTATTTTAAGAACTATGTTTTATGAATTATGAATTAGAGGTCTAAATTTTATAAATTAAGACATAAATTCATAATTTATTTGTGATATATAAAAATAATGACATATCGAGAATTAAGTTTTGTAAAATGATTTAATTGTAATTTTATAATCAGATATGATTAACAAAACAATTTGAACTAGGTTTGGGATTTGACTTTTAAATCCGAACAGACGTGAAATAACAGCAGATTGAACTGCACCTGGACAAAACAATTTTTAACAAAAGGCTTTTGAGCCCAACCCATGAACAGGTGCAGTAACACATAGGAACAACTAATTTTTCAAAAACAGGCATATCCGGCAACTAGTTTTTGCAAGGTGCCTATGAAAGAAGCTCCTTTGAATAAGTAAGAAACTTGATCCCAATATATCAGAAGCATCATATGTAAAGCTTCTTTTCTTCCCTTCCTTATTGTAATCTCATTTCTACCAATCTTTTATTGGTTATCTTTCCTTAGAAAGGGTTGTTATATCAAACAATCTTTCAAAGGATCAATTCTTCAATAGCTTTAAAAATTAAGATAGACTGTAATAACTTAAAATTTCTCAATAAACCTTGTAAAAATTAAGAGTGGAGATTCACATAATAGTTTTAAGTTGTAAAACTATCAAAGACTTCATTCTTACCTGAAAACGAATCCAAAGATAAGCTTACAAATGGTGTTCTTGTAGAAAAAACAAGACAAAAAAATTACTGAACCTCTGTAAATTTCTAACATTTAATCTCTAACTCTATCCTCGCTCATGTAAGGTTGATCAAAATTTAAGAATCATTTGGTAATTTAAAACTAGCCAAAACTGATGAATATTAATTTGATTATTGCTTCCCCATGCTAAGTGTGCATGTTCATGTGACGGAAACAAAGAACCGAATTTAAATTTATGATCCCTTCCCAATGCTGAACCTGCAAAGAACAAAAGCATGTCCTTATCCCAATCCCAACCACTGTTGATTTCAGCATATGTTCCATCTCCTCTCCATTGCACAGCGCATACGTCTCAAACAAATTCCAGCACTCAATGGAAGCTCAGAAACTGCAACAAAATTATACCACCCATCTCAACTCGGTCAAATTGCACACCAATTACGTTTTTAGCAAATAAATAATCAAGTCTTACAAGAGAAACCCACGAGCATTGTTATCCAAGAATGATCTAAACTATTTAAACTTTTTGCGAAGAGTTTCTTCATCTCAGAACACCATGCAAACGAGTGAGAGGCTCACCTAAATTAAAAATTGAACACCAAAAAATTGGGAAGTTGATAACACATAATTGAACACAAAAAAATTGGGAAGTTGATAACACATAGCAGATCACTGATGAGGTTCAGTATGTCAACGGAGAGGACGTTACTAGCATATCTAACTTCTACATGACCAACCAGTTAAGCCAATTATCATCAATGTGTTCCAAACCCACATTTACCTCTCTTTGTAGAGTTGCATATGTTTGTTTCAAGTCCTAATGATTAATGATGCAGATAACTACAACAGTTTTCGCTATGCATCTCTTGTGAAATATCAATCCCTACAATCAATTTCAAGTTTTTATGTAACAGATCTTCAACCTATAATTATCCTACTGACTAGGTTATACTCTTCAAGTATGCACACACAGCTTGAATAAAAACAAATGTTTTAAAATCCTAATACTGATAAAACAAGGAGAACACCATAAAAGAATATGGATAAGAAGCCAAAATCATTAATAGATGCATAAGCAGCAGCTATGCTATTGTCACCATTCAGGCATAGGATAAATTAAGTGTTACTGCAAGGGCCGGTGCATGTGCATTTTCTCAACGCCTTCAATAAGTGACAAAAATGAGGCTTCATTCCAACTACATGATTAGACCTTAAACTTATGTTTTAAGTTTAGGAAACATAATTTCATTTTTTCAGCAACTACAGACAAAGGTTATATTATTCCTACACTGTGCGTAGAGGTGCATTTGTTGCAAATGCGTACACTTGGGTTACATATGTATAACCCATATAACCATGTAAGGTAAAGACTACCAATATTCTCTTTAAAGAAAGAGTGCTTTAAAATGATAAATCCGGTTATTGCTTGATATTGCTGGTTAATTATTATTTTCCTTTTCTTATTTCTTTTTTCCTTTTTCTGTCAACCACTTCTTATAAAAGAAAAAAGAAAAGGTACATTAACAGAAAAGATAATTCAAACATTTTAACTCCTCGATGAAATAAAATGACAAGTGTAGAAAGGAAAGTAGTGAGTAAGTTCAAAGGAATTGTATATGAAACGAATTTATTAAACATAAAAGCACAATATTAATTATGGCAAACAATAATAATAATAATAATAGTACCATAATTGACAAAATATGTTACAGTTTTAAAAAATATAAAAGAGTTTACATGGTTCCAATGATGACAAATTAATTAAAAAAAAAAATCATCATCCAAACCGAAGAAAAAAGAAAAAAGGCCTACAAGTTGTAATAAAATCTTAAGAGTCTTAGTTTGTACAATTCTTCTTCAAAAGATATCATAAAGGCATGCAAATGCTCATTTAACTTGAGTAAATGGGTAGCCACATCTGACCTCACATGACCCACTTATTATTGGGTTAAAAGGACTCAACATATGTCTCACCATTTCATAATATAGTCCACTACGGCTTTTGCTATTTGTATATGTTCTGAGCTTTGACAATTGACACCAAATTGATAAATAATCCAACACAGATCAAAGGGCAAACAACCAAGAACTCGTTTTGAGGACATCATAGCCATTCAAATGGGCACCATACATTTATTAAAGAGACAGCAATAGCAATTCTTCTCTAATTTGCCATATCATCAGCAGCCCAAGCCCAAGCACAAAAGTGTACCAATGTTTTAAGAGGAAAGTAGATTAGAACAGTTAGGATGCTATTTTGCTAGATATTCTTTGTAAGTAAATTATCATTGATAGTTATCTATGTTTAGATGTATAGCTAAATCTGCCTTGTAAAACTATCCTAAACGATGGGTGTATTTAAGAGTGAGAAAGCAATGAAGTTATCAAGGCAAATCTCTTTAATTATGTCTTATGAAGTGAGGACTCCTCTCTAACGAGTTGTAATCAATTCTATCAAAATAGGTAGAGGCAGGAACACTCCAAAGAATCTGATAATCGAGACTTCAGGGTTCAAAGTCCCGTAATGCGATCCCAAACTAGGAATCGTGACATAATACCTTTCAACAAAATCAAAATCAGCATTAAGTAGAAAGACATATAACCTGATATAAGATCATCGGTATAATCGCTGTCAATTTTACCATGAGCCATTGCACCAACCTGAGTACATAGATCGGAATGTCATACTATAGTGATTTACAAATGGATAGCATAAAGTACAAAGAAGATAGGAAATATCAATACCACAAAAACAAGATCTTCATCATGGTTGATGGCATTCACATAATCTCTTAACTCAACTGCCTTCTTTGAACTATATGAAAGACCTAATAGCCAGAGTTTTATCTTAGAGAAATAGATAAGAGAGCTGAAAATCTCTTCTAATAGAATAGCATAAAAGGCTTACCTATCTTACGGGAGTTGACTGGTAAATATTGAGTCACCGGGTTCTCAACCAAACGCAATAGCTTCCCACCTTTACCCTTTGCTTTAATACTTAACTTCTGCAATAGCTCAGCTATAATATTTATCAATAAGCCTCACAACTCAATATAATAGGATAGAAGATAACAAGATAGATAAAAGATAGATACAAGCTATTCAAAGTATCAAGGGCCTGTATTATGATGGAGACAACTATTCTCTGAAGCTAACTTTGTGGGGTGGATTGCACATGATTCTTAATAATGTGTTCAAATTCAAGCAACAGTCATGCAGTTTTATGACATTTAATAAAGAAGAAACATAATACTCATTATATAAAGTGACAGTTTTCCAATATTGCAGAAATGTCAAAGTGTTGAAATATCATATCCATGTAAAGAAATCTGACATAAGTTACATTGGTCAAGTGAAGAAAGCAAAATATGACAACACCAGAAGAAACAAACTCACCCATCATACTACAAAATCTTCCCAAGGTCCTTGGTATTAGAGCATTTGGTTCAACCTTAATCAAAATCCCTTCACCAGTCTTAATGTATATTGCCTTTAATTTACCAGCCATACGAAGTCGGCTATCCATAATTTCACAAAGTGCCTGAAGATATCATGCATCAATAAAAAAAATATTAAGGATAACATATAAAGGTATTAGTTGAACTTTTGCAATATTAATTTCAAAAGACCAAATTTTATTTGCGTACTATGAGAGAAAAATTTACGCACACCACCATAGACAACTTTAAATAGTAGTAGGTATAAAACTAATTTCCTTTTTTGCGTTTTGCTAGAAAATAAAAGAAGACTATGACTACAGTAAAACCACCCAAAGCAGGACCATGGTCAAGCACAAAATCTGATGATTATAGCAAGAATCGAGCCTCTTCTTACGGTTTCCATGAACAACACGGGTAACCTGCACCTATTGTCCTCCAACTTTCTGAATTATAACATAACTGTCACAAGCATGGTAGGTGAAATAAAACTAAAAGTTTTAGGGGTTTGTTATTGTAAATCAATTTTTGTACCATTATGATTCAGATTGGAGGAAATTTGGTATGATTCACCTTGCACAACAGCTCCATGTCTACCCACATATTCATGCTTTCATATTCAAACAAGTTAACTACACTTAGTAAACAAGTTCTATTTATTTTGATGGGGTTTTTCATAAAAAAAGAACTACCTGACAACAAATCTCAAGGCACCACCAAGAATTTCAATGTATTGCCCACATATTGCAATTGAGCTTCTTAAAAGTAGGACCATGCAGGTAACAGAAGTAACTACTAACCTCGTGAACTATGTCTGGTCTATAATCATAGGGATTCATGTTCTTTTTCCGCAAAAAAGTACCGTGCTCATCTGGATTTAGAATCTGGAACTTCTGAGAAAGAAAATGAGTTGGCAATCACGTAAAGAGACTGAGCAAAAATTAGGTATCAAAACAACCTAATATAGGTTTCCCCAATCATATACCTACAGTATACAAAATCAATAAGCTATAACTTACTCTTCCAACAAAAGCAAGGGTCAAAGAAGCTTTCTCAAGAACAAAGATAACTCCAGATTTTGAGCTTTCAACAGAAGGGGCTAAGGGGATCCCTGGAAGCTCAATCATTTCATCTTTATTGTTTCCTTTGTGCCGTTTTGATTGACTGCTTTCTTTTACCAACTCAAGTCCCCTGTTTTCCTCTTCTTCAGCTTTTCTAATGACTTCCTCATTCGTAGTTTTCGAATCAGACACTTCTATTGAGCAGGCCTGTAACAACTTCCTCCCCATTTTCTTTTTCCTTTTGAATCCTATGCAAAGATATTCTGTATTGGCAAACGAACAAAGCTGTCAGATTCAGTGATCAAAATTAAATAAATAAATACCCTGAATTCTAATGATGCTCTGGTTTTCTCTTCATATACCCCATGAGAAAGAGTGAAAGTTACAAGAGAACTGCAGCTTGAAATACACAACATATTCAAAGATTGCTCTTTCAACCAAGAGAGAATATAAAAACAAATTAAAAGAAAATTCTCTTCAAACAAAGCAGCTCTCAATTAGCTGCTGGACAGGTGTTGCAGAGTTCATAGGAGTTCATAAGAAAGCAGTATAGTCATTCAGAACCAATAAGAAGCTCTCCATACGCGAAGAGCTTCAAAAATGTATTAGAAAAAAAGAAAAATTATGGCTGCTGATTTGCAAGAAATAAGTTATCAACTGAATTAACTAGACCAAGAAATACCAAAAACAACAACTAAAAATACAAAAATAAAAACATGAACTAACAGGAGTTTTACAAAGGAAAAAAAAATACCGGATGCCTCAAGGAAATTAGTAGAATACTACATAACACAATTTCACCTACAAATAAAAATCAATAACAAAATGTACTACCAAAAAACATTGCGAGTCATGAACACATCAAAAAATAAAATTAACAATAAGAATAAGAATAAGAATTTCTTTTTTGATCTAAAAACTAGCACATTCCAACTAAATAACTCTAAAGCAACTACAACCTCAAATCCTAACAATCATAATTCATAACTTCACAAATTGAAGACTAATAACATAAACCAAGAACTCGGACAAGGCAGCGAGCTAACCAAAATCGCACTAATTAGGTGGAAGTGACAGCAACTGAAAATTTAGCTGGTGTTGTGACGGTCCTTGCTGAGAGGGAGAGGGAGAGAGAGAGAGACTGAAAACCAAGAAAGAGTGAATGACACTGAGAATAACGATTAATGAGAAACAGAGAAGGGTTAGGGCAAAAATCTATATATACCTAACGGGGAGATGACGATATCCGCGTACCCGCCCCGGGCCGGACTGGGTGTGGAGCGAATAATCCCCAATCCAGAGTATCTACTATATTAATATAGGGTTAAAGCTCAAATTGACCCTTAACTTATATCCTAAATATCAATTGCATCCTTAATTTTCTATAATCGTTAATCAGGTGCTTAACCTAAATTTAAGAGGGGTTATGCTATGCTCCCATCTTCCTTTCCAATTTTTTTCTTTTTCCACCATTCTTTTCTCATTTTCTGTCCAAATTTCATCTTCGGTTGAGTTTCAAATTGTCCTCTCTTGAAGATCTACTTTGAGTAGGAAGAAGGAAGGAAGTTTGTCTTCCTTCTTCCTACCACATCGGGTTAGATTTTATGCGTTTTACTTTATTGTTTTTTTCTTTTTAGTCAGTTTCCATATATTTTACCGGATCTCTTCATCCATTTGAATTGTATCTGCTCCCTGTTATTCTTTCATTTATATCATTTTCAAATTTAGCAAGTACGGAAACGGTTTATCTTATACGTGGATCAATATATCTACGTGGTTGCATCAAAAGAAAGGACTCCGATCCGAATATTCGGAATGGCCTAAATGCTGAAGACTGGATTGCATCTACTTTTCTGCAGATTTCGATTTACGATAAATATATGTTTTGTTGTTGTTTTGTGTTTTTTTATGCCTTTATGGCATTTTTTGCTCTCTGTAGCCGTTTTAGTCTCTTTGTAGATCCTGTAAGAATTGATTTCTTACTATTCTTTTCTTATTGTACTTGTTGTGTCTTAATCTAATGAAGTTATAAGCATTTTCATCAAAAAAAAAAAGGGGTTATGCTATACGTCGCCCCTATTTTACTTACCATCGCCTCCTGTTTGACATTTTTGCCCTTTTCATTTTTCATTCAAAAAAGTGAAATTCTCTCAACCACGAAGAAAAATCATGCCTCCAAAACAAGGAAAAATAATTGAACATCTAAATTTCGTATTTACCAATAATCTGAAATTTAACGAATTGAACTTAAAAAGAAATTTTTTTTCGTTGAATTTGCTCTAAATGGGTAGCCCATACGGTCCGGTACATGGACCGGTAGCATGAACTACCCTATTTTACCTAGGCAAAATAGGGTAGCCTACCCGTTTTGCCTAGGTAAAAATGGGTAGGCTACCCGTTTTCCTTTAAGGAAAATGGATTTATTTATTCATTTATTTTAATTATAATAAATATTAATTATAGATAAATTACGTATTAACGCGTGCAATACATAATTTACGTATTTTTTATTTTCAATCAATAATTTATATATACGTTTTTTCTATCCAGTCAATACATAATTTACGTATAATTAAATTTAAGTTCTAAAAGGTAAATAAATATAATTTACCAAATAAAAATTAATTGGACACTTCAATACGTATTTTTTATTTCCAATCAATACATAATTTATCTATAATTAATATTTATTATAATTAAAAAAATAAAAAAATAAACCCGTTTTTCTTAGGAAAACGGGTAGGCTACCCTATTTTACCTAGGCAAAACGGGTAGGCTACCCTATTTTGCCTAGGCAAAACGGGCCTAGGCAAAATAGGGTAGCCTACCCGTTTTGCCTAGGTAAAATAGGGTAGTTCATGCTACCGGTCCATGGGCCGGACCGTATGGACTACCCGTTTAGAACAAATTCAACGAAAAAAAATGTCAAACAGGAGGCGACGGTAAGTAAAATATGGGCGACGAATAGCAATCCACTTTAAGAGATGCTAAGTGGTTGAAGTTAATTTTTAAAAGGCTAAATTTCAAATAAAACCCCTATAGTATCACTAATTTTCAGATAAAGGATCGTGATTTAGTTTTTTTTTAAAACAAGAACTGAGGTTTTCTACTTTAGCAAAATAAGGATTTTTTCGATTGATACTATTAAAATCACTCTTGACGACTTCAAAAATGACATTTTTTTAAAAAACTACTAATATTCTAAGCAACTTTAATTCTTCAACTTTTTTATTTTGAGATTATTTAGATGATGTTTGGTAAAGAGAAAGAAAGTTAATGTTTAGAGAGAGAAAGTTCCAAAAAAGATGATTTTCGAAAATCGAAAATGTAGTTCCATAGCAAATATGACATTGAACAACTTTAATTCTTGAAAATTTTCATTTTCAGGTCGTTAAAGATGGTTTTAATAGCATTAATCTAAAAGGTCCTTGTTTTATTAAAAGTGTGAAACCTCAATTCTCATTTTGACAAAAAGTAAACTACAGTCCTTTATCTGTAAATTAGTGAAACCACAGGGGTTTTATTTGAAATTTAGCCTTTTTAAAATCCAATCTGTTAGGATTGTACAAATTTCTTTTAGCTTCTTATATGATAATTTTTTTTCATTTGGGTGTGTTAATTAAAAAATTAAAAGTATCCAACATGAAAAACATAGACATTTTAATTTTTTATGAGTTGAACGCTAATTTTCTAAACCAAAACCTCAAATCATAACCCCTTGTCTTAAAATAAATCTCAACTAATCCTATTTTTTCTCCATTGTATCTTTTAATATTTGAAACAGAAAGTTACCAAATTATATCTTTTTCAAAATTACATCTTTTTCAAAATTCGAAATATCATTGAGCAAATTTTTGGCTTTTTCATAAGTGTAGATATTTGAATAATTCTGAATTCTGTAATTCAGAATTGTATTCACTAGATTGTTTTATTCTAGAAATGGTGGATTTCTAAACTGCTTACACACAATTCAGAAACAGTGTCGCAAACTTCTTAAAAGAGAAATATCTTATCCGCACCTCATTCCAAATTTTCTTTGATTTGATATTTTTATTTTGGTTTTTTCTACCTTCCATGCAACAACCCGACAGAACTAAAACACATTTAACAGTCACAAAAATAATTACAATTCTTTTTTGTAATTTAATTAAACTTGTATAGCCTTTTTCAGTAACACTTCTTGTTAATAAATTGTTTGAGCTCTTGAACAAAATTGAGAAAGAGGAAGGAACCAAGGTTGTCAAAACGGCTTGGTCCAACCGGATCAATTTGGTTCAACCGGATTTGATAGGTAAACTGGTCATGAGAGATCTAATATTTCACAACGTAAACTTTTGAACCGGCCAGTGAACCGTCACACCAAAAACCTGGTCACGGTTTTGCGTTGGAAAAATTCAGTTAGAGTTGTATATTTTTTTGTGAAATAAAAAATTAATTTCGAATTACATTAATTAGTTTATTATCCATCCAATTGAAGATAATTATTTCAATTAAAATTTATTAATTACAGGCATGTTAAGTCATTAATCATAAATATTGGGATTGTCAAAATGGATAAATGGATTGATCCAATTCATTTAATATATGGATTGACATAACCCAACCCATTTAATAAATGAATAGAGTGACTCGTTTAATAAATGAATGAGCATGACACAATCCATTTATTAACGAGTTATATGAGTTGACCCATTCAATCCAATTAATTAAATATAAGCAAAATCTAATTTAAATACAATTAAAATTAAAATTTAACCTATTTAACTCGTTTAACCCGATTAACTAAATATAATTAAAAATTAAATCAAAACAATGTAAAATCGTAAAAACGGAAAAAAACATTCAAAAAAAAAGAAACGTGAAAATGTGTCAAAAGCGTAACCAATATTATAAGAGATGGGTACCGACAACCGGGGGTGTTGACATCTATGCCTTCTGCCACAATCTCTAAACTCAAGTTTTTATCATTTTCTACTTTACAAATACATCTATGTTGAAGTATAGAGACTAAAAATATAATTTATCAAGGAATGGAGGACCTGGTATGAAATTTGGAGGAATTGAGATTTGTTTTTGGAAATCATGGTTTTAAATACCGGATCGGACCAGCCGGTCGAACCGGTTCAACCGGGAATTGGCCAGCCTTTCAGTCCGGTTACAATACTTAGGGGTCAATGTTATTGACCCCTTTGGAACCGGAGAAAACCGGGATCAACCCGGTGAACCGGTTTCACCCCAGTTTCTTTTGAAAATAAAAATTAATTTCCATGAATCAGTTTCTTGGTTGAGAGCTTATTACCATTCCCTATGTCATTTTATAGAAATGACTTTTGCTGAAGCCACTCTTTTGATCCGATGTGGGATTCCCCCACTATCACTTCTTTCTCTTCTTTTCTTTTTTTATTCATTTAATTATTATATATTTATATTAAAAATCCCTACATCCCTCCCACCTCCCACATCCCACATTGATATAATCAATTCATAAATATTTATGATTTAGGATAAAAAGCTCCATTGAAACTCAACTTTCGGATAATACTATTAAAATAAAAGTAATTTTAACAAAATAACACTATTTTTACATAAAATGTATTACTAAATAAATGAAACAAACCATAGTAATAATAACTAACACATAAAAAAAATATACAAATTTTAATACTAAACATAATAAAAAGTAATACTAACAAAAAATTATATTATATATTTATTTATAGATAAATATTTATATATAATTTATGACGTCATCCGGTTCAACCAGTCCGGATCAACCGGTTGAATCCATTGACCTCTGAACCCTTTGTCCCACCGGTTCGATGTCCGGTCCGGTTTTTAAAACCATGTTCGAAATAGCATAGACAAAATAAACTCTCCACTCTCGCATATTACACTATGCACTAATTTCATTTTTTTTATTTCTTTGGCACCCAAAAACATTACATAAAATTTTATTTATAGGCATATTACATCACTCCATTTCCACATATCACAAAAACTAATAACAGCCACAATTTTGTCAAATTTATATCCACAAATCAAAGTCCATTCTCCAACTACTTATTTTGACTTCTTTTAGACTTATGGACAAAAAACATTACTTGAAAATCTAAGGCTATGTTCTTTATCGCTACAAAAACTGAACTGAATGCTATTGAATACTGAACTGAATTGAACTGAACTGAACTGAATTTAACTGAATGCTATTGAACTTAACTGAATGCTACTGAACTTAACTGAATGTTACGGAACTTAACCGAACTTAACAATAATGATGATATTAGACTTTAAAATAATTTTAATGATAATATTGGACATTAATAAACTTATAATAATAATAATAATAATAATAATGGTTCTAATAAATTTAATAATATCAATAACAAATAAATATATTATTAAAGATAAAACTAAATTGGATATCAAATAAAAGCTTGGGTTGATAAAATCTTGGCTCGATAAAAGCCTATGAAATTAAATAAAAATGAGTCTAATTTAAATTAAAAATACAAATTACATACAAACACAAATTTACATATAATTTAAAGCCTATGAAATTAAATAAAAAATTTCATATGAATATAAACTCTTAACTTTTTATTCTAATTAAGGGTTAAAGTGCAAAAATAACGTTTTGGGTCAGGGGTAATTTTATCCCTAATGTTTAAAATGGTGCAATTTTATCCCTAACATTGATAAATTCGGTAAATTTTAGAAACAATTCATAATATGAATGCAATTCCTAATTTTTAAATATGGATGCATACTTTAGTTTTAATTTTTTTATTAAACGATATATACTTTAATAAACTGTCATTTCTTGACTTTTATCTAATTTATAGATAATGATAAAGTATAAATAATAATAATAATAATAATAATAAATTATAGATAAATAATAATAATTATTATAATATAATAAATAATGATAAATTACTGAATGCTGAAACTGAATGCTGAACTGAACTGATTGTTACTGAAATTAAGTGATAAAGAACAGGACCTAACTATGGCATGCCAACATTTATTTCTTGTCTTCTTTTTCTTTAATATATTTTTTATTATATATATATATATATATATATATATATATATAATTTTATAATAAAATTAAGTTTATTTTATTTTAACAATCTACACTTCAAAGAACCCATTTCTGGAATTTAGACCGGAATTTTTTGGAATTTCATATTTCTAGAATTTCAAAATTTTATAAACTTCTAAATTTTCAGATTTCTGGAATTCTAAAAAATTCTAGAAATCTGAAATTCCAAAAAAAAAAATTGAGGGGGATGAGGGAGAAAAGTTAGTTAAAAATTTCTGAAAATACTCATGCTCACAAATTTGCTAACGACAAAAACTATAGGGTTATTTGTGGTGAAACTCTTAGCTTGTTGGTTGAGAGCTTACCTGTGACTGTAGAGGTCACGAGTTCGAATCACATGGGTGGGGTGGGTTAGGGGTTTTTCTTTCTCTTTAATGTAATCTTCATTTGTTTAATATAAGTGTATTGCGTACAACTTTAAAAAAAAACTATAGGGTTATTTTCGAAAAAAAATTCAAAAATATATATCTATAAAAACGTGAAACCAAATAGTTTTTTTGAAATTAACCTTTAAATATATCAAGTTTTTAACTAATTATTTCAATTTTCTCTTTTTTTAGTCTTTTTGGATTTTTGTTCATTTTTCGAAGTTTTTTTTTCATTTTTCTCAATTTTTCGTTTTTTTCATGATTTGCTCTTTTTTTACAAATCATTAAAGGGATATTTACTTCACTTTTAAAAAATTATCTACAATTATGTCAAATCATAATTTTAAATTATATCAAACTAATAAAATCATTATCTTTAAGGATGAGAGTTCATAAATTCGGGTCTAGGATATATTGTCTAAGATTTAGGATTTATGAATTGGATTTTAGAATTTATAAATTATGATGTAAAAGTATACTTTATTTGTCATATATAAAAATAATGACATATTATAAATTAAGTTTGATAATATGATTTAGTTGGAATTCTATAGTTAATTATGATATTCTTATTATTAAATAGATTAATGGATTGACTCAATTAACTCGTGACTCAACCCATTTATTATATAGATTAGATGGATCAATCCGTTTATGATCCAACTCATAAATGAATTAACTCTAATCTGTTTAATTGTGAGCTAAACGAAGTGACACCTCTAGTAAATAGTAACAATAAATAATAATTAGCATTAATAGAAAATTGAATAGACATATATAACTGCCCCAATTATTCTGTCTTCCTCTCTCTCTCTCTCTTTTTTTTTGAATCAAAATATCATTAATAGAAAATTGAATAGACATATATAAAAATTTAACACAGAAAGAGAAAACCCACTGGGGATAATATCAAAGTAACACTGACTAGCAAATTGAGAGGCTGCTCTAGCAAAAGCATGAGCTAACTCGTTTGCTTGTCTTCTAATAAAACGGATAGTGTAACCGTTTTGAGATGACCCAAACTTCCAGAAGTAATAGCTTTAACAGTGGACAAGAAATCAGATTCAAATAGAATTTTATTGTAACCTGCCTCCATGGTCCATTCAAGTGCATGTAAGACCGCCCAAGCTTCCGCCTCCATAACTTCCATAATACCTTCCACCAGATTTGTCTGGGTCGAGATAAAGGCACCACGTGAATCTCTAAGTACTGCACTACCTCCTGTTTTTCCAAGAATTGTAAATATGCTTGCATCTGTGCAACAGGAAACAACATCAGTCGGTGGTCGGTGCCATAATTTCTGACAGTCGTCCTCCCTAGGTATTGCAGAAGAAATTATACTTCGCTCCCTAATCGTCTTCCAGTCCGCAAGACAACGCCTACTCCTCATAATAACTCCAACGGCTGTAGCCGATTTTTGATTCCAAAATTAGTCATTCCTCGCCTCCCACCACGACCACAGCAGCATCATAAAGATCTCTGATTTTTTTGTACCAACTAATCTGCAAAAATAGAAAAAGAAGCCAGCAAAGTTATCCGCATCAAAGCTTCATTGTTCAAGTAAATTAGCAAGGCCCGCCTCCCTCCAAATTTCCATAACTTTTGGACATAGCACAAATAAATACCAATTATCCTCCAAGTCCCGTGCACACATAACACAATCATCCTCCATGTTAATCCCCCGACTCTTGAGCCGGTGACGAGTTGGGACACAATCACGAACAAGCCTCCAACAAAAATGTCTGACTTTAAATGGCACATTAGCTTTCCATATCTTTTGCCACTCCCCCTCAACTCTAAGATGTGTACTGCTTGGTATTTCCTCCATCCCAAGGCGGTATGCACTACGAACCGAATAACACCCATTACGGGAAGCATTCCATATAAACTGGTCTTTTCTTCCAGATACACGCAGAGTTGACCAAATGATGGCCATTACATCTTGTTCCGAAAAGATTTCTTGTAATAGTTCAACATCCCATTCTATTGTTCTAGGGATAAAGAGATCGCTTACTTTTAAATTTTCCAACCCTTCAACCATTGCGGTAGAGATCGTCATAGAAGGTGAATCTCTTAACCATGGATCTTTCCATACATTGATAGACGTACCATCTCCTATTTTCCATCGCCCCCCTTTTTGCAACAATAGCTGAGAACCCCAAATACTTCGCCATATATAGCTTGGTGAGTGACCCAACCTAGCTTTTAAAAAATCCCCATTTGGATAGTATTTTGCTTTAAAAATTTTACTGACCAAAGACCCAGGGGCTGACTATAACCGCCAACCTTGTTTTCCCAGCATTGCTAAATTAAAGGCAGTGAAATCTCAGAAACCCAATCCACCATCATCTTTATGAATACATAATTTATCCCAAGCCAACCAATTTATCCCTCTTGACCCGTCTCTCTTATTACCCCACCAAAATGAATTCAACATCTTTTGAAGTTCTTCAGCAGTTGAAATAGGAAGCATAAAAACACTCATAAAATAAACCGGCAAAGCCTGACCTGCTGCTCTGATTAGAGTATCTTACCAGCTTTCGATAAGGGCTTAGATCTCCAAGATTGAATTTTCTTCCATAGTTTATCTTTTAAGAATGCAAATATCACCTTCTTGTTTCTTCCAACAAGTGAAGGTAAACCAAGGTATCGACCTGTATTGATAGGTTGAGAAACTTCCAAAATAGCTGAGATCCCCTCAACTAGCATTGGATGTACATTATTGCTACACAGTATGCCTGATTTAGAGAAATTGACAGCTTGTCCTGAAGCATGCTCATACAAATTTAGCAACTTCTTTAATTCTCTACACTCCTCAATATTCGCTTGAACAAACAGAAAAGCATCATCAGAAAACAATAAATGAGAGATTGCTGGAGCCCTTCTATTCACTTTAGCTCCATGAATAACCCCCCTTCTTTCAGCCTCCAGTATCAAAGCAGACAACCCTTCAACACATAGTAGAAATAAATAAGGCGATAGTGGATCACCTTGCCTCAAACCTCCCCGGGGGGAAAAAGGACCAACAATTTGATCATTAACTTTAATTGAATATTTAACTGATTTAACACGCAACATTATATATCCAATCCACACCTCCGAGAAGCCCAACTTCATGAGAACCTGTGACAAATAATCCCAACTCACTCTATCATATGCTTTGCTTATATCTATCTTAAGTGCAACCTCCCCCTTTTTCCTTCCAATATTTCTTTTCATACTATGAATTATTTCAAAAGCAATCAAAATATTATCATGAATTGATCTACCTTTAATGAAGGCTGATTGAGATTCAGATATGAGATTAGGAAGAACTTCTTTTAACCGATTTGCAAGAACTTTTGAGATGATTTTGTAAATCACATTGCACAAAGCAATGGGTCTCAAGTCCTTCATAGACAAAGGTTGTTCACATTTCGGGATGAGGGTAATAATTGAATCATTTAGAGTAGAAGGGAACTTACCCATCTCCAACCAAGATTTACCTGCTTGAAAAATTGAAGGACCAATCAACAGCCAAAATCGTTGAAAGAAGTCAGAATTAAAACCATCCGGGCCGGGGGACTTATCCGGGTGCATGTCAAAAAGTGCCCTTCGGAACTCATCTAGGGTAAATGGTTCAGATAATCTTTCATTATCTAGAGGTGTGACCTTTGTTTTGATTAAATTGCAGACGGATGACAAATCACTGATCCTACCTGAATCATTCCCTATTGCGTGCCCCATACCAGCATCACCAAACAAATTTTTAAAATAAGAAATTGCCTTTTGAAACTAATAATTAAACTTAATCTTTTTATACTAAGAAATTATTATTATATAGACATTTTATTTATTTACATTTTGGTATTATATTATAATTATTGATATCATTTTTATTGATATTATTAGTATTTTATATGTTAGAAAATTTTTTCAACCTTCGTTCAATTCCGATTTAACTTTAGTTTAATCTTAAACTTTTAATTTTTTAGCTTTTCTGATTCTTTAACCGGTCCAATTTTAACAACTATGGAAAAAACATTATGAAGTTTAGCAATTTTTTTGACCCACGTCTAGTTTGGAACGGGATAGGAGCATGCACGAGCTTGTGACACTTTTATCAAAAAATTCTATTTACATAATTCAAATACGTAAATCAATTTATTCAAACAAAAAACGTAAATCAATAAAAAAATTCATTGTAACATATTATAAACTCCAAAAGTTTTAACTTAAAGGTGGGTTTTGGATTTTATACGAAGCCATTATCCAACACCAACTTGGAGGTTTACATGATTCTATTTTGATCCTCCATTTTCATACCCCAAATTAAAATGGACGTAAGAGGATATATTAAGTATCTCACGTTGTTATTTTTTTTTTTTATTCCAAAGAAAATTATAAAACAGCAAAATAAAAGAAAAACAGCAGCAAAAAAATAAAAAAAACCAGCATAGCTGGGAATTAAATAAAAAAAACACCAAGATATGTTAAGTATCTCACGTTATTTAACTAGGGAACTAAATGACTTTATATATATATATATATAAAGCAATCGTATCCCTTTATTATACCTTTTGGATTACGTTAAATGATTCTTTAACATGGTATTAGAACCTCTTAGACCAAGTTGTGAGGGTTCTAATCTTCACAATTCTCATTTATTAAAAAGAACTTCAACACAAATGGATCTATGCTTGCATTCTTCAAGTCCAGTTTATATTGTGAAGATTATGTCATAGATTATAATAAAAACTAGGCTTAGACTATGTTCTTTATTACTTAATTTTAATATCAATTAGTTTAATTCAGTAATTTATCATTACTTATTATAATTATAATTTTTTTTTATTATTAGAACCATTATTATTTTTACAAGAATTTTATTTTAATTATTGATATTTTTAAAAGTTTATATTATTATTTCAGTTTCAGTAGAATTCAGTTCAGTTTAATTTTTTTCAGTAAAAAAGAATAGAGCCTTAATATATCATTTGCCCCCTGAACTGAACCTGTCCAAAAAGTTTGATTGGTCCTCTAAACTTTTAAAGAGTTCTGATAGGGCTCTGAATTTGCATAAAATGTTTAGTTAGCCCTTTGAACTTGCGTATGATGTAATAAATTAATCACTCGGTTGTAAAAAATAAGTAAGTTAAATACGGAAAATATGTTGTATGCATCTTAAAAAAGTAAAATGATCAATGTCAGGGTATGCGGTTTTAATGTTAGGGAAGAAAAAGTTTTATAGTTGAACAAGTAAGAACTTTTTAAATATGTTTTAATCTATTTTATGAATTATGTAATAACATTTTAAGGCGCGTGCAACCCATTTTCCTCATTTAACTTACTTTTTTATAACCGAGTGATTAATTAATTACATTTTACACAAGTTCAGAGGGTTAAATAAACATTTTATACAAGTTTAGAGGACTACCGGAACACTTTGAAAGTTCAGGGAGCAATCAACCTTTTTAGACAATTCAATGACAAATGATGTATTAAGCCTAAAAACTATTATTAAGCATTAACTATCAAATTAAATTTGTGTTTCAAATAGTTCTCAATAGTAAGCTCAACGGGCAAGATATTGGCCTAGTGAGCTCAGGGGCTACGAGACGTTGGAAATATTGTTCCCTTAACTTTATGAGATATTTGTTTATTCCATTCTCTTTTTATGTTTGCTATGTTAAAAATGAAAGTTTTAGATATTTCTTTATCAACGGTAAAAAGTAAGCGAGTAAATAAACCAAATGGATTAGTTGTAGTTTCTTCTTATCTATTGGTTATTCTTTTATATATATATATATATATATATATAATGTCTTCCCATATCATAAACATGTAATTAAATTAAACTTCATTTCCAGTTTTAATTATTAACGAACCTTTCAACATCACATAATCAATTCACATTATTTGATACAAATAATGAAGATATATACGAAGCATAGACAAATCATTGGCAACAACTTATGATTGCAATAATCTGCTGTATACTATTATTAACACAAACACATGGATTTCATTACAGCAATTAGCACAGTAATACATAACTTTTCATACAAAAACATATGGGAACACATACACGAAACGCAAAAACACTATTAAAAAGAAGTATCCGTGCAATTAATTAATTAAGTAGAAGTTAAACTAGGTAGAGGAACATAAACAAGAACATCCGCTCTAAAGAAATGACAAACAGGAGAAGCACCTGGTTTAGTCTCAAGAACACGAAACGAAGCATGATCTTTACTCCATTGCGAAGTATCCATATGACAAACACTAACCGCTTCAACTCTTCCTCCATTATCACCTCCTAACGAAACCATAAACAACTTATTCTCACTTTTCTGGCTATGGCAGTAAAACACTCTATACGGATACGGCAGCGTATGGCAAGCCACCATATTCGGAACTCGAATCTCCTCAGGCTCCGATAAGATCGTATAGTTATCTAAATTCACACCAGATTTCTCAATATGATTAGTTTGTAAAACTCTGAATTGAGTTTCTAATCCAAAGGTTTTATGTACAAAATCAATTGTGGATTCTAAAGAAGTTGCGCAGACTTTCGTTTCGCCTTTAATTGGATCAATTTCACACTGTTTGAGTGTGTTTTCCATGGATTTGGCTTGAGGAGAATCCGGTGAGAATGAGAATAAGCGAAGGAGATGAGGAAGATGAGTGTATGAGAAAGGAATTGAATTAGCTTCGTTTTTGGATAACAATGGCGGCGGATCTTTCATCGGAAAATAAATTGGGAGTTTCTTCCCTAATTTTAGATCATTCGGGGTGAAAAATACTAGAGATGAAGGATCTAAGTGATGCATCATATGATTATTATTTCTATGCATGTTCGGAAGCTTCAAAACGTTGGCGTTTTCTTCGGCGATCGGGTTCGTTGTAGCTCCTCCATTTCCGTTATGAGCATACTGCAGATGAGTATAGATCAGAGTAAGAATTGAATTATGAAATATAAATTAAATAAAAATACCAGAAGGAGATGGAGAAGGAAGATCTTGAATGCAATTTGTAATATGGAACCCATCTTTTCTTTCTTTTCGATGTGGTAACTATACTTTATTGAATTTTAATTATATCTCTTTCTTGCTACTTATGATTAAAACCCAGTAGTCAATTTGATATATAGTAATAACAAAATTAAAAACTTAAGAAACTTGATAAGATTAAATAATATAGTATTAAGTAAAAATTATAAACTAATAAATTATTTTTACCCTTAAAATTAATATATGTCTCAATCAATTTGCAGTGATAGATAGATGGTTTTCTGCATATAGAAAAATCCAAAACATAAAATTAAAGTGGGACACTTATATCGATCAAGGTGGATTGTAATAAAATGGGATAAGTTATCAAAAATATAGTTTTTTGTGAAGTATCAATTTGGGCTTTACGTACAAAATAACATCAATATAGGTTTAATGTTTAAAATTGTTCGATAACGGAACGAGACATGTTATTAATATTACTATGTTAAGTTCTGCCAATTGTACGTAGAGAGAGAAATCAAAACTTAACGGAGTAATAAGAATGACGTGTCCAGTCTATTATTGATGTCTAAATTGATATATTTTTTAAACGTTAAACCGATATTAATGTTATTTTATATGTGGAGCCTAAATTGATATTTTTCTAAAAACCATAGACGTATTTTTGATACCATATCCTTAATAAAATGAAAATATAAATGTTATTTTTTTTTAAATTAAAATGTTATTTTTAAGTCATGAATATGTCAAAGTAGTATCAGCAGCTAAAAATTCAAATGGCTCAGGTGCAAATATTTAAAATTTTATAAATATAATTTTTTGATAGCTTATATTTATTTTTAATTAAAAAAATGAATGGTGTGAAAATATTATAAATTTTAGAAATCAATAGTTGAAGGAAAGGTCAAATTTGTTCAAGGTTTATTAAATTTAAGTGTTTGTTTGTTTCTATTTTACGGAACTGTCTTTTATTTTTCAATACTATATAGAAAATAAAAAGTATTTAGTAAAATTTTAAATTAATTGCTTTTTACACGAAAAACAATATAAACAATAACAAGCAGTAAATAGGAACAACTGATACAAAAGTAACCTAAATTTTAAGATGATTTTAATGTTCATTTTAGGCATAAACCATATACAGTTCCTTGAACTTGCCAATTTTGGTCATTTTGCCCCCTGAATTTACGGGACGACCTACTTGCCCTCTCAACTATTTAAAAATGGTATTAGCAACCCCCTATTTTCATTATAACGGAAACAAAATGAAATTCCAACATTAGTACAAGTGTTCATGGAAGTATTGGAACCAGCCTGGATATAAATAACCTCATTTGCAGTTTGTTTTAGTAGTGCATAAACCTTATATGCAATTTTTACAAGAGAACTTGTGTATTGTCTATACTAACATCATTTGCAGCTTATTTTAGTAGTGCACAACCTTTTTTATTATGACCTTGGTGCTTGCAATGAGAAATGTTATAATTGTTTCCGTTATAATAAAAATAGGGGATTGCTAATACCACTTTTAAATAGTTGAAGGGATAAATGGGTCGTCCCGTAAGTTTAGGGGATAAAATGACTAAAAATGACAAATTCAAAAGGCTGCGTATGGTTTAAACCTTCATTTTAAAATTTAATAAACTTAAATTTAACGGTAGCTAATCCAATTCATTTTATTAGTTAGATAAACACTACTGATTTAGAAATATAATTATAATTTTTTATTTATATACAAATTTAAAAAATAATAAGTTGAGTGCGTGAATACAATTGATCCCACTCTTTGTTACGTGGCATCAACCCTGCCTAGTTCTGTATACATGTGTCATGCATGTTTAAGTCATGAAATGTATGATTACATTCTTTATTAAAGGCAAAAAGCATCCTGAGGTCCCTGATCTTTCGTTGTTTGGTGCATTAAGCCCTCGATCTTTCATTTAGACACGTTGAGCTCCTGATCTTTTATTGTTTGGTGCATTAAGCCCTTGATCTTTCATTTAGTCACATTGAGCCCTTGATCTTTCATATGTAGGTGTATTAGGTCCTTTTGTAAATCAATTCATATATGTGTGTATTAAAGGTCTGTTTGGTTCAACTATTAGCTAATAGATGTTGTTGTTGCTGTTAGCTGTTTTGCGGTTGTAGTAAGCTGTTTGTTATTAGTTGTTTAATTATTAGCGTCTTACTCCAAACCGCAAGAAACATAGCGTTTGGTTAGGTTTATATAACCGCAGCGTTTAGTATTTTCTCTAGACACTGCAGCATTTTGGAGCTTTTCACGAAAAGCTCTTTTTTAGAGCTTTTCATGGATAGTTGTTTGTAGTTAGGGATGGCAACGGGTAGGGTACCCGCGGGTAGTGCCAATCTCAAACCCTTACCCGTTTATTTTTTAATTACCCGTACTCGTCCCATTACCCTAACGGGTATATTTTTGCATCCCATACCCTTCCCATTTAATTCGCGGGTACCCACGGGTACCCTTACCCGTTAAAAATCAATAAATAAAATAAAAATATTACAAATTTAACAAAGTATAAATTTAATAAATCATTTATCTAAAAATTGAACAAATTGAACCTTAATCAATAAAAATAAGTAGCTTAGTGGTATCACTCAATGGTTGAAAAACAAAAAGTTGGAGTTTAAAATCTCAAATATTACATCTAAAAACCAATAATTTTTTTAATATATAAAAAAATTATGACGGGTAACGGGTACCGGGTACCCTGGGGGGTATTCCCATACCCATCCCATTATCCTAACGGGTAATTATTTTGATCTCATACCCTTCCCATACCCTTTTATACAGGGTACGGGTAGTCCCATTAGGGTCGGATAGTGTCGGATACCCGCGGGTACACTACCCGTTGCCATCCCTATTTGTAGTTACTTGTCATTGACAAAATTATCCTTATTATTTTCACAAAATGTGTTTCCTTTTTGACATTATTTTTTTTTCTAGAACAAAATTATCGAAAAACAAAGTTTTGTTGCATTCAATAAATTTTTTTATTTTTTATTCTTTATATAGTTTATTTTTATTAATTTGTATAATATATTTTTTATTTTATAATTTATTTGTAGATTAATTTAAAACATTTCCATATTAGAAATAAATATAAACTAACAGTAACAGTTCAGTATAATTTTGCCAAACACTAATAATTAAACAATTAATAACAAACAACCAACAGTAACAACAAACAGTTTACTACAACAGTTAACATCAACAGCAACATCTACTAGCTAACAGTTGAACCAAACATGCCCTTAATACATCCATATATAAATTGATTTACAAAAGGACATAAACACTCATATATGAAAGATCAAGGGCTCAATGTGTCTAAATGAAAGATTAAGGGCTTAATGCACCAAATAATGAAAGATTAGGGGCTCAATGTGTCTAAATGGAAGATCGAGAGCTTAATGCAACAAACAATTAAAGATCAGGGGCCTCATGATGCTTTTTGCCTTTATTAAAGGCTTAATATATCTGTGAGGATTTCATCTAATAATAATAAAACAAAAAAAATATATTTTTGTGTAATTTGTTTAGTTACCCGGTTTATAGTTTTGATTTATTTACTTTTTTTGTAGTGTTTACCGCTAATTACGGTTCTTTAATATCACTCATTGCACAATTATATCAGTCTTGATCACATGCACCTTAATGAACATGTAGAATTTGCTCATTCACCGTTAGATCTAGGCTTATTAGAATCATAAGGTGGAGATTCAAAACATCATGAGGCAGATTTAATAAGCCTATATCTAACGATGAATGAACAAATTCACTTAAGGTGCATGTGAAAATTCCTTCAATTAGATTAGCTGAAATTTGGATCTTTTCTTTGGGCTTGGTCTTGCTTGAGAGAGAGGAATCAGAAAGATTATAGTGGAGCCTCTTCGAGAGTTGTCCTTCAGTTATTGGTCAGTAACATCAAACATTGAACAAAGAAGAAAACTAGAAGTTTATTGATAGAGAAGAAGATGAAAGAGTAATCGTATACCTACCCAGGTATACAATATATACAAGAAGATTAGGAAATGGAAAGAAAGTAAAATTCTAATTTAGTCCCTATAATACTAACTTATTCTTAAACTACCCATACAACTGTAAAATAATAAAACCTAATATATATCTAATACCCCCCCTCAAGCTGGACTGTATATAGTTTTCAGTCCTAGCTTGTGTACAAGTTCTTCAAATTGAGACTTTCCCAAAGCTTTTGTTAACAGATCTGCAAGTTGTTGATTGGTAGAAACAGATAACAAGTGAATAACCCCTGCTTGCACCTTCTCTCTCACAAAATGACAATCAAGTTCTATATGTTTTGTCCTTTCATGAAAAATTGGATTGTTAGCAATGTGAATTGTTGACTGATTATCGCAGTAGATTGAAACAGCTTGTTGATGACTGATGCCTATGTAATCCAGCATGTATAAGAACCATTGAACCTCACAAGTAGTTAAAGCAAGTGCCCTGTATTCTGCTTCACTAGAACTCCTTGCAACTGTTGGTTGCTTTTTACTTTTCCAGGAAATCAATGATCCTCCAAGAAACACAGTAAAAGTTGTTACTGATCTTCTGGTGTCTATACAGCTTCCTCAATCTGAATCACTAAAAGCTTTCAGTTGCAAATTACCCTTGCTAGGATAAAATAAGCCTTGTGTTGGTGTTTTCTTGAGATACCTCAACACTCTATGAACAGCCTGCATATGAATATCTGTTGCACAGTCAAGGAATTGACTTAAACAGCTGACAGAAAAGGATATATCTAGCCTCGTTTTGGCTAAGTAAATTAATTTGCCAACAATCTTCCTGTACTGCTGTCTATCCTCTAATTGCTTCCCGGTTGTCCTGGATAGCTTAAGAGTAGACTCCATTGGTGTATCAGTAGGTTTGCAGGCCAAATAACCTGTTTCAGAAAGCAAATCCAAAATATATTTGCGTTGACAGACTGAAATACCTTCTTTCAGAAAGCAAATCCAAAATATAATCACAACTAATTAATGTTTCGGACAATTTAGAAGACCATTGTCTACTAGCCTGTTTCAAACCGTATAAAGATTTCTTTAATTTGCAAACTTGGTTCTTTCCTTCAGTTTTAAAACCAAGTGGCAAATCCATATAAACTTCCTCATTTAAATCACCATGGAGGAAAGCATTATTCACATCTAATTGAAACAAACTCCAATTGTATAAACTAGCTAAAGCTAAAACAAGTCTAACTGTAGTCATCTTTACTACAAGAGAAAAGGTGTCCAGATAATCTATACCCTCCTTTTTTGTATAACCTTTGGCAACTAAACGAGCCTTATACCTCTCAATGCTACCATCAGCCTTATATTTTACTTTAAAATCCACCTATTACCTATTGTCTGTTTATTTAGTGGTAAGGCAACAACTTCCCAAGTATTAGTATTCTCCAAAGCTTGTATTTCAGCATCCATAGCATCTCTCCAACAATGTAACTGAACTGCTTCTTTATAGGTTTTAGGTTCCGGTATGACAGAAACAGCTAACACATAATTTTTATGTGCATCAGATAATTGATCATAACTAACAACTGAAGAAATAGGATATTTAATACTAGACTCTTGAATACTAACTTGTGCAGTTAACTGATTGCAATGAAATTGTTTTAAATATTCTGGTGCTTTCCTAGTCCTTTCAGATCTTCTAACATTAACGATTGGTGCATTAGATAAAGAAGTTCCCTGGACAGGAAGAGTAGCTTGTGAAAATTGATTTTGAGTTTGGCCCTGTAATGTATCACTAGTTCTAACAAATTCATGTCATTCTTGCTGTAAATTTTCACTAGTATTTGCAGCATCTGAATTTTCTTCAATGGGACTATGTAACACATCTAAATGAACATTTGATACATCAGTATGTACAACAGAATCTATATGATCATGTTCATATGTAAAATGTGATTGGAAATCTAAATTAGGAACAAGAACAGGCCCTCCTTGTTGTGCTTTTTGCAAATAAGGAAATGAAGTTTCATAAAATGAAACCTCTCTAGAAATGACAAACTTTCTATTAACTAAATCATACAACCTATAACCTTTAGTGTTTGCTGCAAAACCTAAAAATACACATGGATGTGCACGAGCATCCATTTTAGTTGACTTAGCTGTCAAAATAGTCATAAAACTAAGACAACCAAAGACCCTTAAAAGATCATAGTTAGGTTTCTTTTGAAACAAAATTTCATAAGGAGTATGATTATCTAATAATGGTGTAGGAACTATATTAATGAGATGGACAGCATGAATAATGCATTCTGTCCAAAAATGCAATGGTAACCCTGCTTGTAATCTTAAGGACCTAGCCACATTTAAAATATGCTGGTGTTTTCGTTCCACAATACTATTCTGTTGTGGTGTATGAGGACAACTAGTTTGATGTACAATGCCTCTATCCTGATAAAACTCATGCAAATGTAACTCCAAAGCATTGTCTGACCTTAATATTCTAATACTTGTATCAAACTGTGTCTGAATATAATTGCAAAAAACTTTAATAGCAGTAGAAGCCTCTGCTTTGTTTTTGAGCATATAAACCCAAGTAAAACTACTAAAATCATCAACCACAGTAAGAAAATATCTAAAGCCAGCCAAAGAATGAATTTTAATGGGACCCCACACATCAATATGCACCAAATCAAAACGATTATCTGTAATAGATTCACTAATAGGAAAAGGAAGTCTTTTCTGTTTAGCCAAAGGACAGATAGCACAACAGTAATTCCCAGAAGTTTCAATATTCACATTTTCTTTAGACAAAAATTGTAATCTGCTATGTGACAAATGACCCAATCTAAAATGCCAAAGAGGAAAAATTAAATTCTTTGTATTTGTTGTCTTGTGCACATTATTCACATAACATTCTTTCACTTCTTTCAAGTCTTGATTAAGAACATACAGCCCATCATGTAATTCAGCTATACCAGTCTTCTTCAGTGTCATTTTGTCCTGTAAAAGACACATATTATGGGTAAACACTACCACACAATTCATGTCTTGTGTAAGTTTACTAACTGACACTAAATTAAAATGAAACTGAGGAATATAAAGAACATCATATATACAAATATCCTTAGTTAAAAAAACTTTCCCAATTTGATTAACAATTATAGTAGCACCATTAGGCAAAGACACACAAATATCAGGCACACTAACAACATCAATCGTCACACTAATGTCAGTAGCAAAATGATCTGTTGCTCCTGAATCTAAAATCCAACGTACAACTGTATTGACTTGAGTATTAAGAATAAAAGCATTTCTTATTTTGGAATTAGAAATACCTGGATAAGATGTATTTCCAAAGTCTGACTGCATAGTTGGTCCTGATTGTGTTCCTTGTGGCTGAAATGTTGCTACATTATGAGTAGAAAAGGCATTGATAGATGACTGATTAATTTGTCCTGACTCAAACAACTGCAACATGTTCATTAATGTATTATACTTTGCTGCAGGAATAGAAACTGAAGAACATAAATCTTGAACAGCTGGAGTTTGACCCAAATCTTGAACAATATCTCCACCTAAATCCTCTTCTCCAGTCACCATATTAGCTATAACCCTCTTCTTATTATTATTTGACTTAAAATTCGGAGGAAACCCGTGCTTCTTGTAGCACTGATCAACAGTATGCCATTCTTTTCCACAAAAACTGCATTTCTTGATATTCCCTCCATTGTTGGTGCCTTTACGGTAATTATTAACCCCAATATTTCTATTATTGCGTTGGGCAAAATTAATAGTGGCACCCAACGAGCCTAGAACACTCACATCAGCCCCTTCATGAATTTGCCTCTCATGTTGAATAACCATATTGAAAACCTTTTCAAGATTAGGCAATGGATCCATCATTAACACTTGAGTTTTAATCATACTAAAATTCCCATTTAACCCTCTCAAAAACTTAATGATGCAATCTTGTCTTTGTTGGTCTCTCACATGTTTAACAGCAATACACGTAGTAGAACCAGTTGGCACACAATCACAATTTTGAATTGGACGAAAATTAACTAATTCTTCCCATATTACCTGTAACTTGGTGAAATAGTCTGTAACTGAAAGATCTCCTTGCATCAATGCTGCAATTTCATCTTGCAACCCAGCTATGCGCAGATGATCTGATTGAGAGAAACGATTTTTCAAATTCTGCCAAACCTGATAAGCAGTCTCAAACCAGGTAATGCTTTGTGAAATTGAAGAAGAGACAGAACTATTGATCCAAGAAAGAACAAGTTGATTACACCTATTCCATGCTAATTGATTCACTTCCTCAACATCTGATTGCAATAGCGTACCGTCAATAAATTTGAGTTTGTTCTTCGCTGTCAAAGAACGCTTCACTGCCCTAGCCCAAGAATGATAATCTTTACTCCTTGTTAATGGTAAAGATACGAGAGATTGACTTGTATTTTCACTTGGGTGTATATAATAGAAGCTTGTCGGACATGAAGATTGATCAAGTACCGTTGCAATCGGTGTCACCGGAGGAGTCATCTTGTTGAAGGAAAATTTCAAGAATCTTCTTGAAAAAGAGATCTGAATCTTACAAAAGATTCTAGAAAATAGAGAAAATGATACAGATCTAACACAAAGATCTGTAGGAAGAAAAGTAGAATTTCTCAAAAGAAATTTCTAATAGAAGAAGAAGATCGGAAGACCATTAATGAAGAACGATCAGTGGAAACGATTTAATCTGCTCTGATACCATATCAAACATTGAACAAAGAAGAAAACTAGAAGTTTATTGATAGAGAAGAAGATGAAAGAGTAATCGTATACCTACACAGGTATACAATATATACAAGAAGATTAGGAAAGGGAAAGGAAGTAAAATTCTAATTTAGTCCCTATAATACTAACTTATTCTTAAACTACCCATACAGCTGTAAAATAATAAAACCTAATATATATCTAATAGAATTTGCTCATTCACCGTTAGATCTAGGCTTATTAGAATCATAAGGTGGAGATTCAAAACATCACGAGGCTTAGATTTAATAAGCCTATATCTAACGATGAATGAACAAATTCACTTAAGGTGCATGTGAAAATTCCTTCAATTAGATTAGCTAAAATTTGGATCTTTTCTTTGGGCTTGGTCTTGCTTGAGAGAGAGGAATCAGAAAGATTATAGTGGAGCTTCTTCGAGAGTTGTCCTTCAGTTATTGGTCAGTAACATGGAGCTTCTTCGAGAGTTGTCCTTCAGTTATTGGTCAGTAACATGGACTTACATCACCCTTACGGTTGGCGCTTATTCTGTTGTCAGGTGTTACATGATAGAGATTGGTTTACTGAGTTTGTTCATACTTTTAGGAAAGGTAACCGAGCCGCTAAATAGTTAGTGAACTTCACATATTTTTGTCTTTTAGATCACACTACAACAAATCATCACCTGCGCCACAAATTATGCCACGAGAATTCAAAATTCGTGGCATATTTATATTTAGCCACGGGAAAAATAGAGTCGACTACAAACTTATAGCCACATGATATATTTATGCCACGAGTAAATTTTTTTCGTGGCAATGAGGAATTTTGCCACGGAAATAATTTACTCGTGGCATGAATCTTTCCTTAAAACATATTTGAAATTTATTAAAAATGAAGAAACATTTAAATTTACAAAAATTAATAAACTCCCCTCGTTAATTGATATGAAACGTTTCCCCCCCAAATTGAACACAAAACCTAACAATACTAACAAATTAAAATAAACTACCCCCAAATTTACCATTCTCTCATCCCATCCTCGTAATCTATTCCCACCCTCTTCACCTTCAGACTCACCATTTATGACCTTCAATCAATGTCGGCATCCTTATTATCCACCTCTCTCCAGTCCACTTCTTGTCTCTCTTTCCTCATTACTCCCAATCAACAACGCTCGCCAGATAATGTTGAAAACCCTAATCCACCAAATTCATTTTCTGAACCAGCCCTATTCTATTCTCTTTGGTATCTGTGTCGTTGTTCTTTCTTCAACTTCTCTTCGACGATGACGAATTCCCTTCCCATTGCCATTTGTCGAGTTTAAACCCTCTACCAATTAATTCAGTTGTGGTTTCTATCCTTTTCCCTTTGAAGTGTTCTTGGTTAATCATCGTAGCTGGGTGTCCGTTGTCGATTATCTTTGTTCAAGGTAATTAGTTTTCTGTTCAAATTTGATGGCTGAAGTTTTATGAATTGATGATTTTATTCTGTTAGAAGTATTCCTTTTTGTTTTAGTCTTTTCTATACGGATAATTAGTTCCTAGTTCATGCTATCTCTTATGAAGTCATTTTAGTGCTATATTGATGTAATTGCTTTGAGGTACTTGCTCTCCTGGGCGATTGCTTGGAAAATATTGGGTGCAGTAGTTAAGAAGAAAACAACGATGAATGATGAATGTTTTGAGTCAAATAGCCGATAGTTAGGATTTTTTTAGCAAGAATTTTTCTTAGTTATCTTCCTATTATTCAATAACGAGAAATTTTACACCAGGATCCAAACGGTGCCTCAGTATTCCATTCTTGTAATTCTAGTATGTTCTTAGATTTTCTTGATATGTGGTTCCTTATTTCCCTTTCACTTCTGTAGTATTATGTATTGAAGACGATTTTAATTGTTGTCCTGAAGTACTCTTGCTAGATTTACTAGATATACTATTCATATAAGTTGGGTATAAGCGTGACTACTATCAAGTTTTTTTGCCTTATCTTTTTTGAATTGAGAACGTGATTTGGTTCCAAAACTTTATATATATATATATCTGAAACTCATTTCCTATGTGTCAAGAATGGAGGCTTAGTTGGCGAAGGATATGGTGCCATTTAATTGCTTTATGCCAATGAGGATTATTCAGGGATGCTATTTTGGGAGTAGGGAGCCCTACACCTATATTGGTTTTAGAGGGGGATAATACAATGGATATTGAGAGAGTTGTGTTGGTTCAAACTGAGCCTAGGACTAGGTTGGATGCTGTGACTTGGGGGACAATGGGTGAATGGGTTAGGGTATTGCATTGCTGCTGCCATAGCTGAGCCTGATAGGCTTGTTGTTGCCGTTTAGTTATATGGAAGTTGAGGTATTGTTATTACTATGCCAATATTCTCCTTTGAAATTTCTCAATAAGGTAGGGTTGCTTTCTATTTTTTCATTTGATATTCTCTTTTACAATTTTTTGTTTCTGTGATGGTAGAGATAGTTTTAGTATATTGATGATATAACAGTAGCATTGTTTCATAAATATATTTTAAGGAACTGCATCAGATTTTGGTATCTAACAAAAAAAATAAACCTGTGCTTTTTAGGAGTCAAGACAACATTTATTTAAACTAAAATTCTTGTGCTTAGCATGAGCAAAAGATTTCGTATCCTTTTAGTTTGGACTGGAGCTTTCAATTCTAAGAATGTAATTTGAAAACAAGAACCAGTAAGTGTTTAAGATCAACTTGTTTGATATAAAAGAGAATATGATGAAATAATTAACTTTCATGAAATTAAGTGATACACATAATACTTTCTGCTGATGAAATTATAGAGGTGATTATGACAATATTATACTCTACCTTGATCATGGCCCTTAGTATGGAAAATAGTACATGAAAGTCATGGGTAATAGTTTGATCATGATTATGTTTTTGGTTAATGTTTCACCTTGTACAAGCTAGTATTATTTATTTATTCTTTCACCCTTTACTTATGCATGTATTATTATGCAGCACTTGTCTACTTTAATGAATGCTGAAACACATTAATCTATTGTTATACTTTGCACAAATAGTCTTACATTGGAGAATCAAGCATGTGTAATTTTCTTTACTTATAATTATTTTCTTTCATGTAGCTTTCATACTTTATGAGTCTCCAATGAAATGCAATGTTGTGGCTATTAGTTATCGCACATGGAATAAACACTGATATCCTGTGAAACTTGTCCTAAGCATGGTACACATGGATCAAAATGAAGCATATAGCAATGGTTCCAAAAGTTAGTCAAGTTAAATGATGTCTCGTGATAACTTAAGAGAATATGTAAATCTTTTGTTTTTATGAGGGAATTTGAATTTATCATCTAGTTGGAAAGCTTCTTTTACTAAGCGAATTTAATTCACTATAATTCTCTGCTTTGAACTTTTGGTTTTGAGTATATGTACTCTATTAGCTATGGTTGCTTTGCTTGCTTTTGTAACATTCATTTTGATCTTCTCCTCCTTGTGAATAGGTTTGATGCTAAGGTGATGCTGGAAAAGCTGAGGAGCCGGCGGCTTGTATTTGTAGGTGATTCAGTTGGAAGGAACCAATGGGAGTCCCTACTCTATATGCTGGCTACTTCTGTTCCCGATAGTTCTTCAATCTATGAAGTGAATGAGAATCCAATTACAAAGCATTATGAATTTTTGGCTTTCATGTTCAAGGACTACAATTGCACTGTTGAGTACTATAGAGCCCACCAAGGCCGTCCTCGAGCCAAATCTCCACATAGGTCAAGATGACCTTAAGGGTGGATATATTGGATTGGACTTCCGCAAAATGGAGAACTGCAGATGTGTTGGTTTTTAACTCTGGTCATTGGTGGAATTACGAGTAGACCATAAGAGGGTAATTATCACCTATCCAATAATGAGATTTCCCAAAACGTTGTGCACATATTTCTTGTGGGCATGCATTCATTTTATGACAACTTCTACTGCAGCTCATCTAATCATTTGCATAAATACTCAAACATATTGTGAATGCATGGCTAAATGAGTTAGAAGGGCTGGATATAATGTTGGTAGCATATGCTTGATAGGAATTTGGACCTTTTTATGTCCTAAGTATTGGCAATTTGGGGATGAACGGTTGGACAGAAGCACCTAAAACATTTGTTGCTTGTTCAGTTTAGGAACTAAGGTGCTTATGACCAAGCAACTAATAAGAAAAGTAAAGGAACTCAAGGAAGCATTATTACAATCCATTTCATTTTTCATAATTTTCTTGTCAAATTAATTAAATTCTCCTCTTACTTGCATGTTTTCTTGTTCTTGTGGCAGAGCTTGTGCTATTAGGATTTGTTTCGATGCTTTTAACAGCAGGACAATGTCCAATTTCAAACATTTCTCAATTTTACTTTTTTTTCCTTACATTTCACCTATATTTTTTTATTTTCCTTTTCTCGTTACAGGTCGTGTACTCATTTTGTTTAAGATGTTTGTAAGTTGACAAATAAGCTTTCATGTATCTAGTACTTAATTATTTTTCTGATGTTCTTCTACAGCTCTTAAGCCATTCTCCAGTGATTATGCTTCTGAGTTTGTGCATGGTCACAAAATTCCATTGTCTTTGTGACTATCATTAGATTGAGGCCCCGTTTTTCTAGTTCATAGGCTACTGCATTTGCCTCTTTATTCTCACATTTAAAATGAAATGCAGGAAGACATAGTTCTGATGGTCTGGGCAACTATCTCCCTATAGTTGTTATCATAATTGGCATTTATGGTGTCAACTGCTGCCTTGCAATCAAATTCAACGGAGAAAATCGCACTCTTTGGCGAAGGAAATTTCTTTCAATATAGCTATAAGTTTGGCGTGTATTACAGACCACCAGATTCCAATTGGACAAGCTCTAGACATCAACACTTCTCCTTTAGCATTTCACGCCACAAAGCTGGTTGCGCACACTCTGCCATTTTTTGGTGAAGGATGCATCACAATTGATTTTCATCGTCTGTTCCGCACAGTACTCTAAAGACTTGCACCAATTTCTAGCTTTTGGTCTTTATTTAATAATTGATGTTAGAATGATTGATTTTTAATTAATAAAAACTTATTTTTCAGTTAAGAATGGTTAAAATTTTAGACTTTACTTATTGTTTATACTTTTGTTGTAATTGATTTTCACGTAGCTTCCTTTAATCCAAAAGTTCATATTAATTTAATAATAATAATACTAAAAAAATTAAAAATTAATTAAAAACAAATTACTAAAATTTGATCAAGTTGCCACGATTATTCTCGTGGCTTGATAAGATTTTTAGCCATGAATATTCTATTTTCTGCCATGGTTATGCTCGTGGCTAAGAAAGGAGGTTGAGAGATATCGTGGGTTGATTGCCACATGTATTTTACTTGTGCCACGATTTTACCTGTGGCAAAAGGATATGCTTAGCCACAGATTTTCTCGTGGCATGAAAACTAATTTATGCCACAACCCTTATTTTCCCGTGGCAACTACCTAGCCATGCTCACTTGCGCCACGGAAGTATAAAACTTGAATTTATGTGGCTAAATAGTACAGCCACGGAAATATTCCACTTGTGCCACGATTTTAACCATGGCCCAAGTGAAAGATCAAATGGACATTTGATATAATCACAACTAATTAATGTTTCGGGCAATTTAGAAGACCATTGTCTACTAGCCTGTTTCAAACCGTATAAAGATTTCTTTAATTTGCAAACTTGGTTCTTTCCTTCAGTTTTAAAACCAAGTGGCAAATCCATATAAACTTCCTCATTTAAATCACCATGGAGGAAAGCATTATTCACATCTAATTGAAACAAACTCCAATTGTATAAACTAGCTAAAGCTAAAACAAGTCTAACTGTAGTCATCTTTACTACAGGAGAAAAGGTGTCCAGATAATCTATACCCTCCTTTTTTGTATAACCTTTGGCAACTAAACGAGCCTTATACCTCTCAACGCTACCATCAGCCTTATATTTTACTTTAAAATCCACCTATTACCTATTGTCTGTTTATTTAGTGGTAAGGCAACAACTTCCCAAGTATTAGTATTCTCCAAAGCTTGTATTTCAGCATCCATAGCATCTCTCCAACAATGTAACTGAACTGCTTCTTTATAGGTTTTAGGTTCCGGTATGACAGAAACAGCTAACACATAATTTTTATGTGCATCAGATAATTGATCATAACTAACAACTGAAGAAATAGGATATTTAATACTAGACTCTTGAATACTAACTTGTGCAGTTAACTGATTACAATGAAATTGTTTTAAATATTCTGGTGCTTTCCTAGTCCTTTCAAATCTTCTAAAATTAACGATTGGTGCATTAGATAAAGAAGTTCCCTGGACAGGAAGAGTAGCTTGTGAAAATTGATTTTGAGTTTGGCCCTGTAATGTATCACTAGTTCTAACAAATTCATGTCATTCTTGTTGTAAATTTTCACTAGTATTTGCAGCATCTGAATTTTCTTCAATGGGACTATGTAACACATCTAAATGAACATTTGATACATCAGTATGTACAACAGAATCTATATGATCATGTTCATATGTAAAATGTGATTGGAAATCTAAATTAGGAACAAGAACAGGCCCTCCTTGTTGTGCTTTTTGCAAATAAGGAAATGAAGTTTCATAAAATGAAACCTCTCTAGAAATGACAAACTTTCTATTAACTAAATCATACAACCTATAACCTTTAGTGTTTGCTGCAAAACCTAAAAATACACATGGATGTGCACGAGCATCCATTTTAGTTGACTTAGCTATCAAAATAGTCATAAAACTAAGACAACCAAAGACCCTTAAAAGATCATAGTTAGGTTTCTTTTGAAACAAAATTTCATAAGGAGTATGATTATCTAATAATGGTGTAGGAACTATATTAATGAGATGGACAGCATGAATAATGCATTCTGTCCAAAAATGCAATGGTAACCCTACTTGTAATCTTAAGGACCTAGCCACATTTAAAATATGCTGGTGTTTTCGTTCCACAATACTATTCTGTTGTGGTGTATGAGGACAACTAGTTTGATGTACAATGCCTCTATCCTGATAAAACTCATGCAAATGTAACTCCAAAGCATTGTCTGACCTTAATATTCTAATACTTGTATCAAACTGTGCCTGAATATAATTGTAAAAAACTTTAATAGCAGTAGAAGCCTCTGCTTTGTTTTTGAGCATATAAACCCAAGTAAAACTACTAAAATCATCAACCACAGTAAGAAAATATCTAAAGCCAGCCAAAGAAGGAATTTTAATGGGACCCCACACATCAATATGCACCAAATCAAAATGATTTTCTGTAATAGATTCACTAATAGGAAAAGGAAGTCTTTTCTGTTTAGCCAAAGGACAGATAGCACAACAGTAATTCCCAGAAGTTTCAATATTCACATTTTCTTTAGACAAAAATTGTAATCTGCTATGTGACAAATGACCCAATCTAAAATGCCAAAGAGGAAAAATTAAATTCTTTGTATTTGTTGTCTTGTGCACATTATTCACATAACATTCTTTCACTTCTTTCAAGTCTTGATTAAGAACATACAACCCATCATGTAATTCAGCTATACCAGTCTTCTTCAGTGTCATTTTGTCCTGTAAAAGACACATATTATGGGTAAACACTACCACACAATTCATGTCTTGTGTAAGTTTACTAACTGACACTAAATTAAAATGAAACTGAGGAATATAAAGAACATCATATATACAAATATCCTTAGTTAAAAAAACTTTCCCAATTTGATTAACAATTATAGTAGCACCATTAGGCAAAGACACACAAATATCAGGCACACTAACAACATCAATCGTCACACTAATGTCAGTAGCAAAATGATCTGTTGCTCCTGAATCTAAAATCCAACGTACAACTGTATTGACTTGAGTATTAAGAATAAAAGCATTTCTTATTTTGGAATTAGAAATACCTGGATAAGATGTATTTCCAAAGTCTGACTGCATAGTTGGTCCTGATTGTGTTCCTTGTGGCTGAAATGTTGCTACATTATGAGTAGAAAAGGCATTGATAGATGACTGATTAATTTGTCCTGACTCAAACAACTGCAACATGTTCATTAATGTATTATACTTTGCTGCAGGAATAGAAACTGAAGAACATAAATCTTGAACAGCTGGAGTTTGACCCAAATCTTGAACAATATCTCCACCTAAATCCTCTTCTCCAGTCACCATATTAGCTATAACCCTCTTCTTATTATTATTTGACTTAAAATTCGGAGGAAACCCGTGCTTCTTGTAGCACTGATCAACAGTATGCCATTCTTTTCCACAAAAACTGCATTTCTTGATATTCCCTCCATTGTTGGTGCCTTTACGGTAATTATTAACCCCAATATTTCTATTATTGCGTTGGGCAAAATTAATAGTGGCACCCAACGAGCCTAGAACACTCACATCAGCCCCTTCATGAATTTGCCTCTCATGTTGAATAACCATATTGAAAACCTTTTCAAGATTAGGCAATGGATCCATCATTAACACTTGAGTTTTAATCATACTAAAATTCCCATTTAACCCTCTCAAAAACTTAATGATGCAATCTTGTCTTTGTTGGTCTCTCACATGTTTAACAGCAATACACGTAGTAGAACCAGTTGGCACACAATCACAATTTTGAATTGGACGAAAATTAACTAATTCTTCCCATATTATCTGTAACTTGGTGAAATAGTCTGTAACTGAAAGATCTCCTTGCATCAATGCTGCATTTTCATCTTGCAACTCAGCTATGCGCAGATGATCTGATTGAGAGAAACGATTTTTCAAATTCTGCCAAACCCGATAAGCAGTCTCAAACCAGGTAATGCTTTGTGAAATTGAAGAAGAGACAGAACTATTGATCCAAGAAAGAACAAGTTGATTACACCTATTCCATGCTAATTGATTCACTTCCTCAACATCTGATTGCAATAGCGTACCGTCAATAAATTTGAGTTTGTTCGTCGCTGTCAAAGAACGCTTCACTGCCCTAGCCCAAGAATGATAATCTTTACTCCCTGTTAATGGTAAAGATACCAGAGATTGACTTGTATTTTCACTTGGGTGTATATAATAGAAGCTTGTCGGACATGAAGATTGATCAAGTACCGTTGCAATCGGTGTCACCGGAGGAGTCATCTTGTTGAAGGAAAATTTCAAGAATCTTCTTGAAAAAGAGATCTGAATCTTACAAAAGATTCTAGAAAATAGAGAAAATGATACAGATCTAACACAAAGATCTGTAGGAAGAAAAGTAGAATTTCTCAAAAGAAATTTCTAATAGAAGAAGAAGAAGAAGATCGGAAGACCATTAATGAAGAACGATCAGCGGAAACGATTTAATCTGCTCTGATACCATATCAAACATTGAACAAAGAAGAAAACTAGAAGTTTATTGATAGAGAAGAAGATGAAAGAGTAATCGTATACCTACACAGATATACAATATATACAAGAAGATTAGGAAAGGGAAAGAAAGTAAAATTCTAATTTTGTCCCTATAATACTAACTTATTCTTAAACTACCCATACAACTGTAAAATAATAAAACCTAATATATATCTAATAGAATTTGCTCATTCACCGTTAGATCTAGGCTTATTAGAATCATAAGGTGGATATTCAAAACATCACGAGGCTTAGATTTAATAAGCCTATATCTAACGATGAATGAACAAATTCACTTAAGGTGCATGTGAAAATTCCTTCAATTAGATTAGCTGAAATTTGGATCTTTTCTTTGGGCTTGGTCTTGCTTGAGAGAGAGGAATCAGAAAGATTATAGTGGAGCTTCTTCGAGAGTTGTCCTTCAGTTATTGGTCAATAACATGGAGCTTCTTCGAGAGTTGTCCTTCAGTTATTGGTCAGTAACATGGACTTACATCACCCTTACGATTGGCGCTTATTCTGTTGTCAGGTGTTACATGATAGAGATTGGTTTACTGAGTTTGTTCATACTTTTAGGAAAGGTAACCGAGCCGCTAACTAGTTAGTGAACTTCACATATTTTTGTCTTTTAGATCATCATGAGTTTGATGTGTCTCTTACAAGTCTCTAACGGGGCGTTTGGTATTCTATCGGGATAGGGATAGAGATAAAGGTTGGGATAGAGATAAGAATAAATGGTTGGGATAAGGATAAAAATATGATAGTCGAGAATTATTATTCAATGTTTGGTACGTGGGATAGGGATAGAGATAAAATAATACATTTTACTATTTTAATCTTATTTAAACTACATAACATTAATTTTAGGGATACGATGGACTTTTTCATACTATTAAAATCGCAGGAGCTTATCCCGCCTCCTTATACTACCCCCCTCCTGGATATAAGATTTGAGGGATAAGAAGTTTATCTCTCATCCGTCTCACTCTTCTATCTCCCAAACAAACACGGGATAACTTATCTCGTGTTTTTTATCCATATCCCATCTCCTATATCCCTTCTAATAAACACCCCGTAAGAGATCCTTTCGTCTAATGACAGAGAGCCATGTTTAGTAAAATTGTTCGATTTTAAATCAGTTTTTTGTTTTTTTTTTCTTTTATTTTCTGGACCTTGAGCCTTCTCTGTTAAAAAAAAAAAAATTACTGTTCCATTTAAAAAAGTTGAATTTGATTCCCACTTTTCATCATGCTTTAAATTTATAACTAGTTCAATTATCGATATGTTCATATGCATATACTAATTTCTTAGTATTTTCCTGTAAATATATCCATCTTCCTCTATAATAAAATTCAAATCATCTTGTTACTAAAACCCACATTTTCTTGGCATACACGATATATATGTTTGAATACACGATATATATGTTAATCAAACTGGATTTTTAATATGAGTAAATGCATTGTGTAAATGCACCACGTTGAACAAAAATAAACCAATTTGATTCATTTCTCTCCAATAAATCAAATAGGGTCAAATGAACGTGAAAACATCATTTGAAACAAAAAAGGGAAATTTACATATAAATTTACATTTGAGAAAACTATCAATTATATGTCAAGGTTTAATTTTCATTTATATCAAATTAGTAATATCAGTATTTTTAATATATTTTAAGAATTAGAATTTATAAATTAGAAGTCTATAATATATTTTTTAAGATTTATATCTAGACTTAAAAAAAAAAAAAATGATTTCATCTTACTTTGTGTGGAGCTTAGTGCATGTTTTACTCATTGAAAACTCATTCCCTTAAATCATTTACTTCGGCTATTTTAGGTCATGTCTTTAGAAATTTAGCACATAAACAATTCTCATATGTAAATTTGTGATGCCATATCTAAATTATAATAATATATATGAAATTCACAAGCAAAATTATCAAAAAAAAAAAAAACATGTCATTGATTTGTAGTTTCATTAAAGCAATTAAAGATTGTTTTTTCTAATGCTTCTATTGATAATAAGAATCATAAATTCTATTTTTAGGGTGCCACCTCTATAGTTAACACCCTATTTATTACTTTTTTCATGATTTCAGGCAGCTAACATTTCCAAATATTTTTAAGTATTACAATCAATAGTTTCATCGATTAATAATAATAATATTTGAGAATGAACACGAGCGGACGCTCTCTCGTTGATTCGTGGTGATTCAAGATTTTCTAGGGTTTTGGTCTCCCTTGCACCCTAAGGCCCTTTTCCGACCACCATGGCGGGGAGGAAGGCCGCCTCGCCTCTTGATTTCTATATCGGTATCGCTGAAATGTTCAATAAAAGCAATTTTGGGAATAATTCTACGACTTCTGCGCCAAACCCTAAATCTTATGTAGAGACTACCGTTGGTTTTTCGAAGGCTCCTTCTACAAACGCAATTGTTTCGGAGGAGGAGGGTTATCGAATCGTTCGAATCTCGCAGGAGGCATATGATAAGCGGGTAACGCTATGTAAAAATTCTCTGATAGCCCATGTCACTCTATCTAACGGTGATAAGCCATGGATCCTTGACAATTTGAAAAAAAAATTTGACAATTATTTGGGGAATCAATTGCCCATGGCGTTTAATTTCGCTTGAGCGTGGATATTATCATATATTTCTTTCCTCTCCTGATCTAAAACACCATGTTGGGAGTCAGGGAATTGTTAATTTTAAATTGGGAATTCTAAGGCTGCAACCATGGGTACAAGATTTTGATCCGCTAAACCAGAAAAGCACCACGACGCAAATTTGGGTTCGTTTATATTCATTCAAGGTTTTAAAAGACGTTAGGCGCTAGTCGGACGGAGATGGCCCTTACTGATTAGTTGGCGATTGATCGGGATTAATCGGATTTGTATTTTTTATATTTATTTATCTATTTATTAAATAAATTATTATATAAATACTATTAATATATGAATTATACTATGTAAAAATAATAATATAAAATATTTAGGATAGAAAAACATACATATTTTAATATTATTTATATTAATATCCTTAAAAAAATAACAAATATATCAATAAAATAATATTTATAACAAAACGTGTCAAAATAAAATAAAATCAATATTCTTAAAAATAAATTTAATATTTTAAGTTTTTTTTTATTTTTTTGTTATGTAATATTTTTTTTTTAAATTAAAAAAGTTGACATAAAATTTAAGGACCAATTTTTTCAAAAAGACCACCTAGGACCGTCTAGAACCCGCATAGACCCGTCTTAGACCGCCTAGGCAGCCAAAAATTGGTCAACCGATTTATACCGCCTGATTAGTGAAAATCGGGACGGTGTTCTAAAAATCCCCGCCTAGGAGCCGCCTAGGCGGCCGCCTTGGTCGATTTTTAGAACACTGTATTCATTGCCCTGGGAATACTGGGATGTGCAGATTCTGACTGATATTGCTAAGGGGATTGGACTTCTTTTACGAATTGATCGTGCGACTCTACAAGGGGACTTTGGACATTACGCTCGTCTATTAGTGGATATTGACTTAACATGGGATCTTCCAAATTCTATTGGGATAGAACGAGATGGTAAAAAATTATGGATTCCTTTGGCCTATGAGAATCCACCTGCTTTCTGTAAACTTCGCTCTACTGTGGGGCACCAGGCATATTCTTAGAAACAGATGAAGCAGCCTGCGGGCTCAACAAGTGTGAAAAAAGGCACTTTATTGGGGGAAAGGAAAGTTGATCTGAAAAAGTAAATCCAGAAAAAAGTACTTGTGAAGAATCACGCAAATGGAAGGTGGTTCATGATGGAAATAATGACACCATTCCGGTTCGTAATGTTATTAATAACATTAAGCTTGCTTTATTAAATCCTGAGAGGATTCGTGACACCATTTCAGGGGAATTTGTTGACATTGAGAACGTGAGCTCCTCTGAATCTGATTCTGCAAAGGAGCAAGGTCTGAAGGATGACCGAGCTATGGTAATATGGAAGCCACAATCTCTGATCAGCAGTAATGAAGCCTTGGAATCCACTACTATTCATAACAGCTTTGCTGTTCTTGACGTATTGAAAGATGACAATCTTTCAATTAATCCATGTAATGAACTGATTGTGACTGACAATGTTAAGGAGTCGACTGAGATTCATCATTTGAACTCTACCCTCGCTATCTTTGGGCCTCTTACTGCTTGGGCAGATTATGAGGATACCGGTGACAGTCCTTGGAAAACAAAGAAAAATAAGAAACATATATAAGGGTAATTCTCCTACTGGAGGTGGCAACACTCGTCCTCGTAGGGCGAGTAGAAAGCCTGTTCGTTTTGCCCAATGAACGTCCTTTATTGGAACTGCAGGGGCATTGACAATCCCCACACTCAACGAACTTTATTTAACTATTGTTCGCAGTATAAACCAGATATATTATGTATAGCTGAACCGATGGTGCAATTTTCTAGTATTAGTTCTCATTATTGGCGTTCTTTAGGGATGTCTTGGGTCTCGGAAAATACAAAATCTTTCCTTTGGGTGTTTGTTAAATCTGCTTTAACTAATTTTTCAATTTCTTTTTGCACTAATCAACTTGTTGCTTTGAACTTTAAAACTGGTCCTATCGAACATTGAATTAATATCATTTATGGCAGTAACCATCCTTTGGAAAGATTGGCTCTTTGGAATGATCTCATTAATAGTCAGGCGACTTCTCCGAATAGCTGGTTAGTAATTGGGGATTTTAATGCGGTTTTGGGGGCGCATGAGAAAACTGGCCCATCTCCCTCTCGCCGCTCTTGCAGTGATTTTGGTGGTTTCATTGAGACTTGTAACTTAATGGTTTTGGATACTACAGGAGCACAATTCACTTGGTCTAATGGTAGATTCGGGTCTGAAAGGGTGGAGTGTCGTCTTGACAGAGCGCTTGTCTTTGAGGCTTTTCTGGATAATTGGACTTAAATATCTTGTAATGCGTTAACTCGTTCGCACTCGGACCACCATCCTCTTCTTCTTCATTGTTCCTCTGGCACTTTAAAGATTGCTCGTTTCATATTTGAGCAAATATGGCTTACACATTCTGATCTTAGGGCGGTTGTTGAGATGCACTGGAAAGGGATTCATCCCTCTTTACCCCCTATGCAGCTCCTTGGTCACAAGCTTAAAACTCTTCGGCCTATCTTGCACAAATGGAACAAGGAAGTTTTCGGATTGCTTGACGATAACATTTCTAAGGCGACTTTAGCTTTGGCAGTTATTCAGGAAAAATTGGCCAACTCTAAAATCACGAATCAGCTTCACGCCCAAGAATTGGAAGCGCATGCTAATCTGGATTTACAGATGCTTCGGAAAGAAATTTTTATTTTAAAGAAAAAAGCAGAGTCAAATGGTTAGCGGTGGGGGATAGAAATACTGCCTTTTTTCATCAGAGCGTGAAAGCTAAAAAAAACTAATTACGAGATTCAAGCTCTGTGAATTGGAGGTGAAATGGTTTTTTCTGAAGACCGAATTTCCTCTCATGTTGTGGATTTTTACACAAATTTGTTTAAAGCTGACAATATCATCCTGAGGGATTTTTCAGAGGTGAGCACTGTTATTCCTTCTCTGGTTACTGCCGAGGAAAATACTGCTCTGACTCTTTGTCCCACTGATGATGAAATTCGGTCCACTGTTTTCGCCATAGACAGTGATAGTGCTTCGGGCCCTGATGGCTTTGGGGGAAGCTTTTATAAGGCTTTTTGGGATATTGTGGGTAGTGATATTTTTTATATTATGAAAAGCTTCTTCTCCTCTAGTTCTATTACTCCTGGCCTAAATTCCAATTTGATGGTGCTTCTTCCTAAAGTAAATGGTGTTGTGGATATCGAGAAATTTCGTCCAATCATCATGAGTAATTTTTGCTTCAAACTTATTACTAAAATTCTAGCTGACCGTTTATCAGATATTGCTTGCAGAATTGTTTCTAAAAACCAATTTGGTTTTATCAAAGATCGCAGTATCCATCACTATATTGTTGCTGCATCGGAAGGAGTTAATCTACTTAAGAAACATTGTTTTGGCGGAAATATGACGCTAAAAGTGGATATCAGAAAAGCATTTGATACCATGGATTGGAATTTTATTTTATCTGTCCTGGAAGCTTTTGGGTTTGATTTAAAATTTCATGACTGGCTTCTGAATATCTTTGCCTCTTCTAGAATTTCTATCTTGACGGGAGGTGCTGCGCATGGTTATTTCGCTTGTTTGAGGGGTGTCAGGCAAGGAGATCCGTTATCACCCATTATTTTTGCCATTGGTGAGGATTATATGAGTCGTTATTTAAATCGTTTGGTTGAAACGAGAAAATTAAAGCCTGCGGAATACGTTGATGGTGTCTTATTTTCTACTCATTTTTTATATGCTGATGACACTTTATTATTCTGTAAAGCTACGGTTCAAAAAATGAAAACTCTCAGGGATTTTTTCACTCTCTATGGGAAAATCTTTGGGCAAATTATCAGCTAGGATAAATCTGAAGCCTTCTTTAGTCCTTCTATTAATGCTGCTAGAATTGCGACTCTTTTTTATATTGATCATATCCGAGCTGGCAATCTCCCGTTTATGTATTTGGGTGTTCCTCTCTTATTTGGTGCTCTGCGTAAACAAATGCTTCAACCAATTGCCGATAAAATTCTAGATACCTTTCGAGATGGAAGGGTTGTAGTCTCTCTATGGCAGCTCAGGTGTCTCTGGTTAATTCGGTGATCAATAGTTTCTTCATTCACTCCTTTATCGTTTATAAGTGGCCCTAGAGTCTTCTTAAATTTATGACAAGGGCCATTCGTAATTTCATTTGGACCGGTTGTATCTCTGAGCGGAAATTAATTACTACACCTTGGAATCTTTGTTGTCGTCCTTTAAAATTTGGGGGGCTTGGTATTCGTGATCTCCATGCTATGAATATGGTGATGTTGGAAAAATTGGCTTGGGATTTTGTTTCCTCCAACGATTTTTTAATTGTTCTTCTTAAGAAACGATTTTTAAATGCTTTAGGCTTTGTAAGGAGCTTTCCTATTTTCTCCTCTATTTGGAGTTCGATAAAAGATGTTTATAAATCCCTATTGATGGACAGCTTTTAGAGTATTGGCGATGGAGAGCAGTTGATTTTTTGGATTGGTCGCTGGTTAGTATCGACAGTGGCTGCTCAGCTGAATCTCTCTTCTAGTTTGGTTCGATCGCTTACTGATAGGGTTGCAGATTTTCTGCTTGACGACCGTTGGCATTAGCTTCCACCTATTCCTTTGGTTCTTCAGGATAATATCCTTGATGTTCGTCCTTGTAGCGGCTCGGTTGATTCTTGCATTTGGACTGTTGTGGTCGATGGGGAATTTACGGTCAAGAAATATGCTAAATCTCATGTCTCTACCAGCCAATTCCCTGGTGCAGCTTTACTTGGCACCCTTTTATTCCTATTTCGCATTCTATGCTATTTTGGCGAGCCTACAGGGGGTATGTTCCAACTCATGACATTTTAAAACGTAAATGGTTGAATATTATTTCTCGTTGCTCTTTGTGTTTATTAGCCTACGAGGATTTGGATCACCTGTTTGTTCATTTGCCATTTTTCTAAAGCGTTGTGGACCTCGATAGCTTTCATTTTCAGACTCGGATAAAATTGGATGGCACTCTCAAAGAGTTAATTAGGGATGCTATCGAGGCTACATTCAGTTTATAGATTCGTGCTTTATGGAATTCGACGATTGTGAACGTTGTTTGGCTAATCTGGCGCACTAGGAATCTGTCTTTTTTTAAAGGCGAGACTGCTAGCATTTTTCTCTATCGTTGCCGCCTTTGGGCTCTCATTCAGGAAGCAAATGTCTTTTCCCGCAGAACGGTATCGAATTGTTTAAAGGACTACACTGTTCTGAAACATCTCTCCCTTGACGCTAGACGTCCGGGCATTCCTAGGATCATTTCCGTCATTTGGCGGGCTCCTCCCCCTTGTTGGATTAAAGTTAATTCGGATGGATCTGTTTTTTACAATCCAATTGTTGCTGGAGCTGGTAGTGTTTTTCATATAGCCCGCGGTTTTCTGAGAGGCTCTTTTTCGTTTCCTGTTCAGACTTCGCTCCCTTACATTGCTGAGCTTCGGGCGACCATTTTTGCAATTAAAATTGCTTGGGATAAGGGTTGGCACTCACTATGGATTGAATGTGATTCGAGCTATGTGGTTCAGATTTTGAAATCTAGAACTCACAAGGTGCCATGGGAAGTGCGTGCCGAGTGGTTTGATTGCTTATTCCTTCTTCAACATATGCGTGTGGTCATCTCTCACATTTATCGCGAAGGAAATCGAGTTACCGATGCCTTAGCGAAGCACGGCGCGACTATTCCTGATTTGGTTTGGTGGAATATATCACCATCGTTTTGTAATTCTTTCATTTTTTAGGATTATAGTTCGGTTGAGCAATTTAGAATTTAGTTTTTCTTTGTTTTCCTCTTTCTGTTTCTTTATTCTTTTGTATACTCTTCTTTTGCTTTTTAATAATATTCGGATCCGAGTTCGGGTTTGGATTATTTGGCTTGGGGTGCCGACCTAGTCAGGATGTCCGGCTTATTATCCCTAAGCCATCACCCCATTTTTATTGAAAAAAATCAATAATTTCTTTGCACAATTGGTAGACACCATTAGGAGTAATTACAAGATTGAATTGTCGATTAGGAATTTTACTTAACAAAACAATGTATTAATTGTTTAATATCCTTATTGGGGTCAAATTTGAATTTTATTTAAATTTTTGGATGTAATTAAATTTTAAATAGAAAATGTGAAAAGCTTATGGTAATTTAATTTATAAAAGAAAACTTTGAATAAGTTTATTTTTGTTTTTATTTTTCTAAAGACACCTTAAAATGATCAACATGAGATATGATTGCTTGCATATATAATTTTTAATTGATTTGGCTTCATATATATAATTGATGTTGAAGATAGAATTATTAGAAGCATTATTTGCCGACAATAACAGAATTATTAATTTTGATCAGATTGTTTTTGTATTCTATTAATATTTGGATTTTATTTGATTTTATTTGATTGCTAAAACAGGTACTCAATTTTTGTACCTGAAAAAAAAAATGAGATTCTGCCAATTTCATGGGTCCATTATTTTTTATTTTCTAATTGTTAATTTGTCCCTATAAGGCCCTGTTCTTTATTACTTAATTTCAGTAACAATCAGTTCAGTTCAGTTCAGTTCAGTTCAGTAGTAATCAGTTCAGTTTAGTTCAGTATTCAGTTTCAGTATTCAATAATTTATCATTATTTATTATAATTATTATATATTATTATTATTTATATATAATTTATTATTATTATCATTATTTATTTATAATTTCAGCAATTTATTATAATTATTATAATTTATTATATATTAATTTATCTATTTTCATTATAATTATATTTATATATAATTTATGCTTTGTCATTATATATATTATCATTATTTATTATAATTATAATTATTTGGTGCAACTTATTTGCAAATTTTGCGAAAATTAAATAAATATTATATTAATACGTTTACATTACAATGCTCTAAAAAATTAACTGGCTCAACTACCTTAATATCTCAAATAGTGCAATTTTATCCCTAATATTAGAAGTCAATAGCAATTTTACCCTTAACATTGATAAATTGAGTCAAGATTTTGTATTCATATGAAAATTCATATTTAGACGTTAGGAGTAAAATAACCCCGGACCCAAAACGTTAAAGGTATTTTTGTACCTTAATACTTAATTGTAATAAAAAGTTAAGAGTGTGTATTCATATAAAAATTTGTATTTAATTTCATAGGCTTTAAATTATATATAAATTTGTGTTTGTATGTAATTTATATTTTTAATTTAAATTAGACTCATTTTTATTTAATGTCATAGGATTTTATCGAGCCTAGATTTTATTTGATATTTAATTTAGTTTAATCTTTAATAATATGTTTATTTAATTTAGTTTAATCTTTAATAATATGTTTATTTATTATTGATATTATTTTTTTTGGTAGAAATATTATTATTATTATTATTATTATAAGCTTATTAATGTCCAATATTATCATTAAATTATTTTAAAGTCTAATATCATCATTATTGTTACGTTCGATTAAATTCGGTTAAATTCGGTATCATTCAGTTAAGTTCAGTAGCATTCAGTTAAATTCAGTTCAGTTCAGTATTCAGTATCATTCAGTTCAGTTCAGTTCAGTTCAGTTCAGTTTTTTTCAGTAATAAAGAACAGAGCCTAAGACTTAAAAGACAAATCAATCACTTTCAACTTTTGATATGAAATCAATTAGTTATGTACATATTCTCATTTATTTGATACGAAATTAAGGATCGATAAAGGATATTAAAGGATACAGTTCTTATAAAAAAAAAAAAGAATTCAGTTCATAATTTAGTAATTTTAGTCAAATTAGTTTGGAAGTTACATGTATTATTTGTTGTTAAGTTTTAAGAATTTCACTTTATTTTAGATTGAAAATATTGAATTGAAAGGTGAAATTGATACATACAACTTATTTTTTGACAAGTTGATCCTCTTAAGTCAATTTGAAAAGCAAAATTGACCCTTTATCTAGAAATTCAGCATCTAATTTGACCAATTGAACTCCTAATTGATAATATATGATTTTTTAGTAAAACTTATACTAAAACAAATACTCTATTATTGGGAGCATCTATATATTTTAATGTAATGTATAGTGCATTTCGAAATTAATATTTACTCCCATATCTTCTACTTTATTTTTCTCTTAACACAAAATATTATTTGATAAAAACTATAAGGGAAAAAAATTTCCAATTACATCACACAATATGAATCCTCCAATTATATAATAATGTTTGTTGAGACTGTTACTGCTGTTGGCGGTGGATACCCTTACGAACCAAAAAAATATTACAAAAAAAAATCATAATAATTAACTTTCCAATAAAAAATAGCAGAAAACACTATGTTTATTTGTTTTCACAAAGTAAACATTATATAAATAAAATAGGGTAGCAGAAAACATTTTATAGATAAAAAAGTAAATAAAAAAGTAAACTCTATAAATTGTGGTAGAATATATAAAGGGCAAAAGAAATAAGTAGTTTCTAAATTTTGTCAATTTTGTCTCTTCTGCATTTTATTGTGTCCAATCTTTAACCATTCGCCTAACTTTATCATATAAGGTGGATGTCTTATAAACACAATTAGATCTCTCTTACAGAAGTATTTCCTCTTATTGTACACAGTAAGAAAAGAGTTCATCTAATGTCCATTTGACCATATGACAATTATATCTCATCTTAAATTTATCGAATTATGCAAAAATGGAAATTATAACCTTATACACGAGCATGTCATTAGACAACTGTAACTTAAAGTGTATTTACTTAAAAGCAAGACGAGACATCTTTATGATGTGCTCCGTAATATTTCATTTTTCTTATGCTTCATTGAGATTACATTTGATAGTAAAGTGGTTTTAACCTGTTTATTTCTTTACAAATCTCTTCTCAGTTTCAGCAAGGAAACTTTTATTCGTAAACACCTCATAAGTCAACATAGTGCCCTTAAAACTTGTGGAATGACACTTTTCATTATCGTCAGACTCATGTGATTTGATCTTTTCCACTTCTCATAATGAATTTTATCATTAAGAATACAAAATGTCGTTAAGACAGTGAGTTTATCAATTCTAATGTAAGTCCAGATCAACAATATTAAAAACTAGCATAATGTGCTATTTCAAAACTTAAATAACTTCATTCAATATGCAAATTGAATTGATGATATCAGATATACGGTGGTTTTCACCTAGTTAGTGACTGACCAAGTGAATTTGGTTAGTCACCATTAGATCTAAGAGGTATGAATCTAAGTCTTACGATGCTTTTAATTTCCACCACAGGATTTTGATGAGCTTAAATCTAATGGTGACCGACCAAATTCACTACTGACCAGGTGAAAATGACCGATCAGATATAATGGCAGCATATTCAACAATCGAACAGAGAAGCAAAGAAGCTTGCATATCTTTCATATATTTGAATTTAGACAGACAGAAATTAAATCATAGCAAATCTCATTACAAGATACCTAACACAACATTAATATTTGTCTTTAAAGAGAAATACTAACTTGTAAGTGGTGATCTTGTTGTAGCAATCAAATATTAACAATAAGTCATGTCAAATAATATATCTATCTTTGGACAGATTTATTGTTCACGTGAAAAACTAGATAATTGTTACGTACTTATTGACACACACACACACACACACACACACACACACACATATATATATATATATATATATATATATATATATATATATATATATATATATATATATATATATAATTCGGTCAAATATTAGTCTTTCTTTGAGCCGGATAATATCCGCATAAACACACATAATTAAATAGATGTTATATATCAAATTAATCTCCATAAGAGAGCTCATTTTAGCGGGATGTTGCTAGAACTAATCATGTAAAATATCTATAACCATGATTTGAATACAGATGCGACAAATATTCATAATTGGCCATAAAAACTTTAATAAGTTTAAAATAACTGAAAATATTGTATTGACGACATATAATTAGGCATAGCAAATTTTCGTAATAAAATTATGGCGATCGAAACTAAATAAGTGCATAAAATTATTATTCCAAAAATATTTTCTCTTCAATTCATATAAGCGCTTAATATTATATATTTGTCTCAAATAAAATCACAAAATTTATTATTAGAAATGAGTAAATACAAAAAATTAAATTATGGTTAATCTCATCATAAGATACCTAGTATAACACTAATATTCAGTCTTTAGACAAAAATATTAATTTGTAGGTGGTCATTTTATTGTAACAATCAATGATAAATTACACCCATGCCCACCGATGTTAATGGCCGTTTTGAAGCATTGAGTGACCACTAATGTTAAAAAGTGTAAAGTTCAGTAGTTGTACCGTTAAGAATTGAAGTTCAGTGATCACAATATTAAAATGGGTAAATTTCAGTAGCCATAAGTGTAATTTACCCTAACAATCAAATATGAAAATAATAAACATATCTTTACCATTAAAAATTTGGAATATTATATAAATAAAAGAGTTTAAAAACAAATTAAAATGATGATTGGTTGCATATAGTTTTCAATTGATTTGGCTTCATATATATAAATTGAAGTTAAAAGGTAGAATTATTAGAATAATGTTTCCCGACAATATCTTCATTATTAATTGTGATGAGATTTGCTTTTGTATTATATCTTCATTATTGATTGCTCAAACAGTACCCATTTCGTATCATCTGTGCCTGTCAAATAAACACGAGGTCCTGCCCTTTTCCATTAATTTAATTTGTTGTTTTCTACGTTTTTTTTTTGAAGGAAAATTAAATGATAGGATCCTATATTTTTGGTGAGCATTTCAGCGATGTATAATCTTTTTTTTTATGGGGAGTAATGAATATTTTGAATTTAAATTTGTGTTTTAATTCCACAACTAATAAGGTTGTCAGGGTTCGCACCTCGACAGTTGATCGTAGAAGCTCTGATACCATGTCATGGAACTGATTGAACTAAAAGTTCGAACTAATAGTTTTTTTAAAGCAAACTTGTAATGAGATTCATAAATGAAGCATCGTTACATCAGCAGCCAACAGAAGTTAAGAAAGGCGATTCTTAGTGCCATAAAGTAGGCGTAGCCAAAGACAAGGTCTCACAAGCTAACCTATGAACCACTTGGTTGGTTGACCTTTTAACAAAAACAATTGAACAATCTACTAGACTAAGAATCAAATGGCGACAAGACTTAATAATCATACCGAACTCTGATATATCATTATGTTCCGAGTAACAATCGGTGACTACCTCCCTTGCATCCATCTCAATGATTACTCCATCCCATCCTTTTTTCTGAACCAGGCACAAAGCTCTCAGCAAACCGAAAGCGTCTGGCATCCACGGTATGACCCTACCTTGGCAAGCTTGGGTGGATGCAAAAACTAAGTCTCCTACGTGATTCCTTACCACCACCACCCCCCCTCCCCCGATGCCGAAATTAGATAGCTTTTGACGAACAGATGCATCAATGTTGAAGTTCAAGCTTCCATTCGATGGAGGACACCCACCACAGGGGCTATGGACAGATTCTTGAGGCCTATCTTGGAGATTTGTAGCAGTGAACAGATTGAATAAATTCTTACAAAGACCAGCAACAATTCGAGGAGGTACGGTCGCATTCTCCCAAAGACTAGCATTACGTTGACACCACAATTCCCACAGACCCAAACAAAGAGCATGACATTCTTGCTCTTCTCTAGAATCCATGAAGTCTTCAAACCATTCAATGAAGAAATCACTCGTCAAAATATGAGGACCAATGCCCATCTCGAGCCAAAAACTTCTAGTATATTCGCAATCAATGAATAGATGAACCGTATGTTCCATCTCCTCTTTACATAGCCCGCACAGATTATCTGAAACTACCCCATTCATTGAGAGTCTGTCTTTAACCGGTAGGAAATTACAGCAAGCCCTCCACACCAACATTTTAACCCGGGGAGGTATCGGGAAGGTGACGCGCCTCCGTTAAGAAGGCTCACTAAAGGATAAGTGTACCCCGTCGTTATCAAGTAATAAAATCTGGACAAGTCCAGGTATCGAATCCACAGGATTTATTCCTGCAAGTATCGAGCTACTTGGTCTCAGGTGTTATCTAGGCTGTGTAGGTTTTGAGTTTGTTTTGATTAAGTTAATCTACTCCTAGTTGAATTATTCTACTCCTAGCTAAGTTATACTAATTCGAACTAAGTTATTCTACTCCTAATTAAGTTAAACTACTCCTAATTAAGTTATTCTACTCCTAGGTGATCTTTCACTAATGCAATTATCCGAAGGAACATGGTATGAACGATAATAATGAAGATAGGTTATTAGGTCAATAGATTAAAAACCTAATCTAAGTCACTTGTATTCAAGGCGATTAACCCTACTTACCCTCCTGAAGTCCCTAGTGCGTGATTCCCTTGTAAGGCCGAAACTAGGTCTAAGGCTCAGCAATTTGGGCTTAATCAACTAAGAGGTCATCAATCTCCTAGGCTCTGACTAGGTCAGATTCAGCTCGCAATATGTGCCTACTAGATTTTGGGGCTTTTGAATGAGTTAAACCAATTGAATAAAGCGTAAGACAAAGATTAAATAAATAAATCATAGAACAAAATAAGAGCTAAAATATTATTAAAGACGAAGAACATTGTCACAGGATACAATTAGCCTAGGATTCATAGACTGTATCAAAGGGTACAAACATAATTAGATGAAAGATGATAAGAAAATCCCTTTCATGGAACTTGTCTACCCTGCAGCTGGCTTCCTAGGTCTTAAGGACGGACCTTGAATAATCCTCGGTAGATGGAGCTTCGAAGGTGCTTCAATGGAGGTTGAAGGAGATGGAGGAGGTGGAGAGGATTATTCAAGGGTGAAGGCTAAAGTAATTACAAGAATGAAAGATGTTTTATTTACAATTGGAAATTCTTATTTATAGGCACGGTTCGGGCCCTCTTTCTGACCTAATTCGTATCCTTTTGCAGGTGGGAAGTCGTGGGGTCAATCGTGGCTTTGTGGGATCTGGAATCAGTCTTTTGACTGATTCCCGCAGGGCAGCTCATCGAGCTGAGCGAGCCAGCTCGCCCAAGCTGGCCCCTTAAAGGCCTGCTCGATGGGCTGGCAGTGCCAGCTCGCCGATCCGGCCCCAAAAAGGCCATTTCGACGAGCGGGATTGCCCAGAACGCCTTACGCGACTGCTCGATGTCCCGAAATGCAACTTTCACCCGAACTCGTTCCTGTTTTAGCCTGCACATGCACGAAAACTCCAAATAACATTAGTTCCGAGGCTAAATTGACCCGCCAATCGCTTATTTTGAGTAAAACACTCTGTTTGGTGTGACTTTTGGCGGATCAATTAGCTATAAAAGATAATGTAAATTTAACGTACATTCCAATTTGGCCATATTTGCCTAAAATATCCAGAAAACGAGCCTAAACAACGAAAAGTAAATAGTGTTGGTCTCGTATAACGTGACAATATTAGTTCCAAGGGAGGGGGGGTTAGGAACTATTTAAAATTTTCTCTTATGGCTGACTGTTAATTTCGAACTTAGACTTTCTCGAAGTCTTTTCGCACTGTGGGACTGAGTAAGTTTTAGATACAGACTTAGTCAATAGGTGACTAAGACTCAATCTATCCTTGAGTCAGGAGATAGCACTTTGAGTCTATTCCTGAACTCAGCTTCCCAGTTCACTCAACTCAGCTTGTGTTCTTTTTAGCGTTCAACTAGGCAGTGTTATAGCAAGCAATAATTAAGGGAGATAAGGGTTAGAAGGATATTACTCAGCAGACGTATCCTGGTTTGGCCTCTTCGCCTACGTCCAGTCCCCAGAAATCCTTCCGAGCTTTTTGAATCCTCTACTGAGCTCTTTAAAGGTAGAGCACAAACCTTTTACAATAGAAAGCTGAGTATACAAGAGTACCTTCCTCTATACCTCTACTCACTCCTATTTCTACTGCTGAGTACTATAACCGAGTACTCAGCTTCTCCTTTCTATTCTTCTAGAAATGATAAGTGTTTTTGTCCTAAACAACAATTGCTAAGACACTTTAGATGATTTAGATCACTCTAGACTTTTACACAGAATTGGAATTGGTGTAATATTTGCTTTGCTTTTCTCACAGAACTTCAAGTACCAATTTGGTCAGCATTTCGACTTAATTGAAGATCTGCATCGAATGAAGCATTTGAGAGGCCTATTTATAGTGACACTTGAAGCACAGGTGATTTCGAATTTCGAAATAACCGTTGGAGGGAAACGGCTTCCTGTCGTTTTCACTCAATACGTGCTCAGCGTCCTCGGCTAATAATATTATTGTATCTTCTGTCTTCGGCAGTGCTCAGCAGCTTTTCGTCAGACAGACCAAAATGTTTCCACATTTATAGTAAAGTCTTCCAGACAGCTTTTTGCGTCCTCTGAGCTTTACCCAAAGTAGAAATACTTTGTCTCTAAGTTTGTTCAGGTCAACTTCTTACTGGACTATCTTGTCGGTCAACTCAACAGCTTCATCTTGAAGCTATTTAGACGAAGGCTTCTCGATCCTTCTCTAAGCTGGGCTTGCGTTTTACTTAGTACGACTGCGTTTTGTCTTCTTGGGCCGTGAGGCTATGATTCATTGACTTGGGCTTGACTCTTTTTCATGGGCCTTGGGGCCATTTAACTTAATGTCTTATAAATCAAATAACTCAACATTGAACAAACACATTAGTGTGAATAAATCAAAGCATTTAAATTTAATGTGTTAGAATATATATTTTTTTATCATTAATATGAATAATTTTGTCAAATCAAAATCATGTGGAAAGGTGTTTCAACAAATAGAACATGTCCAATTTCTAACTAACTCACACAAAAGCATATAAATGCGAGAATTGCTCGCTTATTCATGAAATAACGCTAAAAACCATCCTAAAACCGTACCCAAAGATAAGGGTTTTTGACCCCTATCAGAAGGCCCAAAATCGGGTCCATTTAAGCGTCGGACTCTGAACCTCTCTATCATCCGCAATCCTGTAACCTGACCTCACTGAGTATTAACCTTTCCTCTCGTAGTGCCAAATTAGATAGTCAGTTGAATTCCTCTCCCCCAGATACGTCTGTAATATCCTTTGAATGTCTTGCTCTACAAACAGCCCTCTTACCAGCTCTAAGTCCCATTCGTCAGAATTGGGTAACCGAAGATCAACAACTGTTAGCTTTCCCAATCCTTCACCTTGCGTGGACCTTGGTCTAAAATCTAGAGCATTAACTAACCAAAGATCAGACCATACGTTAATCCTAGAACCCCCTCCAATCCGCCATCTTAAGCCTTTTACTAGCACCGATCTTGCCGACCAGATACTTCTTCAAATCACACTCGGGTTAGAACCCAATTGTGATGATAAAAAGTCTCCATGACATAAGTATTTAGCTTTGAGTATTCAATAAAATAATGTATCAGGTCTTGAAACAAGAATCCATGATTGTTTGGCCAGCATAGCATAGTTGAAGGCATGTAACTGTCTAAAATCGAGTCTGCCATGCTCCTTTCTTTCACAAAGTTTGTCCCAGGCCACACATTGTATCTTGTTTTCTCCCAACGGGGTTTGAACCCCACCAAAAGGAGTTCATCATCCTTTGCATCTCATCGCAAAGAGCGGTGGGAGGAGAAAGGTGCTCATATAATAGGTCGAGATAGCTTGTGCAATTGATTTTAACAAAATCCATTTACCTGCTTGTGAAAGTAACTTCCCTCGCCACCCGAAAAAATGGTTTGATAACCTTGTTTTCAAATAGCCGAACGCCAATTTCTTACTCAGCCCAACCATCACTGGTAGCCCTAGGTACCGGGATATGTCCATTGGCGTGTGGATACCCAAGCAATCACAAATTAACCTTTTATCCATCTCAGTGACTTTTTGGCTAAAAAATATACTGGATTTAGAGAAGTTGATAGCTTGACCTAAAACTTGCTCATACTGTAGTACGATTCCCTTAAGAGTCATAACTTCGTTTTCATTTGCACCACAAAAGAGAAGGATGTCGTATGCGAACAGTAGGTGGGATAAAACCGGGGCTCCACGGGCAACTTGACTTCCAGACAGGGTGCGAGCGTTTTGTTCCTGAGCCAAAAGACATGACAAGCCCTCATCGCACAGAATGTACATGTTTGGTGACAACGGGTCGCCTTGGCGGATGCCTCTGCCCGAAATAATAGAACCCACACTATTGCCATTCACTTGGAAGAAATAAGATACAAATTTTACACACATAAGCATCTAGCTGATCCACCTGTCAGTAAAACCCGATCTTAACAACAGCTTCGAAAGATACTCCCATCGGACACTGTCATAGACTTTTCTGATAGCAATTTTAACCGTTACTGAACCCCCTTTGCCCCACTTTTTAGACTGTATGGAATGAATTGTTTCAAAAGCGATAAGAACATTGTCAATTATGAGTCTGCCCAAGATGAAAGCAGAATGTTCTTTAGAGATAATTTCCGGGAGGATTACCTTGAGCCTATTTGCTAATACTTTTGAAATGATTTTATATAACATGTTGCACAAGACAATGGGTCGGAAATCGCTTACGGTGGCTGGAGCAGAAACTTTTGGAATGAGGACAATGTTTGTTTCGGTCAGTCTATCAGAGAAGGAACCACTCTCTAACTAGAAAATTGAGCTCGAGCTAATAGTTAATGTCCAATCATATATCTTATATTAATCTCTGGTAAAATTCACATTGTATTATATAGAAACTAATCATTTTTAACTCTAACTTTTAGGTTACACAAATGGTATTTCAGATAATTGTATTATTTAATATTCTTGACTCATTTGATCGAATTAAAAATATAAAATAGTTCTATATATTAATGAGCATGCTTCTATTGGTATACACTAATGAATTTTGAAATTGAAAATTATGGATTCCAGCTTATCCACTTAAAAAAAATATATTATATGTTCATTTATTTGATAGGGAATTGAGATGGATAAATCGTAAAAATTTTGGTTCATAAGTGTATCCACCACCGACAGTAGTGGATAAAGCGTAAAATGAATCATTAGTTTCAAAGATTAGTTTGATTGAGATGGATAAAGCTTAAGATGAATCATTAGTTTGAAAGATTAGGTTGATCCAGAATAATATAAGTAATGTAGTTTTATAATTGGGTACTTTTAGTCAAATTAGACTGCACATATAATTAGTTATGAAATTTGAATATTGTCACGTTATTTCAGACTGTTTGATTTGAAATACTAAGACAGGTTAAATTGATACATCGAATATATTTTGGGAAAGTGACCCATCAAACCAAATTAAAGAGTGAAACTAACCATTGTTGTAAAAGCTGAATAAAATTATATAATTAATTTAAATACCAAATAGCTCATTTCATGAATAGTCGTGTTTGTCGTAAACAGTCGTGTTCGTATATGAACAGTCGTATCTGTCAGTGTACAGTCGTGTTCGTCCGTGAAAAGACATATCATTTGAGTTCTATTTATATAGAATAGATTGTCAAATTCATAAGTTGTTGAAAAAGTGGTTAAAAAAACTCTTTGTCTGTTCATAATGTTTTTGTTTTCCTACTCCGGTGATAATGAATATACACGCGGTTTGAGTTCACTTGCGTAATCTGTTGTATCCTAGGAGACGATCGTCAATAGCGACGACATCTGTCTTAAGGAAACTGCTAATACAGGCTTCAGATTTGTCCAACTCTTTCTTTTTAATTTCTAGTTTTATTATTCGTATGTTTTTCTGTGTTCGATTTGTTTTTTGGTTAATCACATCCAACATTCTTAAGACAAACGTAACTGTTTGTCCAATATTCTTAAGACAGATAAAAAGTTGTTGAAAAGGTTGTTCAAAATACTCTTTGTCTATTCATAATGTTCTTGTTTTCCTACTACGGTGATAACGAGCCTACACACGGTTTGAGTTCGCTTGCGTAATCTGTTGTATCTTGGAGACGATTGTCAATAGCGACAACTTCTGTCTTAAGGAAACTACTAATACAGGCCTCAGATTTGTCTAACTCTTCCCTTTTAATTTCTAGTTTTATTGTTCGTATGTTTTTCTGTATTCGATTTGTTTTTTGGTTAATAACATCTAACATTCATAAGACAGACGTAATTGTTTGTCTAACATTTTTAAGATAATTTATTGTTTGTGACTTACAAAGAACATATACAGAAAGTTATGGGTGGAAAGGAATTTTAATTCCATCGGATTTATTGACAGAAACTTGATGATCATGGAGAATGACTTTTTTTTTTTTTTTTTTCATTATCATTATATAGGAATGGTTCTTGAAGAAGACAAAGTTTGAGCAAGTTAGTAAGAATTGAGCTTAATTAAAGTGTTCAATAATTTTTTATGTGAAAATATGGTTTATTAAATTTCTTTGGCAGCAACATTTTCACCGAAAGACATCAGGTACTGTTAGAAAATAATAGTTTAACAATTTTTTGAGATGTATATTTTATTCTATTTGATTTTAATGGAGTCTGGTTTCAAAGATTTTATTATTATTATTGTTTGAAATAATAAATGGAATCGTATAATAATATGGTGTGAATTAATCATATGATTATATGGTTTGAATTAATGTTATGCTCCATCTAATTGGATTGAAGAACTATGATTTCTATATGGTTTAATCATATAATTTTTCATGTGTTTGATTTTCAGATTTCAGTCATTATATAATTTTTTCAAAGAGGCGTCAGGTATACGTTGATGCTTGTCTTGAGGGAACGGATCATATTTGGAAAATTATATTGGGACATTTTGGACAACATAAAAAAATAGAATTTATATTTTTGTTAATTATTTGTTAAGTATCTATTTGTTTAAATAGATTATGATTTTCTGATTCTAACATGGTTTGTTTGGATTTCAGGAAGAAAAATTTGTTAATTATAGTGTTGTCTCTATTTGTTTAAACAGATTAATTGTCTTTTGGCATGTGTTGGTACATGTGTTAATTGAAGATGGATCCGGTTTTAAGAAAACGGTCACTTCAGAGGCTTTATGCCTACTTGTACCAGTGGCAACGTGTAAGCCACACTAAATGTCGAGGAAAATTCATTAGTATGAATTTTAAAGACTTGGTGATAAAAGAAAATATGTTTTCTTTAGAGATGATGATGATATGCGAAAATTTCATATTTGATATTCTCGCGCGTAGGGGTTGATTTACATTAGAAATGTGAAATGTCATAAATTACAAATCTGAGCAGTGATGTTATCTAGCCGAGTTAGACGTTGATAGATGAACATTAGTTGACTAGATTTAATTTATGAAAGTCACTAAAAATGTAGAAATCAAATCGCCTTAAAATAAGTACGTCACAATGATGGAATCAAAGAAAAATATCATATCAATTGGTGAATCGGAAGCTTTTAATACCGTAGTATAAAAAGCTTCCGAATGATGAACTCGGGTAGAAAAGCTTCCGTGTGATAACACCATTAGTCAATTGATCTCAACGAGTGTTATTCTAATTGATTTTGTAGAATCAAAGGATAACACAGCAGATCTGCTAACCGAGAGGTTAAACCGAGATCAAATTGAAAAATCAACGAAAGGAATAAGACTAAAGCCCATTAGAGAAAGGCGTTATGTGAAGGAAACCCCTACATAGTTGACTGGAGATCCCAAGATCTAGGTTCAAAGGGACAACCTAACTGCATAAACCTTGCGCGTTCACTGTGGGGGTTAAACCCTCGTCCATTCCTAGATGTAAACAATGACACAAACGGGAAAAAGGTTAAGCTATATGCTTTTAATGATACATTGTGCGTCAGAAATACTAAGCAAATAAATCACCTATGTTAGTTCTCTTAAATTCTCGCAGAACCAGGCGATGTTCATGACCATAACGAACATAACCATGAGAACCATGTCGTGTTATGTTGATATCTATGTGGGGTATATCATCATTTACACAAACGACAGAATATTTCAAAGACATCACGTCTACTAGTCAGCCAGTAAAGTAAATATACTTTCACAAGGGAAGGTTCAAGGCACATTAGCTACCCATCCTATGCAGATATCTTCTGTAGAAAGTTATCACCACGTTGTAATCGTCTCGTTTTTAATTTTATTCATGTGGGGGATTGTTGGAAAAATTGAATAAAGTTATATAATTAATTTAAATACCAACAAACAGCTCCTCACATGAATAGTCATATCCGTTGTAAACAGTTGTGTTCGTATGTGAACAGTCGTGTCTGTCAGTGTACAGTCATGTTCGTCCGTGAAAAGACATATCCTGTGAGTTCTATTTATATAGAATGGAATGTCAAATTCATAAGTTGTTGAAAAAGTGGTTGAAAAAACTCTTTGTCTGTTAATAATGTTCTTGTTTTCCTACTCCGGTTATAACGAGTATACACGTGGTTTGAGTTCGCTTGCGTAATCTGTTGTATCCTGGAAGACGATCGTTAATAGCGACGATATCTGTCTTAAGAAAACTGCTAATACGTGCCTCAGATTTGTCTAACTCTTTCTTTTTAATTTCTAGTTTTATTATTCGTATGTTTTTCTGTGTTCGATTTGTTTTTTGGTTAATCACATTATTGAGTGATTTCCGCAAGTGCACAGTTTCACTTGTAGAAATAAAAAAGATATCGATCCCACAGGGAACGTTTTTTCACAAAAACTTATTTTGATACAGTTTAAATACGTCTTTAGGTTTATTTAATAGATAATCGTTAATTGAATTGGATTGAGATTGAATTAAGTTAATAAGAATCAGATTAGGATTATATGTCAGAAATTTAGAAATCAATTCTGTCTTGAGATTAGATTACAAGATAGAAACATTTAGCGTTTAAAGTAAGAGAAGTGTTGAACTCGTTTGCATTAAGCAAAGATATCAATTTTAAACTTTGTAAAAATTATAAGTGTGTAATAAAATGTAAATTCTTTCAATTAAAAGGCTTTGAACCGTAGAAATTCCCCTGATGTTGAGTAGATTTCTACCTTAACCAAATTTATACTTATTTCTGATAAGCCGACCCAACGATCATATCGTCTATAAATACGAACTTGTTCAAGTGTTCAACAAAGTTTCCTTGTAAAGATGAGAATTAAATTCGTTTTAATGAAAACACCAAAATCTCACTTCGGATTAATTGCCAAAGTAACTACATAAAAATATATTGAAATGTATGAACTTTTATTAAATGATTTGTGAATTGATACAAGTTTACAGAGAACATGAAACATGAAAGCATTCAAAACGACATTCAAGTTCCGGGTCGTCAATCCTTTCCTCAAACCTCGTTAGAGTTTGTCAGGCTCCGGGGTCGCATCCGCTGCTTGATCTTCTCGCTGAATCTTCGAAATAGAGATGATGTTTCTTCTACCGAAATCTAACTCTGAATCGTTTCTGATTCAGAATTTCTGCATAAATTCAGCACTCTAATCTTAAATAATCTAACTCAATTTTTTCTAACTTCGAACTCTGAAATCAACTCTTTATTTATAGATTTTGAAGAGTCGTGTTTAAGGGTCGTGTCCGTTGTGAAGAGACATTTGTTGAAACACCTTTCCACATGATTTTGATTTGACAAAATTATTTAAGTTAATCCATGATTAAGAGGCAATTAAATTTAAGTGCTTTGATTTAATTGTACTAATATGTTTGTTCAATGTTGAGTATAAGTATAAATGAAAACATAAATAAAAAGTAAGACAGGACGAAGTCAGCATGAGAACACATCACAAGCTGAGTGGAGTGCAACTCAGCATAAAAGAAGAGAAGTCTTCCTCTAAACTAAAGCTTGCAGACGAAGCTGACCACGGAAGCTGAGTAAGAATATGACTCTGAAACAAAGAACAAAAGCAACGTCAATAAAGTCAAGCTGAGTGTTCGTCAGGACAGCGCGATTGATCCGTTTGCTAAAAGACAAGATCCGACAACTGTCTGCACCAATAACAGAAGCTTTGGAATTACGCATGGAGACAGTTTCGAGATGCATGGGTCAACTGGCCGTTAGCTAAAAGACGAACTGGCGCTAGAAGACGAACCTGCCGGAAGAAGACAAGCCTGACGCCTGCTAATTTCAGACGACATGATTGGCCTGCAATTTTGAATGTTGACCAAGGGAATGACGCAATAGATCCGTTTGAATCCAACGGATACTGCCGAATTCAAATTATTAGAGCTTCAGAATCAACTATAAAAGGACAAGTACAATTCTTGGATCCTTTGCCGAAAAATACAAGAGAAAGAGAGCATACATACAAAGCACATTCAAACAAGAAAAAGATCTTACACCAAATTTCTATTTCTGTGTAAAAGCTAGATTGAATTTGTATTCATCTAAAGTGTTCTTCATCTAGAAAGAACAAGTTTGTATCAATTGTAAAATTGAGAGAGTGGTGCTGAGTACTCGATTTTAGTACTCAGCGGTAGAGAATCTGAGTGTTTGGTTATAGCGCTCAGTAGGAGTTGAGTAGACGAATAGAGGAAGGTACTCTTGCATATTCAACTGCCTTGTAAACGGTTTGTGCTCTACCTTTAAAGAGCTCAGTATTGGATTGAAAAAGCCCGAAGGGATTCTGGGGACTGGACGTAGGTGGAGAGGCCGAACCAGGATAAGTCTGCTGAGTAATTTCTAACTCTCTCTCAATATATATATGTATGTGTTGCTTGATTAAATTGCTCAGGATATAAGTTGTAAAAGCTGACACTGAGTAATCTTGGTGCTGAGTTGGAAGCTGACCTCAAGTGTTAATTCCCAACTCACAAGTAAAACAGTTATAGTCAGCATCTGACTAAAGCTGTCTTACATCTCTCGGCCGTGCTGACCTAAACTAAGTTAAGTAACTCAAAAGATTGATTAAGTCAGCATAATTAAACGAAAAAGTTACATTAGTTCCTAACCCCCCCTGGAACTAATCACACGGGACCAACAAGTGGTATCAGAGCTCAGTAGCTCACTACTCAAAGATATAACTATCTTGAGCTGATCCCGATAAATGGCTGAGAACAGCACTCGTTTCCTTCCAGGAAATCAAACAACACAGATACTCCCTGAGGGATTATCAATCAGTCGGCCTCCCTTGTTTTTCGGATCAAATTATACATTTTAGAAAAACAGGATGAAAAACTTTATTCAAGCTACAAACATGAGTGCGTGGCTTGCAATAGTTCAACGCCCATATGTGCCTTACAAAACAGTAGACAACGAAAAAGTTGTCAAAAGTGGAACTGAGTGGTCAGAAGATGACCTTAGAAAATTACAAAATAATGCTTCAGCTATCAATATGCTTCACTGTGCGTTAGATGCTACAGAGTACAAAAAAATTTCAGGTTGTGAGTCAGCATAGGAAATATGGAAGAAGCTGGAAGTGACCTATGAAGATACCAGCAAGGTCAATGCGTCAAAGGTGAACCAACATATGCAATTATACGAGCTGTTCGAGATGAATGAGAATGAAGACATATCGGAGATGAACTCAAGGTTCACAAATATTATAAATGAGCTTAAACGACTCGGCAAGATCTTCACAGAAGAAGAACAGGTGAAGAAAATCCTGAGGAGTCTACCCAAGAGCTGGCAAGCTAAGAAAACAGCCGTGGAAGAAGCTCAGGACTTGACCACGTACAAATATGACGAGCTGATCGGATCTCTGCTGACCCATGAGATCTCAATGAAGAACTTTGAAGCTAAAGAAAAGTCAGAGGACAAGAAACAAAAATCACTTGTCATGAAATCTGGCTCAACCGAAGTTGACTCATCAGATGATGAGGAGATGGCCATGTTTACCAGGAAAATGAAGAAGCTGTTCAGAAAGAATGATAAGAACAGCAAACGGCCATTCAGACGAAGCGATAAGTACAAAGATGAGTCCAGTGACAAATACAAAAAGGACAGCTCCAAGCCTGTCACGTGCTTTGAATGCCACCAAACTAGGCACATTAAATCAAGCTGTCCAAATCTGAAGAAAGAAAAGAAAGGTAGCAGAAAAGCTATGGTGGCCACATGGAGTGACAGTGATGAGTCAACCTCATTAGAAGCTGATACAAACGAGATAGCAAATATATGCTTCATGGCCGATGACGCTGCTGACCACTGCCGATCTGAGCAAGCTGACTTCTCAGGTGAATCTGACCAAGAGGAAGACTCCAATGAGGTAACATCTCTTCTTTTGCTCAGAAATGAAATGGTAAATGCCCTGAGTGATCTCTATACACTGACCAAGAAGTGTAATAAGAAAATTAGAGCACTCAGCAGGCGGTGTGATGAAATTGAAAAGGTCAAACTAAGTGACCTCCGATATCTTCTCCAAGACAACACCAGGCAAGATGAAAATCTAAAAGTCATCCATGGTTTTGTCTCAGAAGTCCAAACTGAGTCAAAGAAACTGAGAAAGGACATCACAACCATACAGAACCAGCTGAGTACATCTGCTAAGAAAAGGTTCTATCCTAATACTGAGTTTCTAGGTACTGGTCAGCATAGACAGTACACTCAGTGGAACAGTTAGTGTGACTATTGTGGGAAAAGAGGACACACCATAGATGTGCGTTGGTATACTCGGTGGAATGTCTAATGTGACTTCTGCGGAAAGAAAGACCATACCACTAAGGTATGCTGGCATGCTCAGCACAATCATGCTGACCAAAAACAACATCACCCTCAAAGGGTAACTTTTTGTGACTTCTGTGGTAAAGATGGCCACACCATTAATGTATGTCGTCACAAAGCAAAATATGATGTTTCACCTGTTCATGCTAACCAACGAGGACCCAAAAAGAATTGGGTACCTAAAGATGAATAGTCTAAATTGCAGGTGAGCCTGAGGTGCGTGGAGAAGTCAAAGCTTTGGTATATTGACAGCGCATGCTCGAGGCACATGACTGGTGATGAAACTCAGTTCATCACACTTGAGCGTAAACGAGGTGGAAGTGTAAGCTTCAGAGACAATAAAAAGGGTAAGATAGTCGGTTCAGGTACTATCGGAGGTAACCCTACTATTGAGTCAGTCTCCTTAGTTAGGGGTCTCAAATATAACCTATTGAGCGTGGCTCAGTTGTGTGACAGCGGTAGAAAGGTTGTATTTGATGCCACTGAGTGTCGGATACTCGAGGGAAAAACAAACAATTTGATTTTAACTGCCCCTCGTGTTGACAGTGTGTACATGTTGAGTTGGTCATGTAAGCATGGACCTCCTTGCCAAATTAGCAAGAAATCAACTAGTTGAGGGATTACCTAAACTTAGATTTGAGAAAGATCAATTATGTAATGCTTGTCAGCAAGGTAAACAAACTAAAAAGTCTTTTCAAAGTAAAAATATTGTCTCAACAAAATGACCATTGGAATTGCTACACCTGGATCTTTTCGGACCGCTCCAGCCACTCAGCTTGGGCGGTAAGAAATTTTCCTTAGTCATTGTAGATGATTTCTCTCGGTATACATGGGTACTCTTGCTGAGTAGCAAGGATGAAGCCTTTGAGATGTTTTCAACATTAATAAGAAAACTTGAAAATGACAGAGATTTAAAACTGGCTCACATCTGTAGTGATAATGGCGGAGAATTCAAAAACCAACAGTTTGATGAATTCTGTGAAGTCAGCGGCATTGACCACAATTTTTCTGCTCCTAGAACTCCTCAACAAAATGGGGTTGTTGAAAGGAAGAACAGAACTCTAGTTGAAATAGCTAGGACAATGCTGAGTGAGAATAGGCTTCCAAAGTATTTCTAGGGTGAAGCTGTCAACACAGCATGTTATATACTCAATAGGGCTTTAGTTAGACCTATTCTTAAGAAAACCCCCTACGAACTTTGGAAAGGACGAAAGCCCAATATTGGATACTTTCATGCTTTTGGTTGTAAATGCTTTATACTCAATACGAAAGACAACCTAGCCAAATTTGATTCTAAAGCTGACGAAGCGATCTTTCTAGGGTACTCAACTAACAGTAAAGCATATAGGGTGTTTAATAAACGAACTCAAGTCATAGAAGAGTCTGTCCATATCGAGTTCGATGAAGCTGACCCTGTAGGAAAGTCAAGTCAGTCTGACGAAGATGACCCAAGCTCAGCTTCCGCTGACCAAAATGGAGCCGCTGAGTCATTACCATATGGGCTGACCAAAGGTAAAAATGAACCTGAAATTACCTTTGCTGACCAATCTAAAACTGCAGAGATTGTTGAAACACCTGCTGCTGACAACTCAACATTACCCAAAGAAATTAAAATTCCAAGAGGACACTCGGAGAAGTCCATTCTTGATGCTGTTGAGAACAACCTGATAACAAGGAATCAACTCAGGAGATATCTTAGCAATGTTTCATTCGTCTCAGTCCATGAACCAAAGAATTTTGCTGATGCTGAGCACGAAGAATTCTGGATCAACGCTATGCAAGAAGAGCTTGATCAATTCAAGAGAAATGAGGTATGGGATTTAGTACCAAAACCTAGGAATCAAAAGACCATAGGAACTAAGTGGGTCTTTAGAAACAAACTAGATGAGCAAGGCAATATAGTAAGGAACAAAGCCCGACTTGTAGCCCAAGGCTATAGTCAGCAAGAGGGCATTGACTATGGTGAGACCTTTGCTCCCGTTGCTAGGTTAGAGGCTATAAGAATTCTATGTGCATATGCTAGTTTCATGAACTTCAAACTATATCAAATGAATGTCAAAAGTGCTTTTCTTAATGGATTTATAAACGAAGAGGTATATGTTAGTCAGCCTCCAGGGTTTGAAGATCCAAAATTTCCAAACCACGTTTATAAACTCAAGAAGGCCCTATACGGCCTGAAACAAGCACCACGTGCTTGGTACGAGAGGTTGACCAGTTTCCTGCTGACCAGGAACTATGTTAGAGGCAAAGCTGACACAACCTTATTCATTAAGAAAAAGGGTAAAAATACCATGCTGGCACAAATTTACGTAGATGATATAATCTTTGGTGCTACTGATGAATCTATGTGCAAAGAATTTAGTAAACAGATGCAAACTGAGTTCGAGATGTCAATGATGGGGGAACTCAACTTCTACCTTAGACTACAAATAAAGCAAGGGAAGAACGACATCTTCATCAGTCAGTCTAAGTATGCCAAAGAAATGTTAAAGAAATTCGATATGGAAGAATATAAGCCCATATTTACCCCAATGGGTACGAACACTGTCCTTTGTGCTGACAAGAAAGGTAAGTCAGTAGATAGTAAATTATATCGAGGTATGATTGGCTCTCTAATTTATCTTACTGCTAGTAGACCTAACATTCAGTACTCAGTATGTTATTGTGCAAGATATCAAGCTGACCCCAGGGAATCTCACCTTATAGCTGTAAAAAGAATTTTTAGATATTTGTAGAGCTCAGTTAATGCAGGTTTATGGTATCCAAATACAAATGACTTCACACTCATTGGATACACTGGTGCTGACTATGGACGAGATAAGTTAGAGCGTAAGAGTACTTCAGGAGGGTGTCACTTACTTGGAAGCTGTCTAGTATCTTGGTTCAGTAAGAAGCAATCATCAGTGGCCCTGTCAACAACTGAAGCTGAGTACATTGCTGCTGGAAGCTGTGTGGCCCAGGTCCTGTGGATTAAGCAACAACTGGAGGATTATGGAGTACAAACTAACACAATTGAAGTCAAATGCGACAATAAGAGTGCTATTGACTTGTCCAAAAATTCAATCCAACACAGCAGGATGAAGCATGTCAGCATTCGACATCACTTCATTAGAGATCATGTACTCAAAGGGGAGATAAAGCTGACCTATGTACCAATAGATGAACAGCTTGCGGATATCTTTACGAAGCCTCTGGCTCGTGAGCAATTTAACATACTAAGGGAAGCTATCGGTATGTCTAATCCTCTTCAATAAAATTCTATGTTTAAATTGAATGTTGAGTGATTACCATGCTGAGTGATTTGTGCTAAATTAGTAACTATTGCATGCTGAGCTAAATATGAATTATATCACCCTATATTGAGTAGACACACATACTGAGTGATTATCTTAAGCTGAGTTACTAATTATATGAATATTTCCTCTACGTAAAACTGAGCACTCAGAAAGACAAAAACGTTTGGTATTCTAGATGCTGAGTAAAGCCAGTAAAACAATAAATGCTAGCACGCGCATTGAATAGCCACCTAGGATAACGTAAGCACAATAATTAGAAAACACATGCGTCGATTGTGTCATAAATGCCAGAATAATTGTCGATTGATCATCTCGAGGTCAAACCGCCACTCCAACGTATCAGATCAACTCGGCATTTCTATAAATAGTGGACGAATTCCCACTTGTCTCTCTTTACACTCAAAATTTCTGGCATTCAATCTCTCTCTCTTAAATCCCAAAATCCTCTCAAAGTCTCTCAAAAGAATCATGTCTGACGATTCACAAAATATCTCCGGTGCCGGTTACGACGACAACTGCTCCGATGAAAATCCTCCTTCACCTGCTCAGTAGGACTATGACGAGACTTCTACTGAGTCTCAAGGACATGGTCAGCATGACCAATCTAAAGCTACCACTCCGAGCAAAAACCACCAAGCTGACCAGGCCACTCTGTCAAAGAAACAGAAGAAGAAGAATACTTTTGGGTTAATGCCAATTGATGCACCTCCACTTGACTTCGTGGTTACTCCTGAATCTCACTTTGTACGGAGTCAAGATATTGACCTTGAAAAGACTCCTACTGACCAGGAGGAAGAACTAGGTAATATTGGAGGTCAGTTTGATGTTGAAAAGACAGATGATGTTGAGCCAAGTGAGGAAGTGGATGCTGAGCAAAATCAAACAGTTGATGCTGAGCAGACTGAGAATCCAACTGAGCAAAGTAAGACAGTTAATGCTGAGTCCACAGCGAAAGACAAAGTTGTGAAAGATCTCAATGCTAACCTTGGGCTGAACTCCTCTTCTGAGTCCCTTGACTCCATTGCTGCTGATCCCTCTCCTCCAACAAATAAACTCAGCACAGGCAAACGACTCAAACGAAAGGCTCAAAAATCTCCAGTCATTGACCTTCTGGACGATTCTCCCCTAAGGGAACCAATCACTGACCTCACCACACTCTAGTTCCAATTCTTCTCAACCGTCATTGAGCCAACTCCTGACCAACTCAAGAAAAAGCAAGCCTCTGTTTCTCAAGCTGAGGAACAAGCCGATCTCAAAGCTCCTGAAAGTCCTGTTTCTGCCGAGCAAGTGCTCGAAGTTCCTGCTACTCAAGATAAAGAGTTAGCAAAGGAAAATCCTGCTCAGGTCAGCACTGAACTACCTCAACCTTCTGAAACTTGAAGCTTGACTCCAAGCAGGTCAATATCTATGCCGATCCACCTCTTACTACTCCTTTATCGTAGAATGATAACCAGTCAGTTCCTTCTGGTGATCTGAATAAAAGCCCAGCTGCTGACCAAGCTGGCACATCTAAGTCTGGACAGCACCAAACACCTCCTCCATCAGGTGCTATTCCAATTCCGGCCTCTGAACCACAATCTGATGAATCCTATGCTTTCTTACATGCCACTGAGTCTGGACAAAGAATCATCGACTCAGCTCAAGCCCTACTTCAGGATCTTCATCAGCCTCATGCCGATGCTGCTGGGTCTGCCCATGTTGAGCCAACACAACTTTCCTCTGTCACTCAACTTTTAACAGAAATCAAGGGTCTCAAGGACTTGATGAGTGTCATGACATCCTTCGCATCTCAACAACCCAAGAAAGAATCAATAGTGAAGCTGGCTGAACTCCAGCTGACAATGGTTAATCACATGAACTCTATCCAGGGCCAACTCAACACTTTGTTAGCTATGAACTCACTCTATGCAACCTCTGTTGAGGTTAATCAACTTTTTACCCAGGTAACTTCTGAGCTGACCGGAGCTCGTGAATTAATCTCCTCCCCTCCCAGTGTTCCATTGAGCAAATTAGTGAAGCCGTTCGTCTACTCAACTTAAGTAAAGAAGAAATGGATACTGACCAAGTAAAGACAAATGAGATTCTGCAGTACTCTCAAGCCACATTTAAACATGTCCGGCATACCAATGCTCAACGTTAGTTCTATGATGCTGCGTTGCTCAAAATGTACCATCAATCATATGCCAAGCTGACAGAATCTATCATTTGGATCGGGAAATCACATAAGTATCTCTTAAGTATGCTCAGTGCCACCATTAGGATCCCCGCTTCCACTCTGGATGATGGCATGGCAGTCTTCGACGGTCTTCGGGAGAGTACGAGTCAACTTTAAATGTACTCATCAAAACTGACTCGTGCTGTTCTTCGCGAGACATTTATTCCTCCTTCATCTGATGATGGCAAAACGGGGGAGAAAGAAAAGCAAGCTGCTGGAACTCAGCAGAAAATGGGGGAGGCATCTGGTTCCGCAACTCAGAGTCAGCAACAACGAACCGATAAAGGCAAAGGAATAGCTAACCAAGCTCAAGTCAACGGGAAGAAATAGATTGACTAGTCTTAGTACTTGACTTGTAGTTTTATCTGACGTGTTCTATTTTGTTAATGGTGACCATCTATATATATTTATGCATCTTTTATTCAAACTGATAAATCTTATGTGATGCTTACTTACTTGTTGTGCTATATGCTGATCTGTCTTAAATGAACAAACAAACAAATTTAAAAAGGAACATACTCAGTACACATTAGCTCTGATACATCTTTTCATAACTCTGATACCTAAACTGACTATGTATCAAACTGAGTAAACATATGTTTTAAGCATTGAACTCTTCTGAAAGCTGACCTAGGCTCATCTGAATTAGATCTTGGAAGGTCTAGAATTGAACTAAGTCAGTATAGACATGTCTTAATTTTACTCGATTAAATCTTAGAAGGTTTAGAGTTAATTTAAGTCAATAGATGCAACCCTTACGGGGGAGTAACTTCAGAAGTATAAAAAGAATTTCAATCATGGGGAATCTCAATGCTGAGTTCCACAATTAAATATTTCGCCAACATCAAAATGAGGGAGTTTGTTGAAACACCTTTCCACATGATTTTGATTTGACAAAATTATTTAAGTTAATCCATGATTAAGAGGCAATTAAATTTAAGTGCTTTGATTTAATTGTACTAATATGTTTGTTCAATGTTGAGTATAAGTATAAATGAAAACAGAAATAAAAAGTAAGACAGGACGAAGTCAGCATGAGAACATAGCACAAGCTGAGTGGAGTGCAACTCAGCATAAAAGAAGAGAAGTCTTCCTCTAAACTAAAGCTTGCAGATGAAGCTGACCACGGAAGCTGAGTAAGAATATGACTCAGAAACAAAGAACAAAAGCAACGTCAATAAAGTCAAGCTGAGTGTTCGTCAGGACAGCGCGATTGATCCGTTTGCTAAAAGACAAGATCCGACAACTGTCTGCACCAATAACAGAAGCTTTGGAATTACGCATGGAGACAGTTTCGAGATGCATGGGTCAACTGGCCGTTAGCTAAAAGACGAACTGGCGCTAGAAGACGAACCTGCCGGAAGAAGACAAGCCTGACGTCTGCTAATTTTAGACGACAAGATTGGCCTGCAATTCTGAATGCTGACCAAGGGAATGACGCAATAGATCCGTTTGAATCCAACAGATACTTCCAGATTCAAATGATTAGAGCTTCAGAATCAACTATAAAAGGACAAGTACTGATAACATTGTGATATTATCCCAAGGATCAAAAGGGATATTCGCCTAAAGAACGCTACGTGTTGGCCACCTAATACGGGAATACCACGGCGTATTGAAACAAAGAGATCCGGCGGGCGGATCTCCAAGGACTCACCAAAAGAGACTCGCGGGCAAACCTATGAGGCGAATCTCCATAAACACTCAATCCGCCATTAGAACGGCAGGGCCGATCCGGCAATAAAGACCATTAATGAGCTATCAATTAGCTAACCGCCAACTTAAGGGTAACCTGTAACCGCCATTAATGGGACATTAATGGAGACTTTCTAGTTGCTAGAAGTTACAACTTCATAACTATATATAGCCTATGTCTCAGGCTATCAAGGTACACATTCACTTACCCTTTGTCAATTCAGTTTGCTCTCTTGTTCTTCCTTACTGACTTTGGCATCGGAGCTTCCCCCCGTCGAACCCAACGACGCCCCTCACAGGGACGGAAGCTGATCGGAATTTCTCCACAAGTCATCAAGTACAATTCTTGGATCCTTTGCCGAAAAATACAAGAGAAAGAGAGTATACATACAAAGCACATTCAAACAAGAAAAAGATCTTACACCAAATTTATATTTCTGTGTAAAAGCTAGATTGAATTTGTATTCATCTAAAGTGTTCTTCATCTAGAAAGAACAAGTTTGTATCAATTGTAAAATTGAGAGAGTGGTGCTGAGTACTCAGTTTTAGTACTCAGCGGTAGAGAATCTGAGTGTTTGGTTATAGCACTCAGTAGGAGTTGAGTAGATGAATAGAGGAAGGTACTCTTGCATATTCAACTGCCTTGTAAACGGTTTGTGCTCTACCTTTAAAGAGCTCAGTATTGGATTGAAAAAGCCCGGAGGGATTCTGGGGACTGGACGTAGGCGGAGAGGCGAACCAGGATAAGTCTGCTGAGTAATTTCTAACTCTCTCTCAATATATATATATATATATATATATATATATATGTATGTGTTGCTTGATTAAATTGCTCAGGATATAAGTTGTAAAAGCTGACACTGAGTAATCTTGGTGCTGAGTTGGAAGCTGACCTCAAGTGTTAATTCCCAACTCACAAGTAAAACAGTTATAGTCAGCATCTGACTAAAGCTGTCTTACATCTCTCGGCCGTGCTGACCTAAACTAAGTTAAGTAACTCAAAAGATTGATTAAGTCAGCATAATTAAACGAAAAATTTACATTAGTTCCTAACCCCCCCCCCCCCCCCCCCTTGGAACTAATCACACGGGACCAACAACGTTTCTATCCACCCGAACAGACGTGTTTCTTTGAATTAAAACATGTGAAATTGATGCTGGAAGAATCTCTGGTCCTACCGAGATCATGGAATCACTGATGAGATGAGGGGGGCAATTTTTAGTCTTCGAAATGCAAGGGAAAGGTGCCGGATTTTAGCGTGCCGGAAATTATATTCAGTATTGACGACATAAAAAAAATAAGTGGCTTAATGTATCTAAACTACTTAATTATTTAATTAAAATGTTAAGCACTTATTTAATTTAAGTGCGTTTGATAAGAGTTGTTTCTTCACCACTTAAATTAGTTTTTTTTTTTGGTGGGAAAGGGAAAGAAAAGAAAACAAAGAGCCCGAAAGCCTAGCCAGGGATTAGCATAGGAAAGCTAACTCCCACCACATCATCCCTAAGAAAAGAATTAAGATAAATAGGAGGATAAGGAAGGGTAGTGACGCTCATCATGCAATCATGCCCAGTAGACGCCAGACGATGTTAATTAAGTTAAAAACCACTTATTTTGATAAGTCAAAATATTTAACTTAACATTTTAAGTTAAACATTATCAACTAATATTTTTATAAAAGTTACATCATTCAATACTTTCAGCACTTATAATATTCAGCACTTAAATTTCAGTATTTATTTTTTCAGAACTTAATTTTCAGTTTTATCAAACAGCACCTTACTTACGGTAACATTACTAGTAATCCACCCTCGTAGACAGTTTGCGGGTCTTATTTTAAAAGTATTGCAAGTGGTTTACCAAATGTCTGCGATTGGAAAACATAACTGAATTTTTATTTATCAACTGAAACTTTTAATCTAATAACAGTACGTCTGAATTTGTTTCTTTTTTTTTTTTTTTATCGGACCTTGATGATTTTTCCTAGAAAAATAAATAATCATGGTAAGGAAGAAACTGAAGTGTTGGCCATCTGTGCATCCCTCATTTTTTTATTATTATATTTTATTTCTCACATATTTCTCTATATATACTCAAACAATTACAAAAATATTTATCATTGTGAATTATTTATTATACTATAATCAATGGGATCCTACTTGGGTTTCTTCTTCCTCTTCTCTCTTCTTTTGGTAAGCATTCCTTTCATTCATAAATATTATAATTTATATCCACACCCATTCAATTTTTCTATTACTAACTCCATTTTAAAACATCAAATAATTAATATAAAAAAATAATTTAAGCATTCCTTTCGCTCATAAATTATAATTTATATATTTTAAGCAATTTTAATTATTATTATTTTTTAATTTTGAAGTATTATTTTTTATTAGATTAGGAGTTTTTTTTTCGATTAGTGATTTTGGAAAATAGAAATCATAGTTCCATTAGAGACATAATTTTATACAATTTTAAATTCTAGACTTTTCCATTTTGAAATTGTCCATGATCATTTTGAGATAATTTAACTATATTAGTAAATAATGAAGTTGAGTGATTTTAATGTTCGGTTTTAAAGTTGAGTGATAATAATGTTAGTAAAGTGAAATTTTGAGTTTTTGATTAATCATACAAATGAAAAATTTTAACTTAAATTCCACGTTTTCTTGTTAGAAAGTGAGAAAATGCAGTTTTTGATTAATATACTTGCATGCATACTATTTTTGATAATGTAGTTTAATTATCAATTGGTTTAAATATTGTTTAACTAATTTAGTCATGTGGTGTTTAGGGAAGAGCTTATTTAGTCTATATCCAACAAAACAATGCAGTTTTAATCCTAATGTTTATCAGGTTAAATTTTAAGACTAATTAATGAAAGATAAATTTGTTTTTTTGACATGCAATTTCATGTTAGCGACTTCTCTCATACTTTTAGAGTTTTGGTCATCAAATAGTTCTTGAAATTGTACATCTTTTGTTAATGAAAATATTCATCTACCATTAACGAGTCTAAATCAGCTATTTCCAATAATCATAAAACTAAATTTATACATTATCCTTATCTTTTATTTGTTTATCTTTGTTATATTATTATGAAAGTTTGACTAAAATATATTGTTGTACAAACAGACAACTACTAGCATTACGGATGCAAGAAAATATACGGGTGAACACTGGAAAGGAATTACTGAATATGAGAACATGCCAAACACGGTAGCCTTGAAACCCGATTGTCACACTTCTGAGACCCTCGACCTCAAAAAATTGAAGAATTTTGATGAAACGGAATCACCTGATGCAAGTATATATGTTAACGGTGATTTCAAATCATCTAACAGAGGTGGAACATTTTTCAAAAAATTGAAGAATTTTGATAAAACGGAATCACCTGATGCGAGTATATATGTTAACGGTGATTTCAAATCATCTAACAAAGGTGGAACATTTCTCAAAAAATTGAAGAATTTTGATGAAACGGAATCACCTGATGCGAGTATATATGTTAACGGTGATTTCAAATCATCTAACAAAGGTGGAGCATTTGTTAAAGACTTGACAGAACCAGATCTTTCAGTTATTATTGAAAGTGTTAACTAAGAAGAGGTCCAAATTCAGCTTGCAAAATTGGGAATTGTGTATTTATTTTGAATAAAAAGTGTCAATAGATTCAGCTTTGATAATTATTAATTATATGTAAGTCGTTCCCTTGTGTGTTGTATTTCTATAATAATTTTAATGTAATGTCATCTAATTTGTTGCAATTTTTTATTCTTATCTTTTACTTTTTTTTATTAATTTTTTTTCTAATTGCATTCAATAATTTATTTTTCATAGGTGTATTCGATAATTTTTTTATTATTATTGATATGGATCGGTTTCGGGATGTGTTAGTTTTAAACTTAAACTAACAAAGAAGTTCTTCACAAGCTAAACTTGTAAGAGTTAATCCTGGGTTTAAGGATTAAACCGTATGAATAATGAAATCCCCCATGGTTAAAGGTTGAAAACCTTAACACAAAGCTTCAAGAAGAAGAAGAAGAAGATAAAATTATATTGATTAAAAGTTATCATATCCTTACAATATTAGGAGCTTATATAGCGCAACAAAAGAAAAGGTAAAAGACTTAAAAGCCTAACTAGGGTTAGGCTTAATAAAGAAGGGTAAGGGGTAGAGTAGGAAGGGAGATGCCAAAATGACACTTAGGTAATTAAAACTATAGGACAAACAATAAAGTAAGAATGAAATAATGGTAAATAAAATGTGTAAGTGATCGGGGCAGCCATGGTCCCCCCTTGTCCCCTAATCTTGTTTGTCTTCTTCTAATGCTGAAAAGCTGATTCATCGTCGCTGAAAGTCAACATTCTGTCGCTGAAAGGAAATTCGTCGTCGCTGAAAACAGAATTTAGAATATGACTTTAGCAGGTGACACGGCGTGTCAACTGTCCAATTTCGGACAGAAGCTTTGGGAGAGTCTGACACGGCGTGTTGGGTTGAAATATGGCATTTTCGGCAATTTCGGGGATTTCTTCGGTTTGGAGGTGTGTCAACGACTTTGGGTACAAGTGGGTTCCTTCCCTTGGCCCGTGTCGAAAATGCTCCGCATCATTCACTCTCTCTTGAAAGAAACTTGGTCCCAAGTTGCCCACTATGTATGCTTGATGGATTTGAGTGGACCCCAAGTTCTCAAATCGAAGCAAGGCATGGTTCGAATTGAATTCAAGTGGCCCATACCACATATCTCGACTACCATGCTCAATCTCTACTTGTCTATGGCCGACATCGAACAAAATATCCCGACGACACTTGTCAACCCACTTCATAGCAAGTTCAAGCGCCCTCATATTAGCTCCCTCCCCACCTTGGGTTAACAATCCCGAAACTTCAAGACTTGCCACCTCGCTAACTTGGACACTATTCCACAAATCTTGAATTTCTTCCATCTTCCCAACACTTCCCCGGAAACCATTCCCCTTCAATAAATAGTCAACGAAGCTCACATTCTTCACTATAAGATCACTTGTCATGGACTCCCCATAGGATATGTTCTCTCTCCACATACACAACAAAGGCTCCAACACACTTATCTCAACAAAACATAAGAGAATAAGTTCAGATTTTACCAAGTGAAGGGCTTGATTTCTTTGCATATGGCATGTGCTAGGCATTTTGGTTCTAACAAAAAGCACCATTGAGTAACTTTCATTCTTCTCCATAGAGCTCAACTCACTATGTGTAGGACTAGGTGCACTATCCCCCGGATCCTATGCTATGTCATGTGGTGGCTTCCTTTTCTCACTAGGCACTAACACCCTCATCATCAAACATACATAATACTCACCGGCATCATTATCACCTTCATAAGCCTCATCTTCATCATCATATGCCTCCTCATTTTGGCTCCACCCATCATCCTCCAACTCATCATCACAATGGAATCTTTCTTCCTCATCTTCATAAGGAGCCCCATGTTGTTCCCATTCAACGTGTCGAAGCTCATCCTCATCATAATAGACCCCATCTTCATCATCTTCATAAGCGGCCCCATATTGGTTCCACTCAATTCGTCGATGTTCATGCTCATCACGGTAAACTCTATCATCTTCATCATAATTAAACTCATTTGCACTATGACAAAGTTCACCATCCTCACGTATTTCATCTTCGGAAGCGCTCTCTCTCTCTTCAACCTCATCCTTGAATTTGCCTTCATAGTAATCACGTTCCTCATTTCTTTCTAGCTCATTCTCGGATTGGTTCTCCTCTCCATCAATCTCCTCTTCTAACTCTTCTTCGTTATGACCGCATTCAAATTCATTTCCCTCTTCGTCCACGATCCATATTTTCCCATGACCTCTCGTTTCCTCCCACTTCTCCCTATAGTTCAAGCCAATTAACTCATGTGCCAAGCCACCCGACTCACAAGACATGCTACAACCCGATATGGTCGAACCACCTACATCTCTCCCATCACCATAGCCATCAATCTCCACACACAATGCAAGTTCAGCCCTTTTCTCAAAGAGATTAATGAGCCCAAAATCCTTCCCCCCCTCTTCAAGGCAAATATCCTCAATGTCCTTAAGCATACATATGTAGCTATGCTTAAGAGGCATTTCATCAAACACTTGGGGAGCATCAATTGCTACATAGTTTTCCTCAATTTCTTCACCTACAAAAACTCCTTCCTCCTCATCCACACACAAATTCACATTCTCATTCACAACATCATTATCAAATAGCCCAAAATGAGAATCTAAATCCACTTCAACATCACAACCAACATCACAAACATTCAATTCCTCACTAAAAATACATTCACTTGTAATATCCATATGAGAATTTGAAAATGTTGGGTTTACCTCTTCCTTGTATAATGAAGGAAATGTTTGGGTTGAACTTTGAGGATGCAAAATAATGGCTTCTTCATCCTTTTTCCATTGGGCTCGACGTTGTCGCCTCCTACTATTTCGGGTTCCCCTTTGGAGTGCTCCAAGTTCTCTCTTGTCTTTCTCAACATCTCGGCATACTCGAGCTCTATTTCCTTTGTCTCGGCTTCAATACGCTCTTTGATGGTTTGTAGTTCACTCGGTGTAATCATTCTCGAAAGAAGTCTCCGTTTAGAAAAACGATCGGCTCTGATACCAATTGATATGGATCGGTCTCGGGACGTGTTAGTTTTAATCTTAAACTAACAAAGAAGTTCTTCACAAGCTAAACTTGTAGGAGTTAATCTCGGGTTTTACGGACTAAACCGTAGGAATAATGAAATCCCCCATGGTTGAAGGTTGAAAACCTTAACACAAAGCTTCAAGAAGAAGAAGATAAAATTATATTAATTAAAAGTTATCATATCCTTACAATATTAGGAGCTTATATAGCTCAACAAAAGAAAAGGTAAAAGACTTAAAAGCCTAACTAGGGTTACACTTAATAAAGAAGGGTAGGGGGTAGAGTAGGAAGGGAGATGCCAAAATGGCACTTAGGTAATTAAAACTATAGGACAAACAATAAAGTAAGAATGACATAATGGTAAATAAAATGTGTAAGTGATTGGGGCAGCCATGGTCCCCCCTTGTCCCCTAATCTTGTTTGTCTTCTTCTAATGCTGAAAAGCTGATTCATCGTCGCTGAAAGTCAACATTTTGTCGCTGAAAGGAAATTCGTCATCGCTGAAAACAGAATTTAGAATATGACTCTAGCAGGTGACACGGCGTGTCAACTGTCCAATTTCAGGCAGAAGCTTTGGGAGAGTCTGACACGGCGTGTCACTTCTTGACACGGCGTGTCGGGCTGAAATATGGCATTTTCGACAATTTCGAGGATTTCTTCGGTTTGGAGGTGTGTCAACGACTTTTGGTACAAGTGGGTTCCTTCCCTCGGCCCGTGTCGGAAATGCTCCGCATCAACTATCCAATTGCATATAATAACCTTAAATATATCCAATTATATTAACCAATTATATTTGTTTCATTTATGGCTTAACGTCTTTACTTTTCATCAATTCATGTTACTATTCTATTAAGCTAAAGAACCATAAAAACTTGTAATTTAATTATATTTGTGCTGTAATTTAAATAAATAAAATATTTATTAATGCGTTGAATTAAAACATAAATCTTCCTATATAATTAGTGCAAAACTCATGCTTCAACTGCTCCTAATTAACTTTGGATCAATCTCGCCTCTAAACCTTCTGATCATTATGAAGCGGGTCCAATCAAAGTTCTGGAAAAGATTCAGCATAAACGCTTCACTAGTCCAATAAACATCCATTATCTCTTTATATTTTTACACATGAAGAGTGAGACCCGTGTCACTTTTGTATTTTGGGAGACTATGTGGCCTAAACTTCTTATCCTATGCCATTGGAGTATGTGTGAGGCAAAGATGAATCCTAATTTGGCAATATAGGTTGATGTATGAGGTGAGGACTTCATATCACTCCTACACCAAAGCTAATGTCTTATTAAATCCTTTGCAGCTATATCGATTTATAGAGCTGACATTGGTATTACCCATTGCAATATCTAGAGCTGGACGCGGATCCTCGAGATACTAGACCGGACCGAATATCCAAGGATATTAGAGATATTAATTAACATAAGGGTAGTTTAGGATATTAGAAATGTAACAGGGGTAGTTTAGTATTTTCTCCTTTTATTTCTGTTTGTATCCGTTACTCAAGATGCCTATATAAAGACACTTCTGTTTCTCTGTAAATTAACTTTTCTTTAATCAATTTCATAATCTTCTTGTTTTCAATATGATATCAGAGCAAAGAGAGATTGCTTCCGCTTTGTAATTTCGTTTTTTTTTCTTTCGTTCTTTAGTTCTCTTTGTTAGTTGTAGTCCTGATTTGTTTGCGATCTTTTCTCCTGGTTGAAGATGACGTATCGGTGCAGTAATTGGGGAAACATGCAACAATGGATAGAATAACAATCGTGATGGGTCTGGGCATACAAATGTTAATCAAGAATCTGAAAAACTCTGGAATTGGACCGAACTGTTGACTTTTTTGGAGAACCAAACTAGATTGGACCGTTGACTTTTCGTCAAAGAACTGGATCGAACTGGACCGAAATTTATCCAGCACCGGACCGATAACCGAATTGGATTGGATCGAACTGGACTGAAATAACCGAAAGTTTAGCAATAATAAATTTATATTTCATACATTAACTTTATTTCCACTCTATATTTTTTTTAATTTAATTTTAAATGATATTATTTGATATTATTAGAAAATATATACTATATATATATATATATATATTAGATATATAAAGAGAAATGTTATATAATATATAGTTATGTATCTTGTAAGGTTTGGTAAACTAATTACAATAATATAAATGTATAATTTAGGGTAAATTCCAAAAAAAAAAAACTTTGTGGTTTGTTTTTTTAAAAAAAATGACCGTATTATACGCCGTTACCCGAAAAACGGAAAATGGCTTAACACCGTTAATTTGATGATGTGGCAAAGGGTAAAATGGTCTGAATTAAAATAAAAAATAAAAATAACAAAAAATAAAAATAAAATTAAAATAAATTCTTCTTCTCTCTTCTTCTTCTTCTTCTTCTTCTTCTTCTTTCATTCTTATTGACAAACATATTGAATCATAATTTGCTACATAGAAACTATATATCTTTATAGAAAAAAAGAAGAACAGAAAGAAGGAAAAGGGAATGGCGGGTACACAAGGAGGAGATGGAGGGAAAGGGAATGGCGGGAATGGAGGAAGCGAACCAAATGGTGGTAATGGAGGGAACGACAGAATTAGAGGCGCCAGTGGCGATGGAGTTAAAAACGGAATTGGCGGTAAAGGAATTAAAGGAGAAGGAGTGGAGGAAAAAGTGGAGGCGGTTGAAGAATTGGGGGCAGTTGAAGAATTGCGGGCGGTTGAAGAATCGGTGATGACTGAAACGGATTCTGGAAATTTTCAAAATCCGTTTCATCAAAATTAAAAAAAATAGAGGAAAAAAAGAAAAAGAAGAGAAGAGAGGAGGAAGAATAAGAGAAGAGAGAAAGGAAGAAGAAGAAGAAAAGAAAAGAGGAGGAAGAGGAAGAGGAAGAATGGAAGAAGAAAGAGAGAGGAGAGAAAGGAAGAAGAATAAGAAGAATTATAGCCATGGAAAAGAAGGAGAGAAGGGGAAGAGAGAGAGAGAAAGAAAAATAAAAAAAATTGGTTTTTCCAATTTTACCTTGTGCCACGTCATCAATTTTAACACTATTAAACCATTTTCCGTTTTCCGGGTAACAGCGTATAACACAGTCCTTTTTTTTTGTAAAAACAAACCACATGAGGTTTTTTTTTTAAATCCATAAAACCACATGAGTTTTTTTTTTAGAATTTACCCTATAATTTATTAATAAGGTTAATGAGATATAACATTATTATATAGTCATAAAAATTATCCCGATTAATCCTCGTTTATAAAATGAAATGAAAAATATTTACCTAAATTTAGATATGGAGAATCAAGCACCTAACCAAATGAAACATTGTTAATCGTCTTAACCATCTGGACCCATTCTACTTCTTGTTAAACATTTTATTTTCCCGAGGTAATGAAAATTCTTAAGGATATTACAATATGTCAAAACTGTATAAATCCTTCCTTAAAATACATGAAAACTCAAATGAGGAATTTTTTTGATAAGTATTAGGGTTCTATTGACACAATGAATGTGATGTTTTTTGTATCGGTAGTTTTTTACTCAGAGTATAAAATTAAGTACTTGATGGCTAAGTACACTGAATTTTATAGTGAGAACGATGCTAATGAGTTGGTGGCACAAGTCACAAAGATTATTATTGCATTGTTAGATGAGTATATATTGCAAAATGTGCAAGAAAATGTGAATATTGGAGCACATTCTTCTAGTTTGGATGATGACATTGATGATGAGATTGATGATTATTTTTTTAATATTGATAAAGCTATGTCAATTGAGGGAGAATGGGAAAGATATGTCAATGAGGCACCTGAAAAATATGTAATTGAGTTCGACATTCTATTGTGGTGGAAGGTTAATGCTATGTGATATTCTGCTTTATCCAAAGTTATAAAAGATGTTTTTGCAATTCAATGTTCAAATGTGGCTTCTGAATCTATGTTTAGCATAAGTGGTAGAACTTTGGATCAATTTAGGAGTTCTTTAACTCCTGCTAGAGCTGCGGTTTTGATTTGTTGTCAAGATTGGTTCAAAACTTCAACTCAAGCTTTCAAGCATGAAGAAGAAGTTGAAGATCTTGAAGCTATTGAAGAAGGTAATATTTACTTAGCAATTATATTTCATAGTTTTATTTTAATTAAATGTTTATCAATACTAACTATATAAATGTTATTTAATTTGTAGAAATTAGTTCTGATCCTGAAATTGTATCGTCTCTTTTATTCATATTTCAATTAGATATCCAAGGTTTTTTTAACCGAATCAAATGCACTTTGGTAAGCATATTTTTTTCCTTTTACTTTTTGCTAGTGTGTTGATTAATTTTATTTAAGTGTAAGCTAATTAATTTAACATTTGTTGATTCACTAATATGATGAATTTTATATGTTTAGGTTGATGTTTGGCTTTTACTGCATTTCCTTTGGAAAACAAAGAATTTGTCGTGTTAAGAAGATTCAATTACAAATTGGGATGATGATTAGAGAGATTGTGGTCTGATCATATTTTGCTAATGAAGTGTTGTCTTTTTTGAATTAAAGGTTATTTGTTTTTATCAATTTGTTATTTTGTAACTTTGATTTTGTGGTTTTTTTAGCTTTGTTGTCTATTGTAACTTTTAATACTTTGATTTTGTGGGTTTTTTAGCCTTGTTGTCTACTGTAACTTTTAATGAATGTTGTTTACTTCCTACAAAAATATTATTTATTTCAAGTGATTTAAGATAATAAAATTCTATATTTTATTATCTTGTAAATTAAATTTTGGGTTAATTACAAATAATTACCCTGTGGTTTGGCCGATTTGCGATGTGGTACCTGTGGTATTTTTTTTTTGTAAACACAGCCCTGTGGTTGCAAAATTTTACATGTTTTTTTTACTTTGTCAAATTCGGCCGATAACGACTTCGAAATGAAAATTTTCAATAATTAACCTTGTTTGGTATCATATTTACTATGGAACCATATTCTTAATTTTTCAAAATCATCATTTTTGGAGTTTTTTCTCTCTAAACATTATCTTTCTCTCTCATCGAAAATAATGCCTAAATGACCTTAAACTTAAAAAGTTGAAGAATTAAAGTTGCTTAAAATATCATTTAGCTCTTGAAAATGTTTATTTCGAAGTCGTTATCGGCCAAATTTGGAAAAGTAAAAAAAAACATGTAAAATTTTGCAACCATAGGGTTGTGTTTGCAAAAAAAAAAATACCACAGGCACCACATCGCAAATCGGCCAAACCACAGGGTAGTTATTTGTAATTAACCCTTCAATTTTTTATTTATTGTTTAGGACTTAAACTATTAGATATTTATCCGAATCACCAAAAAATTATATTGGATTGGACCGGAACCGAATCTCCGAATCCCCGAACTGGACTGGACTGAAATTTTGGGATAATTCAATTCTGGAGATTTATTCTTTCAATCTAATCCTAGAGATTTCCTTTTATTAATCTCTGAATTTCAATCTAATACTGGAGATTCATGAACCCCGATTTGGACCGAACTGTGTCCAGCCCTAGCAACATCTACTGTTGAACGGTGTTTTTTTTTCCACTGAATATTATTAAGACAGATTTATACAACCGGATGAGATTACATTAAGAATACTGTTTTTACAGTGTTAGACATGAAACTATTTTACAACATTTTTCAAACTATGGATAGAGACTCTCTATTAGAGAGTACTATTGCCACCTTTTGGTAATTCATTTGTTGTCAAGAAAAATAGATATATATTTATCCATAATATTATATATACACACATAGAAATAATTTTTTTTTGTAGTTTGATTTTAACTTTTTATATAATTTCTAATATAAATTAGCCTATTTTTAAGAGCATCTCTAATCTCTAAGAGACTCTTAGTGCACTCTCTAAAAATAATATAAATAATTGACTCTTAGTGATTTAAAAGTGACTAAGACATTTCATCTCCAATAATACTCTTTATATTCACTCCTTATTTATTATTTTATCATTAAAATTATTAATTTTGTTATATCTACCAATAGTGTGATGAGAGAGACTCCTCAATAATAAATTATTAATAAAAAATGAATTAAGAGGCACTAAGAGATGGAGAGAGACTCTATTAATAGAGAGGATAGAGAGACTCTTAGTGATTTGAAGAGCCACTAAGAGACTGTTGGAGCTGATTTTTCATTCTCTCTCCTTAAATTTTAACTTAAAAGCCAACTTAAAAGACTGTTGGAGATGTTCTAACTCCCCGAGTGATTTCAGCTAATTTTATCTAACATAAATACAAAAACCAATAATACTCAAACTTACAAACTATCACGAATTAATAAATAAAAAAAGTACGTTCTTTCAAAAAAAAAAAAGTAAACAAATAAATACAAAACTACTTTGTTTTGGAAGAAAAATACAAAAGTACTTTAAATCAAAATATTTTCATAAAGTCCTATAAAAAAAAAAACTTTCATAAAGGAAGCAACTACTGTATTATTGTATTATTGTCACAAATCTATTGAATCCTTCTACGATCCTGCGACGTTTTTCTAAAATCAAAAAGCGAACTTATTAGCAACTATTGTATTATTGTATATATAATTTAAGAAAGCAATTATTGTATTTGTGATTAGTGGCGGAGTCAGTCTAGGGTTTGAGGGATTCCAGACCCTCTAACTGCCTGCTCCATTCTTGAATAATAGTGTTTCGGTGGGTTACAATCCTTTTAATTTTTATTCATATTAGTGTATTTTAAGATAGTTAAGTTGGTTGTGCTACACTTTTTTAATATAATAGATCATGAGTTAAATTCGTATGAAACTCATATTTTAAAGTTTTATTTTTTATTGAGTTTTCTATGTCTTTAACATTTTAACCTTTTTAAACTAATTTCTTTTTTTTAAATCAGTTTTTTTTTCTTTTCAAACTCTGGATAAACTTAATTTTTAAATTAAATAAATTTTATAAGAAATTTATAATAAAAAAAATCTTTCTTAATAAAAAATGAGTGTTAGATTTAAAAAACATTAAAGATATCTACTCCTTTTAAGTTGGGCAATTTTAATCTTTTAGCATTTAACACACCAAAACGATAAAGTTTTAGGATGCTCGAGGCAAAAAAATCCGACAATAACTGCAAAACTAAAATTAGCTCCAAACGTAAATTTCTTGCCCATCACTGTTTGTGATTGCATCATGTGTAGATAATGTAAATGATGCTTAGAGATAGCTATAGCTATAAGTTTTAAGCTATTAGTATTATTCAATCCTAATGAAATTACTGAACATTTTATAAAAGGTTTGAATTAGTGATTCAACTAGAATCTGAGATTCTATCTCAGGTTCAACCGAGATTATAAATTATGTAAAAATAATATTTTATTCTCATTTCACGTCTAAATATTAAAACATTAATAAATAATAATAATATTTATTCATCATCTGTAATATATCAAATTAATAAATTTAACAAGATAAATTAAAAATATAACAAAAATTTAATATATAAATTTTGAAAATATAAAAAGATTTAACTAAACAATTACTATTAATAATAGACTAAATTATTTATTAGTTCCTACATTTTTACCTAACCTATTTTTTAGTCCTCATATTTTTATATTGTTTAGTCCTTAACTTTTTATTCTATTAACAAGTTAATCCTTTAAATATTTGAATTACTAAACATTTTAGTCCCTCTATAAATGATTAAATTATTGAATAGATCAAAAGTTAAAGACTAAATGGTATATTATTAAAACGTATAATTAGTAGCCAACCCCCTCAACTTGTCTCTTTTTGTCGCTCATCCTCCTATATTTAGTAGCCAACATTTCAACTTACTAATCACAAATGTAACACAGTTAATCCATTTTTATCTATATGACAGTGACATGTTATTAGAATAAGTCAACTTTCTGTTACCATATTATCTGCTATCATATTCTATCTGTTACCATATTTTATCCCTCAAATCTTATGAAGATCACAAATTGATTGTATTTCAATTACCTAATTAGGACCTTAATTATAGGGATATTTATTTATAATTATTGTATAAATATTACCTAGTTATGGTCTTAATTATAGGAATATTTATTTGTAATCATTGTATAAATATTGGTGAAAGGAATGAACCAAGCAAGGATTCCAATCCTATCATGGTATCAGCAAAGGGTTTACAAACTAATCCCTCTCAAAGAAGTTGATCCTCTCCCTCCCGCCCGATCACCATGACTGACAAATCCAATACTCCTCCTTCTTCTCCCATACATCCAGTCGTTACTGTTTCTAATATTACTGATTTTATCAAAGTTCCTCTTGAAATCGAAAAGGGACATTACACGACTTGGGCGGAGTTATTCAAAATCCATGCCTAAGCCTTTCAAGTCCTGGATCATATTATCACTCCTACTGATGCTAGAGAACAGGCCGTATACCTCGTTGCCAAAAGTACGGATCCTGCTCTCTAGAAACATATTGACTTCGTTGTTCTTCAATGGATTTATGGAACTATATCCATTGATCTTCTCCACACCATCATCGATCCAAACTCTACTGCGGAGGTGGTGTGGTCTTTCGGATAATAAAAATTCTCGAGCCCCATCAACACTCACCTCGTAAACGCCGGTTCGCACCCCCTCAACAGGTCGCGGTGCCTACGGCTGGATTCGAGGTGTAGCAGATCGTCACACTCTCTTTTTCTTCGTTCCAGGAGAGCTATCGTTTCCACCCTGATCAGCTGCAACTCGATGTTTCTTTAGACAATCGTGCGCGGCGCCCCGATTAACAAAATCTCTCGTGCTAACTGGCACCAACCTCACCAAGTCCCATCACAAGGAACTCTCCCACATACTATCCAACCCCCCCTCGAACAAAAATAATAATGAAATAAGCAGAGTAAGGAGCCGGGGGCTGACCTCACTAACTCGATAGACGGACTCAGGCACTTCTCACGATGACTACCCACGGACGCTTGAAACCAAGCACTCCCGAATATAAGAACCCCATGATATAGATTGAAGTCGGGTTGAGGGTTTTAATCGTAAACTCACAAAGATTACTAACTTGTCAAGCTAAAACTTGAAGGTTGAATGAACCCAACAAGGAAGAACCGTGGCTCCAATGGAGGCTATGTTTTAATTCATCAAAAGTTAGAGTTCATTACAAAATAAGGAGCTTATATACTCCACATAATTTTGAAGGAAAAAGACTAAAAGCCCTCAAATAGGGTTTCCAACACAACATCAATGATAGGGGCAAAATAGGGAGGGAAGTAGTAATGGTAGTTCAGTAAATAAAGGGGTGGTGGAAAAATAGTAAATTAAGGTGAAACAGAAATGGTCCCCAGTAACAACAACTTGGTGAAGAAGCATTCTCCCGTCGGGCACGCTCTGCGTAGTCCTCATCACGCCCTGCGTGGTTGAGCTCTGTACTTGGTGGCTCTCGTTAGTGGGTTTCACACGTGGCGTCCTTGAGAGTACGCCCCGCGTAATTGACCTCTTGGACAAAACTCTCTTCGGAAGCTAGATCCACGCTCCGTGCATAGGGAGGCAGGCCACGCGTTCATGACCTTCTAGACTTTCCTCCGAAATCAGGGCTCTTCACGCTCCGTGCCCTATTAGGCACGCTCCACGTGTTTTGCTGGCTGTTGTTTCCCTCGTCTTCCTCGGATGGCTATCCACGATTCTCGTGTCTTGGCTCCGGACTTGTATTAGAGGAAAGAATGCCCTTATCATTCTCCCCTTATTTGAAAGAGTTGAAATCCATCTCGGATGTCTTAGTTGGCAACGTCCTATCCGGTCTCCACAAGCTTAGATCCTGCACATTAAAAGAAGGTGACATCTTCCCAAGCCAATTAGGAAGGATTAGTTGATAAGCGTTGACACTAATTTTCTCGGCGACTCGGTACGGGCCATACTTCCTCGGCCTCAACTTGCTACTCATCGAATGCACGAGCCGCTCCTTCCCCAAGTACTCCATCACTTCATCCCCAACCTCAAACTGCACATCCCTCCGGTGCTCATCAATCTTGGCCTTGATTTTGTTATTTTTCGCCTCAATGTTATGCCAAACTTCTTGGTGCATTTGATGGTAATCATTTGCCAAATTATCGGCTGCTATACTCTTCTTCTCTCCCTTTGGGACCTCTGCTAAATCAAGTGAATGGTTGGGCACTTTGGTGTACACGACCTCGAAAGGTGCCTCACCGGTGGTAGAACTCACGGCGAATTTGTAAGAAAACTCGGCTTGTGCAATCACATAATCCAACATCTTGGGTTTGTCCCGGCACTTGCTTCTCAACAGATTTCCCAAAGTCCGGTTTATCGCTTCGGTTTGCCCATCCGTTTATGGGTGAGCCGTGGTACTAAACTCAAAGTGGTGCCGAGGATGGCCCAAAGAGTATGCCAAAAGTGGCTAACAAACTTCATATCCCGATCCGACACTATGCTCTTCGGACCGCCATATAGTAGCATACCCGAGCAGCCCCTTTTCCCATCTATTTTGGCGTGGAAAGCATAGATCATAGCCCCATATAATCTTACCACCTGACAAAAGAAGAGCTTAGCAATGGCGGTGGCATCATTGGTCTTTTGGCACAGGATGAAATGGGCCATCTTAGAAAATCTGTCCACCACCACAAATATAGAGTCCACCCCACGTTGGGTCCTTGGTAGTCCCAACCAGAAAGTCCATTGAAAGGTCTTCCCAAATGGTCTCCGGAATCGGGAGGTGCATACGTAAACCGACATTAGTGGCGTGTCCCTTGGACATTTGGCAAATCTCACATTGCTCCAATGTATGCCACATCTCTTCTCAATTTCGGCCGATAATAATGGGATCTAACCGCTTCAAAAGTCTTGTCCCTACCAAAATGACCTCCTAACACTCCCCCATGTAGTTCCCGGATCACTCTTTCTCGTATGGACGTACCCAGAAGACACAATTGACTCCCCCTCATGAGAAATCCGTCAACCAACTGATACTCGCCCCCTTCGGTGCCACTTCTACACTTCTCCCACTCACTCCCAAAGTCCGGATCATCATAGTACTCTGTTGGTCCCGTGTAACGTAGTAGGATTAGTTCCAGGGGGGGGGGTTAGGAACTAATGTAACTTTTTCTCTTAATAATGCTGACTTAATTAAATGTTTGACGATTTAACTCAGTTTTAGGTCAGCAAGGCTGAGTGAGGTGTGAGACAGCTTTAATCAGATACTGACTAGAGCTGTTTCAATTATGAGTTGGGGAAGTAACACTTTAGGTCAGCTTCCAACTCAGCACTCTGATTACTCAGCATCGGCTTGTACAAATTATTTACTGAGCAATTTAAGCAAACAACACATACATAAACATATATATCAAGAGAAAGGGTTAGAGATTACTCAGCAGACTTATCCTGGTTCGGCCTCACCGCCTACGTCCAGTCCCCAGAATCCCTCCGGGCTTTGTCAATCCACTACTGAGCTCTTTAAGGGTAGAGAACAAACCGTTTACAATAGCAACTGAGTATGCAAGAGTACCGTCCTCTATTCGTCTACTCAATCCTATCTACCACTGAACATTATAACCGAGTATTCATATTTTCTCTACCACTGAGTACTATAACCGAGTACTCAACTTCACTCTTCTAACCTTTACAATTGATACAAGATTGCTCTCACAAAACGAAGAACACTTTAGATGAATAAAATTCACCCTAGACTTTTACACAATGATTGTAATTGGGTGTAAGAACTTGTTTTTTCTATTTAGACAGCTTCTCTTTTGGATTTTTGACTAAGTGAAGATTTTGCTTGTCTGTATCTCTCTTGTATGTATTCGGCAATGATCCAAGTGATGAACTTGTCCATTTATAGTGAATTATGAAGCTTCAATGATTTGAATTCAGACATATCCGTTGAGAGTAAACGGTCTTATTTCGTCATTGATTGGTCAGCTTCCAGAATTGCAGGCCAATCTTGTCTTCTGATTTTTACAGGAGCCAGATTTGCCAGTTTCGTCTTCTTGCACCAGGTTTGTCTTCTAGCGCCAGGTTTGTCTTCTTGCCAAACGTCAGATGGTCCATGCGTCTCGAAAAGGTCCTTGAAATGGATTTCCGAGGCTTCTAAAATGTGTCAGACTTTGTCTCGCAAGTTGACGGATAATTGGACACTGACTTGATTATCACTCAGCTTGACTTAGCAGCGACTTGAATATTGCTCAGCTTGACTCCGCAGCTTCTCCTTCAAGCTTTCTTGAAGAAGATGTTTCTTTCGTAAAGCTGAGTTGCAGTCTACTCAGCTTCCGTTGTGTGACTTGCTCATGCTGACTTTGTTCTGTCTTTCTTTTATAGTCTTTAAGTTCTTGTTCTCGTTAGTTAATATACTCAACATTGAACAAACACATTAGTACAATTAAATCAAAGCACTTAAATTTAATTGTTTTAATCATAGGATTAACTTAAATAATTTTGTCAAATCAAAATCATGTGGAAAGGTGTTTCAACATACTCCCCCTTGATGTGCTCAAAATCAACTAACTCCAAGGCTACTGTTTTGAGGATTGTTACCCTTCGGCTCAAAGCATCTGCCACTTTGTTTTATTGACCCACTTTGTGGAGAAGCTTATAGGGGAACTTGTCCACAAAGGCGGACCATCTAGCATGCATAGAGCACCAAAGTTGCGTTTGACTTCCCAAGTGCTTGAGGGCTTGGTGGTCGGTGTACAATATTGAACTCCTTCCCAATGAGATAGTGCTCGCACGTCTTGAGAGCCTACACTACCGCATAGAACTCATTGTGATAGGTGGCCCACTTTTTCTGTGAATCACATAGCTTCTCACTGAAGTAAGCAATGGGCTGCCTCTCTTGCATCAACACTCCCCTAACTCCTACTCCACTTGCATCACATTCAACCTCGAAGAGCTTGTCAAAATCTGGAAATGCTAAGACCAGAGCGGTGTTTAACTTTTCTTTAATCAATGTAAAACTGCTCTCTTGCTCATCTTCCCACTTGAAGCCTCTCCCTTTCTTCAAACACTTGGTCATAGGAGCAACAATAGCGCTGAAATTTTGGATGAATCGCCTATAGAAAGTGGCTAACCCATAAAAGCTCCTAATGTCCCCAACGGTCTTCGGAGTCGACCACTCTCGAATAGCTCGAACCTTCTCTTCATCGACCCGAATTCCATTCCCACTCACCACGTACCCGAGGAACACTAAATTCTCCATCACAAAATCACACTTCTTTGTGTTGGCAAAGAGTTGATTATGTTGGAGTAATACTAAGACAGACCTCAGGTGCTCCACATGCTCCTCCAACGTCTTACTATAGATGAGGATGTCATCAAAGTAGACCACTACGAACTTCCCAATCACCGGTTGTAAGACTTGGTTCATCAATATCATAAAGGTACTCGGTGCATTGGTCATCCCAAACGGCATCACTAGCCACTCATACAATCCATCACGCATCTTAAACGCCGTCTTCCACTTATCTCCCGCCTTAATTCGGATTTGGTGGTATCCACTTCTTAAATCAATCTTCGAAAAGACCTTAGACCCGCTCAATTGGTCAAGCATATCATCAAGTCGGGGAATCGGGAACTTGTACCGGATGGTGATTTTGTTGATTGCTCAACTATCCACACACATCCTCCATGAGCCATCTTTCTTAGGTGTTAACAATGCCGGAACCACACATGGACTCATACTCTCCCTTACATAGCCCATTTGGATTAGTTCCTCCAGCTTTTCCTTGATAACCTCACTCTCCTTGGGACTCATTCGGTAGTGAGGGAGGCTAGGCAAGCTAGCTCCCGTCACAAGGTCGATGTGGTGTTGAATGTCCCGTAGAGGTGGTAAACCATAGGGTAGTTCCTTCGAAAACACATCCCGAAATTCATTAAGCAATCTTCCCACATCTTCTAGAACCTCTTCTTCTTCACTTCCTACCCCACCTGACGGTGTGCTAGATTTTACCATCACTACATAGATCGTTTGACTTTCCTCACACTCATTAATGAACGCATTGTGAGTCGGGCAAACAATCAAGTAGATTTTACTTTGGCCTTAGTCTGTCCCACAAGAGGTGTGAGCACATACCGAACCGCATCCTTCAAAAACCGATAGGTGTTCTTTCTCCCGGCATGAGTAGCATCTCTATCAAATTGCCGCGGATGTCCCAATAGTAGGTGGCAAGCATCCATCTCCACAATGTCACAATAGACCTCATCCCAGTACTCTCCAATCTCAAGAGGTACCCGACACCTTTGGTGACCTTCATCTCTCTCACGTTCTTGATCCACCACACACTATACGGACTAGGGTGCTCCTCAATAGTCAATCCAAATCTCTTGGCCGCGGTGTCACTAATGATGTTCTCTTGACTGGCGCTATCGATGATCACATTATATTTCACCCCTTGCACTAGACATCGGGTCCGAAACAATTGGTGTCGTTGGTCCGCTTCTACTCTACTCGAGATCAAGAGTGTCCTCACTATATTTATGGCCCAACCACCATCATACTCTCCATCCTCCTCATCATCTATCAGATCACAACACACATCCCCTTCGTCATCATACTCATCTTCGTCCTCATATCGCTCAACCATGTTGGCACTTCGTCGCTTAGGGCATTCATTAGAATGATGACCCGACTCGTTGCATCGGAAACACTTGAATGGAGCCGGTCTTGCATAGGGGTTATTGCCCCTAGGGGGTTGTGCCGCCTTAAATGGCCTTACATCCCCACTAGGTGCCTTACCCATATTAGGCGCCTTGGAATCACTTGAGCTAGCAATTCCCTTGCCCTTATCAACTCCTTTGGGAACTCCTCTCCCTCCATACACATTTTCAACCCCGACCCTTCTATATCCTTCGCGTCCCCTTAAACTCAATTGAGACTCGACCTTCAATGCAAGGTTTCGAGCGTCTTAGACCCGAATCACCATTTGTGTTCCAATCCGATCTTGAATGTTGTATCTTAATCCTTCAAGATACCTTGAAGTCTTTTGGCTTTCAGTTTCCGACAAGTTAGCCCTTACAGAAAGCCGTAAGAACTTTGAGGTGTACTCGTGCACACTCCTCGACCCTTGAGAGCAATTCCGATATGAACTATAAATGTATTGCTCGTATTCGGATGGTAGAAACCACTCCCTCAACATCGACTTCATTCTAAGCCAAGATCTAATCGGCTCCCTTCCTCCTCTCCTTCTTCCCTCTTTTTATGTTACCCCACCAAACTGAAGCTCCTCCGTTCAATCGGTAGGCAACTAGATGAACTTTTCGATCCTCCGGTATTCCCGCATAATCAAAGAACCTCTCTACCTCAAGTAACCAATCGAGAAATCCCTCTATGTTGAGTTCTCCCGCAAATGACGGTAGGTCCCCTTTTAATTTGAAGGGATCATCCTTCTCGAAGTTTCCTCCATACCCCATTCTCCCATTCGGCTCGCCTCTATATTTGCCTCTTTCATTACCTCTACCCCCATACGAGTCATTCAAACCGAAATTCTCCCTTTTATAACCACCTACAACATCATTATGCACAATATCCAAATTCCCGACACGCACATGTGCGGGACCAACAACATCATTCACATTCATATCATGCCTATGCCTATCATTCAAAGCATTATCATCAATTCTAATCCCCATATTCCTAGCAATCCTAGGCATGTCAAAATCATCAAACAAATCACCGTCATTATCACTATCGGCATTTTTCATGATAACGGGATTAGTACGTCTTACCTCATGAACCTGAGGGTCCATTGGTTGGGGTGCATAGTTTCTTCTTGGTGGTGGTGTCGGTTGTCAGTCATGTTGGGGGTGAGATTGCTCTTCTTTCCGTCGGTGAGGTTCTCCAGCTAGGAGACCTTGGTTATTTCGGCCTCCAAGTTTAAGCACTTCAATGGCGAGAAGAATCCCCCGGGTACTCGTTTCGTGCTTCTCTTCTAACACCCATAGGGAGTCCGATAATTGCTTCACGATGCCTTCTAGCACATCAACTCGTTGTTCATGGGATCCGATGGCTTCGTTGGTGATACATGGTTGAACCATTTCCGAGAAGAAGTCTCTGGGAAGGAAAATGACTCGGCTCTGATACCAACTGCTATAGATTAAAGTCGGGTTGAGAGTTTTAATCGTAAAGTCATAAAGATTACTAACTTCTCAAGCTAAAACTTGAAGGTTGAATGAACCCAATAAGGAAGACCCTTGACTCCAATGGAGGCTATGTTTTAATTCATCAAAAGTTATAGTTCATTACAAAATAAAGAGCTTATATACTCCACCTAATTTTAAGGGAAAAAGACTAAAAGCCCTCAAATAGGGTTTCCAACACAACATCATGGATAGGGGCAAAATAAGGTGGGAAGTAGTAATGGTAGTTCAGTAAATAAAGGGGTGGTGGTCAAACGGTAAATTAAGGTGAAACAGAAATGGTCCCCAGCAACAAGAACTTTGTGAAGAAGCATTCTCCCACCGGGCACGCTTCGCGTAATACTCATCACGCCCTGCGTAGTCCTCATCACGCCCCGCGTGGTTGAGCTCCTGGACTTGGTGGCTCTCGCTGGTGGGTTTCACGCATGGCGTCCTTGGGAGTACGCCCCGCGTAATTGACCTTCTGGACAAAACTCTCTTTAGAAGCTGGATCGACGCTTCGCCCATAGGGAGGCACGCCTCGCGTGCATGACCTTATGGACTTTCCTCCAAAATTAGGGCTCTTCACGCTCCGCGCCCTGTTAGGCACGCTCCGTATGTTTTGCTAGCTGCTGTTTCCCTCGTCTTCCTCGGATGGCTCTCCACGTTTCTCGTCTGTTGGCTCCGGACTCGTATTAGAGGAACGGATGCCCTCATCACCCCAAATCCAAGGGGTGAGAAAAGAAGAGTAGAGAGTTTCGTCGAGCTCCTCTGTGTATAACGAAGGCTTGGAAGAAAGTAAAACCGGAAAAAGGATGCCCTAGGCCCCCTTTTATAGGCGGCAGAACAAACGCCAATCAAAGGGAAATACATGTTGTAAAAGGCGCATGCGTCGCCCACGTCATGTCACCATTAATGCGTGTCAGCCCATTAACACGCGCGAATGAATTCCAAAAGGCTCAGACACCTCGCCAAGGTCAATAAACAACCTCGCTAATCGGTATACTCGATGATAGCATCAACTAAACCGCCGACTAAGCACACGACAGTCGAACCCCTAGTCACGAGCGAATACACCAATGCATCCCTCGCCGTCAAGCATCCCCCGTCATGGCTTCGATGGTAACCCCCCGACAAGCACCCCGCCGCAACAAAGATCGATCTCAATAAGTCACCTCACATGCAATGATCGCGATGTTTCCAACTCGGGGGGGGGGGGGGTGGTGGGGACTACTTGATCAGGGATATGGACCATGCCCACTAAGCACCAATACCCACAAAGGCCGGGCTAGCACAGCAGGCCCATCAAGGGCTCCTATAAATAACCATCAAAAGGGTCCCACAAGGCATGATATTCTCTCTCTCTCTCTCTCCTAATACTATACTTTGCACCTCGCATAGAAACTTCATGACTTGATCGTCGGAGTGTACCCATAGACCGTTCCCCACACAGGAACGACAGCGTGAGCGAGGACACCTCGAAGCCACCCAGCGGACGCCCTTAGTCACTGTTTAGTCTCGTACCTGATTAAAGCCTATATTTATAAACTTTTAAATAATGAAAACGTCCTTGTAAATATGTAAAATTACAAGATTTAACATTTACGTATAATTTAAAATTATTGTAAGGGAAACCAAAGTCTTGGTTAGAGCTGTCTCTATAACATTTTGCACCAAATTACAAATTGTAATTCATAATTGAATTTCATCTTGTAATTTATAAAAAAAAAATTGGTCAAATATTAAAATTTTAAATAAATCAGAGTCTAAATAATATTTTGCACCAAATTATAAATTGTAATTCATAATTGAATTTCATTTTGTAATTTATAAAAAAATAAAAAATTTAAAAATAACAAAGTAATAATTTATACATTCGTGTTGTCAAAGAATGAAAGAAAAAATAAGAGAAAATGTGAACAAAAAAATTGCTAATCCAAGAAATTGAACTCTCACCCTTATAATCATCTTCATTATGTCTTTACCATTCAGCCTAATAGTATTTTTTATTATATATATAAATCTATATTCCTTTTAACCATACTTTTGTTAATAATTATCAAATTTAAAAATAATTCCGATCAAAGACCCCGTAAGTCGGAGGCCCGGCCGCCTAGGCAGCCGGCCCTGGTCTTGGCCATGTGCATGGATCCATTTTTTTTATTTTTCTTATTTTCCTTCTTACATATTTATATCTCTATATATAGAGAGGGAATTAGAAGGTGAATCATTCTAAATTTTTGTACTACTTTCAGTTAAAGGAAAAAGAAAAATGGGATCCTACTTGGCTTTCTTCATCCTCTTCTCTCTTCTTTTGGTAAGCATTCCTTTCATTAGCCATTCAATTTGTGTAATTACTAATATAGTTACCACTCCACTTTAAAATCCAACATCAGAATTACTCCATTTTATTCTTTATTAATATAGAAGTGCTTTAACCTTCGATTTCTATATAAAATTTAGTAAAGAGAGAGATTTTTATGTCCAGTTCTAAAATTGAGTAATCACAATATTATTATGAAAGTGAAATTAAATTGTCATGATGTAATTTACTCTTCTTTTCATCCAACCTTTTTAGTTACTGGAAGTAAAGTAAAATTTTGAGTTTCTGATTAATCACACAATTGAAAAGTTTCAACTTCTTTTCTTTTGGTCAGGAAAGATAAAATATTTCAATTCAAAAGGATTGTTATTGAGTTAATTAAAGTGGAGGAAAAAAAAATCTGTTTATTAGAATGTGAAGTTGGATATTAAAAGTGTTTAAAAAAAGCCACGTAATTTCACTAATTTATAGATGAGTGTATGTAGGTTTTTTGGTTAAAAATGGAGAACTAAGATTTTTTTTCCATTTATAAATCAAAAACTTTTACGTTGACATTACTAATGTGACTGTCGATAACATCAAATTAGAAAATTCAAAGAATTAAAATTGTTTATTAGTATCATATTTACTATAAAATCACATTTTTTATTTTTCAAACTCATCATTTTGGAGTTTTCTCTCTCTAAAAATTAAATTTGTATCTTTTAACCAAACTACAGTTAAATGACCTCAAAACTAGAATGTTGCTTAGAATATAATCACTTATTGGAATTTTCTAATTTGAGGTTCAACAACGGTCAAATTGTCAGTGACAACCTAAAAGTCTTTGATTTGTGAATGAGAAAAAACCTCAATTCTCTGATTTTTTTTTTTAAAAACCACAAATATCTATTTGTAAATGTGCAAAATCATAGCTTTTTTATTTTAAATTAACCCTTAAAAAAATTCATATGAATATTTATTCATAAATAGAATCTGACAATTTCTAGCTCTAACTTTAGGGGAATAAAAGTGGGCAAATTGGTATCTAAAATAATACTTGCATATATAATATATATATTTTTTTTTATAAAAAAGCGACTGCTGTGATTATTTTTTTTGATTTGATTTTTGTTGTTGTTGTTAGAAGAAATTTTAGTATGTGCCTGGCATACCATCTAGGATAGATGATGTGGTATGCCAAGCTCAATAAAAATATGACAAGTGTTAAACACATAAAAAGTCATTAAAAGACAGAAAACACCCCCTAATATCACGATCTAATTATGCAGTCCTCCTTCTTCACGTCTTGCCTCTTTGTTTTCTACATCTGTCCTAAAAAGATTAATCTTCTCTCAGTTTATCTCTTTATACTGTCTCATGGATCTGGCTTTTGTTTATATAGAGTTTCTGATGCAATTGGTCTTTTATACTCCTTGTGTTCTTAAGTTTTTCTTTAATGCGATAGCCCTTAATTCGACGAATTGAAACAAATAGGTTGGAAGAAGCCAAATGCCCGTGATGAACAGGGCGGTGGGAAATCAAAGAAAAAAGCAGATTGTGATCTGTTTTAGAACAATACTTGAAAACGAATATTTATGGGATAAGTGAAACATTTGGAGCTTTATGGGCTAACTATGAAATCTGGAAAATTGCACAGAACAAAAAAAACTGCAATTTATATACTGATTTTTTAAACATTAATTGAAGAGCAGCAACCTATCTGGGTTAATTGTTTCTGAAAAATTCTATAAAGAATAGGAATTGAAAGAGGCGGCATAAAAAATCTATAAAACTGAACCTCATAAAAATTAACCCATATAATTTTTAGTTTTAATTCGTCTCAATCTTCTGTTGGCCGGAGGTGGATCTTCTAAATGGAAGGTGGATTTCTTATGAAAATTTAAGAATTTAACCAATAAAAATAAAACCCATATAATTTCTTCTCAACAACTCTAAGATTCATGTTCTTTTTCCAGATTCGAGTTCAACACTCAGAAATCTCAAAAAGGCTTCTTCAATTAGATTGGGTAATTTACATCTCAGAGTCTCTTCTATCACCTCCAATTTTGGAATTTCACCTGTGCCTACTTTAATCTTCTCTCCACCACAACACTTTATTTATTGGCATGTCGCCGTCGCCGATGAAAAAAGCACTTCGTTTATTGGCTTGTTGGTGTCATCGATGAAAGAAGAAGATCCTGCTCGACCACCAATTAGACCAAAAATATGTTTTTAAGAAATCAGAAAATAATTGTTTCCTCCATGTCTTTGTGTGGGTCGGTGGATTTGCACGGCGGAGAAGGGACGGCAGGAAGGAGGCAGAAGGTACTATTAATCAAAGAGAAAGGAAAATATATTTTAATTATCAAAATTAATTAAAATCCTATGTGTCTAATATTCATTGGGCATGGCATACCATGTCATACTGTGACATGGTATACATGGCGTATTGTATAATTTCTCTGTTGTTAGAGTGTCTATAAGTAAAACAATATATAAATCAATTTGTAATTAAATTTCTATAAGCTTTTCTTAACCCGAAACTGATATACCCCTCCTAAATTTATTGTTAAAAGAAAAAAAAGTTTAGTTATCTGATTAGTTTAAATATTGTTTATCTTTTATTTATAATATAATTAATGAAAGTTTTATTAAAATATGCATGTTATTATGCAAACAGACATCTAACATCATTGGTGCAAGGAAAGATATGGGTGAATACCAGAAAGCAATTGAAGAATATGAGAGCATGCCACAAATTGTAGCCTTGAAACCGAACTGTCACACTTCTGAAACTCTCAACTTCAAAAAATTGAAGAATTTTGATAAAACAGAATCGCCCGATATAACAATATATGTTAACGATAATCTCAAAGGTGGAGCATTTGTCAAAGAATTTGAAGAAAACCCAGATATAACTGTTATTACTTCTAAGTAATTAACTAACAAGGGGCAAATAATAGAACGTCTAGTGTGTTGCTTTTCTACATCTGATAATTATGAGAATAAAAATCAGACTTTCTGATTGTGTTTGTTATGTTTGATAATATTGTAGTGTAATCGAATTTGTGTTGCAATTTAAAATTAATAATTAATCTCGTCGATTTTTTTTTTACTTTATTCTGTCGTTTTTTGTATGGTTACTTGATTTTATCTTTATTGGCATGTTTCTATGGTGATGTCCAATAGATCGGTATCATAGTAGAATTTCTCATTTATTAGGTTATTTTTATGGATTCACATTCTTTACTTTTCATCAATAATCATGTTACTATGCTAATTAATAAGCTAAAGAACCATAAAAAAAACTTTAAAATTAAAATACAGTTGTGCTGTAATTTACATAAATTAAAATAGTAATGGGCTGAATTAAAACATCAAAATCTTACTGTACCTAAGGAGTGCACATAAGCCTTTATATATAAAATCTGAAGGTAATTAATTACGATTTTATACTTAATCATAAGCTTTTGGAATAATCTGAAAAGTTTGTCTCAAGAGAGAGCTCAAACTTCAATTTACGTTTTCCAGTGGGTCAGATAGACTTTACCAACGTGAACGGAGACTCTAAACATCATTCATTGAAAAAGGTTTCGATTTTAAATGATAGCTGGAAGGTGGCGCATGACATACAAGCGCCACTATTGAATATGACACGCTAAAGAAAGGTCTAACGCACCAAATAACAATTAATCCATTGCATGCTACGTAGTAAAAAACTGGCAGTCAGCATGTTTCACATGGCATATTGTTTACGTGCTGGTCCAATCTCATCACGGCACATGTAGCGCATGGGCTGCAAGAGTCAACGCATCAAAGGTGCATATAGGTTTGTGGGTTGAAGTGCCGCCAAATTTTGGCTACTAGATTTTGTAGTCCTAAATTTTACATTTTTTTTAATTTTTGGATCAACGAAATTTTTAAATTTCTATTGTTAACATTAAAAATGATTTAAAATTTTGTTTTTAATACCTAGAAAATTTATTAAAAATTTATAGAATTTTTTTGCCAGTAGTATTGTTGGATCAATCAAAATAAATTTTGGTCGATAAAAAATATATGATGTATATATCATTTTTTTTTGTTATTTGTAATATATTACAGTAATGGTTATAATTATTCGAGTTAGAACATTGAATAATAGTTTGCAAAAGTGCAAAACTAGTTAAAGAAGATAATAAAAATGTAAAAAGGAACAAAATGTTAGATGAGACGATATTGCTTAGTATTTGAAATAAGAGAGGTAAAAAACATTGTTGAATGAGTGCATTTGAGTTGGTGCTCTTGCTACGGGCGAGACCAAAAATTCTCTTTAAAGAGTTATCTATTGGTATACTAGTGCTAAGATGTTTGGTGACTTCACATTAGATTGAAAGTGAAATATTATGCCATTATCATAATAAGATTTATGAAACCCATGAGCTACTAAGAGATTGTTTGGATTGTGGTACTTTAAAGTAAGTGAGTGTAAATAATTAGGTAACATTATTTGTTTTGAGGTGTAATTGAAAATAATAGTAAAATAATTAAAAATAATAGACTCAGTCCCATTTTCTTCTTCTTTGGTCATGGCTAAAGGGCTCCCAAGCGGAGCTTCCGAAACCACCACTCTCAGGAATGTTCCGGCAGGCCGGAGGGTCCCCGCCCCCGCCCCTGGCTCTGCCCCTGCCCACACCCCACCACACTCATAAACCTAAATTTAATCCTTATATTTCTCCATAGCTTATTCTCTAAACTTCTAGCTCCACCATCTTATCATTTTTTGAAATTTTTCTCATTCTCTTAATTGTCTCAATAGTCACCTCGATAGATACTGTAAAGAAAGCAACAAAAAATTAAGAGAAATTTATATATAAATTCATATTTGAAAAACTATTTTCAATTATGTCAAGTCCTAATTTTCAATTATATCAAACTAATAAAATCATTACTTTTAATCTATTTTAAGAATTGGAGTTTATAAATTAAGGGTCTAAAATATATTGTTAGGGTTTAAAATTTATGAATTGGAGTTTAGAATTTTTAAATTAGGGTGTAAAAGTATACTTTATTTGTTATATATGAAAAATAATGACATATTCAGAATTAAGTTTGATAATCTGATTTAGTTGTAATTTTGTAGTTAATTATGATATTTATGTAACTAACCAAAAATTAATTAAAGAAAAAACCCAAAACCCATATGAAATTGGAAAAATTAGCAATAGGGGTGATACCCATTTCTGCTCTCTATATTATAGCTGAAAATAATTTGTAAAAGTCTTTTGATTTCTAATTTTTCGTATTGGGGAGGAATCAGAAATGTGAGAATTCAAGCTCTTACTTATTTTGTATTTTGGTGAAATGGTAAAGAATATATTTTATCAATTATAATTGAAGTGTATTTACGTGTAGAACTGTTATTTTACCTTTTTTTTAAGGGTTAATATACATATTTCCCCTTGTATTTGTCCGTTTTGACACATATGCCCCTATATCAAATAAACGCACAAATGTCTCCTTATACTTTTCAAAAAACTGCAAAAATACCCTGACCTAACAGATTGGTGATATGTTACTAACAGAACTAGACCCCAGTCTCCACCTCATCTGCCACCTCAATTAAAAAATACCACGTCAGATTTTTAGCGACGAAAATTTATGCGTCGAAATTTATATGACAAAATTTTATAATACTGAATTTTACATGACGAAAATTCCAAATTTGTCGCTGAAAAATACCATACCGACAAAATTACCGACGAGAATCATTCCTTATTAAAATTTTGAATTTACTAATTTAATAGTGATTTATTTATTTTTATTTTATAAATTAATTTTGTACCTAATGATAATTATTGATCAATACTCAAATTTAAATCTAGAAAACTTGTAATTTTTTATTTAAATTTACAAAACTTTCGATCATTTCAAAAGTGCATATAATATACAAATTTTCAAATTTTGAAACATTTCTAAATTTAATCCATGCTAACGGCTACATTATTTATCTTCTTCCGTTTCCATTCTCTTCTCTTCTTCTTTCTCTCCATCTTCTTCCTTTTTTCTTCATCTTCCTCCTTTCTTCTTCATCTTCACCTAAAACCATCAAAATTATAAACCATTAACTTACAATAGCAATAATCTCCACATTAATGAATACATACTATGATACTGTTATATACACAATCATTTAGCAACGAAAAAACAATTAAAACCGCATTTGTCTGCTAGATCAATATGTCACCTTAAGAAATATGTTACCCTTAAAGCAAGCACTTGCATCAGATATTAATCTCCATACTTGAGTTGTAAATTTTATAATCCAAATATAAACTATATCCTCTAACATTGTTTGATATGAACTAACAAACATGCCCACAATAAAGTATCACAATCATACCTCAATCATGCCCATTATATCCCGTTGAAGCTTTTTATACAATAGAAAAAACGCAAGACTTAGTAACTTGACCAAGTTCTCTATCTCTGATATCACCTAGAGTTAGCATATCTATAAATATCCAACTAATGATGTGACAAAGAATGCATAACTTTATTTATGAGATCAACACCATATATACCCATAGAGTAGTGCAGATAATACAAAATTATAAATTTCATGCAACAAATAGGTGTAAATTCACAATAACCCAATCAACCAATAATTGTAAAACCCAGAATGTACATATACGGACTAATCAAAGCTAAATCAAGGTACAAAAGTTTGGTGCAATTGGAAATGCTAGGAGGAATGGATCCATCGAGACGGTTCCGACTTAGCTCTATGATTTCCAAAGCTTGCAACTTTGCAATTGAAACAGGTATTGAACCCTCTAATTTGTTTGCAGATAGCACTAAAAGTTTTAAGTTAACTAAATTCCCTATGTTCCTAAGTAATGACCCAGTGAGATTGTAAGAATCAGTACCAAAACATTGCAAGGAGGACCAATTACAAATACTTTTAGGAATGCTTCCATTCAAGAAATTCATACCTAAATATAAAGTTTGCAGATTTTGAAGGTTTCCTAAATACATGCTAGAAACACCAGAGGGTTAGATCAAAGTAAATATATTTCGATCTGGCTCGGAGAGAGGGTAAATAGAGAAACCTCCTTGCCCAAAGGACAAACACCTCTTCCATCTGCAGAAATCAGTGATGTATGTTTGCTAAGCTAAATCTGATTCACATGAGAAGGAATCAATAAATGGTCTGAGAGAGACCGATGTATGACATCCCTTTTTCGATGCTTAAGCCAATGATGTTATTCAAAGTGAAATAAAAATGACATACCTACTATTGGGTAGATCTTCACGTGGCAATACCTGATTGGCCCACATATTTATACGCTTTTGTGCATGTCTCTCCTTTTCCGTAAGTTATGGCGCTTCTTAGGGATTAGGAGCGTATGTTTGGAGTCTGACAATGTGAATGGGACACATGTCTGGACGGTTATGTTTTTTTCATAAAGACTCTCATTGGTCCACGTTCCGGTTTCTTCTAGCTCTTTATTCGAGCTAGAAATTGGGCATGAAGAGACATATTGTCAGAATTACCTACATCCAACAAAATCAAAAAAGAAAAATAAGACAAAAGATAAAGTAAGGTCACCTTAAGTTGATGGTTACGAAGAAGTCTTCAGCCTCCCTAGAAATCAAGGAGTTGACGGCCATGAATCAAGGAGTTGATGTCCACGAAGAAGTCTTCTGCCTCCCTAGAAATCAAGGAGTTGACGTCCATAAAGAAATCTTCGGCCTCCCTAGAAAGTGCCTATTCCATACCTAAAGTTGGAGAACCTCTTAAGGAACCTTTGGCTAATACTCCCGAAGCTACCACAGTCAATCCTGAATGTTCGGCACAGGCTGAAGCTCATCCTATTCTCCAAGAAATCTCAACCATTCCTGATGTTCCTCTCAAAGGTTCGGACCTTCCTGAAATCAGAGTTGTTCGTAATGACCATTTTTCAAGAGATATTCCCTTTCCTAAACTACCTACCGAGCCTATTTCAGAAGAACCTCTTGTTATTACTGTTCATTCATCTCTAGAGCATGAGGTTTCCACTGAAATCGGTCCATGAAGAATTTCTACTAAAGTGCCTACTAGCTCCTTCATTGTTTCTTCTTCGTCTATGGAAAAAGATGTTCAAGCTTTTGCTCTAACTAATCGTTCTCAAGAAAGCTCATGTTTAGATTATTCTGATGTTTCTAATACTGAAGAATGGATTAAAATGGAGGTTTTTAGTCGAAATGAAAAGATAGAACGAATCAGTTGTCTTCAAATGCTTAAAATTCGTTTCTCTAATTCTTCTTATCGTTTGGGGAAGCAACAACAGGATCCTAAAATAAAATCTCATCGGGAGGAACATGTGCCGAAGCATATGGGAGCTTATAAACTTGAGCAAAAGAAGAAAAAAAGCTGCAAAGTTAGAACAAGGTCAAAGCTCGCTTCCTCCCCCACTAACCGCATAGGAACTCGAAGCTTACGACCTATATGATCGCCCAAATGTAAGTATATTTTTTCTTCTGAATTCTCAAACCTTGATTGAAATAATAATAACTATTTTTCTATGAATGCTTGTGATGTCAAAATTATGAAGATGATATCTCCTTAAGTATTGATGCAATTGCCGAAGATTTAAGATGTATGTCCATACTTCTGGATGACGTGGAACTTTTTAGCCACAAGTCTATGTATTCCATGATGAGACTTGTGTTACATCAGAAATGTGTTGTTACTGTGATTTTCTCCCTTTCTTTTACTGTTTCAAGTTGTAATGACTTTGTATGACTTCTCCTCTTTCACAAGACCTCGCTTCCACCACCACATTGTTCCATCAATACTCTAAATTAAGGAATCACTATTATAAGCTACAAGTTTCCTTGAATGAAAAGATTTCCCTAACTTAAGAGGCTTTGAACCAAGTGGATATGCTACACTAAGAGTTGGTTAATGAAAAGACGGATACAGACGCTGCTAAGAAGGCAAAAGCCGGAACTCGGAAAAATTGAGAGGATATTGCTCTTTGGAAAGTCAAAGATGTGACTGATTTGGAGGGAGTCATTCATGAGCGAGATAACACAATCGTTGTTCATTTGACTACTCTTAAAGCTTTAGAAAGTGATCTTCAGAAGAGCATAAATGAGTCAGCCAATTACTTGAAGGCACGAGAGAAGTTTGAAGGAGAATGTATAAAATCAAAGATCGGGTTTTTGAACTTGAAATGAGCTCACCCATTAGAAAAAATAAACTGCTTCTGAAAAGGCAAAAGTTTCCTTACTGACTCAAGATCTTCAGATAGCAAGAGATTTTTCCTCTTCTTTGCAAGATAAAGTACACCTTTTACAAGCATGATAGCGCGAGGCGCCTAGTGGTAGAGTTTCTACGATGAAATATATATATTATGAGTGCGGACTCTATATCTATGGATGTGATCTTTATAAATTGCTCTAACTCTACTAGATGCCATGACTACTTAGGGGCAAGTGTACCCCGTCGTATCAAGTAATAATCCGGTTAAGATCGGGTATCGAATCCACGGGATTTATAACTGCAAGTATTAGACGACTCGGTTTTATATGTTATTTAAGCGGTGAATACTTTGAGTTGGTGTGAGACACAACTACAAACTACTCCTAACCTATTGGTGAGACAGATTTATGTAACGGAAAACTTCACGGAGTGATATGGGTGACGATAAGTTATAAATCTAATGAGCAGTGACTCCGAGTATATCCGATTGACAATTTACTCTTACAAAGACGACTATGTGTAGTTTGACCGACCCGTGAAGTACTTAGACTACGTGGTTCCTAATCAAGGCGTGTCTAATGCTGGGGATCAGAAACTAGGGCCCGTAAGTTCCGTGGTGTGTCAATTCCTACGGTTTCCGGAGCGTCACTTCCGGTAGGGCAACACCTATATGAATCCCTAAAGATAGCCCGAATGGCGTCGGAAATCGCGTTCCCCTACATAATAGTCAATTACGAGTATCAAAACAAGTAATAAACATCAACACGTATATAGAAACGGAAATTGCAAATCACGTATTATAAATATGGAAAGCATAAATGAGGAATACAACCAAGCCTAGTACATAGGAAGAGTGCAAGCTAATTAGCAAGCGAAGAGGGAAGAATCGGCCCTCGGAACTAGCCAACCGGACTCAAGGCCGTCTCTTAGGACTTGGAGGTGGAACTCTCGAGCTTGGTGACGAATGATGAAGCGGAACGTTGATGGAATGTCAGAATAACCGAACAAGCTCTCGAGGTGGGAGAGTTTTATTACATAAACTGAATCTAAAACCAAAACTATACAACAACTATCTAAAAGAAGCAAAATGTAGCTATGTTCAAGGTTTTCAAGAGATCAAGAGGTGTCTAAATGAGTGCTAGTCACTCTTATTTATACATCAAGCTAGAGGTATAATTGTAACTTCACAAGGTACAAGTATGGAGCAACATTATTTGGTGCAGAAATCCCATGATACGCCCCGCGTAAGTGCCCATTCCGTCAGAAATCTCCTGCATGTGGACCAATTCCATGTCTTGTTGTCTCAAGCACGCCCCGCGTAGCTAATGTACGCCCCGCGTGTTTGAGTCTCTGAAGTTTTATTGCTTGAATTGGAGCTTTTACGCCGTGCATAGCTGAAGTACGCCCCGCGTAAAAGAGTTGACTCAATGAGACAGTGCAGTCTGACTTTCAGGATTAGGCCAATCATTTCCGACATATGTCATATGACTCGCGTAAGGTGTCATACGCCTCGCGTATGCTGAGTCAGTTCTATGTGGTGTCTGCGGATAAGGCAATTATTCCTGACACCATGTTTTACGCCCCACGTATAGGATGATACGCCCCGCATATTTGAGTAGATTTTCACTCCTTGCTCGTACCTGAAATACAAATCTTGAGAGCCGAGTTAGCTTGACGTTTTTATTTCCTAAACTAATAAAAAACGAGGAAAATTAGCTAGAAGCACATATTTTATTCTTATTTCGCTATTTTATTAAAAACACTATATTTTTGTAATTAAACTTATTTATTTCTTTTAAAATTAAACCGTAAATCATGCTAAAAGATAGGGGTAAAATACCCCTATCAAACCTCCTCGGACTTTAAAGTTTTACTTGTCCTCAAGTAAAAGAAATCGAAAGACAAGGGATTGAGAAAATTAAGAAACAAACCGAAGGTTGGTTTTGCCAAGTGCGTGATTTCAAATTTATGGTTTTATGCAAAGGTTTCGGTAAGTACCTACGCAAACAATTGAGTACGAAACCTGTTTGAAATCTCCATGATCAAGATTAATAGGCAATATTAACGGGGGTTGATTATCTTTTGAGAACCCGATTGTACCTCACCAAGGGATTTCGCTCTTACGCTCAATTTTAGGTGGGTCGATGTTTTAGCACTCTTCTTTACACTTACTCGAGATCATGTCGAATTTGCATTTTCATCCGGGTTTTTCCTCCTAAAATATGGTTAGGCAACATTAAAAATGAACCCGGAGGGGGGTTGTAATGTGGGTGGCTTTTTTAGTGGTTAGTTTAAAGAAACTCGAGTTCAAAAATACCGTTTTGTGATGGCACCGTATTTTTGTTTATTTCGGTCTTGGCAAAATTTACAAAATATACTTCAAAATTGCTCGGGTGGAGCTTGAGAATGCCTTTTTATTTTTATCGTATCCTTTGTTTTGATAGAGGCACAAAAACAATATTTTGAAAACTTATGGTGCTCATTTGCTAAGGTCGTGACTTATTTCGGGTAATTCGGGTGCAACTTGATTATGTCGGTAGTTGAACAAGAGGAAAAAGAGTTAAATGTTTAAAAGGGTATTAACAAAAAAGTTGGTTAATAGGCTCGAAGGGGTTTCCTAATGTTCAATGAAAACGAGAAAAATAAATTAAGAAAAATTAGCCTAAGTGGGTTCGGTTTATCATCTATTGCCTTTTTATCAAAAATAAGTGTACTTAACCCGGTATTGGATGCAAATTCTATGAGTCGAGTGAAGTCAAAGCTCTCGAAGAATTGTGAAAGAATTGGAGTTCTCGTACGAACTCCTTTAGGCTCAAAAATACCTCACAAAGATTCGGGTTTAAATTTTGTACTATCAAGTCTTCGCTAAATTCTCAACTATCCCGTTTTTATTGCCTTTTCAAAGTTCATTACGGAGATAACATTTGGGTTAAGACTCAATGCCTTAGTTTAGTACTAACCTAAGCTTTGCACAAATTCCCTAATTTCAAAACCAAGACTAAAATTCCTTAATTAGATCATCCCCTTGTGTCGACGTCTTCTATTTTTGATGAAAAATAACGGAACTTTAATTATTTTTCGAAGGAGGGATAGCGTGTCGGGAAAAATTAGAAGAGTCAATAAATTAGTTTAATTATTTTGTTGTTTATTTAATTTCTATTTTTGTTTTTGTTAGTGCAAAACAAACGTTAAGTGCGGGGTTGCACGTCCCTCCGCGTTATTTAAAATGATGTCTATTCCAAGGGCGTCGCAAAAGAAGAGAAAAACAAAAACGAAAATAGACATGAAATTAAAATTAGGCTCTTTAAAGTTTTTGTGTTCTACGCGAGGCGTGCCCTAAGGGGCGCCACGCGTAGGCGTTGCGTTTTGAGCTTATTTTGGGAAGAGACCCAAATACGCGGGGCGCACGAAGTGGGGCGCCCCGCGTGTTTGAGTCTTCGCGCTTTTTAAACAGAAAAATAAAAGGCACGCGGGGCGTACCGGAGGGTACGCCCTGCGTGATTTTTATTGAAAGTGCAAAAAATGAAAACGAAATAATGACGAAAAGAGAACGACTAAACACGGTACATAGGTAAAGGTAAAATATATTAAGTAGGAAAGTAAAGTACACGAACAGAAAAGATAGCGAAAGCAACAAACAAAACTAAACTAAAAACGAAAAATAAAACATAAAAAATGGAAAATATGGTTGTGGTGGTGGTGGTGGGGGGTTTCCATGGATGTTGAAGTGGGTGTAGAAGGCGTTGGTGAATGCTTCAAAGCTAACCCTATCCGCTTGCCTTTGAGCCTCGGAGGCATCAAAGCGAGCATCTAGGGTGTCGAAGCGGGAGTCGAAATGGGCCCGATCACGACGTTGGTTATCCTCCAAGATATCCAACCGGGCGTAAAGGGTGTTGAAGTCATGGAGAGGCGGAGGGCTAAAGTTAAGACCCAAATCGGAATCGGAATCCGAACCCCCTTCCTCGTTTGCATGAGCCGCCCCCGAAGTCTCTCCCGGGCCCGAAGTGGGGCGGTTAAGGGACTTAAAAGCATTTTTATCTATGGGCTGAGAGGAAAGACTCGGGAGATGCTCAAGGGCAGCCGCGCCTAGAGCGGAAGTGGCGAAAATGGTGACGAGGTGGCCCAACCTGATTTTACCACATTTTCGGGTGGAGATGTGATGGAGTTGGATGGCTACAAGGAAGGAAAGGTCGTAGGCGAGGCCGTTGGCACAACAGTAGAGTGCCAAGAGTTCGTCTTTATTGACCTTTGTGGATTCGGACTTCCCTGAAAAATAGAAGGAAATGAAGCGGTGGAGAAGTCGGAGGACCGGGTCACGGATGAGCGATGGGCGGAGGTTTGAGATGTCATAGCTTTCGGACCCGATGATGGAGGTCCAAAACTCATGGACGGAGGCCTCCTCGGGCCAATGGGCGATGCCATCCTCCGCTTGGCGGGTGAAGTGGTTACGGATCCATTGGGTGTCAATGGAAAAGGGTTGGTTGTGGAGGCGGAAGTGGAAAATGGCGGCACCGAGGACATTGTTGGAGGTGATGGTGGTGTAGAACTCGATTACCAAGGATGGGTAGACGAGTTGGCGGTTACAAAAATGCTCGTGCCACCCAAGGGCACGAAGACGGTCCTAAAAAATGCCGCCAACATTGTAGTGATCGAGTGTGCTCCGTTGGATGTACGGGAGCTCTATGATGTGAGCGACGGAGAGTGTTTGATAATTGTGGGCTTCCTCTTCGGTGAAAAGATGGAAAGGAGCCCGATAGGTGCGGGTGAGCGGTGGTGTTTCCTCCCGTTCGGGAGGTGGAGGTGATTGTTGGTTTTGTGCGGAACGGGAGGATCGGGCCCGAGTGGACCGTGGGGGGCGCATGTCGGCGGTATGTTTTTGCCTAACCATGGTGGTGAAAGATAGGAGAGGAGTGGATGAGGGGTAGAGAGTGTAGGTAGGTTATGTGAGTGAGAAAGAGAGGGAGAAGAGGGGTTTAAATAGGGGAAAAGTGGGAAATCCAAGCAAAGCTCGGATTCCCAGAGGGGTACGCGAGGCGTGAAGGGGCCACGCCACGCGTATCCCTCCCCCCGAGCTTATTTTTTCGCAAAAAATGGTGCGGTACGCGGGACGTGAAAGGCGGCACGCCTCGCGTATCGCACCTCCTGCCCCTTTTTGGTGGAAAAACGGGCGAGGACGCGGGGCGTATATGGGGATACGCCCCGCGTAAGAGGGGGAGGTGGAAGGATTTTTTTTCGGTTTTTGATCAGTTTTCTGATTTTTAATTTTATGTTTTATGAGTTTTTAATGAGTTTTTATGATTTTTTTGTTTAATTATTAATTGTTTAATATTTTTATTTATTATTTTAATTGTAATTAAGGAGGTAGTTAATATAAAATTTATTGTGGAGGGAGTTTTGAATTTGAAAATGTGGAAGTTGATTGGATGGAAAGGAAGGTGGAGTGTGGAAGTGAAAAAGGTGTATAGGGAAGGAGAGTGATGGGAAGTTTGAGGGAAAGAAAGTTGCCATGGGGAGTTGTAATTCACAACTCCCCGAGGATACGCGAGGCGTGCCCTGGGGCGCGTCCCGCGTGTCCTCCCACGTGGCGCTTATTCGAAAGGGTTTTACTCCTGATGGGTACGCGGGGCGTGACAGGAGATACGCCCCGCGTAGTGTGTCTTTTATTGAGTAAAATGGGCAGACACACAACTACGCGGGGCGCATGTGGTTGTATGTCCTGCGTAGCTCAAAAAATGTTTTGGATTTTGTTTTTCTTATTTTTATTTATGCAAGAGGATACAAAGGAAAATAAACTGAGGGTAAAAATAAAATGATAGCTGAAAAGGAGGATGATGAGATGGCGGAAACTAACAATGGCATACGTAAAAATACTAGAAGTAGAGACAAACAAAAATAACAATAAGTTGAAAAACGTTTATAATATATATAAACAAGTGGTTCGAGAAACTCAAACCGGTGCTACGTTTTGAGTCGAAGTAGCTCGACTTTGAATTTCCTCCTAGGTGTATGCTTCCATTCGCGTTAGGAATTCAAATTCTTGAATAAACAACCCGTACCTACAAAACTGATTGTTCGCTTCAAAAGAATTTAACAAAAACCAAAAACTATATGTACAGAAATTATCGAAGAGTTTAGTTTGCTCCCTTTTTGACTCCTTTGGTAGTTCAAAAGGAGCGACATGTTCCGAGGTAGAAGGAACCTCCGACTCTTCTAGCTTTGGATTTATTTCCATGAGTCTGCACACAACCGGCTCATCGATGTCTGTTTCCTCACAACTGAAACGACTTTTATTATTTGGGGAATCCTTTTGAGAAAACTCAATTAACTCGAGCTTCCCATTTTGAGGAACCGAATTGGACTCTCGAATTGATTCGCCCGCGGCGGAATCAAGAGGAGACTTCAATCTGGCCCATAGATTTTCCAATTCCCTGAAATATGTCTCAGTGTTAGATAATCCTTCATGAATATCTTTAAGCATAGAGTTTATCACATCGAATTGTGAGGTTGAGTGTGGGCATTTGTCATACATGCGGTCGTCCCACCGATGACGACTATGAAGCATCATACCATGAAACAAATCATTAGTAACAACATAAAACGAAATAAATTATTCACAAAAAGAGAAAATAATATTTACAAATGCTTAAACTAACAATAAAACGTTTTTGTCTAATATTGCAAGATATTATAAATCCCCGGCAACGGCGCCAAAAACTTGATAGCGCGAGGCGCCTAGTGGTAGAGTTTCTACGACGAAATATATATATTATGAGTGCGAACTCTATATCTATGGATGTGATCTTTATAAATTGCTCTAACTCTACTAGATGCCACGACTACTTAGGGGCAAGTGTACCCCGTCGTATCAAGTAATAATCCGGTTAAGACCGGGTATCGAATCCAAGGGATTTATAACTGCAAGTATTAGACGACTCGGTTTTATACGTTATTTAAGCGGTGAATACTTTGAGTTGGTGTGAGACACAACTACAAACTACTCCTAACCTATTGGTGAGACAGATTTATGTAACGGAAAACTTCACGGAGTGATATGGGTGACGATAAGTTATAAATCTAATGAGCAGTGACTCCGAGTATATCCGATTGACGATTTACACTTGCAAAGACGACTATGTGTAGTTTGACCGACCCGTGAAGTACTTAGACTACGTGGTTCCTAATCAAGGCGTGTCTAATGCTGGGGATCAGAAACTAGGGCCCGTAAGTTCCGTGGTGTGTCAATTCCTACGGTTTCTGGAGCGTCACTTTCGGTAGGGCAACACCTATATGAATCCCTAAATATAGCCCGAATGGCGTCGGAAATCGCGTTCCCCTACACAATAGTCAATTACGAGTATCAAAACAAGTAATAAACATCAACACGTATATAGAAACGGAAATTGCAAATCACGTATTATAAATATGGAAAGCATAAATGAGGAATACAACCAAGCCTAGTACATAGGAAGAGTGCAAGCTAATTAGCAAGCGAAGAGGGAAGAATCGGCCCTCGGAACTAGCCAACCGGACTCAAGGCCGTCTCTTAGGACTTGGAGGTGGAACTCTCGAGCTTGGTGACGAATGATGAAGCGGAACGTTGCTGGAATGCCAGAATAACCGAACAAGCTCTCGAGGTGGGAGAGTTTTATTACATAAACTGAATCTAAAACCAAAACTATACAACAACTATCTAAAAGAAGCAAAATGTAGCTATGTTCAAGGTTTTCAAGAGATCAAGAGGTGTCTAAATGAGTGCTAGTCACTCTTATTTATACATCAAGCTAGGGGTAGAATTGTAACTTCACAAGGTACAAGTATGGAGCAACATTATTTGGTGCAGAAATTCCATGATACGCCCCGCGTAAGGTGATATACGCCCCGCGTAAGTGCCCATTCCGTCAGAAATCTCCTGCATGTGGACCAATTCCATGTCTTGTTGTCTCAAGCACGCCCCGCGTAGCTAAAGTACGCCCCGCGTGTTTGAGTCTCTGAAGTTTTATTGCTTGAATTGGAGCTTTTACGCCGTGCGTAGCTGAAGTACGCCCCGCGTAAAAGAGTTGACTCAAGGAGACAGTGCAGTCTGACTTTCAGGATTAGGCCAATCATTTCCGACATATGTCATACGCCTCGCGTAAGGTGTCATACGCCTCGCGTATGCTGAGTCAATTCTACGTGGTGTCTGTGGATAAGGCAATTATTCCTGACACCATGTTTTACGCCCCGCGTATAGGATGATACGTCCCGCGTATTGAGTAGATTTTCACTCCTTGCTCGTACCTGAAATACAAATCTTGAGAGCCGAGTTAGCTTGACGTTTTTATTTCCTAAACTAATCAAAAACGAGGAAAATTAGCTAGAAGCACAGACTTTATTCTTATTTCGCTATTTTATTAAAAACACTCTATTTTTGTAATTAAACTTATTTATTTCTTCTAAAATTAAACCGTAAATCACGCTAAAAGATAGGGGTAAAATACCCCTATCAAAGCAAAGTTAAAGATAATCAATATTGCCACATGCTCAATTATTTTAGATTTTAAGGAAAACTGTGTTTGGCAATAGCTTCAGCAATGATGTGATATCTATTGTTTTTATTTTTTGGTGGTACCGAAAGGAAAATTCCATTGGGATAGGGTTTTGATCATTGTATTATTGGAGGTGTCATGTTGAGCTTTCTGTTATCCATTTATTGGGGTTTGATTTTATTTTTATTCGCTATGTAAGGGTAGTAGGAGGAGAACATGATGTGATGTCATCATGATCTAATAGGTCACGCGAGTGTATAAGCATGATCAGGGCCGGCTCGGGACTATTTGAGGCCCTAGGCGAGATACGAAATGTAGATTTTTTTTTATATATAAATAAAATTATAAACATATATATATTTATATATATATAATATTTTCTCTTTTAACATAAAAATACTTTAGAGTCGAAAAAAGATAGAAAAAAAAATATATTCATGTAAAAGATAGAAATTTAATAGCAAAGTTTGTAATTTAAAAGTTATAAGAATAGGATATATAGCTATTTCTTTTATGTTGTTTAAAGTTAAAAAAAAGACGTTGATATGGATTTGATAAACAGATATTAGATTTGGAGGATTTGTATGGAAGAATAAGTCTACCTATTTAACTTATTAATACTTCCATTTAATATCCTACCTAATATATATATATACTTTTTTTACATGTCTGTAACCTTTATCCTATATATTATAAATTTAAGTTCCAGGATAGGCCTAATTCATGATATATGATATATTTATTTTGGAAATTTATAACCTATTATATTAAACTAAAAACACATATGAGGCTTCAATTTTTTGGGGGCACTAGGCGGTGGCCTTGGCTGCCTTAAAGGCAAGCCGGCCCTGAGCATGATCTCATTTCTCTGTTTTTCAGCTGACCTTCTGAAGTTCTGATAGGTATCACTTTCGTGTGTAATTTTGCATTAATCAATATCATTATTACACTTTTCTAGGCCTATAGGCTACTTAGAGATAAGGCACGGTGATTACAATCTCCTTAATTAATTGTGACGCCTCTTCATCTTCCTTATGAGACTATAAAAAACGTAGAAGACCTTTTTAAAAAACTACATGCACCTTCTTGAATCTCTCCTTCCTTCCTTAGAGTTTCCAAACAGTACGTTTCTACTTCTTTTCATTTGTTTTATTTTCATTTTTTTGTATTGAGGGCTTGAAATAGAAGAACTCGAATAAAACCCATATTATTGAGAATGTTGAAGATTCTACTCCTTTTGTGCACATACAAAATACTGTCATGGCTCTAAAAGATGTCTAAACCTACTAAGATTGCTAAAACAACTAGGACTTGTTGTTTGAGAAAGCCGATTTCTCCAAACAAGTAAACCCTTTAGTTTATGATCAGCCATCGACCTTGACGACCACGGATCTTATAAAGATCGTGAATTACTTCTTGAGTTGAATGAGATCGATGCCTAACTTCCACTTGATCAAAATAAGGCATTTGACCATCTGAAGGGATTTTGGGGGGTTTTCTTCAGTTGTTGAAATAGGGTATGCATTTTTCCATTTTCTGATGGGATGATGAATGTGCTAAGAGATTTCAATTTGTGTCCCTGCCAAATTTCCCCAAATGCGTGGTTGGATTTTCGCACTTTCATGAAGGTTTGTGAGGATTTGGACATTTGCTTGACTAGACTTTTGTTTCAGTCGTGCTATCAGCCTCTAAAAAGGATGAAGGATGAATGATCTATTGAAAGATGAGCAGTTGTATAAAATATTTTTTAATAGGAAAGATGCAAAGCATAATAGATTTTAAGCCAAATGGTTTTGGCTCAAGGGTAACCCCTACCTCCCTCAAAGTGTTTATTCTGGAGGTTCTGCCTTTCAAACTAAGTGGAACAAAGATTTGTGAAATTCAAGAACTTGGTTGCTTTCGATGCTCCAAGGAGATTGGCCTGATTGAATTTGCTGAGAAGGTGATTCTTCGATGATGAAAATTCATCTTGAGGAAAATGATGTAGTGGCGATTTTGTAAATTCTACCAATTTTGAGGTTTTAGATTTTAACATTTTTTAACCTTATTCCATTGGAAACAGGCTAACGATGAAAACTCATGGACTTACCATAAGCCCATGTTGAAACACATTTCCACAATGATTTTGATTTGACAATTTTTTTTAAATTAGATTTAAATTTCCATGATAAAATATTCCAACACACTAAATTTAAATGCTTTGATTTATTTTATACTAATGTGTTTGTTCAATATTGAGTAATTAAAATATATAAGAGTTTAAAGACATTAAAAGATCAATGCCCAAAAGCCCACAAGAGAAGGTCAAAGCCCAAGTCAACAAAGTCAAGCCATGCGGCCCAGCAGGAAGAAACACGGCCCAGTAGAAAGAAGAATTGCGAGAGTTCTCAATTGCTTCATGCCGAAGCTGCTGAGTCGAACGGATAGAAGACATGTCAGCAGTTAACCTGAGTAACTTCGAGACAAAGTTGTTCCATTTTGGAAAAGTTTCAGAAGATGCAGGAAGCTGTCTAGAAGACTTTGCCATAAGTAGAGGGACAATCTGACGCCTACCGACCAGAAGTACCTGGCAACTAAAGAAGACAGAAGATGCAACGTTCTTATTGACTGAAGACACTGAGCAATGACCAAGTGAAAGCGACAACGAGCCGTTTCCCTCCAACGGTTATTTCAAAATTTGAAATAACTGGTGCCTCAGATGTCACTATAAATAGGTCTCTCAAATGCTTCATTCGATGTAGATCTTCAACTAAGTCGAAACGCTGACCAAATAGCTACTTGAAGTTTCTGTCTCAAAAGCAAAGCAAAGAGAAATCTTACACTCATTCATACATTGTGTAAAATTCTAGACATCTAAAGTGTTCTGTGTATTTAGAACAAAAACTTTATCAATTCTAGAGAATAGAAGGAGATACTGAGTTGCTCGGTTATAGCACTCAGTGGTAGAAATAATGTTGAGTAGAAGAATAGAGGAAGGTACTCTGTATACTCAGTAACTATTTTAAGAGGTTTGTGCTCTACCTGAAAGAGCTCAGTAGTGGATTCAAAAAGCTCGGAAGGATTCCGGGGACTAGACGTAGGCAAGGAGGCCGAACCAGGATAAGTCTGCTGAGTAACTTCTTTCTAACTCTTACTCCTTATATACTTGCTTTGTATTGTGCCTAGTAAAATGTAAAATTTATATACTGAATTGAGTGATCTGAGCACTGAGTTCAGGAATAGACTTAAGTGGTATCTCTTGACTCACTATAGAAGCAGTTTTAGTTACGAGTTAACTAAACTTGCCTCTGATCTTACTCAGTGTCACTGTGCTAAAAGACTAAGTAAAAGTCTTAACTTAAAAGAAGTCAGCCTTAACGTGAATTTTTTTAAATAGTTCTTAACCCCCCTAGAACTAATTTTATCACGTTACACGGGACTAACAACCTCGTGCTGTTTCAGTCAAATTTGAATGTTTAGGTCTTCAAATTTGCAATTTAGTGTTCTTTTCGAATTAATTTGTATTTTTCTTCTGTAGTTTTCCGATTCTACTTTCTATTTCTTTTATAATTTTAATTTAGTATTTAATATTATTTTTTTGTCTTTCCATTTTCTTTTCAGTTTATTAGGGTTTTAGGGTTTTACCTATTTTTTTTTTATGAAAGGGTTTTACCTATTTAAAAAGCTTGTTTTGGAGTTTTTGAATTAATGAAATTTTGAGATCTGTCTTCTCTCTCTCAGATCTGTTGTCATGGTGAAGAATTTTTATGAAGATGGAGAGTTTTGAGATCTATCTTCTCTCTCTCAGATCTATCTCTCTTTTTTAGATCTTTCTCTCTCTTCTAAATTTATCTTCTGTCTTTCAGATCTGTCTTCTCTCTCTCTCAGATCTGTTGTCATGGTGAAGAATTTTTATGAAGATGGAGAGTTTTGAGATCTATCTCTCTCTCAGATCTATCTCTCTCTTTTAGATCTCAGATCTATCTCTCTTTTTTGTGATCATGGCTCCTCATCCGGATGATTTCCTTAGTATCAAAGTTCTCTTCAATCCTAAGCTTCGTTTTGCTTCGGATCTGCCTCATCAGCCCCTTACTGGTGACAAACCCGTGCCATCTTTCTCCTCTGTTGTTAAACGAGGCATTCCTAAGGTTCATCAGTCCTCTGCTACGGTTACTGACATTGGAGGCCTGAAATCCATTCGGATTTCGCAATCTGCCTATGAGAGGAGATTAGCTCTCTGCTCACACGCTCTTATCGGAAGAGTTGTTCTATCTAAAGGGGATTCCCCTTGGAAAGTGGCGGACCTCAAGGCGAGTTTAACCAAAATTTGGGGAATCACTGCTGAGTGGAGGCTAATTGCGATTGGTAAAGGATATTTTCAAGTAATCTTGCCTTCCAAAGAAGCACATGATATGGTTGTCAACAAGGGGATTGTGAATACCCGTCCAGGTACTTTTCGTCTTCAACCTTGGGTGCCAGATTTTGATCCTTATGCCGAACGTTCCACTAATGCACATGTTTGGGTTCGCCTCTACTCTCTTCCATGGGAATATTGGGATAGATAAATTCTTTCGGACATTGCAACAGGGATTGGGGGATTGATTCGGTTTGACAAAGCCACCCTTGAGGGTGATTTTGGGCATTTTGCTAGACTGCTGTTGGATGTGGATTTGGCAGGAGAACTACCGACGAAGCTTGGAGTTGAGAGAGCAGGGAAAAACATCTGGATTGAAGTGGTTTATGAAAGGCTTCCTCAGTTCTGTAAAGTTTGCTCTTCTATTGGTCATTCGGCATATGACTGCAGGAAAAATAAAAAACCACCGGAGAGTCCATCTTTTTAAAAACCGCCGACTAAAAAACCTTCTCCTCCTGATGAGAATCGTGCAATTGTCCCGGTGGCAATTGCCACGGCCATAATTGTTTCTGACCTTGCTGAGAAAATTGATGTTGAGAAGGTCAGCCTTGACAAAGAGCTTGTGTTCGCTGGGAGTCCCTTGGGACAATTAGAGCCGGTTGATGAAGTGGAGAGGCCTGACTCTCCTGGCAACAAAAATATTTCTCCCACTCTTTCCTGGGCAGACCAGGCATAGCAAGAAGATGAAATGTGGCACACTATGATGTCAATTAAAGCACGCAAAGGCGGAAAACATGAGGCAGAGAAATCCCGGGTGAAACGGGCCATCAAACCCTCTATTCGTTTTGAATGACAGTTCTGTTCTGGAACTGTAGGGGGCTCCTCAACCCTAACACTCATAGGTACCTTTCTTATTTATGTAGGCAACATAAACCTGATCTTCTTTGTTTAGCAGAACCAATGGTTGATTTTGAGGCAATTCGTCCTTCATTTTGGGCCAACATTGGCATGAGACTGATCTCTGTTAATCTATGTGATAAACCAACTCTTTGGATTCTTCAAAGGATTGCTATGACTGATGCAATCTCTGTAATTCTTCAACATGAACAGGATGTGCAGGGCATTAAACATTATTATGGAATTGTGTATGGCAGTATTTGGGCAAACAGACGTGTTGACCTCTTTTTGACTCTAAATGCTCTCAAATTGAATTTATAAGGTAGATGGTTGTTAATTGGGGACTTCAATGCAATCTTTGGGGCTCATGAGAAAACAGGACAGCCTCCTGCTACGAGACCTTGTCGTGACTTCAGGAATTTTGTGGATGATGGGGATTGGCTGGATATTCCCTCTACTGGTTGTTTCTTCACTTGGTGTAATGGGAGAACTGGTGAGGCACGTGTCAATTCTCGGCTTGACAGGGCTTTAGTTTCGGCTGATTTTGCGGAAACTTGGAATTCATGTTGTGTGGGGCTGACGCGTCATCACTCGGACCACCACCCCCTTCTGTTCAAATTTTCGACTACTTCTGGTAGGATTTCTCGGTTCAGATTTCAAAAAATGTGGGTTAGTAATCCTGAGCTTTATGGGATAATAAAAAATCATTAGGATGGCCCTGCCCCTGCTCTTATGCCGGCTCCTTTGTTGTGTCATAAGTTACGTGGTCTGAGGACTATTTTAAGAAATTGGAATATTAATATTTTTTGTAACTTCAATGTTAACATTGATGAGGCGCGCAGCTCCCTTGCAGATATTCAGCAGACTATTCAATCTGCTGGATGGTCATTGAATCTTCAGGAACGTGAGTTGGCCGCTCATGATAAGTTGGACCTTCACTTGCTTCAGCAAGAAACATATTTGAAAGAAAAAAGCCGAGTGCGGTGGCTTGCTGAGGGTGACCATAATACAAGCTACTTTCAACGTGTCTCTGCGATGCGAAAATCGTATATGAGAATTTCTGCCTTAACAATTGATGGGGTTTCTCACACTGACCCAAATATTATTTCTAATCATATTATCTATTACTATGATAACCTGTTCACCAGCACAGGTGGGAATCCGGTGGATTTGTCTCTGGTTTCTGATATGGTTCCTCGGGTTGTGACGGATTTTGAGAACACTTCTCTAGCTGTCTGCCCTGATGAGGATTGCATCTGTCATACGGTTTTTTCCATGGATCCTTCTAGCTCTCCTGGCCCTGACGGCTTCACCGGTCATTTCTTTCAGTCCTATTGGAGCATTGTGGGTAGTGACGTGTGTAAAATGGTTCAGTGGTTCTTTCAGCATGGGAAAATCTCTGGTGGGCTGAATTCAAGCTTGATGGCACTTATCCCCAAAGTCCCTGGTGCCTCGACAATTGAACAGTATAGGCCGATTGTTATGAGCAATTTCACATTCAAAATCATCTCAAAGATCTTAGCTGATAGGCTCGCCATTATTGCTAGCCGAATTGTTATAGAGAATCAATTTGGATTCATAAAAGGGCGCCAAATCCATCAGTGCATTGCAATCGCTTCTGAAGGTGTCAATCTCTTGAATAAAAAATGTTTTGGTGGTAACATGTGCCTGAAGGTGGACATTAGGAAAGCCTTTGATACGTTAAACTGGCAATTTCTGCTTGAAGTTCTTAAGTCGTTTGGTTTTTCCTCTCAATTCATTGATTGGATTCATGCGATACTCTCTTCGGATCATATCTCGATTCTCACTGCTAATGGATCTGCTGGGTATTTCTCTTGCTCTCGAGGAGTAAGACAAGGAGATCCTCTTTCTCCTCTTCTATTTGGTTTAGCGGAGGATTTCCTTAGCCGTTTTATCAATGCTCACACCCTGCGTGGGTCGTTGTCTCCGATGGGTTATTCTACTTCTTCTGTAATGCCTTCGCACTTGTTTTATGCAGATGATATTTTAGTTTTCTGCAGGGCAAGCATCTCGAACATACATGCTCTTATGGATATTTTTGATTTATATGGCTCTCTATCTGGACAATTAGTGAATTGGCAAAAGTCTGAGATTTTCTTCGGGGAATCGATCTTACTTAGACGTCGGAACAGATTGGCGGGTCTAATTGGAATCAAAATTGGATCTCTCCCGTTTAATTACTTAGGCGTTCCTCTTTTTCAAGGGATCCCAGGAGCTAAATACCTTACGGCAACTGCAGATAGAATTATTCTCTCTTTCTCGCGCTGGGCGGGGACGTCTCTCTCTATGGCTGGTAGGCTGACACTTGTTAATTCAGTTATCACTAGCTCTCTGATCCACACCTTTATGGTTTACAAATGGCCTGTGAGTTTGCTAAATAGACTCAATAGACACATGAGGAATTTCATTTGGACGGGTTCAGTTTTTTCCAAAAAGCTTGTTACTGTTCCCTGGAAGGTTTGCTTAAAGTCCTTAAAGGAAGGAGGGTTGGGTATTAAACACCTCTCGACCCTTAACTTGGCTATGAGTGGTAAATTGGCGTGGGGCTTTCTTTCCTCTAATTCTTTATGCTTTAATTGGTTGAGGATGCAGCTTCTAAATAGGGCTGGTATGCCAAAGTTTCGGTTGCAGCGATCGTCTGTTTGGTGGTCTCTCAAGTTATGGGAGAATTGTTTTTTGTCATTTAGATCATCTTTTGAGTTGTCATTCTGGAATTCGGAATGGATTTTGCCTCCCCTGGCTGAACATCTTGGGATTTCTATGTCAGACCGTTTGAAGCTCACTGATAGAATCTCAGATTTTTATGAAAATGGCAACTGGTGGGATCTTCCGATGCTGGCTAGTCCGTTGCACCAAAGCATCCGGAATATGCATGGAAATGGGTCTGAATAGGATTGATGTTTTTGGAGACCTGCGAGTAATGGCCTTGTTAGGCATGAAATTGACTAAGTTTAACAGATAATTTATAAGGGAATTCGGGTATTTTTATATCATTTTGTAAGGAATAAGGGCTAATTAATGTCCTTGTGCAGATAAGCAAAGAAAAATGCTAAACTCGCTGGAAACAGCTTGTTTCGCTAATGCCAATGAGGAGTGGAGCCCTTCTTGTATCCAGCGGTCAAATGCCGGATTATCCAATGACGGACAACGACAGATCGTAGGTGGCAGTGAAAGGAAAGTGGCAGTGGCAGTGGCAGGGAAAGTGTGTGGCGATGGGATTGCCCAAAGAAGCAAGATGATTTAAAGTCTCACCCCCTTGAGTGTTCAAGGGTTAATCTAAAAGTTAATCATTTTAGTTTATTTTAATTGTAGTAGGTAGTTGACTTAGTTTGTGAAAAAGGGTACGAAAGTTGTACCGATTTTGGGTAGTCTCTGTCTTTTCCCTTTAAATAGGAAAAGCCGAGAAGGATTAGGCATCGGATATTATTTTTCTTAGTTTAGTTTTTAGACAAGTAGAATAGAAAGAAGAAGAGAGCTCTCATGGAGTCTCAAGCTGTATCAAGAATCCTCTTCTGCTCACTGCTCGATATGAGTGAGTAGACATTTTGAACGGGCACGGCCTGGCCGGCCCGGTGATGTAAGCTTTATAATGTTTTTATGAATATTTAGTGTTTTTCCAATGTCGTGGTCAATGAGGATTTAACTTTCTTGCTCAAGCATGTATGTATGTGTTAGATGAATGATAGGACACTGCTTTCATCTTCACCGATATCTCTATTGATCTCCCAACTTCGAAGCTGACAAGTTAGAAGTTGGTGTCAAGGGTTTTCTCATCTAGAAATGCAGTTTTGCTCTTAATGCTAGAAAGAACGTATCTTTAGGATGCTAAAGATGTTAGTAAATCTTAGGAGTTTGAGAACACATGACAGTTGACTCAAACTCACTTCAAAACTGATACTTTGGCTTTATTAGCATTGTCTTTTATTCATGGAATGTTGTAAGACGTAGCACACCGTGTTCAGTTATGTCGAGCCTGTTCTATTCCCTAAAATCTTTGCAAAGTAACCTCATTTCCTTGTTTTATCATTCTGCCTGAGTCATTAAACAACCAATATTAAACAATCAACCATAAAGGAAGACACTGTTGTAACACACATTGTTTAGCAACGATTTTCGATATTGATTTGAATCACAATCCCTGTGGAGACGATACTCACTTATCACTTTATTACTTGTATCTAGTGCACTTGCTAGAGTCTCATCTGAGGACAACAAGTCTTTTGGCGCCGTTGCCGGGGATTGAGAGCAACAAATTTATAGCTGAAATTTCTGTAAAATAGGGTGTTTTTAATCTGTGTGTTAAGGCGTGCAGGAACAAAGAAGTCATTTTCCGTTTATGCGTAGAGCTGCACCTCCTATTTTTCCTATCGATCTCGAATTAGAGAGAACGTGTAGATGAAACAGAGCGGGAGCTCGACGTGCTAGACAGAGAGAAAGGCAAAGAGAGAGAAGAATGGCTGGAAAGGAAGGACCAGAACAGCAAGTTCCACCAAACCAAGAAGAGGAAGGAGAAAATAATAACCCTCCTGTTATGAGAATCAGAGACTACTCTAGGCCAACTACCGAGGGACACTCATCGTGTATCGTATTGCCCAAAGAGGGAAACAACATGTTCGAAGTAAAAGGGTCGATGATACAAATGATCCAAGCCTCAGTGCAATTTAATGGGTTTTAATCTCAAGATCCTAATGGGCATCTTCAAGAATTCATCACCTTGTGCAACATATTCAGGTCGAACAGAGGTGTCTCTGATGACGTGATCAGATTGAAGCTGTTTCCTTTTTCACTAAGGGATAAAGCAAAAACATGGCTGCGAAATTTACAGCCTGGAACGATCACGAGTTGGGAAGAGATGGCAAGAGCTTTTCTAATGAAGTATTTTCCACCTCGACAAGCCATCAAGCTACGAAATGAAGTGTCACGCTTCATACAGGACGAAGATGAGTCGCTGGCTGAAGCGTGGGAAAGATACAAGGAGCTGCTCAGAAGGGTGCCAAATCACGGTATCCCTATGTGGATGCAAATGCAGAATTTTTACAATGGCGTGACCAACGTTTACAAAATCCAGATCGAATCTATCGCGAATGGTAACCTAGAAGATCTAGAGCCACAAGCTTTATATGACCTAATAGAGAAAGTGGTCAGCACGAGTTACAACTGGCAATCGTCAAGAAGTTTAGGAAAAAGGACAGGAAACGAGGATGTCGTGTCAAAACTAACAAGCCAAGTAGAACAGCTTACTCGGCAGCTGGGAAAGATAAATGTCTCATCCATTCATAATGAACCGCCATTTAGTGAACCACCATTCAATGAAAGTTGTGGTTTTTGCGGAGGAGCTCATTTCAATATCAACTGTCCTGGAGTTAAGCAAGGAAAAGGCACACGGGCTGAATGCGACTACGCAGGGTACAATCAGAGGAATCAGCCTAACCGTTATTCTAACACCTACAACTCTGAAACCAGGAACCATCCAAATTTTGGATGGACCGGTCAACCAGACCAGCAGGGACCACCACAGTATTAAGATCAGCCGAGGTATTAACAACAGCAAGGAGGACATTACCAAAGACAACCTCAGCAGCATTATAAGCAACCTGTGCCATAAAAGGAAGAAGTCGAACCAGATATGAAAACAATGATGATGCAGTTCATGAAACAGACGCAGGCATCGATCAAGAATCTGGAAACACAAGTCCACCAGATCGCCGCGTCCACATCAAAAGGAAAGGGGATAATGCCGAGCAATACTGAGCCAAATCCTAAAGGCGACGTCATGGCAATCACCTTAAGTTCTGGTAAGGAAACTCAACCAGTTGTTTTATCTAACAAGGATGCTGAGCGTGCAGGAACATCCAAAGAAGCTGAAGGGGAACTTGAACAAGCTGTTCCTGGTAATGAAGAAACGAGGAAGGCTAACCAAGCAAGTAAGCCAGATCAAAAGGAGGAAAGAGCATGTAAACCACCACAGCCGTATGACCCACCTATGCCATATCCAACGCGGCTAATCAACAAGAAGTTGGAGGAGCAGAATTCTAAAGTGTTGGACACTTTGAGGAAACTGCATATCAACATACCTTTTGTGGAAGCACTGGCGCAGATGCCAATATATGCAAAGTTCCTCAAAGATATCCTATCGAACAGGAAGACACTGGAGAACATTTCCATGATACAACTCAACAGAGACTGTTCGTCCATACTCCAAAACAAGTAGCAGCTTCCAAAGAAACTAAAAGATCCAGGGAGTTTTTCGATTCCTTGTTCAATTGGAAAGCTGACTATTGAAAATGCACTTTGCGACCTAGGAGCTAGCATAAGCCTAATGCCATATTCTGTATATGCACAACTCGGGTTAGGAGAACCACAACCCACTCGTATGTCAATTCAATTAGCTGATCGTTCTATATGTTATCCTAGGGGAGTAGTGGAAGACGTGTTAGTCCAAGTAGGAAAATTCATTTTGCCCGTTGATTTCATTATAATGGACATTGATGAAGATTTGCATGTCCCTATTATCCTAGGTAGACCATTTCTAGCGACAGGAAAAGCATTGATAGATGTAGGAGAGGGAAAGTTATTCTTAAGGATAAATGGTGAGGAAGTCATATTTAAAATGAATGAAGCAATGAGGCGTGCGAATAATAATGATGACACATGCTGTTTCTTAGATGATTTTCAGAGTCTTACTACTTTGCAGGAACATGACACATTAGAAAATTTATTGGGGAGAGAGGTGAACATATGCGAGGGAACAGGCTGTTCCATTGAAAGCAACTTTCCGACACCTCCGTCAGACCCTGCTATTCCAACTCATCAAGAAACACTAGAGGTACCAACTGTGCCTGTGTCTAAGCCATAATTGAAGCCGTTGCCTAAACATCTCGAGTACGATTTCCTTGAACCACCCAGCGGAAGCCCTGTCATCATATCATCAAAATTAACTCCTGACCAAAAGGCGCAACTAATGGTGGTCTTGCGAAGAAACAAGAGTGCAATAGCATGGAAAATAGATGACATCAAAGGAATTAGCCCTGCAGTCTGTGTTTATAGAATCTTGATGGAAAAGGACCACAGACCAACTGTTCAGCCGCAACGAAGGCTCAATCCCCATATGAATGAGGTTGTGAGAAAGGAGGTGATCAAGCTTCTCGATGCTGGCATTATCTACCCAATATCTGATAGTGTGTGGACAAGCCCTGTCCACGTTGTGCCAAAGAAAGGAGGAACAACCGTAGTCCTAAATGAGAAGGACGAGCTAGTACCCACAAGAACAATAACAGGGTGGAGAGTATGTGTCGACTACAGAAAGCTTAATGAAGCCACAAGGAAGGACCATTTCCCCTTACCCTTCATTGACCAGATGTTAGAAAGACTAGCGGGCTACGCATTCTATTGTTTTCTTGATGGGTATTCAGGATATAACCAAATCGCAATTCATTGCGAAGATCAGGAGAAAACCACGTTCACATGTCCGTATGGGACTTATGCTTACAGAAGGATGCCTTTCGGACTGTGCAACGCTCCTGCCACTTTCCAGAGATGTATGATGTCTATTTTTCATGACATGGTGGAGCGGACTATGGAAATATTTATGGATGACTTCTCGGTCTATGGAAGCTCATTTGATAGCTGTCTAAATAACCTTGAAGAGGTGCTCGCGCGATGCAAGGAGACTAACTTAGTCTTGAACTGGGAAAAGTGCCATTTCATGGTCACTGGAGGAATTGTCCTAGGGCATAAAATTTCTGAGAAAGGAATGGAAGTAGACAAGGCAAAAGTGGAAGTAATCGAGAAGCTGGCTGTGCCTACGAACGTCAAAGATGTGAGAAGTTTTTTGGGACACGCAGGGTTTTATCGTCGGTTTATAAAAGATTTTTCAAAGATTGCACTCCCATTGTCAGCCCTACTCCATAAGGAAGCTGAGTTCTCTTTCAATGCAGACTGTTTGAAGGCCTTTGAGCTCTTGAAGACTAAGCTGATCAATTCACCTATAATGGCAGGACCAGATTGGGAGCAACCTTTTGAAATGATGTGCGACGCAAGTGACACTTGTGTGGGAGCTGTTCTTAGACAGAGGATTGAGAAGAAGTTTCGACCTATCTACTATGCCAACAAGACATTGAATGAGGCCCAGCAAAACTATACAACTACCGAGAAGGAACTTCTGGCGGTTATGTATGCTTTCGACAAATTCAGGCCCTACTTGGTCTTATCCAGGGTGATTGTTCACACAGATCACGCAGCGTTGCGATACTTGTTCGCGAAAAAGGATGCTAAGCCAAGGTTGATCCGATGGTTGTTATTACTTCAGGAGTTCGATCTGGAAATTAAGGATAAAAAGGGAACGAAGAATGTTGCAGCAGATCATTTGTCAAGGATAGATCACAAAGGCAGGTTTGAACAAGCAGAAATCGTGGAAAGGTTTCCTGACGAGCATCTATATGCGGCACAGTCTGCGCCATGGTTCGCCGATATAGCTAATTACCTTGCAACTTCGCTCAAACCACACGACCTATCCACGAATCAAAAAAGGAAGTTTTTCTCCGAAATCAAATATTATTTTTGGGATGACCCTTACCTTTTCAGGTTGTGCGCGGACCAAATCATTCGAAGATGCATATCGCAAGAAGAAGGACATGAGGTTCTAAGCCACTGTCATAACCGTGAAGCCGGAGGACACCATAGTGCAAGCCGTACCACGACAAAGGTTCTCCAATCAGGTTTTTTCTGGCCCACTCTCTTTAAGGATGCTAATGCATTCGTTGGAACTTGCAATGAGTGCCAATGAACTGGAAACATTTCGGCTCGAAATGCTATGCCCCTAAACAACATAGTTGTGTGCGAAATTTTTGACATCTGGGGCATAAATTTTATGGGACCATTCCCAACTTCCCAAGGGAATAAATACATCTTAGTGGTTGTGGATTATGTGAGCAAATGGGTCGAAGCAATAGCTAGTCCCACCAATGACGCCCGTGTGGTAGTCAAATTTCTGAAAAGACTGTTTGCCAGATTCGGGATCCCGCGAGCGATCATCAGTGATCAAGGGATCCACTTCTGTAATGTGAAATTTGAAAAATTAATGGGAAAACTTGGAGTCTCACACAGGGTTGCCACACCATACCATCCACAAACCAGTGGACAGGTGGAGATCTCCAATAGAGAAATAAAAAGAATCTTAGAGAAAACTGTTGGCAACTCTCGAAAGGATTGGGCAAACAAGCTCGATGATGCTCTATGGGCATATCGTACCGCTTATAAAACACCGATTGGAATGTCTCCGTTTCGGTTGTTATACGGGAAATCTTGTCACTTGCCGGTGGAAATGGAACACCGCGCATTTTGGGCGTTAACATTTTTAAATTTTGAGACGCAGGCTGTTGGTGAACAGAGAAGTTTACAACTGAGCGAAATGGAGGAATTCAGGCTGTTCTCATACGAAAATGCGGTGAATTACAAACACCAATTGTAGCACAAGTAACTTTGCATGTGATTGCTTTTTTACTTTTACTTTTATTTATTTTAATTTTGTGTCGAATTTGTTGAATTGTGTCTCTTGTTGATTATCTTCTGGTCAGGCACAATTGTAAAACCCAATACCCATTTAAATGGGTGTGGTAGTACAATTGTACCTGGTTAGTGGGGAAAGATTTTATCAAGGAAAGTAGGTCGGTAGGTGGAAATGTCCACTCCTATACACATAGGCACTCTTACCGCCTATTTTCTCATCGATAAGATTGAACGGTTAGGGGGCAATAAATTCTCAATTCAAATCGGGATCGTTCATTGCCCCTCGTTCTAATTCGAAAATATACGCCTTTCCGCCAATCTGTCCAGGTGGCATGATCAGATTCGACCTCTTAATGACGGATTGGCGACAAGACGTCTCTTCTCCCCTACTTAAAGAAGGTTTATCTCAAATCAGTTCGTCATTCACCTTATTTCTTTTCTTTTCTTTGAGATTTCTTTTCGCACGGCCAGTTCATGATCTGTGCCCTATACCACTGGAAAACCCTACTTAAACTGGACAGCGAAATGAGAACCCGAGGCTCGGGCAAAAACGTGAAAATAGAGGGATCTTCCAAGAAAGAAAAAGCAAAGGCACAAATGGCGGAACCAAGCACTGTGGCTTTTGTTCCTGATGAGAAGCTGGTCAAGAAGATCTCCCAGTTCAAAGACGCAACTATACAAGCGTACTACGATGAGTTAGCAAAACTTCTGTTCGGACCCATCCGAACAGTTTGCTGGGGAACCCTAAAGCGGGTAAGGCTCGAAGATCGGGTTCGCACTCTCATGAAGGCAGGACACTTTGAATGCTTCTTTGAGATGACGGAACCTGCCTATCGGGAACTAACCCTGGAGTTCTTGGCCACTTTTAAGCACAATGTGGAGATAACCGATCCTGATGAAGAGGGAAAGTTTAGCTTCAGACTCATGGGTCACTCCCAGAGGCCTTCGCTTAACCTGTTTAACCAGATGTTAAATGCTGCCGATGATGACGACTTAGAATCCGAGAGCTATAAAGAGGCATTCACCACAACGCCTGATGTTTTCGACCATGTGTCTTTCTGGGAATCACTTTCAGGACAGAAAAATTACGACGGTAGTTCGTCCAAGGCGTCCAATATCGATGATTATGCTATTCGGTATTTGCACAAATTGATCTCCGGTACAATCTTCGCCCGGGAAAACCAAGCCACCATGCCACATGCAGATCTCACCGCGTTGTGGAGTATGGCAGTTGGTCCAAGAATGAATTTGGGATTCTGGTTCGGAGAGTACATCAGCGCTTTTTGCAAGAAAAACTTGTCGATCATTTGTTGTGGGAGCATAGTCACCAGGATTGCGGAGTCGATCGGGGTCTTTAAACCGGAAGACCGATCTCGTCTCACGATTGTGAATCACCCAGACCCAATTGATCTCAAGAGCCTCCAAAAGATGTTATTCGGAAAAATTGTGAATGGGAAGTGGGTCTGGATGTTTGACTTTGTCACGTCTCGGCAGAAAGAGAGCCGAAAAAGGAAAAGCGAGCCTACTGTATCAGTATCGTCAGATTCCGAGCAAGTCGAGAAGCCGAAGGACTTGGAATTTTACAAGAAATGTGCAAAGCTGACCTGCGAAGATGTAATGGATCGATTCAACGCCCTGTTTGCCCAGAATATGGAAAACCGCGAAATGATATTCGCCATGGAGCAAAAGTATGTGTCGCAACAAGGCGAGATCGATATGCTCAAGAGCCTTTTCATTGAGCAACATGCCAAGGAAAGTCCCTCTGGTTTCTCTATGAAAAGTCTGGTAAGACAAGTGCCCGAAACACCTGCCAGTGCTAATGTTAAGGCTAACGATGCTGCCTCCTCGAAGGAGGAGGGTATTCCTGCCCCTGTGGATAGAGAGGTTAACTCCTCTCTTTCCCATCATGCCTGATCTGTCCCAATATTCACTGTCCTAGCATCTGGTAACCTCTAACACCCTTACTCTATCATGTTTTGGTCCGCCTATTTTGTTGTCACCTTATCTACAATCTGCTGCCGTGATTAATAACATTGAGGACAATGTTTTCTTTTCTTTTGGGGGTGGGGATTGTGTGCATCACAATTTATGCGGAAATAACATGATAAATGCTGTTAATCGGTTTGTTTAAATTAGTGATTTGATGAAGAACAAATACCCCTTGAGAATTGTTGTGCATATCCTTGGTAATTATTGTTTGTTTCCATTGTTTTCTCTCTGCTTGTGTATGTTCCATCTAGGGAATTTTTGGTGTTATGTAGGAATCAAAGAGCAGACTGTGCATGCTATTTGGTGTTATGTTGTGTTAATTGCTTGTTTGCACTTCGTGTTCCTTAATTCAGGAAGTTCCAAAAAATTTTAAATTTTTAATTCCTCTGTCAAAATTAGTAATCATGGCCTTACTGCATTTTCCCCGAAAATAGTGAGAACTTGAGCCTTATAATGCATCTATAGTATGCATTGATTTTTTATGAGTGTGCCAGCACTCACTATCTTTAGGGAGAATTTGCCTTGGTGCCCTGTTGAAACGGTGATTGGTTCTGACTTTCATAGGAGGAAAAAGGCATTTAGTTATTCCCTCCGCTACACAAAAGGCACCTGTGCTATGCACCCCAATTATTAGGATAACCAAGTCGAGCCATGACCTGCTCTTTCTGAAAAACCACGAATGATAGCCCTCTCCCTTCACTTATAACTCTAAAATACCCTGAGTTCTGTCTTATGCTTCGAATACCCAATTGTTTAAAAAAAAAATCATGTGCTTAAGTTATGCGAATATAAGCAATTGAGCAAACATTGCTTAAGGAAAAGATTGAATGAACTAAGGAATATAATGTGGGGAGGAAGGAACCTTTATTAATAGTCAAAAGAGTACTGGGTTATGAGTGAACAGGTTGTGTAGATAAAGTGTGTGTAAACAGCAATCATTATAGGCTGCGTATGTTAAATAAAGTGTAAAAAGACAGAATTCATACACTGAAATAGCTTTTCCCTGTCAAACCTGAGCCTAAGCCTAACATTACAACCTTTACAAAGTCCTTTGGACTATGTCATGAAGAACTTTGACCCATAGATTCGGGACCAATAGGCAAACTCGCACCCTAAGGGTGTGGTGTCTGAGCTGAGGAGTGAAATCGCATTTGTTTTCCTATGGCAAGTAGATGCCATGCGAGAGTGAGTGAATTATTCCATTCCTTAGTGAGGCATGTCTGGCAGTTGGTAACTCTTTGTGAAAGAGGAAGTCTAAATTTTAAGATTTGAGGAATTTCTTGAGCAAAAAGGACACAATTTTTAAAACAAGCTTTTACTCTTCGATGAAACCTTAGCATGCATCTGTTCATTTCCTAATTGTGCAAAGCGTTCTGTGCTTCTGTGCCCCTCGTTCTTATTCATTAAACTAATTTCATTCCTAACTCTTTTTCTGATTCCTTCTTACAATTTGTTGCTTGAGGACAAGCAAAGGTTCGATTTGGGGGTATTTGTTAGGCATGAAATTGACTAAGTTTAACATATAATTTATAAGGGAATTCGGGTATTTTTATATCATTTTGTAAGGAATAAGGGCTAATTAATGTCCTTGTGCAGATAAGCAAAGAAAAATGCTAAACTCGCTGGAAACAGCTTGTTTCGCTAATGCCAATGAGGAGTGGAGCCCTTCTTGTATCTAGAGGTCAAACGTCGGATTATCCAATGACGGACAGCGACAGATCGTAGGTGGCAGTGAAAGGAAAGTGGCAGTGAAAGGAAAGTGGCAGTGGCAGGGAAAGTGTGTGGCGATGGGATTGCCCAAAGAAGCAAGATGATTTAAAGTCTCACCCCCTTGAGTGTTCAAGGGTTAATCTAAAAGTTAATCATTTTAGTTTATTTTAATTGTAGTAGGTAGTTGACTTAGTTTGTGAAAAAGGGTACGAAAGTTGTACCGATTTTGGGTAGCCTCTGTCTTTTCCCTTTAAATAGGAAAAGCCGAGAAGGATTAGGCATCGGATATTATTTTTCTTAGTTTAGTTTTTAGACAAGTAGAATAGAAGGAAGAAGAGAGCTCTCATGGAGTCTCAAGCTGTATCAAGAATCCTCTTCTGCTCACTGCTCGATATGAGTGAGTAGACATTTTGAACGGGCACGGCCTGGCCGGCCCGGTGATGTAAGCTTTACAATGTTTTTATGAATATTTAGTGTTTTGCCAATGTCGTGGTCAATGAGGATTTAACTTTCTTGCTCAAGCATGTATGTATGTGTTAGATGAATGATAGGACACTGCTTTCATCTTCACCGATATCTCTATTGATCTCCCAACTTCGAAGCTGACAAGTTAGAAGTTGGTGTCAAGGGTTTTCTCATCTAGAAATGCAGTTTTGCTCTTAATGCTAGAAAGAACGTATCTTTAGGACGCTAAAGATGTTAGTAAATCTTAAGAGTTTGAGAACACACGACAGTTGACTCAAACTCACTTCAAAACTGATACTTTGTCTTCATTGGCATTGTCTTTTATTCATGGAATGTTGTAAGACGTAGCACACCGTGTTCGGTTATGTCGAGCCTGTTCTATTCCCTAAAATCTTTGCAAAGTAACCTCATTTCCTTGTTTTATCATTCTGCTTGAGTCATTAAACAACCAATGTTAAACAATCAACCATAAAGGAAGACACTGTTGTAACACACACTGTTTAGCAACGATTTCCGATATTGATTTGAATCACAATCCCTGTGGAGACGATACTCACTTATCACTTTATTACTTGTATCTAGTGCACTTGCTAGAGTCTCATCTGAGGACAACAGGCCTCTTCACGGTAAAGTTATTCTATCACTGGCTACGTGCTCCTCTGACTTTGCCTTTGGGTTTTCAATCAATTTGGAAACCTTTTATTCAGCCGTCGCACTCCATGGTTTGCTGGCGTGCATACTGGGGCGCTTTGGCAACTTATGATGCGCTCCGTGCTAGAGGTCTGCCACTAATATCTCGCTGTCCGGTCTGTTTAGTGGCTTATGAGATGAGTGACCATTTGCTTGTTCATTGCCCCTTTGCTTCCCAAATCTGGTTCAACATATCGGCTTTATTTGGTAGAAGACTTGTACTTGATTCTTCTCTACAGACCCTCTTACAACACGCCTTCTCACACAAGTTCAGTTCACAAGTCCTTTCCCTCTGGCAGGTCGCGGTTGTCAACGCTGTTTGGTTGATCTGGTCTGTAAGAAATGCTGCTATTTTTGAGAGCAAGCCACCAAACATTCATGAGGCATTACGCTGTCTTTGGTCTGCAATTCGTAGCTCTGATAGAATCAGCAACGGATCGGTTTGGAATTCTGTTGTGGGGTTATCTATTCTCCACAATCTCGGGTTAAACGCTCGTCATCATAGGGCCCCTCGAATCATTGAAGTTAGATGGAAGCCCCCTCCGTCTGATTGGATTAAAGCTAACATTGATGCCTCCGTGATCTCGGGTAGAGCTGGTTGCGGTGTGGTTTTTCGAAATAGTCAGGGGCATCCCCTTGGATCATTTGCCTTCCCTCTTGATTGTGCTTTGGTACACATGGCGGAATTGCAAGCCGCTATTTTTGTAGTTTCAATTGCGAGGTCACGTGGATGGACTCGTCTCTGGATTGAAAGTGAGACTTACGTTATTCGAATTTTCCGTGCCCGTGCGCAGATCATTCCCTGGACAATGCGTGTGGATTGGTTAAATTGTTTAGATTCAATGACACATATTCAGGTGGTTGTCTCTCATGTGTTCCGTGAGGGAAATCAAGTGGCGAACGCTCTTGCTAATTACAGACGTTTGGCCTCAGATTTACAAATGTGGAATACTCTTCCAGACTTCTGCTCCCTTCTTGCTAGAGATAATGCCCTTGGTAGGGATATGTTTAGATTTTCTTAAAACATTCTTTGTACTGGTTTCATACTTTTTTCATCTCTTCATTTATATATTTGGTTCTTTGCCTTTTCGGGGATGCCAACCTGGTTGGACTTCCCATTGGCCTAGATCCGTATTTCAATTAAAAAAAAAAAATTTAATGAAATTTTAATTTTCTATTTATTAAAGTTATTGGAATTTTGAAAATTACTATTCGAGTATTATTAATTTTTTTTTAAAATGCTTGTAATTTCATTAGATAAAAAATAAAGAAGTACAACAAGCAAAATGTAAGGAATAAAACCTCACATGATTACAAACTAAAACAAATACAATATCCACGAAGGGATGAAAATGACTACAAAGAGCAAAAAGAACCCATAAAAGGCACAAAAAACACAAAACTCACTACAAAAAAAAGGGTCTATTACGACACTTTTTTAGCAACGCTTTTGGACAGGTGTCTCTATATTTTTTAATTTAACCACATTTTAGAATTTGTGTCGGCTTTTATGGTTACTTAACGACACTTTTTATTATGTGATGTCATTTTTAAAAAAATAACTACACTTTTACCAAAAGCATTGGTATTTTTTTAAGTTCAAGACGGTTTAAAATTTATGTCGTAAAAAAGTGTCTCGATAATTTTTTTATTTGACTTTATTTTATCTCGTATAAAAAATGCAACCAAGTGTTCTAATTTGCGTCCTCTTCTATAATCATTAATGACACTTTTAATTTTTGTCGTCATTTTAAAAAATTTAACGACATATTTGGAGAAAACTATTGGTATTTTTTTTAAAAATAAAGACTATTTCATGAAAAGCGTACAGATATTTATTTTCTTAATTTGAACACTTTTTTTTTTTATTTTTGTTGCCATATTTTTAAAATATATAATGAATTTATTCACATTAGTGTAACTGTTTTTGCTGGATAATAGCTGCTTTTTTTTTAAAAAAATTACTCAATTAAAATCCGTTCAATTGAGATATTTGTTTAATGATAAATATGCATAAAAGAATTGTGAAATGGTCTAACCTAATTTCTTTTATCAATTAATAAAATTCAGAAAAAGAAAAGAATATCTCAAACCCATCTCATTTGTTTTCTAACCCGCCGTCAAGCCACCAACAGTCTCGCCTCCTCTACGGTTACCGGTGATCTCTCCCTCTTTCTCGTTGTTTTATACTCCGATTCTTTAGTTCTTCTTCTCGATTTTCTCTTCTTGTCGTTGCCGTTGTCGTTTGGCCTCTCTCCGTTCTCCTTTGGACTGGCGACCTTCTTCGCCATTGTAACCGCCGGATATGGTGAATCTCTATGCAAAGGTTACTGCTTGCATCAGCACTCCTACCATATGCGAAATTTTCAATCTTTCTTTATATTCCAGATCTATAACTTTGGGAAGAAAACTGAAAATCTAATTTGATGACCTGCTCTTCTTCACGCTTTATCCTCTATTGTTGTCGCACTCCGTTCCTTCATCATCGGTTCCAGGTATGTTCTCTTAATTTTTTGGTTTCTTGGTTGTGGACCTCTAGTTTCCTAGAAATCGAATTGTGGATTGATCGATTCTATTTATCTTTCTCTATTTCAGATTCCTTTGATTTTTATTAGGTTTTCTAACTTCACTACTAATTTTAGTTTTTGATGTCTTTGTAAGCCATTTTCAAGTTTGATTTAGGCTGAGACAAATTTCTATTGAAAAAATGATTAGCTTGGGTTTTCTTTTAGTTTGATTTAGATTGAAAACCTTCTGTATTGATTTGATGTGATTTTTTGTGGAACAGAGAATGGGAACTACAGGTTTGGTGAAGTGCAAAGGATGGAGCAAATGGGAAAGGATTTGGAAATTAAATGGTGGTTCCTCCCGCAATCGCAAAGCTTTCACCCCTTCCTCCTAAACCGTATGATCGTGGTGCAACATTGGCCTTCCCCTTGTCAGTAAAAAGTTATTTGATGGAATTCAAAATGCTTATTTATGCAATACATGTCTGAATAATATGAGCATATCCTTTTTTATCCAAGAATTTCTATTTTGCTTATTTTTTTTAGCTCCAGGAACTGAGAGCAAAGGAGAAGGAACTCCAAGCCAAAGACTATGTGAGTTGAAGAAAAGGGAACAGGTGATTGATTCTACTATTGTGTCTTCCAAAACTTGTTGGGTTATATGGATATGCTTTGTCCTGAATTGTTTATTTAGTTTTGCACTTGAGCTGGATATCTTAATCCTTCATTCTTGAGCATTATACATTCTTTTATAGGTTGAATAATATTAGCATTTTTTAATACTCCCCAAGCATAATATCTGAAAATAATTGATGTTATAAAATTTGAACAACATATTATACTATGTGAATGGAACCAATCAGGGGCAGGCAACATAGCTTTGAACAATGAAAGTTTGCAAAGTGATTTGTCTTATAAATTGCTTTTAGTTATATTTGTGTTATATGTTTGTGTTTCCTAGATATATATTTGATAGAAAGAGAGAATCCTTATGTCTTCGAGGACCAACATTTCACTTCCATAATCAGGACTCAACACGGAAGAGTTGCTGTTCTTCAGAAATTCATTGATAAATCAGGTCTTCTGCGTGGAATCGAGCATTATCATGTGGCAATTCTAGAAGCTAATCCTCAAACTTTCATAGCTCCTACCCATTTGGATGCCGAGAGTGTTCTCTTTGTGGCTAGAGGTACAACAAATTCAATTTATTTATTTATTTTAATTTTATTCTTCTGCAATTCATGCTCAAGCTACTACTGTCTTATTGATGAAATTGATTCTAGGGCGAGGAACTATAACTATGGTCCAAGAGGATAAGAGAGAGAGCTTCAACATAGAACGAGGAAATGTGATAAGGGTTGAAGCAGGTACTCATGTATATCTCATCAACAACGACGAACGTGAAAAACTTCAAATCGTCAAGTTCCTCTTTCCTGTTAACCTTCCTGGAGAGGCCGAGGTAAATCAGGTGTCCAGATTATGCAATTAACCAATCAAAATTTCCCCCTGAATTACATACTATGATGCAGGCATTCCAATCAGCAGGTGGTGAAGATCAACCAGAGTCGTTTTACAGAGGATTCAGCTGGGAATTGCTTGAGGCTGCTCTAAATGTAAGAGTATTTCAGTTTTGTTGTAATTAGATAAGCTATTTATTAATAGAAAGTATTCCAACTCTATTTGTAGGACTGAAAGTGCTTTGAAATTTGGTGGGTTTTCATGACTTACAATATAAGCTCATTCATATATTCTTATAATAGATCTTCCTCTTCGAATAATTTCTGCAAATTTATCATTTTCCCCTGTCTAGATTGGCTTCTGGGTCTTTGCTTTCCCCTGTCCAGATTGGCTTCTGCATCTTTGCAGCAGCTGCTCCTTGTTTGAGCAAGCTTTAGTATTTATTCTCACTTAATCTATGATATATTAAAGAACAAACTTTTCAAGCATTTAACTTTGTCTCTCTCATATTTTCAGGGAATGCATCCTAATTGCTAATGAAGGGAGGAAAACAAAGCAACTGCATTTCAAGAAGTTAATTTTACCGTGATTTAAGTAAATCGTTTCATCATCTTTCAAGCAAGCATTTGAATATGACTTATAAGCAACTCTTTGTAGTGGAATTGCTATATTTTTTTTTGTTTTATTAGAACTTTCAAGGTTTAGTAGAATTGTTTTTTTCCTCTAATGATGTTGAAAATAGGGACATATTTATGTTGATGATGTAATAATGGTTATATATTGCAATTTGAGGGGCTTTTGTTACAAATAAATGATGTTGCATTTATTCTTAATGTAGCTAAGTGAAGACATTTATGTAATTATGTCGTAATTTACAGATTTTTAATCGATGTGTTGTTGTATTCAAGACGCTTATATATGAAATGTTGTCATAATGAGAACGTAATAATATTCAAGCGTTAAATGTAGACGTTTATATAATTAAATGTTGTTAATCTCGAGATGCTTTTAAATTAAAATGTCGCAACATTTAATACGTAATAAATATTTTCTGAAGTGATATAACGACATAACAAAAATTATGTGTCGTTAATTTTGCGATGCTTTATTAAAAGCGTAGTTGAGATTTCGAAAATTAAAAATATATAATATGAAAAATCAGCGACACTAAAATGTAAGCATTGGAAGCATGCCGACGTTTTTCCATGATAATGTCGTCAGACTGAATTTACCTACACAAGGTTTTATGTGTCGTTAAAACTAACGACACGCGATTTAACGACGCTTGTGACGACGCTTTGAAAAGTGTGGGTAATCACTTAGGGACATTGAAAAGCGTCGTTAAACCATTTATTTTAGCGTCGTAATAGACCATTTTTTTGTAGTGACTACAATATATTTCTCGTTAATCCGAATCGGTAGAAAAACATCTGCAATCCAAACTTCATCCTCTAGACCATTCCGAATATTCAGATCTGAATCATTTTTTTTTGTTGCAACTACGTAGATTTATTGATCTACGGATAAGATAAATCATTTCTGCTCTTGCTAAATCCGAAAAAAGCATAAACGACAGAATAATAGAGAGCAAATACAATCAGACGGATAAGGAGTTCTGATAAAATATATGAACACTGACTAAAAAAGCAATAAAAAAGTTATAGAAATCTAACCCGGTGTGAGGAGCAAGAAGGAAGATCCTTCGTCCTCCTCAAAGTAGATCAACAAAATAGGAAGATTGATAAGAAAAAAGGAAAAGAGAAAGGAGGAAGAAAGAAGTTTCTTTTCGGTTTCCTGGAGAGGATTTAGAGTATTATTAATTAACACGTCGAATTAACTATTAACAACAATATGATTTTATTCGTTGCGTCTGTTAAACTATTTTATATATTTGTTAGGTAGATAAATTTAGATGATTTTAGTGGGGAAAAAAAAACTTAAAGCCTATATTTATAAACTTTTAACGTCTTTCTAAATATGTAAAAGTACAAGATTTAACATTTACGTATAATTTAAAATTATTGTAAGGAGGCATCTAAAGTCTTGGCCATGTGCATGGATCCATTTTTTTATTTCCTTCTTACATATTGATCTCTCTATATAGAGAGAGAAAATTAGAAGATGAATCATTCTAAATTTTTGTACTACTTTCAGTTAAAGGAAAAAGAAAAATGGGATCCTACTTGGCTTTCTTCATCCTCTTCTCTCTTCTTTTGGTAAGCATTCCTTTCATTAGCCATTCAATTTGTGTAATTCACGTAAATCTTAATGACTAAATAAATGTGATCATTCACCGGTAAATCTAGACTTATTAAATCTAAGTTTTATGATGCTTTGAACATCCATCCTAAGATTCTAATAAGCCTAGATCTAAGGATAAATGACTAAATACTACATGATCATTAATGTCCATGTGGTCAAAACTGATTACCAATATAGTTACTGCTCCACTTTAATTTCTTTTTTGATAAGAAAGCGACTACTGTGATATTTTTATTTGGGTTCAATTTTAGTAATTGTTATTGAAGTCTTTATAAATGAAACAATATATAAACCCACTTGTAATTAAATTTCTATAAGCTTTTCTTAACCCGAAATGAAAATACCCCTCCTAAATTTATTGTTTTATCCAAGTAGTTTAAATACTGTTTATCTTTTATTTATAATATAATTAATGAAAGTTTTATTAAAATATGTATGTTATTGTGCAAACAGACATCTAACATCATTGGTGCAAGGAAAGATATGGGCGAATACTGGAAAGCAATTAAAGAATATGAGAGCATACCACAAACTGTAGCCTTAAAACCGAACTGTCACACTTCTGAATCTCTCGACCTCAAAAAATTGAAGAACTTTGATAAAACAGAATCGCCTGATTTAACAATATATGTTAATGATAATCTCAATGGTGGAGCATTTGTTAAAGAATTTGAAGAAAACCCAGATTTGACCGTTATTACTTCTAAGTAAGTAATTAACTAACAAGGGGTAAATAAAATTCAGGTTGCTTAATTGAGAACTATAAAATCGTTCTACACATGCATGCGTATATTCACTACAAAAAAAGGGTCTATTACGACACTTTTTAGCGGCGTTTTTTATCATGTGTCTTTATATTTTAAAATTTAACCACACTTTCGTATTTGTGTCGGCTTTTATCTCATTTAAAGACGCTTATTATTATTCGATGGCATTTTTAAAAAATTAACCACGCATGTAAGAAAAGCATCGGTATTTATTTATGTTAACGACGGTATAAAGTCTACGTCGTAAAAGGTGTCCTGACTGACTGACACTTTATTGTATCGATTTTTATCATAAGGTTTTAAATTTTTGTTTTTTTCAAAATAAATAAATAAGCTTTTAAAACTTACTGTTAACATATTTTCAAAGTTAAAAACGATTATATTTTGAATTAATATAGAAAGTATCAAATGGGCAGATGCTAACCATTTTTGTCAATATTAATATTCTGAATGATCTAATGATATTGATTTTTAATAATATATCTATATCTAAAATTTGTTGTTATCAGATATTTTTATATCTTTCAAATGTATCACGTTCCTTTTTTTCTTTCTTTTACGATATATATAAATGCAATTGTGATTGATTAATTAATTTTTTAAATTTTGAAATTTGAAAATCAACTTAATTACCAATATATTCTTTCTTATGAAATTAAACAGTAGAAGGAAAATACAGGGGGGAATGAAATGAAAATTTCCCCCTCTTTTCTTTTTAGAGATCCAACAGATACCCACGACTTGATCGTTCCTCTTTCTCTCTCTCTTGTTTTCCTCTCAATTCAGTCACAAGATCACTCTTGCCGCCCTAATCCTTCCATTTGTCGCAGTCGTCTCTTCCTTCCAGCAGTAGTCCGAATCCGATTGTTCGATACCAAGTCTACTATAACTGGAGTTGAAGTCCTTCCCTGCTCTATCGATTTCGTTCGTCAAAACAACATTTTGAGCCTTCAATTTTGCTCCCTCACATTTTGAGCCTTCTATTTTGCTCCCTCATTCCCTCTATTGGTTTCGCTGACTTTGATTGAGGTTAGTTTATTTGAGTAATTGTATTGGCATTTATGGATTAGGGGTTTGTAAATTAGGGATTTGTAAATTGGGGATTAGTTCGGATTTATGGTATAATAGTCTTATATTTTACTTGTATCTATCGCCCCATTCAGGAAGATAACAGAGTCTGAAGAACAGATGTAAAAATGGTGGCAGTCTCTTCCGTAGGATGAATGAAGAGTCATCTCTTCTTTTACAGGAATCGCTTTATTCATTCCAAACATCAACTTTATAGGCTATTCCAATACACCATAGTCTGTTCGTTGATCAAAATTCCTTGTTATTCCATCTCTTTTCTATAACAAGCATTTTCAAATTTTTGCTATTCGTTATAATATAAGATATCAAATATGGAGAATTTTGTTTCACGGCTACCATCTATTGGCTTGGTTGCTAGGAATAAGTGTTTTTTTAGAATAGACAATTTTTGGCTTCCAAAGTTTTATTTAGATTATGTCTGCTGTAAGTTTTTAGTGATTGTATGAGTATCATAATCAGTTGAATTGTAAAATTGGGATCTTTGGGCTTAATCGCCTTCTTGTCTTTGTTTTGTAAGGTTGTTCTGAGCTAATGAAGTTTTTTGTTCATCAAAAGAATATATGGAGAATTGGTGATTTTGATTCGTAAATATGAATGAAGACTTGATGGAATGAAGAAACTTTCTCATTATATGCTTACAAAAGTGTGGTTTTGACTTGACTTTACTCATTTTTTTTTAGGATATCTAATATAGGCTTCCTATATGGAGACCTATAATGAAGAAATTAATGATCTTTTTGCTGTGGAGATCCAAAAATTGCCAATACATGAAAGTTTGGAGGTTCCATACTGACTGACACTTTATTACTTTTTCATTATGTGTTTGGAACGTGCAATTCAATTGAGTTTTTTTCTTTTTCCAGCATGACATTTTTGTTGCAAGCCCAGAGAGGAAATTGTGGATAATGCAAAACAAGTGTTCAAGCTCATGGCACCAGGAGAAGGTTTATATATTGTCTTAAGTTTCTTTTGTGTTCGTCTGTAAAGATGATGATCTTGTATATGCTTAAAACAATTCTTAGTCAATAGGCATTTTGGAGAGACAAACATGAACGTTTGCATCAGTAGATCTCACACAATATTCAGAATGGTATCGTTTTTCATATGTTGAAGTAACAATCCTCTGATAAGTATCCGGTCATTTTGATTTTGCTTACTCTATACGCCAGGTTATTGAAAGCAAGGGGTGAGATATCAACTCTTCTACTGCTTATTCGTGTCTCAGTCTTGGTATGTGGTCTCTTAACATGTCTACATTATTGCTTTCTGTTTGGTATTTGATTCATTAAATTTAGTGTACCGGGTTTCTATGTGGGAAGTACAACTTGGTAGATTTAGCTGGGTCCTAAAGGATCGCCAAAACTGGAGCTGGTGGTATACGTTTGGAAAAAGGAAGGCATATCAACAAGAGTTTGGCTCTTGGTAACTTTATCAATAAACTAAGTGATGGTGCAAAACAGAGGTAATTATTTCTCTTGCAGTTTATTTGTTGAATTTGATACAGAAATATGCACGAGTTTAGTAAATTCTAGGGATACGGATCTGCTTTAATTCGCAAACTTATAAATGCAGAGGAAGACATATTCCTTATTGTTACAGCAAGCTAACTCGTATACTGCTCAGGCTGCTGTTGGTGGCAATGCTAAAACATCTATTATAAGTATAATATCCCTAGAGGAGGTATACTGTTATTTGTTGAAGTTATTGTCACTATCTTACATTGTACACCTAACATGACTCATCCAGATGTTTGGCTTGGAGTAACGGATTCTTCAATATTGAGGTACATTATTCTTTGAGCTTCTTATTTCTGATAATCACATTGACGTTTTTGAATCTAAGAATTTGTATTACTTTGAAATTATTATTGTTTATTTATTATGGTTTCTGTTTATTTATTGTTTTCACCATCTGTTAACAAAACAGGTGAACTAATAATTCCGGTGCGAACAAGAAAGAATATGGTATTGGGCGGTTTGAAACCTCCGAAGTTGTCGCAACATATATTGTTTTTTTTTTTGTTGAAATAAGTTTGTAAACTGTGAAGCTAAATGAAATTTTTTATATTATTTTAGTCTTAATACAATGGGTTTGAAGTGGTAATTGTAATATTTAGGTTTATTTCTTGTTGTTGAGTATAAATCTAATTATTATTTATAAATATATGTTTTTAGTTTATTTAATTTTATTATATTGATTAATTTATTTGAGATTTAGTAAATGTTTAATAATAATAATAAATTTAATAATATTACAATAATAAAAATAAAAATTAAATATGAAGCTTGTTACGGATGAAATTAATCCTTGTTTATATGGTAATTGAAATGTCACAAAAGATGTATAAAAAATGTTGTTTTTAAGACACTTTTAAATTAAAATGTTGCGATATTTAAGACGCTATTAATATTTTCTGAAGCGAAATAACATCATAAATATTATGTGTCATTCACTTTGCAACGTTTTATGAAAACGTAGTGTTAATTTCTGAAATTGAAAATAAATAATATAAAAAAGTCACGACGCTAAAAATGTAAGTGTTGGAAACATGATGACGCTTGTATGCGGTATGTCGTCGGATTAAATTTACCGACATAACATTTTATGTGTCGTTAAAATTAACGACACGCGATTTAACGACATTTGGGACGACGCTTTGTAAAGCGTGGGTAAGCATTTAGGGACGCCGAAAAGCGTCGTTAAACATTAAATTTTTGCGTCGTAATAGACCCTTTTTTTGTAGTGATTGCATTCAGAGTATAATAGAACTTTAAGTGTGTTGTTTTTCTACATCTAATAATTATGAGAATAAAAATCAGACTTTCTGATTGTGTTTGTTATGTTTGATAATATTATGATGTAATCCAATTTGTGTTGCAATTTAAAATTAATTTGTTTACTTTATTTTATCGTTTTTTTGTATGGTTACTTGATTTTATCTTCAATAGCATGTTTCTATGGTAATGTCCAATAGATCTCTATTATAGAAGAATTTCTCATTTATTAGGTTAAGGCTTAATACATCATTTGCCTCCTGAACTTGTTCAAAAAGCTTGATTGGCTTCTTGAACTTTTAAAGTGTTCCGATAGTCCTCTGAACTTGCAAAAAATGTTCAGTTAGCCCCCTGAAGTTGCATAAAACGTAATCAATTGATCACTCAGTCGTAAAAAAGTAAGTTAAATGCGGAAGATGTATTCCACGAGTCTTATAAAAAGTAAAATGACCAAAATCGGAATATACGATTCTAATATTAGAGAAGACAAGTTGTATAGTTAAGCAAGCAATAACTTCCTTTTTAATCTATTTTTTAATTATGGAATAACATTCTAAGATACGTGGAATACATCTTCCACATTTAACTTACTTTTTTTACGACCGAGTGATCAATTGATTACGTTTTACGCAAGTTCAGAAGGCTAACTGAACATTTTTTGCAAGTTCAGGGGGCTATCTGAACACTTTGAAAGTTCAGAGGACCAATCAATCTTCTTGGATAAGTTCAAGGGGCAAATGATGTATTAAGCCTTAGGTTAATTATTTTTATGGATTCACATTCTTTACTTTTCATCAATAATCATGTTACTATGCTAATAAGCTAAAGAACGATTTAAAAAAAAAAAAAACTTTCAAATTAAATTACAGTTGTGCTGTAATTTACATAAATTAAATATTAATGGGCTGAATTAAAACATCAATCTCAACGAGTAGGGTATCCGCGGGTAGTGTCAATCTCAAACCCTTACCCTTTTATTTTTTAATTACCCGTATCCGTCTCATTACTTTAACATGTATACATTTTACATCTCATATCATTTTCATTTAATTCACAGGTACCCCTTTACCCGTTAAGAATTAATAAATAAAATAAAATAATACTATATTTAACAAAGTATAAATTTAATAAATCATCCATCGAAAAATTAAACAAATTGAACCTTAATCAATAAGAATAAAGTAACTTAGTGGTATCATTAAATGGTTGAATAACAAAAGGCTGGGGTTCAAATCTCACATCTTATATATGTCTAAAAAATAAAAATCTTCTTTAATATATAAAAGAGTTATAACGGGTACCAGGTACCCTAGGGGGTATTCTCATACCCGTCTCATTACCCTAACAGGTAATGATTTTGATCTCGTACCCGTCCCATATCTTTTTATACATGGTACGGATAATCCCATTAGGATACGGATAATCTCATTAGAGTCGGGTAGTGCAAATAAACCTTTATATATAAATCTGAAATTAATTAATTATGATTTTATACTTAATCATACGCTTTTAGAATAATATGAAAAGTTTGTCTCGAGAGAGAGCATGTGTATCTCAAACTTCAATTTATGTTTTTTGGTGGGTCAGTTAGACTTTATCAACATGATCGGAGACTCTAGGGGTGCGTTTGGTATGTCGTAGTGTAATGTAATGTAATCAAAGGTGTAATGTAATGGAATGGAATAGTGATTCCATTACCATGTTTGGTTGGTAAATTGAAAATCTTTTGATGAAATGTAATTACCATTACAAATACTTTGTTTAGTTAAATGTAATCCTAAAATTTTATTTACATGGAAAATATGAATTGCAAGCTCTGTTTTTTTTTCTCGTTGTTTGCTTTTTGCGTTTTTTAATTTTCATGTTTTTTCCAGTTTTTTATTTTATCATTTAATAAGAATTATACATAATAAATATTAATACAAGAATTAGCCGTAATAGGGATTCATGTCTCTTCTTTAAGTAATGGTCGTTACATCAATTTGTAAACAAAAATTAAATGATATATTTGTGATTCCATTACAATAAAAATAATATGGTAATCCACCAAAAATGGTAATGAGCTACATTCTATTACAATATTCATTATGACATACCAAACGGAACATAATAGCCAGATGGAGGTGCATGGCATGTAAGAACCACCATCGGATATGATCATATGACACACTAATTAAAGGTCTAATGCACCGAATAACAAGTAATTCATTACATTGCATGCTACATAGTCAAAACTTGCCAGTCAACATGTTCCATGTGGCATATTGCTTGCGGGCTAGTCCAATCCCATTGCGGCACATTTAGCGCATGGGCTACAAGCCTCAATGCATCAAAGGTGCATGTAGGTGTGTGGATTGATGTGCTGATAAATTTTGGCCAATAGATTTTGTAGTCCTAATTTTTACAATTTTTATTTAGTTTTTGGGTCAACAAAATTTTTAAATTTCTATTTTTTAATATTAAAATTAATTTAAAATTTCAAAACTTGCTTTTAATACCTAGAAAATTTATTAAAAATTTATACATTTTCTTTCCCAACACTAATGTTGGATCAATCAAAATAAATTTTGATGAAAGATATTTGATGTGTACATCAATTTTTTGTTATTTTTTGTTATTTGTAATATGTTACATTAATGGTTATAATTATTCGAGTTAGAACGTTGAATAGTTTGCAAAAGTGTGAAACTCCTTAAAGAAGATAATAAAAATGTAAAATGTAACGAAATGTTAGATGAGCCTATAATAAAGTAATAGTATTTGAAATGAGAAAGCTAAAAAAAATTGTTGAATGAGTGCATTTGAGCTTGTCGTCTTGCTATGGGCAAGACTAGGGGTGTAACCGAGCCGAACCGAGACCGAACCCTAGGAGGCTCGGTATTGGTTCGTTAATATCTCGAGCCGAGCCCTCTCGAATCGAGCTTTGACGAGCTTTGACCGAATCTGACCGAGTTTTAACCGAGCCGAGCTTTTATCGAGCTTCTAACGAGCTTTAACCAAATTCATTATACATGCATAGAATAAGTAGCGTAAAAAACAGAAAAGCTTTATAACATACTCTATATGAGTTTAAAATATTTATAAAGAAAAACAATCATGTTATTGTTGAGATTCCAGAACAGTATATGGTACTTGTGATCGGAAAACACAAACTCGGAGAAAAATTTCAAACAATGACATATATATTAAAGTTTGTAATGTATTTTACTTTATCAAAACGTAATTGTCTACCTAAAGACTCAAATGTCTAAGCTTTTTTGTGTCATTTTTTTATGGGTTAAATATGATTTGATTTGTGAATTGTGATGAAACCAATAATAACCAATGAAATATATATTAAATATATATATATATATATAATGAAATATATATAGTAATTGCTCGCGAGCTTTCGAGCCGAACCTGGAGAAGTTCGGACTCAGCTCGTTAATGCTCGAGCCGATCCCGAACTCGAGTCGAGCTCTATCGAGCCGAATTTTGATCGAGCTTTCACCGAGCCGAGCTCGAATAGTTTGCGAACTACCAAGGCTCGTTTGCACCCCTAGGCAAGACCAAAAGTCCTCTTCAAAGTGTTATCTATTATCGGTGCACTAGTGTTAAGATATTTGGTATGTTAGATTGAAAGTGAAAATATTATGTCATTATCGTAATAAGATTTATGAAACACATGTGCTACTAAAACGTTGTTTGGATGATAGTATTTTAAAGTAAGTGAAGGTAAATGTAATTAGGTAACATTACTTGTTTTGAGGTATAATTGAAGATAATTGTAAGATGGGGCTCAGTCCCATCTTCTTCTGCTTTGACAATGGCTAAAGGGCTCTCAGCCATGGTAACTTGTTTAAATTCACAAAATAATGAACTGAGAAAATATGTGAGAGTGAATTGTTATTAATGGAATGAAATTACAAGGGATAGAATGACCTTTATATAGGCAAAGAAAAAGGAAAGAAGGAAAAACTAGCATGCATTACATCCTATATTATATAGTATGAACCTTCATTAATTTCTCAATTCTAACACCCCCCTCTCAAGTTGTGGATGGTAGATTGACCAATCCCAACTTGCTCAAACTCGGATTCATCTGATTTGAGCTCAATGGCTTGGTTAAAACATCAGCCAACTGACTTTTGTTGTTCATATATGATGTAGATATGAAACCATTTATCATATATTCCTTTACCACATGACAATCGATAGCAATGTGCTTCGTTTGTTCATGGAAAACAGGATTCAATGCAATATAAATTGCAGATTGATTATCACATCTGAGGGGTACTGGTAGCTGTAATTCAATATTGAACTCTTTAAGTAGATAAGCTAACCATTTGATCTCACAAACAGTCGTGGCCATTGCTCTATATTCAGCCTTTGCTGAAGATTTTGTCACAGTGCTTTGTTTCTTGGACTTCCATGAAATAAGAGCATTTCCCATGAGGATGCAATAACCAGTTACAGATCTTCTAGTAATCTTGCATCTCCCCCAATCTGAGTCACAATAAGCATGGAGCTGAAAATCATTATCAACAACAACAACAAAGCCTTAGTCCCGAAATGATTCGGGGTAGGCTAACATGAACCATCATATAAAACCGTGAAATCAAGTCGTGTCAGCGACACAAATTCGTCCTATCCACTACCATATTTTCCTCAATTCCCAATAAACTCATATCACTCTCGATCACCCTCCTCCAAGTTTGCTTAGGTCTTTCCCTACCCCTCACCACTACATCCTTTGCCACTCTTCGGTTCTCCTAACCGGCGCATCAAGCGCTCTATGTCTCACATGGCCAAACCACCTTAGTCGGTTTTCTCTCATTTTATTCTCAATAGATGTGACCCCTACTTTTGTCCTAATTATTTCATTACTCACCCGATCCTTTCTCGTATGACCACACATCCATCTCAATATACGCATCTCCACCACCGACATCTTATGGATGTGGCAGTGTTTCACTGCCCAACACTCCGTACCATATAACAATGCTGGTCTAATTGCCGTCTGGTAGAATTTTCCCTTCAATCTATTAGGCATGCCGGGGTCACAAAGGAAACCTGTAGCACTCTTCCACTTCGACCAACCAGCTTTAATCCTATGAGCAACATCTCCATCTACTTCTCCATCCGTTTGGATAATAGATCCTAAATACCGGAAGCAATCCGAGGCCTGAACAACTCTCCCATCTAGGGTGATTGTCCCTGCCTCCCTACTCCTATGGCCGCTAAACTTACACTCTAAATATTATGTCTTACTTCGGATCAACTTAAAGCCTCTAGATTCTAGAGTTTGTCTCCATAGTTCCAACTTCCTCTCCACTCCTTCTTTCGTCTCATCAACCAACACAATATCATCTGCAAACAGCATGCACCATGGTATACCATCTTGAAGTGAACTTGTTAGTTCATCCATAACGATGGTAAAAAGAAATGGACTTAGTGCGGAACCTTGATGCACTTCAATCGTAATAGGAAACTCTTCAGTCTTCCCAACACTAGTACGTACACTTGTGCATGCTCCCTCATACATGTCCTTTATGATGTCAATATATTTCCGCGAAATTCCTTTCCTTATCAAGGCCTACCAAATTACTTCCCTTGGTACATTATCATATGCTTTCTCCAGGTCAATGAAAACCATATGCAAGTCTTTCTTCTTATTTCGATAGTGCTCCATTAATTGTCTCATTAGATGGATGGCTTCCATAGTTGATCTTCCCGGTATAAAGCCAAACTGGTTTTCAGAGATCTTCACCGTCCTCCTTAGCCTTTGTTCGATCACTCGCTCCCAAAGTTTCATAGTGTGACTCATTAATTTGATTCCCCGATAGTTGGCACAATCTTGGACATCGCCTTTGTTTTTATACAAAGGGATTAAGATACTTTTCCTCCATTCTGATGGCATCTTATTGTTTCTCCAAATTTTGTTGAAGAACATCGTCAACCATTCGGTTCCTCTTTCTCCCAAACATCTCCAAATCTAAATAGGGATGCCAGCAGGTCCTACTGCTTTCTTCAACTTCATCTTACTTAATGCCATTTTGACTTCACCCTTTTGAATTCTCCACAGGCATTCATGATTTATCATATCGTGATGGATACTTATATCTCCAACATCTTGTCTGCGATCTCTATTAAATAAGTCATCAAAATAGGACCTCCATCGTTCCTTGATATCCTTATCTCCAACTAGGACTTTCTGGTCCACATCCTTCACACATTTAACTTTTTCGAGATCTCGCGTCTTCCTATCTCTCATCTGAGCAATTCTATATATGTCTCTTTCCCCTTCTTTCGTATCCAATCTGGTATACAGATCCCGATTCACCTCTACTCTAGCATCTCGTATGACCTTCTTTACTTCCTTTTTAGCCTCTTTTTTTATTTGTCGTAGTTCTCGTCACTCCTACATTTCCCCAATATTTTATAGGATTCTCACTTACTCTTTACTGCTTGTCGTACTTCTTCTGTCCACCAAGATGTGTCCTTACCTGGTGGCATGCTACCTTTAGATTCCCCTAGAACTTCCTTCGCTACTTCCCTTATACTATGCTCCATCTTAGTCCATATCGAATCTATATCTAAATCCATATTACAAGTCCAAACATCTTTTTTGGTCATCCCATCCACAAATTTTTGTTGATTCTCTCCTTGCAATTTCCACCACTTAATCTTAGTCTCTACTTGTGGTGTTTGTTTTCTTATACATTTCCTACTTCGAAAATCAAGCACCACTACTCTATGTTGGGTTGTCGTTATCACTAGGATAAATTAATTATCACTAAGATAAAATAATCCTAAAGACATTGTCCCATTGAGGTACTTCAGAACATGAAATGCCATCTACATATGAACTTCTAATGGTTTAGTCATGAATTGACTTAACTGTTGAGTTACAAAGCCTATGTCAGGGCGTGTAAAACCTAAGTAGAGTAGTTTTCCTACTAATATTCTATACCTATCTGGTTTAGAACAAATAGGAGATGCATAAGTGAATTGCAAACTACTAGAAAAGGGGCTTGATGTTTCTTTAGCACCCTGCAAACCGGCTTCCGTTACCATATCTTTAATATACTTCTGCTGAGACAATATAATACCAGAAGATGACCTTGCAAGTTCTATCCCAAGAAAAAACTTTGCAAACCCCATGTCTTTAATAATGATTGTCTTGTCCAATTCTTCTTTAACTTCCTGAATAAGTTCATCAGATGTTCTTGATATCAGGATATCATCTACATAAACTATAAGCACAAGAAACTCCCCTCCACTCTGCTTGGTAAACAAACAATAGTCATGAATGGATTTTTTAAAACCCATTGATAGCAGCTTGTTAGTGAATTCCAGATTCCACTGTCTCCCAGCCTACTTCAAACCATACAATGATTTCACCAGTTTGCAACATTGTCCTAACTTTGCTTTATCATACCCTTCTGGTGGTACAAGGTAAAGATCTTCATCAACATGACCATGTAAATATGCATTATTAATGTCAGCCTGATGTATATTCCACCATTTAGCTGCTGCAATAGTAATGAAAAGTTTGACTGTAGTTACCTTTGTAACAGGGGAAAAACAATCAGTATAATCCTCTCTATATGTCTGTGTAAACCCTCTAGCCACTAGTCTGGCCTTGTATCTGTCAATTGTGCCATCTTGATTGTATTTGATTCTAAACAGCCATCTTAAAGTGATTGGCTTCTTACCTGCTGGTAAATCAGTTAGAATCCAAGTTTCGTTGGACTCTAGTGCTTGTAACTCCTTATTCATGGCCTCCTGCCATTTGGGATCATGACATGCCTCAGCATAAGTTTTCGGTTCTTGGCTTTTAGTAACATTAGCTAGAAAAGATTTGTGATTTGATGAATAGGCTAAACAAGACATTTGGTTAAGAGGATGAGCTTTTGATTGAAGAACAAAATCATTGAATTTCACTGGTTGTTTACAGACTCTATTTGACTATCAGATTGGGGGAGGAACTGGTGGAATAGAGGCAGACTGGTCACTATCAGGTGTGTTTATGGCATCAGATGAAGATTCTGATGAATTGTCTAAAGAATTATTTTGATTGTGACTATTTTGGTTTTGAAGTTGGATGGGACTTTGGCTGTTTGTTTCTTTTTGTTGTTCGGGAATTGAAACAAAAACTTCCCCTATCGGATCATTATAGAAAGAGGCTGAGGTAGATGGAGTTAAGACAGAATTGGGAGCATTAAATGAATCAGTAGCTTGGAATGGAAATTGAGTTTCATGAAAAATAATGTCTCTAGACACACATAACGTCTTAGAATCAAGATTATACACCTTATAGCCCTTCTGATTCAATGAATTTCCAACATATACTGATCTGTAAGCTCTAACTTCAAACTTATTCTTGTGAGGATTGACATTGGCAATGTGACAAGCACTACCAAATACTTTGAACTTGTCATAGTTTGGTATAACTTCTGATACGGTGTCTCCCAATTCAAAACCTTGGTTGGCATAACATTGATCAAAGTTGTTGCATGTAAGATGGCTTGACCCCAAAAGTAAGTTGGCATTTCAGCTTGAAACAAAAGTGCCCTGGCCACTTCTGTTAAGTTTCTATGTTTCCTTTCAGCCAATTCATTCTGCTGAGGAGTGTAGACATAAGTCTTCTGATGTTTAATGCCAAAAGACTGAAATACAGACTGACATGACTGCCCCACAAACTCCATCCCATTATCAGTCCAAACACACTTCACATTAAGCTCAAATTGATTTTTTATCATCTGTATAAAGCTTCTAAGTAAGTTTGGAACTTGATCTTTAGTTTTGAATAAAACTGTCCATATGGATCTGGTGTAATCGTCTACAAGAGTAAGTATGAATCTATCTCCAGTAATAGATTTTTATTTATATGGACCCCAACAGTCCACGTGCATAAGTTCAAAAGGCTTAGATGTCTGTATTGTACTAGATACAAAAGGCATCCTGTGTTGTTTGGACTGATAACAAACATCACACTCTCTGATTACATCATCTTTATTGAAAACATGTAAACGTTTTTGTTTTTCCATTGAAACATGACCTAATCTATGATGCCATAGCCAAGCATTAGAAGGCCTAGACTAATTTATTGTAGTACTACTATGTAAAGCAATATTAGACTTACAGGGGAGAATTGGATCAAGTTGATATAACCCTTGATGCAGTGTCCCTGTAGCCAAAACGGCTTCAATGCGCTGGTCCTGTAGATAACATTTGTGTCCAACAAAGATCAACTTTAATGTATCATTTTGGAGTAATTGTGGTACATATAATAAATTGTATTGGAAATTGTCCAAGTACAACACATCTGTGATTGTGAAATCATGTGAAAAAGTCACAGATCCCATTATATTAACCATCTGAGAAGATTCATATGGAAGAGTGACCTTCCTTGGAGGACATATCTCTTTCACATCATGAAACAAGTTAATGCAATAGCTCATATGTGATGTAGCTCCGGAATCCACTATCCATGCTTCTACATCATTTGCATTTGTAGACAACACCAAATGAGGTTTAGAAATACCTGAAGCAGATGCAAAAGCACTGAAATCATGAGAGTTCTGTGAATTCCACTGCTTCATTCCCTTATTCTTGCTTTTTAAGTATTTCTGGATTTCGATCTGTATGATTTTCTGCATTTCTTTCTGTACACCTTGAGAAACATGCTTCATCATATCATCATCATCTTTTGAATCTTCATACTCATCAAAAGGAGTATTAGATCCTTGAGTAAGCATTGCTTTGCCATTATTGCTCGTAGAAGCTCCTCCAGGTGTCATAGTAGGCTTTGGTCCCTTCCACCATTCTGGATATCCATGGACCTTAAAACAGGTAGTTCTATCATACCTTTGTCGTTTGCATATATCACAAAACAACTTGCTCTTATCTTCTTTCTCTTTGTTTTTTTTTTGTTATTGGAATTTCCAGTGCGTTTATTGTTGACAGATTTTGAACTTGTGGACAGATTTGCAAAATCACTGTTAGACACATCAACAATGCTGATTTGTTTCTGCTTTTCAATTCTCACGAACATTGAACAAGCCTTATTCAAATCTGGTGGTGGATCCATAAGAAGTACCTGATTACGAACATGCTCATACTCAACATTCAAGCCACATAAGAATTGCATAAGCTTATCTTCTTCGTATAAATTTTGAATCAGAGATCTGCCTTCCTTGCATCTACAATTAGGTGTAGGCTTCAAAATAGCTATCTCATCCCATAGCCTCTTTAATTTGTTGTAGAACACTGTAACAGATGAGTTTCCTTGACTACATTGCTCAATTCCTTCCTCAAATGAAAGTAAATCTGTCCGTCCTTCTCACCATAACGCGCTTCCAGTTCCTTCCATAAATCCCTAGCAGTAGGAGCATAGAGAAACGTTTCTGCTAAATCCTTAGCCAGAGTATTGATTATCGAAGCAAAAACAAGGTTATCACCTTGAAGCCAGGTTTCATACTCAGTTGATTCAACATTTTTAGGTGCTAAATCATCCTTTAGAACGAAATTAGTTCGTTTTTTAACTGCCAGTGCTATAAGCATAGATCGTTTCCAGGAAAAATAAGTGCTTCCGATTAAAGGTGAATGAACCAAAATCAAACCTGGATTATTTGTGTGATGATTCGATTCAGGCTGATTTCGGTTCCGATTCTCATTTTCTGAATTTTTACGATCACGATTCACCTCAGATTCTGAACTATCTTCAATTTCCGGTGGATTAGCTTCGATTTCTGGTGACTCTTGATTGTCTTATTCTTCTTCCTCTTCTTCTTCTTCTTCTTCCTCTTCTTCAGATCTATTTGATTAATCAACAACTTCAGCGTAGCTTTTCTGTCTTTTCACCATGAAGGAAATGACCTAAATACCTTGAAGCTTTGATACCATGTTTAAATTCACAAAATGATGAAGTGAGAAAATATCTCAGAGTGAATTGTTATTAATGGAATGAAATTACAAGGGATAGAATGGTCTTTATATATGCAAAGAAAAAAGAAAAAAAAGAAGGAAAAACTAGCCTGCATTACATCCTATATTATATAGTATGAACCTTCATTAATTTCTCAATTCTAACATAACTCAAGGATGGAGCTTCCGAAACCACCACTCTCAGAAGTGTTCCGGCAGGTCGGAGGGTCGCAGGCCATAGAGTCGGATGACCCTCCCACCCTCTGGCTCTGCCCTCACCCCACCACACCCAAAAACCTAAATCTAATCCTTCATATCTTCTTCTTTAAACTTCTCGCTCCACCATCTTATCATTTTTTGAAATTTTTCTCAATATTTTAATTGATTGTCGGTGGTTTTCACCTGGTCAGTCACTGACCATGTGCATTTGGTCAGTTACCATTAGATTTATGAGGTGTGAATCTTTGCCTTACAATGATTTTAATCTTCACCATAAGATTTAATAAGGTTAAATCTAACGGTGATTGATTAAATTCACTTGATCAGTTACTGACTAGGTAAAAATTACTGATTGTCTCAATAATCACCTTGATAGATACTGTAAAGAATGCAAAAAAATTTAAAAAAAAAAACCCAAAACCCATATGAAATTGGAAAAATTAGCAATAGGGGTGATACCCATTTCTGCTCTCTATATTATAGCTGAAAACAATTTGTAAAAGTCTTTTGATTTCTAATTTTTCGTATTGGGGAGGAATCAGAAAGAAATGTGAGAATTCAAGCTCTTACTTATTTTGTATTTTGGTGAAATGGTAAAGAATATATTTTATCAATTATAATTGAAGTGTATTTACGTGTAGAACTATTATTTTAAGTGCATTTTTTAATGCATTTTTTGTTTTTTTTTCTTCATCTTGGAATTATTTTATTTTGAAAACTTAAAAGAGAAAATTTTTAACTATATGGTGGGGAAAACAAAAGTAAATAGCTAAAACAAACAAATAAACTTCATTTAAAAAAAAACTTCTTGTCTCTTTGTTACTTTATTCCCTACTCCACTACTCGTTTTCCTGCCTCCTTGCTTTGGCTTCTACCCTTATAGAATTGGAAGCTAGAGCTTTTGGTTTTTTCATGTTTTCAAAAGAGTAGAACAATAAATATAGATAATGAATACCTAATCGAATTGATCGGGTCATGTAGGAATAACATTCAAGTTTACAGTTATGTTAGATTTGATGTCTCTCAATCTATGATGTAGGTTTGCTAAGCTAAATCTGATTCACATGAGAAGGAATCAACAAATGGTCAGAGAGAGACCGGTGTACGACATCCCTTTTTTGATGCTTAAGTCAATGATGTTATTCAAAGTGAAATAAGAATGACGTACCTACTATTGTGTAGATCTTCACGTGGCAATACCTAATTGGCCCACATATTTTTAAGCTTTTGTGCATGTCTCTCCTTTTTCGTAAGTTACGGCGCTTCTTAGGAATTAGGAGCGTACGTTTGGAGTCTAACCATGTGAATGGGACACATGTCTGGACGGTTATGTTTTTTTTCATAAAGACTCAAATTGGTCCACGTGTCCGACTTCTTCTAGCTCTTTATTCCAGCTACAAACTGGGCCCGAAGAGACATATTGTCAGAATTACCTGCATCCAACAAAATCAAAAAAGAAAAATAAGAGAAAAGATTAATTAAGGTCACCTTAAGTTGATGGCTACGAAGAAGTCTTTGGCCTCCCTAGAAATCAAGGAGTCGACAGCAATGAATCAAGGAGTTGACGTCCATAAAGAAATCTCCGGCCTCCCTAGAAAGTTCCCATTCCATACCGAAAGTTGAAGAACCTCTTAAGGAACCTTTGGCTAATACTCCTGAAGCTACCACAGTCAATCCTGAATGTTCAGCATAGGCTGAAGCTCACCCAATTCTCCAAGAAATCTCAACCATTCCTGATGTTCCTCTCAAAGGTTCAGACCTTCCTGAAATCAGAGTTGTTCGTAATGACCATTTTTCAAGAGATATTCGCTTTCCTAAACTAACTACCGAGCCTATTTCAGAAGAACCTCTTGTTATTACTGTTCATTCATCTCTAGAGCATGAGGTTTCCACTGAAATCGGTCCATGAAGAATTTCTACTAAAGTGCCTATTAGCTCCTTCATTGTTTCTTCTTCGGCTATGGAAATAGATGTTCAAGCTTTTGCTCCAACTAATCGTTCTCAAGAAATCTCATGTTTAGATTATTCTGATGTTTCTAATACCGAAGAATGGATTAAAATGGAGGTTCTTAGTCGAGATGAAAAGATAGAATGAATCAGTTGTCTTCAAATGCTTAAAATTCCTTTCTCTAATTCTTCTTATCGTTCGGGGAAGCGACAACAAGTTCCTAAAATAAAATCTCATCGGGAGGAACATGTGCCGAAGCATATGGGAGCTTATAAACTTGAGCAAAAGAAGAATCTAACTAACCATTTCAGGAGTGAATGTGTCAATCTTGAGGGAAGTTCATCCCTATACAGGAAGGAAAGTTATCTCCCCTGCAGCCCAGTACGCCACCTTCCAGAAAGGGATGTTACGTATTCAACCACCTTCAGAAAAAATTAATCATATTAGGCAGCGAAAAAGACGATTTTGGCTTCACGAAATGAAGATTAGCGAAGCATGCGAATGTAAATGTGCAGGGAAAGAGGTGATTTTACTTCGCTAATCGATTTTTTTTGCGAGGTATGCGAGGTCTGAAACGTGACGATCTATGTCGCATATCGATGCTTTCGCGAAGTCTGCGAGGTCTGAAACGTGACGATCTATTCACAGACTTCGTGAACTAATCGATTCGTGAGGTAGATCCACATGTTTCAGACTCTTTCTCGAGTTCATATAAAGCCGAAATCCAAATTTTAGTTAGAGTTAGCATTCCAAACGATTACACCTAGCAACTTATACTAAAAAGGAATGAAAAATATACAAAATCTTTATTTTAGTCATTTTGAAAAAAATATAAAATAAACATAGATAAGGTAGCGAGAGGTGTGGAACAACACAATTGAGAACAAAATAACTATTACACATGAAAAAAATCAAATAATTACCTTGGAAAACACAATGATTTCTTGTAATTTTACACATTTGTTCTTCCCGATTTCAGATGTCCATGCCTCTTCTATTTCCATCAGATTTCTTCAATTGGAGATATCAAAGTCTAAATTCTGACAATTCTTGAAGAAAATGCTATTAATACAGTTTATTAATGTAAATCGATCTTAAATAAATCTGAATCTCTTAATAAAGTAATAACAAAATTATAAGACTATATTATTTGAAGTAAGAAGAAAATTATAAGATTAAGAACAAAACTAATACATAATCAAAATTAAAGGTCGATGAGGACTCGGTGGCCAATGAATATAATGATGGCTATTTATCATGCTTTATATATAGGTTGATTTGTGACTTTTGGATTTTCTTCGCTTTGTGTTTTTTCATCTTCCTGTAACTCTTACTTTCTTTTATTACTTTATTTTTTTGGAAAAATTACAAAACTGGGTCAAATGGGAGACCCATTTACATATTTAACTCATTTACTCAACCTACTACATATCTAGACTAATTTTGTGTGACTTTTCCATAATACCCTCAATATTTACGTGCGTCTCGTCCCCTCCCGTCTGACTTCGCAGATTCCATATTATGCGAAGCCTGCGAAGCTAATGTTTGGGTTTATATGCGAAGCATGCGAAGCTAAAGTTTGGTTTACTTGATGAATTTTGTTCGCATATGCGAAGTCTGCGAAGCTAAAGTTTGGTTTACTTAATGAATTTAGTTCGCATATGCGAAGCCTGGATATGTTTTGATGCTAATGTGCGAAGTGGCATATAACAAAAAATGGCAAACAACAACGGATTCTAACATTAAAATCATAACATTATCAAAATTTACAACAAGATTGCCACAATAACAACATTAAAATCACAACAACTTCAAAATTTACAACAAGATTGCCACAATAAACTCCTAACAAAGCACATTCACTCCTAAAATGGTTGGTTAGTAGAGATTGTGCCAATAATCCAGTACCAATTTTGAATCGGATGAGCAATCTTGGGGTGCACCATGGGACACGTCCATCCCAAAAGGTCTGGACTTCCATTTCTCATCCCAAAAGGTCTGGACTTCCATTTCTTTTTGGGATGAGAAATGGAAGTCCAGATCTTTTGGAATGAGAAATGGAAGTCCAAACCTTTTAGGATGGACGTGTCCCATGGTGCACACCAAGATTACTCACCCGCTTCAAAATTGGTACCGGAGGGCTATAGTCAGCAAGAAGGTATTGACTATGGTGAGACCTTCGCCCCAGTGGCAAGGCTAGAGGCTATAAGAATTTTATGTGCATATGTAAGTTATATGAATTTTAAATTATTTCAAATGGATGTTAAGAGTGCATTCCTTAATGGAGTTATAAACGAGGAAATCTATGTTAATCAGCCTCCAGGGTTTGAGGATCCCAAGTTCCCAAACCACGTTTATAAACTCAAAAAGGCTCTGTATGGTCTCAAGCAAGCACCACGTGCTTGGTATGAGAGGCTGACCAGTTTCCTGCTGGCTAGAAATTATGTCAGAGGTAAAGCTGATACAACCTTATTCATTAAGAGGAAGGGTAAAGATACCCTACTGGCTCAGATATATGTTGATGATATTATTTTTGGTGCCACTAATGAGTCCATGTGCAAGGGATTTAGTAAGCAGATGCAGACTGAGTTTGAAATGTCAATGATGGGAGAACTCAACTTCTTCCTTGGACTTCAAATCAAACAAGGGAAAAACAGCATCTTCATCAGTCAAACTAAGTATGCGAAGGAGATATTGAAGAAGTATGAACTTGAGAACTACAAGTCAATATCTACCCCTATGGGCACTGACATTGTCCTCTGCGCTGATGAAAATGGTAAGTCAGTAGACAGCAAATTGTACCGAGATATGATTGGCTCTCTACTCTACTTAACTGCTAGTAGACCGGACATTCAGTTCTCAGTATGTTATTGTGCTAGATATCAATCTAACCCCTAAGGAATCTCATTACATAGCTGTAAAAAGAATCCTTAGATATTTGCAAGGCTCAGTGAATGCAGGCTTATGGTATCCCAATACTTATGATTTCACACTCATTGGATACACTGACACTGACTACGGACGAGACAAGCTTGAACAAAAAAACACCTCAGGAGGATGTCACTTCCTTGGAAGCTGTCTTGTGTCTTGGTTCAGTAAGAAGCAGTCGTCAGTAGCCCTGTCAACCACTGAAGCTGAGTACATTGCTGCTGGAAGCTGTGTTGCTCAAGTCCTCTGGATTAAGCAACAACTAGAAGATTATGGCATTCAGACTAAAACAATTGAAGTCAAATGTGACAATAAGAGTGCCATTGACCTATCAAAGAACCCAATCCAGCACAGCAGGATTGCTTTGTTTCTGATCACGTTCCCTTGTTCATCTAGCTTATTGTGGAAGACCCATCTTGTTCCTATGGTCTTCTGGCTTCTTGGATTTGGCACTAAGTCCCACACTTCATTTCTTCTGAACTGATCAAGTTCTTCTTGCATTGCACTCATCCAGAACACATCATGCTCAGCTTCAGAGAAGTTCTTTGGTTCCTGAACTGAGACGAATGCTACGTTGCTGAGGTATCTCCTGAGTTGATTTCTTGTCATCGGGGTGTTTTCAGCAGCATCAAGAATGGCACTCTCTGAGTGTCCTCTTGTTTTTGTTACTGAATTTCTTTCATTAGTCTTCTGGGTTTTGACAGACCAAACTTACCAAAATATTTCTGCAACTTGTACAGAAAGAATACAGGACAAGATATTTTATTTCTTATCACTGTCAATCTTGAACCTTCTACCCAACTTTATTTTTTTATTTATTTTAAAACCATTACCACCAGAAAATGAAAATTATAAAATAAAAGTAAAAATAAAATTACTGCCATTTCAAAAATTGTGCTTTGGGAAGATTGCTTTAAAATCCTCATGTATATTTTTATGCTTTGTTTATATTTAATTACGTTTTTAATTTATACATTAAGTTTAATTTATGCTACCATATAAATATTATGAATATTAATGTACAATTAAAGGGAAAATTACACAGAAATTCATCTTTGAAAAACTATTTACAACTATGTCAAATCATAATTTTGGATTATGTCAAACTAGTAAAATTAATACTTTTTTGGAGATATATCAATTTTCCAAATTCAGAACCTGGTGAAGTCTGCTGATTTTTTTTATTTGGGTTTATCTAACTCATATAAATTGAATTTTTTATTTTTATACATTTTGGTACGAATAGATATAAAGTTTCACTCAATAGTTATTCATTGAAGTTGAAGACATGTTGAATAAAATAATTAAAGAGGTATTGAAACATTATACTTACAATGAAATTTATTTCAATTATAAATTATGTTTGGTTATGATTATATATAATAGCAGAAGTAGAGAGAATTTGCAAGAAGTGTTTTAGATGATTTTTGGCTTAGTTGGCACCGTAGAAGCAAAGAGAATAAATGAGCTAATTGTTGGTCCCGTGTAACTTAATATGATTAGTTCCAGGGGGGTTAGGAACTAATATAACTTTTTCGCTTAATTATGCTGACTTGATTAAATGTTTGATAATTTAACTCAGCTTTAGGTCAGCAAGGCTGAGTGAAGTGTGAGACAGCTTTAATCAGACACTGACTAGAGCTGTTTCAATTGTGAGTTGGGAGGTAACACTCTAGGTCAGCTTCCAACTCAACACTCTGATTACTCAGTGTCGGCTTATACAAATTATATACTGAGTAATTTAAGCAAGCAACACATACATATATATCAAGAGAAAAGGGTTAGAGATTACTCAGCAGTCTTATCCTAGTTCGGCCTCACCGCCTACGTCCAGTCCCCAGAATCCCTCTGGGCTTTTTCAATCCACTACTGAGCTCTTTATAGGGATAGCACAAACCGTTTACAAAGCAATTGAGTATGCAAGAGTACCATCCTCTATTCGTCTACTCAATCCTACTGAGCGCTATAACCGAACACTCAGATTTTCTCTACCGCTGAGTACTAAAACCGAGCACTCAGCTTCACTCTTCTAACCTTTACAATTGATACAAGATTGTTCTCTCTAAATGAAGAACACTTTAGATGAATACAAATTCACTCTAGACTTTTACACAATGATTGGAAATTGGGTGTAAGAACTTGCTTTATTTTCAGACAGCTTCTATTTTGGATTTTCACTCTTGTGAAGATTTTCTTTTCTGTCTGTATTGGCTTGTATGTGTTGTAAGGATCCAACTGATGAACTTGTCCTTTTATAATGAATTCTGAAGCTTCAAATCATTTTCCTCCCCCAATAACCGCATAGGAACTCGAAGCTTATGACCTATATGATCGCCCAAATATAAGTATATTTTTTCTTCTGAATTCTCAAACCTTGATTGAAATAATAATAACTCTTTTTCTATGAATGCTTGTGACGTCAAAATTATGAAGATGATATCTCCTTAAGAATTGATGCAATTGCGGAAGATTTAAGATGCATGTCCATACTTTTGGACGACGTGGAACTTTTTAGCCACAAGTCTATGTATGCCATGATGAGACTTGTGTTACATCAGAAATGTGTTGTTACTGTGATTTTCTCCCTTTCTTTTACTGTTTCAAGTTGTAATGACTTTGTATGACTTCTCCTCTTTCATAAGACCTCGCTTCCACCACCACATTGTGCCATCAATACTCTAAATTAAGGAATCACTATTATAAGCAACAAGTTTCCTTGAATGAAAAGATTTCCCTAACTTAAGTGGCTTTGAACCAAGTGGATATTCTACACTAAGAGTTGGTTAATGAAAAGACGGATACAGACGCTGCTAAGAAGGCAAAAGCCGAAACTCAAAAAATGAGAGGATATTGCTCTTTAGAAAGTCAAAGATGTGACTGATTTGGAGGGAGTCATTCATGAGCAAGATAACACAATCGTTGTTCATTTGACTACTCTTAAAGCTTTAGAAAGTGATATTTAGAAGAGCATAAATGAGTAAGCCAATTACTTGAAGGCACGAGAGAAGTTTGAGGGAGAATGTATAAACTCAAAGACCGGGTTATTGAGCTTGAAATGAGCTCACCAATGAGAAAAAATAAACTGCTTCTGAAAAGGAAAAAGTTTCCTTACTGACTCAAGATCTTCAGATAGCTAGAGATTTTTCCTCTTCTTTGCAAGATAAAGTACACCTTTTAGAAGCAAAATTAAAGATAATCAATATTGCCACATGTTCAATTATTTTAGATTTTAAGGAAAATTGTGTTTGGCAATAGCTTCACCAGTGATGTGATATCTATTGTTTTTATTTTATAGTGGTACCGAAAGGAAAATTCCATTGGGATAAGGTTTTGATCATTGTATTATTGGAGGTGTCATGATGAGCTTTCTGTTTTCCATTTATTGGGGATTGATTTAATTTTATTCGCTATGTAAGGGTAGAATGAGGAGAACATGATGTGATGTCATCACGATCTAATAGGTCACGTGAGTGTATAAGCATGATCTCATTTCTCTGTTTTTCAGATGACCTTTTGAAGTTCTAAGAGGTATCACTTCCGTGTGTAGTTTTGCATTAATCAATATAATTATTACACTTTTCTAGGCCTCTGGGCTACTTAGGGATAAGGCACGGTGATTACAATCTCCTTAATTAATTGTGACGCCTCTTCATCTTCCTTATGAGTATAAAAAACATAGAAGACCCTTTTAAAAAATTACATGCACCTTCTTGCATCTCTCCTTCCTTTCCTTAGAGTTTCCAAACAGTACGTTTCTACGTCTTTTCATTTGTTTTATTTTCATTTTTTTTGTATTGAGGGCCTGAGATAGAAGAACTCAAATAAAACCCACATTATTGAGTGTTTGAAGATTCTACTCCTTTTGTGCATACACAAAATACTGTCATGGCTCTAAAAGATGTCTAAACCTACTAAGATTGCTAAAACAACTAGGACTTATTGTTTAAGAAAGATGATTTCTCCAAACAAGTAAACCCTTTAGTTTATGATCAGCCATCGACCTTGACGACAACGGATCTCATAAAGATCGTGAATTACTTCTTGAGTTAAATGAGATCGATGCCTAACTTCCAATTGATCATAATAAGGCAATTGATCATAAAGAAGTTGACGTCCACGAAGAAGTCTTTGTCCTCCCTAGAAATTTCTCCTTCCATACCTGAAGTTGGAGAACCTCTTAAGAAACCTTTGGCTACTACTCCCAAAGCTACCACAATCAATCCTAAAAGTTCGACATAGGCTGAAGCCCATCCTATTGTCCAAGAAGTCTCGACCATTCTTGGTGTTCCTCTCTAAGGTTCGAACCTTCCTAAAACTGGAGTTGTTCTTAATGACCATTTTTCAAGAGATATTCCTTTTCCTAGACTACATGTCGAGCCTATTTCAGAAGAACCTCTTGTTATTACTGTTGATTCATCTCTAGAGCATGAGGTTGCCACTTAAATCGGTCCATGAAGAATTTCTATTAAAGTGGCTACTAGCTCCTCCATTGTTTCTTCTTCGGCCATAGAAATAGATGTTCAAGCTTTTTCTTCAACTAATCCTTCTCAAGAAAGTTCAAGTTTAGATTATTTTGATGTTTCTGATACCGAAGAATGGATTAAAATGGAGGTTTTCAGTCGAGATGAAAAGATAGAACGAATCAGTTGTCTTCAAAGGCTTAGAATTCCTTTCTTAGATTCTTCTCATCTTTTGGGGAAGCTACGACAGGTTCCTAAAATAAAATTTACTCACCGGGAGGAACATGTGTCGAAGCATATATGAGCTTATAAACTTGAGCAAGAGAAGAAAAAAGCTGCAAAGTTAGAACAAGGTCAAAGCTCGCTTCCTCCCCTATTGACCACATAGGAACTCGAAGCTTACGACCTATATGATCGCCCAAATGTAAGTATATCTTTTCTCCTGAATTCTCAAACCTTGATTGAAATAATAATAACTCTTTTTCTATGAATACTTGTGACATCAAAATTATGAAGATGATATCTCCTTAAGTATTGATGCAATTGCCGAAGATTTAGGATGCATGTCCATACTTCTGGACGACATGGAACTTTTTAGCCACAAGTCTATATATGTCATGTTGAGAGTTGTGTTACATTGAAAGTTATTGTTAGTATGATTTTCTCCCTTTCTTTTACCGTTTCAAGTTGTAATGACTTTGTATGACTTCTCCTCTTTTTTTCCATAACACCTCGCTTCCACCACCACATTGTGCCATCAATACTCCAAATTAAGGAATCACTATTATAAGCAACAAGTTTCCTTGAATGAGAAGATTTCCCTAACTCAAGAGGCTTTGAACTAAGTGGATATTCTACAGTAAGAGTTGGTTAATGAAAAGATGGAGACATACGCTGCTAAGAAGGCATAAGCTAGAGCTCAGAAAAATTAGAGAATTGGTCTTTAGAAAGCCAAAGATGTGACTGATTTGGAGGGAGTCATTCGTGAGCGAGAAAACACAATCATTGTTCATTTGACTACTCTTAAAGCTTTGGAAAGTGATCTTGGGAAGAGCAAAAATGAGTCAACCAATTACTTGAAGGAACGAGAGAAGTTTAAGGGACAATGTATAAACTCAAAGATCGGGTTATTGAGCTTGAAATGAGCTCGCCCATAAGAAAAAATAAATTGCTTCTAAAAAGGCAAAAGTTTCCTTACTGACTCATGATCTTGAGATAGAAAGACATTATTCCTCTTCTTTGCAAGATAAAGCAGACCTTTTAGAAGCAGAGTTAAAGATAATCAATATTGCCACGTGCTCAATTATTTTAGATTTTAAGGAAAATAGTCTTTGGAAATAGCTTCAGCAATGATGTGATATCTGATGTTTTTATTTTATGGTGGGACCAAAAGGAAAATTCCATTGGGATCGGGTTTTGATCATTGTATTACTGGAGGTGTCATGCTGAGCTTTTTATTTTCCTTTTATTGGGGGATTGATTTTATTTTTATTCGCTATGTAAGGGTAGTAGGAGGAGAACATGATGTGATGTCATCATGATCTAATAGGTCACGCTAGTGTATAAGCATGATCTCATTTCTCTGTATTTCAGCTGACCTTCTAAAGTCCTGATAGGTATCACTTCCGTGTGTAGTTTTTCATTAATCAATATCATTATCATGCTTTTCTACGCCTCTAGGCTATTTAGGGATAAGGCATGGTGATTACAATCTCTTTAATTAATTGTGACGTCTCTTCATCTTCCTTATGAGACTATAAGAAACGAAGAAGACCCTTTAAAAAAATCATGCACCTTCTTGTATCTCTCCTTCCTTTCCTTAGAGTTTGCGAACAGTAAGTTTCTATTTCTTTTCATTTGTTTTATTTTTATTTTTCTGTATTGAAGGCTGAGATAGAAGAGCTCGAATAAAACACCTATTATTGAGAGTGTTGAAGAATCTACTCCTTTTGTGCACATACAAAATACTGTCATGGCTCTAAAAGAAGTCTAAACCTACTAAGATTGCTAAAAAAATCAGGACTTGTCATTTGAGAAAGTTGGTTCCTCCAAACAAATAAACCCCTTAGTTTATTATCAGCCCTCGACCTTGATGACAACAGATCTCATAAATATCGTGGATTACTTCTTGAGTTGAATGAGATAGATGCCCAACTTCCAATTGATCAGAATAAGGCATTTGACCATCTGAAGGGATTTTGGGGGGTTTTCTTCAGCTATTGAAATCGGGTATGCATTTTCCCATTTTTTGATGCGATGGTGAATGTGCTAAGAGATTTCAATTTGTGTCCCTGCTAAATTTCCCCAAATGTGTGGTTGGATTTTCTCGCTTTTGTGAAGGTTGGTGAGGATTTGAACATTCGCTTAACTAAACTTGTGTTTCCGTCGTGCTAGAAGCCTCTAAAAAGGATGAAGGATGAATGATCATTGGAAAATGAGCAGTTGTCTAAATCTTTTTTAATAGGAAAGATGCAAAGCATAATACATTTTAAGCCAAATGGGTTTGGCTCAAGGGTAACCCTTACCTCCCTCAAAGTGTTTATTCTGGAGGTTGTCCCTTTCAAACTAAGTGGAACAAATATTTGTGAAATTCAAGAACTTGGTTGCTTTCGATGCTCCAAGACTTGCCTTCCACCATCACAATAAGCCACCAATTTGCAAATTTAGGGAAGAACTGACTAAGGAAGTTGTGTTCTTCCGCGGAAGTTGGTTGCAGCAAAAATTGAAGCAGATTAGGCCAAAGATCAAAAGTCAAAGCTCATAAAAGGGAGAAAATATCCCTTAAATAAGGTGTTCAAACGAATGAGTTAAAAGGTATCATCCATGAGTGCGAACAGATCACTCACACTCATATTCCTACCTTGAAGACCATAAAAGATGATCTCCAACATGCCAAAGTTGAAGCTGAGACCTAACATAAAACCCACAATGTCTTTGCGAGTGGGTTTATTAGAGCAAGTCTAATGCAGCTGATTTGCTTGTAACTTTTATTGTTGTAGTTACAACCTAGCATTATGGCCATTGTTATTTTTTTTAGTTTGTAACCAAAAAAAGTTACAAACCTTACTTAACAGATAAAAAAAGCAAAATGGGACTAAAAAGAGGAGATTGGGTTTCATGGGAGGTGTGAGGCGTGTCAGGCGCACAAACAATTGCTTTTTACTTTATGTATAATTAATATTTTGGTCCCTACTTATTAATTAAATATTTGTTTTAGTCCAATTTTTTTTTGAAATAACACCTACTCTAATGGGATGTTACTTATACTCTTTAACTTATCCTATGTGGCACCTTATAAATTACAAAGTTTGTAATTTAGCACTAGGAATGCTTTTATCTCGAGAAAATTGTGACACGTCTTGAAGGAGCGCTTACATCGGAGAAGGAACAAGTTGACATTCTAACAACAAACATTCTAGCAACACACATTGTGGAGGATAGAGATAGGTCCTCAAATCTTCAAAATCATATGGAGTAGTTGAATACGAATATGGGCAGCTAAACACAACGATGGCCCAGCTAAAGGCCCAGTAGTTGATGATGTAAATGAGGCTCATGAGTTGGGGGCAGAAGATGAATCGTTATAGGGTCCATTTTTTGTGAGAGCTTAAGGTGAGGCATTCGAAGGCATATTTCCTTTTTTAGGTTAATCTTTTTGTGTCTACCGATCATGAGGAAAGGGGTGAAAAGTACTAGGAAGGGGGTTCCCCTCTTGTAACTTTACGCTACTAACTTTTCATTGATGATTGACTACCAAAGGGCAGGATTTTAGGAAAATACATAGCTTTTAAATGTTCACCGGAGGGTAAGATATAAAGATAGGTAGTGTTCCTGAAGGATGTCTACTGGTAAAACTTGCATAGAGCAACGGCATTCCAAGTTCGAGGTATTGATTTTTCCTATAGTTCTTTTAATCGAGATGTGTGTGTCTTGACACATTCAGTTATCTAAAAGGGATCTTCCTAGTTGTGCCCCAATTGTTCCATTTCCCAGTGGAGGATTGGGAAGCATCTTTATTGCAAATGACTATGTCTCCTAGATAGAACTATCTTGACCGCACCTTGTTCTCATGGGTGGACTTCATTCTTTCGTGATATGATGTCATTTTGATCGTTGTTTGTTCCCTTTTTTCTTCAAGGAGATCTAATTTTTCCTTCGCATATTTCTTCCAAAGATAAGATTCGATAGAATTTTGTCGGATGATCTTCTTTCGTTTGGGAGATCTGTACTCGTGGGATTGATGGTGATGATTGGGTGGTAGTGTTCGAGAATGATGATACCTTTGGTGATAAGGGCTAGACTTTCGGTCCCTTGACTGCCCTCAGGTTGCAACATGGTGGGAGTTTGTGGATATATCTCTCTTTTGTGGGAAGCTGTAGATGATATGATGTCTGATAAAATAGGCAATGGAATCGTGCTTGTCCGGATGTTTGTTTGCTTCTTTTGCCTCCTTTAACTCTGCCTTGACAACTTCCATTTGTGCTGCATGTTTGGCCATGAGGATGTTGTCATGGATTGAACTTATGTTGTAAATGATCGTCTTTATTACTTGATCCATGAACCTTCATTGTTCATGATCCAAAGAGCATAACTAGGCCTTTATTTGTTGATCTAGGGTTGGGTTAATCAAGATAGGCTCTATGATGTTGTAACTTACATCCACTAGGCATTGATTCCTAGTTGGTTGAGCTGGTGTAGAGGGGATGTTAGAGGCTGGTGGGATTATGAGGTTGTTTAGCTAAGTCATGGTATAAATCTGTTCAGATCCACGCTCACTGCACCAATTTGATGTGATGGAATCTGAACTAAACTTGACGAGTCCTCCAAATGCTTGTGATAAGACAGAAAATTGGCTAAAGAGAGGGCGAGAACTGGCGATCCCGCTCTGATGCCTAAGTTAGTGATGAGAAACGATACTACGTAATATGTAAATTTAGGTGAGCAAATAGAATGAATTGAATACTTTTTTAGTACTGTGTACCTTATATTTATAGGAGATATAGGTTGTGCGTCCTAAATGTGAATAGAGAACCACGTGACAGTCATTTAATAGAAATGTCAATAAGGGTTACAACAGACTGTGATTCTACTAATCACGGTGCTAGAAGCGTGACATCAACCTCTTTTTTAACTAATTCATGTAGCTCTGATAGTTACTATTGAGTGAACCTGTATTGATGTAATATCACATAATATCTCAACTTTGAACCACCTTCTAGAAGATCTCTCCAATATTTTCCCAAATTATATATCATATATGTATACTTCCATTAATTTAATGCATAACATGTGTTCCCACATTATCGATACTAAAATAATAAATATGGTGGAGCCATTTCATCTTTGTATTAGTATTGTTTGGAGATTTGACTACTTATGACACATCAATTTGTATGGGTCCATTTTCTATTTATTTAACATTTTCCATCCATATTTCTGGCTATATATAGAAAGAAAAACAGAAGAACATGAATCATTGTAAAGTTTAAGGAAAAAGAATCATGGGATCCTATGTTGCTTTCATCGTCCTCTTCTCTCTTCTTTTGGTAAGAATTTCTTATTACTCCCACATATCTATATTTTCAACTTAAATTCCTCATTCTTTGCAAAATTTGAATTCAGATTAGATAGATAGATTGATTATTGAGTTAAATAAAGTGGAAAAAAATGTTTATTGGTTTAGATATTCTTTATCTCTTATTTCTAATTAATATTATGAATTAGCTTTTACTAAAATATGTTGTTTTTTTATATTGTGCAAGTAGACATTTAACATCATCGGTGCAAGGAAAGATACGGGTAAATATTGGAAAGAAATTACAAAAGATGAGAGCATGCTGCAAACTGTAGCCTTGAAACCCGATTGTCACACTTCTGAAAATCTCAACCTCAAAAAATTAAAGAATTTTGATGAAACAGGATCATCCGATGTCACTATTTATGTTAACAATGATCAGAAACATAATTTCAACTTCAAAAAGTCGAACAACTTTGATGAAACAGAATCACCCGATGCCACTATATATGTTAACAACGATGGTCTTAAATCTTTGCCTAACCTCCAAAAATTAGAGAATTTCGATGAAACAGGTTCACCTGATGCCACTATATATGTTAACGGTGATCTCAAATCTCGGTCCAAGCTCCAAAAGTTGAAGAATTTTGATGAAACAGAAACACCCGATGTCACTATATATGTTAACGATGATCTCAAATCTCACTCCAAACTCCAAAACGTGAAGAATTTTGATGAAACGGAATCACCTGATGTCACTATACATGTTAACGATGATCTTAAATCTTTATCCAAACTTCAAAAGTTGAAGAATTTTGATGAGACAGAATCACCTGATGCCACTATATATGTTAACCATGATCTCAAATTTCTGTCCAAATTTCAAAAGTTGAAGAATTTTGATGGAGCGGGCTTACCTGATGCCACTGTAGTCCTTAATGATGTCAAAGACTCTTAAAGAAAAATTCAAAGTAATTAACTAATAAGGGGTCGACAGTTTCAGCTTGAGCAATTGGGAATTATATATTTGATGTACCTCCCCTAATTATATATATGCCTATTTCAATAATTTGTGTGCCATAATTATAATTAATTGCAGAAAAAGTGTTAAGAAGTTCAGCTTGCATAATTGAGACTATTATATGTAATTCTATCCCTTACATGTGTCTTTCTGTACTTATAATTATTATAACTAGTCGAAAACCCGTGCGATGCACGGGGTATGAAACTTTTATATAATTTAGATAAATAAATAAATTGACATATTTACTTTTAAATAATTTTATATCATGCTATGGAAAAAAAATTATATTATGTATATTTGAAATTAATATATATTTTTTAATGATAATTCAAATTAAGTTAATTTTAAAAATAATTGACTGATTTTTTATAAAATTTTAACTAAAGATTGATGATTTATTCATTTTTATAAAATTCAATGATTTGTACTTTTTAGGAATTTTAATACATTTTCATATTCCAAATATTGTGTAAAACAATAATAATAAAATAACAGATTAACTAAGAAATATATTAGAATATAATAAAAAACCAAAAATTGAATTAAACTATAATTAAAATTAAATATTATATTTACGATACAAAAGAATTACAATATAGGTTAAATAAAAATTGAATTAAACTACAATTAAAATTAAATATTATATCTAAGATACAAAAAGAATTACAATCTATGTTAAAATGGAAGCAACATCAATATATTATTCTATAAACTATTACAATCAATACTTTTCTAATGTTGCATATGAAGAAACTTTATCAATTCAATATGTTACATATAAAAAAAATAAAATTCGTAAGAATTAGTCACAAATTCATCTTGATGATAATTATTTTGGTTGATGGAATTTCATGATCATCAAGTATTCGAATTCAATTATTCATTCTGCTACAATAACCCAATATATCTAATTGAATCAGTTTAAGATGATGATTTCTCAAATTTTCATCTCGTAATATCTCATCAAGACATTCGATTAATTTGTTCTTCATTCTTTCAACATATAGAATATCAGCCATACTCGCAGATATCACTTATTTGACTTCGTTAATATTTTCTAATAATTATATATTCTTGAATTTTGTAAGTAAGAAAAACAAACAAAAGAATTGAAAAAAACGAAGGGACGAAAAAGATAATTAGGAGAGAACCATCTTCCTCTCGGGTTTTTTTTTTAAATAAGAGAGAATGTCGAGACATAAACGTATAAAGAGGAGAGTGAAAATATTTTTTGCCCATTAGTTAAACATTTTATTTTTTCTTAATAAAGTATTAAGTCCATAAATTAATTTTAGTGTGGCAGCCCGGAATTTGGCCAATGACTACCACCTAATGCACCAAGAAGTGCGGAATAGTATCGAGAAGAAGAATAGTAAGAACAAGGCCAAAGTTGACGAGCACCGAAGGGATGTGCAATTTAAAGTGGGGGATGAAGTAATGGTGTATTTGGGTAAGGAGTGACTCATGCACGCCCCTAGTAGTAAATTGAGACCGAGGAAGTACGGTCCATTCCGAATCACCAAGAGGATGAGTGCCAATGCCTACCAACTAACCCTTCCCAACTGGCTTGGGAAGATGTCTTCTTCTTTTAATGTGCAGGACCTCAGCTTGTGGAAGCCGGAGGGAACGTTGCCGACCAAGGTCACCGAGGCGGGACCCGACTCTTTCGAAGAAGGGGAGAATGATGAGGGCATCTTATCCCTAAGCCCAAGTCCGAAACTACGAGTAGCCACCCGGGAGAACCCACTCAAAGAGAGCAAGGAACGACCCAAAGCAGAGAACACGCGGGGCATGCCCAACCTAACGCAAGGCGTGGGAATGGTGGTCTTGGATGAAAAGCCATGTCAATTGGTGACGCGGGGCGCATCCCTTACCACGCGGGGCGTGATTGGTCACATCAAGCAAGAAAACTTCCAGGAGAGTAAACACGCAGGGCGCAACCTTTGGGCGCCCCGCGTAGATTCCACTCCGCAGATCTTCCACTTACAGGAGCCTTAAGACGTGGGACGTGGTCCACAGGACGTCTCGCGTGACGTCGATCCACCAGGTCAGGAGCTACATAATACGGGGCGTATTCCGCAGGACGCCTCGCGTACTGAACTCGAGCCAACCTCATCAAGTCCAGGAGCATTTTCACGCGGGGCGTAAACTCAGAGACGCGGGGCGTGTCGTGGCCTGGAGAGACCTCCGAAAGTCCAGGAGCATTTTCACGCGGGGCGTAAAATCCGAGACGCGGGGCGTATCATGACCTGGAGACTACTTCTCCTCCAAGCTCTCACCTTGGGGGGACCATTTCTGTGACACCCTATTTACTGTATTGCCATTGTGACTTATTTACTAAACTACCATTTTTCCTATTTTACCCTGCTAGCCAAGTGTTAACCAAAACCCTATTCATAGGCTTTTGGGTCTTTCTCTTTGATTTGAGGGAGAGTATTTAAGCTCCCATATTTTGTAATGTTCTCAATTTTGAAGAATTAAAACTTATAGCCTCCTTGAGAGCTTGGATTTCTATCATTTGGGTTAACTCAACCTTCAAGTATAGCTTGAGAAGATTGCATTCTTTGTGGATTTAAGATTAAAATCCTCAGTCGATTTCACCCTACATCAGTTGGTATCAGAGCCGAGTCGTTTTCCTTGATCGGAGACTTCTTCTCGGAGATGGTTCAACCACGTATCACCATCGACACCATTGGAACTCAAGAACAAAGGCTTGAAGCTCTAGAATCAAGCTTGAAAGCCATAAATGACAAGATGAGTGAGTTGGAAGAGAGGCAAGAAATGGAACGAAGAGAAAGGCGTCTTGATACGGAAAGACTTATTCTTGAGTTTCGGAATAGTCACATCCAACCCGCCGGAGAACCTCACCGGAGACAAGAGGAGCAAACCCATCGTCTACTTGAAAGGCAACCAACACCACCACCACGGATAACCTATGCACCCCAAGCAATGGACCCTCGGGTTCAAGAGGTAAGGCGGACTAATCCCATAACCATTAGAAATGTGGATAGTGATAGTGATGGGGAATTCTTTGATGATTATGACATGCCTAAGATTGCTAGGAATATGGGGATTAGAATTGATGATAATGCCATAAATGGTAGGCCTAGACATGATGTGCATGTGAATGATGTTGTTGGTCCCGCGCATGTGCGTGCCGGGAATATGGATATTGTGCATAATGATGTTGTAGGTGGTTACGAGAGGGGAAATGTGGGTTTGAATGATCCGTATGAAGGCCGAGGTAATGAGAGAGGCGGATATGTTAGAGAGCCGAATATGAGAAGGGAGTATGGTGGTAACTTTGAGCGGGATGACGCTTTTAAACTGAAAGTGGACTTACCTTCATTTGGGGGAGAACTTGATATAGAGGGCTTCCTTGATTGGCTGCTAGAAGTAGAGCGGTTCTTTGATTATTCGGGAATACCGGAAGATAGGAAGGTTCGTCTAGTTGCTTACCGATTGAAAGGAGCGTCAGTTTGGTGGGATAATGTTAAGGAAGGGAGAAGAAGAAGAGGAAGGGAACCGATTAGGTCTTGGTTGAGGATGAAGTCGATGTTGCGGGAACGGTTTCTACCACCCGATTATGAACAGTACATCTACAGTTCCTATCGGAATTGTTCTCAAGGCGCTAGAAGTGTGCACGAGTACACCTCGGAGTTCTTGCGGCTTTCGGCAAGGGCTAACTTGTCGGAAACCGAAAGCCAAAAGACTTCAAGGTATCTTGAAGGATTGAGGTACAACATCCAAGATCGGATTGGGACGCAAATGGTCATTCGGGTACAAGATGCTCGTAACTTGGCATTGAAGGCCGAAGCACAACTGAGTTTGAGGGGTCGAGAAGGTTATAGAAGGTCTGGGGCCGAGAGTACCTATGGAGGGAGAGGAGCTCCCAAGGGGATCGATAAGGGTAAGGGAATCGCCAGTTCAAGTGATTCCAAGGCGCCAAATACGGGAAAGGCATCTAGCGGAGATGTGAGGCCTTTTAAGGCGACATAACCCCCTAGGGGCAACAACCCTTATGCTAAACCGGCTCCATTCAAGTGTTTCCGATGTAACGAGCCGGGCCACCGTTCCAACGAGTGTCCCAAGAGAAGAAGTGCCAATGTGATTGAGCGGTATGAGGATGACGAGGACTGTGATGACGAGGGGGATGTTTGTTGTGATCCCGTTGAGGATGAGTATGGGGAAGAGTATGATGGCGACCACGCCATACACGTAGTGAGGAGGCTCCTAGTCTCAAGTCGAATAGCTTCAGATCAACGACACCAATTGTTCCGAACCCGATGTCTAGTGCAAGGGGTGAAGTGCAATGTGATCATTGATAGTGGGAGCCAAGAGAACATTATTAGTGATACCGCTGCCAAGAGGTTTGGGTTGGAGTTTGAGGCGCACCCTAGTCCGTATAGTGTGGGGTGGATCAAGGATGTCGGAGCAATGAAGGTCACTCAAAGATGTAAGGTCCCTCTTGAGATAGGAGAGTACCGGGATGAGGTTTATTGTGATGTGGTGGAGATGGATGCTTGTCATTTACTGTTGGGACGTCCATGGCAATTTGATAGAGACGCCACCCATGCCGGAAGAAAGAACACTTATCGTTTTATGAAGGACGGTATCAGATATGTTCTAACCCCTTTATCGGGGGAGTCCAAAGACAAAGGGAAATCTACCTTGATCGTTTGCCCAACTCACAAGGCATTTATTAACGAGTGTGAGGAAAGTCAAACGGTTTATGTAGTGATGGTGAAGGCGAGCACACCGACGGGAAGTGTGGGGAGTGAAACTGAAGAGGTTCCGGAGGAAGTGGGGAGATTACTCAATGAATTCCGAGATGTCTTCCCGGAAGAACTACCGGATGGATTACCACCCCTACGGGACATCCAACACCACATTGATCTAGTGCCGGGAGCTAGCTTGCCTAGTCTTCCCCACTACCGGATGAGTCCTAAGGAGAGTGAGATAATGAAGGAGAAGGTGGATGAGTTGATTAAAATGGGGTATGTGAGGGAAAGTATGAGCCCATGTGCAGTGCCGGCTTTGTTGACACCCAAAAAGGATGGATCGTGGAGGATGTGTGTGGATAGCCGAGCCATCAACAAGATTACAATTCGGTACAAGTTCCCGATTCCCCGACTTGATGATATGCTCGATCAGTTGAGTGGGTCCAAGGTCTTTTCGAAGATCGACTTGAGGAGTGGGTATCATCAAATCTGAATCAAGGCGGGAGATGAATGGAAGACAGCGTTTAAGACGCGGGATGGGCTATATGAGTGGCTAGTGATGCCATTCGGGATGACCAATGCACCGAGTACTTTCATGAGATTGATGAACCAAGTGTTGCGTCCGGTGATTGGGAAGTTTGTGGTGGTCTACTTTGATGATATCCTCATCCATAGTAAGACCCTAGAAGAGCATGTTGAGCACTTGAGGACTGTCTTAACCTTGCTCCGGGAAAACCAACTCTTTGCCAACACTAAGAAGTGTGACTTTGTGATGGAAAGTTTGGTGTTCCTTGGGTATGTGGTCAGTGGGAGTGGGATTCGAGTGGATGAAGAGAAAGTGAGAGCTATCCGGGAATGGCCGACTCCGAAGACAGTTGGGGATATTAGGAGTTTCCACGGGTTGGCTACGTTCTATAGGCGGTTCATCCGAAATTTCAGCGCTATCGTGGCTCCTATGACCGAATGCTTGAAGAAGGGTAGAGGTTTCAAGTGGGAAGATGAGCAAGAGAATAGTTTTACCTTGATTAAGGAGAAGTTAAGTACCGCTCCGGTGTTAGCTTTTCCGGACTTCGAGAAACTCTTTGAGGTGGAATGTGACGCTAGTGGCGTTGGAGTTGGGGGAGTGTTAATGCAAGAGAAGAGGCCCATAGCGTATTTCAGCGAGAAATTGTGTGACTCAAGGCAGAAATGGGCCACTTATGATAAGGAGTTCTATGCGGTAGTGAGGGCTCTCAAGACGTGGGAGCACTACCTTATTGGGAAAGAATTCATGCTGTACACCGATCACCAAGCCCTTAAGTACTTGGGGAGTCAAAAGCAAATCCGAAGCTCCATGCATGCTAGGTGGTCTGCATTTGTGGATAAGTTTCCTTATCGACTTCTGCACAAATCGGGTCAACAGAATAAGGTGGCGGATGCTTTGAGCCGGAGGGTTGCGCTTATGAAAACAGTGGCATTGGAGTTGACAGATTTTGAGCACATCAAGGGAGAATACGAGGATGACACCGATTTTAGTATTGAATGGGAGAAGTGTAGAAGGGGCACCGAAGAGGGTGGATATCAGCTTGTGGACGGATTTCTCATGAAGGGTAGCCAGCTGTGCCTCCCACACACGTCTATACGAGAAAGGGTAATCCGAGAGCTACATGGTGGAGTGTTGGGCGGTCATTTTGGTAGGGACAAAACCTTGGAAGCGGTTAGTTCGCGGTACTTTTGGTCCAAGATGAGGAAAGATGTGGCATATATCGTTGAGCGATGTGAGAATTGTCAAGGCTCCAAGGGGCATGCCACCAATGCCGGATTACGTATGCACTTGCCAATTCCGAAAACTATTTGGGAGGATCTCTCGATGGATTTCGTGTTAGGACTGCCAAGGACCCAACGGGGGATGGATTCGATCTTCGTGGTGGTGGATAGGTTTTCAAAGATGGCTCATTTCATCCCATGTCGAAAGACTAATGATGCCACCGCCATTGCTAAGCTCTTCTTCCGTGAGGTAGTGAGATTACATGGGGTTCCAAAGAGTATAGTGTCGGATCGGGACACGAAGTTTGTTAGCCACTTTTGGCGAACTCTTTGGGCTATTTTAGGAACTACCCTGAAGTTTAGCACCACAGCTCACCCCCAAACGGATGGACAAACCGAAGTGGTGAATCGGACTTTGGGAAATCTATTGCGGAGCAAGTGCCGAGATAGGCCCAAGATGTGGGATTATATGATCGCCCAAGCCGAGTTCGCCTATAACTCAGCCGTAAGTTCAACCACCGGGAAGTCACCCTTCGAAGTGGTGTACACTAAGGCCCCTAACCATTCGCTTGATTTGGGGGAGATTCCGAAGGTAGAAGAGAAGAGTGTGGCAGCCCGGAATTTGGCCAATGACTACCACCTAATGCACCAAGAAGTGCGGAATAGTATCGAGAAGAAGAATAGTAAGAACAAGGCCAAAGTTGACGAGCACCGAAGGGATGTGCAATTTAAAGTGGGGGATGAAGTAATGGTGTATTTGGGTAAGGAGCGACTCATGCACGCCCCTAGTAGTAAATTGAGACCGAGGAAGTACGGTCCGTTCCGAATCACCAAGAGGATGAGTGCCAATGCCTACCAACTAACCCTTCCCAACTGGCTTGGGAAGATGTCTTCTTCTTTTAATGTGCAGGACCTCAGCTTGTGGAAGCCGGAGGGAACGTTGCCGACCAAGGTCACCGAGGCGGGACCCGACTCTTTCGAAGAAGGCGAGAATGATGAGGGCATCTTATCCCTAAGCCCGAGTCCGGAACTACGAGTAGCCACCCGGGAGAACCCACTCAAAGAGAGCAAGGAACGACCCAAAGCAGAGAACACGCGGGGCGTGCCCAACCTAACGTAAGGCGTGGGAATGGTGGTCTTGGATGAAAAGCCATGTCAGTTGGTGACGCGGGGCGCATCCCTTACCACGCGGGGCGTGATTGGTCACATCAAGCAAGAAAACTTCCAGGAGAGTAAACACGCAGGGCGCAACCTTTGGGCGCCCCGCGTAGATTCCACTCCGCAGATCTTCCACTTCCAGGAGCCTCAAGACGCGGGACATGGTCCACAAGACGTCTCGCGTGACGTCGATCCACCAGGTCAGGAGCTACATAACGCGGGGCGTATTCCGCAGGACGCCTCGCGTACTGAACTCGAGCCAACCTCATCAAGTCCAGGAGCATTTTCACGCGGGGCGTAAACTCAGAGACGCGGGGCGTGTCGTGGCCTGGAGAGACCTCCGAAAGTCCAGGAGCATTTTCACGCAGGGCGTAAAATCCGAGACGCGGGGCGTATCATGACCTGGAGACTACTTCTCCTCCAAGCTCTCACCTTGGGGGGACCATTTCTGTGACACCCTATTTACTGTATTGCCATTGTGACTTATTTACTAAACTACCATTTTTCCTATTTTACCCTCCTAGCCAAGTGTTAACCAAAACCCTATTCATAGGCTTTTGGGTCTTTCTCTTTGATTTGAGGGAGAGTATTTAAACTCCCATATTTTGTAATGTTCTCAATTTTGAAGAATTAAAACTTATAGCCTCCTTGAGAGCTTGGATTTCTATCCTTTGGGTTAACTCAACCTTCAAGTATAGCTTGAGAAGATTGCATTCTTTGTGGATTTAAGATTAAAATCCTCAGTCGATTTCACCCTACATCAATTTGAGAATTTGAAGAGATTCAAATAATAATATTTTCTTAATTAATATTTTTTAATAATTTGTCCTATGATCATATTTCATTTTCATCTGTTAAAAACTCTTGAAATAATAACAATTTTGTACGAACCATAATATAATAGTTAAAAATTATATAAGCCAATATTGCAAAAGCAATTATCTCAATATCCATAATTAATGTACATTTTTAGGATTGTGAGCATCAAAATTTATTTTTATTTACCTTGATTTTGAATTCGTATCTAGCATAATCCACATTCTTCAAGAATAAATGATAACATCTAACAACATATACTAAAGAATAATACAAATTTACAAAATCTTTATTTTAGTCATTTTGAAAAAAAAAGACAAATAAAAAAGAAAACATGGATAAGGTAGCGAGAGGTATGGAACCTGGGTAACGACAGAAATGAAATTTCATCTCTGAAAAATAAAACTATAACAACTATTGTTTAATAAAAAGAAAACAACAACACAATTGAGAACAAAAATAACCACAACATATGAAAAAAAAATCGAAAAATTACCTTAAGAAACATAAGAATTTCTTGTAATTTTTGACACTTTTGTTTTTTCTGATTTTAGTTGTTCATGCATCTTCTATTTCTGTCGGATTTCTTCAATTGAAGCTATCAGTTTGGAAAAAAAAAGACAAATAAAAAAGAAAACATGGATAAGATAGCGAGAGGTATAGAACCTGGGTAACAACAGAAATGAATCTGAAAGATGAAACTATAACAACTATTGTTTAACAAAAATAAAACAACAACATAATTGAGAACAAAATAACTACAACATATGAAAAAAAATTGAATATTTACCTTCAGAAATATAATACTATCTATCGTGACCAATGAATATAATGGTGGAATACTATCTATGATGCTTTATATAGAAGTTTATTTGTGACTTTTGGATTTCCTTTGTTTTGTGTTTTTTCATCTTCCCGTAACTCTTTCTTTTTTTATTATTTTAATTAATAGGCTAGTAATTATTTAATATATTATAAATATAAATTTGTTATTTTTAATTAATTAAATATTTTTAATCTGATTTTTTACTACGTTGACAACTCATCAAAAAGACCTCTAAAACACTTCTTCTCATTTCTCTCTGCTTCCGTAATTATATATAGTATAGATAAGATTCCTACATACTGATTGTGTTTGTTTGTTTGATATTATGTATATAATTAAGTAGAAATTTACCAAATTATTAGTTAGTTTTCTAATTTAGTTAAAATAATGTGCTTATTTATTTATGCTTGAAATTGTAAATTTACAGTTTAAAATAAAGTTTTTCACAATTTTTTTTTTGATAATTGCATCATACATTAAAAAAAATTAGTTTTAAACCATTAATCAGTCTTGATCACATACACCTTAATGAGCATGTAGAATTTACTCATTCACCATTAGATCTAGGCTTATTAGAATCCTAAGGTGGAGATTCAAAGCATCTTGAGGCTTAGATTTAATAAGCCTAGATCTAACGGTGAATGAGCAAATTCACTTGCTCATTAAGGTGTATGTGAAAATTTCAGACTATTAAAAATATAAATTTTGAATCCATGTGAAATTAATAGCGATCTATTATATATATTTATAAAACTGACTTTTCTAATTATCAGTAATTTAATATGATAAAAAAAAATAAATACTTAATTATCGAAATAAAATATGACAAATCTAATTCACTAAAATTATCGAAATGATCACATGTCTCCTATGCTTTTTTTCATGTTATTAGGATAGTTTTATGGCTTAAGACCTTATCATGAATTCATGTTATTAAGCTAAAGTTATCCTACGAACTTTCTAAAAATTACATTTCAATATAAAAAATATTTATTAATCCGCTAAAGTAAAACATGAATTTTCATGTATAATAGACCAATTCATATACTGTGACACAGAATAAGCAATCATTATCAATAAGTGAACAACTTTATCTGTAACAAACGTAACAGAAAGGGTTAATTAAAAGCTTAGAGTCATCAGTAATCAAACCATAAGAAGAACGAAAAGAAGCTTATTGAAAATGTTCAATAACTGCAGCTGCAAGAGACTCCACAATAACATCATCTAGCCCTTTTATTCTTCCGCCAACTTAAGGCCTTCTCCTTAAAGCTTCTAAAAAGGGAGAATATATATTTTTTGTAAGCTTGCCAGACATAATTCTTTATCTTAAGAGGGACATGAAGAGAAACCATCACTAAGTATTTTATAACACCTCTGGACTAAAAAGTCCATAGGCTGTTTATACATCCAAAACCAATTTCATAAAATGAAATCATCTCTCTATTTAAACATTCACTTTATTTGTGAACATCTATGACCCCAAAATGAAATTTCTAATCAACTTTAATTCATGAAAATTTTTATTTTGAGGTAGTTAACAGTCATTTTCTAAAGTGTTAAACAAAGCGAGAAACCTCATTCATCTCTTGGTCGCAAAAAACAAAAAACCCCACTAGCATGTGTTTGACAATGAATTGTGATGTATACGCCCCTGCGTGTAATCACGGAGGTTTTTTCGGAATTTACCCTAAAATGAATTGTGATGTGTTAACTAAGTTTTAAGTTCAAAGCTTATTTTTCTAGTTATCTATGGTTTAATGTGATAAAAATAAAATATCAAATTGTTAACGATATTTTCGAAATATGCCAATTTCAACCTTGATTTTGTTGGTTTTTGCGAGCATGCCAAGAAAGCTGTTTCCTAAATTAATTTTACATTTTTGCGATTTCTGACTTCTAACAAACAAACGATTGGCGAAAGATTTAAGGACTAAAAGATCTTTCTTAAATTCCTAGCTCCACTACAGAAAGTTTAACTAACTTAAGTAATGGTCACCAAATCTATAGCGGAAGCAGAGAGAATGTATAAGAAGTGTTTTTAGAGGTCTTTTCGCTTAGTTGTCATCGTAGGAGAAAATATGAGCTTAAATTATCTATATTAATAGTAATTAGGAAATTTAAATATCATAACTACTATATTAATATCATTATTTCAGTTTTTTGGTTAAAATAAATTCATTAATTACACAACCTATACAAATTCTATCAAACGGTTTCATCAATTCAAAACCTTGAATTATAAATAGCATCTCATGACTCTGTTACTCTTCAATCTCTAATTTTGTCATTTTTTTATCGCTTAATAAAGATTTTGATGAATTTAAGGAATTCCTATTATCAGATGCAATCAAGTTATTTTATGTTCTTAATCAATCTTTTTCTTCTTCTCGAAAATTGTAAGGTAACTACTACCGATGAGGTCACTATATTTTCGATTTTATATGAACAATTTATGGTAAATTACATAATCGTGAGGATTGATAAATTTTTTACAAGTGTCTCAAACTCTTAAACAAATTTATGTAAATGTCAAATCTGGTAGGTTTTTAAAAACTATTTTTTCCCTACAAGTAACTAACTGAAAATTTGACAAAAATAAAGTTATGATATTCTTATATTTTAAGATTTAAAATCATATAATGATAAAATACACAATTTTTTTAATAAATGTAAATAAAATTTAAAATTTGATTTTTGATGTAATTTCCTCAATATTTATTGCCCCGCGCAACGCGCGGGCACAATACTAGTTAAAACTAAACACAAGGATTTTATATTTTATTTTAATTAATTGTGAAAATTTTGAATTTAAGAAAAGAAATGAGCAAATAATTGAGAAATTACAAAAAATGAATGGAGTATAATGCTTAGCATGTAGTTAGCCAATGAAAGTATTTAAAAAGAACCGAAAAACTTGAGAAATAACTCAAAGACTGAGTAGCTGCTACGATTGAAGCTTCTGACAGTGTAATCGAGTCACAAACTCGAAATATTTGGATATTAATTACCGAGAAAAAAGAAGCAATTGTATACAGGAAGAAGGAAAAAGGAAAAAGGCTGAAAAAAATGGTTGAAATAAGAAGAAATGAGAAAGAAAAGGTTTAGAAGAGTTTTGGGTTTTTTTTTTTTTTTTGGTTTTTGGTGTGTGTGTTGTGTTTTGTGAATTATGGTATTTATAGACAAAATATTCATAGAACAAGGCTCTCGACTGCTCCACTAACTTCATTCCCGTGCCATGTTTGCCTAGACTTTAGGAACAAGATTGAAGTAAAAAAAACATGGGTAGTGGGTAGTGAGATGGTTGGAATTTTTTTTACTTAGATTATCTCTGAGAGCCAGAGTGCTTTCCTTTCAGGACGCTTAATTACGGACAATATTATCGTAGCTTATGAGGTCATTCACAAGTTAAAAAGTATGAGGAAAAATAAAAAAGGATTGGAGGCACTTAAACTTGATATGAGTAAGGCGTATGATCGAGTGGAGTGGGATTTTCTTCGCACCATGCTGGTAAAGATGGCGTTTCCGACTAAATGGATAATATGGATTTTGATGACTCTTACTTCGGTTTCCTATACCATCATGCAAGACGGAAGAGAAATTGGGCCAATTATCCCGACTAGAGGTATCCGTCAAGGAGATTGATAGGCGTAGGATCTAGGTGTGTAGAGCTTTTCTAATGACGACTTAAATGTGTATTGCGATGAAGGTGCTACTAGTATAGATGTGATCTTTCTAATGCTCTAACTCTACTAGACGCAACGACTACTTAGGGGCAAGTGTACCCCGTCGTATCAAGTAATATTCCGGTTAAGACCGGGTATCGAATCCACGGGATTTATAACTGCAAGTATTAGACGACTCGGTTTCGTATGTTATTTAAGCGGTAATTACTTTGGGGTTAAGTAAGACACAACTACACACTATTCCTCACTATTGGCGACACAGATTTATGTAGCTAAAACTCTATGAAGTGGGATGAATATGATAAGTTATAACCATGATAAATAATGACTCTAAATGTATACGGATAATAGTTTACTCTTGCAAAGACGACCAAGTGTAGTAGAACCGACCCGTGAAGTATTTAGACTACGTGATTCCTAGTCAAGGCGTGTCTAATGCGGGGGAATTAGAAACTAGGGCCCGTAAGTTCCGTGGCTTGTCAATTCCTACGGTTTCCGATTTGTCACTTCTGGTAAGGCAACACCTATATAACTCCCTAAAGATAGCCCGAATGGCGGCGGTAATCGCGTTCTCCTACACAATAATCAATTATCAATATCAAAACAAGCAATAAACATTAACACATAAAGGGAAATAAAGATTATAAATCATAAATTATAAATATGGAAAGTGATTAGATGAAATACAACCAAGCCTAGTACATAGGAAGAGTACAAGCTAATCAGCAAGTAAAAAGGGAGAATCCGCCCTTGGAACTAGCTAACCGGACTCAAAGCCGTCTCCTAGGTCGTGGAGGTGGAACTCTCGAGCTTGGTGACGATTGGTGGAACGGAACGTCAATGGAACGCCGGAACAACGAACAAGCTCTCGAGGGGCAGAGTTTAACTTACAAAATCTGAATCTAAATTACAAGGAAAGAAAAGAGTATAGTGTAGCTCTCTAGTATGTAATTGGTATCAAATGAAGTTCAAGAGCTTCCTATTTATAAACATCAAGCAAGGGCAAGTTTGTAATTTCACAAAGCACAAGTATGGAGCAACATTATTTGGTGCAGAAATCCCATGATACGCCCCGCCTACATTGGTCTACGCCCCGCGTAAATGCCCATTCCGTCAGAAATCTCCTGCATGTGGACCAATTCGTTGTCTTGTTGTCTCAAGCACGCCCTGCGTAAAGGATTGTACGCCCCGCGTGTTTGAGTCTCTGGAGTTTTATTGCTTGAATTGGTGCTTTTACGCCGTGCGTAGCTGAAGTACGCCCCGCGTAAAAGAGTCTCTGATCTTTTTACGTTGAAGAATTGCCTTTTACGCCCCGCGTATATGGTGGTACGCCCCGTGTAAGGAGAGTTGACTCTGGGAGACAATGCAGTCTGACTTTCAGGATTAGGCCAATTATTACCGACATGTGTCATACGCCCCGCGTAGAGTGGCATACGCCCCGCGTATGCTGAGTCAGTTCCACATGGCTTCTGCGGATAAGGCAATCATTACCGACACCATGTTTCACGCCCCACGTAGGGGATTATACGCCCCGCGTATGGAGTGGATTTTTGCTCCTTTCTCGTACCTGAAATACAAATCTTGAGAGCCGAGTTAGCTTGACGTTTTTATTTCCTAAACTAATCAAAAACGAGGAAAATAAACTGAAAGTACGAGATTTATTTTTATTTCTTTATTTTATCAAAAACACTTTATTTTTGTAATTAAACTTATTTATTTTATCCAAAATCAACCCGTAAATCACGCTGAAAAATAGGGGTAAAATATCCCTATCAAACCTCCTCGGACTTTAAAGTTTTACTTGTCCTCAAGTAAAAGAAATCGAAAGACAAGGGATTGAGAAAATTAAGAAACAAACCGAATGTTGGTTTTGCCAAGTGCGTGATTTCAAAGTTATGGTTTTGTGCAAAGGTTCCGATAAGTACCTACGCAAACAATTGAGTACGAAACTTGTCTGAAACCTCCATGATCAAGATTTAATAGGCAATATTAACGGGGGTTGATTATCTTCTGAGAACCCGATAGTACCTCACCAAGGGATTTCGCTCTTACGCTCAATTTTAGGTGGGTCGGTGTTTTATCACTCTTCTTTGCACTTACTCGAGATCATGTTGAATTTGCATTTTTATCCGGGGTTTTCCTCCTAAAATATGGTTAGGCGATATTAAAAATGAACTCGGAGGGGGGTTGTAATGTGGGTGGCTTCTTTAGTGGTTAGTTTAAAGAAACTCGAGTTCAAAAACACCGTTTTGTGATTGCACCGTATTATTGCTTATTTCGGCCTTGGCGAATTTTACAAGACGTACTTCAAAATTGCTCGGGTGGAGCTTTGAGAATGCCTTATTATTTATTGTATCCTTTGTTTTGATAGAGGCACAAAAACAATATTTTGAGAGCTAATGGTGCTCATTTGCTAAGGTCGTGACTTATTTCGGGTAATTCGGGTGCAACTTGATTATGTCGGTAATTGAACAAGAGGAAAAAGGGGTTAAATGTTAAGAGGGTATTAACAAAAAAGTTGGTTAATAGGCTCGAGGGGGTTTCCTAATGTTTAATGAAAACGAGAAAAATAAATTAAGAAAAATTAGCCTAAGTGGGTTCGGTTTATCATCTATTGCCTTTTTACCATAATAAGTGTACTTAACCCGGTATTAGATGCAAATTCTATGAGTCGAGTGAAGTCAAAGTTCTCGAAAAATTGTGAAAGAATTAGAGTTCTCGTACGAACTCTTTTAGGCTCAAAATACCTCACAAAGATTCGGGTTTAAATTGTGTACTATCAAGTCTTCGCTAAATTCTCAATTATCCCGTTTTTATTGCCTTTTCAAAGTTCATTATGGAGATAGCATTCAGGTTTAAGACTCAATGCCTTAGTTTAGTACTAATCCTAAGTTTTGCACAAATTCCCTAACTTTAAGATCAAGACTAAAATTTCTTAATCGAATCATTCCTTTATGTTCCGACACTTTTATTTTTGATGACAAATAACGGAACTTTAATTAATTTCCGAAGGAGGGATAGCATGTCGGGAAAATTTAAAAGAGTCAATAAATTAGTTTAATTATTTTGTTGTTATTAAATTTTTATTTTTGTTTTTGGTAGTGCAAAACAAACGTTAAGTGCAGGGTTGCACGTCCCTCCGCGTTATTTAAAATGACGCCTATTCCAAGGGCGTTGCAAAAAGAAACTAAAACAAAAACAAAAATAAAACTAAAGAAGGGAAGGAAGAAGGCCCTAAGTGGCCAGGGGCCCTATGCGAGGCGTGCCCAAGGGGGCGCTCCGCGTAGGGTGGCGTTTATATCCCTTATTTGGGCAGAGACTCAAGTATGCTGGGCGCAATGTGGAGGCGCCCTGCGTAAGTTGTTGTTTTTATTGTATTTGGAGTCAGAGACTCAAATACGCGGGGCGTAATAGGGGACGCCCCGCGTGTTTGAGTTTCTGAACTTTAGGAACCACGGAAAGGAACTTATACGCGGGGCGTAAGAGGGGGTACGTCCTGCGTAAAAGGTGTCTCTTGTAGAATTTTGGATCAGAGGCACAAAGACGCGGGGCGTGCATAGGAAGACGCCCCGCGTATTGTGTCGAATTGGGATTTGGCTTTCCGTGGCTGGGAAGCGAAACGAAGAAAACAAGGGAAAATTGAACAGATATATACAAGGAGTTTGAGAGAGTCAAACCAATGCTACGTTTAGAGTCGGAGTAGCTCGACTTTCCTTTCCGATGTGCAAGCTTATGGTGGTGCGAGGAGTGTGGTTTCGCTTTGTGGTGGAAAAATACCGCCGCGGTATATCTTTAGACGGTGGCCATTGACCCGTAGGGTTGCATTATCGGGACCTTGGATTTTGCATGCCCCGGAGGGGTGCACATTAATGACGGTGTATGGTCCCGACCACCGACTTTTCAATTTTCCGGGAAATAACCGGAGGCGAGAATTGTAGAGGAGAACTTGATCCCCCTTGTGGAACTCCCGAATTTGGATGTGCTTGTCGTGCCACCGCTTGGTACGTTCTTTGTAGAGTTTGGCATTTTCGTATGACACTAAGAGGAGTTCATCAAGAGTATTGAGTTGGAGGAGGCGGTGGTCTCCCGTAGCCTGCATGTCAAAATTTAAAAATTTCAGCGCCCAATAGGCTTTATGTTCCAATTCCACAGGCAAATGGCATGATTTTCCAAAAACTAGACGATAAGGGGACATCCTGATGGGCGTCTTAAACGCCGTGCGGTAAGCCCAAAGAGCATCATCGAGCTTCAAGCTCCAGTCTTTTCTAGAGGAGTTAACCGTTTTTTCTAAAATACGTTTTAACTCTCGGTTAGAAACCTCAACTTGCCCACTAGTTTGCGGGTGGTAGGGTGTAGAGACTCGGTGTGCAACCCCATATTTAAGTAAGAGTTGATCGAATTGTCGGTTGCAAAAATGGGAACCCCCGTCGCTAATGATAGTCCGAGGGGTTCCGAACCGAGTGAAAATGTTTTTCTTTATGAATTTCCCTACCGCCTTAGAGTCATTTGAAGGTAAGGCAATGGCCTCCACCCATTTGGAGACATAGTCAACCGCTACAAGAATGTAAGCGTTGTTATGCGACTTAGGGAAAGGTCCCATGAAGTCTATCCCCCAAACGTCAAAAAGTTCGCAAACTAAGATCCCTTGTTGGAGCATTTCGTGTTTTCGGGAAATGTTTCCGCTCCTCTGACAAGCGTCACATGATTTGACGAAGTCTTGGGAATCTTTGGACAAAGTAGGCCAATAAAACCCACATTGTAAGACCTTTGCCATAGTCCGACTAGGGCCAAAATGGCCCCCCGGCTCTTAGGTATGACATATATGTAACACATGATTAACCTCTTCTTCCGGTATACACCTACGAATAATGTTATCGGCACAAGATTTGAATAGATAGGGTTCTTCCCAAAAATAATGCTTAGCATCGTGAAAGAATTTCTTACGCTGCTCATATGTAAGGTGCGGGGGAAGAATATTACCGGCTTTGTAGTTTGCCATATCGGCATACCAAGATAAAGATGTTACCACGTAGAGTGCTTCGTCGGGAAAGGTCTCCTTAATCTCAACAGTTTCCGAAGATTCGCCTTGCTCGCCTTGTAAGCGAGAGAGATGATCGGCCACAACATTCTCCACTCCTTTTTTATCTTTGATCTCGATGTCGAATTCTTGTAGGAGTAGGATCCACCGTATCAAGCGGGGTTTGGCATCCTGCTTAGTCATCAAGTACTTGAGAGCTGCGTGGTCAGTGTATACGATAATTTTGGATAACACAAGATATGACCTAAATTTATCGAAAGCAAAAACAACGGCAAGCATCTCCTTTTCCGTGATGGAATAGTTTTGTTGGGCCTCATTGAGCGTTTTGCTCGCATAATAGATAGGGCGAAAGAGTTTATCCACCCGTTGGCCCAAACAAGCGCCTACAGCTAAATCACTCGCATCACACATGAGTTCAAAGGGGAGGTTCCAATTGGGTTTCACCATGACAAGTGCATTAACTAGTTTTTCCTTTAGCGTATTAAATGCAAGTAAACATTCGGGGGAAAAACTAAATTCTGCATCCTTTGCAAGGAGTTGGGTCAAGGGGGTTGCTATCTTAGAGAAATCCTTGATGAATCGTCTATAGAACCCCGCATGACCCAAGAAACTCCGAATTCCCTTAACGTTGATTGGTGGAGGTAGTTTTTCAATTACCTCGATCTTGGCCGGGTCGACCTCGATCCCCTCCATGGACACCTTGTGTCCCAAAACAATGCAATCTTGAACCATAAATTGACATTTTTCCCAACTGAGCGCAAGGTTAGTGTCTTCGCAACGTTGGAGAACCTTATCAAGATTACTTAAACAAATTTCAAAGGACGACCCAAAAACAGAAAAATCGTCCATGAAGACTTCCATGAAATCCTCAATCATTTCGGAGAATATAGCCGTCATGCACCTTTGAAAGGTGGCGGGGGCGTTACAAAGCCCAAATGGCATCCGCCTATATGCAAATGTCCCATACGGACAAGTGAATGTCGTTTTTTCCTGATCCGAAGGATCGACGGGAATTTGCATATAACCGGATAAGCCATCGAGGGTGCAAAAGAATTTATGACCCACCATTCTTTCCAACATTTGGTCGATGAACGGCAGGGGAAAATGATCTTTTCGGGTGGCTTCGTTAAGTTTTCTATAATCAATGCATACTCGCCATCCGGTTACTTTCCGTGTAGGGATTAATTCCCCTTGATCATTTTCCGTCACCGTTGTGCCCCCCTTTTTGGGAACACATTAGACCGGGCTAACCCATGGACTATCGGAGATAGGAAAGATTATACCTGCGTGGAGGAGTTTGATTACCTCGGCCTTCACTACCTCTTTCATATTGGGGTTAAGCCGTCGTTGCGGCTGCACGGAGGGCTTGACTTTATCCTCCATAAAGATGCGGTGCGTGCAAATGGTGGGGCTGATCCCTTTTATGTCGTGAATGGTCCACCCAAATGCGCCTTTATGTTTTTGTAATACCGCAATTAATGCCTCCTCCATTGCCGCTGTCAAAAGCGAAGAAATAACAACCGGTAAGAAATTAGGAGGTTGCAAAAATACGTATTTTAAATTAGGAGGCAAGGGTTTGAGTTCCAAAGTTGGAGGTTCCTCAAGGGAGGTCTTCGGCTTTGCTTTGCTATCCCGGTCTAAACCCTCAAACTGGCTCCTTGCCAACAGACATCGTTCTATTTCGGAGGAGTATTCAAACGGCTTGTTCAATGGCTCCTCATCCAAATGCTCAATACCATCCATTTTCGAAGAGTTTCCTGCGGAAGACCTATCACAAAATTCTTCAACGAAAAGATCAATGGAATCCATGAAATTTACAGAATTACAATCCGCCATGGTATTAGATGGAAATTTCATGGTTTTATACACGTTAAATTCTACCTCTTCGTCTTGCAACCGTAGGATGAGCTTACCTTCGTGGACGTCAATGAAAGTCCTACCTGTTGCAAGGAATGGTCGTCCTAGGAGGATCGGTACCGAATCGTCTTCCGCCATATCGAGCACTACAAAATCGGCGGGGGTCTCCACCATTCCTTTTGGCCGGGAAATGGATCTATCGGCCAGCTGAAGCGTCATATTGGTAGGCTTAGGTTCTTCCAAGCCGAGCTCCCTGAATACAGATAAAGGCATTAGATTGATGCTAGCACCTAAATCACATAAAGCTCTCCTAAACTCAACATTACCAATCGTGCAAGGGATAGAAAAACTACCTAAATCCTTGAGTTTAGGTGGGAGTTTGTTCGTTATAATTGCGGAGCATTCCTCCGTGAGCGCTACCGTCTCATTATAATCCAACTTCCTCTTTTTGGCGAGGATTTCTTTAAGAAACTTCGCATATGTGGGCATTTGCTCCAATGCTTCCGCAAGGTGAATTTTAATGTGAAGTTTCTTAAAGATTTCCAAAAACTTGCCGTATTGGTGGTCCAATTTTTCCTTTTTAAGTCGTTGTGGAAAAGGGAGCTTCGACACGTAAGCTCTAATTGGGTCACACACATTTTTATTCTTATCCAAGGAAGTTAAGGGTTTTGGATCCGAACCGGGGTTGCTTACCACTTCCGGTTCATTACTTACCTGTGGAGCGGGTAGAGTCGCCTTTGGAACCTGTGGTTCCAAACCCTTACCACTATGGAGAGTTATTGCTTGTGCGGTCTCCCAATCTTTTGGTCTCGGGTTTTGTTCGGTGTTAGTCGGGGGAGACCCATGTTGTCTCCCTTGTTGTTGGCGACTTAATTGGGCTACTTGCTGTCCCAAGTCCCTGCAAAATGCTTCGTTGTTAGCAAGACGGGAAGATATTTCTTTAAGAAGATCAATTACCATTGTGTCTTGCGCATTGCTAGGAGGTTGTGATTTTTGCCCTTCTTGGTTATGAGGGAATTGGCCCACCCCTTGTTCCACAAATTTACCATGGGGTTCGGATGGGGGCTTCAATACATTCCGCTCGTTATCATAAGATGGAATGTGTTGAAGCCTCCTTCCGTTGTTATGGTGGTGATAAGCATGCGTGTTAGGATAGGAGTTATAATGAGAATTATACCTGTGTTGTCCCCCTACATAACTTACGCTTTCGGTGTCACCGGAGAAAGGGCTTCCGGCTTGACAATCCTTACCTTGGTGGCCACCACCACAGTGAGAGCACACTAAGACTTGTGTTGAATTTTGGAGGCTCATTTGCGCCATTAAGGTGTCCAGTTTCTTGTTCATTTCGATCATGAAGATCGTGGGAGCCTCGTCTTCTACGGCAAAGGTTTGATGTTGTGAGGGTCCGACAAGCCGATCTTCTTTCCATTGGACGCTTTTCCTAGCTAATTCATGAATGAGCTCATACGCCTCGCTTGCCGATTTGCGAAACAAATCCCCACCTGCGGTGGAATCAACGGTTGCATGATTAGTCGGTGAAAAAGTACTTACTAAATCATGCTTAGGGATATCGTGATGGGGACAGCTTCGGAGCAGCTTTCGGAACCTAGCCCAAGCTGAGTGGAGGGCCTCGTATCTAAGTTGCCGAAAGGAAGTGATATCTTTTCTCAATTTAACCGTTTTAGAGGGCGGGAAGTAGTAAGATAGGAATTCCTGCTCGAGTTCCTTCCATGATGTAATCGATCCCGCCTCTAACGAGTGCAACCATTCCAACGCCTGTCCTATCAAAGAAAAAGGAAATAGTTTTAGTTGGACGGCCTTAACTGGGACATTATTTTGCCGTGAAGTTTCGGCGCACATAAGAAATTTATCAAGGTGTTCGTTAGGGTTTTCATGGGGTTCCCCTCCGAATTAACCGAATTGTTGGATTAATTGGATCATGCTAGTCTTTATTTCAAATGTGTCGGCCGGAATGGTGGGGGCAACGATTCCGTGGCGGATTTGAGGACGATGTGGAGCAATAATCTCCAACATCGAACGCGTGTCGTTGCCTTCACCATTACGATCGTCATTCACAGGTTGTTCCGACACCCTTTGGTTGAGCTCGGGCTGGTTAGCTTCATCGTTGAGATTTGCCATTCTCTCTTTTCGAATCCTACAAAGAGTACGTTCAATTTCGAGATCAATAGGAATAAGAGAATCACTTTTTGATCGGGTGTGCATAAACTAAAACAAGTATAAAAGAATTATCCACAAGAAAAAAAATAATGTTAGTCAAAATATATATAAACAATTTATACAAAAAGAATGCTTAAACTAACAATGAAACGTTTTTGTCTAATATTGTAGGAAATTATAAATCCCCGGCAACGGCGCCAAAAACTTGATAGGCGTAGGATCTAGGTGTGTAGAGCTTTTCTAATGACGACTTAAATGTGTATTGCGATGAAGGTACTACTAGTATGGATGTGATCTTTCTAATGCTCTAACTCTACTAGACGCAACGACTACTTAGGGGGAAGTGTACCCCGTCGTATCAAGTAATAATCCGGTTAAGACCGGGTATCGAATCCACGGGATTTATAACTGCAAGTATTAGACGACTCGGTTTCGTATGTTATTTAAGCGGTAATTACTTTGGGGTTAAGTAAGACACAACTACACACTATTCCTCACTATTGGCGACACAGATTTATGTAGCTAAAACTCTATGAAGTGGGATGAATATGATAAGTTATAACCATGATAAATAATGACTCTAAATGTATATGGATAATAGTTTACTCTTGCAAAGACGACCAAGTGTAGTAGAACCAACCCGTGAAGTACTTAGACTACGTGATTCCTAGTCAAGGCGTGTCTAATGTGGGGGAATTAGAAACTAGGGCCCGTAAGTTCTGTGGCTTGTCAATTCCTACGGTTTCCGGTTTGTCACTTCCGGTAAGGCAACACCTATATAACTCCCTAAAGATAGCCCGAATGGCGGCGGTAATCGCGTTCTCCTACACAATAATCAATTATCAATATCAAAACAAGCAATAAACATTAACACATAAAGGGAAATAGAGATTATAAATCATAAATTATAAATATGGAAAGTGATTAGATGAAATACAACCAAACCTAGTACATAGGAAGAGTACAAGCTAATTAGCAAGTAAAAAGGGAGAATCCGCCCTTGGAACTAGCTAACCGGACTCAAAGCCGTCTCCTAGGTCGTGGAGGTGGAACTTTCGAGCTTGGTGATGATTGGTGGAACGGAACGTCAATGGAACGCCGGAACAACGAACAAGCTCTCGAGGGGGAGAGTTTAACTTACAAAATCTGAATCTAAATTACAAGGAAAGAAAAGAGTATAGTGTAGCTCTCTAGTATGTAATTGGTATCAAATGAAGTTCAAGAGCTTCCTATTTATAGACATCAAGCAAGGGCAAGTTTGTAATTTCACAAAGCACAAGTATGGAGCAACATTATTTGGTGCAGAAATCCCATGATACGCCCCGCGTACATTGGTCTACGCCCCGCGTAAATTCCTGTTCCGTCAGAAATCTCCTGCACGTGGACCAATTCGTTGTCTTGTTGTCTCAAGCACGCCCTGCGTAAAGGATTGTACGCCCCGCGTGTTTGAGTCTCTGGAGTTTTATTGCTTAAATTGGTGCTTTTACGCCGTGCATAACTGAAGTACGCCCCGCGTAAAAGAGTCTCTGATCTTTTTACGTTGAAGAATTGCCTTTTACGCCCCGCGTATATTGTGGTACGCCCCGCGTAAGGAGAGTTAACTCTTGGAGACAATGCAGTCTGACTTTCAGGATTAGGCCAATTATTGCCGACATGTGTCATACGCCCCGCGTAGAGTGGCATACGCCCCGCGTATGCTGAGTCAGTTCCACATGGCTTCTGCGGATAAGGCAATCATTACCGACACCATGTTTCACGCCCCGCGTAGGGGATTATACGCCCCGCGTATGGAGTGGATTTTTGCTCCTTTCTCGTACCTGAAATACAAATCTTGAGAGTCGAGTTAGCTTGACGTTTTTATTTCCTAAACTAATCAAAAACGAGGAAAATAAACTGAAAGCACGAGATTTATTTTTATTTCTTTATTTTATCAAAAACACTTTATTTTTGTAATTAAACTTATTTATTTTATCCAAAATCAACCCGTAAATCACGCTAAAAGATATGGGTAAAATACCCCTATCAGAGATCCACTTTCACCCTTTCTGTTTTTAATATGTGCTGAGGGGCTGTCCTCTATTCTTCAAGCAAAGGAACGGAATGGACTGTTACATGGGTGTAAAATTGCACAACAAGCACCACGAATATCGCATTTATTTTTCATGGACGATAGTTACTTATTCTTTCAAGCTACTGAAAAGGAAGCAGATGTGGTTCACCAATGTCTTCAGTTATATGAAGCAGCCTCAGGTCAGCGAATTAATTTTCAGAAATCGGCTCTTATTTTCAGCAAAAGTTCATCGGCTCAGAATAAAGCTAATATATGTTCAAAACTTGGGGTTCAGGAAGTTGATGACATGGGGTTTTATTTAGGGGCTCCAGTAACCGTGGGAAGAAGTCGAATGCAGACATTCAACTTTCTCAAGGATCGTATATGGAACCGAATCAATGATTGGAAAGAAAAGTTTCTATCTAGGGCGGGAAAGGAAGTGCTAATCAAATCCGTGTTACAATCTATTCCTACATACATAATGAGTGTATTCCTAATGCCAGATCAATTTTGTGATGATATCAACAAAATGCTTAATAGATTTTGGTGGCGCTCGAATGGACAAAATTCTACTGGTATTCATTGGCAGAGATGGGAAAGGCTAAGCAGGCCAAAAGCTGACGGGGGCACGGGCTTTCGCAATATTCACTTGTTTAATCTTGCTTTATTGGCAAAACAAGGATGGAGGATTATACTAGAGCCAAATTCACTGGTGAGCGGAATATTAAAGGCTAAATACTTCCCTGAGAGTAATTTTCTTCAAGCAGAGATTGGCCATAATCCTTCTTTTATTTGGCGTAGCATTCTAGCAGGTCGAAAGGTTCTTTTAACGGGGCTGCGGTGTAAAATTGGGAATGGTTCATCCGTGGACATATGGTCCTCACCATGGTTACCGAGTAAAGCTGATCCGCGACCAGCAAGGATGGTGATAATGCAGAATATGCCCAGTCTGGTTCAAGAGCTACTACATGATGATGGAAGATGGAATAAAACGGTAATCCGATCCTTGTTTGAAGAACGTGACCAGCAACTTATTCTCTCTATTCCACGAAGAAACATATCCTTTGATGATGGCTGGTATTGGATACATGATATAAATGGTAAGTATTCGGTTCGGAGCGGGTACAAAGTGCAAATTCAACCAATTATTCAGGATCTTAATCTTGTGGATGTCAATTGGCTAATGATTTGGAAGCTTCAAGTCCAACCTAAGGTTAAAAAATTTATCTGGCGTCTTTTTTCTCTCTGTCTCCCTACGTTATCTAATCTTACCAGAAGACACAGTCATCATCCGAATATTTGCCCTATATGTGGTGTAAGCAATGAAAATCCACATTTTTTTATCATGTCCTATGGCCCGTCAGGTATGGATTTTATACTTTGGGGATCAAAGGATGGATATGGTGTTTGATTTTTTGAATTGGCTGTCAAATATGTTAATATTGGCCTCAACATCTGTGTTAGCAGAAATTACTGCAATTATTTGGGGTTTGTGGAAGTATCGGAATGGTGTTCTGTGGGAAAAAAATATAAGAGTTCAGGGGATGTCTATGCAATGGCCAAGGATGAGCTTAATGCTTGGAAACAAGCAAAACTTCTTAAGTTGAAGACTAGTCCACAAAAACTTGCTGCTAATGAGATTTGGATGTGTCCAAGTGAAGGTTTCTTTGCTTGTAATGTTGATGCAGGTATATTTGAAGAAGAAGGATACAGCTCTTTTGGCTTTATTATTCGAAATCATCGGGGGCAATGTATCTTTGCTGCTCATGGTCCGCTTGATGGCTGTTACAATCCGACTGAAGCTGAAGCGGTGGCAATCCGGGAGGTACTCTCTTGGATTAAGCAAAAGGGATTCACAAAAATGGAAGTCTGTTCTGATTGTATGGTTGTTGTCAATGCAATCAATCATCCTTGTCCGAACTTGTCATATTTGTCTGATATTGTTTCTGATTGCATTTCATTGATTAACGAGTTAGAAGATATTTCAATCTCGTTTGTTAGGCGTTCAGCAAACATTGCTACCCATGCATTAGCTAGGGCCGTAAGTTCTGTGTCTGTTCGTGGAGAGTGGGCTTGTCCGCCTCCGTTTATTAGTGATGTTATTCTTTCTGATCTAAGATAATAAAGTTTCTCAGTTTCAAAAAAAAAACTTGGAATTATTGCTTAGTTTGCACAGAAACACCCGTAACTTTTTCGGTATAGTTTTGTTTTGGCTCCATGAATAGTCTTCAAACCCGTAAGACGTGGATGAACAATAATATTAAATCGAACCAACAAAACTCTGAGTAAAACATGTCAAAAAAAAAAAAAGTTTTTCTAGACCTATAAAAATTGCTAAAAAAAATAACCCACTAAACCATGACTTCCTTTTTTATCTTTTCAATTATTTCTAAACACTTTTAGTTTTATCAATAAAGAAATTTAGACTATATTCTAATCATTTTTAAAAAAATCCATAGCCAAGTGTAAAAAGTTTAAAATTGAATTTTTCGCATAAAAGTGTTTTTTTCTTCTTTTCAAATATATTTTTCCACAACTTTTATTTATATTTTTAAATTTGAAAAAGAGTAATAGTTTTATTTATATATATTTATATTTACTTGAATAAAAAATTATCCTAAAATAATTAAAGGTTCACTCATTTTCTTCTCTCAAATCCACTAAATCCCATATGCTCTGAAAATATTTTTTAAAATGTTTACCATTTATGTACCTCTTATGTGGTTGTCCTCTCAAACTCTTCAATCAATATGCATTGTCGGGTAGAACTTTATGAACTTCAAATGATTCTTCCCAATTCGAAGACCACTTTCTGAATTCTCGATCTTTTGTTCTGATTGGCAGAATTAATTTCCAAACTAGACTGTCTTTTTGGAAATTATTTTTCTTGACCTTCTTGTTGTAAACGTCTGCGACTTTCTTCTTCTGAATGATCATACAATCCAATATTCTTTGTCACTCGTAGTCTAGTTCCTCTAGTTCCATATCATGGCTTGGATGTAGTTGTCTGACTCTACTTCATTTTACTTCATCACGCATGAAAGAACCACGACTTCTAGCGGCAATACTATATTATGACCAAACATTAGGAAAAAAAGACTTACACCAGTGTCTTTCATTTTCGATGTTCTCATTGCCCGTAATGTTTTTAATAGAATCTTATGCCACTCTCTCGGGTTGTCCTCCAACACTTTTGCCCGTAAAATCATCTCATTGATTTCTTTGATTATTTATATAAACAATACCGCATCATTTTAGACTAGGGTTATGCTAGAATTAAGGAGCTAAAATTAAGGAGTTAATTTACCACAATATATGGTAAATTACCATAATATATCCTAGCTAGAATTAAGGAGCTAATTTACCACAATATATGCTAATTTACTATAATATATGCTAATTCTAAAATACAAGATTACGTAAATATTCTAACTAGTATTTACATAATCTATCATTAACTCCCCAAAAAAAGATTATAAATCTCATTTCAGCACCTTCTATACATTTAACGTCACCCATATAGAGCTTCTCTCTAATTTTAGGAACCACTTCATCAAAGGTATCTTTGTCGCAATAGACATTGACGTGTGGCGCCAGTATCAAGTCACCATTCCCTTGGGTTGGAATCAACCATGTTGACTTGAACTATAACACACAGTCAATGTCAAACACATCTTGTGTAATGGCTTCCACTACCATTGTTTCATTTGGCTTAACCCTCTTTGGAAGCCTGTAATCCGATGAGTTGTGGCTCGTTTTGTTGCAAGTACCATTTCCCATTGAACTTAATTTTCTTAGAAATCTCACTTTTTAGACCCAGCTTCGACCAATGTTGAATTGTTTGCCTTTCTTGGAGTCTTTCTTGACCTCCACCATATTGGGCTTAGCTCAGTTTGATTGGCAATGTCAGAGAATTTCCTCTTCGGACCTCTATTGGCTCCTTCAATACGGAGTCGGAAATAAGCTCTTCAACAATCATTTCCTTTCTTTATGCTTAAGGTAATTTTCAAAGTCTTTCCATCCATGTAGAAATTTTTCTATTATTGCAACCACTTGGCAAGATTCACTAATCAATATCTATTCAACATGGATTTCATGGATAATGAGTTGAATATTTTGAAACTAACTTACAACTTTTTTAGAATCTACCATGGTAAAACTTAGAAATTTCCTAACTAAGAATTTCTTAACACCTACATCCTCTAATTTATCATTATGATCCAAAGATTCTCAAGGTTCCTTTGTCGTTTTCTTGACATGATAAACATTGTAAAGTGTATGGATCAAGTCGTTTAAAATGTAATTTCGACAAAAGAAGTTAGAATGCATCCGTGCCTCAACTGCATTGGAGGTGATAGCAACATCCACTTCATCCTCTTTGATAACAGGGAGATTATCCTTCAAAAAAAAAATTACCTAATCTAGCATGGTTGAATAAAAGAGCTTTTTTTTGTTACCATATTTTGAAATTTACACTAATTGATTTCTCTAGCCTTTTGTGTCTCATAAACGTGGAACTAGGTGTGGTGTCTAATGAGTGACCATATTCTCAGTCTGTGGACCAGACCTATTCTTAGAACCATATGCATCCTCATTCAAAATCTCAACCATTTATGAAAACAAATAGATTAAGTTAGTACCAAAAAGTATAATATGCTAATAAACAGAAAAGAACAATAAACAAATTTATGTTTTTAATTTGTCAAATCAGTCCATAAAATCCCTTAGTCAAGATAATGGTGTAACACCCATTTTTCTAAAACCGTCAATTGAACAGTACTAAATTCCATTTAATATACTAACAAAACTCAAAAGCAAGCAACTTTCCATTTAAAAATGCATTCCGACAGGTTCAAATAAATGAACCCAAACGTTTAAAATTTACCAAAAGTGCAAACAAGCTAGACTATTAATAATATGAACCTAATAATGATGAATCTACATACTGGCCGATCCATACGAGCATCGCTAGCATCTATTGACATTAACCTGACAAGAAAACTGATGGAGAGTGGGGTGAGCTTGGGAGGCCTAGTAAGATAGTCAATTAAATACATAGCACAACCACACATGCATACAATTCAGTTTACATGTATATAATAATTATTAGTTATCAAGCAAAACATCCAATAAAATAAATATTATTATTAATTTATTCAAATGGCCCTGCTTACTTTAGTCTAGTAATACCCAATGGTTGCTTGGCCAATAAAATCATATCCTGGGATACCCTGTCGTAACAAATACCCGGTATCTCATCTCATATCTCTAGGTACCATGTCGTAACAAATACCTGGTACCTTAACACTCTGTCGTAACAAATACCCGGTGTTTATATCTCACGTGATCACAATATTCATTTTCCTCAATTCAGTCGCAACCATTGAATATACTATCCTAGATAAGCTCTTATTCTTATAATTTTCCAGTCTTTCAGTTTATCCAAAGTTTATCAACTGTATCATAATCGATTTACATTCTATCTGCAATAAGTCCCGGTCTAAAATCCATTCATGTGCTCACAACCATCAATATCAAAATTCAAATCATTCACTTCACCGTAGTCATCATAAATATATCAAGTATACATGTCAAGCATAAAAATCAATCAATAAGCAATTATTACACCAAGTCAAATATAGCACCCAAACAAACAAGCACACATTCTATATATTTAATTAACCACTTACTTGCATCTTGAACGATAGACTAACGAATACACGGTCGTTGCCCTATGAACCGCTTAACCATCATATCCTATACAATATATTTACTAACTCATCAAATAAACATCATAAATGTGAGTAGTAATAATTGAACCATTTTTAACAGATCCATAAACCACTTTATTAAAAATAAAGATTTCGATTATATATGTAAATGGATTAAAATTTCCAAAAAGCTTAAAATTCTCCACTGTTAACTCTTAATAATAATAATAATAATAACTCAAATGGATGAAAAAAATGATTTAAAGGCAATGATTTTATTTTACAAAATAAAATCATACAAAATTTCATAACTTTTAAAAGGAACAAAACCAATCAATTAAAAACATCCTTATCTTATGGTTTCCAGATATTTTATATATACATATACTTCCAAAAATATTTAGAACTTAAATCTAACTTTATAACTATATAAAATGTTTGATGAAGCCAAGAGAAAGAGAATAAATCTAAAACCTGGAAAAAAATTGAGTTGTTCTGATCCTCTTCAAAAGAAATTGCGGCTCCATTGAAAGTAGAGTAGGTTTTCTCCTCTTTTCTACTGTTAATAACCGTCTATTTATATAGAGTCCATTTAAATTGAAAATTACTTTTACACCTCTAAATTATTATTCAAAAATATATGTCATAAAGAAGCTTATAAAGATTATGGGTCGAACACACCCAGACTCATCAGCCCAACGACACACAACTAAGCTCAAAACTCATCAGCCCACAACAGTTCTATAAGAAGACTCCTAAGCACCCAATTGAAAGGTCCGCTACTTTCTCTCTACATTTAATTTCGTATCTCTCTAGACTTGGTTGTTAGAGTGTTCCCAGGGACCATTCCCAATGCAGGAACGAAAATAATAATAATAATAATAATAATAATAATAAAACATTAAATTGATTTTAATTATTCTAGCTAATCAATTTTCTAGGATTTAAATTTTGAGGACGTTACAGAAGGTTTCAAAAAAGATTATACCTGCATCTTTGGAAGATATATAGAGTTTTGTCTTAAGATTATTAGCAACAATGTCAATCTGAATAAAAATGAACATACATTAAAATACTAGTAACAATATTATTAATATACGAAAATTATAAAAAATAATTAGAGATACCTTCAACCTTCAATTTGGAACCAAAAATTGAAGCAGATGAAGTTGAGGCCTACACTGGATAGTCTCTTGAAAACGGATTTTGTCGCTATTGGTAATCGTTTGGGATATAACAATCATCATATGCAAAGATGATATCAGTTGAATTAGGAGGACCCATATTGGTTCAATATTCGTGTCGCCCACGATGTGTGAGGCGCCCCCAACCAAACATATTGGAATTTGATTTTCACCCTTCACGAGTGAGAGGACTTTTTAATTGTTATTAATTCTTAGTTAAACCCTTTAAAACTCTAAAAATATGTGGGATTGATTTTTCTATTTTTTAACAAAATCATTGCAAAACTATTTCCATTTTAGCTTATGACGAAGCAAATGAAGATCCTCTCCTTCTAGCGCCACCGATTCCGGCCCTCGACATCGGACGTTCATTGGACCCGAACGGGTAACCTAGCCAAAAGAACAACCTATAAATATCTCATCATAAACCTACAAAGGTAACTTCTTTTCTCTCTAAGCACTTGGACTTTCTCTCTCTATACTCTCTTTAATAATTTGATCGTCGGAGTGTATTTACAGAACTGCTTACGATACAAATGGACCCTTTCCGATTAACTTGTCCAACTCCTCTACAACTTATAATATACCGTTTGGAAAAATCTTATAAAATAAAATACAATAACATATTACTTATTGTTTTAAACTTTATGTATCCATATTTTATTATATATTCTTTTTCTGTGATATTTGGTTGGAGATATTCTTCCTCTTATTTAATTATATATACTGTAGATATTTATGCATAACATTTGGCAACAGTATCCTTACTAAACTAATGAATGTGAGCTCGCATATTTATTATTTATTGGATTGGAAATTTCGGCTGCTTATGAACAGTAGCTGTTTACTGTGTCTAAAAGAAACACATGAAGTTTTTTTTGTTTTTTTGATAAAGAAACACATGAAGTTTTGGGCATCACTGTACATGCTGTATTTATTTATTCTTTAACCAAAAACATTTATTTATTGTTCCTTCCATACATATTTCTCAATATATAGAGAGACAATTAGAAGATTAATCATTGTAAATTTTTGTACTAGTTTTCTAGTAAGGAAAAAAAAATGGGATCCTAGAGGGCCTGGGCTATGAAATGAGAGGCGCCCGCCCAGGGCGCATAACGATAAGGGGCTAAAAAAAACCTTTATAGTGTATTTATAAAATATTTTTATAGTGTACAATATATATAAATACAGAGATGAATATATAACATTAAAATTAATTGGTTCAGTTGGTAGGAGAAGTTTCCTAGTGATTTCATTTTAATTTGAGATTGAGGGTTCGAACATTTTTCTTTCCATTTTTTAATTACTTTCAAATATTTTTTTCCATTTATTTTCTGTAATGAATTGTTACTATAATTTCCATGTTTCTTTAAATCTAAATTATCAATTTATATATTGAATAAAAAAATAACTATTTAAACTTTTCTCATTATTATTATTATCCAATTTCAATTTTTTCTTAAATTTAAACGTCAATTCATTTCCAAAAAAAAATTGTCAATATATATATATATATATTTTGAGGGTTCGAACATTTTTCTTCCCATTTTTTAATTACTTTCAAATATTTTTTTCCATTTATTTTCTGTAATGAATTGTTACTATAATTTTCATGTTTCTTTAAATCTAAATTATCAATTTATATATTGAATAAAAAAATAACTATTTAATTTTTTCTCATTATTATTATTATCCAATTTCAATTTTTTCTTAAATTTAAACGTCAATTCATTTTCAAAAAAAAAAATTGTCTATATATATATATATATTCAATATGAAAAATAATATACTTATTTACTTCTTGCAATTTTACATGACACATATACTTGTTATTTTAGTACACAAATAATTCTAGTTAGTATACTCGTTACTACTGCACTACTAATTTAGCTTCCATATAGAAAATATTGCAATCTTAAACATAACATTTACGAGTTGGTGCAATTTCAAACCTAGTTGATTAAAAATGAGTTTTTTCCATTAACATAAAAAAAATGAGTTGATTCGGAATATCACAAGGCCCCAAACAGGGCCCAAAGACCCAAGAAGCAAGGCCCATAAAGCCACCTCAGCTCACTATAAATACCCCCAACATAGGGAAGGTAAAGGACACTCTCTCACTCACTACTAAATCGGGTACCCCCTAAGCTCCTCGATTATTTGCTTTAGTAATCTTCTCGAACGTCTAATTGTCTTGATCGTCGGAGTGTTCACAGGAACCGCTCCCCCGCGCAGAGACGAGAACCAAGGACCGCGAGGATCCTCGAAGGCAACCTGAATCATTGTAGGACTTTCCCTAATTATTTGGTGCGGTGAGCGTGGATTACAAGTGATTTTCGAAGTGTTCAGCAAGATGCAGATGCCAACTGAGCCCACTCCGACCGGAGTGCCAAACGCCGCAGCCACCAGTTCCATGACCAGCGAAGCGCGTCCCACGTTGTCCATCCCAATTTCTCCCAAGAACCTGGCTCCGCTGATGGAGGAAGTGGATCCCGGGGAGGAAGGAGCGTACAACACCTCGCAACTCCTCAGCGCCATACGAGGTTTTCAGACAACTCAGGCCATTCACACGGCGGCTCAAATGAAGGTCATGGAGCAGCAACAAAGCCTGCAGGAGGAGAACGCTAAAATCTGGCAATACCTCAAGGAGGCCGCGACACCATAGCAAACAGGCATGGTTGCGGGTAGATCAGCAGCCCCGGAGGTGCTCTCCGACAGGCGATGCGAACCCGCCGCAGCTGCACTAGGAGCAAGAGGCGCGACATCCGGGGGACCAACAACCACCGGCGATGAGGACCTACTAGAGCAGAAGATCCAGCGATTTTTGGATAAGAGGGCGCTCGGGGGAGTGATGGGGGTAAGCATCACCTCCAACAAAACTCCACTGGTGCAGAGAATCATTGAAACGAGGTTCCCTCGTGACTGGAAAGCCCCGCGTTTATCCCAGTACTCGGGAACCGAAGACCCGAATGATCACGTGGCTTCTTTTATGAGCACCATCAACCTCTATTCCAAGGACGAAGACATCATGTGCAAGGTTTTCCCCACTACACTTTCTGCGAGTGCGCAAGAGTGGTATCGAGGACTGGCTCCCGAGTCCATCGATTCCTTCGACCTCTTAAAAGACTTTTTTCTCTCTAGGTTCGCCGCGGCAATAAAGGTAAGGAAGATCAGCTCGGACCTCAATGGACTCAAACAGCGGACGACCGAGCCGCTACGAAATTTCCTCTCCAGGTTCCACCACATGGCCTCTCAGGTCAAAGGCCTCAATCTGGAAGTGGCCCACGATGCCCTCGCAAAGGGCACCTCGTGCGAGCCCCTTAAACAAAAGTGCTTCAGAAAGATGCCCCGATCCTTCGAAGAGCTCATGACCATGGCACAGACCTTCGTCTGGTATGACGACTGTGATCGACCTGCAGGATACGAGGAATCGGAAAAAGACAAAGCCAGAGGAGACTCCCGGAGAGAAGAGAAAGGCAAGCTGATCGCGGAAGCCCGAGACGGAGGATGGGCCCGTAGGGAGGCCCCTTTACCTTTTCCCGCGAGTGTAGAGTCGGTGAACTCAGAGCGCAGAGGTGACCGGTCCCGAGGAAAGGAGGTACACTATGTCACTCAAAACCCAGCTCGGCGATACGCACACCTGACCCCGCCGGCGAACAAAAGGAAGACCCGCATCGAGAAGGAATACTGCAAATACCACAAATCCGAGCGGAGGAACCAAAGAGACCAAGGTTCCACGGGGAAATTCATGTCATAGGAGAGGGAACACCGGCGCTCTGCCCCCATTCGGAGACCTCCCGGAAGAGAAAAACAGCCGATCAGACCCTAACACTGCAGCCACCACTCTGAACCAGCCACTCAGAGGCCCTCATGGTCACTGTCAACATCGCCAGCTTTAAGGTGCACCGGGTGCTAGTTGACACGGGGAGCTCGGTAAATTTGTTGACCTGGATAGCGATGCGTGCTATGAAAAATACCCACACTGCCCTCCACGCAGGAACTTTTCCCCTAGTAGGGTTGTCAGAGATATAAGTCCCCGTCAAAGGAATCATCTCTCTCCTTACAATCCTCGGTGAAGGCGGTGAAGAGACAGAAAGCACTGCCGAATGGGTAGTGGTGGACATCCCCATAGCCTAAAACACTATCATCGAAAGACCCCTGCTAGCTAGCCTCAAGGCTCTGATTGACATCTCCGACCTATGCCTGACCCTACCACATCAAAGCGGTAAGATCACCATCCATGGAGACCGCATCTTGGCCAAGAAACTGCAATGGGAGGCAACTCAACCTCGGACGGCACTCTATCTTGAGGACGGTCTGATGGATATGAGGGGGTATAATCCCACGCCGATTGAGTCGGTCGAAGACTGCCCGGTTGGGGAGAGCAAGACACTGAAGATCGGGACTAAGCTACAGCCTCAACTGGCCGATGAAATAAAGGCCGTTCACACCAAACACTCAGACGTGTTCGTTTGGTGCATCGAAGACATCACGGGCGTTTCACCCGAGCAGGCAACTCACAAGTTGAATATCGATCCTTCTGTCAAGCCTCTAAAATAGAAGAAGTGGGTACAAGCAAGGGACAAACAGGCAGCTGTCAAGGCAGAGATCGAGAAGCTTTTGGCTGTTAAATTTATTCGCGAGGTTCACTATCCGGATTGGCTTTCTAATGTTGTACTTGTAAAGAAAGTCAGTGAAAAGTACCGCATGTGTGTAGACTTTAACGACGTTAATAAAGCATGTCCCAAAGATTCTTACCCGCTGCCTAACATAGATCAACTTCTCGATCAAACAGTAGGATGCAAAATCCTATCCCAGTTTGATGCCATAGCCAGTTTCCAGCAAATACCCCTAGACCCAGCCGATGCTAAGAAAACCTCCTTCATAACACATGAAGGCACATATTGCTACAACGTAATGCCTTTCGGCCTGAAGAACGTAGGAGCCATATATCAGCGGCTGATAGACAAGATGTTTTCTCACCTCATTGGCAACACGGTACAAGTATACATCGACGACATGGTCGTCCTGAGCACTAAGGAAAGCGATCACCCGCGCAACTTGGCAGAAGTGTTCAAAAATTTTCGGGATTACAACCTCAAACTCAACCTGGAGAAATGCTTCTTCGGAATTCGTAGTGGCAAGTTCCTTGGCTGTGTGGTTTCGGGAAAGGGTATTGAGCCAAATCCCATAAAAATTGAGGCAATCTTAGAAATGAAGGCACCACACAACCTACAGGGCATTCAGAGACTTAACGAAAGGGTCATCGCTTTGGGACGATTTATCTCCTGCTCGGCACATCGTTGCCTCCCTTTTTACAAAGCAATAAAAAAGGAGCATCCCTTTAAATGGTCTACGGACTGCTAGTTGGCGTTCAACGCCATCAAGTCCTTCCTCGCCACGCCACCCCTGCTATCAGTGCCAAAACAGGGCCGGGACATCTAGCTGTACTTCACCATAGCCGACGAAACCGTGGCAGTGCTCCTCACTCAAGTTGAAGGTACGGAGCTCTATCCAATATATTTCTTGAGCAAGGTGCTCAAGGGAGCAGAGATCCGATACTCTGAGGTTGAAAAGGCTATGTTCGCCATCAAGCAAGCGTCCGAACGCCTACGGCCATATTTCCAAGCACATATGGTTGTCGTCAAGACCAATTACCCTCTCAAGAAGGCAGTCCAGAAACCCGAGCTTTCCGGTCGCATTACCAACTGGTCGGTCTGACTGTCGCAGTTTGATGTACGCTTTGAACCGCGCACTACGATCAAAGCTCAAGTACTCTCAGATTTCCTTGTCGAATTCACCGGGTCAATAACCGATGACCTCTCCCAGGATAAAACTCATAACAATGACCAGTGGACTATGAGTGTGGACGGTTCTTGTGGCCCGGGACGGGCAGGCGTGGGCATTGCCATTCAGGGTCCCCAACGACCTCCGCTTGCGATACGCCGTCCGACTTAATTTTCCAACCACAAACAACCAAGCAAAGTATGAGGCCGTGATCGCGGCCCTCCGACTAGCCAAGACCATGGTAACAGGGCACCTGACAATGTACTCAGACTTCAAACTCGTCGTCAGCCACGTCAGTGGCACTTACAAAGGTAAAGACCCAACGATGTGTCGATACTTGGAGCTTGCCAAATCTCTGCTCGAGGATCTCAAAAACAAGGGAATTACTTTCACCCTAAAACTTGTGCCGCGAGAAGAAAATGAAGAGGCAGATGGCATCGTCGCCCTCGCAGCAGGCGAACAGTCTAGTGATCTGCATACCCTTATAGAAACCATCGCTGCCCCAGCAATCACCACACAATGCTCTTTGCATATCGACACGGCTGACGCAAAAGCAAATGGGTGGAGGAGTCAAATAATCAGATACCTAGAAGATGGAGCCCTGCCGGAAGACATGACTCAAGCATCCCTCGTGGTTCGACGATCCTGGCAGTACGCAATGCATGACAGCATCCTGTATCGGAAGTCATCCAGCCAACCTTGGTTGCGTTGCATTTCCGAGGAAGAGGGAGATCATTGTCTAAAGGAGATACACCAGGGAGTCTGCAGCTCACATCAGGGTGCTTGGTCCATTGTAAAAAAGGCCAGGCTTCAGGGACTTTACTGGCAGACCATGGACTCGGATGCAGTCCGAATAGTGCACAGGTGCCAGGCATGTCAGATGCACGCAAATACCCATCATGCGTCGGTGGCTCTTTTCAGATGCATCATCACACCCTAGCCTTTCTCCGTATGGGGGGTTGATCTGCTCGGCCCTTTTCCGTTAGCTTTAGCAAAGAAGCGATTCGTTGTAGTCGCGGTCGATCACTTCACAAAATGGATTGAGGCAGAAGCCATCGTGAAGATAACCGTCGACAACGTCATAAGCTTCCTGAAACGAACAATAATATACCGCTTTGGAGTCCCTCATTCTTTCATCACAGATAACGGGCGACAGTTTGACTGCGATCAATTTCGCGACTTCTACTCCGAATGGGGCATCAGGGGACGCTACACATTGGTTGCACACCCTCAGAGTAACGGACTCACTGAAGTCAACAACCGAACGATTCTGCGAGGAATCAAAGCGCGCCTTTTTGACAAAGGGCAAGCATGGACCGACCACATCCCAGCAGTGTTATGGTCGTATCGCATAACCCCGCACTCCGGCATGGGACGAACTCCTTTCTTCCTAACCTACGGAGGGGAAGCAATGGCACCCTCCAAAGTCATCCTTCGATCTCCTCGCCAAATCACTTACGAGCAGGCCAGTAATGATGAGGAGCTTACTGAGGCTAGCGAGCGATTGGAGGAGGAGCGCCTTAATGCCCTGCTCCACATTACGGCCATAAGCAAAGTTTAGCACGATATCACAACAAACGGGTACGACCTCGCACATTCCAAGTAGGGGACCTCATACTACGAGACGCGGCCGCCGCTCAATCTCCACTCGCCAAAGGAAAGCTAGGACAGACATGGGAGGGGCCTTACATGGTTGACACGGTCCTACACAACGGGGCCTACAAAATCGCCTCCTTAGACGGGTTGGTTTTTGACAATAGTTGGAACATCCAAACGTTGAAGAAATATTATCAATAGCTCATGTAACCTATCAATGACAAATCAAATCACGTGTTTATTAATACAATCAGATGTTATTCAAAGGCTTCTCGAGCATCTCGAATGCCTCTTCGCAATCGCGTAAACAACCCCATGTTGTCACCAATTAATCAAAACGCTAGTTACCCGACGAGGTCCTCACCCAATAACACTAGATGTTATTCAAAGGCTTCTCGAGCATCTCGAACGCCTCTTCACAATCGCGTAAACAACCCTATGTTGTCACCGATTGATCAAAACGCTAGTTACCCGACGAGGTCCTCACCCAATAACACTAGATGTTATTCAAAGGCTTCTCGAGCATCTCGAACGCCTCTTTGCAATCGCGTAAACAACCCCATTTTGTCACCGATTGATCAAAACACGAGTTACCTGACGAGGTCCACGCCCAATAACACTAGATGTTATTCAAAGGCTTCTCGAGCATCTCGAACGCCTCATCGCAATCGCGTAAACAACCCCATATTGTCACCGATTGATCAAAACGCGATTTACCCGACGAGGTCCTCGCCCAATAACACTAGATGTTATTCAAAGGCTTCTCGAGCATCTCGAATGCCTCTTAGCAATCGCGTAAACCCCATGTTGTTACCAATTGACCAAATCACGAGCTACGCGATGACCACCTCGATAAAAAAAATGCTAGATACTAAAGACCTCTCGAGTAACTCGAACATCTAAACAAACACCTCGATGTTATAACCCGGTAACCGGAATACAAATTTCGTGGACTGGAAAAAGCATCACAAAGTTCATTGACAACAGGTGGTACGTTAAGCATACATCAAAAGCATATATGAAATATAGGAATCTGAGAACATCAACAGAAAACCAAACATCCACTAAGGCAGGACATTGAAATGGTCAGGGTTAGGGATAGCCTTATCATCCATCAAATCTTGATGCACCGCTCGCCAATCTACACACTCATCAGTGTTATGACCATTCTGCCTGTGATATAAACATGCCTTACCAACATGAGTCACGCGGTGATTTGGGTTCGCTGGAACAGGCCCAAGATAACCCTGCCTGGCAAACTCAAGAAAAACCACACTTCGAGGCTTCAGAGGGTCAATAAACGCCGGGCCATACGGGCGAGACGGTGAAGCATGGCGTCCCACTCGTCGATACTCTTACTCATGAGGAAGGTTCGTCACCCTTTCCAGTTCATCGGCAAGGAGCCTCTTAATCCATGAAGGATGCGGGTTCAACACAGGCGCGACTGTCTCGTAAGGGTTAAGGAACCCAATACCCTCTTGCGACCAAATCTTCTTCTCAGTCGAAGAAAACGCACTAACGGCCACTTCGCAGGAATCCGTCACCGACCCAGTATACGGAGTAGAGCTCTCACTCTCCGTATTTCTCTTTTGCGAATTAGCACCTCGTTTCATCCACACTTGGGAGGCATAACGGGCTTTCCGCTCCCCATCATGATCCCCAGCCGGCGGATAGTACACATAGGGGTGTGGCATCGCCGATATCGCTTTTTGCACTTCGAGCACTCTGGCAGGATCGATGATGTCCCGGAGCGACATTACGAGAAAAGAATAAGTCGAGAAACGACCAAGGAAGAACCCTAGCAAAGAAAAACAACCCCAAATAAACACAAAAGCGGCTCCTATTTATAACCCAGGAAGACAAGACATGAAAGATAGTTCAGTAAAAGTAGACATCAGATCAATCGTAGAATTATAATGATGAAATTCAGAGAACCATTCCAAAAGATCTTCCAAAATCCAATAAGTACAATTACATGATTAAAAAAGAGAACAGATAAAGGATAAACTATCGTCACCTACTTCTTCTTCTTAAAACGCCCACAAAATTCGACAGCTTTCGCCCGTGCCTCCTTGTCGAAAACGTCCGAAGAGAATACAACCTCTGGAGGGATAACATATCCGGCAGTATGAGCAGCAGTGATCAGAATCATCCGTTCCATCTACACAAGTTTTTCTTCGCGCTGCCTAGCAAAAGCACGAAGGTCAGCAGACTTTTTCTGAGCTGCCTCAAGATCCCAGCGAAGTCTCTCGTTCTCCGCCTGAACACTCGACTTCTCCTCCGCCAACACGGAAAGCTGACGGGTCTTATCTACTAAGCTCTCTTTGAGGCGACGAGTCCAAAGCATGGCCACCCTTAGCAGCATCTTACAGCAGCGCAGCTCTTCGGCATCACGCAACAACGCCATCAGCAGCTCGAAATTCTTCTTCTTTTCCTCCGCCAGCTGATCGGACAAGCTGACAATCTTGGCTTCATGACGCTCCAGCATCTCGCTAGTACTAGCCAATTTTGCATTCGCCATCTCCAGCTCGGCCACGGCACCTCGCAGACCCTGCTCCATCTCCTAGAACACTTTCTCATCATTTATACACATGTCGAACACCATATTAGCATTCATGGTGGCCTGCGAAACAAACAACACAATGAGACTCTAGCCTTTGAATAAAACACAACATATGAAGGAAAACTTACCACACCAAGCGCCGACAAAGTCTTGTTGAAATACCTTTCCACATGATTTTGATTTGACAAAATTATCTAAGTAAAATTAAATATATTCTAAACACACTAAGTTTAAATGCTTTGATTTATTTAACTAATGTGTTTGTTCAATGTTGAGTTAAAATGGTTTATAAGACATAAAGAATAAAAAGCCCAAGGCCCATACGAAAATCAAGGTCCAAGTCAAACAGATTAAAACAACTCGGCCCGCGTGTGCAAAACGCTGTCGTTATGATCAAAACGCAACTCAGCAAGAGAATGATCTAGAAGACCTTCGTTGAACAACTTCAGAGTGAAGCCGCTGAGTTGAATCGACAAAGAGTACAAGACAGCAGCTGAGCAAGAACAACTTCCAGACAAAGTGTTTCCACTTTGGGTAAAGTTCAGAAGACACAGAACGCTGTCTAGTTGATCTTACCGTAAATGGAGAGACATTCTGCCAAGCTGACTAAAAGCTGCTCAACACTGACCGAGGACAGAAGATACTCAAATCTGATTGGCTGAGAGCTTTGAGCAAAACTGAGTGACAACGACAGGAAGCTGTTTCCCTCCAACGGTTATTTCGAAATTCGAAATGACCGATGTCTCAGATGTCTCTATAAATAGAGCCATTCAGTTGCTTCATTCAACACAGAACATTATCAAGCCATTACGCTGACCAAAATTCTACTCAAGTTCTGTGAAGAAAGCAAAGCAAATACTTACACCAAATTCTATATCATTTGTGTAAAAGTCTAGAGTGATTATACAATCATCTAAAGTGTCTTAGCAATTGTTGTTTAGGACAAATCTTTATCATTTCTAGAGATTAGAAAGGAGAGGCTGAGTACTCGGTTATAGTACTCAGCGAGAGATTAGGAGTGAGTAGAGGTATAGAGGAAGGTACTCTTGTTATACTCAGCTTCTAAGTTGTAAAAGGTTTGATGCTCTACCGTTAAAGAGCTCAGTAGAGAATTCGAAATCTCGGAACGTGTTCCGGGGATAGGACGTAGGCTTGGAGGCCGAACCTGGATAAATCTGCTGAGTAACATCTTTCTAACCTTAAACTCCTTCATATATATATTGCTTGCTTAAACAAAACTGGCCAAGTAAAGAGGTCACGCTGAGTTGTGTGCATTGAGTATCTGAGTTCAGGAATAGACTCAAGTGCTATCTCCTGACTCAAAGAAAGAAGCTGACTTAGTCACCAGTTGACTAAGCTAGTGTCTTATTGACTCAGCGCGCTGTGTAATCCTTTTCAAAGAAAAAGAAGTCAGCATTAACGTAATTAAATTTTAAATAGTTCCTATCCCCCCCTTGGAACTAACTTGTTACGTTATAAGGGACCAACAAGTGGTATCAGAGCTTAAAAGCTCACTGTTAAAGGTTTAACTACCTTGAGCTGATCCCCACTATGGCTGAAAATAGCACTCGGTTTCTCCCAGGAAACCAGACAACTCAGATCTTACCTGAGGGGCTGTCCATTACTCGGCCTCCCCTATTCTTCGGGTCTAACTACACCTTCTGGAAGAATAGGATGAAAAACTTTATTCAGGCAACAAACATGAGTGCATGGCTTTCAATAGTCCAAGGCCCGTTTTTTCCTGTTGAAGTTGTGGCTGGCCAAACAGTTGTCAAAGCTGAGGCCAAATGGACAGAGGATGATCTCAAGAAGCTACAAAATCACGCTTCGGCTATAAATATGCTTCACTGTGCGCTTGATGCTGCAGAATATAATAAGATATTAGGCTGTGAGTCAGCGCAAGAGATCTGGAAGAAGCTGGAGGTCACCTACGAAGGAACCAACAAGGTGAAGGAGTCCAAGGTGAACCAGCAGATGAGATTGTACGAGCTGTTCGTGTTGGAAATTAAGGCTAAGGTATAGCAGCGGAAATATAAAAAATTTAGCCTACTTCCTTTTAACCATAGGATCCGTTAATCGTTATTTCATATAAAGAGGGATAAGAAGGAATACCTTTTGAAGAACAATCTACCGTTGTTAAAGAAGCGCCCACAATTCTTCTCCGAGATCCCAAGCACGAAGTATAACACGGTGAGGTTAAGTTAGAATCAACCCTTATGAGATGCAACTAAAATAGATTGCCTCTAATTAACCAACACAAGATCAAAGAGAAAAGGAGATAAATGAGATTAATCAATTGACGGAAGCCGTATGAATTCTTGTCCACGAACTAGGGGATGTGAATTCACTTTCTCTCTCTTAATGTAGGTTTCGAAAATCACATAGAGGGGAGTTAGGAGGCTTAGTCGAAATTCACATAAGGAGAGGGTATATATAGTCACTTGTATCTAAACCCTAGTTAGATAGGAATAGGTTACTTAATAGGAATTCCATTCGGAATAGGATTCCTAATTATTATCTTATAATATATCAAATACATTTAGGATAATAATAAATAACCTAATTGGATAATAATAGGAGTATATTAATCTAATTAAAATTCCTAACTTAATTATCTCTTAATTAATTTAATTCACAAACCTAATCAAATTAGGATTAATGGAATTAAAATACTTTCCATATTTCTATATATAAATTTCGGCCCCCTCCATTTAAATGGGCCTTACTGGGCTCAATTGGGCTTCCATCTATTAATTACATCCATCTCTCTTTTGATTCCAAGTCTTATGTGTGGTCCATTAGGTTCTTACTACTTCTGGCCGTATGCAACTATTAAATTAATTTCTTCAAGAATTATATTTAATCCTTGCATAACGGAATGATGTACTGAGTATGTTATTGGCAAGTCTGTAATCATTCCCCCAGAGTCCGTTAAGAAGACATGTTGATTCTGTCGTTAACCCTTCCGTATTAGTTACAGTATAATTCGATCCTTTATCAACTATATCCTTGAACTGAATCTTATGACTATGGATGATGTCAAGTCACATATAGCGAGACGTTTGTTTTACTTGTACAGGCCGAGTCAACTCAAATAGATAGGTTAAGTGAAATCTGTATTTCTACTCTTAAGCTATCACCTTGCAAGGATTTAGAGTCGAGTCTTCCACAAGCGATCCTTGGATATATCTCCCATTAATCGGGAGTGATAAATGCTCAATCCAATGTATAACTACCCTGACATTACTTCCTGTGACACCCAACCTTTGCAGTTCACATCCCAGAGTCATCTCTGTTAAGGATCATGGGACCACAGGATCAAAGTCTCACATTCAGTAATTCAGGATGACCAATTAACATTCCTTTGAGTCTGAGGATTACTTATACCTATTAATACCAATGAGATGAATAGGTTACAAGGATGAATCTACCCATCCTGTTATCTCAAATCGGATCCCCAATCCTAATGAACGACGTTTCATCGGATCTATGTAACTGTCCAGATATCTATATATATGAAGCTTGTGAGATCAGCTTTCTGTCGGACAGAAGACATTGTTACATACAAGTCTCAACAGTGATATATCAATCCTAAACATATCACTTGACTTGGGGTGGTTTTAAGTTTATTAGTTTATTATAAAGTTTTGTCTCACTTCATGCTTGTATGAACACTTTATAATCACTTTAAACAAACTTACGGATTTCCTTTTATTAGAATTTATTTAGTGCTTAAAAGGGATTGCCTTTATATAGTTATAAAACATATATCTTATTAAAACAAATGATATAAAGAACAATTCATTTACATTAAGTTTGTATCCTGCAACAATTGACTATAGGACACTAAACCCCAACATACTCCCACTTGGACTAAAGCCAATTGTTTCTAAAACTTATCCCAGTAGAAGTTAAATGACGATCATGTACTTTCTGGGTTAAAGGCTTTGTCAACGGATCTGCAACGTTGTCCTCTGTAGGTACTCTTTGTATTCTCACATCTCCTCTAGCCACAATCTCTCTAATGATGTGGTATCGCTTTAGGTAGTGCTTGGATGCATTGTGAGACCGTGGTTCCTTTGCTCGCGCAATGGCTCCATTGTTATCATAGTACAGAGTAATGGGATTGACAATGTCAGGCACCACACCTAGTTCTGTAATGAACTTTCTAATCCAAACTGCTTCCTTTGCTGCTTCCGCAGCAGCGATGTACTCTGACTCGGTCGTAGAGAAAGCTACGCTTCCCTGCTTGGAACTTTTCCAACTGACCGCGCCCCCATTCAAGATAAATAGGTATCCTGATTGGGATTTAAAATCATTCTCATCTGTGAGATGGCTAGCGTCTGAAAATCCTTCAATTTTCATATCTCCTTCTCCGTACACTAGGAACATGTCTTTAGTCCTTCTCAAGTACTTAAGAATGTTCTTGACGGCAATCCAATGCTCGTCTCCCGGATTCCCTTGGTAATGACTCGTTACAGATAATGCGAACGCTACATCAGGTCTAGTGCATAGCATAGCATACATAATCGAACCGATCGCGCTGGCGTATGGGACTACAACCATGCGTCGTTTGTCATCATCAGTTTTAGGACATTGATGATTGTTTAACTTTACTCCATGTACCATGGGTAAGTTACCTCGTTTCGATTCAAGCATGCTAAACCGATTTAGCACCTTTTCAATGTATGTAGCCTGTGAAAGACCAAGCAGTCTTCGCGATCTATCTCTATAGATCTTTATACCAAGTATATAAGCTGCTTCACCAATGTCTTTCTTTGAGAAGTTACCAGATAACCATACTTTCACCGATTGTAATAGAGCAATGTCATTTCCCATTAACAGTATATCGTCCACATATAGTATGAGAAATGCTATAGAGCTCCCACTTGCTTTCTTGTAAATGCAAGCTTCTTCGCAATTTTGTTCGAAACCAAATTGTTTTATGGTTTTGTCAAAATGCTTATTCCAGCTTCTCGATGCTTGCTTGAGTCCATAAATGGATCTCTGAAGTTTGCAGACTTTGTTTGCATCCTTTGATATGAAACCTTCAGGCTGCATCATGTATACATCCTCAAGCAGGTTTCCATTTAGGAAAGTTGTTTTCACATCCATTTGCCAAATCTCATAATCAAAATGAGCGGCAATTGCAAGCATGATTCTGATTGATTTGGACATAGCAACAGAAGAGAAGGTTTCGTCATAATCAACACCTTGTCTCTGACGATATCCTTTCGCTACCAACCTAGCCTTGTAGGTGCTAACCTTTCCATCCATGTCAGTCTTCTTTTTGAAGATCCACCTGCACCCAATGGGAATTATCCCTTCGGGTGGATCAACCAAAGTCCACACTTAGTTAGTATACATGGAATCCATTTCAGAATCCTTGGCTTCAAGCCATGCTTTAGAATCTGGACTAGTAAGAGCCTCTTCGTAGTTTTCGGGTTCATCGTCTAACACGGGAACCTCGTTATCATCTCCCACTAGAAAACCATATCTAACTGGGAGTTCACGAACTCTTCGTGATCTACTAATAGGTGCCACTGGAGTCTCATCTAATGGGACTTCTTCGGGTACCTCAACCGCTTCTATTGTTTCAGTTGGTGTTTCTTCCTCTTGAACTTCATCGAGTTCGATCACGCTTCCCTTTTGTGTTTCTTCGAGAAACTCTTTCTCTAAGAAGGTTGCGTATCTGGATACTATTACTTTCTGATCATCTGGATGATAGAAGTAATACCCCATGGTTTCTTTGGGATATCCAATGAAGAAACATTTATCAGATTTAGAACCTAATTTGTCGGACGCTATGCGTTTGACATACGCTGAACAACCTCATACTCTCATAAATGAGAACACAGGTTTCCTACCAACGAACAATTCATATGGTGTGGAACTAGCGGATTTAGTTGGTACTCGGTTCAGGGTGAAGAGGGCAGTTTCTAAGGCATAGCCCCAGAACGACTTTGGAAGTAAGGCCATGCTCATCATGGATCGTACCATATCTAATAGGGTACGGTTTCTCCTCTCGGATACACCATTGTGTTGTGGTGTATAGGGAGGTGTCCATTGTGAGCATATCCCACATTCAGTTAGATAATTCAGAAAATCATCAGAAAGATATTCGCCACCTCGATCAGATCGAAGCGTCTTTATTTTCTTTCCTAATTGATTTTCCACTTCATTCTTGAAGCATTTGAACTTGTCAAAAGCTTCTGATTTGTGCCTCATCAAGTAGATGTAACCATATCGAGTATGGTCATCTATGAAGCTTATGAAGTATCTGAATCCTCCTCTTGCTTGGACCGACATAGGACCGCATACATCTGAATGAATGGGTCCTAGAGTGTCTGATACACGCTCACCTTTATTGCTAAAGGGTGTCTTTGTCATTTTACCTTTTAAACATGATTCGCATGTTTCCAGTGATTCGGAATCGATTGGATCTATAAGCCCATCTGAATGTAGCTTTAGCATGCGTCTCTTGTTGATATGGCCTAAACGACAATGCCACAAGTAAGTTGAATTATCTATCTTATGTCTTTTGGTATCAATTGCAAAAACAGGAGTTTTATCATCTAACACATAAATCCCATTTTATGATATTCCTGAAAAATAAAAGATCGAATCTTTATAAAAATTGCAACTATTGTTCTTTATTGAAATATGAAAACCGTCGTCAACAAGACGGCTAATAGAAATAATGTTACGAGACATCTCAGGAACGTATAAACAATTCCTTAATTCTATTACAAGCCCAGAGGGTAAAAGTAAAACATAATCTCCAATTGCGAGGGCAGCAACTCTTGCTCCATTTCCCACTCGCAAGTTTATGCTTCCTTTCTTAAGTTCCTTAGTCTGTTTTAGCTCCTGCATATTTGTACAAATATAAGATCCACATCCGGTATCAAGTACCCAAGATTCAGACAATGAAACTGTATTTATTTCAATATAAAACATACCAGATGCTGAAGCACCGTTATTTTCCTTCTCGTGGAAGGTTAGGTACTCCATGCAATCCCTCTTCCAATGCCCTAAGTCACCACAATAGTAGCACTTTCCTTTGGGCTTCTTTGGTTCCTTTCCCTTTGTTTCGGTGAGCACAGCCCCCTTGCATTTATCAAGATGGTTTGGATCGGGAGTGACCCCTTTCCTTTTTCTCGATCCTTCAATAGCAAGGGCCAACATTTCCTCGTTTTCTTTTATAATGGGCTCGACTGACTCGAGCATATGTGCAAGCTCTACAAGAGAGGTTTGCAAGCCACTCATCTGATAGTTCATGATGAACTGTGAGTAGCTCTCAGGGAGGGACTGTAGAAGTAAGTTTTCACTTAGTTCATGGTCCATCGCATCTCCAATACTAGAAAACTTGGTTATGAGGCTGATCATCTTGGCACAATGTACCATCACAGATGTGCCCTCTTGCATCTTGCTTTTATATAACTCCTTGGTTATTTCGAAGCCCTCGCACCGAGTTTCTATCACAAATAGCTCTTTAAGGTGCTTGACCATGGAAGAGGCATCCATATCTGAATGTAGTTGCCTTTTAACCTCCGGTGTCAATGATGCAAGTATGATGTCCCCTACTTGATCGTCATCAGCTTTATGCTTCAAGTAAGCATAAACCTCTTGGTAGGGAGCATCATCCATTGGGTAAGGGGGTATCGGTGTATCAAGTACATACCCTTTCCTTTCGAACTTCAAAACAATTTTAAGGTTACGAAACCAGTCGGTGAAGTTTGAACCATTCAATTTGTTATCGGTAAGGATGTAACGCAGATTGGTGTTAGTCATGATTTTAAGAGTGTGTGTTTAAACAAAACCTGAGAGTGAGAAAGAGTAAACGTATGTCATTCATTTGCTTTAAAGTATAACAATCTAAAATTATAGGCCTTTTAATTTATTTCAGATTGCTCCCACTATTTTGCCAAATTAATAACCCTCCATATTAATTCGAAGAATTTCACAAATCCTTTAGTGAGCTAGGATCCTAACTCCTGAGATTTCGCCTTGACTTTAGCCAACAAGCCAGTCCCATTTGTTAGGTAGATTCATGCAATCAATCACATCTCGAATGTGATTCCTAGGTTATTGGGTTACTAACCACATTAGTAACTAATATGTCATTCATATTAATCTCATCCATCTTGCCCATTAGTTTATGACAACATGAGTTTGCCCATCCAATTATCATACTCTAATTTAAGTATTACCCCATATTCATGAAAGAACGATTTTCGATAATCCAGGTGTTACCATAAGACCCCGAGCTTGAGTTTACCCAACAACCCAAAGGCCCCCAGTACTGCCGGCTGAATTATAATATTAGGGAGGGGCAACCGATTTTAATAACTTGCTTATTTACTTAACTTTTTAATGAGGGATTTTATTTAAGTCTCATAATCTAACTTAGTCTTGATTTGCTTTAGCATACATCAGACATACATACATACATACATTGGCGTTATGGACATATCATCTAAATTATTCCGTCGAGCCAGAGACGAAATAAAAGGCCAAACCTAAGGGAAATACTAACTATTACATATTTCTCTTTAGGTCCTCCGTCTTCTCCATGGCGCCTTGAAATTACATATTAATTTCTATACTACTATAAGAAAACTTCAATTGAATTGAAGGGAATCAAATGAGAGGAGAAATTACAATAGATAGTAGAAAGGCAGGACGCACATGCCCTATTTCAAAAATACCAAAAGACTAAAAGAGGGTCCAAATATGTCCATAACTCCAAACATGCAAAGACTCAATTAAATAAATTTAATTGGTTGATTACATAACCGTTTTATGTAATATTTAGGTTAATCATATTAACTCGTCAAATTAACTTTCGTCTAATTTTACTTCTAATCGTTTTGTATCTTTATATTAATCCTTAGATTAATATAACCATATAAAACGTCGATTATGCATGTCCCAATTATTTTGATTTCAATTCATTTAACATTTTGATTTACAACTTGGTAAAAACAAACTTTTAAATGAATTTTTCATTCGATAATCAAAACAGAAAACTATTGATTTCCGAAACATATATATATATATATATATATATATATATATATTATTTACAAGCCGATTTTAATAATTAAAATCAAGTAGGATTCGGGCCGGGGCCCGAAACTGGGCTGCTGCCCCGCGCGACAGCGGCTGGTCGCGCCGTGAGGCGCGACCCGAGCCGCTATCGTATTTTTTTTTAAATATAAATATAAATATATATATGTATATCAGATTTTAAAACGGTTTTAAAAACGATTTTCAGAAATAGGAAAAACTACAATAGATTTCCGTTTTATCTTTTAGAATTAATAAAACTAATTTTATTAACCTAACTATAAAACAAATAGATTTTGTTACAATGATTATCAACCGAAATAATTAGGAACATACGCATAATCTATTTTAATTAACAATTAACTAAAATTTATTTATCTTTAGAATTAATTAATCAAACAATTTGTTAATTAATCCTAACCATAAATATTTATTCAATCCTATTGAAAACTTCTAAATTTTCATATATGAAATAACGGATTTAACGATGGCTCTGATACCACTGTTGGAAATTAAGGCTAAGGTATAGCAGCGGAAATATAAAATTTTTAGCCTACTTCCTTTTAACCATAAGATCCGTTAATCGTTATTTCATATAAAGAGGGATAAGAAGGAATACCTTTTGAAGAACAATCTATCGTTGTTAAAGAAGCGCCCACAATTCTTCTCCGAGTTCCCAAGCACGAAGTATAACACGGTGAGGTTAAGTTAGAATCAACCCTTATGAGATGCAACCAAAATAGATTGCCTCTAATTAACCAACACAAGATCAAAGAGAAAAGGAGATGAATGAGATTAATCAATTGACGGAAGCCGTATGAATTCTTGTCCACGAACTAGGGGATGCGAATTCACTTTCTCTCTCTTAATGTAGGTTTCGAAAATCATATAGAGGGGAGTTAGGAGGCTTAGTCGAAATTCACATAAGGATGGGGTATATATAGTCACTTGTATCTAAACCCTAGTTAGATAGGAATAGGTTACTTAATAGGAATTCCATTCGGAATAGGATTCCTAATTATTATCTTATAATATATCAAATACATTTAGGATAATAATAAATAACCTAATTGGATAATAATAGGAGTATATTAATCTAATTAAAACTCCTAACTTAATTATCTCTTAATTAATTTAATTCACAAACCTAATCAAATTAGGATTAATGGAATTAAAATACTTTCCATATTTCTATATATAAATTTCGGCCCCCTCCATTTAAATGGGACTTACTGGGCTTAATTGGGCTTCCATCTATTAATTACATCCATCTCTCTTTTGATTCCAAGTCTTATGTGTGATCCATTAGGTTCTTACTACTTCTGGCCGTATGCAACTATTAAATTAATTTCTTCAAGAATTATATTTAATCCTTGCATAACGGAATGATGTACTGAGTATGTTATTGGCAAGTCTGTAATCATTCCCCCAGAGTCCGTTAAGAAGACAGGTTGATTCTGTCGTTAACCCTTCCGTATTAGTTACAGTATAATTCGATCCTTTATCAACTATATCCTTGAACTGAATCTTATGACTATGGATGATGTCAAGTCACATATAGAGAGACGTTCGTTTTACTTGTACAGGCCGATTCAACTCAAATAGATAGGTTAAGTGAAATCTGTATTTCTACTCTTAAGCTATCACCTTGCAAGGATTTAGAGTCGAGTCTTCCACAAGCGATCCTTGGATATATCTCCCATTAATCGGGAGTGATAAATGCTCAATCCAATGTATAACTACCCTGACATTACTTCCTGTGACACCCAACCTTTGCAGTTCACACCCCAGAGTCATCTCTGTTAAGGATCGTGGGACCACAGGATCAAAGTCTCACATTCAGTAATTCAGGATGACCAATTAACATTCCTTTGAGTCTGAGGATAACTTATACCTATTAATACCAATAAGATGAACACGTGATAAGGATGAATCTACCCATCCTGTTATCTCAAATCGGATCCCCAATCCTAATGAACGACGTTTCATCGGATCTATGTAACTGTCCAGATATCTATATATATGAAGCTTGTGAGATCAGCTTTCTGTCAGACAGAAGACATTGTTACATACAAGTCTCAACAGTGATATATCAATCCTAAACATATCACTTGACTTGGGGTGGTTTTAAGTTTATTAGTTTATTATAAAGTTTTGTCTCACTTCATGCTTGTATGAACACTTTATAATCACTTTAAACAAACTTACGGATTTCCTTTTATTAGACTTTATTTAGTGCTTAAAAGGGATTGCCTTTATATAGTTATAAAACATATATCTTATTAAAACAAATGATATAAAGAACAATTCATTTACATTAAGTTTGTATCCTGCAACAATTGACTATAGGACACTAAACCCCAACAGTTCGAAATGAACGATGATGAAGGAATATCTGACATGAATGCAAGGTTTACAAACATCATCAATGAGCTCAAGAGACTTGGAAAGATCTTCACTGAGGAAGAACAAGTCAAGAATATTCTTAGGAGTCTTCCTAAAAACTGGCAAGCAAAGAAGACTGCTGTTGAGGAAGCTCAAGACTTAACCACCTACAAATATGATGAACTCATCGGCTTATTACTGACCCATGAGATCTCAATGAAGAATTTCGAGGTGAAGGAAAAGTCTGAAGACAAGAAGCAAAAATCTTTTGTCATGAAAGCTGACTCCACTGATGGGAGCTCAACAGACGATGAGGAGATGGCTATGTTCACCAGGAAGATGAAAAGGCTGTTCAAAAAGAATGACAAATACTCTAAGAAGCCTTACAGAAAGTTTGATAAGTATAAAGCTGAGTCCAGCGACAGCAAATACAAGAAGGACAACTCAAAGCCCATTACATGCTTTGAATGTCATCAAACTGGCCATATCAAGTCAAGCTTCCCCACGCTGAGGAAGGAAAGGAAGAACGGCAAAAAGGCAATGGTGGCAACATGGAGCGACAGTGATGAGTCTTCATCATCAGAAGCTGATGCCACTGAGACAGCAAAGATCTGTTTTATGGCTGACAAACTTGCTGAGCCATGCGTCTCTGAGCATGCTGACCCCTTCATTGCATCTGACGATGAGGAGCAATCAAATGAGGTAATATCACTTCCCCAGCTCAGAAATGAAATGGTAAATGCCCTGAGTGACCTCTACACACTTGTCAAAAAGTGTAATAAGAAAGTTAGAGCACTCAGTAGGCGTTGTGACGAGGTTGAAGAGGTCAAGCTGAGTGACCTCAGATTCCTTCTTCAGGACAACTCAACTTTGCATGATAACATGGAGATCATACATAAGTCTGTCTCTGAAGTCCAATCAGATTCTAAGAAACTGAGAAAGGACGTCACAACTATCCAGAACCAACTAAAGGTTCCAAATAAAAGAAATATTCCTCTGAATACTCAGTACCGAGGTACTGGTCAGCAGAGATGGAATCCTCAGTGGAATGTCCAGTGTGACTTCTGTGGGAAGAAAGGACACACCACAAAGGTGTGCTGGCACGCTCAGCACTGGGGTGCTGACCAGTCAGTGAGAAATCCTAAACGAAAGGTCAGCTGTGACTTCTGTGGAAAGAATGGCCATACTGTGCCGCCATAAAATTAAATATGATGCTTTACCTGTTGAACCTAACAAGCAAGGACCCAAAAAGAATTGGGTACCTAAGAGTAACTAGTTACATTGCAGGTAAGCCTGAGATGTGCTGAGAAGTCAAAGATGTGGTATATTGACAGCGCATGCTCGAGGCATATGACTGGTGATGAAACTCAGTTCATCACATTTGAGCATAAACGAGGAGGAAGCGTAACTTTTGGAGACAACAAAAAGGGTAAGATAGTAGGGTCAGGAACCGTTGGAGGTAATCCTACTATTGAGTCAGTCTCCCTAGTCAGCGGACTCAAATATAACTTACTCAACGTAGCTCAGCTATGTGATAATGGGAGAAAAGTTATATTTGATGACACTTGATGTAAAATATACGAGGGTAAAACTAATGAGTTAATTTTAACTGCCCCTCGCATTGATAATGTCTTCATGCTGAACTTGGAGAAAAAGTTTTCAAAAACTGTATGCTTAGTTTCAAAGGAAGAAAATTCCTGGCTATGGCACAGGAGACTTGGTCATGTAAGCATGGACCTCCTGGCCAAATTAGCAAGAAAGCAATTGGTTGAGGGACTGCCAGAACTTAAATTTGAAAAAGATCAACTATGTCATGCTTGCCAAGCTGGAAAACAAACCAAACAATCTTTTCATAGTAAAAATATTGTCTCAACTAAGTGTCCGTTAGAGTTACTACACTTGGATCTCTTCGGTCCAGTCCAGCCGCTGAGTCTGGGTGGAAGAAGATTTTCCTTTGTCATTGTAGATGACTTCTCTCGGTACACTTGGGTCATCTTGCTGAGTAGCAAGGATGAGACCTTTGAGACATTTTCAAATTTGGTTAGAAAACTTGAAAATGATAAAGACCTAAAATTGGCTCACATCCGAAGTGATAATGGTGGAGAATTCAAAAACTAACAGTTTGTTGAATTCTGTGAAGCCAGCGGCATTGACCATAATTTCTCTGCTCCTAGGACGCCTCAACAAAATGGGGTTGTTGAAAGGAAGAACATAACCTTGGTTGAAATAGCTAGGACAATGCTGAGTGAGCATAGGCTTCCAAAGTACTTTTGGGGAGAAGCTGTTAACACAGCGTGCTATATTCTCAATAGGGCTCTTGTTAGACCTATACTAATGAAAACCCCTATGAACTTTGGAAAGGACGAAAGCCCAACATTGGATACTTTCGTGCCTTTGGCTGTAAATGTTTTATTTTAAAAACCAAAGATAGCCTAGCTAAGTTTGACTCAAAAGCTGATGAAGTTATCTTTTTAGGCTACTCAACAAACAGCAAAGCATACAGAGTTTTCAATAAACGAACTCAAGTTTTAGCAGAGTCAGTACATGTTGAGTTCGACGAAACTAACCCTGCAGGAAGATATCTGCCGCTGACCGAGGATGATCCACACTCAGTACCCACTGATCAAGATACAGCCGCTGAGTTATTCCCTCAAGGGCTGACTGATGGAAGTAGGATCTAGGTAGAGCTTTCTAATGACGATTTAATGTGTATTGCGGTGAATGTGCTACGTCTATGGATGTGGTCTTTATAAATTGCTCTTAACTCTACTAGACGTTACGACTACGTAGGGGCAAGTGTACCCCGTCGTTATCAAGTAATAATCCGGTTAAGACCGGGTATCGAATTCACGGGATTTATAACTACAAGTATTAGACGACTCGGTTTCGTATGTTATTTAAGCGGTAATTACTTTGGGATTAAGTAAGACACAACTACACACTATTCCTCACTATTGGCGACACATATTTATGTAGCTAAAACTCTATGAAGTGGGGTGAATATGATAAGTTATAACAATGATAAATAATGACTCTAAATGTATACGGATAATAGTTTACTCTTGCAAAGACCACCAAGTGTAGTAGAACCGACCCGTGAAGCACTTAGACTACGTGATTCCTAGTCAAAGCGTGTCTAATGCGGGGGAATTAGAAACTAGGGCTCGTAAGTTCCGTGGCTTGTCAATTCCTACGGTTTCCGGTTTGTCACTTCCGGTAAGGCAACACCTATATAACTCCCTAAAGATAGCCCGAATGGCGGCGGTAATCGTGTTCTCCTACACAATAATCAATTATCAATATCAAAACAAGCAATAAACATTAACACATAAAGGGAAATAGAGATTATAAATCATAAATTATAAATATGGAAAGTGATTAGATGAAATACAACCAAGCCTAGTACATAGGAAGAGTACAAGCTAATTAGCAAGTAAAAAGGGAGAATCCGCCCTTGGAACTAGCTAACCGGACTCAAAGCCGTCTCCTAGGTCGTGGAGGTGGAACTCTCGAGCTTGGTGATGAATGGTGGAACGGAGCGCCAATGGAACACCGAAACAACGAACAAGCTCTCGAGGGGGAGAGTTTAATTTACAAAATTGAATCTAAATTACAAGGAAAGAAAAGAGTATAGTGTAGCTCTCTAGTATGTAATTCGTCTAAATGAAGTTCAAGAGCCTCTTATTTATAGACATCAAGCAAGGGCAGGTTTGTAATTTCACTAGGCACAAGTATGGAGCAACATTATTTGGTGCAGAAATCCCATGATACGCCCCGCGTAAATGCCCATTCCGTCAGAAATCTTCTGCATGTGGACCAATTCGTTGTCTTGTTGACTCAAGTACGCCCTGCGTAGAGGATTATACGCCCCGCGTGTTTGAGTCTCTGGAGTTTTATTGCCTGAATTGGTGCCTTTACGCCGTGCGTAGCTGAAGTACGCCACGCGTAAAAGAGTCTCTGATCTTTTTATGTTGAAGAACTGCCTTTTATGCCCCGCGTATATAGTGGTATGCCCCGCGTAGGTATAGTTGACTCTGGGAGACAATGCAGTCTGACTTTCAGGATTAGGCCAATTATTGCCGACATGTGTCATACGCCCCGCGTAGTGTGTCATACGCCCCGCGTATGCTGAGTCAGTTCCACATGGTGCCTGCGGATAAGGCAATTATTTCTGGCACAATGTTTTACGCCCCGCGTACAGGATAATATGCCCCGCGTATTGAGTGGATTTTTGCTCCTTTCTCGTACCTGAAATACAAAACTTGAGAGCCGAGTTAGCTTGACGTTTTTATTTCCTAAACTAATAAAAAACGAGGAAAATAAACTAAAAGTACAAGATTTATTTTTATTTCTTTACTTATCAAAAACACTTTATTTTTGTAATTAAAATTATTTATTTTACCCGAAATCATCCCGTAGATCACGCTAAAAGATAGGGGTAAAATACCCCTATCAAACCTCCTCGGACTTTAAAGTTTTACTTGTCCTCAAGTAAAAGAAATCGAAAGACAAGGGATTGAGAAAATTAAGAAACAAACCGAAGGTTGGTTTTGCCAAGTGCGTGATTTCAAAGTTATGGTTTTGTGCAAAGGTTTTGGTAAGTGCCTACGCAAACAATTGAGTACGAAACTTGTTTGAAACCTCCATGATCAAGATTTAATAGGCAATATTAACGGGGGTTGATTATCTTTTGAGAACCCGATAGTACCTCACCAAGGGATTTCGCTCTTACGCTCAATTTTAGGTGGGTCGGTGTTTTATCACTCTTCTTTGCACTTACTCGAGGTCATGTTGAATTTGCATTTTCATCCGGGTTTTTCCTCCTAAAATATGATTAGACAATATTAAAAATGAACCCGGATGGGGGTTGTAATGTGGGTGGCCTCTTTAGTGGTTAGTGTAAAGGAACTTGAGTTCAAAAATACCGTTTGTGATTGCACCGTATCATATTTCAGCCTTGGCGAATTTTACAAAATATACTTCAAAATTGCTCAGGTGGAGCTTGAGAATGCCTTTTTATTTTTATTGTATCCTTTGTTTTCATAGAGGCACAAAAACAATATTTTGAGAGTTTATGGTGTTCACGGTCGTGACTTATTTTGGGTAATTGGGGTGCAACTTGGTTGTGTCGGTATTTGAACAAGAGGAAAAAGGGTTAAATGGTAAAAGGGTATTAACAAAAAAATTGGGTTAATAGGCTCGAAGGGGTTTCCTAATGTTTAATGAAAACGAGAAAAATAAATTAAGAAAAATTAGCCTAAGTGGGTTCGGTTTATCATCTATTGCCTTTCTACCAAAAATAGGTGTACTTACCCCGGTATTGGATGCAAATTCTATGAGTCGAGTGAAGTCAAAGTTCTCGAAAAATTGTGAAAGAATTAGAGTTCTCGTACGAACTCTTTTAGGCTCAAATATACCTCACAAAGATTCGGGTTCAAATTGTGTACTATCAAGTTTTCGCTAAATTCTCAACTATCCCGTTTTTATTGCCTTTTCAAAGTTCATTATGGAGATAACATTTGGGTTAATATTCAATGCCTTAGTTTAGTACTAACCTAAGCTTTGCACAAATTCCCTAATTTCAAAACCAAGACTAAAATTTCTTCATCGAATCATTCCTTTATGTTCCGACACTTTTATTTTTGATGACAAATAACGGAACTTTGATTAATTTCCCAAGGAGGGATAGCATGTCGGGAAAATTTAAAAGAGTCAATAAATTAGTTTAATTATTTTGTTGTTTATTTTATTTTTATTTTTGTTTTTGTTAGTGCAAACCAATCTTAAAAGTGCGGGGTTGCACGTCCCTCCGCGTTATTTAAAATGACGCCTATTCCAAGGGCGTCGCAAAAAGAAACTAAAACAAAAACAAAAATAAAGCTAAGGAAGGAAAAGAGGACCCTTTCGTGGTTAGGGGTTACGCGAGGCGTGCCCAGAGGGGCGCCCCGCGTATCCAGTACTTTTTGTGGTGTTACTGGGTAGAGACTCAAATACGCGGGGCGCAGGAATTGGGCGCCCCATGTGTTTGAGTTTCTGAACCTTTTTTAAACATAAAAACGAGGGGACGCGGGGCGTGCCATGGGGGACGCCCTACGTGGCTTTATTACAAGCAGCAAAAAGAATCGCAAAAACAGCACGAAACATAAACGGAAAGTACTAATATATTAGAAAATAAAAAGATAGTACATGAAACATCAAAACAGCAAAACAAAAGAGAATGAAAACACAAAGAAAATGGAACTATGGTTGAGATGGAGGTGTAGTGCCATGGAGGTTGAAGTATGAGGCGAAGGAAGCGGTGAGAGCATCGAACCGAGAGTCGATATGGGCCCGGTCCTCATGTTGTTGCGCCTCGAGGGTATCGAAGCGGGTGTCAAAATGGGCTCGATCATGACGTTGGTTGTCCTCTAGGATATCCAACCGAGCATAAAGGGCATTGAAGTCGTGAAGCGGTGGATGACTAAAATTGAGACCTAAATCTGAGTCCGAATCCCCTCCCGCATCGGAGTGGGCTGCCCCCGAGGTTTCGCCCGGGCCGAAAGTTGGACGGTTCAAGGTTTTAAATGCATTTTTGTCCAGCGGCCGAGGCATAAGGCGTGGGAGGCGCTCAACGGTGTCGGAGCCGAGTTTGGAGAGAGCGAAGATGGTGATGAGGTGGCCGAACCCGAGCTTGGCCCGTTTCCGAATGGGTGTGGCGCGAAGGTGGACAGCCACGTGATAGGCGAGGTCGTATGTGAGTCCGTTGGCACAACAGTAGAGGGCCAACAGTTCATGTTTGTTGACCTTAGTAGACTCGGATTTCCCCGTGAAGTAGAAGGAGATGAAACGGTGAAGCAACTGGAGGATAGGGTCACGAATACTAGCCGGGTGGAGGTTGGACACATGATAGTCATTGGACCCGGTAATGGAGGTCCAAAATTCGGGGGCGGAGACACCGTCGGGCCAATGGGCGACGCTAGGCTCCGCTTGATGAGTGAAGTGGGTGCGAAGCCATTGAGTGTTAATGGTGAAGGGGCGGTTGTGGAGGCGAAAGTTGAAGAGCGCTGCCCCGGGCACATTGTTGGAGGTGAGGGATGTGAAGAACTCGATGACCAAGGAGGGGTACACATGGTATTGTTTATGGTAGATGTCGTACCATCCGAGGGCACGGAGACGGGCTTCGAAGGGTGTGCCAAGATCGTGTTGATCAAGCACGCTATGGGGGATGTATGGAAGCTCTTGGACGGTGACCGCACAAAGTTCCTCGTACCGTGTGGCCTCCTCCTCGGTGAGAAGGTGAAAAGGGGCCCGGTATTGTCGTGTGAGTGGAGGTGTTTCCTCCCGGTCGGGTGGTGGTGGTTGTTGATTTTGGGAGGAGCGGGAGGAGCGTGAGGTGCGAGCTCGACGAGCTTGCATTTGTTGGTTGAGGTGGGTGTTAATGGCGGCTCGTTTGCTTCGGGTCATGATTATGGTGAGGAATGGAGAAAGCTTGAGAGAAGATGGGAGGAGGTTGGGATAGAGTTGAGAGAATAGTGAAGGAAGAAGAGGGAGAAAGAAGAGATATATATAGGAGAAGAGTGGGGAATCCCAGCAAAGCTCGGATTCCCAGAGGGGTACGCGGGGCGTAGAGGGGCCACGCCACGCGTATCCCTCCCTCTGATGTTTATTTTATGCAAAATCGATGAGGTACGCGCGGCGTAAACAGGGTTACGCCACGCGTATCGGACCTACTGTCCCTTTTTATGACAAAAAGGGCAGGGACGCGGGAATTGGGCGCCCCGCGTAAGGAGCGGATTTTATTGGATATGTAGTCAGAGACTCAAATACGCGGGGCGCGATAGGGGGATGCTCCGCGTGTTTGAGTTTCTGAACTTTAGGAACCACGGAAAGGAACTTATACGCGGGGCGTAAGAAGAGTTACGCCCTGCGTAAACGGTGTCCCCTATAGAATTTTGGATCAGAGGCACAAAGACGCGGGGCGTGCATAGGGAGACACCCCGCGTATTATGTCGAATTGGGATTTGGCTTTCCGTGGCTGGGAAGCGAAACGAAGAAAACAAGTAAAAATTGAACAAATATATACAGGGAGTTTGAGAGAGTCAAACCAATGCTACGTTTAGAGTCGGAGTAACTCGACTTTCCTTTGCGACGTGCAAGCTTAAGGTGGTGCGAGGAGTGTGGTTTCGCCTTGTTATGGAAAAACGCCACCGCGGTATATCTTTAGACGGTGGCCATTGACCCATAGGATTGTATTGTCGGGACCTTGGATTTCAATTGCTCCGGAGGGGTGCACATTGATGACGGTGTATGGTCCCGACCACCGACTTTTCAATTTTTTGGGGAATAACCGGAGGCGAGAATTGTAGAGGAGAACTTGACCCCCCTTGTTGAACTCCCGAATTTGGATGTGCTTGTCATGCCACCGCTTGGTACGTTCTTTATAGAGTTTAGCATTTTCATATGACCCCAAGCGGAGTTCATCAAGAGTATTAAGTTGGAGGAGGTGGTGTTCTCCCGCAGCCTGCATGTCAAAATTCAAAAATTTCAGCGCCCAATAGGCTTTATGTTCTAATTCCACGGGTAAATGACATGACTTTCCAAAAACTAGACGATAAGGGGACATCCCGATGGGCGTCTTAAACGCCGTGCGATAAGCCCAAAGAGCATCATCGAGCTTCAAGCTCCAGTCTTTTCTAGAGGAGTTAACCGTTTTTTCTAAAATGCGTTTTAGCTCTCGGTTAGAAACCTCAACTTGCCCACTAGTTTGCGGGTGGTAGGGTGTAGAGACTCGGTGTGCAACCCCATATTTAAGTAAGAGTTGATCGAATTGTCGGTTGCAAAAGTGGGAACCTGATAGGGGTCAAAAACCCCTATCTTTGGGTACGGTTTTAGGATGGGTTTTAGAGTTATTTGGTTAATAAGCGAGCAATTCTCGCATTTAAATGCTTTTGTGTGAGTTAGTTAGAAATTGGAAACGTTCTATTTACTTTTCGTCGTTTAGGCTCGTTTTGTGATCAATGTAGGCAAATACGGCCGAAATAGCATGCATATTAGAATTCCGTTATCTTTTGAAGCTGATTGGTCTGTCAAAAGTCGCACCAAACGAAGCGTTTGCTCAGAATAAGCGATTGACGGATCAATTTGGCTTTTGGACTAATGTTTTTCGGAGTTTTTTATGCGTGTGCAGGTGTGAAGTCGGACGAAAAAGGGCGCGGAACTCATCAAGCTTGGTTCGAGCACGCTTCGGGTGAAAACGCTCGGCGAGCAGGGCCCCACGGGCCATTTCTGCTCGCCGAGCAGGCCCCTGGTGGCCTGCTCGCCGAGCAGGGCGCCAGGCGCTTGCTCGGCGAGCAGGAGCCTGCTCGGCGCGAGCAGCCCTGCTCGCCGAGCAGCCTTCCCTACTCGGCGAGCAGCCCTGCGGGAATTGGTCAAAAAGACCAATTCCGCCCCCACGAAGCCACGTTCGGCCCCACGTCTTCCTACACCAACAAGGACACGAAAATAGGTCAAAACGAGGCCCGAGACGCATCTATAAATAGGATTTTTCCATTGTAAATTAGATATCTTTTACTTTTGTAATTTCCTTAGCTTTCACCTTGAGAAATCCTCTCCACCTCCTCCATATCCTTCAAACCTCCATTGAAGATACCTCCGAAGCTCCGTTCACCGAGGATTGCTCAAGCTCCATCCTTAAATCCTAGAAAGACGCCTGCATTGGTAGACAGGTTCCCTGAAAGGGATTTTTCTTCTTTTATATTTTGTCTAGCCTCTGATACATGCTATGAATTCTAGGTTTATTGTAACTTCGTGACAATACATCCATCTTTGATATATAATATAGTTCTTGTTCATTCAATTGTTTTGATATTTTAATCTTTGTCTTACGCTTTGTCTGATTGGTTTAACTCATTCGATAATCCCAAAATTAGGTTGGCACATATTGCGAGCTGAATCTGACCTAGTCAGTGCCTATAGGATTGACGACCCTATAGAAGATTAAGCCCAAATTACTGAGCCTTAGAGCTAGTTTCGGCCTTACAAGGGAATCACGAACTAGGGACTTTAGGAGGATAGGTCGGGTTAATCGCCTTGGACACAAGTGACTTAGTTTCAATTCAATTGTTTAAACATCCTATTTTCATTATCATCATATCCCTTCATGCTCATTCGGTTAATTGCATTGGTAAAAAATCAATTAGGGGTAGAGTAACTTAGTTAGGCGTAGAATAACTTAGATAATTTAGTTAGAATTAGATAACTTAGCTAGGATTAGTATAATTCAACCTAGGAGTAGATTAATTAAACAAACCAAACTCAAAACCCCCTAAGCCTAGATAACATCCTAGACCGAGTAGCTTGATACTTGCAGAAATAAATCCTGTGGACGATAACCTGGACTTAAACCAGAAATTTATTACTTGATAACGACGGGGTACACTTATCCCTTAGTGAGGTTTCCCAGAAACCGCATCAAGTTTTTGGCGCCGTTGCCGGGGATTTATTTCTTCTGCAATATCGAACCAAAGGTCGAATTGTTAGTTTAGGCATTCTGTGTAAATACTTTCTTTGTTAATATCATATATACTTGTTTATAATCATGATTCTTTTTATCACGTATCTATACCGTTTGTACTTGTTTATATACACATATTTATATATACTCATTTATGATAACCATCCTTGTTTACACTTACGCTTGTTTATATTCGTTTGCACGAACATATAGTTATCAAATTCATCTATACATGTCTGTATTTATACTGTTCTTATACTTGTACAAAACTGTATGATTTATGTGATTGCCCTTCAGCTTTCATTTATTTCTGTATTTATCTTTTCTCAGCGTATGCCTACGAGATCAGCGAAAATACCGGTTGTCCCTCTTAACCCTGAACTTGAACGTACTCTTCGCAGGAGCAAACAGATCGGAAAGCTGAAGCAAGACGAGATCATCGAGCCTATCAAGCCTATCAAGATGACTAATAATGAACGGAACAATGAGCGGAACCCTGAGGACACCGGACCAGAAAACGACACTCGTCTGATGAGTGAGATCCTGGCACCGCACCGACATCAGCATCTGTCAGGCATTGCTGCTCCAAACATTCCGGCAAACACATACGAAATCAAGTCTGGTATAATTCACTTGATCCAACAGACTGGACTGTTTGGAGGAGAAGCACATGAAAGCCCGAATGATCATCTGGATCGCTTCCTAATGTGCGCAGACACTGCAAGGACCAATGGGGTCCCCCAAGATGCTGCTAGACTGAAACTGTTCCCGTTCTCTCTGACGGGGCAAGCTTTGGAATGGCTGAGAACACTGGAGCCTGGTTCAATCACAACATGGGCAGGGTTGGAAAAGGAATTCTTGTCCTACTACTTCCCTCCCTCGAAGACAGCAATGCTCAGGGGTGAGATCACATCCTTCCACCAACCCGAGCATGAGGCGCTCCACACATCTTGGACTCGATTCAGGAAAATGCTGCGCATGTGCCCTCATCATGACATACCCAAGCATCAGTTAGTGAGCGTCTTCTACCACGGACTAACACCCACCAATAGAGCCATTGTGGACTCCGCAGCGGGTGGAGATTTGTTTAGAAAGACAGCAACAGAAGCATATGACATGATTAACGAGCTAGCCAGAAAGAGTGTGCAGTGGCAAGAACAGAAGCTAGCTGGCCCCACAAGGCAGTGGGTATTTGCTGTGGAAGAACAGGAACAGAATCCAGTTGTTGCTGATTTGAGTAGGAAAATGGACGTACTGTTGGCTACGCTCAGCCGACCTCCCACCTGCGTGCACTGTGGCGGCGACAACAACGGAAAGGATTGTCAAGCAGGTAGCCCTTTCGCTGGAGATGGGGTGGAGATGGTCAACTATGTTGGGGGGCAGCCGAGATATAATCAGAAATATAACAACTCTCACCCCAACAACTACAACTCCTACAACAACAACAACAATGGCAACTACAGGAGACCTCAGCACCCGAACCTCTCTTACGGGAATTCAAATTAGAATGTGCTTCGACCTCCTAGCGGATTTGTTCAAGAGCATAGAGAGCAGGGGCTTGGCATGCCCCATACCAACAGTAGAATCAAGGGCCAGTGCAACACCCTAAGGAATCTGACGAAGTGATCACTCTTCTGAAGGAGATCTCGGCTAGGCTTGCCAACAACGAAGCCTTGTGCAAAGATTTGAGCAATCAGGTGGCTCAAATTAATAGGGACAGGCAGGAAAGGCCACAGGGTTCTCTCCCAAGCACAATAGAGAAGAACCCAAAGATCCTGAGAAAGGATTGAGTAAGGGGGAGAAATCGGGTTCTCCTCGGTTTTTAATTCAAAGTTTGAACAATTTGATTATGCATTTCCCTTTTCTTTTTGTTTTTATTTCTCTTCTTTTATTGTTTTGCTTAATTGAATTTTAAGCTCGTTTGTTTATTTGCGCTGTCAAACTTTGTTCCCCCGCACTCTATAAAAAAAAAAAAAAATATTCGCCCAACCCAGGCGAGTTAGGCAATGCCCAGCTCGCCGGGCTGGTCGGCCGAGTCAGCCGGCTCGGCCGACAAGGGCTGTTCGGGATTTTAGAATCCCGAACCAAAAAAAAAGGAAAGAAAAGAGGAATAAAAGAAAAAAAGAAAAAAAAAGAAGAAAAGAATAAGAAAAAGGGGGGGTGACTCATCATCACCTTCCCCACCTTCTTCTTCCCTTCTCTCTTCTTTCTTTTTTATTCCATTTTTCCTTCTTCCCTTCTCCTTCTTCTTTTGCTCTTCAAGAAACCTAACCCCCCAAATCCACCATTCTAACCCGAATTCAAGATATAAGGTATGAATCTTTACCTATTTTTGATTTCTAACATGTTTATAGGCTTAGATTTTAGCTTAGGGTGATAATTTTTGAGGTTTGAGAAAAACCTAAGTTTTGGTTTTTTCCCTTTTCTCAAATTAATCTCTTGTTTGCTTTTAAATTCTTGATTTCCTTGCAATTTATGTTGACATGATGATTAATTTATAGTTTGGGTGTGATTTCTATTCTCAATTTCTGGATATTTGGAGAAATTGCTCAATTTGGGCAAAATACCCATTTTAGCTCAAAGTTTAACTATTCAAATCATAGTTAGAAACTTGTCAATAGAGTTATGAATTGCATTCTTATCATATTTTAGTCATTGGGTATGTCCAATTTTGCACGGATTTGTGGATTACGGGTAAAACACTTAGGGACCAAATACTTATGGTTTTAGTCCCTAAAGTTACTAAAACTATAGTTTATGCCTATGGATGGTTTGTTTGGGGGTTTATGTTAAAACTTGTAAATATGTCCTAACTTTTCCATTTTTGGTCTATTCCTCAGGAAATATGGGTCGGAAAGGCAAAGCTAAGATCGTCATCGAGAACGAAGCCGAATCTGAGGTCGAGTTCGACGAAAGCCTCCAAGCTAAGTATGATCCACCCTTTGGTCTTATTGATGAACGTGAGGGAATATTGTACGATAGGTTTTCCAAGCAAGACCTTGCTACACACATAGTTGTTGATCAAACTTACTTATCGAGTATAGGTTTAAAGAAGGATTTCAATAAAATCCTCAAATTCCACGGCTGGTATAGACTAGCCACCAAACAGACTCCAGTTTATCACAACTTTACCATGGAATTCTTGACCACTTGGAAAAAAGAGCTACCATTGGGCGGTGGGAAACACTCTTTTAGGCTAAACGGTAAACCCTACCGCCTCGATGGCACCACACTAGCGGCCCTAATGGGAGTTTATAACGACCCAGAGGCAATCTCAGACTTTGAGAAGCCTATAACAAAAGATATAGCTTGGGAACAACTGACAGGCATATCAGACTTTAACTCCCAGACTGCTAGCCCAGTCTCTCTCCTAGACCCACTTCTCAATCTTGTTCACAAATTTGTGGCCCACAACTTATTGGGCAAAAACGAGAGCAATAAAGTCTCAAAGACGGAATTATTCATACTATGGTGTGTGGCCAACCACAAATACGTGGACAATATCAAGACCATATTTGAAGGCTTCTCAAGCCAAACGAGTAGGAAACGCGGTTCCCTAGGTCTTGGGCACTTAGTTACCAACCTGCTTGAGAGCCAATTCAAAAATTTGGATAATTCCGAAATTGCTATTTACCCTACTTTGCTTAACTCCAAATTTTTGGGAAAATCTACTTTTCAAGAAGTCTTAAACAGGAACCCAACCGGAGGAGCAAGCTCTAGCGGAGGAGGGACAAAAAGAGCACGAGTTCCACAACAACAAAGGGACGAGGAACCTGAGGAAAAAGAACATGCGACAGCAGGAGACCAAAGGGAACACCAAGCGTCGGGGACGGAGGCCCAGTTCCAAGCCATCAACACTATGATGGCAGAAATGCGAGATCTTAACCTACGGACCTTTAACACTGTTCAGCAGATGGACCAACGGTTCACCAACTTTGAGCAGAACATGGACCGAAGGCTTTCGGGTCTTGAATACGTAGCGGCAGATTACTGCGAACGCTACAACATGCCTTGGCCATACCCCCCGGCCGATCAGTAAGTTGTCTTCTCCACCCTAACTCTTTACACTTGTACTTCATGATTTGTGATGCAATGTTGGAACTTATTGCATATTTTTAGTGTGAGGAGGATGGGTAGACAAACTTACAAAAATTGTATAAATTTTAAATTTTTGTTGCGTCGTGTCTAGTTTAGGTTTGCGTTTTGGTGTTTTATTTTTGCTTTATTTATGTTTTTGCATGTTTAGGACCTAAAACCGTGAACCTCCTTCGAATCTAAACTTCGTTATTTGTCCTTGAGGGCTGAGAACTGAATCTAAGATTGCATGACAACTAGTTTAGGTGTAGGACACAATCCTTGTATCTGTAAAAGCATGAGCTACAGGTTGCATTTAGACCCTACTTTTGAAGAAATGCTAAAATCATTACTTAGGTAGATAACTTAAGAATTGAAGGCATGTGATATTAAACTTGAGTTTGGGGAAAACTAGTAAACACAAAATTAAAACCCAAAGAATTGTGAGTTGAATTTGAGCCTAAGAGCGAACATCAAAAAGCTCTTTTTCTTGACATTTTTGTGTTAATGCTTTGACTTGTGGAAAGATTACAGATTTTGCACCTAATATTGTGTTGAACCTACATGCAATGATTTGAGATGATAAACGATGAATCAGCCTCAATAGAATTAACCATTTTCTTTACCTTATTTTTTTCTTTTTCATCCACTCTAGGAAGCCCCTTTGAGCCGACATCTTTTGTAGTTTGTAGATTTTTCTTTCGTTCTAACCCGTTTTTGCGAACCACAACCTGGTTCGCTACTTAACCTCTGTTTTTGCAAAGCTCGAATTGAGCCTTTGTTTTCCTCTAGCGCTTTATCTTTGTTTATGGCATTACAGTAGCAAGCCAAAAGGCTAAGAAGTGAATGAGCATCACTATCCCAAAAAGAAAAAGAGAAAAACAGAAAAAGAAAAGAAAAGAAAAGAGACGAACAAAAGGGAAAAACTTCATTCCCTAATTCCTAAAAATAAAAAACGTCTCAAGAAAACATCCCAAAAGAAAAAAAAATAATAAGGGATGAATAAAAAGCTCAGTCACTTCGTATTTGCTAAAGCCATTTTAACTTTGTTTTTGTAGCGCTAGAACTTTTAACCTTTGTTGTACCTTTAACCCTCTAACCACATTACAACCCCAATTAGAGGCTGTTTTTTATATCATCGGAGTCATATAGCATAGTAGAGGAACTCGGATGAACGTGCAAAATCAACGTAATCCTAAGCAAGAACATAAGCCGAGAGTAAACACTTTAGCCACCAAAATTGTGTGAATGAGTGAACTACCTATGGTGAGGTGTTTTACTTAGCGATCCCCTCAAGCTCGTTTAAATTGAACATGTGTCCTTTTGCTTAAAATTATGACCTATGATAATTGAAATGTGGCTTTTGGATATCGTGTCTCTACTTTGTATTTCCGAATGCATGTAATTACAGATGCTCGAAATTGTGTCAAGCACCTAGTCAAACTGGGAAGTCTTCTAGTTTGCTTGTGATGGCGGGTTTAGTTTTTTTTAGTTTACTTGGGGACAAGTAAAGTTTTAAGTGCGAGGAGGTTTGATAGGGGTCAAAAACCCCTATCTTTGGGTACGGTTTTAGGACGGGTTTTAGAGTTATTTGGTTAATAAGCGAGCAATTCTCGCATTTAAATGCTTTTGTGTGAGTTAGTTAGAAATTGGAAACGTTCTATTTACTTTTCGTCGTTTAGGCTCGTTTTGTGATCAATGTAGGCAAATACGGCCGAAATAGCATGCATATTAGAATTCCATTATCTTTTGAAGCTGATTGGTCCGTCAAAAGTCGCACCAAACGAAGCGTTTGCTCAGAATAAGCGATTGACGGATCAATTTGGCTTTTGGACTAATGTTTTTCGGAGTTTTTTTATGCGTCTGCAGGTGTGAAGTCGGACGAAAAAGGGCGCGGAACTCATCAAGCTTGGATCGAGCACGCTTCGGGCGAAAACGCTCGGCGAGCAGGGCCCCACGGGCCATTTCTGCTCGCCAAGCAGGCCGCCAGAGGCCTACTCGGCGAGCAGGAGCCTGCTCAGCGAGCAGGCCACCAGGCGCCTGCTCGGCGAGCAGGGGGCTGCTCGGTGCGAGCAGCCCTGCTCGCCGAGCAGCCCTGCGGGAATTGGTCAAAAAGACCAATTCCGCCCCCACGAAGCCACGTTCGGCCCCACATCTTCCTACACCAACAAGGACACGAAAATAGGTCAAAACGAGGCCCGAGACGCGTCTATAAATAGGATTTTTCCATTGTAAATTAAATATCTTTTACTTTTGTAATTTCCTTAGCTTTCACCTTGAGAAATCCTCTCCACCTCCTCCATATCCTTCAAACCTCCATTGAAGATACCTCCGAAGCTCCGTTCACCGAGGATTGCTCAAGCTCCATCCTTAAATCCTAGAAAGACGCCTGCATTGGTAGACAGGTTCCCTGAAAGGGATTTTTCTTCTTTTATATTCTGTCTAGCCTCTGATACATGCTATGAATTCTAGGTTTATTGTAACTTCGTGACAATACATCCATCTTTGATATATAATATAGTTCTTGTTCATTCAATTGTTTTGATATTTTAATCTTTGTCTTACGCTTTGTCTGATTGGTTTAACTCATTCGATAATCCCAAAATTAGGTTGGCACATATTGCGAGCTGAATCTGACCTAGTCAGTGCCTATAGGATTGACGACCCTATAGAAGATTAAGCCCAAATTACTGAGCCTTAGAGCTAGTTTCGGCCTTACAAGGGAATCACGAACTAGGGACTTTAGGAGGATAGGTCGGGTTAATCGCCTTGGACACAAGTTACTTAGTTTCAATTCAATTGTTTAAACATCCTATTTTCATTACCATCGTATCCCTTCATGCTCATTCGGTTAATTGCATTGGTAAAAGATCAATTAGGGGTAGAGTAACTTAGTTAGGCGTAGAATAACTTAGATAATTTAGTTAGAATTAGATAACTTAGCTAGGATTAGTATAATTCAACCTAGGAGTAGATTAATTAAACAAACCAAACTCAAAATCCCCTAAGCCTAGATAACATCCTAGACCGAGTAGCTTGATACTTGCAGAAATAAATCCTGTGGACGATAACCTGGACTTAAACCAGAAATTTATTACTTGATAACGACGGGGTACACTTATCCCTTAGTGAGGTTTCCCAGAAACCGCATCAGAACCCCCGTCGCTAATGATAGTCCGAGGGGTTCCGAACCGAGTGAAAATGTTTTTCTTTATGAATTTCCCTACCGCCTTAGAGTCGTTTGAAGGTAAAGCAACGGCCTCTACCCATTTGGAGACATAATCAACCGCTACAAGAATGTAAGCGTTGCCATGGGACTTAGGGAAAGGTCCCATGAAGTCTATTCCCCACACGTCAAAGAGTTCGCAAACTAGGATTCCCTGTTGGAGCATTTCATGTTTTCGGGAAATGTTTCCGCTCCTTTGACAAGCGTCACATGATTTGACGAAGTCGTGGGAATCTTTGGATAAAGTAGGCCAATAAAACCCACATTGTAAGACTTTTGCCATAGTTCGACTAGGGCCAAAGTGGCCCCCCGGCTCTTGGGTATGACACATATGTAGCACGTGATTAACTTCTTCTTCCGGTATACACCTACGAATAATGTTATCAGCACAAGATTTGAACAGATAGGGTTCTTCCTAAAAATAATGCTTAGCATCGTGAAAGAATTTCTTATGCTGCTCATATGTAAGGTGCGGGGGAAGAATATTACCGGCTTTGAAGTTTGCCATATCGGCATACCAAGGTAAAGATGTTACCGCGTAGAGTGCTTCGTCGGGAAAGGTCTCCTTAATTTCAATAGCCTCCGGAGGTTCGCTTTGCTCGCCTTGTAAGCGAGAGAGGTGATCGGCCACAATATTCTCCCCTCCTTTTTTATCTTTGATCTCGATGTCGAATTCTTGTAGGAGTAGGATCCACCGTATCAAGCGTGGTTTGGCATCCTGCTTAGTCATCAAGTACTTGAGAGCTGCGTGGTCAGTGTATACGATAATTTTGGATAACACAAGATATGACCTAAATTTATCGAAAGCAAAAACAATGGCAAGCATCTCTTTTTCGGTGATGGAATAGTTTTGTTGGGCCTCATTGAGCGTTTTGCTCGCATAATAGATAGGGCGGAAGAGTTTATCCACCCGTTGGCCCAAACAAGCACCTACAGCCAAATCACTCGCATCACACATCAATTCAAAGGGGAGGCTCCAATCGGGTTTCACCATGATAGGTGCATTAATTAATTTTTCCTTGAGTGTGTTAAACGCAAGTAAACATTGGTCGGAAAAATTAAATTCTGCATCCTTTATGAGGAGTTGGGTCAAGGGGGTTGCTATCTTAGAGAAGTCCTTGATGAATCGTCTATAGAACCCCGCATGACCTAAAAAAACTCTGAATTCCTTTTACGTTGATTGGTGGAGGTAGTTTTTCAATTACCTCGATCTTGGCCGGATCGACCTCGATTCCCTCCCCGGACACCTTGTGTCCCAAAACAATACAATCTTGAACCATAAATTGACACTTTTCCCAACTAAGAGCGAGGTTAGTGTCTTCACAACGTTGGAGGACTTTATCAAGATTGCTCAAACAAATGTCAAAGGACGACCCAAAAACAGAAAAATCGTCCATGAAGACTTCCATGAAGTCCTCAATCATTTCGGAGAATATAGCCGTCATACATCGCTGAAAGGTGGCGGGGGCGTTACAAAGCCTGAATGGCATCCGCCTATATGCAAATGTCCCATATGGACAAGTGAATGTCGTCTTCTCTTGATCCGAAGGATCAACGGGAATTTGCATATAACCGGATAAGCCATCGAGGGTGCAAAAGAATTTATGACCTGCCATTCTTTCCAACATTTGGTCGATGAACGGCAAGGGGAAATGATCTTTTCGGGTGGCCTTGTTAAGTTTTCTGTAATCAATGCATACTCGCCACCCGGTTACTTTTCGTGTGGGGATTAACTCCCCTTGATCATTTTCCGTCACCTTTGTGCCCCCCTTTTTGGGAACACATTCGACCGGGCTAACCCATGGACTATCGGAGATAGGAAAGATTATACCTGCGTCGAGGAGTTTGATTACCTCGACCTTTACTACCTCTTTCATATTGGGGTTAAGCCGTCGTTGCGGCTGCACGGAGGGCTTGACTTTATCCTCTATAAAGATGCAGTGTGTGCAAATGGTGGGGCTGATCCCTTTTATGTCGTGAATGGTCCACCCAAATGCGCCTTTATGTTTTTGTAACACCGCGATTAACGCTTCCTCCATTTCCGCTGTCAAAAGCGAAGAAATAACAACCGGTAAGAAATTAGGAGGTTGCAAAAATACGTATTTTAAATTAGGAGGCAAGGGTTTAAGGTCCAAAGTTGGAGGCTCCTCGAGAGAAGACTTCGCCTTTGCTTTGCTATCTCGGTCCAAACCCTCGAACCGGCTCCTTGCCAACAGACATCGTTCTATTTCGGAGGAGTATTCAAATGGCTTGTTTAATGGCTCCTCATCCAAATGCTCATTATCACCTATTCCCGAAGAGGTTTCCGCAAAAGACCTTCCACAAAATTCTCCAACAAAAAGATCAATAGAGTCTACAGAATTTAAAAAGTTACAATCCGCCAAGGTATTAGACGGAAATTTCATGGAATTGTATACGTTAAACTCTACCTTTTCGTCTTGCAACCGTAGGATGAGCTTACCTTCATGGACATCAATGAGAGTCCTACCGGTTGCAAGAAACGGTCGTCCTAAGAGGATTGGTACCGAGTCGTCTTCCGCCATATCGAGCACTACGAAATCGGCGGGGAAAATGAACTTGTCCACTTTCACTAAGACATCCTCCACAACTCCTTTTGGCCGGGCAATGGATCTATCGGCCAACTGGAGCGTTATATTGGTAGGCTTTGGTTCTCCCAAGCCGAGCTTCCTGAATACATATAAAGGCATTAGATTGATGCTAGCACCTAAGTCACATAAAGCTCTCCTAAACTCAACATTTCCAATCGTGCAAGGGATAGAAAAACTACCTAAATCCTTGAGTTTAGGTGGGAGTTTGTTCGTTATAATCGCGGAGCATTCCTCCGTGAGCGCTACCGTCTCATTATAATCCAACTTCCTCTTTTTAGCGAGGATTTCTTTAAGAAACTTCGCATATGTGGGCATTTGCTCCAATGCTTCCGCAAGTGGAATGTTAATGTGAAGTTTCTTAAAGATTTCCAAAAACTTGCCATATTGGTGGTCCAATTTTTCCTTTTTAAGTCGTTGTGGAAAAGGGAGCTTCGGCACGTAAGCTCCAATTGGGTCACACACGTTTTTATTCTTATCCAAGGAAGTTGAGTGTTTTGGATCCGAACCGGGGTTGCTTACCGCTTCCGGTTCATTACTTACCTGTGGAGCTTGTGGGGTCGCCTTTGGAACCGGTGGTTCCAAACCCTTACCACTACGGAGAGTTATTGCTTGTGCGGTCTCCCAATCTTTTGGTCTCGGGTTTTGTTCGGTGTTAGTCGGGGGAGACCCATGTTGTCTCCCTTGTTGTTTGCGACTTAATTGGGCCACTTGCTGTCCCAAGTCCCTGCAAAATGCTTCGTTGTTAGCAAGAGGGGAAGATATTTCTTTAAGAAGATCAATTACCATTGCGTCTTGCGCATTGCTAGGAGGTTGTGAATTTTTTCCTTCTTGGTCATGAGGGAATTGGCCCGACCCTTGTTCCACAAATTTACCATGGGGTTCGGACGGGGGCTTCAATACATTCCGCCCGTTATCATAAGATGAAATGTGTTGAAGCCTCCTTCCGTTATTACTATTGTTATGGTGGTGATAAGCGTGCGTGTTAGGATAAGAGTTATGATGAGAATTATACCTTTGTTGTCCCCCTACATAACTTACGCTTTCGGGGTCACCGGCAAAAGGGCTACCAGCTTGACAATCCTTACCTTGGTGGCCACCACCACAGTGAGAGCACATTAGGACTTGTGCCGAATTCTGGAGGCTCATTTGCGCCATGAAGGCGTCCAGTTTCTTGTTCATTTCGATCATGAAGATGGTGGGAGCCTCGTCTTCTACGGCAAAGGTTTGATGTTGCGAGGATCCGGCAAGCCGATCTTCTTGCCATTGGACGCTTTTCCTAGCTAATTCGTGAATGAGCTCATATGCCTCGCTTGCCGATTTGCGAAACAAATCCCCACCTGCGGCGGAATCAACAGTTGCACGATTAGTCGGTGTTAGACCATGATAAAAAGTACTTACTAAATCATGCTTAGGGATATCGTGATGGGGACAGTTTCGGAGCAGCTTTCGGAACCTAGCCCAAGCTGAGTGGAGGGCCTCGTATCTAAGTTGCCGAAAGGAAGTGATATCTTTTCTCAATTTAACCGTTTTAGAGGGCGGGAAGTAGTAAGATAGGAATTCCTTCTCGAGTTCCTTCCATGATGTGATCGATCCCGCCTCTAACGAGTGCAACCATTCCAACGCTTGTCCTGTCAAAGAAAAAGGAAAAAGTTTTAGTTGGACGGCCTCTACTGGAACATCATTTTGCCGTGAAGTTTCGGCACACATAACAAAATTTATCAAGGTGTTCGTTAGGGTTTTCATGGGGTTCCCCTCCGAATTGACCGAATTGTTGGATTAATTGGATCATGCTAGGCTTTATTTCAAATGTGTCGACCGGAATGGTGGGGGCAACGATTCCGTGGAGGATTTGAGGACGATGTGGAGAAAGAATCTCCAACATCGAACGCGTGTCGTTGCCTTCACCATTACGGTCGTTATTCACGGGTTGTTCCGGCCCCCGTTGGTTGAGCTCGGGCTGGTTAGCTTCATCGTTGAGATTTGCCATTCTTTCTCTACGTAACCTACAAAGAGTACGTTCAATTTCGAGATCAATAGGTATGAGAGAATCACTTTTAGATCGGGTGTGCATAAAGTAAAACAAGTATATAAAAGGATTATCAACAAGAAAGAATAGTGTTAGCTAACGTATATATGAACAATTTATACAAAAAGAATGCTTAAACTAACAATGAAACGTTTTTGTCTAATGTTGTAGGAAATTATAAATCCCCGGCAACGGCGCCAAAAACTTGATGGAAGTAGGATCTAGGTAGAGCTTTCTAATGACGATTTAATGTGTATTGCGGTGAATATGCTACGTCTATGGATGTGGTCTTTATAAATTGCTCTTAACTCTACTAGACGTTACGACTACGTAGGGGCAAGTGTACCCCGTCGTTATCAAGTAATAATCCGGTTAAGACCGGGTATCGAATCCACGGGATTTATAACTACAAGTATTAGACGACTCGGTTTCGTATGTTATTTAAGTGGTAATTACTTTGGGATTAAGTAAGACACAACTACACACTATTCCTCACTATTGGCGACACAGATTTATGTAGCTAAAACTCTATGAAGTGGGGTGAATATGATAAGTTATAACAATGATAAATAATGACTCTATATGTATATGGATAATAGTTTACTCTTGCAAAGACGACCAAATGTAGTAGAACCGACCCGTGAAGCACTTAGACTACGTGATTCCTAGTCAAGGCGTGTCTAATGCGGGGGAATTAGAAACTAGGGCTCGTAAGTTCCGTGGCTTGTCAATTCCTACGGTTTCCGGTTTGTCACTTCCGGTAAGGCAACACCTATATAACTCCCTAAAGATAGCCCGAATGGCGGCGGTAATCGCGTTCTCCTACACAAGAATCAATTATCAATATCAAAACAAGCAATAAACATTAACACATAAAGGGAAATAGAGATTATAAATCATAAATTATAAATATGGAAAGTGATTAGATGAAATACAACCAAGCCTAGTACATAGGAAGAGTACAAGCTAATTAGCAAGTAAAAAGGGAGAATCCGCCCTTGGAACTAGCTAACCGGACTCAAAGCCGTCTCCTAGGTCGTGGAGGTGGAACTCTCGAGCTTGGTGACGAATGGTGGAACGGAGCGCCAATGGAACACCGGAACAACGAACAAGCTCTCGAGGGGGAGAGTTTAACTTACAAAATTGAATCTAAATTACAAGGAAAGAAAAGAGTATAGTGTAGCTCTCTAGTATGTAATTCGTCTGAATGAAGTTCAAGAGCTTCTTATTTATAGACATCAAGCAAGGGCAGGTTTGTAATTTCACTAGGAACAAGTATGGAGCAACATTATTTGGTGCAGAAATCCCATGATACGCCCGCGTAAATTGGTCTACGCCCCGCGTAAATGCCCATTCCGTCAGAAATCTTCTGCATGTGGACCAATTCGTTGTCTTGTTGACTCAAGTACGCCCTGCGTAGAGGATTATACGCCCCACGTGTTTGAGTCTCTGGAGTTTTATTGCCTGAATTGGTGCCTTTACACCGTGCGTAGCTGAAGTACGCCCCGCGTAAAAGAGTCTCTGATCTTTTTATGTTGAAGAACTGCCTTTTACGCCCCGCATATATAGTGGTACGCCCCGCGTAGGTATAGTTGACTCTGGGAGACAATGCAGTCTGACTTTCAGGATTAGGCCAATTATTGCCGACATGTGTCATACGCCCCGCGTATGCTGAGTCAGTTCCACATGGTGCCTGCGGATAAGGCAATTATTTCTGGCACAATGTTTTACGCCCCGCATACAGGATAATACGCCCCGCGTATTGAGTGGATTTTTGCTCCTTTCTCGTACCTGAAATACAAAACTTGAGAGCCGAGTTAGCTTGATGTTTTTATTTCCTAAACTTATCAAAAACGAGGAAAATAAACTAAAAGTACAAGATTTATTTTTATTTCTTTATTTATCAAAAACACTTTATTTTTGTAATTAAACTTATTTATTTTACCCGAAATCATCCCGTAGATCACGCTAAAAGATAGGGGTAAAATACCCCTATCACTGACCCAAGGTAAAAGTGAACCTCAAATTGTTTTCACTGACTAATCTATACCTGCAGAGACTGTTGAAACACAGACAGCACAAGACGTCAATCTACCAAAGGAGATAAGGATACCAAGAGGACACTCAGAGAGTGCCATTCTTGATGCCGCTGAGAATACCCTGATGACAAGAAATCAACTCAGGAGATACCTCAGCAACGTAGCCTTCGTCTCAGTTCAGGAACCTAAGAACTTCGCTGATGCTGAGGAAGACAAATTCTGGATGAGCCCAATGCAAGAGGAACTTGACCAATTCAGAAGAAACGATGTATGGGAGTTAGTGCCTCATCCAAGGAGTCAGAAGACCATTGGAACAAGATGGGTCTTCCGCAACAAGCTGGATGAGCAAGGAAATGTAGTCAGGAACAAGGAAAGGCTTGTAGCTCAGGGCTACAGTCAGCAAGAAGGTATTGACTACAGTGAGACCTTTGCCCCAGTGGCAAGGCTAGAGGCTATTAGAATTTTATGCGCTTATGCAAGTTATATGAACTTTAAACTGTTTCAAATGGATGTTAAGAGTGCATTACTTAATGGAGTTATAAACGAGGAAGTTTATGTTAATCAACCTCCAGGGTTTGAGGATCCTAAGTTCCCAAACCACGTTTATAAACTCAAAAAGGCTCTGTACAGCCTCAAACAAGCACCACGTGCTTGGTACGAGAGGCTGGCCAGTTTCCTGCTGACTAGAAACTATGTCAGAGGCAAAGCTGATACAACCTTATTCATTAAGAGAAAGGGTAAAGATACCCTGCCGGCTCAAATATATGTTGATGATATTATTTTCGGTGCTACTAATGAGTCAATGTGAAAGGAATTTAGCAAGCAAATGCAGACTGGGTTTGAAATGTCGATGATGGGAGAACTCAACTTCTTCCTTGGACTTCAAATCAAATAAGGGAAAAATGGCATCTTCATCAGTCAAGCTAAATATGCCAAGGAGATATTGAAGAAATATGATCTTGAAAATTGCAAGCCAATATCCACTCCTATGGGCACTGACACTGTCCTCTGCGCTGACGAGAATGGTAAGTCGGTAGACAGCAAATTGTATCGAGGTATGATAGACTCTCTACTTTACTTAACAGCAAGTAGACCGGACATTCAGTTCTCAGTATGCTACTGTGCTAGATATCAATCTAACCCTAAGGAATCGCATTACATAGCTGTAAAAAGAATCCTTAGATATTTGCAAAGCTTAGTGAACGCAGGTTTATGGTATCCCAACACTCATGGCTTTACACTCGTTGGATACACTGACACTGACTATGGACGAGACAAGCTAGAACGGAAAAGCACCTCTGGAGGATGTCATTTCTTAGGAAGCTGTCTTGTATCCTGGTTCAGCAAGAAGCAGGCGTCAGTAGCCTTATCTACCACTGAAGCTGAGTACATTGCTGCTGAACACTGTGTTGCTCAAGTCTTATGGATTAAGCAACAACTTGAAGACTATGGTGTTCAAACAAAGACAATTGAGGTCAAATGTGACAACAAAAGTGCAATTGATCTATCCAAGAACCCAATTCAACACAGCAGGATGAAGCATGTCAGCATAAGACATCACTTCATTAGAGACCATGTACTCAAGGGTGAGATAAAGCTGACCTACGTCCCAACGGATGAGCAGCTTGCGGATATCTTCACAAAGCCACTGGCTCGTGAACAGTTCAGCATACTGAGAGAAGCCATTGGTATGCTTAATCCTCTTCAGTAAATTCCAGCTTTTAATATAAAATTATGCTGAGTGAATTAACATGCTGAATGATCCATTTTTTGCTAAATGTATACTGAGTGTTTAATGCTAAATGAATAAATATCACATACTGAGCAAACATTAGCACCGAGTAGTTATCTCAAACTGAGAAATCATCCGTATGTATAAAACTGACCACTCAGAATACAAAAAGCTTAGTATTCTAAACGCTGAGTATAAGATCCGATGCATTTCATGCTAGAGCACGCGAATAGCCACCTAGGATGACGTATGCGCCGAATGTGTCATAAAAGCCAAGATCATTGTCGGTTGACAATCCCAAGGCAAAACTGACACATGGATTCGATAAGATCCACTTTTCACCGCTATAAATAATGGGCAAATCCCCATTGTTATCTCTTTACACTTACCGAATCTTCTGGCATAAGCATTCTCTCTCTAAAAAACTCTCAAACCTTCAAATCTTTCTCTGAAACTATGACTAAGGTTTCCATTAACATCTCCGGTGCCGGTCATCCTAAGACCAGTTCCGATGAACCTTCCAGGCAAACTACTTCGCCTGAAGCTACAAAGGTCACTACGCCGAGCAAAGGCAAAGCTGACCAAGCCACCTCATCTAAAGGAAAGCCGACCAAGGTCAGAACCTACACCAAAGTTTTCGCGGACGTTAGAGAGTGGAAAATAGACTTCTCACGATGGTTCTCTGAGGCCTTCGTAACAACCGAGCAACCATTCTGTGAATGGATATCGAAGAATGGCTGGACCGAGCTGTTCTCCATTAGAGATCCCACTTACCCTGATCTAGTAAGGGAATTCTACCACAACTTACGGGTTGCTAACGATAACCAGGACTACCTAGTAACTGTGGTAAAGGAGAAAACAATCTTCATCAACCCTACCTACCTTGCCAATTTGCTGAAATTGAAGAATGAGGGAACAAAGCTGAGAAGGAAGGGTGATCATGAAGGAACTGGGTACGATGCCACCTTCTGCAAGCCCGCTGGCCATTTTGGAGAAATCTCAAGTTCATCAATGGGCCAGCACCAAAAGATGGCACACTTTCTGCTGACCAATTACATCTACCCCAAGATCAACTGTACCAGCTCAGCGACAAATTTCGAGCAATGCTTCATATGGCATATGCTGACCTACAAGCCCGTCAACATGCCAGTTTTCTTAATCGCCGGCTTTCAGAGGAGCACTGGAACTTTAAGGCTGGGCTCACTCATAACCAGAATCCTCAAAGATCATCAAATTGATCTCTTCGAGGAAATTGAGGCCCAAGGCTCTGAGATCACAGCGGCTTCGCTGCGTGCCTTGAAGTATGACCAGCCAATTAAGAAAGGCAAAAATGCTGATGAAGCTGATGAGGAGATAAATGTCCCAAAGAAGGGGAAAAGGACAAAGGCTCCAGCTGCCCGAAAGAGGAAAGCTGTTGGGACTCCTTCAAAGAAGGCTGAGCCTCAGGCCAAGAAGGTTGAGCCTCAGGCCAAGAAGCCTAAGTCAGCTGCTCAAAAAGGTCAGGAGAGACCTAAGTCAGCTGAAAAGAGAAGCAGGCAAGATGAGCCTGATACAGAGGAAAGACTGGGTGCTGAGCAACCTCTGAAGAAGAAGTCTTCAGAGCTGACCCTAATTGATGCTATCCCCACTGACATCATTGTTCCTGGTGATTCACACTTCACACAGTGTCAAGGAACTGAAACTGAGCATCAAGAAGATGATATGGAACTGGATGATCACTTCATCACTCGGGTGGAAGAAGAATTAGATAACTCAGATCAGGATGATGAGGAAGAAGAAGAAGAAGAAAAAAGTCAGGATGACGCTGAGGAGACAGCTAGTGAGGAAGAAGCTGCTGACCCAATTAATACTGAGTTGGGTGCAGATAAAGAACAAGACCAAGCTAATCAGCTTAATGCTGATCAAGAAGAGACTTCTCCTTCTCACTCAGGAGAATCTATCCAAGCTGATCCCACTCCTCCTCGCAGAAGAAGATTAGTAAAGGCAAGTCAGAAAACAGTCATCGATCTCCCTGTTCAAAAGCCGACTAAAGATCCTTCTTCTCTGAAGCTGAAGTTTTTCAGTAAGCAAACCCCTTCTTCTCAACAAGCTTCTCTTGAAAAGCAAGCCTCTGTTTCTTCACCAAAGGAATAAGCCGACCTGAATGCTTCCGCAAACTCAACGAGCCAGATCGAGCAAGTTCTCGTTAATGTTGTTGCTTCAAGCACTGTGCTGACTCAGAACATTCCTGCTCCAGTCAGCACTGACAGCATTAGGATGACTATTTCACCGACCATCACTACTGCCGATCAATCCTCTCTTCCAAAAAATCAAGTACAGCTTGAAAACACACTTCCAGTCACTGACCCTATCATAACTCTGACTCCTCCACAAACTGGTCATACTGAAGAAACTAGGCAACATGATGATGAATCCCTCAACTATCTTCATGCCACCGAGTCTGGTAGAAAACTCATCAACTCGGTGCAGTCATTAATTAAGGACATTCATCAATCTGCTCAACCTACTGCTGGGTCTAGTAACAATGCATCAACTCAGCTGTCCCAGGTCACTCAACTCTTAAATGAGGTTAAAGGACTGAAGGATCTGCTAAGTGATATGATTTCAATTCAATCACATCAGCCCAAGCAGGACTCAATAACCAAGCTGGCTGAGCTCCAACTGACAACTGTTCAACATCTTAACACTCTTCAAGGCCAATTCCAGACCTTGTCAGCTGCGAATACTCAGTATGCAACTTTTGATGAAGTTAAGATGCTCTTTGCCCAGCTTCACACTGAGCAAATCAAGACCAACAATCAGCTGGCCTCCTACTCTCAATGCTCGGTGGAGCAAATAAGCGAAGCAGTTCGTCTGCTGAAGTTAAATAAACAGGAGATGGACACTGACCAGATAAAGCAGAATGAGATTCTGGTCACTACCCAAAGGACCTTCACACATGTGCGTCATAGTAATATCCAGCGCCAATACTATAACTCAGCTCTGCTGAAGACGTTTCATCAAGCGTTTGCTGCGCTGTCAGATATAATTACTTGGGTAGGTAAGTCTCAAGCCTACATCTTGAGCTTACTCAGCGCCACTGAACTAGGTATACCTAAAGATGTCTTGGATGAAGGCGTTATTGTCTTTGACGACATTAATGAAAGTGCCAACAAACTTAAGAAGCTGTCCGTCGTGCTAACCGCCGCTGTCTTAACCGACTCTTTTAGAATTCCTGCTCCTCCCGATGCTGACAAAACGGGGGAGAAAGAACAAGCTCGAACTCAGCATGAGGCTCCTAGAAGCAGTCAATCTAGGCAAAAGAAAAAGAAGTAGAAATAGGCTAGCTCAGTTTTTGTTTAAATTAGTCTGTAGTCTATATGTTCTTTTTATGCTCATCCTTTTGTATGTATGCTGACTACTTCACTTTAATACAATACTTGCATCCTTATCCTAACTTGAGTTATTTCATATGATGCCGAGTATTATGTTATTATGTCTCTTCAACTAAATCAACTGTGTTTACCGTCTATAATACTTGTTGATTGTATCCCATGCTGATCAAATGTTTGACATTGTCCTGTATGCTTACAAAACATTGTCTCATAAAAACCATTGAACAAAATATTTACTCAGCACTCTCTGAATGATAAACCTTCCGCTTAAAACTGAGTAAAATAGAATATGTTCCATGAGCTGACCTGTATCTGAAAAATGACCTCAGACCTACTCGATTAAACCTTAGAATGTTTAGAGTTAAAAACTAAGTCAGTAGCTCAACCCTGACGGGGGAGTTTGCTAAGCAATAATAGGTCAACTATCATGGGGGAGCTCAACACTGAGTTCCTCGCTGAATAGTTTTGCCAACATCAAAATGGGGGAGTTTGTTGAAACACCTTTCCACATGATTTTGATTTGACAAAATTATCTAAGTAAAATTAAATATATTCTAAACACACTAAGTTTAAATGCTTTGATTTATTTAACTAATGTGTTTGTTCAATGTTGAGTTAAAATGGTTTATAAGACATAAAGAATAAAAAGCCCAAGGTCCATACGGAAATCAAGGTCCAAGTCAAACAGATCAAAACAACTTGGCCCGCGTGTGCAAAACGCTGTCGTTACGATCAAAACGCAACTCAGCAAGAGAAAGATCTAGAAGACCTTCGTTGAACAACTTCGGAGTGAAGCCGCTGAGTTGAATCGACAAAGAGTACAAGACAACAGCTGAGCAAGAACAACTTTCAGACAAAGTGTTTCCACTTTGGGTAAAGTTCAGAAGACACAGAACGCTGTCTAGTTGACCTTACCGTAAATGGAGAGACATTCTGCCGAGCTGACTAAAAGCTGCTCAACACTAACCGAGGACAGAAGATACTCAAATCTGATTGGCCGAGAGCTCTGAGCAAAACTGAGTGACAACGACAGGAAGCCGTTTCCCTCCAACGGTTATTTTGAAATTCGAAATGACCGATGTCTCAGATGTCTCTATAAATAGAGCCATTCAGTTGCTTCATTCAACACAGAACATTATCAAGCCATTACGCTGACCAAAATTCTACTCAAGTTCTGTGAAGAAAAGCAAAGCAAATACTTACACCAAATTCTATATCATTTGTGTAAAAGTCTAGAGTGATTATACAATCATCTAAAATGTCTTAGCAATTGTTGTTTAGGACAAATCTTTATCATTTCTAGAGATTAGGAAGGACAGGTTGAGTACTCGGTTATAGTACTCAGCGAGAGATTAGGAGTGAGTAGAGGTATAGAGGAAGGTACTCTTGTTATACTCAGCTTCTAAGTTGTAAAAGGTTTGATGCTCTACCGTTAAAGAGCTCAGTAGAGAATTCGAAATTTCGGAACGTGTTCCGGGGACAGGACGTAGGCTTGGAGGCCGAACCTGGATAAATCTGCTGAGTAACATCTTTCTAACCTTAAACTCCTTCATATATATATTGCTTGCTTAAACAAAAATGACCAAGTAAAGAGGTCACGCTGAGTTGTGTGCATTGAGTATCTGAGTTCAGGAATAGACTCAAGTGATATCTCCTGACTCAAAGAAAGAAGCTGACTTAGTCACCAGTTGACTAAGCTAGTGTCTTATTGACTCAGCGCGCTGTGTAGTCCTTTTCAAAGAAAAAGAAGTCAGCCTTAATGTAGTTAAATTTTAAATAGTTCATATCCCCCCCCTTGGAACTAACTTGTTACGTTATAAGGGACCAACAAGTCTCTATCCCCAGATTCATCTTCGATACCCCATCCATCCGAAATGACTCTGCAGGGACCCTGGCAACCCGCGCCATCGCCCGCGCCAAGTCCGACGTCGTCATATTCGCATGCACTGACAGCCCCATGACTAACTCGTGAAACTTTGCCATCTTCACATCCATCCTATTCACCATCTCTGGATGATCTCCCACCCTGTTGACTAGATCTGCCATCAACTGGGCCTCCTCCTCAGCACATGTTCGCTTCGAGCTCTCGCTAGCACCGCCAACACCATCATCAGCGACCAGCCCTTCCTTCTCGCTCCCCATCACTTCTTTCCCTTTGCTCATTTTTTGCTTCCAAGATGACACCGCCTCAATCTGACCCTCACCAGCCACGCTATCTTCACGCACAACCTCGGGTTCCTCCCTGACCTTACTCGGCTCAATTTCTTGCACCGGAAGCCCCTCGGGGACCTCTGCAGCCATATCCCCATCATCAGCAGCGGATAATACCCCACCCATACTCTGGATCACCTAGTTGGCGTCTTCGAGCGACGAGAAGGATGCCAGCTTCCTCAGTGTTCTCGATACCAACACCAAACTCATCCGGATCAAAATCCATGCTCACACGAGGATTCCCAGCACCTGTACAAAATAACAACAAAAGAGTGAAGTGCTTAGCACATTTCCAAACAAGAAAACACTATAACACCTAAAACACCCGCACGCCTCACCTACGACAGCAACGTTCACGATTATCGACTCCAACTCGGCAATCTCACCGACTGAGAAATTATACCCTCTTTTCCACTTCTCAAAATTCGACACCACCCAACCCCACAGCTGAGCCATCTGCCACTGATTCCAGATGTAATAACCTGAGGTAAGAAAGTGACCGACGAGTTCGTCCACATCCTTTTTCTTATCCTTTCCCGCAGACAAGGCTTTCAGGTGCTTAACCAACTGGGTCTCTGATTCCAACATTTTTCGAGGCCTCAACCACCGACCAGAATCCATGGGATCCTTATTCCAGACCACTCGGAATGGAAAGTCCCCGTCCAACTTCCGGACAAGTAGGAAGCGATGCCTAAACTCATTTACTTTGTCTTTAAGACCACCTATCACTTTGAATTTCTGATGAGAAAAGGTAACATGCTGTGATCGTGGTCCTTTATTCGGCCGAAAGAACTGGCGGAATACAAGACCAGTTGCTCGAAATCCCACTGACCGACATAAGGAGTAAAACCCGACCATCATCCGCCATCCGTTCGGGTGAATTTGACCAGGACAAAGGTCATATTCCTTCAGGACGTCCACGAAGAAAGGAAGAAGGGGGAGCCGCATCCCCGATTGAAACTGTTCCTCGTAAACCATCAGTTCATTAGCCCCACCCGCATGATGAGCACGATCCTCCTTGTCCAGTGCAGCCAATTCGTACGGCTGACCTATTCGATATACTGCGAAGATAGAGGCCAAGTCTGCGGGCACAATAATACTCTACGAGTCGACAGCGAAAGACTCTGACCTCCTTGGACGCTCCGCTCGCTCCAAGCGCCTACCATCGGTCCCCGCAGCACCCGCTTGCCTCGTCCATAACTTGGCCCTCATGTCTTCGTATAATGTACCCAAATGATGAGTCAACGTTATTAAACTGTCCGGAACAACCGCTACAACCTCAAGAACATGATAGCTCCCATTTACATAGGGTTTTTAGGATTGTTTTAGTTCGCTTTTGCTTTATTTCCACTCAATCTCAGTATCATTTTGTTATCTTTTAGTTGAAGTGAGTAATTTCCGTTATTTATGGCATTTTCTGTATTTTCAGGTGTTTTTAGGACTGGTTGAGCATTTCCGGACAGTTCGGGGACCACTAGAGCGAATTCCGGAAGCACAGGGACCAAAATAGATAACTTCCGGAGAGAACTGCCCTTTCTCAGCACCTGTCTCGCCGAGACAGGCCCCCGTCTCGTTGAGACACAGCCTGTCTCGCCGAGACGAGGTGGGCCAATGGTTCCCAAAGGGAACCATCACGTGGTGTCTCGATGAGACACCTAGTGTCTCGTCGAGACACCCTTTCGTCTCGTCGAGACACCTCTTCTCTCGACGAGACGAGGCACTGGGAAGCAATTTCCCAGCGTCTTCTCACCCCAGGGCGCGAATCTTGGCCTGAAAAATGCCCAAAATACCCCCTAACACACTTACCACTATAAATAGAACAATATGCTCCTTTTGTTAGGGTTACTTTTCTTTTTCTATTTTTTGGCTTCTCTTCCTCTCCATCTTTCTTCTTCTTTGGAGGAGATTGGAGTTTCTTGCATTGTAATTGATTTTGATTTGTTTGAAGACTGGGAAGGAAAGCTCTGTCCTTTTTGTAATCAGAATCAGACAAAGCCGGGTTTTAGATCTCTAAATCCCTCAATCTGTCTCTTACTTTTTACTTATTTAATTAATGATGATTCATGTTGATAATATGTGCTTTAATGATTTGATTAGTTTAATTATGAACTAATCCCCATCCAATCTGGGATGGGGATGAGATTGATTGTGTAGCCTTGAATGATTAGGGATTTGGTTTTATGGGTTTAATCCCAGTTGATTAGATTATGCAAGCTTAGTCTCCTAAATTTGTCAGAGATAGGATGATTGCTAGAATTAGATTCGATGATGATAAACTAGCCTGACATAGCTAAACCTAATGCCTTGAGTCCGACAAATTTAGGATTTCAGATAGGTAGTTACCTGACCAAGGAACTACCTAACCCGAATTAGCATAATCTAACCTCGCTAGAGACCACTAGGAGTGCGGACTAGTGGCTGGGCTACGGCTTTAGCCTTAATCACCACGGAACCTATTGCTTTACATGCCCTAGGTTATATGCCTAATCAAGCCGTCAACCAAAGGCATGTGAATAGACTACATGAGATTGACTATCTCTACGTGGTTACTTAGGTGATTACCGTCAATTATCATTATGGTATGAAACCAAATCCCAGTAAATCATACATGGGAACCAATTAAGGGAATCCCCATCTTAGATTGTGTCATTAATTAATCTGAATTCTCCCCTGTTAAACGCTTAACACTTTCATTTTAGAAAGTTTGTCTTTTTAATCACTCCTCACACATTTAACCTTCCGAACAATTACGTCCTCTTCCCTAGACTAATTAGTTGTGGCAAATAGTCCTTGTGGTTCGATCTCGTGCTTAAGCACTGTACTACTTGTTGCGATAGGATGCTCTTGTCTTATTTATTGCTATATATATTAGCAGCATCAAGTTTTTGGCGCCGTTGCCGGGGACTATTTTTGTTTATAGCTAATTAATTGATTGCGAAGCTTGAATAATTGTTTGGGATTCTTCTAGCCGAGGGTCTGATAATCAACCGTATTATTATCTGAATTCATAAGCTAAAACTGTTCTTGCAGGGCCTGAGACTAGGATACGATGGCCGAGGATATGTCAGTGATGGAGTTGCTTAAGGCAAGACGGCCGACAAGCACCTCCGGCATACTCGATCCAGCAATAATAGCAGAATCATTCGAAATCAGGCCAGCGATGATCCAGATGATTCAGAACTCGGGACAGTTCAAGGGGGATTACTACGAAGATCCCAATTCACACCTTGACAAATTCGTAGAATATTGCAGCACCTTCAAGTGCGAAGAAGTTACATCTGAACAAGTCTACCAGAAGTTGTTCAGATTTTCCTTGAAAGAAGAAGCTGCAGAATGGCTACATGTAGTTGAGCCAGGCTCTCTAACTGATTGGGACACCACCGTATCAGCTTTCCTGGCAAAATATTTCCCTCCATCCAAGACTGCTCAGTTCAGAAGCGAAATCACATCGTTTAGGCAGTCTGAAAGTGAGAACCTGCATCTAGCTTGGGAGAGGTTCTAGAGGTTGTTGAGAAGGTGCCCCCATCATGATTACCAGCGGTACCAGCTTATTGATATGTTCTATTCGGGAATATCTCCTGTTAGCCGTGCTTTTCTTGATACTGCAGCGGGAGGAAATTTGTTCAGCAAAACCGCAATGCAGGCCTATAATCTGGTGAAAGAATTGGCTGAACGAAGTGCGTGTTGGCAAGTTGTGAAGCCGCCTCCGAGCAGGTTTACAACAACAGAGGAGTGCATTAGAGTATGTCCAAAATCCAATCCTCAGATAGCAGCATTCACAGAAAAGGTAGCTCTGCTGGGAAGTCACTTGAAATCATCGGGGTCAGTGGTGAGCTGTGAGGTTTGCAGTGGAGGGCACAAGAGTGTGGAATGTCCCGTGGTGCTCGCACATATCCACTATTTAAAGCAGGGCGGGCACAGAAGGACCGGTTCCGAATTCAACCTAGAAAAGGGTGTAGACGCCCTGATAGAGAGCATGAGTGCCATGGAGGGAAGATTGGTACATAATGAAGCAGTCTGCCAAAGACTTCAGACGCAAGTGAGTAAGTTGGCAGAAGAGGAAGCACGAGCAATTACGCTCAGGAGCGAAACACAGGTCAAAGGACCGGATTTTGTGCCTCAACGAGACGAGGGCTTAGACCCAGCTACTGGTAATATCTCGTCGGTTCCATCTTCTCCTCAAGTAAGTGTTTCTGATCCGGCTTCGATAACTGACACTGTTGACCCGCCAACACAGGTGACATTACCTTATCCTACTTCTAGAAGAGCTAAACTAGATAAGGATTATTCAAAGATGCTTAATGTGTTTAAGAAAATAGAGATTAATCTTCCGTTCCTTGAACTTCTTGAAAATATGCCTGTGTATGGAAAGTTTTTGAAAGAATTAATCTCTAAAAAGAAAAGATTAGGAGATCATGAGACTGTAATGCTGAGCCAGGAATGTTCTGCGATGCTCACAAACCCACTCCCAAAAAAATCGAAGGATCCTGGTAGTTTTAGCATACCTTGTACAATAGGCAAAGTTCATTTTAAACGTGCCTTATGTGATTTAGGGGCAAGCATTAACTTAATGCCTTCGTCTGTTTACAGGAAACTGGGGATGGAGATCCGAAACCAACATCAGTCACCATACAGCTGGCTGACAGATCTATAAGGCGACCGGTAGGGGTGGTAGAAGACCTTTTAGTGAAGGTAGATCAATTCATCTTTCCGGCTGACTTTGTGATAATGGACATCGAGGAGGACGATCAGGTGCCTATCTTATTAGGGAGACCTTTCCTCGCGACAGGACGGACTCTGATTGATGTCGAGGGGGGGAAATTAATTCTCCGATTACAGAATGAGGAAGTAGAATTCAATATTCTGAAGTCTATGAAATTTCCCGTCGATGACGAGTGTTGTAATTTCTTGAGCCTTACTGACTCTTTGGTTGAGAGTACTTTTCAGGAAAACGAGGTCAAGAATCTGAACATCGAACTAGAAGAGGAGGAGCTGTCAGATGAAGATGTTGGGGATGGCAGTAAAGAAGGATGTAATTGGGCCTGACACGATGAACTCCTGGAGAGGGAAACCAAAACAAGGCCTAAAATATCAATCGAAGAACCACCAACCCTCGATCTCAAACCCTTGCCTACACATTTAAAATACGTATTCTTAGCACCGCCTGAACATTTACCTGTAATTATCTCTGCTAAACTTACAGGTCCCGAGGAAGATCGCTTGGTGGAGGTACTAAGGAAGCATAAGGAGGCTTTTGGATGGCAAATGTCTGACATAAAAGGGATCAGCCCGTCACTTTGCGAACACCGGATCTATATGGAAGATAAAGTGAAGCCGACTGCTCAACCACAGAGAAGGCTTAATCCAAAAATGAAGGAGGTGGTGAAGGCTGAGGTGATTAAGTTGCTTGATGCAGGGATGATCTTTCCGATCTCTGACAGCCAATGGGTGAGTCCTGTGCATATGGTGCCAAAGAAGGGAGGCACAACAGTGACGTTGAACGAGAATAATGAGTTAATTCCGGTGCGGAAAACGACCGGGTGGCGAATGTGCGTGGATTTCAGGAAGTTGAACGACGCCACCAGGAAGGACCATTTTCCCCTTCCGTTCATCGATCAAATGCTTGAACGCATGGCAGGTAAGTTTTTCTTCTGTTGTGTGGATGGGTATTCGGGCTACATACAAATCTCAGTGGATCCTAATAATCAGGAGAAGACCACTTTCACATGCCCTTTTGGGACATTTGCATATAGACGGATGCCCTTTGGATTATGCAATGCACCTGCTACGTTTCAGAGGTGCATGACAGCTATATTTTCTGATATGATAGAAGATTTCATGGAGGTCTTTATGGACGATTTTTCTATTTTTGGGACGACCTTTGATAGCTGTTTGCATAACTTAGAATTAATGCTGCAAAGATGTGAGGAAACTGATCTAGTCCTAAACTGGGAAAAGTGTCAGTTCATGGTCACTGAATGTATTGTTTTAGGCCATAAGGTGTCGCGAAAAGGTATTGAGGTAGACCCTGCTAAAATTGAGGTCATTGAAAAACTGCCCCCTCCTTCCAATGTCAAAGCAGTAAGGAGTTTTTTAGGCCATGCGGGTTTTTTTAGACGTTTCATTAAAGATTTTTCTAAAATTTCCAGGCCTATGACCCAATTGTTATTGAAAGATGCTAATTTCGTTTTCACACCCGAATGCATGGAATCTTTCAATACCTTGAAGGATAAACTGACCAAAGCTCCCATAATGGTTAGCCCCAATTGGGATTTACCCTTCGAACTGATGTGCGATGCTAGTGACACAGCTGTAGGTGCATGCTTAGGGCAGAAGGTGGACAAAATTTGCCAACCAATTTCTTATGCTAGTAAAACCCTTAATGATGCTCAAGTAAATTATACAACCACAGAAAAGGAGTTATTAGCTATGATTTTTGCACTAGACAAGTTTCGTTCATATTTAGTGCTTTCCAAAGTTATTGTTTACACTGATCATGCTGCATTGAGGTATTTGTTTTCTAAGCAGGATGCAAAACCGAGACTCCTTAGGTGGATCTTGTTGCTGTAGGAGTTTGACCTGGAGATACGAGACAAGAAAGGAGTGGAGAATGTGGTTGCTGATCATCTCTCCAGATTAGAACAAGAGGAATTGAATACGGAAACGACTGCAGGCATCCAGGAGACATTCCCCGATGAATACTTATTGTCAGTACAACATGTACCTTGGTTCGCTGATTTCGCTAACTTCCTTGTGGGAAAGGTGATCCCTCCAGAATTCTCCTACCAACAGTGGAGAAAATTCCTGCATGATGCGAAGCAATATTTTTGGGATGACCCCTATTTGTTCAAAGTCTGTGGTGACAACATTATTCGCCGGTGCATACCTGAAGAGGAGATTGCCTCTGTCCTTGCATTCTGCCACTCCAAAGAGGTAGGTGGACACCACGGGGTAGATAGGACTGCAGCTAAGGTACTTCAGAGTGGGCTTTATTGGCCCACCATCTTTCGTGACGCTTTCGATTTTGTGAAAAACTGTGATAAGTGTCAATGAACTGGCAACATTTCACAAAGACATGCCATGCCCATGAAACCAATTTTAGTCTATGAAATTTTTGACGTCTGGGGAATAGACTTCATGGGTCCTTTCTCGAAGTCATTTAATAACGAGTACATCCTTGTAGCCGTAGACTACGTCTCCAAATGGGTTGAGGCTGTAGCCTTGCCTAATAATGATGCGCGGGCTGTCATCCGATTCTTGCAAAAGAACATTTTCACACGGTTTGGCACTCCCCGTACCATTATTAGCGATGGTGGGTCCCATTTTTGCAATCAGGCTTTTAGACAGGTCCTGCATAAATACGGGGTCACCCATAAAGTGGCAACCCCATATCACCCTCAGACCAGTGGCCAAGTAGAAGTTTCTAATAGAGAAATCAAAGCTATTCTTGAAAAAACTGTGAATTCCTCTAGAAATAATTGGTCTCTCAAATTAGATGATGCATTATGGGCATACAGGACTGCGTTTAAAATGCCAATTGGCATGTCCCCATTCAGGTTAGTTTACGGTAAGGCATGCCATCTTCCTGTAGAACTCGAACATAGAGCCTACTGGGCTACACGTTTTCTAAATTTTGATACAAGAGTTGCAGGAGAAAAACGGTTACTGCAGTTGGATGCCTTGGAAGAGTTCAGGCTTGGTGCCTATGAGAGTTCACGAATCTACAAGGAAAAGACGAAAAGATGGCACGACAAGAGAATAATCAAACGTCACTTTGAGGTAGGGGATAAGGTGTTACTATATAACTCCAGGCAGCGATTATTCCCTGGTAAGTTAAAGTCGAGGTGGTATGGGCCATTTGAGGTCATCCAGTTATTCTCCTCCGGAGCAGTGGAGATCACGAACGGCCGTAGTCCCCCATTCAAGGTCAATGGGCAGCGCCTGAAAATTTATGAGGATGACTTGGGCGCAGTGGAGACACTGCGTTACATAGATGCACCATGAGGGAGTTTTCCTATCCTATCTCTTTTCTTTCGCTTACTGTTCAATTTCATAAATATGCATCTTTTGGAATTAAATGCATGATTTAATGTGGGGGAGGAGGCAATAGGATAGGACATTTTGTACATGTACCAATTGCATGCTTTATATGTATTTGTGTTTGGAGATTTCGTTTTTGCTTTCAGTAGTCAGAAATAAAAAGAATAAGAATCTTAGGCAGTTGATTTTTGATGCGTCTAGCAATCCTGACATTACAGTTGAAATTGTGCTCTGAAAGTCTGAAAGCTCAGTGAAATCGATGCTTGCAAAAACTTGTGAACAACATTTGAGTCCCCAAAGAGTGTTATTTAACTAAGATCGACATGGAACGTTTCGTTAGGTGAGGCTAGGATTGTTGCAAATAACCCCTAAATTGTGAGCTAGAGCCTAAAGGTCGATATTTTAGACTCATTTTTAGGAACAATCGATCTCTTAGGTGTGGGATTACAGTTATTGTCATTATGCTCATAGGAATTGCATCCAATACTGGTTGAATGTTGTGTTATAATTGAACTTGAAATGATTAGGCAATCTAGGTTCAGCCATTTGTGAACGCAACCTAGTCTTTGATTAGCCAAAATCCTTTGCCAATTCCACTAGATAAGCCCCTTTGAGCCTTATTTACCCATTTTCTTTGATCAACTGTGTTACGAGCCCTTAGCCTTCCTACTTACCCAAGTTAATTGACTTAATTATAGCTGTAAGATCCTTAGGCACACATCCTTCAAATTTCCATTAGCTATCATTGAAAGGTTGTAATTCTAAATAGAAGAAGTAACCAATTCAAATTGACTCTTTGTCCCCTCTATCTCAAAAGAAAAGAAAAGAAAAGAAAATTTATTGTTCAAAAAAAAAAATTTGAACCGAATAAATTGTAGAAGAAAGGATAAAAGAAATTCTTTAATTGCTTCCCGAACTGAAATAAAACAACCTTGAGCTTTTATCTCGCACATAGCGGAAAAAGTGCCAATTTTTGAGAAAATTCTAGCTAGTTGAGTCATTAACTTTTTGCCTAAATTCCCTTCTTCCTACCCCCAAACCTTAGCCTATGTTACAACCCTTTAAAGACCTCTAATCTTGTTTATTTGTGATGCGTGATTTCAACCGGATGGATGATGCAATTCCAACGTGACCATTTTATGCAATACACTGTAGAGCGTTTGCCAAATTCATATGACACCCCAAACACTTGAGCGCAAGAGCGACCACCTGTGAGCTAGCAACCTTAGTCCTCGCCTTTCGCTTCCGCAAAGTGTTGGTTGATAAAACTAATTAATCAGTTTTGGGAGATTTATCTGAGGTTCACTTTGTTTTTAATTGCAACTTGAGTAGTCTGAAACCGTATGGATTATAAAAGTGCAATGGATCCTTGTCTGTGTACGGAAGCTATTCGTTGAAATTTCGCTGCTTTTGACTCTTTCTTGCTTGAGGACAAGCAAGATTCAAGTGTGGGGAGGTTGATAGCTCCCATTTATATAGGGTTTTTAGGATTGTTTTAGTTCGCTTTTGCTTTATTTCCACTCAATCTCAGTATCATTTTGTTATCTTTTAGTTAAAGTGAGTAATTTTCATTATTTATGGCATTTTTTGTATTTTCAGGTGTTTTTAGGACTGGTTGAGCATTTCCGGACAGCTCGGGGACCACTAGAGCGAATTCCGGAAGCACAGGGACCAAAACAGATAACTTCCGGAGAGAACTGCCCTTTCTCAGCAATTGTCTCGCCGAGACAGGCCCCCGTCTCGTCGAGACACAGCATGTCTCGCCGAGACGAGGCGGGCCAATGGTTCCCAAAGGGAACCATCACGTGGTGTCTCAATGAGACACCCAGTGTCTCGTCGAGACACCTTTTCGTCTCATCGAGACACCTCTTGTCTCGACGAGACGAGGCGTTGGGAAGCAATTTCCCAGCGTCTTCTCACCCCAGGGCGCGAATCTTGGCCTGAAAAATGACCAAAATACCCCCTAACACACTGACGGGTGTCGAATCCACCAAAGATAAATATAACTTTACTTGACCGAAATATGGATTTGTAAAAAGGGTAAGCAAAGGTCGAACCCAAGGGATTAGTACTGATTTAACTAAATTAATAACCAAAAAGACAAATAAAATAAAATGGGGGGTTTTGAGTAGATTGATTGCCTAAGTTAACAGGAATAACGAAATCAAAATTGAAATTAAATATAATAAATAAAGAAGATTTCAGCTAAGGGGTTCTCAGGCAAGGAATTCAATTAGTCTTGATCATTGACAGATAAAATAGACTCTTACACACATACCGGATCAGTTTGGAATATTCTTCCTTAATATTAAACTAGTCAAGCACGGCAAATAACTAGTTCCTAATCAATAAATAATCTAGCCTCAGCGGTCAAGATTCAATCTATTGACAGCCTTATGAATTAGAAGAACCCAACCTTAGCCAACCGACACTCAGCGTAGACGATTCAGAAACTAACTTATTTGTTCATTCGACTCAAATAAACCCAATTACTTTTGTATTAATGTCACATGAAAGACAATCTCAGGTTGTCAAATCTGAATCTATTCTTTCAAATACAAAACTAACTTAATTTATATTATCGATTGCTACTATGATTGGTTCGTTTAGGTAAAACTCTAACTTTACCAATTCAGCCGTATGACAATCCAATTCAAAGAATGACCTGCAGTTATCATTCGAAGAATGAATAATCAATTGAGAATAAATCCCTAAAATGCAATGAACAAATAAGCGGTAAGATAAGAATTAAAGCACAACAGTCTCACAATAATAAAGAAAACCTGCCCTTGAATTAACCCTTAACCGAAATTGGAAGTTTAGCTATGAATAGCCATGGAGAATAATGCTTTCTCTCTTCTGAAAGAGAGAACAAAATAAAAGCTAAACCTAAAAACTAAAAACGGAATGAAAATTGAATTAAAATTGTAAAACGGAATTTAAAACTGAACTCTCATTAGAGATAGATCCTCTCCTATTTATAGGAGTTCTCCAACCATAATTAGGATAAATCCTAGCTAATTATAAAAAATAAATATTCTAACTTCCTAATACTACTTGACTTCCTCCTTCCTGATTTGTAGGCTCAAAACTCCTTAATAGACATCTGAAAACGTGATGGAATGGAACAGATTCGCACTTGATCTATTTGGAAAGATTTTTGTCCGCCTGCTTCTTAGTCTTGGGCAAGACTAACTCCAAGTTTCGACTTCAGTTCTTTAAAACAGCTCCAGATTTTATCTTTAGTCAAATTAGCTCCAAATAGCCCCAATTCAGCTCCTTTCTTCATAATAAGTCCCTATAGAGGCATAATACACAAAACAAGCAATAAAACCCGTGATAACAATCAAACCGGCTAACAAATAGCATAATAAGTGGGTATTTTATCGCTGAAATAGACACTTATCAAACACCTCACACTTACCCAATGCTTGTCCTCAAGCATACCAGATCATGTCAACAGTTCTTAGCTCTAATGATTTCGTGTTTACTAACCTTTCCCGATCCCCCCTCATAATGCAAAGATTATCAGCCATTAACTCTCCAAGTCAAGAATTTATTCATGTTTAAATACACAATGTAACTACTTGAAAAATCTCAGCAAAAAAGCTTTTAACCATGTGCATGATAGATGAATCAAATTTCGGCAACACCCTCACGGAGTTCACTCATTGCACTCAAGTGTTTTAGGCTATGATTAATTTTTCAAGAAATCGCTCAATTCACAACCTAGAATGAAATTACCATAAGCTTGCCAATATATCAAATCTCCACCACTTAGTATGAATTCAAGTCAATAAATCAAAAGGACTTAAAACAGGGTATAATATAGGCTAGGGGTAAGGTTTCGAAAGGAAAGGAGGAAGAAAGGGAAACTGAGAGTAGTAAAAATGTACATTCTACTCTGAAAATGGCCAAATGGAAATCAAAGCTCAATTATTTACAAACGACTTGCAATTCTCAAACTTCAGAATGAATGTTCAAGATGAACTTAAATAACTATAAACAGATTGAAATGAAAAAAACTAACAAGAAATTTTTCTTTGTTTCTTTTTCTTTTTCTTCTTTTTTTTATGCCTGACTTTTTTTTTCTTCTCTTTTTTTTCTGAGGCTTTTTCTTTCTGATTTTTTTAATATAAAAAACCTTTGAACTAGAACAAGCAAGCTGCTATTTTGCAGACTAATGTCTATTTAGACACCTTTTGAAGCATAACCACATATAATATAACTAAAGGACTATTCAATTGGATCCTCATACTTTGGTGAACCTGTGGTTATTTTGAACACGGACATTGCTCAAAGCAGCAACTAAACATTGAATAAACTCAAAGAATATACAGACTCTGAAGGCTAAAATGTCCCTGACCAAAGGACTCAAACAAGGGTTGTGTCAAGAATGGGGGAAAGGCTCAAACGTGGCTAAACTAAGGGCTGGATACTGTTATTTTTGTTAGTCTTGAGCAAGACTAAGGGTTCGAATTTATTTGAAATGGCTAAGAAAAAAAACCTGCTGCCCTTATCATTTTTAATGCTCAAATTCATCAGATGTGGTCTCGAAATGCATAACATGGCAAGTTCTAGAATTTCAAACTAAAATTGGACAACACTCAGAAAAATAGAACAAAGTGTAATGTATTTTGTTCTTGCATTTAGGCTCAAAGTCTTTCCAAAAATAGGGATAAAAGTGGTGTTGCTTCATTCAAAACATCTTTCCATGTAAAGGGAGATTAATCAAGTAATTCATATGCATCTTTAAGGCAATTATGCAATCCTGACCCTTTGAAATCAATGACCTTACTCAATACAAGACTTAAGGATTTCAGTACTAAGTTAGCAACCTAGTTTCAATCAAGTGCAGAATAGAGAGCTAGCATTGGTATTTTTAGGGATGAAGCAAGAGGTGGACACCTCACACTATTTTCAACACATATCCCATAAAATTATGCCTAATTTTGCAACAGAAAATTGCACATAATCCATCCAAATTTCAGCAGCAAATTCATCAATTTACAACAGTATATCAGCGCCAAAAACCAGCAGCAAATTGCAGATAACTCACCCAAAATTAAGCAGCAAATTAGCACCAAAACCAGAAAATTTCAACAGCAGATTTAGAAATTTAATCTCAAATATACCAGCAGCAAAAACCAAGTAAATTGGCACTTCTAATTAGATTAGAGACCCCTAAATACCTTACACTTAATTTTTCGCAAACAAAACACAATTAGGAGAAATGACAGTAAAAAAAATAAACAAAAGATGGAGATGATACTGCCTTGTGATTGATGATCAAATGTAGAGGTCTCCGTGGCTTCATCTCGATAAATTGAAATTGATGACTTGTTGATGAGAGTTGCGTTGCTGGTAATTATCACGTTGCTGAACCCATATTTCCATATTTAAGCACCGTAATCCATGAAGTTCCTGGATAAAGTAAATAAATAAAAGAGAAACAACCCTATCAAGAAAGAAGAAGACAATACAAGAATAACCAAAACAAAAAAACAAATGCAAGAATTTAAATCTAAACAGTAGTCTGAACAATAGGCTGCCTCCCAAAAGCGCCTCTATTTAACATCTTTGGCCAGACGTCTGTGATTTTACATTATCCAATTCCTAACCGTTCATCCTCCTTTCCATCCCAATCATAACCAAAAATATTTTCAAGATTATCTGGGTTACTCTTTTCCTGCAAAGTGGAATCAATCAAGCCAACCTGAAAAGCACAATTAAATTCAATTGGATATAAAATTATACCCTCTTGAATATCCAAATTTTCATTAGCCTTAGATGAGTCAATCAGAAAAATTTTCTCTGAATTTATGATTGAATTGTTACTTGCATTCAAAACATAAAAATCCTTTGAATAATCTAACTCATCGACAGCGATGTAATTTTTATCATCAATTACCTTCTCATTTTCTATTATTTCATCTTCCTCTAACGCATAGTCATGAAATAAAATTGGAGTGGATAAATTCAAAACAATTTCATCAAGGGACATACCTGAGGTTGATGAATTAATAGAATATGATTGATAATTATCTGAACTTGATTGGTTCCAAAAGAAATTGGGACATGGAGAATAATATGGATCAGAATTCCAGTGGTACTCATTGATGAGTTGAAGCACATGATCCATAATTATGACAAATCACTCAAAGGGGGAAAAATACAAATCTGATTATTAATAAAATTAAAGCAAGTTAAACTAATCTCCGGCAACGGCGCCAAAATTTGACGGGTGTCGAATCCACCAAAGATAAATATAACTTTACTTGACCGAAATATGGATTTGTAAAAAGGGTAAGCAAAGGTCGAACCCAAGGGATTAGTACTGATTTAACTAAATTAATAACCAAAAAGACAAATAAAATAAAATGGGGGGTTTTGAGTAGATTGATTGCCTAAGTTAACAGGAATAACGAAATCAAAATTGAAATTAAATATAGTAAATAAAGAAGATTTCAGCTAAGGGGCTCTCAGGCAAGGAATTCAATTAGTCTTGATCATTGACAGATAAAATAGACTCTTATACACATACCGGATCAGTTTGGAATATTCTTCCTTAATATTAAACTAGTCAAGCACGGCAAATAACTAGTTCCTAATCAATAAATAATCCAGCCTCAGCGGTCAAGATTCAATCTATTGACAGCCTTATGAATTAGAAGAACCCGACCTTAGCCAACCAACACTCAGCGTAGACGATTCAGAAACTAACTTATTTGTTCATTCGACTCAAATAAACCCAATTACTTTTGTATTAATGTCACATGAAAGACAATCTCAGGTTGTCAAATCTGAATCTATTCTTTCAAATACAAAACTAACTTAATTTATATTATCGATTGCTACTATGATTGGTTCGTTTAGGTAAAACTCTAACTTTACCAATTCAGCCGTATGACAATCCAATTCAAAGAATGACCTGCAGTTATCATTCGAAGAATGAATAATCAATTGAGAATAAAATCCCTAAAATGCAATGAACAAATAAGCGGTAAGATAAGAATTAAAGCACAACAGTCTCACAATAATAAAGAAAACCTGCCCTTGAATTAACCCTTAACCGAAATTGGAAGTTTAGCTATGAATAGCCATGGAGAATAACGCTTTCTCTCTTCTGAAAGAGAGAACAAAATAAAAGCTAAACCTAAAAACTAAAAACTAAAAACGGAATGAAAATTGAATTAAAATTGTAAAACGGAATTTAAAACTGAACTCTCATTAGAGATAGATCCTCTCCTATTTATAGGAGTTCTCCAACCCTAATTAGGATAAATCCTAGCTAATTATAAAAAATAAATATTCTAACTTCCTAATACTACTTGACTTCCTCCTTCCTAATTTGTAGGCTCAAAACTCCTTAATAGACATCTAAAAACGTGATGGAATGGAACAGATTCGCACTTGATCTATTTAGAAAGATTTTTGCCCGCTTGCTTTTTAGTCTTGGGCAAGACTAACTCCAAGTTTCAACTTCAGGTCTTTAAAACAGCTCCAGATTTTATCTTTAGTCAAATTAGCTCCAAATAGCCCCAATTCAGCTCCTTTCTTCATAATAAGTCCCTATAGAGGCATAATACACAAAACAAGCAATAAAACCCGTGATAACAATCAAACCGGCTAACAAATAGCATAACAAGTGGGTATTTTATCACTGAAATAGACACTTATCACACACTTACCACTATAAATAGAACAATATGCTCCTTTTGTTAGGGTTACTTTTCTTTTTCTATTTTTTTGGCTTCTCTTCCTCTCCATCTTTCTTCTTCTTTGGAGGAGATTGGAGTTTCTTGCATTGTAATTGATTTTGATTTGTTTGAAGACTGGGAAGGAAAGCTCTGTCCTTTTTGTAATTAGAATCAGACAAAGCCAGGTTTTAGATCTCTAAATTCCTCAATCTGTCTCTTACTTTTTACTTATTTAATTAATGATGATTCATGTTGATAATATGTGCTTTAATGATTTGATTAGTTTAATTATGAACTAATCCCCATCCAATCTGGGATGGGGATGAGATTGATTGTGTAGCCTTGAATGATTAGGGATTTGGTTTTATGGGTTTAATCCCAGTTGATTAGATTATGCAAGCTTAGTGTCCTAAATTTGTCAGAGATAGGATGATTGCTAGAATTAGATTCGATGATGATAAACTAGCCTGACATAGCTAAACCTAATGCCTTGAGTCCGACAAATTTAGGATTTCAGATAGGTAGTTACCTGACCAAGGAACTACCTAACCCGAATTAGCATAATCTAACCTCGCTAGAGACCACTAGGAGTGCGGACTAGTGGCTGGGCTACGACTTTAGCCTTAATCACCACGGAACCTATTGCTTTACATGCCCTAGGTTATATGCCTAATCAAGCCGTCAACCAAAGGCATGTGAATAGACTACATGAGATTGACTATCTCTACATGGTTACTTAGGTGATTACCGTCAATTATCATTATGGTATGAAACCAAATCCCAGTAAATCATACATGGGAACCAATTAAGGGAATCCCCATCTTAGATTGTGTCATTAATTAATCTGAATTCTCCCCTGTTAAACGCTTAACACTTTCATTTTAGAAAGTTTGTCTTTTTAATCACTCCTCACACATTTAACCTTCCGAACAATTACGTCCTCTTCCCTAGACTAATTAGTTGTGGCAAATAGTCCTTGTGGTTCGATCTCGTACTTAAGCACTGTACTACTTATTGCGATAGGGTACTCTTGTCTTATTTATTGCTATATATATTAGCAGCATCAGAACACCAGGGCGTACGCCACCAACAGGCCTTTCCGTAGTCGGTACAGCTCTCAGCACGACCGAATTCTTCGTCTTCGCCTTTACAATAGGGGAACTACTTTCCCCTTCCGATTTTATCCGCCTCTTCCGCTTCGAAGAGCGGGTCCGCGATGCATTACGAAGCGTGAAATCACCCGGAGTAACAGGCGGCAATCGTCTGAAGGCTCCCTGGGAAGATCCCTCTGACATACTCCCTCTCCCCAAAGAAAATAGAAAAGCAAAAACAGAAATAGGAAGGTATGACTGACCTTCGAGAAAAGCAAAGGGGAAACGGCCAGAACAAGCTTCACCAGATGGCACGAGAAGCACTAAAATACCGGACACCCCAACTTACAGACGATCGAACTCCATGGCGCGGCGGCCCAACTTTCGCAGAGGTGGAATTCTAGTTGCAAGAGACGAGTCACCAAGAAAAATCGCAAACAGAAGATGAGAAGAAATCAATTCTCCAACATTTATACTAGGGCATAAAGTAAAGAAGCCGGCAAAGCACTCCCTCCAAGACATCTGGCGGCGCGTGCAAGAGGGAGTAAATGTTGCATTTAATGCTACAACAATAGCCCTTAAAGCACAGGCGTGAAAATTGAGGTATCTCTTCAAATTCAAAACGGACCACTTTCCGCTGCTTCCATTTCTCTAGTCGATCACATTGATTTATGGTACTCCCTCTGCCAGTCGCATGGAATTCTCGCCATACCTGTTCGCGGGGGGGACTACTTGATTCGGAATATCACAAGGCCCCAAACAGGACCCAAAGGCCCAAGAAGCAAGGCTCGTAAAGCCACCTCAGCTTACTCTAAATACCCCTAACATAGGGAAGGTAAAGGACACTCTCTCACTCACTACTAAATCGAGTACCCCCCTAAGCTCCTCGATTATTTGCTTTAGTAATCTTCTTGAACGTCTAACTGTCTTGATCGTCGGAGTGTTCACAGGGACTGCTCCCCGCGCAGAGACGAGAACCAAGGACCGCGAGGATCCTCGAAGGCAGCCCGAATCACTGTAGGACTTTCCCTAATTATGAGTTATTTCCATATTGAGTGACCAAAACGGTGGAGGTTGGAGTGGGGATAGAACAAGAAATTACACATAAAAGACCTAATTTTTGCCAATTAAGCTTGAAAATGTACCAATTGATAAACGTTAGGCTAAAAATTGCACTATTTTATTTATGAATGCTAATTGCTCTCTCCTAATAACCATATGACTAAATTAGTACTTTATTCCTTGTGATAAAAGAATCATTCAGCCTCCAACTTAAAAATGTTTATATGGGGGACCCAAATTTATCATCTCGCCCCGGGCCTCTAAAAGGCCAGGAACGGCCCTGGGATCCTACATGCCTTTCATCACCCTCTTCTCTCTTCTTTTGGTAAGCCTTTCTTCCATTCATAACCTTTTTATTCTTTTTTTTTATGATACAGCCCATCTTAACCTTTTTCTCATACGTACGGGTAGAGTACACCTGTCCATGGATTGGGTCGGGTTCGAACGACCTAACATGATTTTATATAAAAATCGTCATTCCAAGTCCAATCTAGTCCACTATTAATTTAAGTGGGCTCAGACCGAATTGGGTTTGGATTTAAAAATCACATCCCAATCTTGATCTATATAAACTCATCTAAAAAATATACATAATTTTTTATTATAAAAATATAAATTTTCTAATTAATATTAATAAAACGGGCCGGGCCAAGCCGGCCTATGTTATTTTTATCAATCTCAAATCCGTCCAAAAAATAAGTGAGCTTTAACAGGCCTAGACCGAGCTGAGCCTAAAATCAATTTTCATTATCCAATTCCGACTTGAGGGACATGGGTCTGGACGGGTACCCAGACTTGTGAACAGATATACGTACGAGAGAGTAAACTGAAATTTAAGTTTTTTTATTAGTCGCACAAACAAAAAAAATCAACTTAAATTCCACAATTTTTTATGTCAAAAAGCTCAAAAAATATTATGGGGCGTTTGTTTTGGAGGTTTCAGAAAACGGTAAGTGAAAGTGGATGTTTCATTCCATTTGTAGGTATTTATATTATAAGAGGGTGTTTGGTTGAAGGTAATGAATGTATGGAATGGGAATGGAAATAGTTGTTTCCCTCTGTTAATGTTTGGCTAGTCAATATTTACCAGGAATATGATTCATGTTCCCATAAATATGGAAATGAGTGATTCCTCCCTCATACCTCATCAATCAACTTTCATTCCCTCCCTCATTAATTTATTATGTAACTAATAATTCTCACATCAAACCATGTGGTTGTGGTTGAGTGGTAAAAGCTCATCCTCCCTTAACCAAAGGTCCATGGTTCGATCCTCGCCTTTGAAAATGGAAAGAATTTCCATGGCCAACAGTCCCACCGTAGAGATGCAAACCATCTGCGAAAGTGAATAGTCATTGCTGTCAGTGTGACAGAATAAACCAAAGTCTTGAATTTGAAAAGAAAAAAATACAGTCCTTTTTCTGCAAATAAAAAGTGAAACCACATGTGTTTTTTTTTAAATTTACCCTAATAATTATTATTTAATAAATATTATATTTTGATTCCGATTCCAAATTGAACCAAACAAAATAAATCAATACTCATTCTGATTCTGATTCCGCCTTTTTCCGTTTTCGATTCCGAAGTTCAAACCAAATGCCTCCTAAATTCAATCATTCTTTTACCTTTTTTTAGTAGATGTGAAAACCATCTACGAAAGTGAATAATCAATGCTGTCAGCGGTGGATACACTTACAAACCAAAAACCCATATTTGTCAAATAAACGGCATCTTCACCAAATTCGTAAATAGTGTAACGGAATAAACCACAGTCATGTATTTGAAAAAAAAACACAGTCCTTTTTCTAAAAAAAAAAGTGAAACCACATGGGTTTTTTTTTTAAATTTACCCTAATAATTATTATTTAATAAATATTATATTTCGATTCCGATTATTATAGAACCAAACAGGTTCAAAGGGAATTGGATTCCGATTCCAAATTGAACCAAACAAAATAAATCAATAGTCATTCCCATTCTGATTCCGCCTTATTCCGTTTTCGATTCCGATTCCGAAGTTCAAACCAAACGCCTCCTAAATTCAATCATTTTTTTACCTTTTTTTTAGCAAAAGTGCAAACCATCTACGAAAGTGAATAGCCACTGATGTCAGCGGTGGATACACCTACAAACCAAAAACTGATATTTGCCAAATAAATGGCATCTTCACTAAATTCGTAAATAGTGTAACGGAATGAACCACAATCTTGTATTTGAAAAGAAAAAAACACAGTCTTTTTTCTGTAAAAAAAAAAAAGTGAAACCATATGGTTTTTTTTTTAAAAAACTTACCCTAATAATTATTATTTAATAAATATTATATTTTGATTCCGATTATTATAGAACCAAACAGGTTCAAAGGTAATTGGATTCCGAGTCCAAATTAAACCAAACAAAATAAATCAATAGTCATTCCGATTCTGATTCGGACTTATTCCGTTTTCGTTTTCGATTCCGAAGTTCAAACCAAACGCCTCCTAAATAAACGACATCTTCACCAAATTCGTAAATAGTGTAACGGAATAAACCACCGTATTGTATTTGAAAAGAAAAAAACATAGTCTTTTTTCTGCAAAAAAAAAGTGAAACCACATGGTTTTTTTTTTTTGAAATTTACCCTAATAATTATTATTTAATAAATATTATATTTCAATTCCGATTATTATAGAACCAAACAGGTTTAAAGGGAATTGGATTCCGATTCCAAATTGAACCAAACAAAATAAATCAATAGTCATTCCGATTCTAGCCTTATTCCGTTTTCGATTCCGATTCCGAAGTTCAAACCAAACGCGTCCTAAATTCAATCATTCTTTTACTTTTTTTTAGTAGAGGTTCAAACCATCTGCGAAAGTGAATAGCCACGCCTGTCAGCGGTCGATACACTTACAAACCAAAAACCTATATTTGCCAAATAAACGGCATCTTCACCAATTTCGTAAATAGTGTAACGGAATAAACCACGGTCTTGTATTTGAAAAGAAAAAACATAGTCATTTTTCTGCAAAAAAAAAAAAAAAAAAAAAAAAAGTGAAACCACATGGGTTTTTTGAAATTTACCCTAATAATTATTATTTAATAAATATTATATTTCGATTCTGATTATTATAGAACCAAACAGGTTCAAAGGAAATTGGATTCCGATTCCAAATTAAACCAAACAAAATAAATCAATAATCATTCCGATTCTGATTCCGCCTTATTCCGTTTTCGATTTCGAAGTTCAAACCAAACGCCTCCTAAATTCAATCATTCTTTTACCTTTTTTTTCTAGTAGAGGTGCAAACCATCTGCGAAAGTGAATAGCCACTGTTGTCAGCGGTGGATACACTTACAAACCAAAAACCCATATTTGCCAAATAAACGGCATCTTCACCAAATTCGTAAATAGTGTAACGGAATAAACCACGGTCTTGTATTTGAAAAGAAAAAACACAGTCCTTTTTTCTGCAAAAAAAAAAAGTGAAATCATATGGGTTTTTTAAAAAAAAATTTACCCTAATAATTATTATTTAATAAATATTATATTTCGATTCCGATTATTATATAACCAAACAGGTTCAAAAGGAATTGGATTCCGATTCCAAATTGAACCAAACAAAATAAATCAATAGTCATTCCGATTCTGATTCCGACTTATTCCGTTTTCGATTCCGATTCCGAAGTTCAAACCAAACGCCTCCTAAATAAACGGCATCTTCACCAAATTCGTAAATAGTGTAATGGAATAAACCACAGTTTTGTATTTGAAAAGAAAAAACACAATCATTTTTCTGCAAAAAAAAAAATGAAACCACATGGGTTATTTTTGAAATTTACCCTAATAATTATTATTTAATAAATATTATATTTCGATTCCGATTATTATAGAACCAAATAGGTTCAAAGGGAATTGGATTCCGATTCCAAATTGAACCAAGTAAAATAAATCAATAGTCATTCTGATTCTGATTCCGCCTTATTCTGTTTTCGATTCCGATTCCGAAGTCCAAACCAAACGCCTCCTAAATTCAATCATTGTTTTACCTTTTTTTTTAGTTTTGGGTTTATCCCGAACTCTTCTAATCTCATTCTTTAACCCTCCTTAAGGTTTTCTATTCCCTTTTCCCTCTCTTACTAACTTCAACTTCTACTCTCTTTATAAAATTCTATTTTATTCTCTTTTACTTTTTAATTTTTATTTTGATCTATATATTTGTTTATTTTTACCTTTTTATGTTTAGATTAATTTCACTTTTGATCATTATACTTATATATTTTTAATTTTTTTCCTCGAATAATTTTTTTATCTGAATTTCACTTTTTGATTTTTATTTTGATTATTGTACTTATTTATTTATACATTTTTTATTCTTAGACTAATTTCACTTTTGATCCATGCACTTATTTGCTTTTTTTACCCTGAAAAATAATTTTGATCAAATTTTTTTTCTTTTATCATATTATTTGGTTTTAGTATTTATTTTAATTATTTTCTTTTTAAAATAGAGTGTTTATGTTTTTTTTTATTAACTTCATTTCAGTTTCCTCTCTTTTATCATCTTTTGATTTTAATAGTTAAATTAATTGCTTTTAATTCTTATATTTTATTAATACAGACACATGTATGTATAGAAATTGTTGTTAAAAACACAACATTGGTTTATTACCTCATTTGAACCAAACAACTACAAAGGGAATCAGAAGTATATCATTCATTTGTGGAACTGAAACAAACAGATAAGGGAATTGAGGGTCATTCTATTCATTTCTCCTTATTTCCCTTTCTTGATTTGATCACGTTACCTTGCACAAACCAAACGCTTCCTAAATTCAATGATTGAGGCCCGATCTTAGTGACGAATAGATCACTATGCTTACGTGTTTTCATCTCTAACTTTAGAGACCAGCATAATGTTCTTCATAATTTAGTTTAGTTCTGAATTGGTTTAGAGGTTGTTTATTTTTATTTGTGGTTAATATTATGAATTAGGTTTTACTAAAATATGTTATTATTGATATTGTGCAAGCAGACAGCTAATATCGTCAGTGCAAGGAAAGATACAGGTGAATACTGGAAAGGAGTTACAGAAAACGAGAGCATGCTACAAACTGTAGGCTTAAAACCCAATTGTCACACTTCTCAAAATCCCAACCTCAAAAAATTGAAGAATTTTGATGAAACAGGATCATCTGATGCCACTATATATGTTAACAGTGATCTTAGAGATTCGTTCAACCTCAAAAATTTGAAGAACTTTGACGAAACAGAATCACCTGATGCCACTATTTATGTTAACGGCGGTCTTAAATCTTTGTCCGACCTTCAAAAATTAGAGAATTTCGATGAAACAAATTCACCTGATGCCACTATATATGTTAATGATGATCTCAAATTTCAGTCCAACCTCAAAAAATTAGAGAATTTTGATGAAACGAGTTCAAAAATTAAAGAATTTTGATGAAACAGAATCATCTGATGCCACTATATACGTTAACAACGATATCAAATCTTTGGCCAAGCTCCAAAAATCGAAGAATTTTGATGAAACAAAATTACCTGATGCCACTATATGTTAATGATGGTCTCAAATCTCTATCTAAGCTCCAAAAATTAACGAATTCTGATGAAACAAGTTGATGTTACAATATATGTTAACGATCATCTCAAAGACATGGAATATCTGTTAAACACTCTTGAAGTAAAAAGTTATTGATGCTACATATATGTAGCTCCCTCAATTATATACATGCCTATTTCTACATATGTGTCATACTTATAATTAAATATTTGAATAAAAAAGTGTTAAGAAATTCAGATTGCATAATTGGGAATATTATATGTAATTTTATCCCTTACTTGTGTCTTTATCTACCTGATAATTATTAGAATAAAATTCCTACATGATTGTATTGGTTATGCTTGATTTTTTTTTTTTGAAAGAAGGTTATGTTTGATATTATGTATGGCAGCATAGTCTAACCCGTACTTATATAATTAAGTTGAAATTTGCCAAATTAATTAGCCGTCTAATTCTGTTGAAATTCATTTATTTACATTTGAAATTATATAAAATTTACGGTTTGAAATAAAGGTTCTTATAACTTTTTATAGACACATAATATATTAAAAAATTATTTTTAAACTATTAAAAATTGTAAATATGGAATACATATAAAATGAATAGCATCTGAACTACATATTCAAAACTAATTTTTCTAATTATTAGTAATTTAATATGATAAAAAAAATAAACATTTAATTATTGAACTAAAAATATCAGAGATCCAATTCACTAAAACACAAATGATCACAAGTCTGGGATGCTTTTTTCCATGTTATTACACTACAAAAAAAAGTCCTTTACCGACAGAATTTTTCTGCTTTAGAACGGTTTAAACCGTCGATACAAATGTTAGCGACGCTTTTTAAAACCGTTGGAAATGTGTTGTTAATGCTGCTGTTTTTACTGTTACCGACGGTTTTACTAGGGCGGCAGGGTTTTATGAGAAATTATTATGAGAGTTTTATGGCTTAAAACCTTTACTTATATCATCAATTCATGTTATTATGCTAAAGTTATTATACGAACTTTCTAATTAAATTACATTTGTGATGCGAATTAAATAAACGAAAAGTATTCATTAGTCCATTGAATTAAAACATGAATCTTCCTGTTTTGAGAAGTTTTGTTGAATTTATATACTGCTTTAATTTTAATAGAATTATTGAGTTAAAATCACGGTTCTAAAAAAATCGGACAAATTAAAGAATCGGAAAAGAAAAAAGTCATGTGTTAAAAGTTCAATTGAGGTACCATCGTAGTTCAACTTTCAATAACAAGGTGTCAAATTCTGTTAATATAGAGATCCGGATGAGAGTATGGGAAAGATCTGGATGCTCATGTTCTACACTGATGTAAGAAGTGATCGGCAATGCTTTGATTATGGTGGTATTGATATGCAAGACAGAAATACTTGGACGGATCCCAAACGAGATATATTTTGACCCTCGAGTCAGTTCTAGTCTAGAGAGAGAAACTGGTAAAGCTTAAAAGCACGAGAGCTATAGTTAATGAGAAATTAATGAATACCTTTATGCAAGGGAGTTAGACCACTTTATATAGGAGTGGTGACTCCTAGTCTAATTAATGAATACCTTTTCGGAGCATGAATGTGTTGAAAGAGAATTTGAAGGGGGAGGATATGTGTCAGCAAATGCAGCGCATGCACTCACACGTGTCAATATGCGACTAGGCACATGCATTTCACGCGCCCGACACATTTCAAATTTATACTGGCGCGTGCATTGCTTCCATCAAAGCCCATAATTGCGTTCTCATTGGCCGAAGGCATGACTTCGACTGTTTGACGACCGAAGGTTTCTCTTCGGGAACTGCTTAAGGAAACATGTGGAGTAATGAACATGCTGGATTCTAAAAGCATGCTCCCCAAACTCATATATCTCACAGCACGAAAAGATAGGGTCCAAAAACCAATCAAGTGCTGACATGTGTTCATGTACACTTTATTTTTACTTATAAATAGCTTTGAAGCCCATGACCACATGTATCTTACTTTAACTATTTCATTATTCCTTTCTGTGTTCTAAGTTAGCTTGATATTCTCTCTAATATCTTCTGACTTTAGCACCGGAGAGGGTTTGCGGGAACACAGGTCTCCTTTTTTGACGTTCTTTGTGATCTAAGGTCACCGGAGTGCAGTCGGAAGTGGAGTTTATAAGAAGTTCCATATCATTTGGTGCGGTGAGTGTGGAGAAGCATGTGTACCCTCCTCTTTCATTGCTGGATATTCCCATTGGAGATCATAGGAGCTTATATGTTCGACATAGATTTTTTCTTCGGGAGTCAATAGCCTCGAAGGTTTCCATAAAGAGGCTTTCTTTGTATTCGCATTCTAGGTGGTGATGAAAGGGAATCCTCGAACGTATGGATTGTTTGGATCTATGCCATTCGGCTCTACCCAAAACCGTTTTGGCTTGAAGTCTTTGGTGCTTTGCACCTTTTTCTTCAGAAAATGGTGTATTTTCTTGTAGAGGGTCCAGTAGATCATATCTTCTTCAGGTTTTTTCATTGGATGCCAGAAATGGCGAAACAAATCTCCGGTCAATTCGATATCAAGGTCTGTGCAAATTTTATTGAAGCTAAGCAACTCTAGCTAGGCATAGGGAGATATTTGGCAGGGGAAAATGTTGAACTCAATGAGTACTGACTCTATGCCTTTGGGAAGGGGAAACCTTATTTCCCGCTCCAAATATTGGGTGAAAATGCATAATTTGGATGTGGATGGGGGAAGATAAGCCCTTTCATCTTTCTTAGGTAAAGAAATTATCATCAGCCGAAGCCATGAATACTCTTCTTCAATGGCTTTCAGATGAAAAAATGATAAGGTTGATGGTTGATAAAAAAAACTCTAGGATTGGGTTTGCGAGGTTTGGCCACTTTCTCAGTAGCATCATTTTCATCAGGGATTTCTAGGATTTAAGCAATCTCATTGGGGTTTGTTTGGATTGCTCTATGAATTTTCTTAGTTCCATTTTTAGAAGAAGAAGCCATTTAAAAGTTAAAGAAAATAAAAGGACTTAAGAGAAGAAAAATCAAGGAACCGGGAACTTACAATTTTCAACAATGGAGGATTTCGCAAGAAATGGAGAATGTGAGCTCTTAAGTTGAAGATTCAATTTATAAGATGAAGAAGAAATATGAAGAGTCAAGCGTTTTATTTATCTTGGGATGAGCGAAGCATGCCTACTGTCATAATGACTTTGTGAGGAAGGCGGCTAATCAATGATCTCAGATGACATCATTTGTGTCAGTTATGTCCCTTGATGTTTTGATCGATGAAAACCTAAAGGATTTCATTATGATACTATGGGGGGGGACATCTGATATGGTATCAAGTTATTTGGGCTTTTGGCAGTTGGTCCCTGGTAATTATTCGAAGTCGTCGTATGGGCCCAATTCCACCAAAGCCTATAATTGCGTTCTTCTTGGCCGAAGCCATGACTTCGGCCGCTTGATGACCGAAGGTTTCTCTTCGGGAGCTGCTTAAGGAAACATGTGGACTAATAAACACACTGGATTCTAAAAGCACGTCCTTAAACTCATATATCTCATAGCACGGGAAGATAGGGTCCGAAGACCAATCAAGTATTGACACGTGTCCAAGTACACTTCATTTTTACTTATAAATAGCTTGAGAGCCCATGACTAAATGTATTTTACTTCAACTATTTCATTACTCCTTTTCCTTATTCTAAGTTAGCTTAATATTCTCTCTAATATCTTTTAACTTTAGCATCAAAGAGGGTTCACCGGAACATCAGCCCGCTTTTCTAACGTTCTTTGTGATCTCAGGTCACTGGAGTGCAGTCGGAAGTGGAGTTTATAAGAAGTTCCATATTAATACTCATGCGCCCCGACGGGCCTGGAGACCATCGCCCACCCCCAAATTATCGATCAAATTGTTAACTCCCCATATTACTAGGCCCATTTCATAATCCATTGATTTCCTAGCTTCAGAGACCAATCCTCCTTACTTAATTTCTTTTGGTGGTCTCTTAGTTTCCACAACTTCAGTATCATCCACCTCAAGCTCTAGCATACTTTCCACATTAGAGTTCTGCATTGGAGCCTTCTGCCTCATACTATTAACTGAGTTGACCCCACCTGCCTTCGCTTTGGTCATAATTTTAGGAAGCATATGAGGGTTTGCTTCGACATGGTGAATTGGGGTTCCATCTACCTTGTTCCCAGCCACTGCAGCACTAATAGTTGGCGGTGATTAAATCAACCATTTCAACCCTGGCGGTACAACTACATAATGAACCAGAGCTCGAAGCCAATACGCATAAACCTTCTCCACTCCGTCTCGATCAGAGACTTTTAGTAGTGTCAGGCAATATTTTTCGGGATGACCAAGCCATAAAATAAGCAGAACAATGGTAGCCTTTCATATTTAAAATTTATCCACAAATCCTCTCCCTCTACTTTGCTTATTTTCATCTTTCTCTTTAGAGGTTGTATAGCATTTAGTGACACACATATATGGAGAAATATACGACCAGTCTCATTGAAGTTATTATTGTTTGACTCAAGGAAGGAACCAAGGAAATTACCGATACTAACAACCATTTTCTCTGACATGAATCCGTGCGGGAGGTCAAATATTTGCATCGAAAAATCATCATGTGTCAGTGCAATCTCTTTTGGGTTCTCCCCGATGTTAAGCTTTCTCATAATCAGCAGTTGTTATTCAAATGTCTAGCCCCCCCCCCCCCCCCCTTAATGACCATTTCTCTTCACTGGGTGAAAGAAATAAAATTGAAAGAGATTATTCCCAATTCCTCAATGCACATACCTTTTGATGGGCACCACAAGTGTTTTTTATAATGGAAATTTTAAAACTTCTGTCTAGCAGAAACACTCCCAGCAAGATCCATGATGGCGATTTCATCGTACCTATAACGTTCTAGCAGCATATAGAAAAGGGTCAGTAAGTTATAGGCATGCTCTTATACTTTAGGTGTTCATTGAGTATGTGTATGAATCATACGGTAAATGGTTGTGAACTTCTTCATGTTCTTTTGGTTGATGTCCTGTTTATGGTTGAATAGGTATGAACTGATTCACCATGCTTTTATACTTTATATGTTCATTGAGTATATGTATGAAGTATGTAGTATGAGTTATATTGGTATATGAACTGACTAAGCTTGTTTGTTTGCTTATCATATATGTGAGTTATATTAGTATGAACTTATTTCAACATGTAAAAGGTCATGAGTGAAGTTGTAGCCATATCTGTTTCATTCACTTGAATGAGTATGCTGCAACTAAATAAATTGGTATGAACTGACTAAGCATGTAGTAAAGGGTTGTGAACTTGCTTTAAACAAATAAATTGGTATTGAGTATATGTGATTGATTGCTATCTTATTCGAGGAATGTGTATGAATATAAATGTGTATGGGTATGAATATAAATGTGTATGAAGCATTGTAGTAAAGGAAGAAGATGCTTCATGATGTTCATTGAGTATGTGTATGAAGCACGTAGTAAAGGGTCATGAGTGAAGTTGTAGCCGTACTTTTATACTTTAGATGTTTATTGAGCATGTAGCTAGTAAAGGGACATGAGTGAAGTTGTAGCCATATCTGTTTCATTGACTTGAATAAGTATGCTGCAACTAAGTAAATTGGTATGAACTGACTAAGCTTGTATGTTTTCTTGACATATACGTGAGTTATATTGGTATGAACTGATTTCTCCATGTAAAGGGTCATAAGTGAAGTTGTAGCCACATTTGTTTCATTCACTTGAATGAGTATCCATAACTAAATAAAAATTGGCATGAATAAGCATGTAGTAATGGGTTCCACCCTCTCCTCTCATTTTCAGTCACTTCGTCTATCTCCTTTTCAGTCAAGCTTCTCTGATCCGAGTAGAAGAAAGCCAACGAATTTGAGATATGCTTTTTCTCAACCTATGAAAGTCAAGTTTTACGTCATAATAAAGGTGATATCAAAAGAGTTGCTTTACCTTTTGTCTTAGTCTTTCAAGCATCCGGTTCCGGTGAACTTGCTTTAAACAAATAAATCGGTATTGAGTATATGCGATTGATTGTTATCTTATTCGAGAAATGTGTATGAATATAAATGTGTATATGTATGAATATAAATGTGTATGAAGCCTTATAGTAAAGGAAGAAGATGTTTCATGTTACAAATTGGTTGATGTTCATTGAGTATGTGTATGAAGCATGTAGTAAATGGTCATGAGTGAAGTTGTAGTCATACTCTTATACTTTAGATGTTCATTGAGCATGTAGCTAGTAAAGGGTCATGGGTAGACATATCTGTTTCATTTACTTGAATAAGTATGCTGCAACTAAATAAATTGGTATGAACTGACTAAGCTTGTATGTTTGCTTGACATATACATGAGTTATATTGGTATGAACTAATTTCGCCATGTAAAGGGTCATGAGTGAAGTTGTAGTCATATCTGTTTCATTCACTTGAATAAGTATGTTGCAACTAAATAAATTGGCATGGACTGACTAAGCTTGTTTGTTTACTTGACATATATGTGAGTTATATTAGGTATGAACTGATTAAGCTATTTAAATTCATTGAGTATGTGTATGAAGCATGTAGTCAAGGGTTTTGAACTTTTATATCAATTTATACTACTTGTATGTTCTGTTATGACTTGAAAACGATATGACTGATAAGCAAACAAGTTAGACAATAAACTGATTAGATGTTTATAAAGCATGTATGTGTATGAAGCACGTAGTAAAGGGTCATGAGTGAAGTTGTAGCCGTACTTTTATACTTTAGATGTTTATTGAGCATGTAGCTAGTAAAGGGACATGAGTGAAGTTGTAGCCATATCTGTTTCATTGACTTGAATAAGTATGCTGCAACTAAGTAAATTGGTATGAACTGACTAAGCTTGTATGTTTTCTTGACATATACGTGAGTTATATTGGTATGAACTGATTTCTCCATGTAAAGGGTCATAAGTGAAGTTGTAGCCACATTTGTTTCATTCACTTGAATGAGTATCCGTAACTAAATAAAAATTGGCATGAATAAGCATGTAGTAATGGGTTCCACCCTCTCCTCTCATTTTCAGTCACTTCATCTATCTCCTTTTCAGTCAAGCTTCTCTGATCCGAGTAGAAGAAAGCCAACGAATTTGAGATATGCTTTTTCTCAACCTATGAAAGTCAAGTTTTACGTCATAATAAAGGTGATATCAAAAGAGTTGCTTTACCTTTTGTCTTAGTCTTTCAAGCATCCGGTTCCGGTGAACTTGCTTTAAACAAATAAATCGGTATTGAGTATATGCGATTGATTGTTATCTTATTCGAGAAATGTGTATGAATATAAATGTGTATATGTATGAATATAAATGTGTATGAAGCCTTATAGTAAAGGAAGAAGATGTTTCATGTTACAAATTGGTTGATGTTCATTGAGTATGTGTATGAAGCATGTAGTAAATGGTCATGAGTGAAGTTGTAGTCATACTCTTATACTTTAGATGTTCATTGAGCATGTAGCTAGTAAAGGGTCATGGGTAGACATATCTGTTTCATTTACTTGAATAAGTATGCTGCAACTAAATAAATTGGTATGAACTGACTAAGCTTGTATGTTTGCTTGACATATACATGAGTTATATTGGTATGAACTAATTTCGCCATGTAAAGGGTCATGAGTGAAGTTGTAGTCATATCTGTTTCATTCACTTGAATAAGTATGTTGCAACTAAATAAATTGGCATGGACTGACTAAGCTTGTTTGTTTACTTGACATATATGTGAGTTATATTAGGTATGAACTGATTAAGCTATTTAAATTCATTGAGTATGTGTATGAAGCATGTAGTCAAGGGTTTTGAACTTTTATATCAATTTATACTACTTGTATGTTCTGTTATGACTTGAAAACGATATGACTGATAAGCAAACAAGTTAGACAATAAACTGATTAGATGTTTATAAAGCATGTATGTGTATGAAGCACGTAGTAAAGGGTCATGAGTGAAGTTGTAGCCGTACTTTTATACTTTAGATGTTTATTGAGCATGTAGCTAGTAAAGGGACATGAGTGAAGTTGTAGCCATATCTGTTTCATTGACTTGAATAAGTATGCTGCAACTAAGTAAATTGGTATGAACTGACTAAGCTTGTATGTTTTCTTGACATATACGTGAGTTATATTGGTATGAACTGATTTCTCCATGTAAAGGGTCATAAGTGAAGTTGTAGCCACATTTGTTTCATTCACTTGAATGAGTATCCGTAACTAAATAAAAATTGGCATGAATAAGCATGTAGTAATGGGTTCCACCCTCTCCTCTCATTTTCAGTCACTTCATCTATCTCCTTTTCAGTCAAGCTTCTCTGATCCGAGTAGAAGAAAGCCAACGAATTTGAGATATGCTTTTTCTCAACCTATGAAAGTCAAGTTTTACGTCATAATAAAGGTGATATCAAAAGAGTTGCTTTACCTTTTGTCTTAGTCTTTCAAGCATCCGGTTCCGGTGAACTTGCTTTAAACAAATAAATCGGTATTGAGTATATGCGATTGATTGTTATCTTATTCGAGAAATGTGTATGAATATAAATGTGTATATGTATGAATATAAATGTGTATGAAGCCTTATAGTAAAGGAAGAAGATGTTTCATGTTACAAATTGGTTGATGTTCATTGAGTATGTGTATGAAGCATGTAGTAAATGGTCATGAGTGAAGTTGTAGTCATACTCTTATACTTTAGATGTTCATTGAGCATGTAGCTAGTAAAGGGTCATGGGTAGACATATCTGTTTCATTTACTTGAATAAGTATGCTGCAACTAAATAAATTGGTATGAACTGACTAAGCTTGTATGTTTGCTTGACATATACATGAGTTATATTGGTATGAACTAATTTCGCCATGTAAAGGGTCATGAGTGAAGTTGTAGTCATATCTGTTTCATTCACTTGAATAAGTATGTTGCAACTAAATAAATTGGCATGGACTGACTAAGCTTGTTTGTTTACTTGACATATATGTGAGTTATATTAGGTATGAACTGATTAAGCTATTTAAATTCATTGAGTATGTGTATGAAGCATGTAGTCAAGGGTTTTGAACTTTTATATCAATTTATACTACTTGTATGTTCTGTTATGACTTGAAAACGATACGACTGATAAGCAAACAAGTTAGACAATAAACTGATTAGATGTTTATAAAGCATGTATGTGTATGAAGCACGTAGTAAAGGGTCATGAGTGAAGTTGTAGCCGTACTTTTATACTTTAGATGTTTATTGAGCATGTAGCTAGTAAAGGGACATGAGTGAAGTTGTAGCCATATCTGTTTCATTGACTTGAATAAGTATGCTGCAACTAAATAAATTGGTATGAACTGACTAAGCTTGTATGCTTTCTTGACATATACGTGAGTTATATTGGTATGAACTGATTTCGCCATGTAAAGGGTCATAAGTGAAGTTGTAGCCACATTTGTTTCATTCACTTGAATGAGTATCTGCAACTAAATAAATTGGCATGACTAAACATGTAGTAATGGGTTCCACCCTCTCCTCTTATTTTCAGTCACTTCATCTATCTCCTTTTCAATCAAGCTTCTCTGATCCGAGTAGAAGAAAGCCAACGAATTTGAGATATGCTTTTTGTCAACCTATGAAAGTCAAGTTTTACGTCGTAATAAAGGTGATATCAAGAGAGTTGCTTTACCTTTTGTCTTAGTCTTTCAAGCATCCGATTACGGTGAACTTGCTTTAAACAAATAAATCGGTATTGAGTTTATGTGATTGATTGTTATCTTATTCGAGAAATGTGTATGAATATAAATGTGTATATGTATAAATATAAATGTGTATTTAGCCTTATAGTAAAGGAAGAAGATGCTTCATGTTACAAATTGGTTGATGTTCATTGAGTATGTGTATGAAGCATGTAGTAAATGGTCATGAGTGAAGTTGTAGTTATACTCTTATACTTTAGATGTTCATTGAGCATGTAGCTAGTAAAGGGTCATGGGTAGACATATCTGTTTCATTTACTTGAATAAGTATGCTGCAACTAAATAAATTGGTATGAACTGACTAAGCTTGTATGTTTGATTGACATATACGTGAGTTATATTGGTATGAACTAATTTCGCCATGTAAAGGGTCATGAGTGAAGTTGTAGTCATATCTGTTTCATTCACTTGAATAAGTATGTTGCAACTAAATAAATTGGCATGGACTGACTAAGCTTGTTTGTTTACTTGACATATATGTGAGTTATATTGGGTATGAACTGATTAAGCTATTTAAATTCATTGAGTATGTGTATGAAGCATGTAGTCAAGGGTTTTGAACTTTTATATCAATTTATACTACTTGTATGTTCTGTTATGACTTGAAAACGATATGACTGATAAGCAAACAAGTTAGACAATGAACTGATTAGATGTTTATAAAGCATGTATGTGTATGAAGCACGTAGTAAAGGGTCATGAGTGAAGTTGTAGCCGTACTCTTATACTTTAGATGTTTATTGAGCATGTAGCTAGTAAAGGAACATGAGTGAAGTTGTAGCCATATCTGTTTCATTGACTTGAATAAGTATGCTGCAACTAAATAAATTGGTATGAAATGACTAAGCTTGTATGTTTTCTTGACATATACGTGAGTTATATTGGTATGAACTGATTTCGCCATGTAAAGGGTCATAAGTGAAGTTGTAGCCGCATTTGTTTCATTCACTTGAATGAGTATCTGCAACTAAATAAATTGGCATGACTAAGCATATAGTAATGGGTTCCACCCTCTCCTCTTATTTCAGTCACTTCATCTATCTCCTTTTCAGTCAAGCTTCTCTGATCCGAGTAAAAGAAAGCCAACGAATTTGAGATATGCTTTTTGTCAACCTATGAAAGTCAAGTTTTACGTCGTAATAAAGGTGATATCAAGAGAGTTGCTTTACCTTTTGTCTTAGTCTTTCAAGCATCCGGTTACGGTGAACTTGCTTTAAAATAATATATCGGTATTGAGTATATGCGATTGATTGTTATCTTATTTGAGAAATGTGTATGAATATAAATGTGTATATGTATGAATATAAATGTGTATGAAGCCTTATAGTAAAGGAAGAAGATGCTTCATGTTACAAATTGGTTGATGTTCATTGAGTATGTGTATGAAGCATGTAGTAAATGGTCATGAGTGAAGTTGTAGTCATACTCTTATACTTTAGATGTTCATTGAGCATGTAGCTAGTAAAGGGTCATGGGTAGACATATCTGTTTCATTTACTTGAATAAGTATGCTGCAACTAAATAAATTAGTATGAACTGACTAAGCTTGTATGTTTGCTTGACATATACGTGAGTTATATTGGTATGAACTAATTTCGCCATGTAAAGGGTCATGAGTGAAGTTGTAGTCATATCTGTTTCATTCACTTGAATAAGTATGTTGCAACTAAATAAATTGGCATGAACTGACTAAGCTTGTTTGTTTACTTGACATATATGTGAGTTATATATGGGGTATGAACTGATTAAGCTATTTAAATTCATTGAGTATGTGTATGAAGCATGTAGTCAAGGGTTCTGAACTTTTATATCAATTTAGACTACTTTTATGTTCTGTTATAACTTGAAAACGATATGACTGATAAGCAAACAAGTTAGACAATGAATTAATTAGATGTCTTCTAGTGTGACTTGAATCTACATACGAACAAATTAACATGAACTGATTAGATATCTTTTGGTGTGACTTGAATATACATATATGAACTGATTACCATTCTCTTATAGGAATAAGTTGCTCATTAGATGTCTACTTTGTATTTCAAAAAAGGAATAAGTTCATTATAGAATAAGACATATATGCACAAGTTAGACAAACAAGTTAGAAAATGCACCGAGAAAGCTAGTACCATTGGTAATCAATTTGAAGCTTTTGTTCTTCCAGTTGCCTTTCATGCCTCTCCAATTCTTCACTTGTTCAACCTCCAACTCCAATGTTTGTTTAGCATGCAGCCCTCATTGTATGCTATTCACACATCATGCCCCGTTGCATGCTCTTCAGTCCATCTCCTGGCAATTGAAACATAATCTGCCCTGTTGTTGAGGTATTGCTCAGTAATTTGTTCTTGCTCAGGAAATGGCCTCTCAGTGAAGGGCTCTATTAGCATTGCATAAATATGTCATAACAGCTAGAAAATGCATAGATAAATTAGACCTTAAACATGCATAGATAAATTAGACCCCAAACATAGATAAATGCATAGATAAATAGATAAATAGATAAATCTAACCGTGACAGCAGGAAAGGAAGGACGAGCAAGTAGTTGGGGAAGAGATACCATCCCCAAAGGACTAATATTAGGATGATAAATCCTAGCCCTGAAGTGAAACTGAGAATAAGAATAATTTCATCAACGTATATGCATATGTGTAATATTACAATGTATTAAAAAGTTTGTGTTCTTACAACTAGAGGTGTGGAGGGGAAATGGAGAGGGAAGCGGATCTCGATTTTGTATACACCTTCTTCATACTAGGTGTATTGAGGGCCCTTTATCATGAAAGACCATTTTAGTTGGTCTCCATTCACAGGACCTGCATAGTAGCAAGCTTGAATTAACAGAAATGGAAAAGGAAGAACAATGCACAACTTCTGGGTGAGTAAGATACCTGAACAATTAAGGAGCCATCTGAGTGACTCCTGCCAGAGTTGGACGAACTCCAACTCAACAAGTATATGGAGGCGCTGAACATCAGACATCATTGTATACTTAGGGTACGTATACTGGTTAGAGGTGGGTAAATGTTGTGGAAGGGGAAAGGGCAAATGCTTTTAGGGTTTTTGAAATGATGTTCTGTAATTAATGATATGTTTTTGGTTATGTAGATATCAAGACTTGGGGATTACTCAATTATGAATTTTCGATATGCAAAAATATCAAGATCGACCTTTTGTTGTTCCCTTTGGATATGTATTGCTTTTATTTTTTTTGATAATACATTCAGAAATTTATTTGAACTCATGTAAACAGATTGTGAGCATTAGTCTCCAATTAATTTAAAAGCATTGATATACAAAATCCCATATTCATTGAGTATGTTAAGTTCATTATTCAGGTAAAAATCAGAAACTCATTCAAAGAAGAAAGCAAATAGCCACATTTAATTAAAAAAAGATGACATCTAAACAACAATAGGAAGACATAAAAAGAAACGAATCTATCGTCTAAAAACAAATCTATTGACATAATTGATTAAGACCTATGTCATCTGAAACAGGCTACAACGACAGAAATTATTATTCAAATTGTCATCACAGTTACCAATGTGTCAATTTTCCAAATATAACTTGGCATTTTTAATTAGTAGGATGTCATTCGATGCCCATATAGGTAACAGTGATAATAAATAAGCTGTCATCGTAACACAAGTAATATAACAGCTTACCAATAGACTTATGTCATGTGACGTGCCTTCACATGATAACGAATCCCGTGACCATTTTATTTTTTTGCGGAACGACGGTTTTAAACCATTATTTATAAAGCTTATCAGCGTAGTGTGTGAGATTTTCTCATCACACAATAGCGAGTACTCATCTAGTTTTTCCCTTTCCTTAGACTTAATTATAATTATTTGGTGCAGTTCAGTTGAGTTCAGTTAAGTTAAGTTCAGTATCATTCAGTTCAGTTAATTTAATTTCAGTTAAGTTAATTTAATTTAATTTCAGTCAAAAAGAACACGGTCTTAATATCGCACCATTTGTAAACATTAATTTTACCATTGTAGACATTAAATCTGTTTCCTACTAATTATATAGTTAAATTTGTAAATTTTCGGGTGGTAAAGTGCCCTTGATACTTACTAACTTCAATCCAGCCCCGGATTTGCTATTGCCAGTGAAGTTTGACACAATTCTTAAATAAAACTCTTCTCATTTACCGTGGAAACAAGAAATTCACATCTGCTGAAAACAATCCACGGAAATGGTGTACATCTTCTTCACTCCTTAGACCCAAAACCCTCGACGAATTCGTCTAATGGAGGACAAACCGGCGGGGAGCGTAGCCGCAGTAAGTGCGGAGTCACCGGCATCAGCCGAGCCCGCCTCTTCACGGCGTCGAGCCGGAGGGCAAAAGAGGAAAGCCAACGCTCTTTCAACGTCCGGCGCTTCATCTACACCATCGAAACGGCTTACACGCGAGAAGGCTGCGATCTCTCACTCTCCGATCCACAACGGCGGCCCATTAACCAGAGCACGCCAGAGCCCCAACAATTTTGCGTCTTCGGCTTCCTCTGCTGCTACGGGATTTAAGCTTCAGGAGAAGTTGGTTTCGGCGCCACCGGAAACTGCAACAGTGAAAGCTGCGAGGGAGGAGTTGATTAGGTTGGAGGAGTTGAAGGCATCAATAGACGCGGATTTTGAGGTTATTAGATCTCGAGAACCTAATGCTCATGTCGTGCCCAATCATTGTGGTGAGTATTATGACAGCATGTCTTACAAGTTCAAATGTCTCTTTTTATTCCTTGAAAGTTGTCCAATTCTTTCCTGTTGGTTGTTGAGGACCAGAAATTCTGGTACTTTAGTATGGTTGCTGAATTGGTACAATCACAGCAAGTCTTAACTTGAACTTCCTTTCTTACATTTATGAGCTTTTTTTTTTTTCTTCTTTTGTGCTGTCTTACGAAACTGCTGTAATTGTGCATTTTGATGGATGGCGAGTGGCTTTTAGTGGTGTTGTAGTTAAATTGGTGAATGTAGGGCTTTTTGTTTGCAATTTTCTGGTTTTCGGCAATGTGGAATCATATGAGGGTGAAGTTTATTTCTCTTCTTATGATTATTTCATAACACCATTTCTTTTCCTGTTATGAACTTTATTTCTTTTCATCTTCAATTTTCTTTCTTACATGAAGCTAGTTATACACCATTTCTTTTTTGACAAAAAAAGATCGGTACTTTATTTTGTCCTGGTCGGTCTGCTCAATCAGCGTGTATAGTTAACTGAGGGTTCAGAATTTGGTGTTGATCAATGCATTGGTAGACAGATTCACTCCTTTTGCTTTTAGCAGTTGCATTTTGGATTTAGTCTTTTATGTTTGTCATCTTCTCTGTAGGTACCGATGAAGTTACTGGAGTGAAAGCTTACACTCCTCCATCCCAAAAAGATAGTCCACTTATTATTTACACTTTGGTTAATTTTTCAGCTTTTCAATGTACCTCTATTTAATGTACATTGTTGTTTGCAAACTATGGAATACATTTAGTAATATATTCTTGAAACCATAATTAGCCAATAGTCATCAAATTTAAGTAGGGATATAATAGGAAAACGATGTGTAAAACAATGTGCTTGGACTATATTGATTATTTTTCTAAACTATGTAAAGCCTCAAACTGGACTATCTTTTTGAGAGGGAGGAAGTATTTTGTTTCAAATTAGGACTCTTCAGCTTAAGAAGATACTTTCAAATACCTGGTTCACTATAATTTTGTTTGGAAACCTTTAGTTTTGATGCTTTTGATTGGCTTTACAAACTCCTGCTTTCTAAGCTAAGTTCCTTTATCGATACCAGGTTGGTTTTCGTGGACAAAAATTCACCCCCTCGAGGAGCGAACATTGCCTTCATTCTTTAATGGGAAGTCCCAAATTCGGACACCAGATACGTATATGGAGATACGTAATTGGATTGTGAAAAAATTTCACAAAAATCCAGATGTACAGATTGAGTTGAAAGATGTGTCAGAGCTTGAAGTTGCAGATGTAGATGCAAGGCAAGAGGTGCTAGAGTTCCTGGACTATTGGGGATTGATTAATTTCCACCCATTCCCACAAATAGATTCTACTGCCTGTATTGATGATCATGGAGTGGCAGAGAAGGAATTGTTACTTGAAAAATTGTTCCGTTTTGAAAACATTCAACCATCTACGCCTGTTGTTTCAAAGCCTAACCTCTCCACTCCAGTCATTTCATCTAGGTTGTTTCCTGAGTCTTCAACTGCAGAAGAATCGGTGAGGCCTGAGGGACCATCAGTTGAGTACCACTGTAATTCTTGTTCAGCTGATTGCTCTCGCAAGCGATACCATTGCCAGAAGCAGGTTTGTTCTTTCCTGGAACTTGATCTGTTACTTGCTTCAGAAGGATGAGACACTCTGCTGTGCTAAATTGCCTTATATTAGATTGTCCCTGTTTTTCGTTACTTGGATTGAGAATGTTGTATGGTCAAGCTACACATTATTTAATTGCTGAACATTCTTGCTACCTCTGATTTTGAAATGCAGAAATCTTCTTTCCATAAGTATTAGAATTTATGTGCATAAGAGGGATGGGAAATTGGAAATATGTGCCAAACTTGGTTTTGGAGTTTGCTCTTTGGTTATATTAGATGGGGGCTATTGCATTTTCCATTATATGTATTCTTTTGATGTTCATAGTTGAGAGAAGTGGTGTTTCCATACTAGGGTCTCATATTATTAACTTCTCTCCGGTCTAAAGAGGCTTCCTGCTTACTGGATTGATATGTAATTCTAAAATTTTAATTTATATATATATATATATATATATATATATATATATATATATATATAATATGTTGCACGGATAGACAGGAGAAACATACCAATGATAAAAATATAGGGTTATATTTATGAATAAATTATAAATAAGGTAGTCTAATATATTCATATTATTACATAATGGACAAAATCAAAATCAATAATGGCCAGTACCAAGTAACCTATATAATGGAGTGATGATGGACAATGCCAATTAAGAGGAGCCGTGACTCTGATGGAAACACTCAAAACCAAATAGTAATTTCAGAAAACAGATTACGAACTAAGAAACAGAACAAGGGAATGAAAACCAGATGAAGATTGGATAGTATTAATATTCAAATGAACCAAGACCAGATAGCAAGGTAAAGGCGCTAAACTAGTACCCTCCAGGGAATTCTCCCTCTCTCACCAGGAGCCAAAATAGAAGAATAAACATCCTACTCCTCAAGACACACTCACTGCCATGTAACTAAGCAGCCCTACTCCCTAGATCATAACTAACTTATGCCACCTCAGCACCCCCAGCTGTCTTCTTTGTTCTAGAATAAACGTGGTATATTTTTGAGCCTTGGAATGAATGGGCTAAAACAGGTTTTGGAGTCACTTCTCTATCAGACTCAGTGTGTGTTGTACGGGGTGTCTGGACATTTCTCTGTTTGAAACATGTTGGTCACAGGAAATCTAAGCCTTCGGTGTGTTTGTGCATCATATTAATTACTAGGCTGATTTCTTTCCTCAGAAATAAAATTAAATTTCTGTGATGGTTAAAATTGGGAAATTTTGTTAACCTAACCAAATAGAACAGTTAATGGATACTAATTTCTTGGACTTGAATAATGCCTGCGTACTAGTAACTAATGGACCATGAACACACCTGTTGCTGTAGAGGATGCCAATGAGAATCTCAAGTGATATATTTTAGCTGGCTGTTAGAGAATTGCCATTTATACATCCAACTGTCATATAATTCTTGTCGACCAAATTTCTGAGAATGACACTCTTTAGATTGGAGAAGAAATACGTCTTCTTCAGTTTATGGATAACTTTCAAGTTTTGGTTGTTAAATTTAATAATAGAATCCATGCAGCATTTGCAAATAGCAATTTATGAGAATCTCTTGTTACCATCCAGTTTGTTCTTTTGCACAAGAAGCAATGCCATGATTCACAACTTACTGGCACTGACAGTAAAGTGGTGATAAACAAAAACTGTGTATAAGTGAGTAGGAGTTCATGATGGAATGCGTAAGTTTGTCACATTTCATTTTGACCATGTTCTTCATATATGATTAAGTTCTTGTTTCGACAGGCAGATTATGATTTATGTGCTAATTGCTTTAGCAATCGGAAGTTTGCCTCGAACATGTCTTCGTCAGATTTTATTCTCATGGAGCCTGCTGAGGCTCCTGGTCTAAGTGGTGGAAAATGGACGGATCAGGAGACCCTCCTTCTCCTCGAAGCATTAGAACTATATAGAGAAAATTGGAATGAGATTGCAGAGCATGTTGCTACCAAAACCAAAGCTCAATGTATATTGCACTTTGTTCAGATGCCAATTGAGGATGGCTTTTTTGATGAAGATGGTGATTTAGTTGCGCCATCCAGAGAAACCACAGATCTGCCTGCAGTGACTGATGATTCATTAGTAGTTCCTAGAGATGGGACAGAAACAAGTGAGGATAAAGCTGCTGCTAAGGAGGATCAACCCCACACTTCTCCAGTGGAAGCTCCCAAACCAGAAGATGCAAGTGATGGTCATCAGGAAAGTGTAAAACCTGACAGTGCCCGTGAAGCAATAATTGATGAGGAAAAGTTAAAAAAAGATAGTGAAGTGAAGGCTGCTCAAGAAGCAAGTGAAAAGTTTGCACTTAAAGCACTTACAGAAGCATTTGATGGTGTTGGTTATCTTCCTACTCCTGAAAACAAACGTTCATTTGCTGAAGTTGGAAACCCAGTCATGGCTTTGGTAAGTCAGCTTGTGATCTGCTGAAAATCAGTACATTTTTTCTTGTGCATCTTGAAATATAGCAAGTAAAGAAAGACGTAAAAGTTTCTGTTGCAGTGTTTTTATGACACAGAGAGTTGTGTTGAATAATTAGTGAACAGAAATAACTAAATTTCTTCTGATATGTTTCAAACTGCTAATACAAAGCAAACTATGCTCTGCATTTTTTATCTTTTGACCTTTGCACACATGGTTCAAATGAAGATTGGCAGAATCGTTCCTGCTCATCTTCAACTTACCTCTCTCCTTGCTTGTATGTCTTTTCAAAGTTGTGAAAGGGTAGGCAGCAGCTGTGAAATTTACACCTAGATCTGCAAGCAGTATAACCATTCGTTTCCATATCATCTCTAAAATGTAGTTTATATCTTTGAATTCATATGCCATCACTTTCCTTTGCAGGCAGCATTTTTGGGCAATCTGGTGGGAAGTGATGTTGCTGCTGCTTCAGCATTCAGCTCTTTGAAATCCGTGAACAGTGATTCCCCTGGCGTGCAGCTAGCAACAAGGCACTGCTTTCTTTTGGAAGATCCACCAGATGACCAAAAGGAACCAGCTGGACTTGATGGGTACACAAGGCTCTTTCCTTTTTTTTTTTTCTGTCAATATGTGTATTTGTGTCTTACTTAACAAGGGATATGCAGCAGCACCATTGAAATGGCTCAAGATGCTCTGAAAGATAACCAAGACAGCCAAACCCAGAAAGGAGATGACTCAACCTCAGTTTTGGAGGGTGGAGATGTATCAAAGGACCATTGTAACAAGAAAGATGAAAATTCTACTCCAGAAAAAAAGGAGCAACCTGATTCTTCAAATGATGATGTCATTGAGAAAGTAAATACAGCAAATGAAGCAGGCCAACCTGTTACTACTGAGGAAGTCAAACCTGGTAAATTGAATGAGTCTATTGAACCAGAGCTGCAAAAGGACCCCGAATCACGTACTTCAAAAGAATCAAATGAGAAGTCCTCCCAGTCTGAGTGTGCACCAAGTTCTGTAAGGTCTGAAGGATCTTCCAAAGCCATTCATTCTCAGCCTACAGATGTCTCTAAGGATGTGGATATGGTCTCTGATTCAATATCTTCACAAAATATTGAGGCTTGTCAATCTGTTGCATCTGTTTCAGTTGAAGAGCCCTCCCAAGCTGCCAAGGCATCAAAAGATGCAGTTGACATGGTGTCCAATCCCCTTCCGGCGGAGAAGAATGAGGAACTGCAACCAGACCACTCTCAGCCTACTGAGGCAAAAAATGATGTAGACATGATGTCTCCGCAGCCATCAGAATCAAAAGAGCCTCAGCAGCCAGTTGCACCAGATCTAGTGATTGAAAATGGAGCAACTAAAGGTCTGTTCTCTCTCTCAATCTTTTGAGTATGGGGTATAGGGGAGTATCAAGCTTTAGTGTTGATGAAACTCGAAATACTACAGCCAAGAGATTTGATCTATTTGGTACGTAGTACGAGTTATGTTATTAAAGCATTCTCCCGTGACATGATTGATATGACCTCACTTATTCTTAGTCCAGGTTTCTTTTTTCCCCACCAATTTTATTTCCTTATTCTCTTTATTGTTTGCAGCTGAAGGCTTAAAAGATGATAAGAATGAGAAGTCTGATTGTAAGAATCTTAAAGATGATCATCCCATCGATAAAGTAAAGCGTGCTGCAGTTTCTGCACTGTCAGCAGCAGCAGTAAAGGCAAAAGTTCTTGCAAACCAGGAAGAAGATCAAATTCGACAACTTGCTGCATCATTAATAGAAAAGCAGGTATTTTCTTATGTTGTTAATAAATATTGGTCATAGAAATTGGACGTCTCTGATAGATGTTTTTTTTTTTTTTACCAGTTGTATAAGCTGGAAATGAAGGTATCTTTCTTCAATGAAATGGATCATCTAATAATGAGGGTCAGGGAGCAACTTGACAGGTCAAGACAAAAGCTGTATCATGAGAGAGCACAGATAATCGCAGCCCGGCTTGGGTTGCCACCATCCTCATCTAGACCAATGCCACCAGCATTACCCACCAACAGAGTTGCACCGAGCCTTGCAAATGCAATTCCAAGACCTCCTATGAGCGTACCTTCTCAAAGGCCACCAGTTTCAAAGCCTATGGGAACAATTCCTCCTACCCCTTCCAACCCCTTTGTATCAACAGCTACAGCAGGAAATCCAGTTGGGCCTTCTGGCCAGGAGGCAAAGTAGTCTTTCTTCAGGAGGCATGTGAATAGACTACAGAGTTCTATTTATTTTTGCAAACCAGTCAGCCTCCACCATGTTACCAAGTGAGTTTCCTTTGCTATGTTCATTTTACTCTGAATCATTACAAAGTTTTGAGGTGCTTCTGTAAACTTGAAATTCACAAGCTGATTACAACCTTAGTTTCATTTAGGTAGTAACTGATTAAACTAAGTCAAGGGTACCTAGTTATCAAAGGCGCTAGGCTCCAGGCATGTCCTCTAAGAAGTGAAAAGGCAGGCTGTGTTGTGTTCAAGGGGCTCGCGCCTGAGTGCGTCTTTCTGAGCTTAGTGCCTTGCCGGAGGCGCAAATTTAGAAACTACAGGGTTTTTTAGGGTTCCAAGTTCAAAGTAGGATGTTTTCATCTCAGCCTTTTCCTATCTATATGATCTATGGCTGAAATTAATTAGAATAAAAAGAAATAAATAAAAAACGAAAGAGAATTTCAATGGCAGAAATATCACAAAGAACAACAAAAGAAAAACGCTGCTCCATTTTGAAGAGTTCAGAAATATTGCAAATGGAGACTTTAGTCTTGATGAAAAGTAGTTATTAAACTATTAGTTAATTAACTTAGGATTTGGTTGAACTTTAATCTTTATATTTAGAATTTTTATTATAAATTATGATTATGGAAGAGTTGGTAGTTAATTTGGACCCTTGCGCCTAGAATCCAGGACCTCTTGCACCTTAGTGTGCCTTGTGCCTTAAATAACTATAGGGTATGGTGTGAACAGTTCGAGGAAACATTGAAATATGAGAAAATGGAGGACTGAATCTGAAATATACGAGTCTGAGCTCCCCAATAGGAGATCATGGATGTTTAAGTTTCCAATCAGAATATCCCAGTGTTGACTTTGTTACCTAAACAACTCCGAAAGTATGTTTAAAATCAGAGAAATTGAAAGATGTTTGCTGCTTCTAAAATATATTCTCCAATCATATATCTATTCCTTCAAAGCTCTGGTATTATCAGTCTCTTTGAAGTTACTTGATATGCCCTACAAATTTCCAATGTATTTGCTTGATCTTAATAATATCCATTTCTTCCAAAAAAAAAAAAAAAAAATGCAAGGTCCATTGGATACTGAAAGGTGAAATAAAAAAAAATGTCTTTCAAGTCTCGGTCCAAACCATTTACTTTCAGATATGTACTTGCAAATGAGAATGGTAGATTCTTGTTAAAGCCAAATTCTTGAATGCATATAATATTGGTTATTCATTGTATGTATCTCAATTTCAGACATTAAGCTCAAGGAAGCTATACTTGGATTTATGAAATTTGTTCAAATTCAGTATATCTAATGAACCAAATATGTAAATGATATAAAGTCCAAATGTTTCATTTCAAAGGGCTATCTTTCTATCTATCTAAATGCATTTTTGTTTCATCTTTTCTGGATGGTGAATAAACATTATTTAGTCCAGGCATGTTTCAATATAGTCTAAAATCGACTTTAATGTATTTAATTGCTTCAATTGCTTCTCTCATGCAAGTTCCTTTTTTAATCCAGTTGCTACCCCTATAAGTTGGGTTCTCGAGGCACGATTTTAACTCAAACATCAGACAAGTAATCTGAAGAAGGGCATGTATGTATGCACATGTAGTTGGTAAGTATTAGAGAAAGAAATAGCCAGAGCCAGGCATCTTCCAAAATGAAAGTGTTGGTCTAAAAACATGGAGGTGGAGTAGAGCAACATTCGGCCTATTTCATTTACGGACAGACACGGCTCGGAATTTTGCAGATGGTTGAGATTTAGTCTGTGTTGTACGCATACTAATGTAGTGTTTAGTCTGTAATGATCCCTGGCAGTTGTAAGAAAAGGCATATTTGGATTTGGGTTAACAAAAAGATTTGATCTGCCCTGCCCTGCCCTTTTTTATTTTCCGTTGTCTTTTTGTTTGTTGATATTGGTGCAATGACAATTAACGATATCTATCTATGGAGCAAGAATTGTGTACGGAACATGTGTTCAATATGGTAGAATCAATGCAATATTCCAATCTTATTGCAGTCTCTATCGATCAAAATTGAAAATTCTAATAGGATCATATTCAAATTTGCTCTATCATGGAAATGCATATTTACTTTTTAGATAACATTAATTTTCTCTCTTTGTATTAGGAATTTTGAAAATTTGAGCAGTTATTTGACTTGCAATATTTACTAAGAGCATCTCCAAGAGACTTTTAGTGCACTCTTTAAAAATAATATAAATAATTGACTTTTAGTGTTTTAAGAGTGACTAAGATATATCATCCCTAACAATACTCTTTATATAATTATTTTTTTTATCAAATATTGCCAACTTTGGAACTGAGTTCAATTTAGGCCAAATTGATATTGGCTACCAACTTTAAAAATTATTTTTACCTTTAGTTTCATTTTAATTTGTCCAAATTCAATCATGTTTTGGCACGTGAATTTAAAGACCTAATCATATCACTTTAAATAAGTTCGAGGAATTAACAAGATACTAGTCCGCTTTTGGATTAATAATACACTATAAATTGAGAGTATCCATCAACTTTTTGTACCAATTTCAAAGTCTAAGAGCATCCTAGTGCACATGATTTAGTTGTTACTTTCTACAAAATAGTTGTAGCCAACCATTATTCAACATGTTACCAATTGTGGTTAGTAACTAAATTTGATAACAAAGAAAACTGATAATCACGAACAGAGGCGCCTAATTAGATGCGTCTACACGGGCCAAACACGGCTCGTTAATATTACTTGATAGTTAAACCCAATAATAGATATTATATTAATCTCTGACACATTTCCACACGCAAATGTCTCTATGGGCTTGTGTGTGTACAACACGGGCTCATCCTACCACATGTTTTTAATTTCACAAATTAACGAGGTTAACAGGACTTGAACCCTCGACCGTTTGATCCTAGAGACTCCGATACCATGTCATAGAACCTATTAAACTAAAAGCTAAAGCTGATAATTAAGGTCCAATCATTGATCTTATATTAATTTCTGACAGTGTCGAATATCCAAAGACGGATTCAGTTGCTAAGATAATTATTTATTTAATTAATTTTATTAAAATAATAATACATACTGAATAAATATTTTTTATTAATAATTAATATTGAATTAATTATGTTATTTGATAAAAAAGTATTAATTGTATGTTAATTGAATAAATATGAAATATTTTATAATGAGTGGGATCTACCAAAAAGTTGAAGTAACAATGTAAATGTACTCTAGTGATATATAATTGTAGAGTGTTTTTTTTTTTTTTACGATATTGTTCCCAATCCGCATAGCCCATAAGCTTCTCCGAGCATCTCTACGATGTCATATCACCAACTTAAAACATCCCACCACTTAAATTTTTTTACTCTAATAGGAAAAGAAATGCTCTACAAAAGAATCTTCAAAGACTCCACATGCCACACACAAAACAAAAAGAAAAAAATCGCTGCCTTGTTCTAATAAAGAAAAGAGGGCCAGTTAATAGTTAATTTGTCCAAATTTGCATTGAAGACATTATTATTTAGCCTCCATTTGATCATGTGTATCATTTGGTCTGATTTATTCTTATAGGTTACATTTAAATCATTTTGAATCAAAGACTACTCTTGATACAATCTTGTTTGGCTTACTTACTTGATTGAACCGGAACCCGAGAAAAGCAAATTTATTTGATTTGTTAATTTTTTTAATTTTTTTACATTACACAATTTTTAACACGTGATGTGTATTCGAAGCAATTGTTTAAAAAAGAAATATTTTCATATGGACTTAATATATAAGATAAATAAACAGCTAAATTTTTTCTTATTTATTTACATATTAAATCTATATAAAAATAACAATTAAAATAATTATACGTGTACATATTGATAAGATAATATTAACTGTATAGATAAGATTGTTTTATTTTTGAATTAGTCTCAGATTTCCCAGATTTTGTAATCTCTCAATATTTTCTGTTGTAACCTCTTATCCCTTTGTATTTATATTACACGGTTCTATCAATGAGAAATATACAGAGATTGAAACTCTTCATGGTATCAGAGCCCTAGTGGTCTCACAACTCTGTCTCTCTCTAAAATCATCTGTCACTATAATCGTTTGTGCTTCAGTTTTTTTTCCCCTTTCTCTGTGTTTGAGTTTCTCAGATTATGGCTACCGCTTGCAATCAAGGCACCCAAAATTCCACATCTTCCTCTTCCACTGCCCACGCTATTCCTGCCCTCAATTTGTCAACCCAATTATCTCACAAACTCACACCCAATAACTTCCTCCTATGGAAAACCCAAATTATTCCGATTCTCTACAGCTATAATCTTGAAGATCACATCGATGCTTCAATTTCCCCACCACCTGAAAAATTAGCAAATGGAGAATGCAATCCTATTTTTCTCGATTGGAAGCGTCGTGATCAGATGGTCATTAGTTGGATCATATCTTCCCTCTCTGAGGGTGTGTTACCCCAACTGGTTGGTGCTACAACTGCCAGTGCTGCCTGGCAAAAGCTTGTCAAAGCCTATTCGGCTGGCTCCCGGTCTCAGATACGAGATCTGAAACATCGACTCCATAACTTACGTAGGGAGAATGAAAGTATCTCTACCTGTGTTCAAAATGCCAAACTTATAAATGATCAACTCGCTTCCCTTGGTCACTCAGTTTCTGATGAAGATTTGGTTGAAGCTGTAATTGATGGCCTTGGGCCTGCTTACAGACCGTTTGTTCGTGCTTTGGAGGCACGGTTAGAAATTATTTCTTATGATGATCTTGTTGGATTATTGCTCAGTGAGGAGCGTCAATTAGCAAGGGAGCATGATTCTGTGTCTTTTACACCATCTGTGAATTTTTCTTCTAGAGGCTCTATCCGTGGTCGAGGACGTGGCCGAAGTGGTTATACCAGCTTCTCTTCTCGTCCTAATGAGTCTGTTTCTGCGCCGCTAGATGTGGGAACATTGACTTGTCATAATTGCAGGGGGGCGGGTCATATCTCCAGACAGTGCCCCTCTCCCAGATTCAACCGCAACATTCGCAAAAATATTAAACCTTCCTCAAATCTCGCCACAACAACAAACTCATCAAACACGGATTGGCTTGTTGATTCGGGAGCCACTCATCACCTAACTGCAGATCTTGGAAATTTACATGTTCACAGTGAATATGATGGACCAGAACAAGTTACTGTAGGTAATGGTCAAACAATTCCCATATCTCATGTTGGTAATTCAAAGTTCATTGTTTCAAATTCCTCTCTTAAATTTAAAGATGTCCTTCACGTCCCTAATACTGTTAATAATCTCTTGTCTGTTTCCTCTCTAACCAGATCAAATCCTATTTCTGTGGAATTTTTTGCTGACTATTTTATTTTGAAGGATTTGAGGACCAAGCAGGAACTTCATCGAGGAACAATTAGGGATGGCCTCTACACCATGTCTCTTCCACCAAGTGCTCCACATTATGTTCAAGCCTTTAATATTTCATTACCGTTGTGGCATGCCCGTCTTGGACATGCTAATTTTCCTGTTGTTCGCAAAACTTTATCTATGAATAATATTTCCTTTGATAAGGAGAATAAAAGTTCCATGTTGTGTGAACCTTGCTGTGTTTCCAAAATGCATAAATTGCCCTTTCCTATCTCAAATTTTATTGCTAATGGTCCATTAGATTTGATTTGCTCGGATGTATGGGGTCCTGCACCCATTACCTCATTTGATAATTGCCGCTATTATGTCCTTTTCTACGATCATTTTAGTAAATTCACTTGGTTATACTTTATTCGCTTCAAATCCGAAGTGTTGAGCGTGTTTATTAAATTTCGGGCCCTCGTTGAAAATCACTTTAATAGAAAAATAAAATCATTCCAAGCTGATTGGGGTGGTGAATTTCAAGCATTAACCCGTTATTTAGCAGAACATGGTATAAACCAACGAGTCTCTTGTCCCTATACACCCGAACAAAACGGATGTACCGAACGCAAACATCGTCATGTTGTTGAAAGTGGACTATCTCTATTAACACATGCTAAATTGCCTCTCAAATTTTGGACATATGCTTTTGATTGTGCCGTATACGTCAATAATCGGTTACATGTTCCTTTATTGAATAATTTTTCCTCTTATGAAAAATTGTTTGGAGTCCGTCCTGATTATAATTTATTACGTGTCTTTGGTTGTCTTTGCTATCCATGGTTGCGTCCATATAGTCCTTCCAAATTGCATCATCGTTCTACCAAATGCATTTTTTTTGGGTTATAGCAATATTCACAAAGGTTATCGTTGTTTTGATTGCCGCAGTAACAAAATTTATATCTCACGTCACGTTCTATTTGATGAGCAGGTGTTTCCCTATCAGGAGTTAGCTAATGAGTTTCTCTCTGAATCAACAAGCAATCTGAACAATCCAGTTACCATTACCTTCCCACATATCACATCTGGCCCCTTCACTGCCATTCCTCCTAAACAACAGCAAATTGCACATCCCAATATAGTACCAGATCCTGCTCAAAATAATAATTCACCTTTGCCAACTAATAGCCCACCCACAAATGATACAACAACCCAAAATCAAGATCTCCCTCCAACGTTACCCTCACCTCCACCCACTGTCAACCCAACATCAACATTGCCCACACCAATCACCGTCGACCTCAGCTCCTACCAAATCCCACAAATAACCCAAACTCACACTTCTCTTCCCACTCAAAACATACAAACAGCCCCCCCAACTCCCATCTCAAGTTCCATCACATCCCATGGTTACACGCAGTAAAACAGGCCGGCTACCGCCCCGTTTATTTCAAGCCACTATTGACACCCCAACTTGTTACACCAAAGCTATAACTATTCCACATTGGCGTGATGCTATGAGCAAGGAATATAATGCTCTTATTGACAATGCCACTTGGGAATTGGTCCCTGAAAGTGAAGCTCCAAATAAAATTGGATCTCGTTGGGTTTTTCGTACTAAACTTAATCCTGATGGAAGTATTGATCGTTATAAGGCACGCTTAGTTGCCAAAGGTTTTCATCAACGCCCCGGACTTGATTTTGATCACACCTACAGTCCAGTAATTAAACCAACAACCATACGGCTTTTACTAAGCCTTGCAATTTCACAAGATTGGTTAGTTCATCAATTGGATGTCTCAAATGCATTCTTACATGGCGAACTTGATGAAGTTGTATACATGGAGCAACCTCCAGGTTTTGTACATCCTCAATTTCCCAATCATGTCTGTAAGCTTCGAAAAAGTTTATATGGTCTAAAGCAGGCTCCTCGCATGTGGCATCGTTCACTTACTAAGGCTCTTTGTGAACTCGGCTTCTCTTGTTCAAAAGCAGATACATCACTATATTTTTTACAGGTAAAAAATGTTCGCCTATTTTGTCTGATATATGTAGACGACATCTTGATTACTGGAACATCCAAGTCTGCAGTCTCTAAGCTCATCTGTCAGTTACAGTCTCGATTTCCAATCCGTGATATGGGCCGACTTTCATACTTTCTCGGACTTCAAGCAAAATGGACTTCTACAACTCTCACTTTAACGCAGCAGAAATACATCCAGGACTTGCTTCGAAAGTCCTCTATGCATGAATGTAAAGGCATATCTACTCCAACTTGTTCTTCTGCCAAATTGAGTTTAGAAACTGGTGATCCTTTTGATAACCCAACTCTGTATCGCAGTATAGTCGGCAGGTTACAGTATGTTACCTTAACTAGACCTGATGTTGCCAACTCAGTCAATAAAGTAAGCCAGTTCATGCACCAACCGACCACAGAACATTGGAAAGCGGTAAAAAGAATTTTACGATATCTGCATTCCACTCCCAATCATGGATTATGTTTTGACAAAAGTAGTTCATGTGATATCACTAGTTATAGCGATTCAGATTGGGGTGGAGACCTCGATGATAGAAAATCAACAACAGGTTGTGCAGTTTTTGTTGGTAATAATTTAGTCTCTTGGCGATCCCGTAAGCAACGTACGGTTTCCAGATCATCAACGGAAGCAGAACATCGTGCACTTGCTTCACTTGCCTCCGAGGTAACATGGCTCACTATGCTCATGAATGAAATTGGTTTCAACCCTTCTCGCAGTCCCATCATTTTCTGTGACAATTTGGGAGCCACCTACTTAACAGCAAATCCAATTTTTCATGACCGTTCCAAACATTTGGAACTTGACTTCCATTTTGTTCGCGACAAGGTTGCTCACAAACAACTATGGGTCCGTTATATTTCAACTTTGGATCAAATTGCCGACATTCTCACTAAACCTCTTTCTAAAGCACGGTTTCAGCAGCTAAAAGACAAGTTAAAGATCCACCAACCTTTAACTTGAGGGGGGATGATAAGATAATATTAACTGTATAGATAAGATTGTTTTATTTTTGAATTAGTCTCAGATTTCCCAGATTTTGTAATCTCTCAATATTTTCTGTTGTAACCTCTTATCCCTTTGTATTTATATTACACGGTTCTATCAATGAGAAATATACAGAGATTGAAACTCTTCACATATCACGTGTCAAAAATTGTATCATATAGCAAAAGTAAAAAATAAACAAATCAATTAACTTTTCATTTAAATTGGATTAAATGACATACTAAAATACCTCAAGAGGCACATGTTAACGAATGATACTACAAATAAAATTTTGAATATCATAAAGCCAAATAAGCCTTTATACCCAATATAATTAAAAATATCAAATATCAAAATGGATTATCATATCATAATCGAATTATCATCAATATATGATTTGTACATTCAATGTGATTACATATAATGAAAATAGATAGATTGTATGGTTAGTTTGTTTTTGACAAACTAAAAATTACTGTGGTATTTTTACCATTAAATGATTGATATGAAATTAATCCAATGATATAAAACATGGTTCTAAAGTAACCACAAAAAGCACCGTGAAAATATCACAAAAATGATAATGAAATTATAATAAATATGATAATAATATCAGTAGTATTAGGTGTATTATCTTCGTGTTACCGTGTCAGAAATTGACAGGCCTAACACTAATGAACAAACTAAAAAACATCATAGAAATTTTATAAGGAACCAAAAACATTATTATAGTGAAGACTTGCAAACAATAACAATGTAGTGCCTAGAAAAGAAATCAAACACAACCTGAAGACATTGAAGCAAGTTTTTACAGAATTTGTTTCCCACAAACACTAATGTACAGTATAACCTCGTACATATCAATAAGAATGGTTAACACAAGGGTGCAAAACATTAATAACACTTGTAAAGATATCACTGATGCTGATGAACCAAAGCCATGCTTAGCATTCACATCCACTTGACCTAGGCTGACTGCTTGTACCAACATCAATGGTGTCCGGCAAGTATCTGCACAACACAAAATTACCACCCAAGTGCAACACCACCAAGCGGTATTAGTTTCGTTGAGTAGTTGACAAAGAAAAAACAGAATCCTTCTTAATTGTTGAAGTAAAAGTTCAACCATTCTCATCCAGTCAAAGTTTTACTATCCTTCTCAAAATCTTAAATGAAATAAAGATAATTTCAGAGCTAAATAATGGAATAGTATGAAGACACTTCTCACATATTTAGATGAATTACCAATTCAATATTTTAATTATTTATCGTGAAAAGAACATAATCGCAAAACAACTTACATCTCTTCCTCTTCCCCACTCTTCAAGGCATTCTTTGCTATGCACTGGAAAGCTTCTTCAACATTAATTCCTTCTTTAGCAGAGGTCTCAAAGTATGGTATATTACCTTTCGAAGCACACCAAGCCCGTGCTTTTTTTTCTGAAACCTGCAGTTCAAAAGAAGCAGTGGTATGTATAAGAATATGCATATATGTATACAGTTTGGAAAATTTAATATACGTACCACTCTACTATTTCCACCATCCACATCAACCTTATTTCCAAGGACAACAAATGGGAAATTCTCTGGATCTGAAGGACTTGCCTGCAGATAGAAAAATTTCCAGATGCAAAATCATCAACAAAACAACTGCCTAGAACATGGATTCTATTCAATAACTTTGTACTTGAAGACCAAAAGCAATTACCTGAATAAGGAACTCCTCCCTCCAGTTATTAAGGTTATCAAATGATTTCATTGAATTAACATCATATACGAGAACACAGCAATCAGCACCACGGTAAAAAGCAACACCGAGGCTTTGGAATCTTTCCTGGCCAGCTGTATCCCAAATCTGTCAAAAGAATTAACAGACAGCTAAATATTTGGGTACAGCAACTAGCAGAAAGCCAACAGCATGAAATGGCATATTTGAAAAGCCACAGTAATTCAAAGCACCAGCTGGATATGCTGAGAATCATTTAAATGCAATATCATCACAAAATCCATTTCTATTCACAATTCAAGTCATAATGCTACACTGCATATAAATTAACACCATTAGCTGATCTTTTCTATTCACAACTCATGTCACAATGCTACACTGCATATGCATTAACACCATTAGCTAATCTCATACCAAACTGCCACTTAAGTATCACAAAAAAAAATCAGAGCATATGACCTGAAATATAAAAATACAATAGCACATGATACATTTTTGTACTATCCCTAAGTAATATAATTACAGTTGTGAAATGGTACAAGTAAAATGCAAAAATATGAACCTGGTTTACAAAACTATCAACAACGAACTGAGAAATAAGACATCAAGGAAAAGAAAGGACTACCATATATTAATAACCAGCTAATCCAATTTTGGGTTGAAATTCCATAAGCATATCTTGATCACGTTAAATGTATGAGTAAACACATTTGAGGAAAAACCATATCATGTTTGATGAAAGTTAAATAAACTAACAACAACAACAACAACAACAACAACAAAGCCTTAGTCCCGAAATGATTCGGGGTCGGCTAACATGAACCATCATATAAAACCGTGAAATCAAGTCGGTAGGTTTGTGGTGGCCAGCGTAAAACTTAGCCACATCTTATGACATGAACCAACATAAGTTAAATAAACTAACATTTAGAAAATATTACTCAGAATAAGCATAAGACCCATATTAAAAAAATGTTCATTATCCAACGGTATAAAAATATAATGACTGCTTAAGGAACATTTTTATAGTAGTACCTTACTACCTTTACAATATTTAATAGTTCGAATGGCCTACATTTTATTATTTGAGATAGATTATTATAATGATCTCAAAAAGTCTTCAACATAAAAGAGTAAATGCATAATTAGAAATTTTAGGCAAATGATTGTTGCACTATTTTTCACATTGTTTAATTAATACAACCAAGCCTTATTGTACATGGAGTCATGGACTCTTTTTTTTTCCATTCACTCTTATTCATTGCAAGATCCTCTGGAAGATCTAATGATTGAATATCATTATTAATAACCTTCAACTACGTTAAGTTGGTCTTCCTCTAGCCTTCTTAACTTTATCCAACTTCAATACTGTTTCATGATGCTTCAAAATGAATAATAACAATGGAACAGTTTAAATGAATATGAAAATATAACAATGGAAATACAAAGAACAGTTTAAATTTTTTCCAAGGAAAACAAATATGAACAACTTGATTCATGACAGTAAGATCCAAACAGTTTCCAAAAGAGCATATTTAAGGAGGGGGTAGGAAAATAATGGATGGGATGAAGCGGCGAACCTTCCCTAAATTTGTTTTCAAAAGATTCATACATCTAGACACCACTTTGCTAACCACACACAAACTTGCTCTATAAATTCCATCACACACATATATAGTTAAGGAACTTTTAAAATATTAAGATGAAAATGAAAGATCTTACCAGAAAAGCACACCAAAACTCAAACCACTTACAGCAACTGCATATGGCACTATTGTGATTAGAGTAAGCCAAGTACTACTACTAACCTGTAGAGTGAATAGCCTATCTTCAAACTGCACTTCTTTAGTCAAGAAATCAGCTCCAATTGTTGCCTTGTATTGATTGCTAAACTTCTTATTTACATATCTAAAATAAAAGTTAAGATAAACAATAATAGAAGACAAAATGGCACCACTTAACTAATTTAAGCAAGGCATGTTTCCACCTAAATGAAACAATTATGAATCTCTAAACCATATTGTATAACTCAAGGATACTGATTCATCAAAGAGGTCTTCCCCACCCTGTTACAAAAGAATTAAACACAAATTACAAACAATTAGCTGAAACTCTACCAAGAACAATCCCGAAGAACTAATAGATGCATACAATTTACCAAATGCAAACAATCATTAGTCCAGATAATCCAATAGGTACACCATTCGCATCAACATGAACCAAACGCTCAATACTAGTTGGAAAAAGAAAAAAATCTGCCAATGAGTAAGGCAGTTAAAGCCTCAGATGCATGTTCCTAGAGAAAAATCCCATTGTAAAATTAGAAAAAGGAACGAAGAATCAGAGGTCATACAAAATCGAGTATCCACCACTTAATTCGAGCTAAGCCATTCCACAATCAGATCAAAAATAAAAACGAAGCAAGTGAAACTACTAGGGCGCAGAATTCATACGATCTCGAAAGATCCGCCTAATCTACCAACAAAACCTAAGGATTTCAACATATACATATTAGTCATGTATGAATAGGTTTAACTGACCCGCTATCGCCGAGGATGATAACCTTCAAAAGAGTTCTTCGTCTGGAAGGCATGATAATTTAATAGCAGAAAAGGAAATTCGATCGATCTGAAAGGGTATTTAATTTTCTTCTTGCTTCCGTTCAATAGGAGAAGACGGAAAAGAAGAGTGAATTTTCCCTTTTTTGTTCCCCTTTTCTGTTTGATTCTACTGCTACTACGAGACGAAGACGAGCTGTTAGATTTTCTTTTTTTCTTTTTTTCTATATTTTCTTTTTCTTTTTTCTTGAGAAAGTCAGGCCTTCTAAAGTTTCTAGTTGGTTTGGATACTTCTCGCTTATAAAAGCTGGTACTGACCTGTAATTTCAATTTGCCTATTTAAAAGAAAAAAAGTTAATTCTAATTTGAAGTGAAGGTTCTGGCGTGACTGGTAGGTGACGTGAACAACCAATTATTAATTTGACAAAAATATTGTGTTTTGAAAATTATTGGAAAAAAAAATTATATTAAAAATAAAATATTTTTCAATGTTTGTCTATAATGAAAAATGGATGGTTACTATTTAAAAAAAAATAATGAAATGAAGTTTCACAAATTTGAAAAGGTGTTTTATTTTTTTCAAAAAAATAAAATATTTTCCTAATTTTTTTTATAAATTTTTACTTTGATTACTTAAAATTTTTTATTAATTTATTTTTCTAAGTAAATAAATATCAAAAAATTAAAAAAAAAATTATGTTAACTATCTAAATATTTTACTCTGCTATTTGTGTACAAATGTTATTAAAATTATAGTTATCACTAATTTTTATTTGGAAAAAAAAATTAGATAATTCAAGTGAAGAAAAATATTTAGATTTTTATATCTAATATGTGATTAATAAGTAGAGTTTAAAATTATTGAAATACAGTTGAATCAATTATATTAGAAATCTAATGGTTCTTCTCAATCTGAGCTTTGTTGGAAGAAATGAGAGTCTCTGTATCCTTAAAGCTAGTGGAGGAACGAGATTCCACAATCTACATGAGTTTAACCTCGCTCTTCTCGCTAAGCAATGATGGAGGTTGATCTAAAATCCTCATTATTTAGTCGCATAAATCCTTCAGACTCGATATTACAAATCTTCAGATTTTTCGGGCATCAATATGACATAATCCTTCCTTTGTATGACGGAGTATCCTGACTAGAGATCTGGCTATAAAAGGATTAATTTAGAAGATTGGTAATAGTGAGGAGACAAATATATGTACTAGCCCCTAGTTTCCAACATTGGACAATCCTAGGCCTACATCAGGTAACTACAGATTGTTGCCTTCATCTTCTATATCTTGTTTGATGCAGGATAACAGTCTTTGGAATGTTCAACTAATCCAGTCTATATTCAATGGAAGAGTCTGCAGTCTCATTTTCTCCATTCCTCACAATAGGCCAGGGCTTGAGGATTCCTAGCATTGGTTCATGGACATAGGTGTTAAGGATATAGTCAAACAGTCCTGGTCTATTCCAATTCTGTTCCTATTATATAGCTAACCTCTTGTATTTTGAATTAGTTCTAGATACTCAATATTTCCTGTATCTTCAGTTACAACAATACGTGTAAAACTTCTATTTAAACAAACCTATCAATACTAGAAAACTCAGTTGAGACCTATTTGTTTCATGGTATCAAGAGCTTGGTAGAGGTCTAACAACCCTGTACAACCTTGATCCTCCTGTTCTTTTTTTTTTTCCTTTCCTATTGCGGCACTATGACTACGCCCAATGGAACTGTCTTGGCGGGAACATCCACAAACATTAACACCATTCCACTTACCAACATCACCAATCAAATCTCCCACAAACTCACTTCCTCCAATTACCTTTTGTGGAAAACTCAAATTATGCCAATCTTAAAAGGTCTCGGGTTGGAAACTCATATCGATGCAACCATTCCTGCTCCAACGAAGGAGTTGCCCACCGGAATTCTAAATCCGGAGTTTAAGGTCTGGGAACGTCAGGACCAGCAGGTTCTGGGCTGGATCATTAATTCATTGTCGATCAGTGTGTTACCTCAAGTCGTTGGTGCGGAAACGGCTCTTGCTGCTTGGACGTCGCTTCTCAAAGCATACTCCACTGGGTCCAAATCGCAGATTCGCGACCTCAAACAGAGGCTCCATAACCTCAAACGTGGTGATACCTCTATCACCGATTACTTGCAGTTCGCTAAACTAATAAACGATCAATTGGTCGCACTTCAAAGCCTAGTGTCTTCTGATGATCTTGTTGAATCCATATTGGATGGGCTAGGACCGGAGTACCGTCCCTTTACTAGGGCTTTGTTTGCTCGACTGGAGTCTATATCTTTTGATGAATTGACGGGTTTGTTATTGAGTGAGGAAAGACAGATTGCAAGAGAAACTGATATCTCATCCTTCACTCCGTCTGTGCACTTTGCTGCTTGAAATAATCACAGTAATAGAGGACGTGGGCGTGGCCGAGGGAATTATTCCGGCCAGCAGTTCTATCGCTCTAACTCATCTACATCAGCGCCATGGATGTAACCACTCTTACTTGTCACAATTGCAAAGGCCAAGGGCATATTGCAAGACAATGTCCATCTCCGAAATTGAATCGGAATCCTCGGAATAATTTTAGGCCATCATCAAATATGGCAGTAACATCTCAATCAAGTTGAACTGATTGGCTCATGGATTCGGGAGCGACTCATCATTTAACTGCAGATTTAGGGAATCTCAATGTGCATTCAGAATATGACGGAACAGAAGAAGTTACAGTAGGTAATGGAAACAAAATCCCTATCTCTCATATTGGGCATTCTACACATAATTTTTCTAATTCTCCTGTCCAATTTTGTGAAATTCTACATGTGCCAAAAACAGTTAATAATCTTTTATCTGTTTCGTCTCTGACTCGCACTAGTCCAATTTCCGTTGAATTCTTTGCTAACCATTTTGTTTTAAAGGATTTGACAACCAAGCGGGAAATATATCGAGGGAGCAATAAGAATGGACTCTACACTTTGTCTCTTCCCAAGTCTTTGCCTCATCAAATTTAAGCTTATAATGTTTCGTTTCCTTTGTGGCATGCTAGATTAGGACATGCTAATTCTCATATTGTTCGCAAAACCTTGTGTTTGAATAATATTTCTTTCAATGAAAATAAAAGGCTTGAATTATGTGACTCGTGTTGTGTTAGTAAATCTCACCGTCTTCCATTTTCGAAATCTGATTATGTTGCTTCTGGTCCTTTGGATTTAATTTGCAGTGATGTTTGGGGCCCTTCGCATGTGGTTTCTCATGATAATTTCAGATTCTATGTTTTATTTTATGACCATTATTCAAAAAAATTCATGGTTATATTTTGTGAAATACAAGTCAGACGTTATGAGTGTATTCATTAAATTCCGAACACTTGTTGGAAAACACTTTGGGAGACCAATTAAAATTTTTCAATCTGATTGGGGGGTGAGTTTCAGACTCTTTCTAACTACTTATCATTAAATGGGATAACTCATAGTCTCGTGTCCGTACAAGCCCGAACAAAATGGTTGTGCGGAACGAAAGCACGGTCATGTTGTTGAAACCGGTTTTTGTTACATCATGCCAAGTTACCAAATAATTTTTGGACTTATGCCTTTGACACTGCTGTGTACGTAATTAATCGTTTACCCGTTCCAACACTTGGTTACTGTACACCGTTTGAAAAATTATTTGGTACTACTCCTGATTATACCTTGTTCCGACCATTTGGTTGTTTGTGTTATCCATGGCTTAGACCATACAATTCGAATAAACTTATTCCTCGTTCTCGAAAATGCATATTTCTTGGTTACAGCAAAATTCACAAGGGATATAAATGTTATGATTTACTTACTGATAAATTTTTTGTCTCACGCCATGTTGTGTTCAATGAACATGAGTTTCCCTTCCCGAAGTTAAATGATGAGGCTCGCACTAAATCAATGTCCGATCAGTCAGACCCGGTTGTTATTCACATTGTTCCTTCATTACGGTAACCATTCACAGCAATTCCACCATTATCCAATGTTCCTACTACTTCAGCTCCAACTCTACCTCCAAGTGCAACATTACAAAATGTTCATGCCTCCACCCAAAATCAACAATCTGTAGCCATTATACCCTATCAACCTCCATCACATTTCATACGCCATGTTCCCACTTCACCCACACCAGCCTCTCCCCCTTCCCAACTACACACTAACACCATCCCTGCTGCCCCTGCACCAGACCCGCCAGAAACAACCCCACACCCCGACATTACCAACAGAGTCACGAGCCAAACAAGCGCTCGTCCACCCAAAACAGTCCCAGCTCCACTAAAAACCTATAACATGGTCACTAGAGCTCAAACTGGCTCCCTAAAACTAAAGACTCACTTTGCTGTTGTGTTACACGAAACCCCAACTTGTTATTCTAATGCAATTCATCACCCCGAGTGGAGGAAGGCAATGATAGATGAATACAATGCATTGATCCATAATGGCACATGGGAACTTGTACAAGTATCTGACAATACAAACAGAATTGGCTTCTTATGGGTGTTTTGATGGAAAATAGGCAAACGTTTGGCAGCGGAAATATAAAAATTTTAACCTTTTTCCATTAACCCAAGATCCGTTAATCGTTATTTCATATAAAGAGGGATAGAAGGAAATACCTTTTGATGTTCTATCTACCATTGCTATCGAAGTTCCTACAACTCTTACTTCGAGTTCCCGAGCACAAGACAAAAATACAATTCAAAACCAAGTTAGAATTCAACCGTATGAAAGCAATCAAGAATAGATTGCCTTTAATTAATCAACACAAGATTAAGAGAAAGAGATTAATAATCAATTGAAACGGAAGGAAGCGGTGAATGATCTCGTCCTCAACAAGGGGGTCGAAAATTCTTCTCTTCGGCAGACTAGGGCTTAGCCGAAATTTACACATAAAGGGGGTATATATACTCTCTTGTATCTAAACCCTAGTTAGATAGAATTAGGTTACTGAATAAGAATTTAATTCGGAATTTAATTCTTATTTATTATCTATAATTATATCTAAATATAAAGATAATAATAATAACCTTTTAGGATAATAATAGGAGCAATTTAATCTCATTAAACCTCCTAACTTATTTATCCTTTAATTAATTTAATTCACAATCATAATCTAATTAGAATTGTTAAAATCAAATTAATTATTTATGTATTTTACATACATAAAAATCGCCCCCCCTTAAGTACTGGGCCTTAGTGGACTCAATTGGGCTTCCATCAATTAATTAACATATGTTTCTCTTTTGAGCTCCAAGTCTTATGTGTGACCCATTAGGTTCTTATTGCTTCTAGCCGTATGCAACTATTAAATTAATTTTCTCAGAATTATATTTAATCTTTGCATAACGGAATGAGTACGCGAAATGTGATTAGCAAATCCGAAACATTCCCCCAGAGCTATAAGAAGACAGGTTGAATCTGTCGTTGACCTTTCCGTATTAGTTACAGTATAATTCGATCCTTTATCAACTACACCCTTGAACTGAATCTTATGACTATGGATAATGTCATGTCACATATAGTGAGACGTTCATTTTACTTGTATAGGCCGAGTTAACTCCAATTAGATAGGTTAAGTGAAATCTGTATTTCAAGTCTTAAGCTATCACCTTGCAAGGATTTAAAGTCAAGTCTTCCACAAGCGATCCTTGGACGTATCTTCCATTTATCGGGAGTGATAAATGCTCAATCCAATGTATAACTATCCTGCAATTACTTCATGTGATACCCAACGTCTGCCATTCACACCCCAGAGTCACCTCTGTTATGGATCGTATTACAACAGGATCAAAGCATCACATTCCATAATCCAGAATCCAGAATCACTAATTAACATTCCTTTGAGTCTGAGGATTACTTATACCTATTAATACCAATGAGATGAACAAGTGATAAAGATAAATCTACCCCTCCTGTTATCTCAAGTCGGGTCCCCAATCCTAATGAACTCCCTTTCATTGGATCCATGTAACTGTCTAGATATCTGCATATCTAAAGCTTGTGAGATCAGCTCTCTGTCTCGACAGAAGACATTGTTACATGCAATTCTCAACAATGATATGTCAATCCTATTTCTAAACATATTACTTGACTTGGGGTGGTTTTAAGTTTATTAGTTTATTATAAAGTTTCGTCTCACTTCATGCTTGTATGAACACTTTATAATCACTTTAAACAAACTTAGGGATTTCCTTTTATTAGACTTATTTAGTTCTTAAAAGAGGTTGCCTTTATATAGTTTATAAAACCATATCTATTTAAAACAAATGATGTAAAGAACACTTCATTTACATTAAGTTTATATCCTAGAACAATTGTCTATAGGACACTAAACCCCAACATGTTTAAACTCAAACTAAATCCGGATGGCATTGTGGATCGTTACAAAGCAAGGTTAGTTGCTAAGGGCTATCAGAAAACCTTTAGCCCGGTCATCAAGCCGACTACAATCCGTGTTTTATTATCTTTGGCTATTTCACATGGTTGGCATGTTCGTCAGTTAGATGTCTCAAATGCATTTTTGCATGGTTCACTTGATGAAGTTATCTTTATGGAACAGCCCCCGGGGTTTGTTCACCCCAACTTTCCGAATCATGTTTGCAAGCTGAAGAAAAGCTTGTATGGTCTCAAACAAGCGCCAAGAATGTGGCACAAATGTCTAACCATTGCATTAATGGACCTCGGTTTCACATGTTTTAAGGCTGATTCGTCCTTGTATTGCTTTGATTCCAAAGGTGTTCGTTTATTTTGCCTTCTATATGTTGATGATATCCTTGTGACTGGATCAGATTTTGCTGCCATACAAAAACTTGTGGTACAATTGCAGTCTCGTTTTGTGATTCATAATATTGGCCGGTTGAAATATTTTCTTGGCCTAGAGGCTACATGGATTGCTCATACTCTTCACTTAAATCAGCAAAAGTACACCAAGGACCTTCTTAAAAGGGCTCAAATGTCTGGTGCAAATGGTATTTCAACACCAATCTGTACCACAACTAAACTTATGCTTGAACAAGGTGAACCATTCGATGATCCGCACAAGTATCGTAACATTGTAGGTGGGCTGCAATATGCTACTATAACTCGTCCTGATGTCAGTTTTGCTGTGAATAAAGTAAGTCAATTCATGCATTGTCCGACAACCTAACATTGGAAAGTAGTGAAGCGTATTTTGCGATATCTACACTCCACTCCGACACATGGTCTTTTGTTGCAATGGGGTCAGTCACTTGATTTGTTTGGTTATACAGATGCATATTGGGCCGGTGATCCTGATGATAGGAAATCCACCTCTGGGTTTGCAATCTATTTGGGGCCTAATCTTGTGTCATGGCGCTCTCGGAAGCAAAGGACGGTGTCTCGCTCCTCCACTGAAGTCGAGTATCGAGCCCTTGCCACTCTTGCTTCAGAAATTCTTTGGGTACGTATGTTATTACGAGAAATTGGATTTTCTACAAATACTGCTCCAATACTTTGGTGTGATAACTTGGGTGCTACCTACTTAACTGCCAATCCCATTTTTCATGAACGGTCCAAACATCTCAAAATAGACTTTCATTTTGTTAGAGACAAAGTGGCATGCAAGGAACTTCGGATTCAATACATCTCCACACTTGATCAAACGGCGGACGTCTTCATGAAACCATTGTCTAAGTCTCGATTTCTAGCACTCAGAGACAAGTTGAAGGTTAACCATCCATCAACTTGAGGGGGAATGTTAAGGATATAGTCAAACAGTCCTGATCTATTCCAATTCTGTTCCTATTATATAGCTAACCTCTTGTATTTTGAATTAGTTCTAGATACTCAATATTTCCTGTATCTTCAATTACAACAATACGTGTAAAACTTCTATTTAAACAAACCTATTAATACTAGAAAACTCAGTTGAGACCTATCTGTTTCAATAGGGGCATTTACTCGGTTAAATTTGGTTACCTTCTGTCAGTTATAGATAATAGGCGATGGATTCTCCCATCAAAGTGTCACTTCCTCTTGGAAGCTTATCTAGGAATTCAAGGGTCCACCAAAGGAAAATAATTTCATATGAAGGCTCTTAAATACATGCCTTCTAACCAGAGATTTACTCTGCCAACATCACATGAGGTCCTTGTTATATGTCTTTTTTGCTGATCTTATCCAAATTATGTTGATCATCCTTTCATACTATGTAATTACATGCAGCAGGTTATGGATGAACGCACGTTCATTAGTTCTATAATTTTATAGTCATTTCTTCTAAAGATTTAATCAGTGAGATCGTTTTGGTTTTGTGGGGAATCTGGGGTCAGAGGAATTGTGTTGTATGAAAGGATAAACATATCAGTCCCTCTTTCACAATTCATTTGGCATGTGGTTCCTAGATTGACTGGCAAACTGCAAGCATGCTTAAAACACCAACTGAGACTCCATCCCCACCAATACAAGATTGTTGGCTTAATCCTGAGCTGGGGTACTTTGCTTTAAATGTGGATGCAGGATCTTTTCGGGCAGAGGGGTATAGTTCCTATGGTTTTCTATTATGGGATCATTTTGGTTTGTGTGTGGTAGAAGTCCATGCGGCCATTGTAAGGTGTTATAATTCCACAACGACAGAGCTGATTGCAATACGTTAAGCGCTTAGAGGGTTGAAAATAGAGAATAAGACTACGGTTGATATTCACTCATATTGTTTGTTAGTAGTGCAGGCCCTTACTAATCATGTATCTCATTCATCTTATATTAGTGATATTGTTTCATATTTTCTATATTTGTTCCAGGATTTAGAAAACTATTCTATTTCCTTTATAAAATGGTTAGTGAATATCTAGCATGGTGGTTCGAGTATATCTAGCATGCAGTCTGGGATTGTAAAAATTATTGGTCATGGGCCAATCTTACTTGGTTGATTAGAGGAGATAATCAAGATGGCATGGCCAATATGGCTACCTCAGTAAGCACTTTAGAAAAATTTAATAGTATAATTATAGTACTTAGAGTACTCGTATGCAATTTTAGCTATATGGAAAAGATTTATAGGAGATTGTTGGAGACAATAACACAACATCTCTGACATAACAAAATGATCTTAAGAAGTGGAAGGTCAAGTGTGGTAGAACAATGTATGTCTTATCAATTTTGATGAAAGGACGATTTACTGCAGCGCATCAAAGATGCCAAAACGTCTAAAAAAGTTTGGGACATTCTTGTTGGATTATTTGCAAGAACAAATGATGTAAAACTCCAATAACTCGAGAACGAGTTACTATCGTTCTTGCAACATGATATGATGGCGAGTCAATACTTTACTAAAGTTAAAATTTTATGTAAGAAATTTTAAAATTGGATTTTAAATATAAAATTACTACAGCGAGAATAAGAAATAATTATATTTCATGGGCTACGTCCCGAATTTAACGCGCTTGCCACAGCAAGCTTTGGATGGGCCAAAGTTAAATTAGTTAGAAAAAATCTTGGCTAATCAAGAAGCTCTAAATAAACAAATGTGTAAAGTCTAAATCAAGAATGAAGATAAAACTCTTTTTAGCAATAAAAAGAGCACGGATCCAAAAACTGTTAGAACAAGAAATGGTGAAAGGTTCAAACAACAAGGGTAGGAGAAAAACCATTCATTGATGACCACTCATTGAGACGTCATGTAGCTCACTATCTTCAACATCTTGTTTAAAACCATTCATTAACAAACTCGGTTGTTGACGGCCACCTCTTTTTTCACTAGTATGCAAAATGTCATTAAAATCACCGATACAGCACCAGACCATGTCTTCTTGTTCCTTGAGGGATCACAACAATTCCCAAGAAGCATGCCTCCCCTGTCTCTCTGGATATCCATATAATCCAGTAATCCGAAATGGTGGGAGATGTGGGATAGTGACTACAGCATTAATAAAGTTTACCAAAGAAAAAGTAACATCCATCATAATCTGATCCTTCCAGAGGAGAGCCAGACTGCCCCCGTGACTGACACCATTACATACAAATTGCTTTGTGTAGCCCAACTTTCGACCAACTGCATGCATCTTATCTTCTTTAATCATCGTTTCCATTAAAAACAGGACGATGGGCTTATGGGTCCGAATCAAGTTCAGGAGTACAGTAATTGTATGTGAGTTGTCCAATCCACGACAGTTCCAACTAAGGATGCTCATCGGGTCTGGCGGGCCTGAAGTCCAGGTCCTGCCACAAATTCGTTTTTTGAAGATTCTGAATCATCTACCTCCATAAAAAGAATTTAGCTTATATATGAAAGTTGTTTTTTTAATATAAAATAGTAATAAAATCATACGGGATGGTTTATTTCTTTATGAGAGCCCATTGATAAAAAAAATTAAAAGTTATGCCCAACTTTTACACTTTAATTAGTAAATTTTGTATAGCCTTTTAAACTCCCAACTTTTTCCAAAACGTATAAATTTGATATTTAATAATCGATTTTCGAAAGATTTTGTTACGTATAAATTTTCTATCATTAAAGGGACCTTTATTGCTTATTTTACCTAGAGCCCCGGTAGGCGACCGGAGAATTGAGAAAAAAAAATTAGTAATGATGTCTGGTAATATTTTGGAGAGAATTATATTGACTCTATGTAGTACTATTTCAATGTTTAAAGGTAGATGAGATGATTAATGATGTTTACTTCTATTTAAATGGACTCTTTATTTTTATTTTCATAACACTTTTAAATTGATGAAAAAAGATAACACTTTTGAATTCATTTTTAATATGTCTTTACCATTAAAAAAAAAAGCAAACATGTTTAATTTTCTATTAGTTCAATGCTAGTTTCTAAAAAAATGATAACATTTTTACAGTTTTAATGCGTTGGAGGCTAAAAAAATTTTGCCCAATTCTAACGGGAAGGACTTTGAAAATTTACCGTCAACCGCACAGTTAATTTTGATTTTTTTTTACGTTTTGAAATTTTTTTTTACTGATATGTTTGAGTCCCGGTTCCGCCACTGCTGGTTCCTTTGTACTCATGAACAAGGTCCTTCCAATGCTTTAGCTTGGACAGTTAATACGGACACTTCTCTTTAGCGGTTTTTCTGTGCTTCATGTCTGTGTTCATTTTGTGATAGTATCTGTTTTTGTTTGAATACTATTTTATAAGGTTATGATTTAGAAGTAAGGTTTCCCGTGTCCGTTTTTGTGTCAGTGTCGGTATCTATTTCCATATCTGTGCAACATAGTTTCCGTTTATTTGGGCATGCTTTTTCTTTGGGGGCATAAACAATTTTGTGAAATTTTTCATTTCCTTTAGAAGGTGTAACCAAACAACCTAATGAAGAAGTCCCTCGTGCTTTTTGGAGTGAGTTAACCGCATAAGCCATTCCTTGTTCGGGAAAGATTATGGCTTTTTATTTGGCCAAGTTTAGGAGGATCGATATGTAAAATGTCCTAAGTTTATATGCGTGTGTAACGTAGATAGTTAAATTAGGATAAAATAAATGTATAGTTAATGAAATACACAAATTTTACAAGAAACTCCATCAATAAAAACTATGAGCATACATGCAAGACTAAGAAAACAAGAAAAAAAAAATGCAATCCATTCTTAAAAAATTTCAATGTTGTCGCAAGCTAGCTATAAGCCTAAACAATAAAAAGTAAGCTAGGATGCACAAATGGTTAGCTAGTTAAGAAGTAACGTGTGGGTTAGCAATTCTAAATGTTGTATTGTACGTAGCCATGTAGTGGAATCGAAGTATATATGTTCAATGACTGTGTCTGTGTCTCTGTCTTTCTGCTAGCTAACGCAACTTCCTTGGTTGCGCCTCCTCACTGCTTGTAGAGGAAGGATTGAGTCCGTATTCGCTAGTATGACCATATTCGCTGCTTGGATATTCAGAACTGTCCATTACCACCTTCCTGAACTGCTTCATATCTGCACTGTATGTTGAATTCTCATTATCAGAACTGCCTGATGTTGTGCTAAATGTTGATGTATGTCCCGCTTTCACCCCGTCCTCTAATTGGTCTAGTGTCGCATCGCCTTCCAGTGCTCGAACAATCTGTTTCATGTACAAATAAACATATATTACTGATAGTTTAAACACATTTATGAGAATTTATTAAGTACTCTACATTGTTCAATTAGTTAGCTGCAAGACTAGTTAATTAGTTGCCGAGCCACAACCAAATTCTCAGAGGTAAGTGGACGAAAATTTGTTAAAAACTATATCTTTTCGGGTCAAAGAATCAGAACGGAACATTCTGTCGCAAATCAGTGACAGATGTTGAATGTAATTAAATTACGAGGAAAACCGTATCTTTAGCGACGACAATTATCGCGGTTATCCTTTTTTTCATTTTCTCCGTGGGTTCCTAAATACCACCCCAAATTACTGATCACCGCCTCCATTTGGACTTTTTTGCCCTTCTTATAATTTTGATTAAAAACTGAAAATTCTCTTTCCAAAATCATAAACCCGAAAAACAATAATTGAAATTATTAAAATAATTGATGTGTGACAACCCGAACCTTGGAAATGGATGATTACAAGTTGAAAACATTAAAATTTATGTTTTTTTATCAAAGAACTCATGAAAATAATATATATTTTTTTATGACGATTTTGTATTTTTCGTAACAAAAAATTGGATAATTTTGAATTTTTCGTCATAAAAAATTGAACGATTTAGTATTGCTTGTCACTAAAAATTTTACGATTTTACACCGGCCAAAATTTGGCCTAAACGAATGCCGCATCCGTTCGGCCCATGGCGGGAACGGATGCCGCATTCATTCGGCCCATGGCGGGAACGGATGCGGCATCCGTTCCCGACATGGGCCGAACGGATCCGGCACCCGTTTAGGCCAAATTTTGGCCGATTCTCTCAATTTTTTTTTTCAGTTTTGAAAAAAAAATTATGCAAAGGGCAAAATTTCCAAATGGGGTGATGATAAGTAATTTGGGGGCGATAAATAGCAAAACCCTTTTCTCTCCGGAGTCGGGTTCGTAACCTCTTGTTTGACAGCCTCTGCTAGTTATAGATGCAATACAATACAACATGACAATAAAAAGAGTCCTTACTTGACTCATCCTTGGCCTTCTTCTGGCAGAATGTCTAATAGATGCGCCTGCAGATGCGACCATGCGTGACAACTCTGCCGAATCAAAGTTCCCTTCCAAAAGAGGATCAACCAATCCTTTGAAGTTTCCAGTCTCCACCGCACTTGAACATAAAGGCCTTGCCTGTACCATTTTTCTTACTTCATTAAAACAACAATTTAAAGGGCATATATATTTATTGAACAAGTTTTGAGTAAGACATTTTACCCAATCTACTAGACTCTCATCCATATCGGAATTTAAATCCACCGGTCGGCGTCCTGTTATCAGTTCTAATAGCATCACTCCAAAGGAGAAAACATCTGATTTCTCTGTTAGCTTTCCACTTGATGCATACTCAGGAGCCAAGTACCTGATTTCAAAATTAACATAGGAATGAGTTTCCAATTTTTTTAAATTGCAGAAATGTGACCCGAAATGTTTCCTACAATTTTATGAAATCTTCTCACCCGAAAGTTCCCATGACACGAGTTGACACGTGAGTATTATTGTCTTCAGATAGCTTAGCCAACCCAAAATCCGCCACCTAGTCAATGTTAACATATATAGAATCATCAATATAAACGATTCGTAGATATATTGCTGAATGCATCTCCAACAAAAGAAACATATATTTACCTTAGCTTCAAAGTTGAAATCAAGCAAAATATTTGCAGTTTTAATGTCTCGGTGGATGATGCGAGGATGGCCTGAAAGCATACGTATATTTGAGTCAGAAATGAAGAATGTGATTAACCAATAAGCTTAAGCTACTTAAGCAGGTGATGCTTATCATGCAACCGATTGAACTAAAATTCGAGCTGATAGTTAAGGCCCAATTATAGATCTTATATTAATTTCTAATAAATTTCCACACGCAAATGCTCATTGGGCTTGCAGCGTGCACAATACAGACTCATCCCGCCATGTGTTTTTAATTCCACACATTAATGAGGATGTCAGGACTCGAACTCTCGACCGTTTGGTCCTAGAGGCTCTCATACCATGTAAACAAAAAGTATATATTTAAAGAGCCATATAACTTCCTCATTTAGCAATATGAGATGTTTAACACGTCCTCCTCACGCCCAATTCATTTGATACCATGACTCTGATTCCATATAATAGTTAAGCATCAATTATAGATCTGATATTAATCTGACAATACTTAATTAAGTTTGAACATATACATGATTAGGGAGAGATTATTAATGACTTACAGTCTTCATGCAAGTAAGCAAGTCCTTTGGCTGATCCAAGGGCAATTTTGATCCTAGTAGACCATTCCATGACCGGCCGACCTTTTCCTGCAAATTTCAAAATATTTATTTATTTTTTACTAAAATTCAATTCAATCATTAATTGAAATTATTAAAAAAAAAACTTTGTTTAATGAAATTAAAAGAATTCATTATATTATTATTTGAATCCTCTCAAGTTTAAGAATCAAACAACATAAAATGATAGCAATATTAATGTATGAGAATATAGAAAATTACCATGAAGGTGAAACTCAAGGGTAGAATTCGGTAAAAACTCGTAAACGAGAAGCCTTTGACCGCCTGCGATGCAATAGCCAGCAAGGGAGACAAGATGCCGATGATGAACACGGCTAATAATATCAACTTCAGCTTGAAACTCGCGGTCTCCTTGTCCGCTACCAGCTTTAAGACTTTTAACCGCAATCTCTTTTCCATTAGGCAATATCCCTTTATGCACGTACCCGAACCCGCCTTGGCCTAATAGGTTCGACTGCGCGAACCCGTTTGTGGCCAGGGCTAGCTCATCGTAGCCGAAGCTACTATGTGTGAACCCAAGAGCCACTGATGGATGAGGGGGTGGCAAGGCTGGACCATGTGGCCCTGAATAGGTTGAGCTCATTTCGCTACTATTCAACACCATTCCGGTTGCCATTTGTTGCGGCGGAGGTGGCGGTGGCGGTGGCGACGGCCATGATCCGTATGTACCCGGAGGTGGAGGTAACCCACCCATTTTGTCATAACCACCACCCATTTTGTCTGGGTTATATTGGTTTGTGTTATATTGGTTACTGTTCTGCCAATTATTGTTATTATGCATTGGACCGTTGTAATAATTATTATCACCTGAAAATTGCACGTATTATAATTAATTAATCATCTAGAAATAAAAGCATTCATATATGTTCATTTATCCATCAATTTAATGTATATATAAGATATGCTAGGGTTCTTTGAACTAAAATAGCAAAACAAAAACTAATCAAGAAACCAATTGATTTTAAAAATTTAAGTTCATAGGTGAAATTTAGAATACTCCATCCTTTTGTTATAAATAACTTTTTATGGAACGGATAATGTTTTAAATTATTCGACATTTTACACTTCTATAAAGCATTAACATTTATTTTCCACCTTTGTCTCATTACGCATTGTAGGGAAAAATTATAGAGAAACTTTCGGTATCATTACAAAAGGTGGATTATGGAGAGATGTTATTATATACTCAGTGCACCACGTCATCCATGTGCCGGACCAATATTTTGATAATATTGGTCACACTATATAAAATTCTAGACCCTAAAAATAAGACTCTTAGACCCTAAAATATAAACCATAAACTCTAAAATATGTGACGTGTCATCAAATTATTAGCCCGACACATGAATCGCGTAGTGTACCGAGCCTATAGTAAAATTTCTTGATATGATGATATATTTAACAAATTTTTAAGTTAATTAACATTTGTGTAGAAACCTTAAACGTCAATTATAATGAAACTGAAATAGTATTTATAATATGTTTGATGTATTACCGTGTACAAATGTCTCTTGGATTTCAAAGTGTGTATATCATCCTACCATGTATGAAAATGGGAAAAGTATAAAAATTTCATGTGGTTTCATCGATTTGTAAGTAGAGTAGACGTGAATTTTTTTTCTTTTTTTCTTTTTTGCAAAAAAAAAGCACCAATTATCAATAACATGACATATTGACTTTGATGATGTGTTACATTAACTTCTTTATTTTAGTGATATGATACAATGAAATATTGATTTTTGATGATATTGCATGTTAATATTATGTCATGTTGACTTCGTGATATGTCAAATGAGTTAGTCAAAATCATTATTTCGATGAATCATTGATGAAACCATAGAGATTTTATTCGTATTTTCCCCTTAAATTCCATTAATTATTAGAATTTGAACAAAAACAATATTTTGAATCATATAACAAGTTATATCCATGGCCATACAATTTAAGTTGAGGATCAAAATATAATTAGAAAAAAAACTTCTCTCTTTTGAAAATAAAGTAACAATTTTTTTTTGAAAATAAGTAAGAGGGGAGTGATTATATTAATTAGAAAGTGATACATACCATGTGGAGGGGGCTCATTACTGTAATAACCATATTCTGCTCTTTTCCTTTTCTTTCTTGTACATAAGCATGCAACCATTCCTAGTAGTAGCAATACTACTAACCCAGCTGCAACTCCGATTGCAATCGGTAAGAGATGTGCTTCAATTCCACCACTTTTTGATGATTTTGATCCGGATCCCACTGCTCGTGGTGCTGCTTGTGAATGCTTTGAACGGGATGACGGTGTCGGAGGTGGTGGTGAAAATTTACCATCATTGTCATTATCATTGCCATTGTCCTTATCATTATCATTACCATTATTATTACCTTTTTTTGACGGCGGTGGCGATGAGTTTTTACCGGAGGAAGAAGGCGGTGGCGGTGAAGATTTCGAGTTATCGTTCGATGGTGGTGGCGGCGGCGAAGATTTTGACTTATCACTTGGTGGTGGCGGCGGCGAAGATTTCGAATTATCGTCCGATGGCGGTGGTGGTGAATTTTGATTCGATGATGGAGGAGGTGGAGATGATGAAGAATTATCGGAAGGTGGCGGTGGTGAGGATGGAGGGGGTGAAGATGAAGAATTATCGGATGGTGGTGGTGGCGATGATGAATCTGATGATGGAGGAGGAGGAGAAGACGACTGAGAATTACCTGGCGGTGGGGGAGAAGACATGATAGGAGCTTCCGGCGGATATTATCCTTAAAAGTGCCGGATGGACCCCACCGCTCCTCCAAGTAATCACTCTTTATACCTAATTTACAATAGGAATTAATGAGAAACCACATTATATATAATTAATTAATTAATTAATATTGAAATCCTAATGGTTTATTATGATTAAAAAGAAATAGTTGAGAAAGGGAGAGAAAATACCTATGGAGAAAGAATAATCAGATTAATTCTCAAATGGTGGAAAGAAAAAAAATGCACAGTAATAGTTACGTGAAGAAAGAAGGAGAAAGGTTCTATTACCTCAGAAACGTAAAATAGTTCCGACAATTTTGGATAATTATTGTCTTAAACATGATATTTGATCATTTTTCCCTACTTTTATGCTACACCTTTTGCAATCAACAGAGCCTCCTCCTATGTGTACCATTTTCATTATTAATAATAACTATTTAGTAAAAAGAATTATCAATTGAGTATTGTAAATTCGTAACTTCTTATATGAGCCTCCTTTTCTGTTGGAGCAATTCATTTACAGCTTATATATCTACTAAAAAAAGAGAGAAGATTCTATAATCCAAATAACAGGTAAATTTATAAGTTATAAAACCAAATAAATCAAGCACAATGGAATTACAACAATATGATAAGATGACTCAAGTTTGCCTATGATACAAAAATACATACATGCCACACGCACGACGGCACACAAAAAGGTTACAATGCGGAAAAAAACCCTAACGTATTTTCATATTTTGGTCAAATATGAGCAAGTTAAATTAATCACAACCCTTCCTTTAATATACAGAGATAAGGTGCAAAAACTCTTAACATATTTTCATATTTTGGTCAAATATGAGCAAGTTAAATTAATCACAATCCTTAGTATATATATAGAGAGATAAGTTGTAAAAATAACAAGAGTAATTTTACTCCTAACGTCTAAAATTGAGTAATTTTACCCTAAACGTTAGCAGTCAAGAGTAATTTTAGCTCTAATGTTAGTAAGTTTGATCAATTTTAGACATTATTATAAAATACAGATATTTCGCTCGTTATTCTGCATCAATTGCATATCAGTTCGTTTATAAAAAAATATTTCATATTTTTTGTGATTTAATAATAGAATTGGAGATATTATTTACAAATTCGGTGAAATATTTTGACTTTTTTTGTCCAACTGGTACAATAGATAGTATATTTTTTTTATTTTTTCAGGTCTAATCATATGTTTATGATCTGTTACTAATTAGTGATAAAATGACTCGTATGTGAAGTGTAATGACAAGATTCATGGCCGAGAAGACAGTTTGATGAATTATTTCTTAAATTGATCCAACTTGACAACGTTAGAGCTAAAATTATTTTTAGCTACTAATGTTAGAGGTAAAATTGCACCATTTTAGACGTTATTAGTAAAATTGCTTATGGATATAAATTTTAGTGATATTTTTGCACCTTATCCCTCATATAAGGGCTAAGATTATTCTTTTCACATTATTTATTAATATATATATATATATATATATATATATATATATATGAGTGAGGCTATAGAGAGAGATTCCATCATTTTTTATTCTAAGGGAAGAATAGCCTTACTCCAATTACCAAACAATATCCTACTAATTTAATTAACCAATTTTAATTTAATTAAAATCATAACACCTCTCTTTCTCTCTCCTTCTCTGAAACTGATTCACACGGTTCTTTCTTTCTCATATTTCTAATTCACTCTTTTTTTTCTATCTTTCCTTGAACGATTCACGATTCCGCCCTGCAAGCGGTAAGTTTTGATGACCTGCAGAATCATTCTGGTCTACGGCAACAGAAACAATCATAATATATGAACTAAGGTGTATTGGTGGATAAACAACAAAAATCTTAACCACTTCAAGGAAAATAGAGTTTCAAAAACTCACTGCCATCATCTAGTTTAAGCTTAGCATTGAAGCTCATTATGAACCCGTGGAATAAAATGCAGTTGCTGAGCCATGAATGGAAATAAGATAAAATGCAGTTGCTGAGACTCATAAGCAGCCATGGAAATGCTTTATTAGCTTGAAGAATGCATGAATTGAAGAATAAACAGAAGATAGAAAAGGGATTGAAGAAAGCTGAGGACTAGAAGAATGAGAGGAGATAATTAAAAATAAAAAAGTAAGGTTCATGACCTTTTATTTGGCCAATTTTTTTTTATATAAAGTATAAAAGCAGGAAGTTGACTGACAAACACAAAATTTGAAGTACACTACATCATAAAGTAATAACACAATACGCATGAAAGTCTATTTAGGTTCTAATCAGCTGCTCTAATGGTTCCATTTCTGCTTTAAAGTTTAGGCTTTAGACATGGACAGGCATAACATCTTCATCTCGTCTTAAAACTGTATTTCTTTCGTTCGTGGAACAGATCAGTCTTGGCACTTCCTAAATTAACAATTTTTGGACATCCATCCATATCGTTCTCCTGTTCCTGTTGAGTGCACTCTTTGCAGTAGTAGGCATCTGAGATGCCAACTCCCCGACAGATGACACATCTGTTGAAATACCTTTCCACATGATTTTGATTTGACAACATTATTTAAGTTAATCTCATGATTAAGACAATTAAATTTATGTGCGTTGATTTAATTGTACTAATGTGTTTGTTCAATGTTGAGTATATTGATAAATGAGAACGGAAATAAAAAGTAAGACAGGATGAAGTCAGCATGAGCCAAAGAAGCTGAGTAGAACACGACTCAGCATCATAGAAGAAAAGTCTTCTTCAGAACTAATGCTTGCAGACGAAGCTGATCAAGGAAGCTGAGTAGAAGGCAACTCAGCATCGTCAAGATAAAGATCGAAGGCAACGTCTATAAAGTCAAGCTGAGTGTTCATCAGGACAGCGCCAATGATCCCTTAACTAGAAGACAAAATCCGACAGAGTCTGCGTCAATTCAGAAGCTTTGGAATTACGCAACGAGACCTTCTCGAGATGCATGGGTCAACTGGCATTTGGCTAAAGGACGAAACTGGCGCTAGAAGATGAACCTGGCGGAAGAAGACAAGCCTGACGTCTGCTAATTTTAGACGACAGGATTGGCCTGCAAATCTGTATGCTGACCAATGAATGATGCAAGAAGACCGTTTGAATTCAACGGATACATCCGAATTCAAATGATTGAAGCATCAGATTTCACTATAAAAGGACAAGTTCATCACTTGGATCCTTTGCCGAAGTACAAAAAGCAAAGAATATATACAAGCACATAAAAACAAGAAAAGCAAATACTTACACCCAAATCCTATCTCTGTGTAAAAGTCTAGATTGAATTTGTATTCATCTAAAGTGTTCTTCATCTAGAAAGAACAAATCTGTATCAATTGTAAAGATTGAGAGAGTGGTGCTGAGTACTTGGTTTTTAGTACTCAGTGGTAGAGAAAATCTGAGTGTTTGGTTATAGCGCTCAGCAGGGTTGAGTAGACGAATAGAGGAAGGCACTCTTACATACTCAATTGCTTGTAAACGGTTTGTGCTCTACCTTTAAAGAGCTCAGTAGTGGATTGAAAAAGCCCGGAAGGTTTCTGGGGACTGGACGTAGGCGGTGAGGCTGAACCAGGATAAGACTGCTGAGTAATTTCTAACCCTTCTCTTGATATATATATATATATATATATATATATATATATATATATATATATATGTATGTATGTATGTGTTGATTGTTAATTTACTCAATATATAATTATATAAGCCGACGCTGAGTAATCCGAGTGCTGAGTTGGAAGCTGACCTCAAGTGCTATTTCCCAACTCACAAGTAAAACTGTTCTAGTCAGCCTCTGACTAAAGCTGTCTTGCTTCGCGCTCAGCCTTGCTGACCTAAACTGAGTTAAGTTGTTTAAAGAATTAAATTAAGTCAGCAATTAAGTGAAAAAGTTACATTAGTTCCTAACACCCCCCCTTTGGAATTAATCTTAGTACAATACACGGGACCAACAAGTGGTATCAGAGCACAGTAGCTCACTACTCTAAGATAAAACTATCTTGAGCTGATCCCTGTAAATGGCTGAGAACAGCACTCGTTTCCTTCCTGGAAATCAAACAACACAGATACTCCCTGAGGGATTATCTATTAGTCGGCCTCCCTTGTTCTTCGGATCAAACTATACATTTTGTAAGAACATGATGAAATATTTTATTCAGGCTACAAACATGAGTGCATGGCTTGCAATAGTCCAAGGCCCGTTTGTGCCTTACAAAATGGTAAACAACGAGAAAGTTGTTAAGAGTGAAACTGAGTGGTCAGAGGATGACCTTAGAAAACTGCAAAATAATGCTTCGGCTATCAATATGCTTCACTGTGCGTTAGATGCTGCAGAGTACAACAAAATTTCAGGTTGTGAGTCAGCACAAGAAATATGGAAGAAGCTGGAAGTGACCTATGAAGGTACCAGCAAGGTCAATGAATCAAAGGTGAATCAACACATGAGATTATATGAGTTGTTCGAGATGAATGACAATGAAGACATCTCTGAAATGAACGCAAGATTCACCAACATTATAAATGAGCTGAAGAGACTCGACAAGAACTTCACAGAAGAAGAACAGGTGAAGAAAATCTTGAGGAGTCTCCCCAAAAGCTGGCAAGCTAAGAAGACAGCTGTGGAAGAAGCTCAGGACCTGACCACATATAAATATGATGAACTCATATGATCTTTACTGACCCACGAAATTTCAATGAAGAACTTTGAAGCTAAGGAAAAGTCAGAGGACAAGAAGCAAAAATCTCTTATCATGAAAGCTGACTCATTAGACGATGAGGAGATGGCCATGTTCACCAGAAAGATGAAGAAGCTGTTTAGGAAGAATGACAAGAACAACAAAAGGCCATTCAGACGAAGCGATAAATACAAAGCTGAGTCCAGCGACACCAGACATAAGAAGGACAGCTCAAAGCCTGTCACTTGTTTTGAATGCCATCAAACTGGGCACATTAAATCAAGATGTCCCACTCTGAAGAAAGAAAAGAAAGGTAGCAGAAAAGAAATGGTGGCAACATGGAGCAACAGTGATTAGTCAACCTCATCAGAAGCTGATGCCAATGAGTCAGCAAACATATGCTTCATGGCCGATGAATCTGCTGACCAATGCCGATCTGAGGAAGCTGACCTCTTAGATAATTCTGACCAAGAGGAACACTCCAATGAGGTAACATCTCTTCTCTTGCTCAGAAATGAAATGGTTAACGCCCTGAGTGATCTATATACACTGACCAAAAAATGTAACAAGAAAATAAAGGCACTCAGCAGGCGATGTGATGAGATCGAAGAGGTCAAACTAAGTGACCTCCGACATCTTCTCCAAGACAACACCAGGCAAGATGAAAATCTGAAAATCATGCATGGATTTGTCTCGGAAGTCCAATCAGATTCAAAGAAACTGAGGAAGGACATCACAAATATACAGAAACAACTGAGCACATCGGCTAAGAAAAGGTTCTATCCACATGATGAGTATCATGGTACCGGTCAGCATGGACGGTACACTCAGCAGAACAGTCAGTGTGACTGTTATGAAAAAAGAGGACACACCGTAGATGTGTGTTGGTATACTCGGCGAAATGTCCAATGCGACTTCTGTGGAAAGAAAGGCCATACCACAAAGGTATGCTGGCATGCTCAGCACAATCGTGCTGACCAAAAGCAAAATTACCCTCAAAGGGTAGTTTATTGTGACTTTTGTGGAAAAGATGGCCACACTATAAATGTATGTCGTCACAAAATAAAATATGATGCTTCACCTGTTCATGCTAACCAACGAGGACCCAAAAAGATTTGGGTACCTAAAGATGAATAGTTTAAATTGCAGGTGAGCCTGAGGTGCGCAGAGAAGTCGAAGCTATGGTATATTAACAGCGCATGCTCGAGGCATATGACTGGTGATGAAACTCAGTTCATCACACTTGTGCGTAAACGAGGTGGAAGTGTAAGCTTCGGAGACAACAAAAAGGGTAAGATAGTAGGTTCAGGTACTATCGGAGGAAACCCTACTATTGAGTCAGTCTCCTTAGTCAGGGGCCTCAAATATAACCTGTTGAGCGTTGCTCAGCTATGTGATAGCAGTAGAAAGGTTGTATTTGATGCCACTGAGTGTCGGGTACTCGAGGGAAAAACAAATGATTTGATTTTAACTGCCCCTCATATTGACAATGTGTTCATGTTTTGTTTATAAAATAAAATTTCAAAAAATATATGCTTAGTGTCAAAGGAAGATAATTCCTGGCTATGACATATGAGACTTGGTCATATAAGCATGGACCTCCTTGCCAAATTAGCAAGAAAGCAATTAGTTGAGGGTTTGCCCAAACTTAGATTTGAGAAAGATCAATTATGCAATGCTTGTCAGCAAGGTAAACAAACTAAAAAGTCTTTTCAAAGTAAAAATATTTGGAATTGCTACACTTGGATCTTTTCGGACATGTCCAGCCACTCAGCTTGGGCGGTAAGAGATTTTCCTTGGTCATTGTAGATGATTTCTCTCGGTATACTTGGGTCATCTTGCTGAGTAGCAAGGATGAAGCCTTTGAGATGTTTTCAACATTGATAAGAAAGCTTGAAACTGACAAGGAGTTAAAATTAGCTCACATCCGTAGTGATAATGGCGGAGAATTCAAAAACCAACAGTTTGATGAATTCTGTGAAGTCAGTGGCATTGACCATAATTTTTCTGCTCCTAGAACTCCTCAACAAAATGGGGTAGTTGAGAGGAAGAATAGAACATTAGTTGAAATAGCTAGGGCAATGCTGAGTGAGAATAGGCTTCCAAAGTATTTCTAGGGTGAAGCTGTCAACACAGCATGCTATATACTCAATAAGGCTTTAGTTAGACCTATTCTTAAGAAAACCCCCTATGAACTTTGGAAAGGACGAAAGCCCAACATTGGATATTTTCGTGCCTTTGGTTGTAAATGTTTTATACTCAATACGAAAGACAACCTTGCCAAATTTGATTCTAAAGGTGACGAAGCGATCTTTCTAGGGTACTCAACTAACAGTAAAGCATATAGGGTGTTCAATAAACGAACTCAAGTAGTAGAAGAGTCTGTCCATATCGAGTTCGATAAAACTGACCCTGCAGGTAAGTCAAGTCAGTCTACCGAAGATGACCCAGGCTCAGCTTCCACTGACCAAAATGGAGCCGCTGAGTCATTACCGCACGGGCTGACCAAAGATAAAAACGAACCCAAAATTACATTTGCTGACCAATCTAAAACTGCAGAGATTGTTGAAACACCTGCTCCTGACAACTCAACACTACCCAAAGAGATCAAAATTCCAAGTGGACACTCGGAGAAGTCCATTCTTGATGCTGCTGAGAACAACCTGATGACAAGAAATCAACTCAGGAGATATCTTAGCAATGTTGCATTCGTCTCAGTTCATGAACCAAAGAACTTCACCGAAGCTGAACACGACGAATTCTGGATCAACGCTATGCAAAAAGAGCTTGATCAGTTCAAGAGGAACGAGGTATGGGATTTAGTGCCAAAACCTAGGAATCAAAAGACCATAGGAACTAAGTGGGTCTTCCGAAATAAGCTAGATGAGCAAGGTAATGTAGTCAGGAACAAAGCCCGACTCGTAGCTCAAGGCTGTAGTCAGCAAGAAGGCATTGACTATGGTGAGACCTTTGCTCCCGTTGCTAGGTTAGAGGCTATAAGAATATTATGTGCATATGCTAGTTTTATGAACTTTAAACTATTCCAAATGGATGTCAAGAGTGCATTTCTTAATGGATTTATAAACGAAGAGGTATATGTTAGTCAGCCTCCTGGGTTTGAAGATCCAAAATTTCCAAACCACGTTTATAAACTCAAGAAGGCCCTGTACGGTCTGAAGTAAGCACCGCGTGCTTGGTACGAAAGGTTGACTAGTTTCCTGCTGACCAGGAACTATATCAGAGGAAAAGCTGACACAATCTTATTCATTAAGAAAAAAGGTAAAGATACCCTGCTGGCACAAATTTATGTAGTTGATATTATCTTTGGTGCTACTAATGAATCTATGTGCAAGGAATTTAGTAAACAGATGCAAACTGAGTTCGAAATGTCAATGATGGGTGAACTCAACTTCTTCCTCGGACTTCAAATTAAGCAAGGGAAGAACGGCATCTTCATTAGTCAGTCCAAGTATGCCAAAGAAATATTGAAGAAATTCGATATGGAAGAATGTAAACCCATATCTACCCCAATGGGTACTGACACTGTGCTTTGTGCTGACGAGAAAGGTAAGTCAGTGGACAACAAGTTATATCGAGGTATGATTGGCTCTCTACTTTATCTAACTGCTAGTAGGCCTGACATTCAGTACTCAATATGTTATTGCACAAGATATCAAGCTGACCCCAGGGAATCTCACTATATAGCTGTCAAAAGAATTTTTAGATATTTGCAGAGCTCAGTTAATGCAGGTTTATGGTATCCAAATACAAATGACTTCACACTCATTGGATACACTGACGCTGACTATGGACGAGATAAGCTAGAGCGTAAGAGTACTTCAGGAGGGTGTCACTTCCTTAGAAGCTGTCTAGTGTCTTGGTTCAGCAAGAAGCAATCGTCAGTGGCCCTGTCAACAACTGAAGCTGAGTACATTGCTGCTGGAAGCTGTGTGGCCCAGGTCCTATGGATTAAGCAACAGCTGGAGGATTATGGAGTACAAACTGAAACAATCGAAGTCAAATGCGACAACAAGAGTGCCATTGACTTATCCAAAAATCCAATCCAACACACCAGGATGAAGCATGTCAGCATTCGGCATCACTTCATTAGAGACCATGTACTCAAAGGTGAGATCAAGCTGACCTACGTTCCAACAAATGAACAGCTTGCGGATATTTTTACGAAGCCTTTGGCTCGTGAGCAATTTAACATACTAAGGGAAGCTATCGGTATGTCTAATCCTCTCCAATGAATTTCTGAGCTTAAATGAATGTTGAGTGATTATTACATGCTGAGTGACTAGTGCTTATTAAGTAACTATTGCATGCTGAGCTAATATGAACAACGTAAAATCACCTCATGCTAAGTAGACATACATACTGTGTGATTACTATGAGCTGAGTTACTAAGCATGATAAAATCCCCTCTACGTAAAACTGAGCACTCAGAACTTCAAAAACGTTTAGTATTCTAGATACTGAGTGAATCCACTTGCATAATTAAAGCTAGCACGCGCATTTAAGTAGCCACCTAGGATGACGTAAGAGTAATGAATAGAAAACACATGCACCGAATGTGTCATAAATGCTAGAGACAACGGTCGATTGATCAACTCGAGGTGAAACCGCCATTTCGACCTATCAGATTAACCCAAAGTAACTATAAATAGTGGATGAATTCCCACTAAACTCTCTTTACGCTCGAAATCTTTGGCATCCGATTTCTCTCTCTCAAATCTCAAATCCTCTAAACTCTCTCAAGAACTCTCAAGAACATCATGTCTGAAGATTCCCAGAACAACTCCGGCCGCGATTACGACGACCATAACTCCGATCTGAACCCTCCGTCTTCTGCTCAGCAGAACTACGAAGAGACTTCCTCTGAGTCTCAAGGTCAAGGTCAGCATGACCACTCCAAGGTCAGCACTCCGAGCAAAAACCCCAAAGCTGACCAAGCAACTCCTTCAAAGAAGAAAAAGGAGAAAAAGAACAAGCAACCCCAAGAAAGGGTTTTCCTTCCGGTCTTCAAAAGCGTGCAAAAATGTAAAATCTTCCGTTGCCGTTGGTTTTCCAAGGGATTTGTAGAAGCTGAGAAGCCCTTCTGCGAATGGATCTCTAAAAACGGGTGGACCGAGCTTTTCAAACTCCCTGGCACCACTTACCCACAGTTGGTAAGAGAATTCTATCAGAATCTAAGGGTTGCCGAAGATGATGTTGACCACTTAATCACTAAAGTCAAAAACACGGACATCACCATCACACCATCCTACCTCGCAAAATTGTTGAAGCTGAAGGCTACCGGTTCAGAACTCAGGACCATAAACGACTACACACGCATTGACTATCCAGTTGAGTTCTGTAAACCAAAGAACCACAAAGGGGAAATAGCCAGCACCTACATGGGTCAGCCTCAGAAGATGGCACACTATATCATGACCAACTTTCTGTACCCTAAGATCAACGCCTCCTCCTCAACTTCTAACTTTGAACAGTGCTTCATCTGGCACATGCTGACCTACCAACCACTCAATATGCCCGTTTTTCTCATCGGCGCCTTCCAACGCAGTAACGAGACACTCAGGATGGGTTCTCTCATCACCAGAATTCTCCAAGATCACAAGGTCAGTATTGTAGAGGAGATTGAAATTTCTGGTACAGAAATCACTGCTGCCGTTCTGTTCAGCTTAGCCTACAACCAACCTATTAAGCCCAAGAAAGGAAATGGAGCTATCGTTGAAGGAGAACCTGCTGATGAACATGAAGAAGGGGATAATATGGTTGAAGCAGCAAAGGATGCGCTGACCAAGAAGGAAAAGAAAGTGATGGGTGACAAAGAACCCGCTGAACGAACTAGGCAAGATAAAAAGCGGAAAGCTGACCAGTCCACCAAAGACATTAGCATAGCTCCGAGGAAGATTCGGATAATCTCTAGTGCAAAGAAAGCTGCTGCTGAACAAGTTCAAGAGGAACCTAAGTCAGCGGAGAAACAGAAAAGGCCAGTTGAGCCTGAGGAAGAAAGTGAGGATACACCTGACCAGCCCCTGAAAAGAAAGAAAACCTCTGGGCTGAAGCCGATAGAAGTTGACCCACTTGACTTCGTGATTACTAAGGAATCACACTTTGTGCGGAGTCAAGAGATTGATCTGGAGAAAACTCCTTGTGATCAAGAGGAAGAACTGGGTGATACCGAGGGACAGCCTCAAGCTGATCGGTTGGGTGATGCTGAGCAAAGTAAACAAGTCGATGCCGACCAAACTGAGCATCTTGCCAAGTCACCAGTGAAGGAAAAGGTTGTGGAAGGCCTTGATACTGACCTCAATCTGTCTTCTGAATCCCTTGAGTCTATTCATGTTGATCCTTCTCCACCAACCAAATCTTCTAAGGACAGTACGGATAAGCGCTTTAAACGCAAGGCTTAAAAGCCAAACCTCATCGATCTGTTGCATGATTCCCCACTCAGAGATCCAATCACTGACCTGACGGACTTCAGTTTCAGTTCTTCACCAATGTCGTTGAGCCTACTCCGGATCAAATCAAGGAAAAACAAGCCTCTGTTTCTCGCGCTGAGGAACAAGTCGACCCAATAGTCCCTAAGGGTCCCCTCTCTGCCGTCACCTCTGCTCAACCTTCCACTGAGCAAGTGCTCGAAGTTCCTGCTGCTCAAGACAACGAGTTAGCAAAGGAAACTCATGCTCAAGTTGTTGGGGTTTAGTGTCCTATAGACAATTGTTGCAGGATACAAACTTATTGTAAATGAATTGTTCTTTATATCATTTATTTTAATAAGATATATGTTTTATAACTATATAAAGGCAATCCCTTTTAAAGCACTAAATAAAGTCTAATAAAAGGAAATCCGTAAGTTTGTTTAAAGTGATTATAAAGTGTTCATACAAGCATGAAGTGAGACAAAACTTTATAATAAACTAATAAACTTAAAACCACCCCAAGTCAAGTGATATGTTTAGGATTGATATATCACTGTTGAGACTTGTATGTAACAATGTCTTCTGTACGACAGAAAGCTGATCTCACAAGCTTCATATATATAGATATCTGGACAGTTACATAGATCCGATGAAACGTCGTTCATTAGGATTGGGGATCCGACTTGAGATAACAGGATGGGTAGATTCGTCCTTGTCACCTGTTCATCTCATTGGTCTTAATAGGTATAAATAATCCTCAGACTCAAAGGAATGTTAATTGGTCATCTTGAATTACTGAATGTGAGACTTTGATCGCGTGGTCCCACGATCCTTAACAGAGATGACTCTCGGGTGTGAACTGCAAAGGTTGGGTGTCACAGGAGGTAATGTTAGGGTAGTTATACATTGGATTGAGCATTTATCACTCCCGACGAATGGGAGATACGTCCAAGGATCGCTTGTGGAAGACTCGACTCTAAATCCTTGCAAGGTGATAGCTTAAGAGTAGAAATACAGATTTCACTTAACCTATCTATTTGAGTTGACTCGGCCTGTACAAGTAAAACGAACGTCTCGCTATATGTGACTTGACATCATCCATAGTCATAAGATTCAGTTCAAGGATGTAGTTGATAAAGGATCGAATTATACTGTAACTAATACGGAAGGGTTAACGGCAGAATCAACCTGTCTTCTTAACGGACTCTGGGGGAATGATTACGGACATGCCGATAACATGCTCTGTTCATCATTCCGTTATGCAAGGATTAAATATAATTCTTGAAGAAATTAATTTAATAGTTGCATACGGCCAGAAGTAGTAAGAACCTAATGGATCACACATAAGACTTGGAAACAAAAGAGAGATGGATATGATTAATAGATGGAAGCCCAATTGAGCCCAATAAGGCCCACATATAGGAGGGGGTCGAAATTTATGTATATTAGGGGAAGGAATTAATTTATTCCACTCTTCTTAATTTGATTAGGATTGTGAAATTAAATTAATTAAGAGATAATCAAGTTAGGAGTTTTAATTAGATCAATATACTCCTATTATTATCTAACTAGGTTATTTATTATTATCCTAATTATATTGGATATATAGTAAGATAATAATTAGAAATCCTATTCCGAATTGGATTCCTATTAAGTAACCTATTCCTATCTAACTAGGGTTTAGAGACAAGCTAATATATATACCCTCTTCCCTTTGGAATTTCGAGACACACAAACCCTCCCCCTACATGTGATTTTCGAAATTGCTTCTAGAAAGAGAGAGAAAAGAATTCCCATCCCCAAGTTCGTGGACAAGAATTGATTCGGCATTCCATCGATTGATTAATCTAATTCATCCCTCTTTCTCATTGATCTTGTGTTGGTTAATTAGAGGTAATCTATTTTGGTTACATCTCATAAGGGTTGATTCTAATTTAACCTCACCGTGTTCACGAAAGAAGAAAAACAATCAAAAGGGAGAAATTCGTTTTTCTTCGCCTACATCAGGCCAGTTCACTATTTCGAGGATTCCCGGAGATTGAACTGTCGGATCGTCGTGATTTTTGGACAGTAGTGTCTAGACATATTCTTCCACGTTTTCACCGAAGGGATTGTCATTCGGAGGTCTGGAAGGTCTGTTTCGAATAGGGGCAGATTGGTAAACAGTTTACCTCTCCTTTGAAGTTGTGGGCACTTCGTTTGCAACGGTAGATTGATCAACGAAAGGTATTTCTTCTTATTCCTCTTTATATGAAATAACGATTAACGGATCCTATGGTTAAAAGGAAGTAGGCTAAAATTTTATATTTCCGCTGCTATACCTTAGCCCTATTTCCAACAGTGGTATCAGAGCCATCGTTAAATCCGTTATTTCATATATGAAAATATAGAAGTTTTCAATAGGATTGAATAAATATTTATGGTTAGGATTAATTGACAAATAGTATTGATTGATTAATTCTAAAGATAAATAAAGTTTTGATTAATTGTTAATTAAAACTGATTATGCTTATGTTCCTAATTATTTCGGTTGATAATCATTATAACAAAATCTATTAGTTTTATGGTTAGATTAATAAAATTAGTTTTATTGATTCTAAAGATAAAACGGAAATCTATTGTAGTTTTTCCTATTTCTGAAAATCACTTTTCAACCGTTTTGAAAATCTGATATATATATGTACTTTAAAATTAGTTTTGAATATAAAATATATATATATATACATGTTTCGGAAATTAATAGTTTTCTGTTTTGATTATCGAATGAAAATTCATTTAAAAGTTTGTTTTACCAAGTTGTAAATCAAAGCGTTAAATGAATTGAAATCAAAAATAATTGGGACATGCATAATCAACGTTTTATATGGTTATATTAATCTAAGAATTAATATAAAGATACAAAACGATTAGAAGTAAAATTGGATGAAATTAATTTGATAAGTTAATGTGATTAACATAAATATTATATAAATCAGTTATGTAATTAACCAATTAAATTTATTTAATTGAGTCTTTGCATGTTTGGAGTTATGGACATATTTGGACCCTCTTTTATTCTTTTGGTATTTTTGAAATAGGGCCTGCGCGTCCTGCCTTTCTACTATCTATTGTAATTTCTCTTCTCATCTGATTCCCTTCAATTCAATTGAAGTTTTCTTTTAGTAGTATAGAAAATTAATATGTAATTTTCAAGGCGCCATGGAGAAGACGGAGGACCTAAAGAGAAATATGTAATAGTTAGTATTTCCTTAGGTTTGCCTTTTATTCCGTCTCTGGCTCGACGGAATAATTTAGATGATATGTCCATAACGCCAATGTATGTGTGAATGTGTGTCTGATGTATGCTAAAGCAAATCAAGACTAAGTTAGATTATGAGACTTAAATAAAAATCCCTCATTAAAAAGTTAAGTAAATAAATAAGTTATTAAAATCGGTTGCCCCTCCCTAATATTATAATTCAGCCGGCAGTACTGGGGGCCTTTGGGTTGTTGGCCAAAGTCAAGCTCGGGGTCTTATGGTAACACCTGGATTATCGAAAATCGTTCTTTCATGAATATGGGGTAATACTTAAATTAGAGTATGATAATTGGATGGGCAAACTCATGTTGTCATACACTAATGGGCAAAATGGTTGGGATTAATATGAATGACATATTAGTTACTAATGTGGTTAGTAACCCAATAACCTAGGAATCGCATTCGAGATGTGATTGATTGAATGAATCTACCTAACGAATGAGACTAGTTTGTTGGCTAAAGTTAAGGCGAAATCTCAGGAGTTAGGATCCTAGCTCACTAAAGGATTTGTGAAATTCTTCGAATTAATATGGAGGGTTATTAATTTGGCAAAATAGTGGGAGAAATCTGAAATAAATTAAAAGGCCTATAATTTTAGATTGTTATACTTTAAAACAAATGAATAACATACGTTTACTCTTTCTCACTCTCGGGTTTTGTTTAAACACTCACTCTTTAAAATCATGACTAAAACCAATCTGCAAAACATTCTTACCGATAACAAGTTGAATGGTTCAAACTTCACCGACTGGTTTCGTAACCTCAAAATTATTTTGAAGTTCGAGAAAATTGGGTATGTACTTGATACACCGATACCCCCTATCCCGGAAGATGATGCTCCCATCGAGGAAATTGATGCTTACCAGAAGCACAAGGCTGATGATGATCATGCCGGTTGCATCATACTTGCATCGATGACGTCGGAATTACAAAGGCAACATGAGGAGATGGATGCCTATTCCGTCATCATGCACCTAAAGGAACTGTTTGGGAAACAGACCAGGTGCGAACGCTACGAGATATCCAAATTGCTATATCGTTGCCGGATGCAAGAGGGCACATCAGTCATGACACATTGTGTCAAGATGATTGGCTGTATTACCAAACTTTCTAGTATTGGATTCGCGATGGATAACGAACTAAGTGTAGACTTAATTCTTCAATCCCTCCCAAAGAGTTATTCATAGTTCATCATGAACTATCAGATGAATGACTTGCAAACCTCTCTTGAAGAGCTTGCAAATATGCTCAAGTCAGTTGAGCCCAATATTCAGAAAGACAAGGCAATACCGGCTATTGTCATAGAGGGATCATAGAAAAGGAAAGGGAATTTTTCCAATCCTAAACATCCCAAGAAAGGTAAGAAAGATGTGTCCAAGGGAAAGGAATTTAAGAAGCCCAAATGAGAGTGCCACTATTATGGTGACATGGGGCATTGGAAGAGAAATTGTTCTTTGTATCGAGCTACCCTCCAGAAGGGAAAAGCCGGTACTCCAAACATCTGGTATGTTCTATATTTCGATAAAGAACAATAGTTGCAATTTTTATAAAGATTCGATCTTTTATTTTTCAGGAATATCACAAAATGGGATTTATGTGTTAGATGATAAAACTCCTGTTTTTGCAATTGATACCAAAAGACATAAACTAGATAATTCAACCTACTTGTGGCATTGTCGTTTAGGCCATATAAACAAGAGACGCATGCTAAAGCTTCATTCAGATGGGCTTATAGATTCAATTGATTCGGAATCATTGGAAACATACGAATCATGTTTAAAAGGTAAAATGACAAAGGCACCCTTTAGCAATAAAGGTGAGCGTGTATCAGACACTCTAGGACTCATTCATTCAGATGTATGCGGTCCTATGTCAGTCCAAGCAAGAGGAGGATTCAGATACTTCATTAGCTTCATAGATGACCATACTCGATATGGTTACATCTACTTGATGAAGCAAAAATCAGTAGCTTTTGACAAGTTCAAATGCTTCAAAAATGAAGTGGAAAATCAATTAGGAAAGAAAATAAAGACGCTTCGATCCGATCGAGGTGGCGAATATCTTTCAGATGATTTTCTGAATTATTTAACTGAATGTGGGATATGCTCACAATGGACACCTCCCTATACACCACAACATAATGGTGTATCCGAGAGGAGAAACCGTACCCTATTAGATATGGTACGGTCCATGTTGAGCATGGCCTTACTTCCAAAGACGTTCTGGGGCTATGCCTTAGAAACTGCCCTCTTCACCCTGAATCGAGTAACAACTAAATCCGCCAGTTCCACACCATATGAATTGTTCGTTGGTAGGAAACCCGTATTCTCATTTATGAGAGTATGGGGTTGTTCAGCATATGTCAAACGCATTGCGTCCGACAAATTGGATTCTAAATCTGATAAATGTTTCTTCATTGGATATCCCAAAGAGACCATAGGGTATTACTTCTATCATCCAGATGATCAGAAAGTAATAGTATCCAGATACGCAACCTTCTTAGAGAAAGAGTTTCTCGAAGAAACGCAAAAGGGAAGCGTGATTGAACTCGATGAAGTTCAAGGGGAAGAGACACCGGATGAAACAACAGAAGCGGTTGAGGTACCCGAAGAAGTCCCATTAGATGAGACTCCAGTGGCACCTATTCGTAGATCACGTTGAGTCTATTCATGTTGATCCTTCTCCACCAACCAAATCTTCTAAGGACAGTACGGATAAGCGCTTTAAACGCAAGGCTTAAAAGCCAAACCTCATCGATCTGTTGCATGATTCCCCACTCAGAGATCCAATCACTGACCTGACGGACTTCAGTTTCAGTTCTTCACCAATGTCGTTGAGCCTACTCCGGATCAAATCAAGGAAAAACAAGCCTCTGTTTCTCGCGCTGAGGAACAAGTCGACCCAATAGTCCCTAAGGGTCCCCTCTCTGCCGTCACCTCTGCTCAACCTTCCACTGAGCAAGTGCTCGAAGTTCCTGCTGCTCAAGACAACGAGTTAGCAAAGGAAACTCATGCTCAAGTTGTTGGGGTTTAGTGTCCTATAGACAATTGTTGCAGGATACAAACTTATTGTAAATGAATTGTTCTTTATATCATTTGTTTTAATAAGATATATGTTTTATAACTATATAAAGGCAATCCCTTTTAAAGCACTAAATAAAGTCTAATAAAAGGAAATCCGTAAGTTTGTTTAAAGTGATTATAAAGTGTTCATACAAGCATGAAGTGAGACAAAACTTTATAATAAACTAATAAACTTAAAACCACCCCAAGTCAAGTGATATGTTTAGGATTGATATATCACTATTGAGACTTGTATGTAACAATGTCTTCTGTCCGACAGAAAGCTGATCTCACAAGCTTCATATATATAGATATCTGGACAGTTACATAGATCCGATGAAACGTCGTTCATTAGGATTGGGGATCCGACTTGAGATAACAGGATGGGTAGATTCGTCCTTGTCACCTGTTCATCTCATTGATATTAATAGGTATAAATAATCCTCAGACTCAAAGGAATGTTAATTGGTCATCCTGAATTACTGAATGTGAGACTTTGATCGCGTGGTCCCACGATCCTTAACAGAGATGACTCTGGAGTGTGAACTGCAAAGGTTGGGTGTCACAGGAGGTAATGTTAGGGTAGTTATACATTGGATTGAGCATTTATCACTCCCGACGAATGGGAGATACGTCCAAGGATTGCTTGTGGAAGACTCGACTCTAAATCCTTGCAAGGTGATAGCTTAAGAGTAGAAATACAGATTTCACTTAACCTATCTATTTGAGTTGACTCGGCCTGTACAAGTAAAACGAACGTCTCGCTATATGTGACTTGACATCATCCATAGTCATAAGATTCAGTTCAAGGATGTAGTTGATAAAGGATCGAATTATACTGTAACTAATACGGAAGGGTTAACGGCAGAATCAACCTGTCTTCTTAACGGACTCTGGGGGAATGATTACGGACATGCCGATAACATGCTCTGTTCATCATTCCGTTATGCAAGGATTAAATATAATTCTTGAAGAAATTAATTTAATAGTTGCATACGGCCAGAAGTAGTAAGAACCTAATGGATCACACATAAGACTTGGAAACAAAAGAGAGATGGATATGATTAATAGATGGAAGCCCAATTGAGCCCAATAAGGCCCACATATAGGAGGGGGTCGAAATTAATGTATATTAGGGGAAGGAATTAATTTATTCCACTCTTCCTAATTTGATTAGGATTGTGAAATTAAATTAATTAAGAGATAATCAAGTTAGGAGTTTTAATTAGATTAATATACTCCTATTATTATCTAACTAGGTTATTTATTATTATCCTAATTATATTGGATATATAGTAAGATAATAATTAGAAATCCTATTCCGAATTGGATTCCTATTAAATAACCTATTCCTATCTAACTAGGGTTTAGAGACAAGCTAATATATATACCCCCTTCCCTTTGGAATTTCGAGACACACAAACCCTCCCCCTACATGTGATTTTCGAAATTGCTTCTAGAGAGAGAGAGAAAAGAATTCCCATCCCCAAGTTAGTGGACAAGAATTCATTCGGTATTCCATCGATTGATTAATCTAATTCATCCCTCTTTCTCCTTGATCTTGTGTTGGTTAATTAGAGGTAATATATTTTGGTTACATCTCATAAGGGTTGATTCTAATTTAACCTCACCATGTTCACGAAAGAAGAAAAACAATCAAAAGGGAGAAATTCGTTTTTCTTCGCCTACATCAGGTCAGTTCACTATTTCGAGGATGCCCGGAGATTGAACCGTCGGATCGTCGCGATTTTTGGACAGTAGCTTCTAGACATATTCTTCCACGTTTCCACCGAAGGGATTGTCGTTCGGAGGTCTGGAAGGTCTGTTTCGAATAGGGACAGATTGGTAAACAGTTTACCTCTCCTTTGAAGTTGTGGGCACTTCGTTTGCTACGGTAGATTGATCAACGAAAGGTATTTCTTCTTATTCCTCTTTATATGAAATAACGATTAACGGATCCTATGGTTAAAAGGAAGTAGGCTAAAATTTTATATTTCCGCTGCTATACCTTAGCCCTATTTCCAACACAAGTCAGTTCTGAATTGCCTCAACCTTCGAAACCTACTCAACTTCAGAGCGACACTGAGCAGGTCAATATCTCTGCCGATCCATCTCTTCCGACTCCTTCAAAGCAGAATAAAAACCAGTCAGCTCCTGCTGCTGACCTGGCTAAAATTGCAGCTGCTGACCAAGCTGGCACCTCCACTTCTCAGCACCAAACACCTCCTCCATCCGGTGTTGACAAAATTCCGGCCTCTGAACCACAAACTGATGAATCCTATGCATACTTAAATGCTCCTGAGTATGGCAGGAAGATTATCAACTCAGCTCAAGCTCTACTTCAGGATATTCATCAGACTAACGTCGATGCTACTGGGTCTGTTCATATTGAGCCAACACAAATCTCCTCTGTCACTCAGCTTTTGACTGAAATCAAGGGTCTCAAAGACTTGATGAGTGTCATGACATCGTTTGCATCTCAACAGCCCAAGTAAGAGTCAATAGTGAAGCTGGCCGAACTTCAGCTGATGATGGTGAATCATATGAATGCCATCCAAGGTCAACTCAATGCCTTATCAGCTGTGAACTCAACATATGCAACCTCTGCTGAGGTTAATCAACATTTCTCCCAGCTGACCTCTGAGCTGACCGGAGCTCGTGACCTTATCTCCTCCTCCTCATAGTGTTCAATCGAACAGATTGGTGAAGCCATTCGCCTACTCAACCTGAATAAAGAGGAAATGGACACTGACCTCGTGAAGACAAATGAGATTCTACAATGCACTCAAACCACCCTTGTGCAAGTCCGGCACACAAACACTCAACGTCAATAATATGACACTGCCCTGCTCAGGATGTATCATCAATCATATGCCCGGATGACAGAATCCATAACTTGGATCGGGAAATCTCAAGAGTATCTGCTAAGCATGCTCAGTGCTAATATTAAGATCTCCGCTTCCACTATATCCGATGGCCTGCAAGTCTTCCAAGGTCTTAGGGAGAGTATGACTCAACTCCAACTGTACTCCTCAAAACTGACTCGTGCTGTTCAACAGGGACTTTTTTATGCCCCTTCTCCTCCATCTCATGATGCTGGCAAAACGGGGGAGAAAGAACAAAAAGAATAAAGGCAATCTGCTGGAACCTGCTGGAACTCAGCAGAAAATGGGGGAGCCATCTCAGCAGAAGCCTGGTTCAACTTCTGCTGACCCGTCCAATCCAAGTCAGCAACAAAGAACTGCCAAGGGCAAGGGCAAGGGCAAATCCAACCAAGTTCAAGTCAACATAAAGAGATAGATTAGAAATAGTCTTAGCTTATGACTTGTAACTTTATATATGGCATGTTCTATTTTGTTATGCTGATCTGTCATACTTAACTATCCATTGAACAACAAACTAAAGCTTGTGAAATATACAAGTAAAATTTACTCAGCACACAACTCTGAAATCTATAATTTACACTGAGTAATAACTATGTTCCATGAACTGACCAACTTCTGAAAGATGACCTAGGCTCATCTGAATTAGATCTTGGAAGGTCTAGAACTGAACTAAGTCAGTAAAAGCATGTTTTAATTTCACTCGATTAAATCTTAGAAGGTTTAGAGTTAAATTGAGTCAATAGATGCAACCCTTACGGCGGAGTAACTTCAGAAGTACAAAAGGAAAACAATCATGGAAAATCTCAATGTTGAGTTCAGCAATTAAATACTTTTGCCAACATCAAAATGGGGGAGTTTGTTGAAGCACCTTTCCACATGATTTTGATTTGATAAAATTATTTAAGTTAATCACATGATTAAGACAATTAAATTTATGTGCTTTGATTTAATTGTACTAATGTGTTTGTTCAATGTTGAGTATATTGATAAATGAGAACGGAAATAAAAAGTAAGACAGGATGAAGTCAGCATGAGCCAAAGAAGCTGAGTAGAACACGACTCAGCATCATAGAAGAAAAGTCTTCTTCAGAACTAATGCTTGCAGACGAAGCTGATCAAGGAAGCTGAGTAGAAGGCAACTCAGCATCGTCAAAGATAAAGATCGAAGGCAACGTCTATAAAGTCAAGCTGAGTGTTTATCAGGACAGCGCCAATGATCCCTTAACTAGAAGACAAAGTCCGACAGAGTCTGCATCAATTCAGAAGCTTTGGAATTACGCAACGAGACCTTCTCGAGATGCATGGGTCAACTAGCATTTGGCTAAAGGACGAAACTGGCGCTAGAAGACGAACCTGGCGGAAGAAGACAAGCCTGACGCCTGCTAATTTTAGACGACAGGATTGACCTACAAATCTGTATGCTGACCAATGAATGATGCAAGAAGACCGTTTGAATTCAACGGATACATCCGAATTCAAATGATTGAAGCATCAGATTTCACTATAAAAGGACAAGTTCATCACTTGGATCCTTTGCCGAAGTACAAAAAGGCAAAGAATATATACAAGCACATAAAACAAGAAAAGCAAATACTTACACCCAAATCCTATCTCTGTGTAAAAGTCTAGATTGAATTTGTATTCATCTAAAGTGTTCTTCATCTAGAAAGAACAAATTTGTATCAATTGTAAAGATTGAGAGAGTGGTGCTGAGTACTTGGTTTTTAGTACTCAGTGGTAGAGAAAATCTGAGTGTTTGGTTATAGCGCTCAGTAGGGTTGAGTAGACGAATAGAGGAATGTACTCTTGCATACTCAATTGCTTGTAAATGGTTTGTGCTCTACCTTTAAAGAGCTCAGTAGTGGATTGAAAAAGCCCGGAAGGTTTCTGGGGACTGGACGTAGGCGGTGAGGCCGAACCAGGATAAGACTGCTGAGTAATTTCTAACCCTTCTCTTGATATATATATGTATGTGTTGATTGTTAATTTACTCAGTATATAATTATATAAGCCGACGCTGAGTAATCCGAGTGCTGAGTTGGAAGCTGACCTCAAGTGCTATTTCCCAACTCACAAGTAAAACTGTTCTAGTCAGCCTTTGACTAAAGCTGTCTTGCTTCGCGCTCAGTCTTGCTGACCTAAACTGAGTTAAGTTGTTTAAATAATTAAATTAAGTCAGCAATTAAGCGAAAAAGTTACATTAGTTCCTAACCCCCCCCCCCCCTTAGAACTAATCTTAGTACAATACACGGGACCAACAACATCGACCTTGGAACGATCCATAGTTGCACTCATCGCAGGTTTGTACTAGCGTGTAAGGACGCATGTAGGAATCACATATTACATATTTTCCATCATCTTTCTCACAAAGTCTTCCAATAGCTATTCCAGGTTGCTTCCTGCACATAATCAGATCAGGATGATGCTTGGCCATGATCCAATGTCCTAGATTCCACTATATCTATAACCTGTAAATCAACACCAGTCATCGAAGAAAGGATAATCGGAGGAAAACACGTCGGATTCTGTTATAAAGGAAGAACTTGATGAACTGGACGTCGACGTCGATGTCGAAGCAGGAATGAGGAAATGAGACAGGAGCGCCGACAAGTATTTGGTCAAATTCAGTAACTAATTTATTTTAATTAGCGAATTACCCAATTTGGACAGAGATCTTGACAGAAATGTTATCTTAGTGATATATCTCTAGGCACCTTCAATGAGAGAGAGGGTCGTGAATCAGAAATATCAGAGAGAGAACCATGTGAATCGGTTTCAGAGAAGGAGAGAGAAAGAGAGGGGTTAAGATTTTAATTAAATTAAAATTGCTAAACTCAATTACGAGGATATTGTTTGTTCATTAGAGTAAGGCTATTCTTCCCTTAGAATGAAAAGTGAGGGAATCCCTCTCTATAGCCTCACTCATATATATATATATTATATAGAGGAGAGATCAGGTGTGACACATTTCTTATGGTGCGACAAGCCTTATTGTGTGACAAAGACCAATTTTGTAATTAACCAGGGAAAAATGGTAAATTTGTAAATAAAATGAAAGAGAAAATTGTTTTATTTCTTTTCTTTAAAATGTATTTTCTCGACTTTTCCAATCTCGTTTTTCAAAAAAATTTATACCGTTGCACTCGTCTTAATTAGACGGTCATTTTAAGATCCCAGAAGCTCAGGTAAAAAAAATTCCGGTAAATAGAATCCGACGATTTATTTTTCTGTAAGAAAACAATGTCCAGAAAATTTTCAAAAAATTCCAGAAAATATAAAAAATCATTCTGAGAAACTTTAATTCTTGACTCAAAGTGATATTCCTTACGGTTTAATCCCAAATCAACGGAATCCGGTGATTAAGTTGACGTTTTCCAGCGAGAAAATAGAAAGTACCCAGAAAATTCTCAAAAATTTCATAAAATGTAAAACATTATTTTGAGAAACTTTAATTCTTAGTTCGAAGTAGGATTTCTTACGGTTTAGTCCCAATAAAACAATTTCCTTAATTTTATCCATTTTACATGCTTCAACAATTTATTGGGTCAAAACCGTAAGAAATCTCATTTTGAACCAAGAATTAAAGTTTCTTATAATGATGTTTTACATATTTTAGTATTTTTTGATAATTTTCTGGGCACTTTTTGGTCTTATCTTTCAGCACTATGTGTTGCAATATTTTGTTGGAAAAATATAACAATTCTGTTGGAACAATATAAGTATTCTATTGGAATAATATAACTATTCTGTTGGAACAATATAATTATTCTATTGGAAGAATATAAGAATTAGAATTATTTTCTAAATAATATAACTAATATAAATTTGAATATACTATATTAAATACTAAGAAAGAAAAATGAAATTTAAGACATAGATAATAAAATTGATTTCGAATAATTGGTAAACTGATTTATTATGTTGGAACAATATAAGTATTATGCTGGAATAATAGAACTATTTTGTTGGAAAAATTGGTACGCTGATTTATTCTGTTGGAACAATATAAGTATTATGTTGGAACAAATGGTACACTGATTTGGAACAATTTCGTACACTGTCAGAACAATGTAAGTAGGAAAAAAAATGTGCCCAAAAAATTATCAAAAAATTTCAAAACATATAAACATCATTTTAAGAAACTTTAATTCTTGGTTCAAAACGAGATTCCTTACGGTTTTGACCCAACAAATTATTGAAGCATGTAAAATGGATAAAATTAAGGAACAAATTTTATTGGGACTAAAACGTAAGAAATCTCACTTTGCCCGAAGAATTAAAGTTTCTCAGAATAATGTTTTACATTTTCTAAAATTTTTTGAAAATTTTCTAGGCAGTTTTTCGCCAGAAAACGCCCACCCGGTTTCCGTTCATCGGAATTTTTTTTACTTAAGCTTCAGGGATCTTAAAATTACCGTCTAATTTAGACGAGTCTAATAGTATAAAAATTTCAAAAAACGAGGTTAGAAATGGCGGGAAAATGTATTTTAAAGAAAAAAAATAAAACAATTTTCTCTATCTTTTTTTCCTTTTATTTACAAATTTGCCACCTTATCATTTTCAATTATCATCAAAACTACGTAGTTTTGTTATGTCACACAATAAGCTCCTTATCACATCGGATCTCACCCGTATATATTTATATGTGTGTGTGAGAAATGTAATTTTACTATTTATCAAATTAAATCAAATATTTTACTAATTTATCCTTCAAACTCATAATCAACACAAAAATAAGGGTAAATTGCTCTTTTGTGCATAATCTCAACGGGTAAATTACACCCATGGCCACTCGACTTTACCTATTTTTACATTATGGCCACTGAACTTCATTTCTTTCCATTATGGCCACTCAACGTCTCAAAACGACCGTTGACAGCTAAAAGTAAAAAATCCAAAGCATTAATTATATTCTAAGGAACTTTAATTCTTGAAAATTTTCGTTTTGAGGTCATTTAGATGTTGTTTGGTTAGGAGAGAGAAAGTGAATTTTTAGAGAGAGAAAGCTCCAAAAAATGTGATTTTCGAAAATAAAAAATGTGGTTTCATGGTAAATGTCGTTCTGAACAACTTTAATTCTTGAATATTTTCATTTTGAGATCGTTAACGGTCATTTTGAAAAGTTAGTTAAAATTGAGTGGCCACCGGTGTTAAAAAATGTAAAGTTCACTGACCATACCGGGAAGAAATAAAGTTCAGTGGCCATAATGTGAAAATGAGTAAAGTTTAGTGGTCATGGATGTAATTTACCCTAATCTCAACCCTGAACCCTGTTTAAAACGACACCATTTTGAAGGGTAAATTACACCCATGGCCACTGAACTATATTTCTTAAACATAAATTACCATTTTACCCATTTTCACATTGTGGCTACTGAACTTCAATTCTTTCCGGCATGGCCATTGAACTTTACATTTTCTTACATCGGTGGCCACTGTGACCGTTGACTAGATTTTTTCAACCGTTGACTCCCCTTTTAACCGGTTATCTCTCTCATTTCAACCTTCTAAAACATAAATTACCATTTTACCCATACTTTCTCTTTCTCTGTTTCTTTCTCTCTCATCTCTGGTTTTAGATCTTTCTTCACACTGTAATACCAAACAAAGCCACTGAATTTGTGTTTAGGTAATCGATTGCAAGTGCGTTCATCAACAGCTAGCCAAATCCAATACCGTCTTTCCTATGTCTTCTAAGCTATTTGCACTCGCTTCGAAAGTTATGATTCTGCGCGAGATCGAGAAAAGTAAAAAAGAAGAGTCAAATGTAGTCAACGGTCATGGTGGCCACCGGTGTAATAAAGTGTAAAGTTCAGTGGCTATAATATGAAAATGGGTATAGTTCAGTCGTCATGGATGTAATTTACCCCATTTTGAATGATATAATAAAACCTCCACCTTGAAGTCCCACAATAGCCCACTTATTGTTGGGAAATAAAATATAAATATATAAAATTAAAGACAAACATAAATAATTAATAAAAATAACATTGGTAATTTAACATAATTCACCTTTAATTTTGTGTTACTTTAAGATCAAGCTCGAGAACTAATTCTTCCACTATAAAATAACAGTTGTACAAATAGAACGTTCTTTAGACAATTTTTTAGAATTGCAACAATATGATATAAATTCCAAATATTAGCACTTACGTATAAAAGTACTCCTAAAATAATAGTAACTATCAAATCCTAAATTAATAACACTACCCTCTCCAAAGTTAAATCGCCTAACCCGAGAAACTCTCTCAAAAACTTAAAAGCTCTCTGCAAATATGATTATTTGCACTCACCTTGGATTTTTCGTTGTTTCAATCTTAGAATCTTCTTCTCCTCCTGGAGCCTAGAGGTTTCAGGGGTAAATTACATATGTGGTGTATAATCTTTACCAGTTTTCACACTTTGGTGTACTACCAAAAAATTCACACTAAAGTGTACAACCTTCTAGTGACCTCACACTAAAGTGTACAGCAAGTAAAATGACTGGTCAATGTAAGTCAATGTTGCCACATCAGCATTTTGACACTTTAAAAATAAAAAATTCACTCCCCTAATATAAAATTACTAAAATACCCTCATTCATTCCAAATTGACAAAAAAAAAAAAAAAAAGTTAGAACTCACCCCTCTCTTTCTTCATTTTCTGTATCTCATCTTTCTCCTTTTCCATTTCTCTCTCTCAAAGCTTTCAATCTCTCTCATTCGATTTCGTTCTCCAGGGCAGGGGAAATAGAAAAAAAAAAATTAGAAGCAAAAAAATCTTTTAGAGAGAGATTGAAAGCAAACCCAAACTTCGCAGCAATCTCATTTAGCATACCAGCAACATCTACCCCTAAAGAATCAAATCACTACCCATTTACATTTCTTTCTTCTTAAATGTATATACGCTTGAATCATAGTAAATCCAAAAAAAATAATGAAAAAGCCATGTTCTTTTAGTTCAATTGAAATTGGTAAAATTGCAGTCAAACATTCATTATTTAACCGATTTTCAAAATAAACATAATCGGTGGGAGATGAGGAAGCGGTGTAAGCAACAGGGAGCAGCCTTCCGTTGCGGTGGAGGAGATAGCATCTTGTAAGGCCAGTAAATGAACGCTGAGAAAAGCGAGAACTAGAGAGTGATGATGACAAAGAAGAATGAGAGAAAGAACGAGAGAATCTGCGTTGGAACCAGAGAGTGCTGTTTTAATCTTCCATTGAGAAAGACAATGGATATTTTAGATTTTAGAGAGAGAAAGGAGGAAAAAAATCTGCTCTCTCATATGTCCTATCCCCTTCCCTATCTCCCTTTTATTTTTTTTACATGTGTGATGGTACTCCTAATCAACTTAATAAATTTTAACATTTGTTAACCATGACTTAACTCTAATTTAGTTAACTAAATCTTTCACTGTCTTTCTCTTTCTCTAATCTTTTGCACTGTCTTTCTCTTTCTGTGAACATCTCCATCCAATTGATCTTTACATAGTTCATCCTTCCATGTTTTTCTCTTTATGGATCTCATCATAAAATCTCTCTTAAATTAATTGATCTCTCTCTTCTAATTTTTTTTCTCTTTAGATCATAAATCATTGGAATTTCATTCTGGGTTTTTCCAATTTCATTCTCTGGTTTTTCCGATTTCATTCATTAATTCAAACAATAATCCATCACACTTTAGGACTGATTTTCTCCAATATGAAATTGTGTTTGATTAAGGAAGGGAATGCTTGCAATCCGTTGTGGCTGAATTGGATATAGGTTTTGGTTTTTTGTTATTCTTTTTTTTTTGGTTTTTTTGCTGTTTGTGAGCTTGATAGTCTGGGTCCTTAATTGTTTGTTCTGGTAATTAACGGTACTTGTTATTCATCAAAAAAGGAAACAAATTGCAGCCCTTCAAATCTACTTTTATAAGCACAAATTAAAGTACAGACTAATATTAAACAAGAAAAAAGACACAAGAAGAAGAGAAGTAGAGGAAACTATTTGCTTATTCTCATGTATTGATGTATTGTTCAGAACAAATTTCACAGCAACTTTGGCCATGGAAGAATCATAAGGTAAAAAAAGCAACAGATAAAAGTGATTCCGGAACAGATCACGGGCGGGAAAAGCGGAAAACAAAATTTGCTGTGAAAGACATTAGAAGAAGAAATACATGAGAATAACTCAATTAAAAGAGAAAGAAATTGTAATTGGAAGAAACAGAAAAAGAAATTGGAAGAGGAAGAAGTCTGCCAATGGATAGAGAGAAGTTGAAGCCTGGGCGTGCTGAAGGAAGTAACTACAGTTTTAACTCAATTAAAGTTAACTCGTGTTTAATAAAAGTAAAAAGAAATTAAGCATGACGCATGTTAAAAACTAAAAGGGAGACAGGGAAGGGGATAAGGCGGACAACAGATTTTTTTCCGAGAAGGGAAGAGTCAGATAAAGGGATTGGTTTTGGAGAGAGAAAGATAAAATGGAGATAGAGGAGAATGGTAAAATAGATATTTTTCCTCGGCCTAGGAGAATGAAATGGAAAGAAAGAGAGAGAGAGAAGAGGGAGTGAGTTCTACTTTTTCAATTTGGAAATGATGAGGATATTTTAGCAATTATATATTAGGAATGTGATTTTTTTTTATTTTTAAATTGGTCAAAATGTTGATATGGCAACGTTGACTTTCATTGATCGGTCATTTTTTACCGGCTGTATATTTTAGTGGGAGGTCATCAGAAGGTTGTACACTTTAATGTGAATTTTTTTTTGGTTGTACACCAAAATGTAAAACATGTAAATGTTGTACACCACATATGTAATTTATCCGAGGGTTCAGGAAAGTTGTTTTGGAGACTCTCAAATTATTCCCTATTACATATATAATAAGGATCGTTACACAAAGATTTTGTGTTGTTAAAGCAAGTTCTCACCATTTTATATATACAGATACGTCCCAAAAAAAAAGAGATGCTTTGGTACCAATTTAAACCTTTTATTTTTTAATTTTTTATGAATTAAGGTTAAAATGGACTATACATTTTAGTCAAAATTAGGTATTAATTTAGTTTGGAAGTTGATAATATTTTGATAAACTAATCTAAATATCAGTTTTAATTTCTAAAAATTTGTTAAATTTAGATTAATTTATCAAAAATTACCAACTTCAAAACTGAGTTGATATTCAAACCTCAATTTGGGCAAAAATGATATTATTTACCAACTCTAGGGACAATTTTAATCTTAATTCTTTTTTGGTTTAGTAATCAATAACCCTTTGAATTTGGTTCAAAAAGTCGATTGACCTCCTGAACTTGGCTCAAAAAGCCGATTGGCCTTTAAACTTGCAGAGTGTTTCGTTACCCTCATGAACTTGCTTAAAATGACTTATATATCGGCCACCTTATTTTATTTAAAATGACTTATTAGCCTCCTAACTTTCTTACATTGATTTATTGATCTATTGAATTTGTTTAAAGTGATTTATATTTCAATTTCTCAAAAACCAAATTTGTACTTGTTTCTGCCTTTTCGAATTGGTGCGAGTGTGCCAGTAATTTTGTCAAAAAATTACAAAAGTATGAAATCTGACTTCTAAGTAAAACATTATGTAAGCTAAAATGACGAAAAACCTAAAGGTTCGCAATTAAATCTATGGAAATGAGATTAATTGAAGGAAACAATACCGAATTGAAAAATAAATGCTTGAAATTGAAATTGAAATTGAAATTGAAACTGAAACTGAAATTGAGAGTTTACAAACTTAGGAATTGAAGGCATAAGGCTTGGAATTGAAAAGGAAATTGTAAGGCTAAAGATTGAACTAGGAATTGACAAATAATTGAATTTGAGAAAGAAATTGTATTAAAATTGAATAAAAACTTACAAGAATTGAATGAATGAACAATGGAGAATCATTGGAACAAAGTAAACTAACGTGAAAAATTGCTAAATTAACGTTGAAAGCTCAATTTTGAGTCTGATTTGCGTGTTGTGTAGTCCTGCTTTGTGTAAAACCTTCAATTTATAGTGTAAATGATCTCCTCATAACTGACCTCAACTTCCTTTTCCACTGTTGTCCGAAAATGGTAAGGTTGGAGCATGTGAAAGTTTGAACCTTTTATATCAGTTGAGCTTAAATTGTGATCTAATTTGCTAATTGGATGTTTATTTCGCTTAATTTGATGTCTATGATTGTGTTTTAGCCAAGAATCATGCATGAATAAAAGAAAAAATTTCATCAACATATATGAACATAATTTGTTTGATGAAATGTTTGAATGAGTAGGAATCTTGAAATACATGTCTACGTGCTTCCAAAAATTAACCAAAATCTCAACTATGTGTGGCAACCAAAATCTCAACTATGTGTGGCAACTTGGTCAAATTTTTGGCAATTTTTAGTTTTTAACAAATCAACAAGTTTTTTGTGCACCAATTCTAGCGATAATAAACCTATAGGTTATGGGATCAACAACATAACCCAAAACACTTCAAAACAGCCTCATCCCCTAATGATTTATAACAATATGGTCTTTGTTAGGGAAAGAAAATTCCAATGAAGATTGATGACCCTAACTTGTGTTTAGTGAGATTAGGAACCCTCACAAAACAACCTAATTTAGCATAAAAAAAAAGGCTTAAGTATATCCCCGAAACAGCTTTGGTTCATTAGAGCATTCGAGTCTATTTTTTTCTTTAGACTAAATTTTCAAAAGCCTAAAAAGCACTTTAAGTGATTCAATTGATTAGAATGATGCACTAAAACAACTAAGAATTGGTAAAATTAAAAATGCCGAAAAACATGTTTAATGTATAAGTCGGCTATAAGTTAGTCTCACAATACATTTAAGTGCGTTTTTTAGTTGACTGGAAGTTAAAATGAAGTTCAAGAACTTGGAGATTGAATTCAAAAACATAGGATTCCAAGAAGAGTGGACTTGACATATTTACTAAAGAATGATCTCTAGATGACAAAATTGGAGTTTTTGGATCCCGAATTCAACCTGAACCTTTAATTTATCATCGATACACCAAATGAGGTCATTCCCATATTTTTTCCGAGGCTAAAAGTATTAAATTTCATAATTAAAACACATTAGTCTCGTCTTAAAAAATGAGCAGTTTTTTGATAAAAAAACTACTATTTAAAGTAAATTGAGATTAGGACTTGAACTTTTGCATATAATGATGATGAGATAACTTGGACAAATATAAAATCAGCCTTTTGAGAGGTTAAATAGGAGAAAATGAACAACATACTGCCAGAAAACATCAAATATGTAATTTTTCGATTTTACCGAACAATGCACATTCGGAAAAAAAAAAAGAACTTCGAGACTTTAATTTTTATGTTAACTTTTTTAATTTTAAATAAAATATTAAATAACAAAAAACTAAAAAAACATTAAACTATCAAACGTATTTTTCAAAATATTTATTTTATTTTATTTTGGTACATTTTTTATTAATGTTATTTTGTTGATCCATTTTTAATTTTTTTAAAGACATTAATATAAATAATATTAAAATATATATGTTTTTCCATCCTACATATTTTATATTATTATTTTTACATAGTATAATTCATATTGTAATTGTAGGGTTAGACTATGTTTACTTTGTTTTTGACAAAGTAAGCCTTAATTATATAAAAAAAAATGTAAATCTGATTGATCCCGACTAATCTCCAAGGGTTCTGTCCATCCGACTAGCATATCGTCTTTTACAACCTTGATTAAACTAACTTTTATAATTACAAATTTGAGTAAGAACATTTGGTAATTTATCAATTTGGTCTGAATCTCTACATGTTAGGTTGAAGAAAATAATTAATTATAAAATCGGTCCAAATAAAAATAAGAGTGTAATAGTTGTATCACGTGAAGTTATAGTAAGTTAATCATGTCAATTTTATTGGAAATATTTCATGGTCAAACAAATCACAATAAAATATTTATATTCGATTAAACCAAAACAAAGTAATCCAACATATCAAAGAATTGGATTACAATAATAATGACAACAATATCAATAAAATAAAGATTATACTGGGGTTCAGAATAGCATGTGGATTTGTGGATTAAAGCACGCTGAATTGCGTTATCCTTTGAGAGAAAACGGTCTGTCTGCACTGAGTAATTATCGATTACGTCTCTCTCGCAAGATACACTTTAATCTGCCGAAATTCGTATGTGCAACTAAGAATTTTCCGAATTGATTATTCTCAATATGCTCAAATAATAATAATTAAAATAGAGAAATAACATATTAGCTTATTTAGACAAAACCACAAAAATGAAGTTTCTTAAACTGTTATTGAGCAAAACAAAAGGTGTATACAAATTCGTTGGAAACAAGAGTTATTTATAGTAGATTTTGGTAATAGTTATAAGCAAAAAAAAAAAAAAAAACTTAGGAAAATAAGTAGGAGAAAGAATAGGCACTGAACTAATCTTTACTAAGTCAAATAATAATAATATTAATCATAAAAACTCCAACATAAACAAGTTTAAAAAGCAAACGTAAAGCTTTATAAATTCAAATGAACAATTAACTTTTTCAACAAAGTTCACTAAGCCTTGTTTTTTTATACTTTATTTGCTTCTTCTTTTTTTCACTATTTATTGATGAAATAGAGGGGAAGACCCGTTAAAATTTGGGCTCAAAATGTGCCATTGACCAACGGATTTTAGCCTAATATTTCTCCTTCTTTCTTTCTTTCTTTATTTTAGATTAAAGTTCAATATCAATTTCTTTTTCTTTGTTTAAAAGGCGGAGAAGGTGAAAGCACGCGCGTCTTTGGATAATGGTATGTTTGCTTTCATCTCTTTATTTTTGTTAAACTCGAATGAATAGATTAATGTTTGATCATTGTTGTATCTATTTTCAACACATACTATATTTTATGATATCGTCAGATATTAATATAAGATCTATAATTGAATTTTAACTATCAGTTTGAACTGTCGGTTAAAACAGCTTTACGATATGGTATCAAGTCCTCTAGAACCAAACGGCTGTGGGGTATGTCAGAGATTTTATTGTAAAAATTAAAATTACATGCACTTCAATAGAGTTTTCGATGCTCAAACTTCCCCGATTCTCTTAGATCCGTTCTTGAATATAATTAAAAAAAAATTAGCATTAACATGCACTGAGGTTTATGCATGCTTTAAGCTACACAGGTTATGTAATTAAGGGAAAAATAACATATATACATTGATTGATTGATGATTTCGTATTGATTGTGTGGAGAATATAAACATATATCACTTGTTATAGATCCAGTTTGTCCTACTGATCAGTCGTCAAGGAAAAGTCAGATTAACTAAATGGTATTCCCCATATTCCCAGAAGGAAAGATCTAAGGTAATTAATTACTATTTTTACTCTTCTTAATTAAATTACCTCAATTTGATTATCTTATATTTATTATTAAGTAATGAGTTTAATTGTGATTAATTAGGTGATCCGGGAGCTAAGTGGAATGGTGATAAATCGAGGGCCAAAGCTCTGTAACTTTGTGGAATGGAAAGGATTTAAGGTCGTTTATAGAAGGTAATTAATAGATTTAAAAAATAATCATAATTTTGGAATATCTATAAATATGAAAAGGAAATGAATTACTTAATTAATTAATTACAGGTATGCAGGGTTGTATTTTTGCATGTGCATCGACGAGAGTGATAATGAATTGGAAGTTCTTGACATCATTCACCATTTTGTTGAGATCTTGGATCGCTATTTCGGCAGTGTAAATATACTTTTTTTTTTTTTTTTTTTTTACTTTTTTATTTAATAAACAAATACTGACGTTTTTTGCTATGAATATTTTTGTTTATCTCTTGACTAATATTTTATTATTATTATTATAAATATACAGGTTTGTGAGCTGGATTTGATCTTCAATTTTCATAAGGTATTTCTTTTATAAGTATACAGTATGTAAGTTTAAGTTATTAAGAAGGAGTAATTGTAATTAATAAAAAAGAACAGGCTTATTATATATTGGACGAGATATTGATAGCGGGTGAGCTTCAGGAATCAAGCAAGAGAACAGTAATGAGGCTGATGAATGCACATGTACGATACCCCTCTCTCTATATCTGAATGGGTTAAAGTGAAAAAATAACTAACATTTTGGATTAGGAATAATTTTACTCATAACATTTAAAATGGTGTAATTTTACCCATAATGTTGGTAGTCAAGAGCAATTTTATCCCTAATGTTGATAATTTGGGTTAATTTCAGACACTATTATAAAATACATATATTTTGTTTCTTATTTTATACCAATTACATATCTGTTAGTTCTAAAAAAAAGATTTCATGTTTTTATCATTTAATAATAGAATTTGAGATTAATATTTATAAATTCGGTGAATTTTTTGAATTTTTTTTATCCAATTCATACAAAGATAGTATTTATTATTATTATTTTTTCACATCTCAACATATGTTTGTGGTTTGTTACTGATAAAATGATGCATGTGTCAAATGTATATGACAAAATTCATGACCAAGAAGACAGTTTGATGAATTATTTCTCAAATTGATCCAAATTATCAACGTTGTAGGTAAAATTGCTCTTCACTTTTAATGTTAGGGGTAAAATTGCACAATTTTAGACGTTAGGTGTAAAATTGCTCCTGATCCAAAACGTTAGGGGTATTTTTGCACCATATATATATATACTAATTATAATAAGGGCAAAGTACGAAAAAAATGCTCGTGGTTTACCTTATTTACAAATAGAGGTCTGTGGTTTAAAAGTTTGTAAATAGAGGTATGTGGTATGCTTTTTTTACAAAACAAAGTATTTAAAATTAAACTTTTAAGTAATTGATGACAATAAGAGTACCTTTTTTAGTTTTTTTTTCAATTATATTTATATATTGACAAAACAAAGATCCCAAAATCAAATTGAAACGGTGTAAAATAAATTTAAATATCAATTTAGTTCATAAACTGTCAGATTAGTAAAAAACTTAAAATTCCACCATATTATTTATTATTTCGATTTAGGAAGTTGTTTTTTCGGGAGTTATGTTTTGCTGATATGTAATAATAATTTTTTTAAAAATAAAAATGTCTTTAGTTATAATCAGAACTTAACTGTGTAATTGTAATACTTTGTTTTGTAAATAAAACATATCACAAACCTTTATTTGTAAACTTTTAAACCACATACCTCTGTTTGCAAAATGGGCAAACCACAGACATTTTTTTCGTACTTTTCCCTTATAATAATTACTTTTTCCGTTCTGAATTATATGTTGTTTAAGGGAGGAAGAAAATTTTAAAATTTTGAATTATAATTTGTTTACTCAATTTTATTCATTTTTTCAATTTTACTCTTATTTAAAAAAATCTTCTAATAACGCATTTTTTAAAAAATATAAAAAATTTATGAGAAATATTAAAAAATAACAGAGAAAAGATCACGTCATTTTTTTAAAGGAATTAATCAATTAATCAAGTAAGAGAACCAAAACAAATAATGTCCTGCCGTCAAAGCGGAGCAGAAAAAACGATAAATTCGCTAGCATTGGAAATGGCATGCTGTGCAACGATATGTGCACCTCTATTCGCTAGATGATCACGTCAATTTCTAAATTTAAATATTTTAATTAAATTGTAATTAATGAAAAACCGTGAATATTATAGATTATAATATAACATTACCTTTGAGTGACTTTAATTAAAAAAAAAAATGTGTTAGAAAGAAGTAGTCGTTACCAATTGAGATATGGATTGAATTGAAATTAATTGTGGGAATGCAGGACTCGTTAGTGGAGATGGCTAAGGAGCAGGCTACTTCTATCAGCAATATGATTGCTCAAGTCACTAAGTAGCTACAATCATTTAAATTTAATTAATGAATTGATAGTACTTTCTTTTTCTTTTTTACTTTTTTTTTAATTAATTGTATATGTTAATATTGTTAGATTAATCCAAAAATAAAAATAGATATAAAAATATGCAACAATAATAAAACTGTATTTATAAAAATTAAGTGAAAGAGTACCAAAATTTATAAAATACTTATAAATCGTTCGAAAGAATGGGAGTAGAGAAATTTGAAGTATGTATAACAGTCTCTTTAAAACAAACTAGATATGTACCCCACACATTGCGCGGAATATATATTATAGAAAAATATTTTAATTATTTTGTTAAAAAATTAAGGTACCACTACAAAAATAATTTCACATTTGTAATCTCATTTTTTTTTATTAATTCTTATTTGGGCCTATGAAAGTATACCAGGGAAAAAAATTCAAAACTTCAATTCTTTTTTCAGAATATTAAATATCAAACACTTATTATTACATGTGTGGGTAATTAATGAACATATAGTTCTATTGAATTTTAATTTATCATATTTTATCTTGATTAAGAAATTTTGAAGAGTTACAAAAATTTATAAAATTATATAGTTAATTTTAACAAAAATAAATAAAACAATTGATAGTTTTTTTTTCTTGAAGAAAAAATAACTCATAGTTAAACTTACATTTTAGACATATTTTGGTGGAATGACATTTGAAACTTTTTTTAATTATTATCAAGTACATAATTGAAATAAAAAAGATATGAATAAACATAAAATAACATGACAAAATGTTTTTGAACTTCACTTAAATAAAGATAACATCAGTAAAAAAAATTAAATCATCCCCACTGATGACTGTTTTTCGATTCAAAAAGTAAAGGGTAAATTCCAAAAAAAAACTATGTGGTTTGATGTTGTTCCAAAAAAACCCTTGTTGTTTGTTTTTACAAAAAAAAAAGGACCGTGGTTTCGCCGTTACCCGAAAAACGGAAAATGGGTTAACAGTGTTAAAAATGCTGACGTGGCGAAGGGTAAAATTGGAAATTCCAATTTTTTTAATTTTTTTTAATTTTCTTTTATTTTCTCTTTTTCTTTCCTTTCTTTCTTCTTCTTCACCGTCTATTTCTCTCTCTCCCCGCAAATCCTCCACCGCTCTTTATCGACCGGCCGATGAGTTCTTCTACAAAGGTCAGTTGTTGCCTCTTCATCTCTCTCCTCGTATCTCTATGGTCTGTTCTCTCCTTCTAGCTTCCTCCAGCACTTCCTCCTCCTCCGATACTACCACCACCGCTTCTCGTGACTCCACTGGAAGCTCCAATGACTCCACCTCTTCCTTCGCCAGCGATTTCGTCTTGCTCGGTGATTGCGATTCTTCTAGACCGAGTTCCGTTACTGAAGATGATGAGTTCCGGCGGATTAACAACTTCAATTACAATTCGAATCAGATCAAGAAGGGGAGTAAATACTTCTCGCTCTCGAGATTCTCTTCTGTGTTTAAGAAAGAGCCGAAGATTAACCGCGAAAATGATGTTGTCACCGGTTCTTCTGTGAAAAGGATGAGCGCCACTGCGAAGGAGGTTATAAGGAAGTAAATGAAGAAAGTGAAGCCGTTGCAGAAACAACAGCAGCAAAAAATGGAAAACTTAAATCCATTGCCGACGGCGGTGACGACGATATTCACAAAACAAGATAGATCTGATGTAGTATCTGTGAAGAACGGGGGAAAAGATAGCAATGGATTCGATCTCCAACTCAAGCTGTCCGTCGTCGATGCGATCATCTCCAACTCATTCCGGTGTGCTTTCTAGAAATGGATTCGTGAGTTCAAAGGTCGGCGGCGGAATGTGTTATGCAGATAACAGTTCATAAATGGAGGAGTTCTTAGAAGAAGAAGAACAAAGAAAAATAAAAAATTAAAAAAAATTAAAAAATTTGGAATTTCCAATTTTACCCTTCGCCACGTCAGCATTTTTAACATTGTTAAGTCATTTTCCGTTTTTTGGGTAACGGCGAAACCACGGTCCTTTTTTTTGTAAAAACAAACCACAAGGGTTTTTTTGAAACAACATCAAATCACAGAGGTTTTTTTTTGAATTTACCCAAAAGTAAATTGTGTACCATATTTCAAGAAATTCATATAACCAGAAGTTATATGTTTAATTAGTGTCATAAGAAAAAAAAAATGTAAAAACACACTTGTTAAAAGCTTCCTGCCTCTACACAATAAATAAGATAATATTGCTTTTCTTAAATGTTTGTTTTCTTAAATATATGAAAATAATAATAATAATAATAATAATAAATCAAATAACAATAATAGAAACATTTTTATGAGTTTGTATATAAGGTTTACAATTGAGATGACATGCTTGGTTTCCTATATTCTCTTGGCAATATCTCTAAACGGGGAATTGATATACTGAAAACCTATAGTAAAAATCTAAGTTAGAATCAAATCTTAACCTTTTGAACATAAAAGTAAATTAGACGATTATAATGAAAACCACAAACATTAAACAAATTTATTCAAGAGTTATCTAACAAAAACAAACAGATATAATAAATCTAGCATTTTTTCCAAACATGGACTATCCCAATTTTCTCAAAATCTAAGTTGCCGAGACTGTGAGCAATATCGAAGGTGCAAACCAAAAACCACCTCAAGGACCACCCATATTCAACATGACATCAATCATGGCAAGTATGGAGAAGTAAATCAGCCAATTTCTACATGGGTTTGCACAAACCATGAAAGAGAGTCATGAGGCTATGTGTAATACGATGCAAGCTAGCAACGAAGCCATGCTTAAAGCTAACAATGAGGCGGTAGCCAATTCCATTAAAGTCTCATCCCTTGAGGAGAGAATTGTCGATCTAAACGGAGAGATATGCAAAATCCCAGAAAAATATGCCGAGCTGTTTTCACAAAAATCAACATCCCAAGGACCGGCAGACAATGGAAAGGGAACACCGATCTCAGGTGCCGGTGAAAGGTACATCCCGCCACCAACTCGAGAAGAGAACCTCAGGTTCAATGAGCGCGGCGATAGGATCAGCCCAGATCCGTTCAAGTCCCACCACCACCTCAACAATATTTTAGGTCTCATACCGGGCCTAGTAACCATGCCGAATATTACGAGGAGAGCTATACTCGTAATATGGGGGCAATTGGAGAGGAACCAGCTTTCACCCACAACGGACTATACACACGCGTATGGAGCCCACCAACAACTTAGGAGAGGCCCAACGCATAAAAAACATCGTCCAAGAAATTTATGGGCCAGCCGTGAGGGAGGTGTACCGACCCGAGTTCCAAAAACCGTATCCACGGCAGTATGATCAACTATATCCTTTACCTCATAATTTTAGAGTCCCTGATTTTACTTTGTTTTCAGGAGAAGAAGGGCAATCCACTATAGAGCATGTGGCACGTTTCACCTTTCAATGCAGTGGTTTGAGCATGGATATGAACTTCGACATGTTGCGCTTACGCTTATTCCCAGGATCACTAACAGGACCAGCGTTCTCTTGGTACACCACATTGCCTTCAGGGTCCATTCATGGTTGGGAACAAATGGAAAGGCTTTTCCATAGCCAATTCTATCGAACGGAGCCCGAGGTTTGTGTTGCGAAGTTGTCTCGAATGACGCAGCGACATGGGGAATCAGTTGAAAATTTTATCAACCGATTCAAAAAGATGCGACATCGATGTCGAATCAATATCCCGAGGTTGAATTTGTAAAGATTGCCCAACGTGGACTAGAATTCGAAAACCGAAAGAAATTTCAGGGAATCGATTTTCACGACTACTATGAATTGGTGGCCAAGGTTTCAGAGTACGAGGAATTGATGAGGGAAGATCATCGACGCAAGAAGAACTCTATGGGAAGCTTCAAGGGGATGTACAAACACATGAGGTATCCATCGCCGACTTAACAAACACCGGATCTCGAACATGTCCCGTGTTGTTAAAAAATCCCAAAACACCAGAGGTAGTCAAAAGGATTCCAACCACCCAATATACTTTTGACGTCTCAAAGACGGAAGAGATTTTTGATTACTTATTAAAAGAGCAGTTCATCACATTACTGCCTAGACATGTGATCCCATCCAAAGAGGAAATATGCGGACGAGATTACTGTAAGTATCACGACAACTGGAGCCATAATACTCAAGCTTATTTTGGTTTTAGAAATGTCGTGCAGGATAGGATTAACCGCGGGATACTCCAATTCCCGAAAAAGAAGGAAAGCATGCTGATCGATGATGATCCATTCCCGGTAGCCAACATGATCAATGCCACTTCACTAGTGTGGGGGGGGCAAAGGAAAGCAACAATGCAACCTGAGGGCTCGACAGATATGGGTACCAAAGGTGAGGCTAGCTAAGTTGGAGGAGAGTTCAAGGCAATCACAAAATGGAAAGAAAAAAGAGGTGCAACAACAACGACCGCGTTTCGTGACACCTTCAAGCACGTCGCCCATCGATCAATGGCAATTAAATAACCATAAGAAGTTCCCAAGGCCTCTCTCAAAAAATGCGAAAAGAAGATTAAGGAAAAGAGAGGCAGAAAAGAGAAGCAGTCAAAAGGAATCACCCAGCGTTAACTCTAATGATACGAGAGGAGGAGGAAAAAACCAAGAGAAAAACCTCCAGATTTGGGTTGGAGATTTCATCATACGGATAGATTGTGCAGCTACCTCTTTAATCTTACCTTCGGATTTTAGAGGTGAAGACACCAAGAAGGAAGTCCCCAAACTCGAGCATAAGGAGCAAGAAGACACAATACTAAAGGCATTAGGTGAAAGGGGTATGAAGAGGGTTTACTTTGACAAGCCCACTCCAAGGATGACTCGCCATATCAAACCTTTATACGTCAAGGCTCATGTAGATGGCAAACCGATCTCTAGAGTGCTCATCGACAATGGATCAGCCGTTAACATCATGCCAATGAAGATGGTCCTAGCCCTAGGAAAATCGGAGGAAGATATAATCTCATCAGAGGTGTCAGTTTCAGCCTTCACGGGAGAAATTGCGAAGACATACGGTGTCCTACCTTTGGAGCTCACTGTTGGCTCTCACACCGCCATGGCTGCTTTCTTCGTGGTAAATTCAACTGCGAGCTATCGGGCACTTTTGGGGAGAGATTGGATTCACTCCAACTCATGCATCCCCTCGTCATTGCACCAACTTCTTCTATTTTGGAAGGGAGACGATGTGGAAGTTATTCGGGCGAACGAGAAGCCGTTCGAAACCTACTCAGATGTGGTCGAAGCCAGACTTTACGAGGAATCTGTTGGCCCAATCCGAGATTGGTCCAATTACAAAGAGCAATCATGTGGCGAAGAGATTAAGAATATCTTAAAGCCAACGACAATCATGCCTCATCGAAGGCCATTCCATAATGAACCAATAATTGAAGAAATCCCATGATTAAGACAACATCGAAAAAAGAAGCGGTAGCTTCAGCCGCTATATCAAAACTGAATGCACAACAACTAGCGGAGAAACTGTACCAAGAAAACGACATGAGGGTCTCAGAAGTCGAAACCCCTAAGGGAACAACAGAACTAAATCCTTAAGGAGAAGAAATCCGATTACAAGATCTGAAAAGGGCAACCCCAAAGTTAGAAGATGAAGGTTCCATGGCAGTCGATCCTCTAGATGAAGTAAATCTAGGAACAGAAGAGGAGCCTCGGGTTACATTTGTAAGTAGCTTACTACGCCCAACATTAAAAGAATCCATTATCAGTTTGCTTCATGAGTTCAAAGACTGTTTCGCTTGGAATTATGATGAAATGCCCGGTTTGAGCAAAGACGTAGTGGAGCATAGATTGTCGATCAAACCAGAATTCAAACCCTTCAAGCAACCAACGAGGAGGATGAGCAAAGAGTTTGAAGGCAAGGTGAAGGAAGAGATAGAAAAACTTTTCAAGGCTAAATTCATCAGACCAGCAAAGTACGCGGTATGGCTATCTAACATCGTGCCTGTAGTGAAAAAGAACGGTAAATTACGCGTATGCGTAGATTTCCGCGATCTAAATCTAGCTACGCCAAAAGACATCTATGTGATGCCTATAGCCGATATGTTAGTAGATGTTGTGTCTAAAAATGAATTGATATCTCTTTGTGATTGCTATACGGGATATAACCAAATCCCCATCGCCGAAGAAGACATTGCAAAAACGGCATTTCGATGCCCAGGGTCAATTGGCACTTTCGAATGGGTCGTCATGCCATTCGGTTTAAAAAATGCCGGCGCCACATACCAAAGAGCGATGAATGCCATTTTTCACGATTTACTAGGCACCTCCATGGAAGTATACGTAGACGACATCGTTATTAAGTCCAAGCGAGAAGCAAAACATGTCGACCATTTGAGAAAAGCTTCGAACGAATGCGAAAGTATAACTTGAAGCTCAACCCACTACAGTGCACCTTCGGGGTCAAAGCAGGGAACTTCCTCGGATTCTTAGTCCATCAAAGAGGAATCGAGATCGATGATAATAAGGCAAAAGCAATCAAAGAAGCACGACCTCCAAAGAATAAAAAAGAGTTGCAACGGTTCTTGGGCCAAGTAAACTATTTGAGACGATTCATATCCAACTTGGCTGGAAAGTCCAGAGCATTCTTAGATCTTTTGAGGCTCAAAGACGAAGAAAGCTTCAAATGGGACGGCAAGCATCAAGCGGCATTCGAAGAGATCAAAACTTACTTTAGTAATCCACTTGTTCTGATGCCACCAAGAGAGGGTATGATGAGTGTCCGGTAGAGCTCTAAATATATATTATGATGAGTGTGTTACGACTATGGATGTGATCTTCCTAAATGCTCTATCTCTACTAGACGCCATTACTTAGGGGCAAGTGTACCCCGTCGTATCAAGTAATAATCTGGTTAAGACCGGGTATCGAATCCACGGGATTTATAACTACAAGTATTAAACGACTCGGTTTTATATGTTATCTAAGCGGTGAATACTTTGAGTTGATTCGGGGAACAACTACAAACTACTCCTAACTACAGGTGAGACAAATTTAGATAACAAAACTCTACGAAATGATATGGATGGCGATAAGTTATAAATATGACAAACAATGACTCCTAATATATATACGGTTAATGATTTACTCTTGCAATGACGACTACGTGTAGTGTGACCGACCCGTGAAGTACTTAGACTACATGGTTCCTAGTCAATGCGTGTCTAATGCTTGGGATCAGAAATTAGGGCCCGTAAGTTCCGTGGCTTGTCAATTCCTACGGTTTCCGAAGCGTCACTTCCGGTAAGGCAACACCTATATGAATCCCTAAAGATAGCCCGAATGGCGTCGAAAATTGCGTTCTCTTACACAATAATCAATTACGAATATCAAAACAAGTAACAAACATCAACACATATATAGAAAAGAAGATTGTGAATCATAAATTATAAATATGGAGAATGTAAATATGAAATACAACCAAGCCTAGTACATAGGAAGAGTACAAGCTAATTAGCAAGTGAAAAGGGAAGAATCCACCCTCGGAACTAGCTAACTGGACTCAAGGCCGTCTCTTAGGACTTGGAGGTGGAACTTTCGAGCTTGGTGAATGGAGGTGGAATGGAACTTTGACGGAATGCCGGAATCAACGGACAAGCTCTCAAGGTGATAGAGTTTTGCTAACTAAAATAGCAAGAACTTAAAATATAAAACTTGTCTCTCAAAAGAGGTCTATCAAATGAGTGCTAGTCACTCTTATTTATACACATCAAGCTAGGGGTAAAATCATAATTTCACAAGGTACAAGCATGGAGCAACATTTTTTTATGCAGATTTCCCATGTAATGACCCATTCCTTCAATAATTTCCTGCATGTGGACCTAATCCGGATCTTATTGTCTCAACCACGCCCCGCGTATAGTGATATACGCCGCGCGTGTTTGAGCTCCTGGCGTTTTATTGCTTGAAATAAACCATTTACGCCCTGCGTATCTAAAACACGCCTCGCGTATCGATGGTTGACTTAGGAGACAATGCAGTCTGACATTTATAATTGGACTCATCATTGCATCTACGCCCCGCGTAAACTGGGGTACGCCCCGCGTATTAGTGGTTGGATCCCACGTGGTGTTTGCGGATAAGGCAATTATTTCTGACTAAGTGTTCCACACCCCGCGTGAAGAGTGATATGTTGAAACACCTTTCCACATAATTTTGATTTGACAAAGTTGTTTAAGTATAAATTATGACACATATTCTAAACACACTAAGTTTAAATGCTTTGATTTATTCTACTAATGTGTTTGTTCAATGTTGAGTATAAATGTTATAAGTCATAAGGATTGGAAGGCCCAAGCCCAATACGGAAGCCAAGGCCCAAGTCAAACAACTCAGTACACTCGGCCCGCGTATGTCAAGACGTTGTCGTTTTGGACAAAAACGCAACTCAGCAAACGGAAGGATCTAGAAGACCTTCGGGAACAACTTCACAATGAAGCTGCTGAGTAGTCTCGACAAAGCGTACAAGACAGCAGCTGGCAAAGGAAAACTTCCAGACAAAGTGTTTCCTCTTTTAGCAAAGTTCAGACGACACAGTATGCTGTCCAGTTGACTTTACCATAAAAGGAGAGACCATCTGCTGTGCTGACCGAGGACAGAAGATACACGATTGTGATTGGCCGAGAGCTCTGTGCAAGTCAGGATGACAACGACACATAGCCGTTTCCCTCCAACGGTTATTTCAAAATTCGAAATGACCGAATGACCAGACGTCTCTATAAATAGTGCCATCACAAGCTTCACAAAACACAGAACTTGATTAAGCCATTACGCTGACCAAATCTCTACAAGTTCTGCAAGCAAGAAGCAAAGCAAAATTCTTACACTACATTTTCATATCTGTGTAAAAGTCTAGAGTGATTGTAAATCGTCTAAAGTGTCTTAGCACATCTTTGTATTAGGACAAAAACACTTATCATTTCTAGAGATAGAAAGGAGAGGCTGAGTACTCGGTTTTAAGTACTCAGCGGAGAGATTAGGATTGAGTAGAAGTATAGAGGAAGGTACTCTTGTCATACTCAATTGCTGATATTGTAAAAGGTTTGAGGCTCTACCTTTAAAGAGCTCAGTAGAGGATTCGAAATCTTGGAAGTGTTCCGGGGACAGGACATAGGCTTAGAAGAAGCCGAACCTGGATAAATCTGCTGAGTGAAGTATTTCTAAACCTTAACTCCTTATTTATATTGCTTGCTTTAAATAATCAAAACTGACCAAGTAAAGAGGTCAAGTTGAGTTGTGCGCGTTGAACGTCTGAGCTCAGGAATAGACTCTAAGTGCTATCTCCTGACTCAAGCTAAGAAACTGACCTAGTCATCTGTTGACTAAGCCAGTATCTTGCTGTTTACTCAGCGCCGCTGTTGAAACCTTTTTCTTTAGAAAAAGAAGTCTGCCTAAATTGCGAAAAAAGTTTAAATAGTTCCTAACCCCCCCTTGGAACTATACTTGCAACTAAACAAGGGACCAACAAGTGGTATCAGAGCTCTCAAGCTCACTATAAAAGGTCTAACAACCTTGAACTGATCCCTACCATGGGCGAAAACAGCACTCGGTTTCTCCCTGGAAACCAAACAACTCAAATACTGCCTGAGGGGCTGTCCATTACTAGGCCTCCCCTATTCTTCGGGTCAAACTATACCTTTTGGAAGAATAGGATGAAAAACTTCATCCAGGCTACAAACATGAGTGCCTGGCTATCTATAGTCCAAGGGCCGTTTGTACCTGTTGAGGTTGTGGCTGGCCAAACAGTTATAAAAAGCTGAGTCCAAATGGACAGAGGATGATCTTAAGAAGCTTCAAAACCATGCTTCGGCTATCAATATGCTTCACTGTGCGCTCGATGCTGCAGAATATAACAAAATCTCAGGTTGTGAGTCGGCACAAGAGATCTGGAAGAAGCTGGAAGTCACCTACGAGGGAACAAACAAAGTAAAAGAATCCAAGGTGAATCAGCAGATGAGACTGTACGAGCTGTTCGAGATGAACAATGATGAGGGCATTTCAGACATGAACGCAAGGTTCACCAACATCATTAATGAGCTCAAGAGACTTGGGAAAATCTTCACTGAGGAAGAACAAGTCAAAAAGATACTCAGGAGTCTTCCAAAAGACTGGCAAGCAAAGAAGACAGCAGTTGAGGAAGCTCAGGATTTAACCACCTACAAATATGACGAACTCATCGGTTCATTGCTGACCCATGAGATATCCATGAAAAACTTTGAGGTGAAGGAAAAATCTGATGACAAGAAGCAGAAGTCACTTGTCATGAAAGCTGACTCCACTGACGGGAGTTCAACTGATGATGAGGAGATGGCCATTTTGACAAGAAAGATGAAGAGGCTGTTCAGGAAGAACGACAAATATTCTAAAAAGCCTTACAAAAAGTTTGATAAGTATAAGGCTGACTCAAGCGACAGCAAATACAGAAAGGAAAGCTCAAAGCCCATTACATGCTTTGAGTGCCATCAAGCTGGCCATATTAAGTCAAACTACCCCACGCTGAGGAAAGACAAGAAGAGTGGGAAGAAGGCAATGGTGGCTACTTGGAGTGACAGTGATGAATCTTCATCAACAGAAACTGAGGCCACCGAGTCAGCGAAGATATGCTTTATGGCTGACGAACTTGCTGAGCCATGCGTCTCTGAGCATGCTGACCCATCCATCGCATCAGATGATGAAGAACAATCAAATGAGGTAATTTCTCTTCCCCAGCTCAGAAACGATATGGTTAATGCCCTGAGTGATCTCTATACACTTGTTAAGAAGTGTAATAAAAAGGTTAAAGCACTCAGCAGGCGCTGTGACGAAGTGGAAGAGGTCAAACTGAGTGACCTCAGATACCTTCTTCAGGACAATTCGACTCTGCATGATAACATGAAGATCATGCATGAGTATGTGTCTGAAGTCCAGTCAGTTTCAAAGAAACTGAGAAAGGACGTCACAACCATCCAGAACCAACTAAAGGTTCCTAAGAAAAATAACATTCCTCTGAGAACTCAGTACCAAGGTACTCAGCAGAGATGGAATCCCCAGCGAAAAGTCCAGTGTGACTTTTGTGGGAAGTTAGGACACACTACTAAAGTGTGCTGGCACGCTCAGCACTGGGGTGCTGACAAGTCAGTAAAAAATCCTAAACAGAAGGTCAGTTGTGACTTCTGTGGAAAGAATGGCCATACTGTCCATGTATGTCGCCATAAAATAAAATATGATGCTATACCTGTTGCACCTAACAAGTCAGGACCCAAAAAGAATTGGGTACCTAAAAGTAACTAGTTACAATGCAGGTAAGCCTAAGATGTGCCGAGAAGTCAAAGATGTGGTATATTGACAGCGCATGCTCAAGGCATATGACGGGTGATGAAACTCAGTTCATCACGTTTGAACGTAAACGAGGAGGGAGTGTAAGTTTTGGAGACAACAAGAAGGGTAAGATAGTAGGCTCAGGAACCATCGGAGGTAATCCTACTATTGAATCTGTCTCCCTAGTCAGCGGACTCAAATATAACTTACTCAGCGTAGTTCAGCTATGTGACAATGGGAGAAAAGTTATATTTGATGCTACTGGATGTAAAATATACGAGGGTAAAACTAATGAGTTAATTTTAACTGCCCCTCGGATAGATAATGTCTTTATGCTAGACTTAGAGAAAAAGTTTTCAAAAACTGTGTGCTTAGTAACAAAGGAAGAAAATTCCTGGCTATGGCACAGGAGACTTGGTCATGTAAGCATGGACCTCCTGGCCAAACTAGCAAGAAAGCAATTGGTTGAGGGACTACCTGAACTTAAATTTCAAAAAGATCAATTATGCCACGCTTGCCAAGCTGGAAAACAAACCAAACAATCTTTTCACAGTAAAAACATTGTCTCAACTAAACGTCCGTTAGAATTACTACACTTGGATCTCTTTGGTCCAGTCCAGCCGCTGAGTCTGGGTGGAAGAAGATTTTCCTTGGTCATTGTAGATGATTTCTCTCGGTATACGTGGGTTATCTTGCTGACCAGCAAGGATGAGACCTTTGAGACATTTTCAAATTTGGTTAGAAAAATTGAAAATGAAAAAGACCTAAAATTAGCTCATATCCGTAGTGATAACGGTGGAGAATTCAAAAATCAAAAGTTTGTTGAATTCTGTGAAGCCAGCGGCATTGACCACAATTTTTCTGCTCCGAGAACACCTCAGCAAAATGGGGTTGTAGAAAGGAAGAACAGAACTCTGGTTGAAATAGCCAGGACAATGCTGGATGAGCATAAGCTTCCAAAGTATTTTTGGGGAGAGGCTGTTAACACAGCATGCTATATTCTTAATAGGGCTCTAGTTAGACCTATACTCAAGAAAACCCCCTATGAACTTTGGAAAGGACGAAAGCCCAATATTGGATACTTTCGTGCCTTTGGCTGTAGATGCTTTATTTTAACTACCAAAGATAGCTTAGCAAAGTTTGATTCAAAAGCTGATGAAGCTATCTTTTTGGGCTACTCAACAAACAGCAAAGCATACAGAGTTTTTAATAAGCGAACTCAAGTTTTAGAAGAATCAATACATGTAGAGTTCGATGAAACTGACCCTGCAGGTAGATACCAGCCGCTGACCGAAGATGAACCAAACTCAGTAACCACCGCTGACTCAGAACCAGCTACTGAGTCATTCACGAAAAGGCTGACCAAGAGTAAGAGTGAACCTAAGATTACTTTTACTGACCCATCTACTTCTGCAGAGATTGTTGAAACAGGAACAGCACAAGACATGAATCTACCCAAAGAAATAAGGATTCCAAGAGGGCACTCTGAAAGTGCAATCCTTGATTCTGCTGGGAATACCCTGATGACGAGGAATCAACTCAGGAAGTACCTCAGCAATGTTGCTTTCGTCTCAGTACAAGAACCGAAGAATTTCGCTGAAGCTGAGTACGATGAATTCTGGATGAACGCAATGCAAGAGGAGCTTGATCAATTTCGAAGAAATGATGTATGGGAGTTAGTGCCTCATCCAAAGAGTCAAAAGACCATCGGAACAAGATGGGTCTTCAGGAACAAGATGGACGAACAAGGAAACGTAGTCAGGAACAAAGCAAGGCTTGTAGCTCAGGGCTACAGTCAGCAAGAAGGTATAGACTACGGTGAGACCTTTGCCCCAGTGGCAAGGCTAGAGGTAATTAGAATACTGTGTGCATATGCATCTTACATGAACTTTAAATTATTCCAAATGGATGTCAAAAGTGCTTTTCTTAATGGAGTTATAAACGAGGAGGTTTATGTAAATCAACCTCCAGGTTTTGAGGACCCTAAGTTCCCAAACCATGTTTACAAACTCAAAAAGGCTCTGTACGGCCTCAAGCAAGCACCACGTGCTTGGTATGAGAGGCTGACCAGTTTCCTGCTGACTAGAAATTATGTCAGGGGTAAAGCTGATACAACCTTATTCATTAAGAAAAAGGGTAAAGATACCCTGCTGGCCCAAATTTATGTTGATGATATAATATTTGGTGCAACTAATGAATCAATGTGCAAGGAGTTTAGCAAAAAAATGCAGACTGAGTTTGAAATGTCTATGATGGGAGAACTCAACTTCTTCCTCGGTCTTCAAATTAAACAAGGAAAGAATGGCATCTTCATTAGTCAAGCCAAATATGCCAAGGAGATCTTAAAGAAATATGACTTGGAAAATTGCAAGCCAATATCCACTCCTATGGGCATTGACACTGTCCTCTGCGCTGATGAGAATGGTAAGTCAGTAGAGAGCAAGTTATATCGAGGTATGATAGGCTCTCTACTTTACTTAACAGACAGTAGACCGTACATTCAGTTTTCAGTATGCTACTGTGCTAGATATCAATCTAACCCTAAGGAATCTCATTACATTGCTGTAAAAAGAATCCTTAGATATTTGCAAAGCTCAGTGAACGCAGGGTTGTGGTATCCAAATACTCATGATTTTACACTCATCGGATACACTGACGCTGACTATGGACGAGATAAGCTGGAACGTAAAAGCACCTCTGGAGGATGCCACTTCTTAGGAAGCTGCCTTGTATCCTGGTTCAGCAAAAAGCAGGCGTCAGTAGCCTTGTCCACCACTGAAGCTGAGTACATTGCTGCTGGTCAGTGTGTCGCTCAGGCCCTATGGATCAAGCAACAACTTGAAGATTATGGTGTTCAAACGAAGACAATTGAAGTCAAATGTGACAACAAAAGTGCAATTGATCTGTCCAAGAACCCAATTCAACACAGCAGAATGAAGCATGTCAGCATCAGACATCACTTCATTAGAGATCATGTACTCAAGGGTGAGATCAAGCTGACTTTTGTCCCAACAGACGAACAGCTTGCGGATATCTTTACGAAGCCACTGGTTCGTGAGCAGTTCAGCATACTGAGAGAAGCAATTGGTATGTTTAATCCTCTTCAGTAAATTCCTGTGCTAAATGAATATTGAATGCTGAGTGAATTACATGCTGAATGATTTATTGTTTGCTGAGTATCTCATTGAAACTGACTGAATATACAATACTGAGTAAACTTGCACACTGAGTAAATTAGTTTAGAACTTGAACTTAAAATCATCCTTAAATAATGCACTGACCACTCAGAATATCAAACGCTTGACATTCTAAATACTGAGTGATTAATCCGTTAGCATACATACAAAGCACGTGTATAGCCTAGGATGACGTATTCGCCGTAATGTGTCATAAATGCCAGGATCCTTGTCGATACATGATCCCAAGGCAAAACTGACACATGGATTTGGTTAAGATCCACACCGTTCAACTCGTCTATAAATTATGGGCATTTCCCCATCTTTTACTCTTTACGCTTAACAAATTCTTAAGGCTAAGAAATTACTCAAATTTCTCTCTCTCAAATACCTCTATTCTTTCCATCTTAGAAGAATGACTAAGCTATCTTTCAACGTCTCCGGTGCCGGCCAAAATAAGTCCAGCTCCGATGAACCTTCACGAAACCCTTCCACCTCTAGCAAGGGTAAAACTGACCAAAACTCTGGAAAAGAGAAAGCTGTGAAGATACGGACCTACTCCAAAGTCTTCGAAAGTGTCCTCGAATGGAAAGTGGAGCCCTCCAGATGGGTTTCTGAGCACTTCGTCCAACATGAACAACCGTTTGCGAATGGATTACAAAGAACGAATGGACTGGGTTGTTCTCTGTCCGAGATGAGACGTATCCTGACCTGGTAAGGGAGTTCTACCACAATCTCATGGTTGCCAGTGACTCCCCTGATTATCTAAGCACTAAAGTAAGAGGAAAGACGATCTTTATCAACCCTCTGTACATTGGAAACCTCCTCCAGCTCAAAACTGAGGGAGTCAGGCTGAGGAAGTCTGGAGATCAGGACAAGACCGACTATGTCCATACCTTCTGCAAACCTGAGGGTCACTCAGGCGAGATCTCAGCATCTTCAATGGGACAGCACCAAAAGATGGCTCACTACCTGCTGAGCTACTTCATTTACCCTAAGATAAACTGCACGACCTCAGCAACGAACTTTGAACAGTGCTCCATATGGCACATGCTCACATACACCCCCATCAACATGCCAGTATTCTTGGTTGCTGGGTTTCTACGCAGCACGGGTACGCTGAGGCTTGGGTCAATCATCACGCGCATTCTTATTGACCACAAGATTGACCTCGAAGGTGAGGAATCTTTTAGAGGAACCGAAATCACAGCTGCCTCGTTGAGGGCACTAAAATATGGGCAGCCTTTGAAGAAAGGAAAAACTGCTGCTGCTGCCGCTGGCCAAGCTGATCAGACTGAGGAGACAGTTGCTGAGCCTAAGAAAGGGCGAAGAACTAAGGCCCCAGCTTCACGCAAGAGAAAGTCTGCTGAGACTCCCTCATTGAATGTTGAGTCTCCTGCTAAGAGACAGAGGTCAGCTGGAAAGTCAGCTGAAAAGAGAACCAGGCAAGATGAGCTTGAAACTGAGGAAGCTGCTGAGCTACCTCAGAAGAAGCAAAAGCCTTCAACACTGGCACCTCTGGACGTCATACCAACCGACTTTATTGTACCGGGTGATTCTCATTTCACTCAATGTCAAGGTACTGATGCTGAGGAACCTGAGGTCCAGTTAGATGACCACTTCATCTCCCAAGTTGAGGAAGAACTTGATGGAGATAATACTGAGGAGGAAGAAGAAGACGATGAAACCAGCGGTCAGGATGACGCTGAGGAGTCTGAACAGTATGACAGCGAAATCGAGGTTGAAAATGCCAACACTGGGATAGCAGGTGGAGCTGTGCAGACCGACACTGAGTTGGCTGCAGGAGTTGAACAAGTTGAAGAGCAAGCTGACCAGATTCATACTGAGCAACAGGAATCCTCTCCTACTCATTCAAAAGAAGAAGTTGCTCCTACTTTCACTCCACCACGTAGACGGCGAAAGTTGGTTAAAGCCAGTGAGAAGCTCGTCAGTGAACCTCCTGTGCAACTACCGACTCTTCCTGACCTTGTTCTTTCAAAAACAACTAAGGACCCCTCTACTGTTCAACTCAAATTTTTCAAACGGCCATCAACTTCCTCTACTACAATGCCGTTGGAAAAACAAGCCTCTGTTTCTTCTCAACATGAACATGTCGAGCATAACCCTTCAACCACTTCAACAAGTCAGGTTGAACCAAGCACTGCCCATGCTGTTTCCTCAAGCATGATGCTGACTCGTCATCCCTCTGCCGTCAGCACAGACAGTGTTCGGGTTATGACTTCCATCAACAACCTCTCTGCTGATCAATCAAACTTACCTCCAACTCAAGTGCAGATTGAGCCAAGTCATACAGTCACTGACCAGGGTACTCCTTTCACTCCACATTCTTCTGGGCATACTGATGTACATAAGGATGCCACTGAGTCCGGAAAGAAGCTCATCGACTCAGTGCAAGCTCTCATCCAAGATCTTCACCAGTCTGCTTCACCTGCTGCTGGATCCTCATTCCCAGAGGCAACTCAGCTCTCCCAAGTCACTCTACTTCTAAACGAAGTTAAGGGACTCAAGGACCTGCTGAATGTTATCTTGACATTTCAAGCCCAGCAAGCAAAGCAAGACTCACTTGCCAAGTTGGCAGAGATTCAACTGTCCACAATCCAACATCTGAACTCGCTACATCAGCAAGTCCAGAAGTTATCTGCTGTGAACACTGACTATGCCACTTCCTCAGAACTGAAGATGCTTTTTGCTCAGCTACATACTGAGCAACTCAAGACAAATGAGCAAATGGTGTCCTATAGTCAGTGCTCAGTTGAGCAAATCAGTGAGGCCATACGGCTACTTAACCTCAATAAGCAAGAGATGGATACTGACGCGATGAAGCAAAATGAGTTGCTATCTCTTGCACAGCAATCCTTCAATCACATCCGTCATAACAATATCCAGCGTCATCATTATGACTCAGCACTCTTGAAAACCTTCCACCAAGTCTTTGCTGGTCTAACTGAAGCTCTTATTTGGCAAGCCAAAGCACAAGCTTTCAGCGTAAATATGCTCAGTGCTGCTGATCTTCATATACCAGTCGAAGTATCAGCTGATGGAGTTGCCATCTTTGATGGAGTCAATGAAAGTGCTGACAAACTCAAAGAGCTTTCACAAGAACTGACTCGAGCTGTCTTAACCGATGCGTTTAAGCTCCCTGAAGTTGACAAAACGGGGGAGAAAGCGCAAGCTGCTAGAGCTCAGCATGAGCAACGTCAGTACGAGCGAAGTCAGTCACAGGGAAAGAAAAAGAAATAGATAGGCTAGGTCTAAACATTTGTAATCTATGTGTTATTTTTTTTTGCTGTGTAACTGCTGACCTCTTTCAATATATATCATACTTACTTTTCTTATTCAAATACTGAGTTATGATATATGCTATTAAGTACTGAGTTATTATGTATCTTCGTTTATATCAGCTATGTTTAACACTTATAATATTTATTGACTAAATGATATACTGATAACATGTTTGACATCATATTATGATCTTATGAAACATTCTGATAAAGAACTCATTGAACAATAATTTGCTCAGCGCGCTCTGTATATCTAAAACTTCCGCTTAACACTGAGTAAATAGAATATGTAATATAGCTGACCTTCACCTAAAAACTGACCTTAGACTCACTCATTTAAATTCTTAAATGTTGCAATTAAAACTAAGTCAGTAGTGCAACCCTTACGGGGGAGTTTGCTAAATGATATAAGGTCAACTATCATGGGGGAGCTCATACTGAGTCCCTTGCTGAATAGTTTTGCCAACATCAAAATGGGGGAGTTTGTTGAAACACCTTTCCACATAATTTTGATTTGACAAAGTTGTTTAAGTATAAATTATGACACATATTCTAAACACACTAAGTTTAAATGCTTTGATTTATTCTACTAATGTGTTTGTTCAATGTTGAGTATAAATGTTATAAGTCATAAGGATTGGAAGGCCCAAGCCCAATACGAAAGCCAAGGCCCAAGTCAAACAACTCAGTACACTCGGCCCGCGTATGTCAAGACGTTGTCGTTTTGGACAAAAACGCAACTCAGCAAACGGAAGGATCTAGAAGACCTTCGGGAACAACTTCACAATGAAGCTGCTGAGTAGTCTCGACAAAGCGTACAAGACAGCAGCTGGCAAAGGAAAACTTCCAGACAAAGTGTTTCCTCTTTTAGCAAAGTTCAGACGACACAGTATGCTGTCCAGTTGACTTTACCATAAAAGGAGAGACCATCTGCTGTGCTGACCGAGGACAGAAGATACACGATTGTGATTGGCCGAGAGCTCTGTGCAAGTCAGGATGACAACGACACATAGCCGTTTCCCTCCAACGGTTATTTCGAAATTCGAAATGACCGAATGACCAGACGTCTCTATAAATAGTGCCATCACAAGCTTCACAAAACACAGAACTTGATTAAGCCATTACGCTGACCAAATCTCTACAAGTTCTGCAAGCAAGAAGCAAAGCAAAATTCTTACACTACATTTTCATATCTGTGTAAAAGTCTAGAGTGATTATAAATCGTCTAAAGTGTCTTAGCACATCTTTGTATTAGGACAAAAACACTTATCATTTCTAGAGATAGAAAGGAGAGGCTGAGTACTCGGTTTTAAGTACTCAGCGGAGAGATTAGGATTGAGTAGAAGTATAGAGGAAGGTACTCTTGTCATACTCAATTGCTGATATTGTAAAAGGTTTGAGGCTCTACCTTTAAAGAGCTCAGTAGAGGATTCGAAATCTCGGAAGTGTTCCGGGGACAGGACGTAGGCTTAGAAGAAGCCGAACCTGGATAAATCTGCTGAGTGAAGTATTTCTAAACCTTAACTCCTTATTTATATTGCTTGCTTTAAATAATCAAAACTGACCAAGTAAAGAGGTCAAGTTGAGTTGTGCGCGTTGAACGTCTGAGCTCAGGAATAGACTCTAAGTGCTATCTCCTGACTCAAGCTAATAAACTGACCTAGTCACCTGTTGACTAAGCCAGTATCTTACTGTTTACTCAGCGCCGCTGTTGAAACCTTTTTCTTTAGAAAAAGAAGTCTGCCTAAATTGCGAAAAAAGTTTAAATAGTTCCTAACCCCCCCCCCCCCCTTGGAACTATACTTGCAACTAAACAAGGGACCAACATGATACGCCCCGCGTATGTGTATGGATTTTTGCTCCTTGTTCGTACCTGAAATACAATTCTTGACGTTTTATTTCCTAAATTCAATCATGAATGAAGATATTTACCCGACAGTACGGATTTTATTTTTATTTCGTTATTTTATTAAAACACTCTATTTTTGTAATTAAACTTATTTATTTAGTCCCAAATTAGACCGTAAATCACGCTAAAAGATAGGGACGAAACGCCCCTATCAAACCTTCTCGGACTTTAAAGTTTTACTTGTCCTCAAGTAAAAGAAATCGAAAGACAGTGGATTGAGATAATTAAGAAACAAACCGTCGGTTGGTTTTACCAAGTGCGTGATTTCAAAGTTAAAGTTTTATGCAAAGTTTTCGGTAAGTACCTACGCAAACAAATGAGTAACCAAAACTTGTTTGAAACCTCTATTATCAAATTTAATAGGCAATATTAACGGGAGCCGATCATCTTTTGAGAACTCGGTAGTACCTCACCAAGGGGTTTCACTCTTACGCTCAAATTTTGGTGAGTCGGTGTTTTTGCACTCTTCTTTGCACTTACTCGAAGTCACTTTGAATTTGCATTTTTATCCGGGTTTTTCCTCCTATGTTATGGCTAAGGCAATATTAAAAATGAACCCGGAGGGGGGTTGTAATGTGGGTGGCTTTTTAGTGGTTAATTTATAGGAACTCGGGTTCAAACACCGTTTTTGATGATTGCACCGTATTTTTATTTCGGCCTTTGCGAGTTTGCAAAATATAATTCGAAATTGCTCAGATGGAGCTTGAGAATGCCTTCTTGCTCTACATTGTGTTTCGAGAGTGGCACAAAAACGATTTCGAAGGTTTTATGGTTCTTACTTGTCAATGCCTTGTTTTGGGTAATTTTGGTGCGAGTTGATTTTTGTCGGTATTTGAACAAGAGGAAAAAGGGTTAAATGTTAAAAAGGGTTTTTAACAAAGAAGTTGGTTAATAGGCTCAAAGGGGTTTCCTAAAGGTTACTGAAAACGAGAAAAATAATTTAAGAAAAGAGTTAGCCTAAGTGGGTTCGTTTTATCATCTATTGCCCTTTTTACCAAAAATAAGTGTACTTAACCCGGTATTAGATGCAAATTCTATGAGTCGAGTGAAGTCAAAGCCCTCGAAAAGTTGTGAAAGAAAATAGAGTTCTCGTACGAACTCTTTTAGGCTCAAAATTACCTCACAAAAACTCGGGTTTAAAATGTGTACTTTCAAGTTCTCGTCAAATTTTCAACTATCCCGTTTTTATTGCCTTTTTGAATTTTATTATAGAGATAACATGTGGGTTAGGACTCAATGCTTTTGTTTAGTACGAACCTAGGCTTTGCATAAATTCTATAGCTTCAAAACCAAGACTAAAATTCCTTAATTAAGCCGATCCTTTGTTTTAACGTCTTTACATTTAAGAACAAATAACAGAACTTTTAATTAAAGTCCGAGGGAGGTAGTGTGTCGGAAAAATTTTAAGAATCAATAAATTAGTTTAATTATTGTGTTGGTTATTCGATTTTTATTTTTGTTTTTGTTAGTGCAAAAAAAACTGAAGGTGCGGGGTTGCACGACCCTCCGCGTTATTAAAATGACGTCTATTCCAAGGACGTCGCAAAAGAAAAGAAAACAAAAACAAAAAGAAAGATAGAATTTAAATTGAAAGATAGAGGGTTATCTACCCTATCCCTCCTCACACTTAAAAACGCAATAAGTTCCAACATTGCGAAATAAATTTGAAGCACAAGGTGTAAAGAAAAAGAATAAGGTAGAGAAGACTCCCTCAAACATCTTCCGATGGTGGTGGATATGACATTTTCCGCTCCCGATAGTAATGACTTGTGAAGTATTCGAGGTATCAACTCTCGAACTCGGTTGGCATTTATTTAAAATTTAAAATTTAAATTGGATTGAAAGATTATTAATGTAAATATATATATATATATATATATATATATTTTAAAAAAAATTATATATATATATATATTTTAAAAAAAATTATAGAAGAAAAATAAAAAAAAAATAAAATTTCAACCCGTTGCGGCCGGCGGGCGTCGCTCAGCGGTGGTGCCCAGTGCTGCCTGCCAGCGTTGGGCAGCGCTGCACGCGGAGCGTGCTGCCGCACGCCCCGCGTGCCGCATCCCTTGGGGCTTTGGCAGCGCATGCGCGCCCCGCGTGCCGCAGCTCCTGGAGCTGTGGCAGCGCTTGCGCGTGGAGCGTGCCGCAGCTCTTGGAGCTGTGGCAACGCTTGTGCGCGGAGCGTGCTACCGCGCGCCCTGCGTGCCGCAGCTCCTGGCAGCGCTTGCGCGCGGAGCGTGCTGCCGCTCGCCCCGCGTGCCGCAGCGGCCAGCAGCACCCTTTTTTTATCTTTTATTTTAAATCAACATATGTATATTATATATATTCCAAAAATAAAAATAAAATAAAATAGAATAAAAATAAAATAAAATAAATTTTTTCATTTTTTCATTTTTGTTTTATTTTTGCCAACGTCAATACTTACAATTCTCTTCCAAACCGTCCCACCGAAACGACACAAAATTACACGAACACCTAATAAAATGTAAGAAAAAATAATTAATCACACAATAATAACTTAAATGCAAAAACTTAAAAGGTAAATTAAAGACATAAAATTAAACTTTATTCGAGCTTGGGTTGCCTCCCAAGAAGCGCTACTTTATAGTCGGTGAGCTCGACTTAGAATTTCCTCTTAGGTGTATGCTTCCATTCGCGTTAGAAATGCAAATTCTTGAATAAACAATCCGTACCTACAAAACGGGTTGTTAGTTTCTAAGAAATTTAGTGAAAACCAAAAGCTATATTTAAAGAAATTATTGAAGAGTTTAGTTTGCTCCCTTTTTGACTCTTTTGGTAGTTCAAAAAGAGTGAAATATTCCGAGTTAGAATAAACCTCAAACTCTTCTAGTTTTGGATTCTTTTCCATGTGTTCACACGCAACCGGCGCATCGATTAGGATTTTCGTTTCCTCGCAACTGAGAAATCCTTCGGTATTTGGAGAGTCCTCTTGAGAAGGCTCAATTAACTCTAGCTTTACATTTTGACCAACCAGATTGGCATCTCTAATTGATTCGTCCGCGGTTGAATCGATAGGAGACTTCAATCTAGCGATTTGATTTCCCAAATCCCTACAAAATGCCTCAGTGTTAGATAATCTCACATGAATATCTTTAAGCATATAGATTACCACATCGAGTTGCGAGGTTGATTGTTGGTGCGAACATCCGTCATCCTTGTCTATAAGGCATCATACCATGAAAAAGATCATTACTAACAACAAAATAAATTATTCACAAAGAGAGAATAATATTTACGAATGCTTAATAGAAGTCGATATAAACAATTTATACAGAAAGAATGCTTAAACTAACAATAAAACGTTTTTGTCCAATATTGCAAGATATTATAAATCCCCGGCAACGGCGCCAAAAACTTGATGAGTGTCCAGTAGAGCTCTAAATATATATTATGATGAGTGTGTTACGACTATGGATGTGATCTTCCTAAATGCTCTATCTCTACTAGACGCCACTACTTAGGGGCAAGTGTACCCCATCGTATCAAGTAATAATCCGGTTAAGACCGGGTATCGAATCCACGGGATTTATAACTACAAGTATTAAACGACTCGGTTTTATATGTTATCTAAGCAGTGAATACTTTGAGTTGATTCGGGGAACAACTACAAACTACTCCTAACTACGGGTGAGATAAATTTAGATAACAAAACTCTACGAAATGATATGGATGGCGATAAGTTATAAATATGACAAACAATGACTCCTAATATATATACGGTTAATGATTTACTCTTGCAATGACGACTACGTGTAGTGTGACCGACCCGTGAAGTACTTAGACTACGTGGTTCCTAGTCAAGGCGTGTCTAATGCTTGGGATCAGAAATTAGGGCCCGTAAGTTCCGTGGCTTGTGAATTCCTACGGTTTTCGAAGCATCACTTCCGGTAAGGCAATACCTATATGAATCCCTAAAGATAGCCCGAATGGCGTCGGAAATCGCGTTCTCCTACACAATAATCAATTACGAATATCAAAACAAGTAACAAACATCAACACATATATAGAAAAGAAGATTGTGAATCATAAATTATAAATATGGAGAATGTAAATATGAAATACAACCAAGCCTAGTACATAGGAAGAGTACAAGCTAATTAGCAAGTGAAAAGGGAAGAATCCACCCTCGAAACTAGCTAACGGGACTCAAGGCCTTCTCTTAGGACTTAGAGGTGGAACTTTCGAGCTTGGTGAATGGAGGTGGAATGGAACTTTGACGGAATGCCGGAATCAACGGACAAGCTCTCAAGGTGATAGAGTTTTGCTAACTAAAATCTGAATCTAAAACTAAAATAGCAAGAACTTAAAATATAAAACTTGTCTCTCAAAAGAGGTCTATCAAATGAGTGCTAGTCACTCTTATTTATACACATCAAGCTAGGGGTAAAATCATAATTTCACAAGGTACAAGCATGGAGCAACATTATTTTGTGCAGATTTCCCATGTAATGACCCATTCCTTCAATAATTTCCTGTATGTGGACCTAATCCGGATCTTGTTGTCTCAACCACGCCCCGCGTATAGTGATATACGCCGCGCGTGTTTGAGCTCCTGGCGTTTTATTGCTTGAAATACACCATTTACGCCCTGCGTATCTAAAACACGCCTCGCGTATCGATGGTTGACTTAGGAGACAATGCAGTCTGACATTTATGATTGGGCTCATCATTGCATCTACGCCCCGTGTAGACTGGGGTACGCCCCGCGTATCAGTGGTTGGATCCCACTTGGTGTCTGCGGATAAGGCAATTATTTCTGACTAAGTGTTCCACGCCCCGCGTGAGGAGTGATACGCCCCGCGTATGTGTATGGATTTTTGCTCCTTGTTCATACCTGAAATACAATTCTCGAGAGCCGAGTTAGCTTGACGTTTTATTTCCTAAATTCAATCATGAATGAAGATATTTACCCGACAATACGGATTTTATTTTTATTTCGTTATTTTATTAAAACACTCTATTTTTGTAATTAAACTTATTTATTTAGTCCCAAATTAGACCGTAAATCACGCTAAAAGATAGGGACGAAACGCCCCTATCAGGGCACTCCACTCAAGCTCTATATATCAGCAACCGACGAGTCAATTGGGTGTCTACTTGCCCAAGACAATGCAAACCGCCATGAATAAGCCATCTACTATCTAAGCCGAACGTTGCTATCGGCAGAGACGAGATACAGCCCAGTTGAAAAGATGTGCTTAGCCCTCTACTTCGCTTGCACGAAGTTGAGACATTACTTGCTCAAAGTGAGAGTTTATGTGATCGCCAGCACAGATTTGGTCAAGTACATGCTAAACCAGCCTATCCTCTCGGGGAGAATAAGAAAAATGGTCACTAGCATTGGCTGAGTTCACCTTGACGTATCTCCCACAATCCTCAGTAAAAGGGAAAGCAATCGCAGATTTTGTAGCCGATCACCCAACCAGCTTCCAATATCCTGAAGAGGCGGAACTTCCAATCTATCTGACACATAAAGAACCTTGGCAGTTAAAGTTTGATGGTTCAAGCACAGACAGCTCCAACGGAGCAGGAGTGATCATCACAGCTCCATCCGGGACTAAAACAATATTAGCTGTAAACTTGGATTTCGAATGCATGAACAACCAAGCTGAGTATGAGGCTCTGATCATTGGCTTGGAAATCTTAATCGACCTAGGAGCAAAAGAGGTCAAGATTTTCGGGGATTCACAATTGGTCATCCGGCACCTAACAGGAGAATACAAATGCTCAACTTTATCTTTGTTACCTTACTTCGCATTTGTAATCCAACTTCTAGAAATGTTTGATGAGGTCAGTTTGGAGCATATTCCAAGAAATGACAATTGGGAAGCTGGCGAGTTAGCCCAAATCGCTTCTGGAATGAAAATCTCCAAAGAGACAGCGTACAAAGTCATCATCATCAGAAGACAGGGTCATCCTTCCGTGGCGGATAGAGGCGTCCAGTTTGAGTCATTCGACATCGACATTAACTTAGCTCAGGATTAGAGGAAACCATTCATCGATTACCTTAATGACCCATCCAAAAAAGTAAAATATTCACTAAGCATTCAATCTCGAAATTACATGTTGATGGCAGGTGATTTGTACCATAAGAACTACGACGGAATGCTACTTAAATGCCTCGGCTTTCCCAAAGCAATGGAGGTCATGAAGCAAGTCCACGAAGGCACGTGCGGAGCTCACCAGTCCGGAAGGAGAATGTGGTGGCTCATAAATCGTCATGGGTACTTCTGGCCAACGATCCTACGAGATTGCATCACGTATGCGAAGGGTTGCAAGAAGTGTCAATTATATGGCCAAATCCAACGAGTGCCCTCAGAAGAATTACACTCAGTTGTGAAACCATGGCCTTTTAGAGGATGGGCCATCGATCTAATTGGGAAAATATTTCCAGCATCGTCAAAAGGCCATTGTTTCATCATAGTTGCCACAGATTACTTTTCCAAGTGGGTAGAAGCAGCACCAATGAAGCAAGTCGGCCAAGCACAAGTAATCCAGTTCATCAAGGAGAACTTAATTCATAGATTCGAAATTCCAGAATCCATTACCACGGATCAAGGAACCATGTTCACAGGCGAAGATATGAACGAGTTCATGGAAGAGTACGGGATTAAATTGATTCATTCCACTCCATTTTACGCATAATCAAATGGTCAAGCGGAGGCATCCAACAAGATTCTAATCCAAATCTTGGAAAAGATGCTAGAAGACAATCCTAGAGAACGGCACAAAGTTCTCTCAGAAACACTTTGGGCTATACGAACGTCTAAGACACGGGCGACTGGAGTAAGTCCATTTTTCCTAACCTTTGTCCATGATGCAGTAATACCATTAGAAGTCATCGTGCCTTCACTATGAGTGATGCGCCAAAACGATTTAGAACCGGACAATTATGTGCAAGCCATGACTGATGGCGCGACGTCTAGAGTAGTGTTTTCTACGATGAAATGTATGTTAAGTGCGTTATGACTATGGATGTGATCTTTCTAAATGCTCTATCTTTGCTAGACGTCACTACTTAGGGGCAAGTGTACCCCGTCGTATCAAGTAATAATCCGGTTAAGACCGGGTATCGAATCCACGGGATTTATAACTGCAAGTATTAAACGACTCAGTTTTATACGTTATTTAAGCGGTGAATACTTTGAGGTTGATATGGGGACCAACTACAAACTACTCCTAACTAGGGGTGAGGCAAATTTATATAAAAAAACTCTACGAAGTGATGTGGATGCGATAAGTTATAACTATGACAAATAAGGACTTCTAATGTTTATACGGTTGATGGGTTGCTCTTGCAAAGACGACTATGTGTAGTGTAACCGACCCGTGAAGTACTTAGACTACGTGGTTTCTAGTCAAGGCATGTCTAATGCTTGGGACCAGAAATTAGGGCCCGTAAGTTCCGTGGCTTGTCAATTCCTACGGTTTCCGGTTTGTCACTTCCGGTAAGGCAACACCTATATGAATCCCTAAAGATAGCCCGAATGGCGTCGGAAATCGCGTTCTCCTACACAATAATCAATTATAAATATCAAAACAAGTAACAAACATCAACACATATATAGAAAAGAAGATTATGAATCATAAATTATAAATATGGAGAATATAAATATGAATTACAACCAAGCCTAGTACATAGGATGAGTTCAAGCTAATTAGCAAGTGAAAAGGGAAGAATCCACCCTCGGAACTAGCTAACCGGACTCAAAACCATCTCTTAGGACTTGGATGGTGGAGCTTTCGAGCTTGGTGCACGGAAATGGAGCGAAACTTTGATGGAATGCCGGAATCAACGAACAAGCTCTCAAGATGGAAGAGTTTGGCTATATAAAGCCTAAAAACAAAACCTAAGACTAAGAATTACAAGATGTAAGGTATCTAATGTGTATGGTCTAAAATCTAGTGTCTAAGGTGTCTAAATGAGTGTTAGTCACTCTTATTTATACATCAAGCTGGGGGTAAGATTGTAATTCCACAAAGTGCAAGCATGGAGGAACATAATTCTGTGCAGAAATCCCATAATACGCCCCGCGTATGGTGGTGTACGCCCTGCGTGTGTGCCCATTCCGTCAGAAATCTCCTGCATGTGGACCAATTCCAGATCTTGTTGTCTCAAACACGCCCCGCGTAGACTGGGATGCGCCTCGCGTGTTTGAGACTCTGACTTTTTATTGCTTGATTTGGTCCTTTTACGCCGTGCGTAGCTTGAGGCACGCCCCGCGTAAATGAGTCTCTGAATTTTTAATGCTGAAGAATTCCCTCACACGCCCCGCGTGTAAGGTAGTACGCCCCGCGTAGGGATAGTTGACTCAGGGAGACCATGCAGTCTGACTTTCAAGATTAGGCTAATCATTTCTGACATGTGTCATACGCCTCGCGTAGGTTGGCATACGCCTCGTGTATGCTGACTAGATTCCACATGGTGCTTGTGGATAGAGCAATTATTTCTGACTCCATGTTTCACGCCCCGCGTAAGGAATGAGGCGCCTCGCGTATTGAGTGGATTTTTCACTCCTTGCTCGTACCTAAAACACAAATCTCGAGGGCCGAGTTAGCTTGACGTTTTTATTTCCTAAATTAATCAAAAACAAGGAAAATTGACTGAAAGCATGGAATTTATTTTTATTTCGTTATTTTATTAAAACACTCTATTTTTGTAATTAAACTTATTTATTTCTTCTAAAATTAACCCGTAAATCACGCTAAAAGATAGGGGTAAAATACCCCTATCAAACCTCCTCGGACTTTAAAGTTTTACTTGTCCTCAAGTAAAAGAAATCGAAAGACAAGGGATTGAGATTATTAAGAAACAAACTGTTGGTTGGTTTTACCAAGTGCGTGATTTCGAAGTTACAGTTTTATGCAAAGTTTTTGGTAAGTACCTACGCAAACAATCGAGTGACCAAAACTTGTTTGAAACCTCCATGATCAAAATTAATAGGCAATATTAACGGGGGTTGATTATCTTTTGAGAACCCGATAGTACCTCACTAAGGGATTTCACTCTTACGCTCAAACTTTGGTGGGTCGGTGTTTTAGCACTCTTCTTTGCACTTACCCGAGATCACTTTGAGTTTGCATTTTCATCCGGGTTTTTCCTCCTATGTTATGGTTTAGACAATATTAAAAATGAACCCGGAGGGGGGTTGTAATGTGGGTGGCTTTTTAGTGGTTAATTTTTTAGAGCTCGAGTTCAAATACCATTTTGATGATTGCACTGCATTTTGTTTTGGCCTTGGTAAGTTTGTAAAATATAACTCGAAATTGCTCGGGTGGAGCTTGAGAATGCCTTTTGCTCTTTTCTTTTTCTTTTTGTTTTGAGAGCGGCAAAAAAAAACGATTTCGAGAACTTATGGTGCTTACTTATTAAGGCCTTGACTTATTTCGGGTGCGAATTGATTTTGTTGGTATTTAAACAAGAGGAAAAAGAGGGTTAATTGTTAAAAGGGTGTTAACAAGAAAGGTCGGTTAGTAGGCTCAAGGGGGTTTCCTAGAGGTTGATAAAAACGAGAAAAATAAATTAAGAAAAGAATTAGACTAAGTGGGCTCGTTTTATCATCTATTGCCATTTTAACCAAAATAGGTGTACTTAACCCGGTATTAGGTGCAAACTCTATGAGTCGAGTGAAGTCAAAGCTCTCGAAAAATTGTGAAAGGAATAGAGTTCTCGTACGAACTCCTTTAGGCTCAAATTACCTCACAAAATTTTGGGTTCAAATTGTGTACTATCGAGTCTTCGCTAAACTTTCAAACATCCCGTTTTTATTGCCTTTTTAAATTTCATTATGGAGATGACATGTGGGTTAGGACTCGATGCTTTTGTTTAGTATAAACCTAGGCTTTGCATAAATTCTAGAACTTCAAAATTAAGACTAAAATTTCTTATTAAAACCGATCCTTTGTGTTCCGTCTTTTTATTTTAAGGACAAATAACGGAACTTTTATTTTATTTCCGAGGGGGAGGTAGTGTGTCGGAGAAATTTTAGAATCAATAAATTAGTTCAATTATTTTGTTGTTTATTTGATTTTTATTATTTTTGTTTTTGTTAGTGCAAAACAAACTGAAAGTGCGGGGTTGCACGGCCCTCCGCGTTATTAAAATGACGTCTATTCCAAGGACGTCGCAAAAGAAGAGAAAAACAAAAACAAAAATAGGCATGTAAATTAAAAATGAGGCCCTCTAAAGTGTGGGTCCTACGCGAGACGTGCCCTAGGGGGCGCCCCGCGTAGGCTTTGCGTTTTGAGCTCTTTTTGGGCAGAGACTCAAATACGCGGGGCGCAGGCAGAAGGGCGCCCCGCGTGTTTGAGTTTCTGAGCTTTTTATGCATGAAAACGGGGATCACGCGGGGCGTACAAGGAGGTACGTCCTGCGTGAATTTTATTATTGGTGCAAAATTAAAAACATATTAAAGATAAAACGATTACGAAAATAATCGACATAACACGAAACACAGAAAAAAGGGCTATAAATATATTAAAAATAAAAAGGAAAGTACAAGAAAAATACAAAAGATAACAAAACTACTACGGAAACATCAAAAATAAAAAACGAAAAAAAGAAGAGAGAATATAAAAAAGAAATTGAGACTACGGTTGGGGCGGAGGAGGATTGCCGTGGAGGTTGAAGTAGCAGGTGAAGGAGTTGGTGAGGGCATCAAAGTGAGCATCGAGATGGACCCGATCCTCTCGTTGTTGCGCCTCAATGGCTTCAAAGCGGGAGTCAAAATGGGCCCGATCTAGACGTTGGTTGTCCTCCAACATGTCCAACCGGGCATAAAGAGCGTTGAAATTGTGGAGGGGTGGAGGGCTGAAATTGAGGCCCATGCTCGAGTCCGAGTCTCCTTCTTCATTGGAGCGGGCCGCCCCCAAAGTCTCACCCGGGCCGGAGGTCGGACGCTTAAGAGACTTAAAGGCGTTCTTCTCCACGGGCCGAGGCAAAAGGCTCGGGAGGCGATCAAGGGCAGCTTCACCGAGAGTGGAGGTGGCGAAGATGGTGACGAGATGGCCTAACCCAATCTTGCCACGTTTCCAGGTGGAAATGTGGTGGAGTTGGACGGCTACAAGATAGGAAAGATCATAGGTGCGGTTATTGGCACAACAATAGAGTGCCAAAAGTTCGTCTTTGTTGACCTTGGTGGACTCCGACTTCCCCAAAAAGTAGAAGGAGATGAAGCGGTGGAGAAGTTGGAGGATCGGATCACGGATGAGAGATGGGCGGAGGTTGGAGACATCGTAATCCTCGAACCCAGTGATGGAGGTCCAAAAATCACGAGCGGAAACACCCTCGGGCCAATGTGCAATGCCCGCCTCCGCTTGTTTGGTGAAATGATTGCGGATCCATTGGGTGTCAATGGTGAAAGGTCGGTTGTGGAGGCAGAAGTTGAAGAGGGCGGCTCCCGGAACATTGTTGGATTCAAGGGAGGTGTAGAATTCCACGACCAACGAAGAGTAGACGTGGTGGCGTGCCCGATAATGATCGAGCCAATTGAAAGCACGGAGGCGGTCCTCGAAGGCGCCCCCAAGATCAAAACGATCAAGAGTGCTACGCTCGATGTAAGGAAGCTCCATAATGTGGGCGGCGGAAAGTGTTTGATAATTTTAGGCTTCCTCTTCGGTGAGGAGATGAAAAAGAGCCCGGTAGACGTGGGTGAGTGGTGGTGTTTATTCCCGTTCGGGTGATTGTGGTGGTTGTTGGTTTTGTGCGGAACGGGAAGACCGCGCCCGAGTGGACCGTGGGGGACGCATGTCGGCGGTTTGCTTTCGCCTAACCATGGTGTGATTTGAGGGGTTGAGAGAGGGTGGAGGAAGGTTGTGAGAAGGTTGAGGGAGTTGTGAGGAAGAAGGAGGAGAAAATAAGGGGTTTATATAGGGGAGAAGTGGGGAATCCAAGTAAAACTCGGATTCCCAGAGGGGTACGCGGGGCGTGAAGGGGCCACACCACGCGTATCCCTCCCCCTGACCTTTATTAACGTGGAAATGGCATGGTACGCGGGGCGTGTAGGGAAGCACGCCTCGCGTATCATGCCCTCTGCCCCTTTTAATGGAAAAAGGGGCGAGGACGCGGGGCGTACATGGGGATACGCCTCGCGTAAGAGGAGAAAGTTAAAGGATTTTTTTTCGGTTTTTAGCAGTTTTCTGATTTTTAATTTTATGGTTTATGAGTTTTTAATGGGTTTTTAATTGATTTTATGATTTTTATGTTTAATTATTAACTCTTTTTAATATTTTTATGTTTTTAAATTGTAATTAGGGGGGGGGGTAGTTAATACAAAATTTATTATGGAGGGAGGTTGAAGATTTGAATTTGAAAAGATGGAGTTTGATTGGATGGAAGAGGAGGTGGAGTGTGGAAGTGGGAAAGGTGTATGGGGAATAGGAGTGATGGGAAGTTTGGAGAAAAAGCTGCCATGGGGAGTTGTAATTCACAACTCCCCGAGGATACGCGAGGCGTGCCCTGGGGCATGTCCCGCGTGTCCTCCCACGTGGCATTTATTAAATGCTAAAGCGTATGCGGGGCGTGGTAAGAGGGGCGCCCCGCGCAACGTGTCTTTTATTTAGAGAAACGGGTCAGAAACGCAACTACGCGGGGCGTACTGGGTTGTACGTCCCGCGTGTTTAAGAATTTTTAGATTATCACTGGGATTTGATTTTCTTTTAATTTAATAAAAATGAAAATAAAAATATGGCTAAAAATAAAAACGAAAATAAAATGAAAATAAACGTAAAAATACAAGTAAAAATAACAATAACTCAAAGGGGAAAACTAAATCCGCATAAAAAAGGGTAACTAAATGAAAACAAGTTTATGATACATATAAACAAGAGGTTCGAGAAATTCAAACCAATGCTACGTTTAGAGTCGAAGTAGCTCGACTTTCTCGTGCGGCGGCTCAATGTAAGTTGTCCGAGTTGGAACTTGACGGGTCCGAACCTCCACTATTCATGAGCGTTATTGCCTGTCCGGATTCCCGATTTTTGCCCCGCGGATTTTGTTCGGTGTTCACCGGGAGGGTTCCTAGTGGCCTTTCTTGCTGCTGACGGTTCAAATGGGCTACTTGGCGGCTAAGATCCCTGCAAAACACCTCGCTATCGGAGAGACGGGTTAATATATCCTTCAACAAAGACGTGACCGATTGGCCATGTACATTGTCGGGAGGTGGAGCATTCCGATTACCGGGCATGGCTTGTGATTGCTCGAGCCCGTTTTCCCGATATTCTTGCTCAAAGCCGGATGGGGGCCTCAACACATTATTATTATTGCCATATGACAAGTTCGGGTGTTGGTACCGAGGCCGCCAACCGCTGTTATTATTATTGTGGTGGTGATAGGAGTTCGGATTAGGATTATACCTTGTATTGCCTCCTACATAACTTACACTCTCGATGTCGCCGGCGAAAGGGCTACCGGCTTGGCAATCGAGTCCGTCGTGGTCTCCACCACAGTGATTGCACATCAGGACCTATGCACTTTTGTTGAGGCTTAGCTGGGCAATTAACGAGTCAAGTTTCTTATTCATCTCAGCTATGGAACTTTTCGGAGCCTCTTTCTCCACATCGAACATTTGATGTCGCGACGGTCCGGCAAGCCGATCCTCTTACCACTGCACGCTTTTTCTCGCGAGCTCGTGAATGAGCTCATAGGCCTCACTTGCTGACTTCCGAAATAGATCCCCACCTGCAGCGGAATCAACAGTCGCACGATTAGTGGGGGTTAAACCGTGGTAAAAGGTACTTACCAAGTCGTGCTTTGGGATGTCATGGTGGGGGCAGTTTCGGAGCAACTTTCGGAACCTAGCCCAAGCTGCATGAAGGGCCTCGCATTCCAGTTGCCTGAAAGACGTGATATCAGTCCGTAACTTGATCGTTTTGGACGGTGGGAAATAGTAGGAAAGGAACTCCTTCTCAAGCTCCTCCCATAACGTGATGGATCCCGCCTCCAACGAGTGTAGCCACTCAAACGCCTGTCCTGTTAAAGAAAAAGGAAACAACTTTAGTCTTACAGCCTCAACGGGAACACCATTTTGCCGAGAGGTGTCGGCACACATAAGGAATTTGTCGAGATGTTCGTTGGGGTTCTCATTGAGTTCCCCTCCGAATTGACCGCATTGTTATATCAGCTGGATCATGCCGGTTTTTATCTCGTACGTGTTGGCCGGTATTATGGGGGCGACAATTCCGTTACGGTTTTGGGGACGATGCGGAGCAAGGATCTCCATCATCGAACGTGTGTCATTGCCCCCACGGATGTTGTTCACATACGGCCTTTGGTTTCCTTCGGGCTGGTTGACCTCGGTGTTGGGGTTTGCCATTTCTCTCTCCGAATCCTACAAAGAGTACGTTCAATTTCGAGATCAATAGGAACGAGAGGACAACTTCGAGATCGGGTGTGCATAAAAAGAATGAAATAAAATACAATATTAACAAGAAGGAATGATGTTAGCAAAAGTATATATAAACAATTTATACAAAAAGAATGCTTAAACTAACAATAAAAACGTTTTTGTCTAATATTGCAAGATATTATAAATCCCCGGCAACGGCGCCAAAAACTTGATGGCGCGACGTCTAGAGTAGTGTTTTCTACGATGAAATGTATGTTAAGTGCGTTATGACTATGGATGTGATCTTTCTAAATGCTCTATCTTTGCTAGACGTCACTACTTAGGGGCAAGTGTACCCCGTCGTATCAAGTAATAATCCGGTTAAGACCGGGTATCGAATCCACGGGATTTATAACTGCAAGTATTAAACGACTCGGTTTTATACGTTATTTAAGCGGTGAATACTTTGAGGTTGATATGGGGACCAACTACAAACTACTCCTAACTAGGGGTGAGGCAAATTTATATAAAAAAACTCTACGAAGTGATGTGGATGCGATAAGTTATAACTATGACAAATAATGACTTCTAATGTTTATACGGTTGATGGGTTGCTCTTGCAAAGACGACTATGTGTAGTGTAACCGACCCGTGAAGTACTTAGACTACGTGGTTTCTAGTCAAGGCGTGTCTAATGCTTGGGACCAGAAATTAGGGCCCGTAAGTTCCGTGGCTTGTCAATTCCTACGGTTTCCGGTTTGTCACTTCCGGTAAAGCAACACCTATATGAATCCCTAAAGATAGCCCGAATGGCGTCGGAAATCGCGTTCTCCTACACAATAATCAATTATAAATATCAAAACAAGTAACAAACATCAACACATATATAGAAAAGAAGATTATGAATCATAAATTATAAATATGGAGAATGTAAATATGAATTACAACCAAGCCTAGTACATAGGATGAGTTCAAGCTAATTAGCAAGTGAAAAGGGAAGAATCCACCCTCGGAACTAGCTAACCGGACTCAAAGCCGTCTCTTAGGACTTGGATGGTGGAGCTTTTGAGCTTGGTGCATGGAAATGGAGCGGAACTTTGATGGAATGCCGGAATCAATGAACAAGCTCTCAAGATGGAAGAGTTTGGCTATATAAAGCCTAAAAACAAAACCTAAGACTAAGAATTACAAGATGTAAGGTATCTAATGTGTATGGTCTAAAATCTAGTGTCTAAGGTGTCTAAATGAGTGCTAGTCACTCTTATTTATACATCAAGCTGGGGGTAAGATTGTAATTCCACAAAGTGCAAGCATGGAGGAACATAATTCTGTGCAGAAATCCCATAATACGCCCCGCGTATGGTGGTGTACGCCCTGCGTGTGTGCCCATTCCGTCAGAAATCTCCTGCATGTGGACCAATTCCAGATCTTGTTGTCTCAAACACGCCCCGCGTAGACTGGGATGCGCCTCGCGTGTTTGAGACTCTGACTTTTTATTGCTTGATTTGGTCCTTTTACGCCGTGCGTAGCTTGAGGCACGCCCCGCGTAAATGAGTCTCTGAATTTTTAATGCTGAAGAATTCCCTCACACGCCCCGCGTGTAAGGTAGTACGCCCCGCGTAGGGATAGTTGACTCAGGGAGACCATGCAGTCTGACTTTCAAGATTAGGCTAATCATTTCTGACATGTGTCATACGCCTCGCGTAGGTTGGCATACGCCTCGTGTATGCTGACTAGATTCCACATGGTGCTTGTGGATAGAGCAATTATTTCTGACTCCATGTTTCACGCCCCGCGTAAGGAATGAGGCGCCTCGCGTATTGAGTGGATTTTTCACTCCTTGCTCGTACCTAAAACACAAATCTCGAGGGCCGAGTTAGCTTGACGTTTTTATTTCCTAAATTAATCAAAAACAAGGAAAATTGACTGAAAGCATGGAATTTATTTTTATTTCGTTATTTTATTAAAACACTCTATTTTTGTAATTAAACTTATTTATTTCTTCTAAAATTAACCCGTAAATCACGCTAAAAGATAGGGGTAAAATACCCCTATCAAACCTCCTCGGACTTTAAAGTTTTACTTGTCCTCAAGTAAAAGAAATCGAAAGACAAGGGATTGAGATTATTAAGAAACAAACTGTTGGTTGGTTTTACCAAGTGCGTGATTTCGAAGTTACAGTTTTATGCAAAGTTTTTGGTAAGTACCTACGCAAACAATCGAGTGACCAAAACTTGTTTGAAACCTCCATGATCAAAATTAATAGGCAATATTAACGGGGGTTGATTATCTTTTGAGAACCCGATAGTACCTCACTAAGGGATTTCACTCTTACGCTCAAACTTTGGTGGGTCGGTGTTTTAGCACTCTTCTTTGCACTTACCCGAGATCACTTTGAGTTTGCATTTTCATCCGGGTTTTTCCTCCTATGTTATGGTTTAGACAATATTAAAAATGAACCCGGAGGGGGGTTGTAATGTGGGTGGCTTTTTAGTGGTTAATTTTTTAGAGCTCGAGTTCAAATACCATTTTGATGATTGCACTGCATTTTGTTTTGGCCTTGGTAAGTTTGTAAAATATAACTCGAAATTGCTCGGGTGGAGCTTGAGAATGCCTTTTGCTCTTTTCTTTTTCTTTTTGTTTTGAGAGCGGCAAAAAAAAAACGATTTCGAGAACTTATGGTGCTTACTTATTAAGGCCTTGACTTATTTCGGGTGCGAATTGATTTTGTTGGTATTTAAACAAGAGGAAAAAGAGGGTTAATTGTTAAAAGGGTGTTAACAAGAAAGGTCGGTTAGTAGGCTCAAGGGGGTTTCCTAGAGGTTGATAAAAACGAGAAAAATAAATTAAGAAAAGAATTAGACTAAGTGGGCTCGTTTTATCATCTATTGCCATTTTAACCAAAATAGGTGTACTTAACCCGGTATTAGGTGCAAACTCTATGAGTCGAGTGAAGTCAAAGCTCTCGAAAAATTGTGAAAGGAATAGAGTTCTCGTACGAACTCCTTTAGGCTCAAATTACCTCACAAAATTTTGGGTTCAAATTGTGTACTATCGAGTCTTCGCTAAACTTTCAAACATCCCGTTTTTATTGCCTTTTTAAATTTCATTATGGAGATGACATGTGGGTTAGGACTCGATGCTTTTGTTTAGTATAAACCTAGGCTTTGCATAAATTCTAGAACTTCAAAATTAAGACTAAAATTTCTTATTAAAACCGATCCTTTGTGTTCCGTCTTTTTATTTTAAGGACAAATAACGGAACTTTTATTTTATTTCCGAGGGGGAGGTAGTGTGTCGGAGAAATTTTAGAATCAATAAATTAGTTCAATTATTTTGTTGTTTATTTGATTTTTATTATTTTTGTTTTTGTTAGTGCAAAACAAACTGAAAGTGCGGGGTTGCACGGCCCTCCGCGTTATTAAAATGACGTCTATTCCAAGGACGTCGCAAAAGAAGAGAAAAACAAAAACAAAAATAGGCATGTAAATTAAAAATGAGGCCCTCTAAAGTGTGGGTCCTACGCGAGACGTGCCCTAGGGGGCGCCCCGCGTAGGCTTTGCGTTTTGAGCTCTTTTTGGGCAGAGACTCAAATACGCGGGGCGCAGGCAGAAGGGCGCCCCGCGTGTTTGAGTTTCTGAGCTTTTTATGCATGAAAACGGGGATCACGCGGGGCGTACAAGGAGGTACGTCCTGCGTGAATTTTATTATTGGTGCAAAATTAAAAACATATTAAAGATAAAACGATTACGAAAATAATCGACATAACACGAAACACAGAAAAAAGGGCTATAAATATATTAAAAATAAAAAGGAAAGTACAAGAAAAATACAAAAGATAACAAAACTACTACGGAAACATCAAAAATAAAAAACGAAAAAAAGAAGAGAGAATATAAAAAAGAAATTGAGACTACGGTTGGGGCGGAGGAGGATTGCCGTGGAGGTTGAAGTAGCAGGTGAAGGAGTTGGTGAGGGCATCAAAGTGAGCATCGAGATGGACCCGATCCTCTCGTTGTTGCGCCTCAATGGCTTCAAAGCGGGAGTCAAAATGGGCCCGATCTAGACGTTGGTTGTCCTCCAACATGTCCAACCGGGCATAAAGAGCGTTGAAATTGTGGAGGGGTGGAGGGCTGAAATTGAGGCCCATGCTCGAGTCCGAGTCTCCTTCTTCATTGGAGCGGGCCGCCCCCAAAGTCTCACCCGGGCCGGAGGTCGGACGCTTAAGAGACTTAAAGGCGTTCTTCTCCACGGGCCGAGGCAAAAGGCTCGGGAGGCGATCAAGGGCAGCTTCACCGAGAGTGGAGGTGGCGAAGATGGTGACGAGATGGCCTAACCCAATCTTGCCACGTTTCCAGGTGGAAATGTGGTGGAGTTGGACGGCTACAAGATAGGAAAGATCATAGGTGCGGTTATTGGCACAACAATAGAGTGCCAAAAGTTCGTCTTTGTTGACCTTGGTGGACTCCGACTTCCCCAAAAAGTAGAAGGAGATGAAGCGGTGGAGAAGTTGGAGGATCGGATCACGGATGAGAGATGGGCGGAGGTTGGAGACATCGTAATCCTCGAACCCAGTGATGGAGGTCCAAAAATCACGAGCGGAAACACCCTCGGGCCAATGTGCAATGCCCGCCTCCGCTTGTTTGGTGAAATGATTGCGGATCCATTGGGTGTCAATGGTGAAAGGTCGGTTGTGGAGGCAGAAGTTGAAGAGGGCGGCTCCCGGAACATTGTTGGATTCAAGGGAGGTGTAGAATTCCACGACCAACGAAGAGTAGACGTGGTGGCGTGCCCGATAATGATCGAGCCAATTGAAAGCACGGAGGCGGTCCTCGAAGGCGCCCCCAAGATCAAAACGATCAAGAGTGCTACGCTCGATGTAAGGAAGCTCCATAATGTGGGCGGCGGAAAGTGTTTGATAATTTTAGGCTTCCTCTTCGGTGAGGAGATGAAAAAGAGCCCGGTAGACGTGGGTGAGTGGTGGTGTTTATTCCCGTTCGGGTGATTGTGGTGGTTGTTGGTTTTGTGCGGAACGGGAAGACCGCGCCCGAGTGGACCGTGGGGGACGCATGTCGGCGGTTTGCTTTCGCCTAACCATGGTGTGATTTGAGGGGTTGAGAGAGGGTGGAGGAAGGTTGTGAGAAGGTTGAGGGAGTTGTGAGGAAGAAGGAGGAGAAAATAAGGGGTTTATATAGGGGAGAAGTGGGGAATCCAAGTAAAACTCGGATTCCCAGAGGGGTACGCGGGGCGTGAAGGGGCCACACCACGCGTATCCCTCCCCCTGACCTTTATTAACGTGGAAATGGCATGGTACGCGGGGCGTGTAGGGAAGCACGCCTCGCGTATCATGCCCTCTGCCCCTTTTAATGGAAAAAGGGGCGAGGACGCGGGGCGTACATGGGGATACGCCTCGCGTAAGAGGAGAAAGTTAAAGGATTTTTTTTCGGTTTTTAGCAGTTTTCTGATTTTTAATTTTATGGTTTATGAGTTTTTAATGGGTTTTTAATTGATTTTATGATTTTTATGTTTAATTATTAACTCTTTTTAATATTTTTATGTTTTTAAATTGTAATTAGGGGGGGGGGTAGTTAATACAAAATTTATTATGGAGGGAGGTTGAAGATTTGAATTTGAAAAGATGGAGTTTGATTGGATGGAAGAGGAGGTGGAGTGTGGAAGTGGGAAAGGTGTATGGGGAATAGGAGTGATGGGAAGTTTGGAGAAAAAGCTGCCATGGGGAGTTGTAATTCACAACTCCCCGAGGATACGCGAGGCGTGCCCTGGGGCATGTCCCGCGTGTCCTCCCACGTGGCATTTATTAAATGCTAAAGCGTATGCGGGGCGTGGTAAGAGGGGCGCCCCGCGCAACGTGTCTTTTATTTAGAGAAACGGGTCAGAAACGCAACTACGCGGGGCGTACTGGGTTGTACGTCCCGCGTGTTTAAGAATTTTTAGATTATCACTGGGATTTGATTTTCTTTTAATTTAATAAAAATGAAAATAAAAATATGGCTAAAAATAAAAACGAAAATAAAATGAAAATAAACGTAAAAATACAAGTAAAAATAACAATAACTCAAAGGGGAAAACTAAATCCGCATAAAAAAGGGTAACTAAATGAAAACAAGTTTATGATACATATAAACAAGAGGTTCGAGAAATTCAAACCAATGCTACGTTTAGAGTCGAAGTAGCTCGACTTTCTCGTGCGGCGGCTCAATGTAAGTTGTCCGAGTTGGAACTTGACGGGTCCGAACCTCCACTATTCATGAGCGTTATTGCCTGTCCGGATTCCCGATTTTTGCCCCGCGGATTTTGTTCGGTGTTCACCGGGAGGGTTCCTAGTGGCCTTTCTTGCTGCTGACGGTTCAAATGGGCTACTTGGCGGCTAAGATCCCTGCAAAACACCTCGCTATCGGAGAGACGGGTTAATATATCCTTCAACAAAGACGTGACCGATTGGCCATGTACATTGTCGGGAGGTGGAGCATTCCGATTACCGGGCATGGCTTGTGATTGCTCGAGCCCGTTTTCCCGATATTCTTGCTCAAAGCCGGATGGGGGCCTCAACACATTATTATTATTGCCATATGACAAGTTCGGGTGTTGGTACCGAGGCCGCCAACCGCTGTTATTATTATTGTGGTGGTGATAGGAGTTCGGATTAGGATTATACCTTGTATTGCCTCCTACATAACTTACACTCTCGATGTCGCCGGCGAAAGGGCTACCGGCTTGGCAATCGAGTCCGTCGTGGTCTCCACCACAGTGATTGCACATCAGGACCTATGCACTTTTGTTGAGGCTTAGCTGGGCAATTAACGAGTCAAGTTTCTTATTCATCTCAGCTATGGAACTTTTCGGAGCCTCTTTCTCCACATCGAACATTTGATGTCGCGACGGTCCGGCAAGCCGATCCTCTTACCACTGCACGCTTTTTCTCGCGAGCTCGTGAATGAGCTCATAGGCCTCACTTGCTGACTTCCGAAATAGATCCCCACCTGCAGCGGAATCAACAGTCGCACGATTAGTGGGGGTTAAACCGTGGTAAAAGGTACTTACCAAGTCGTGCTTTGGGATGTCATGGTGGGGGCAGTTTCGGAGCAACTTTCGGAACCTAGCCCAAGCTGCATGAAGGGCCTCGCATTCCAGTTGCCTGAAAGACGTGATATCAGTCCGTAACTTGATCGTTTTGGACGGTGGGAAATAGTAGGAAAGGAACTCCTTCTCAAGCTCCTCCCATAACGTGATGGATCCCGCCTCCAACGAGTGTAGCCACTCAAACGCCTGTCCTGTTAAAGAAAAAGGAAACAACTTTAGTCTTACAGCCTCAACGGGAACACCATTTTGCCGAGAGGTGTCGGCACACATAAGGAATTTGTCGAGATGTTCGTTGGGGTTCTCATTGAGTTCCCCTCCGAATTGACCGCATTGTTATATCAGCTGGATCATGCCGGTTTTTATCTCGTACGTGTTGGCCGGTATTATGGGGGCGACAATTCCGTTACGGTTTTGGGGACGATGCGGAGCAAGGATCTCCATCATCGAACGTGTGTCATTGCCCCCACGGATGTTGTTCACATACGGCCTTTGGTTTCCTTCGGGCTGGTTGACCTCGGTGTTGGGGTTTGCCATTTCTCTCTCCGAATCCTACAAAGAGTACGTTCAATTTCGAGATCAATAGGAACGAGAGGACAACTTCGAGATCGGGTGTGCATAAAAAGAATGAAATAAAATACAATATTAACAAGAAGGAATGATGTTAGCAAAAGTATATATAAACAATTTATACAAAAAGAATGCTTAAACTAACAATAAAAACGTTTTTGTCTAATATTGCAAGATATTATAAATCCCCGGCAACGGCGCCAAAAACTTGATGGCGCGACGTCTAGAGTAGTGTTTTCTACGATGAAATGTATGTTAAGTGCGTTATGACTATGGATGTGATCTTTCTAAATGCTCTATCTTTGCTAGACGTCACTACTTAGGGGCAAGTGTACCCCGTCGTATCAAGTAATAATCCGGTTAAGACCGGGTATCGAATCCACGGGATTTATAACTGCAAGTATTAAACGACTCGGTTTTATACGTTATTTAAGCGGTGAATACTTTGAGGTTGATATGGGGACCAACTACAAACTACTCCTAACTAGGGGTGAGGCAAATTTATATAAAAAAACTCTACGAAGTGATGTGGATGCGATAAGTTATAACTATGACAAATAATGACTTCTAATGTTTATACGGTTGATGGGTTGCTCTTGCAAAGACGACTATGTGTAGTGTAACCGACCCGTGAAGTACTTAGACTACGTGGTTTCTAGTCAAGGCGTGTCTAATGCTTGGGACCAGAAATTAGGGCCCGTAAGTTCCGTGGCTTGTCAATTCCTACGGTTTCCGGTTTGTCACTTCCGGTAAAGCAACACCTATATGAATCCCTAAAGATAGCCCGAATGGCGTCGGAAATCGCGTTCTCCTACACAATAATCAATTATAAATATCAAAACAAGTAACAAACATCAACACATATATAGAAAAGAAGATTATGAATCATAAATTATAAATATGGAGAATGTAAATATGAATTACAACCAAGCCTAGTACATAGGATGAGTTCAAGCTAATTAGCAAGTGAAAAGGGAAGAATCCACCCTCGGAACTAGCTAACCGGACTCAAAGCCGTCTCTTAGGACTTGGATGGTGGAGCTTTTGAGCTTGGTGCATGGAAATGGAGCGGAACTTTGATGGAATGCCGGAATCAATGAACAAGCTCTCAAGATGGAAGAGTTTGGCTATATAAAGCCTAAAAACAAAACCTAAGACTAAGAATTACAAGATGTAAGGTATCTAATGTGTATGGTCTAAAATCTAGTGTCTAAGGTGTCTAAATGAGTGCTAGTCACTCTTATTTATACATCAAGCTGGGGGTAAGATTGTAATTCCACAAAGTGCAAGCATGGAGGAACATAATTCTGTGCAGAAATCCCATAATACGCCCCGCGTATGGTGGTGTACGCCCTGCGTGTGTGCCCATTCCGTCAGAAATCTCCTGCATGTGGACCAATTCCAGATCTTGTTGTCTCAAACACGCCCCGCGTAGACTGGGATGCGCCTCGCGTGTTTGAGACTCTGACTTTTTATTGCTTGATTTGGTCCTTTTACGCCGTGCGTAGCTTGAGGCACGCCCCGCGTAAATGAGTCTCTGAATTTTTAATGCTGAAGAATTCCCTCACACGCCCCGCGTGTAAGGTAGTACGCCCCGCGTAGGGATAGTTGACTCAGGGAGACCATGCAGTCTGACTTTCAAGATTAGGCTAATCATTTCTGACATGTGTCATACGCCTCGCGTAGGTTGGCATACGCCTCGTGTATGCTGACTAGATTCCACATGGTGCTTGTGGATAGAGCAATTATTTCTGACTCCATGTTTCACGCCCCGCGTAAGGAATGAGGCGCCTCGCGTATTGAGTGGATTTTTCACTCCTTGCTCGTACCTAAAACACAAATCTCGAGGGCCGAGTTAGCTTGACGTTTTTATTTCCTAAATTAATCAAAAACAAGGAAAATTGACTGAAAGCATGGAATTTATTTTTATTTCGTTATTTTATTAAAACACTCTATTTTTGTAATTAAACTTATTTATTTCTTCTAAAATTAACCCGTAAATCACGCTAAAAGATAGGGGTAAAATACCCCTATCAAACCTCCTCGGACTTTAAAGTTTTACTTGTCCTCAAGTAAAAGAAATCGAAAGACAAGGGATTGAGATTATTAAGAAACAAACTGTTGGTTGGTTTTACCAAGTGCGTGATTTCGAAGTTACAGTTTTATGCAAAGTTTTTGGTAAGTACCTACGCAAACAATCGAGTGACCAAAACTTGTTTGAAACCTCCATGATCAAAATTAATAGGCAATATTAACGGGGGTTGATTATCTTTTGAGAACCCGATAGTACCTCACTAAGGGATTTCACTCTTACGCTCAAACTTTGGTGGGTCGGTGTTTTAGCACTCTTCTTTGCACTTACCCGAGATCACTTTGAGTTTGCATTTTCATCCGGGTTTTTCCTCCTATGTTATGGTTTAGACAATATTAAAAATGAACCCGGAGGGGGGTTGTAATGTGGGTGGCTTTTTAGTGGTTAATTTTTTAGAGCTCGAGTTCAAATACCATTTTGATGATTGCACTGCATTTTGTTTTGGCCTTGGTAAGTTTGTAAAATATAACTCGAAATTGCTCGGGTGGAGCTTGAGAATGCCTTTTGCTCTTTTCTTTTTCTTTTTGTTTTGAGAGCGGCAAAAAAAAAACGATTTCGAGAACTTATGGTGCTTACTTATTAAGGCCTTGACTTATTTCGGGTGCGAATTGATTTTGTTGGTATTTAAACAAGAGGAAAAAGAGGGTTAATTGTTAAAAGGGTGTTAACAAGAAAGGTCGGTTAGTAGGCTCAAGGGGGTTTCCTAGAGGTTGATAAAAACGAGAAAAATAAATTAAGAAAAGAATTAGACTAAGTGGGCTCGTTTTATCATCTATTGCCATTTTAACCAAAATAGGTGTACTTAACCCGGTATTAGGTGCAAACTCTATGAGTCGAGTGAAGTCAAAGCTCTCGAAAAATTGTGAAAGGAATAGAGTTCTCGTACGAACTCCTTTAGGCTCAAATTACCTCACAAAATTTTGGGTTCAAATTGTGTACTATCGAGTCTTCGCTAAACTTTCAAACATCCCGTTTTTATTGCCTTTTTAAATTTCATTATGGAGATGACATGTGGGTTAGGACTCGATGCTTTTGTTTAGTATAAACCTAGGCTTTGCATAAATTCTAGAACTTCAAAATTAAGACTAAAATTTCTTATTAAAACCGATCCTTTGTGTTCCGTCTTTTTATTTTAAGGACAAATAACGGAACTTTTATTTTATTTCCGAGGGGGAGGTAGTGTGTCGGAGAAATTTTAGAATCAATAAATTAGTTCAATTATTTTGTTGTTTATTTGATTTTTATTATTTTTGTTTTTGTTAGTGCAAAACAAACTGAAAGTGCGGGGTTGCACGGCCCTCCGCGTTATTAAAATGACGTCTATTCCAAGGACGTCGCAAAAGAAGAGAAAAACAAAAACAAAAATAGGCATGTAAATTAAAAATGAGGCCCTCTAAAGTGTGGGTCCTACGCGAGACGTGCCCTAGGGGGCGCCCCGCGTAGGCTTTGCGTTTTGAGCTCTTTTTGGGCAGAGACTCAAATACGCGGGGCGCAGGCAGAAGGGCGCCCCGCGTGTTTGAGTTTCTGAGCTTTTTATGCATGAAAACGGGGATCACGCGGGGCGTACAAGGAGGTACGTCCTGCGTGAATTTTATTATTGGTGCAAAATTAAAAACATATTAAAGATAAAACGATTACGAAAATAATCGACATAACACGAAACACAGAAAAAAGGGCTATAAATATATTAAAAATAAAAAGGAAAGTACAAGAAAAATACAAAAGATAACAAAACTACTACGGAAACATCAAAAATAAAAAACGAAAAAAAGAAGAGAGAATATAAAAAAGAAATTGAGACTACGGTTGGGGCGGAGGAGGATTGCCGTGGAGGTTGAAGTAGCAGGTGAAGGAGTTGGTGAGGGCATCAAAGTGAGCATCGAGATGGACCCGATCCTCTCGTTGTTGCGCCTCAATGGCTTCAAAGCGGGAGTCAAAATGGGCCCGATCTAGACGTTGGTTGTCCTCCAACATGTCCAACCGGGCATAAAGAGCGTTGAAATTGTGGAGGGGTGGAGGGCTGAAATTGAGGCCCATGCTCGAGTCCGAGTCTCCTTCTTCATTGGAGCGGGCCGCCCCCAAAGTCTCACCCGGGCCGGAGGTCGGACGCTTAAGAGACTTAAAGGCGTTCTTCTCCACGGGCCGAGGCAAAAGGCTCGGGAGGCGATCAAGGGCAGCTTCACCGAGAGTGGAGGTGGCGAAGATGGTGACGAGATGGCCTAACCCAATCTTGCCACGTTTCCAGGTGGAAATGTGGTGGAGTTGGACGGCTACAAGATAGGAAAGATCATAGGTGCGGTTATTGGCACAACAATAGAGTGCCAAAAGTTCGTCTTTGTTGACCTTGGTGGACTCCGACTTCCCCAAAAAGTAGAAGGAGATGAAGCGGTGGAGAAGTTGGAGGATCGGATCACGGATGAGAGATGGGCGGAGGTTGGAGACATCGTAATCCTCGAACCCAGTGATGGAGGTCCAAAAATCACGAGCGGAAACACCCTCGGGCCAATGTGCAATGCCCGCCTCCGCTTGTTTGGTGAAATGATTGCGGATCCATTGGGTGTCAATGGTGAAAGGTCGGTTGTGGAGGCAGAAGTTGAAGAGGGCGGCTCCCGGAACATTGTTGGATTCAAGGGAGGTGTAGAATTCCACGACCAACGAAGAGTAGACGTGGTGGCGTGCCCGATAATGATCGAGCCAATTGAAAGCACGGAGGCGGTCCTCGAAGGCGCCCCCAAGATCAAAACGATCAAGAGTGCTACGCTCGATGTAAGGAAGCTCCATAATGTGGGCGGCGGAAAGTGTTTGATAATTTTAGGCTTCCTCTTCGGTGAGGAGATGAAAAAGAGCCCGGTAGACGTGGGTGAGTGGTGGTGTTTATTCCCGTTCGGGTGATTGTGGTGGTTGTTGGTTTTGTGCGGAACGGGAAGACCGCGCCCGAGTGGACCGTGGGGGACGCATGTCGGCGGTTTGCTTTCGCCTAACCATGGTGTGATTTGAGGGGTTGAGAGAGGGTGGAGGAAGGTTGTGAGAAGGTTGAGGGAGTTGTGAGGAAGAAGGAGGAGAAAATAAGGGGTTTATATAGGGGAGAAGTGGGGAATCCAAGTAAAACTCGGATTCCCAGAGGGGTACGCGGGGCGTGAAGGGGCCACACCACGCGTATCCCTCCCCCTGACCTTTATTAACGTGGAAATGGCATGGTACGCGGGGCGTGTAGGGAAGCACGCCTCGCGTATCATGCCCTCTGCCCCTTTTAATGGAAAAAGGGGCGAGGACGCGGGGCGTACATGGGGATACGCCTCGCGTAAGAGGAGAAAGTTAAAGGATTTTTTTTCGGTTTTTAGCAGTTTTCTGATTTTTAATTTTATGGTTTATGAGTTTTTAATGGGTTTTTAATTGATTTTATGATTTTTATGTTTAATTATTAACTCTTTTTAATATTTTTATGTTTTTAAATTGTAATTAGGGGGGGGGGTAGTTAATACAAAATTTATTATGGAGGGAGGTTGAAGATTTGAATTTGAAAAGATGGAGTTTGATTGGATGGAAGAGGAGGTGGAGTGTGGAAGTGGGAAAGGTGTATGGGGAATAGGAGTGATGGGAAGTTTGGAGAAAAAGCTGCCATGGGGAGTTGTAATTCACAACTCCCCGAGGATACGCGAGGCGTGCCCTGGGGCATGTCCCGCGTGTCCTCCCACGTGGCATTTATTAAATGCTAAAGCGTATGCGGGGCGTGGTAAGAGGGGCGCCCCGCGCAACGTGTCTTTTATTTAGAGAAACGGGTCAGAAACGCAACTACGCGGGGCGTACTGGGTTGTACGTCCCGCGTGTTTAAGAATTTTTAGATTATCACTGGGATTTGATTTTCTTTTAATTTAATAAAAATGAAAATAAAAATATGGCTAAAAATAAAAACGAAAATAAAATGAAAATAAACGTAAAAATACAAGTAAAAATAACAATAACTCAAAGGGGAAAACTAAATCCGCATAAAAAAGGGTAACTAAATGAAAACAAGTTTATGATACATATAAACAAGAGGTTCGAGAAATTCAAACCAATGCTACGTTTAGAGTCGAAGTAGCTCGACTTTCTCGTGCGGCGGCTCAATGTAAGTTGTCCGAGTTGGAACTTGACGGGTCCGAACCTCCACTATTCATGAGCGTTATTGCCTGTCCGGATTCCCGATTTTTGCCCCGCGGATTTTGTTCGGTGTTCACCGGGAGGGTTCCTAGTGGCCTTTCTTGCTGCTGACGGTTCAAATGGGCTACTTGGCGGCTAAGATCCCTGCAAAACACCTCGCTATCGGAGAGACGGGTTAATATATCCTTCAACAAAGACGTGACCGATTGGCCATGTACATTGTCGGGAGGTGGAGCATTCCGATTACCGGGCATGGCTTGTGATTGCTCGAGCCCGTTTTCCCGATATTCTTGCTCAAAGCCGGATGGGGGCCTCAACACATTATTATTATTGCCATATGACAAGTTCGGGTGTTGGTACCGAGGCCGCCAACCGCTGTTATTATTATTGTGGTGGTGATAGGAGTTCGGATTAGGATTATACCTTGTATTGCCTCCTACATAACTTACACTCTCGATGTCGCCGGCGAAAGGGCTACCGGCTTGGCAATCGAGTCCGTCGTGGTCTCCACCACAGTGATTGCACATCAGGACCTATGCACTTTTGTTGAGGCTTAGCTGGGCAATTAACGAGTCAAGTTTCTTATTCATCTCAGCTATGGAACTTTTCGGAGCCTCTTTCTCCACATCGAACATTTGATGTCGCGACGGTCCGGCAAGCCGATCCTCTTACCACTGCACGCTTTTTCTCGCGAGCTCGTGAATGAGCTCATAGGCCTCACTTGCTGACTTCCGAAATAGATCCCCACCTGCAGCGGAATCAACAGTCGCACGATTAGTGGGGGTTAAACCGTGGTAAAAGGTACTTACCAAGTCGTGCTTTGGGATGTCATGGTGGGGGCAGTTTCGGAGCAACTTTCGGAACCTAGCCCAAGCTGCATGAAGGGCCTCGCATTCCAGTTGCCTGAAAGACGTGATATCAGTCCGTAACTTGATCGTTTTGGACGGTGGGAAATAGTAGGAAAGGAACTCCTTCTCAAGCTCCTCCCATAACGTGATGGATCCCGCCTCCAACGAGTGTAGCCACTCAAACGCCTGTCCTGTTAAAGAAAAAGGAAACAACTTTAGTCTTACAGCCTCAACGGGAACACCATTTTGCCGAGAGGTGTCGGCACACATAAGGAATTTGTCGAGATGTTCGTTGGGGTTCTCATTGAGTTCCCCTCCGAATTGACCGCATTGTTATATCAGCTGGATCATGCCGGTTTTTATCTCGTACGTGTTGGCCGGTATTATGGGGGCGACAATTCCGTTACGGTTTTGGGGACGATGCGGAGCAAGGATCTCCATCATCGAACGTGTGTCATTGCCCCCACGGATGTTGTTCACATACGGCCTTTGGTTTCCTTCGGGCTGGTTGACCTCGGTGTTGGGGTTTGCCATTTCTCTCTCCGAATCCTACAAAGAGTACGTTCAATTTCGAGATCAATAGGAACGAGAGGACAACTTCGAGATCGGGTGTGCATAAAAAGAATGAAATAAAATACAATATTAACAAGAAGGAATGATGTTAGCAAAAGTATATATAAACAATTTATACAAAAAGAATGCTTAAACTAACAATAAAAACGTTTTTGTCTAATATTGCAAGATATTATAAATCCCCGGCAACGGCGCCAAAAACTTGATGGCGCGACGTCTAGAGTAGTGTTTTCTACGATGAAATGTATGTTAAGTGCGTTATGACTATGGATGTGATCTTTCTAAATGCTCTATCTTTGCTAGACGTCACTACTTAGGGGCAAGTGTACCCCGTCGTATCAAGTAATAATCCGGTTAAGACCGGGTATCGAATCCACGGGATTTATAACTGCAAGTATTAAACGACTCGGTTTTATACGTTATTTAAGCGGTGAATACTTTGAGGTTGATATGGGGACCAACTACAAACTACTCCTAACTAGGGGTGAGGCAAATTTATATAAAAAAACTCTACGAAGTGATGTGGATGCGATAAGTTATAACTATGACAAATAATGACTTCTAATGTTTATACGGTTGATGGGTTGCTCTTGCAAAGACGACTATGTGTAGTGTAACCGACCCGTGAAGTACTTAGACTACGTGGTTTCTAGTCAAGGCGTGTCTAATGCTTGGGACCAGAAATTAGGGCCCGTAAGTTCCGTGGCTTGTCAATTCCTACGGTTTCCGGTTTGTCACTTCCGGTAAAGCAACACCTATATGAATCCCTAAAGATAGCCCGAATGGCGTCGGAAATCGCGTTCTCCTACACAATAATCAATTATAAATATCAAAACAAGTAACAAACATCAACACATATATAGAAAAGAAGATTATGAATCATAAATTATAAATATGGAGAATGTAAATATGAATTACAACCAAGCCTAGTACATAGGATGAGTTCAAGCTAATTAGCAAGTGAAAAGGGAAGAATCCACCCTCGGAACTAGCTAACCGGACTCAAAGCCGTCTCTTAGGACTTGGATGGTGGAGCTTTTGAGCTTGGTGCATGGAAATGGAGCGGAACTTTGATGGAATGCCGGAATCAATGAACAAGCTCTCAAGATGGAAGAGTTTGGCTATATAAAGCCTAAAAACAAAACCTAAGACTAAGAATTACAAGATGTAAGGTATCTAATGTGTATGGTCTAAAATCTAGTGTCTAAGGTGTCTAAATGAGTGCTAGTCACTCTTATTTATACATCAAGCTGGGGGTAAGATTGTAATTCCACAAAGTGCAAGCATGGAGGAACATAATTCTGTGCAGAAATCCCATAATACGCCCCGCGTATGGTGGTGTACGCCCTGCGTGTGTGCCCATTCCGTCAGAAATCTCCTGCATGTGGACCAATTCCAGATCTTGTTGTCTCAAACACGCCCCGCGTAGACTGGGATGCGCCTCGCGTGTTTGAGACTCTGACTTTTTATTGCTTGATTTGGTCCTTTTACGCCGTGCGTAGCTTGAGGCACGCCCCGTGTAAATGCTGAAGAATTCCCTCACACGCCCCGCGTGTAAGGTAGTACGCCCCGCGTAGGGATAGTTGACTCAGGGAGACCATGCAGTCTGACTTTCAGGATTAGGCTAATCATTTCTGACATGTGTCATATGCCTCGCATAGGTTGGCATACGCCTCGCGTATGCTGACTAGATTCCACATGGTGCTTGTGGATAGAGCAATTATTTCTAACTCCATGTTTCACGCCCCGCGTAAGGAATGAGGCGCCTCGCGTATTGAGTGGATTTTTCACTCCTTGCTCGTACCTGAAACACAAATCTCGAGGGCCGAGTTAGCTTGACGTTTTTATTTCCTAAATTAATCAAAAACAAGGAAAATTGACTGAAAGCATGGAATTTATTTTTATTTCGTTATTTTATTAAAACACTCTATTTTTGTAATTAAACTTATTTATTTCTTCTAAAATTAACCCGTAAATCACGCTAAAAGATAGGGGTAAAATACCCCTATCAATGACCATGGAACTCGAAGACTTGGATTACGAAAGGCAGAAGGCGCTTGATTGCATGATGATTCAGAAAAAGAAAGTGGAAGACGTATACAACAAGAAAGTGAAAAAGAAAAACTTTCGAGAAGGCGAGCTAGTATGGAAGCTAATTCTACCAATCGGGACGAAGGATCGTGAGCTTGGGAAATGGTCGCCCAACTGGGAAGGGCTGTTTCAAATCCACAAGGTGCTTCCCGGGAACGCGTATTGGTTAAAAAGCTTGGACGGAGAACCACATAGGAGATACATTAATGGTAAATATTTAAAGAAATATTTTCAAAGTATGTGGGACGTAATTAACGTAGGAACCGATAATCAATAAATCATCTCAATTTTCAAAAACAACTAATGCTTATGTTTCTCCTTGTATTCTATGCATTTGTATATTATTTCGCATGTGCTATATATTTAGAACGTAAAAATAGATAAATTGGTTGTTGTTTTTTTTTTAAAAAAAAAATTGGTGTCTTGGCGAGACGCCTGGTGTCTCGACGAGACACCATGTCGTCTCGTCGCGGCAACGATGGTTCAAAAGGAACCATCGCGTGGTGTCTCGACGAGACACCATGTCGTCTCGTCGAGACCACTTTGGTCTCGATGAGACGAGGCGGCAGCGATGGTTCAAAAGGAACCATCACGTGGTGTCTCGGCGAGACAGGGGCCAGTCAAAAAATTGTTTAAAAAAAAACTTCTATCAATGAAAGAATAAGCGTACGTGGTCACAAGCTCAAAACAAAAAAAAGGAAAAGTATAGGCGACCCGTGAATGTACCTCACAGAAATAAACAGAAATCAGGCTTCGGGTATTTCGCCCAAGATTCACAAAGCTTTAAGGCAGCCTCCTTGTGTTGCTCACTTTGTCGGTGCCATTCCAACATCTCATCGTAGTGATTGGCCAATCGATCTTTCTCACGGCCCAACTCTTCCTCCATCCGTGGGAAACAAGCTCTAAACCCGGAACTGGCTCTAACCATTTCTTCTTTACACGATCGAGCTTCAGCCACCTCCTTCTCTAATGCCACAAGACGCTCCTCTACAGCTGCAATTTTGGCTAATCGTTGCCTATCCGCTTCTTCAGCATCAACCAAAGTATTGAACTTCTTGCTATAGGCCTCAAGCTCTGCCATGTTTGATCTAACTCGAGCTACAAGACTCGCTGCCACGTTTTTCTCAGTAACATAGGACTGACAGCAAAATAATACATGGTTCTTGGCGGATTTCAATGGCTCAGTCTTGAAAGGATGAGCACACGCACCCATCATGAGGTCAAAATCGATCATTGCTCTTTCAATGCGGGTGGGAGTCCAAGAGTCAAGAGGGGAAGCGACAAGCTTACTAAGATTGGCACGAGCGTCACTCAACGAGTCATCACTAGGCAAGGATGAATCAGCTACAGCAGTAGACGGTCCTTTCAAAAACAAAAAATCCAAGCCGGCAAAAGGATTATCAGCCTTAAGACCGACAGAAACCAACAAAGGACGCACAAGAGCTGGTTCCTGCCATATTTTAGCAATTTAATCAATCAATCTGACTAAAGCATCTCAAGCATGGTTCATAAATAACGGATTAGAAAATTAATCAATCAATCTGGCTAATCGTTGCCTATCCGCTTCTTCAGCATCAACCAAAGTATTGAACTTCTTGCTATAGGCCTCAAGCTCTGCCATGTTTAATCTAACTCGAGCTACAAGACTCGCTGCCACGTTTTTCTCAGTAACATAGGACTGACAGCAAAATAATACATGGTTCTTGGCGGATTTCAATGGCTCAGTCTTGAAAGGATGAGCACACGCACCCATCATGAGGTCAAAATCAATCATTGCTCTTTCAATGCGGGTGGGAGTCCAAGAGTCAAGAGGGGAAGCGACAAGCTTACTAAGATTGGCACGAGCGTCACTCAACGAGTCATCACTAGGCAAGGATGAATCAGCTACAGCAGTAGACGGTCCTTTCAAAAACAAAAAATCCAAGCCGGCAAAAGGATTATCAGCCTTAAGACCGACAAGAACCAACAAAGGACGCACAAGAGCTGATTCCTGCCATATTTTAGCAATTTAATCAATCAATCTGACTAAAGAATCTCAAGCATGGTTCATAAATAACGGATTAGCAAATTATACAAACCTGAGACAATGGTGTAATAATCATTCGATTTAGAGAAAATGCAGAAGGAAGATGGGCTCATGCCGGAAGTTGCAGTGGAGTCATACCCACCTCAGTCGAGCCATCATCAAGGGACAAAGTTCCAATCGAAGAAGTCATGTTCCAGCGTGCCCCTAGTTGATCCAGTGTTTCATCCTCAAAACCAAAATATAGGTCTTCGTCAGAGTCCTCTTCCTCTCTTTGTCTCATGGAAGGCCCTGTGGCAGTAGCCACCGGCTTTCCTTCATCCAGCATAACTGCCTTTCCTTTGCCCTTTTCGTTCGCATCAAGCACATTCGGGGCTAGGAGTGTCAGGTTATTGTCCTTTCCCGAGCTACCGCTTGAATCTAAAAATAGATAAAAAAAGAAAAAAAAATAAAAATAAAAAATAATAACAAAAAAAAAAGAATAACTAAATAAAACAAAAGAGCTTACCAACAGGTGGGATACAATGCTGAAAAATGGTCTCCCACCAAGCATCGAACGAAGGTTGATCCGATCCAAGCAGAAGTGGTCCCTGATCATATCCTGCATCTAGAACTGCAGCGGCTATGTCTTCATCACTAGCCCCACATCGCTGAGAAGAGGTGGGAAATGGGAGTTGCCCCGGGATAGATTGAAAAAATCCTAATTGACGTGCCCAAAGACAAGGTGCATATAAGGTCAAACCAGGGTTCGATGATCGAGAGGTTCTGGTTCGGTTCACCCCGTGGTGTAACCGACGTGTTGCACATACCGTCATCCACCATTCAGCACCTTCATGGGGGGCAGCAGACAAATAAGAGAGGGCCCAAGATGGTAGACACAAGTTATCTTTTTCCCAAAAAAGAAATAGCTTATTATGAGTAGATGGCACTAAAGTACGAAGAAACCTCACAACCACACTAACAGCCAGACTCGAAGAGCTGTAGCAAAGGTCTACACCAAGATGGCCCGAGGTCCCCATTGATGAAGCAGTGGCCAAATAAGGAAAGTAGATGAAAAGCCACAGCTGCAACAACCATAAACCACCCCGAGGTTTTATGAATGGTCTATCCTTAACAGTAAGAGCTAGGCGGTGGAATGTTGAGGCCAACAACATGGTGCCAAGAGCTAAACGGCGGCCTGAAGCTAAAGCCTTAGCAATAATCAATATTTCTACAGTAGGTCTGAGGCCCAACGGCTCGAAGATGTAATTGCTAAGCATCATCCACAAAAAATGCACATGATCCTCATCATCCAACTCTCTCTTGTCCAATTTCTTCTTAATCATTTGGACATACGTCCCAGCCTCTTTGGATAAGATAGCCTTCACTTCAGGGAATGCATTTGTCTCGACACAACTTGGGACTTCCTCTCCAATAATAGGCAACCCCGTCAAGGCAACTACATCACGTAAAGTGATAGACATGGGGCCCAATGGGAGAATCAACGAGTTACATACCGGCGACCAATAATTCAGCACCCCTTCAAGCACATTCACACAAGGAGTAATTTCATAACAAGTTAAACGAACAAAATCCCTAATTCCAACTCGGTCCCAAACACCCGCATATCTCGGCTCTAAACGATCTACAAGGTCATTCCATCCAACGTAACAACGAGGGAATATTAGCTCTTTCTTATTTGCAGGGAATTGATAAGTTTCCCTATGAAGGGCCAATTCAGTAGCACTACTCATGGGATAAGGGGGCAAAGGGGAGTTATTCACAGCAACAGGGCTAATAGTAAAGACACTATCCTGAAATTGAATTATAGACACAATCAATTAAAGCCTATGGATGCTACCTTCAAATACATAATCAGGAAATTGCAAAATTCATTGAAAATTACCTCCTGCAAGCCAAGAGTTATGCCTAGGCGAGAATCAGCACGGATGGTGTCAGAATATGAACAGGTAGCTGTGACAGATAGATACAAAATTTCAGCAACAAAATTTCATCCACATGTGGTAGTTCTAAAACTCTTACATTTGAATTCCAATTCAATTTATCAGTTTTTTTTAATAAACATAATTCTGCATGCGGTAAAATTAACACAAAAGCAAAAGAAAAATCAACAAAGCAAGAAAATAGAGAAGAAAAGATAGTTTGCATACCCATAATTGAAAGATTGAGAGCTTGATTCTGAATACTTGTTGAGCTTTGAGAAAAGAAAATGGCAGAAACAAAAAAAAAAGAATAAAAGAGGAAGAAGAATTGCAGATTGATCAAGATAGAGAGTTTTAAGGGATTCAAATTATAAAATCCTGCATGATTCTTTCTCTATTATCTTGATAAAAAAAAGAACAAAAAAAAAGAAAGAAAGAAAAAAAAGACATTTAATAAAAACTTCTTTTATGCATAAATTTTATTTTTGCTATTTCATTTATGCACAAAAAAGAGGGGCAATTGTTGGTCCAAAATAAAATAAATTTTATTTTATGTATATAGAAAGCTTGGGTTTAATTTTAGAGTATAGTTTCTATTTTTTCTAGAAAAACAATAATGATGAATGGAAAATAAAAATAAATATATATATGTAAACTAACCTCCAGCTCGGCGAGTTGGAAGTCAGCATGACAAACGAGAGATCAGTCCTCGTTCGGAGCCCGTTTCGGTCCACCCGACTTCTCCAAACGCACTCGAACACAACCACGAGCTAACCTACGAAGCCTAGCCCACCCCACATCTAGGCCCAAGCCTTAAAATTCTCTCTAACCACAAGGTAGTGGGGTGATGTGGCATGGAAGTTGGTAGTGGTTGGTGGAGGTTGAGGAAGTTAGTGAGGTGGCAAGTTAGTGGGCAAAGTTAGAGAGAAAAATAAGGGTTAGTTGATAATTAATTATCCAAAATGCCTTTCCAAAAAACTATAAATAGACCCTCCCACACTCAACTAAAACACACTCATTCAATACACAAACCCCATCTCAAAGCTCCAATGCTTAATCCCTAGTTTTTGTTCTTTGTTCTTCAAGTTCTTAGTTCTCCTTTCCTTTTTCTAGCTCTTTTTCTAGCTCTTTTAGTGTGCTTTAGCTTTAATTCAAGCCTCTTTTCAAGTTTTTCAATTCAATTTAGCATTCCTAAGACTTTAGTTTACTCAATTCCTTAGCTATAATTATTTTGCAAGTTAGTTTTTCCATATTCGTCCAAGTATTTTCAAAGCCCGATTTTGTCCATTTAAATTCATTTTTTGCTTTCGATCCCTTCAATAAAGTTGTTCCTGACGTCTTGAATTTCAATTTAGTATATTTATTTTCCCAATTCCGTGCCCAGAAACTATAGTTACAAGCCAATCTTTATAGCCCAAATTCTTTTAGCTAGTCTGTTTCCAGATTTTTCCAGATTCGTCTAGTTGTTTTAAAAACTCAATTTCGTCCATTTAGAATCCGTTTTAGCCTTCGATCCCTTATAGAAGTTTGTTCTTGACCTCCCGAAGTTAAATTTAGCCTATTTACTCGTCCAATTCCGTATTCTTAAGCACTCAAACGAACCCACCGAAGTCAAAGGTTAAATCTGCCCCATTTGCCTACCACACGTTTTGACATTGCCAAGATCGTATACCATACGGGTCCGACCGACCGCAGTGCTCCGAGAACTTCAAGCCGACACCAAAATTCAATGTCCAGCCGAGATAGCTATTGTGGCTCCGAGTTTGTCGTTGAATTTCAATTTTATTTTAATTGCATTTCAATTTCTTGTATTGATTTGTTTTTTCCCAATTCAATTGATTGTCTATATGTTTAATATAGAAATTTTTCAATTCTAATTCATTTTCAATTTCATGCTTTTTGAACATATGTATTCAAACCTTGATCAAATCAATAAAATACCAATTGTTTCATCAAATCCCGTGTCAATTTCGCACTTTTAATTTCTTTATTTTACCCCTCTTCAATTTATACGCTTAGCTTAAATAAAAATAATTAATCTAGCAAAGTTTTTATAATAGCGCTAGAGACCCAAGATGAACTTTTTCAATCCTTGCGTTCCTCGCCAATCGCTTCAATTAGAATTCATGTTTTTGGCGCACAATTTCATAAACTTAACCGTCTTTCATAATTGAGAAATAATTTCTTTGGCACGCCCGCACCCTAACCACACGTGA